>NC_090328.1:11589612-12822112 GCF_035084215.1 Heptranchias perlo
TTTGGATGACCTCAAGGAGGAATCTTGGCTGATATTTGTCCCCTGGTTAACTCAGGGTCATTCAGACCAATTAGTAGCATCCTACCACCACCGTAATTGAGATAGCTAATTCAGCACAGGCCGGCAATCCACCTTGGGATCTTCATGCCTATCAACTTAGCAACACTGAGTTTGTGATATTCATCCTTGACAACAGGAGAGGGGAAAGTTGACTAGAGAATCAAAATGGCTTACTCAGAGCGCGCAAACCTCAACAGAGCTTCTGCAGTTAAATTGAGGTCAGTCAGTCCAGCTCTCGTGCTCCAGATAATGCCTAATGCATTGATTTTGGTGTTCTTTATTTTTATTTACTTTTGTTTGAAGCTGTCGTCGAGGCAATAAAATAATAAAATCTTTAAACGGGACAGAGTACGAAGGAAAGGACAGCAGACACATCTAAGTGCTGGTAGCTTTGGGTGTCAATATTTGTGGCTTTAGAAGAGTGGAGTATATATTGCTTGGAAAATGATCTAAAAATATTTGTTAATGGGAAAAAGATCTTTTAAAAAGCCATAAGGGACGGTTTTTGGAATTTTCCATCTCCTCCCTGCCTGGGTGCTGGTCAGACTCCCTTCCTTGCTACCTGTCAATCCCTTGCTTTATGGACAATAAACTCTTTCTCCTATCTCGATTGCCCGAGGAAATCAAGCAGTGCCGTCAATATCTCTGGAACCCTCAACTTCCGTTCTCAATCCAGCTCCTTTTTAAAGGTGCCAATCGACCCAACATCAACCCCTTTCTCTGGGAGTCTTCCGCAGGAGTAATTTTCCAACTTTGCACTGTTGGTGGAGAGCCTCGCCCGCTGGGAACCAATATTGGAAATTTAGGCGCGTGCCGTGCATGATTTTCAAACCATTTATGATTGGACAAATCCGTCGCAGAGCACGTCTGAGTTTCCGAGATGTGCCCCCAGTGGGTGAGACTCCCTCCCAAAGAAAGGTGCTCCTGATGTGTCAGCCATGGCTCAGTGGGTAGGTCCCTTGCCTCTGAGTGAGAAGGTTGTGGGTTTAAGTTCCACTCAAGGAACTCGAGCAAAAAATCTAGGCCTGACACTCCAGTGCAGTACTGAGGGAGTGCTGCACTGTCAGAGGTGCTGTCTTTTGGATGATACATTAAACCGAGGCCCTGTTTGCCCTCTCAGGTGGATGTAAAAGATCCCACAGGCACTATTTTGAAGAGACGTTCTCCCTGGAGTCCTGGCTAATACTTATCCCTCAACCAACATCACTAAAATAGATTATCTGGTCATTATCACATTGCTGTTTGTGGGACCTTGCTGTGCGCAAATTGGCTGCTGCGTTTCCTACAGTGACCACACTTCAAAAATAATGAATTGGCTGTAAAGTGCTTTGGGACGTCCTGAGGTCTCGAAAGGTGCTATACATAAATGCAAGTTTTTTCTTTCTTTTCACTAGCCTGTGGGGACAAAATATCGTTTCTAACCTCTGACCGTGCTCAAGACTTGTGGATTTTGTCCAGTCCTATTTCCGATAGTGGAAACTGTTTTTGAAAAGCCCATTGAAAATGTCCCCTTCAATCTTCTGGTTTGTTGGGTGTCTGGTATTTTATTATTTGTCCCATCGGAGCAAGACTGAATGCACTTCTGAGGAAGCGGATGCAAAATGTAAGATAAAGTTTAGGAAAATAGCAATATTCAGGAGTGGTTACGTTACGTTTACGTTGAGGGGGAGGGGGGGCGGGGATTTCTGACTTAGAAGCGTTCAGCCATAATCCCACAATCGGCAGCGTCGCACCACTGGCGCCTCAGCCAAGCACATACACCAAATGTCCGAACCTGCGGTTCCTCTCGTACTGAGCAGGATTCCTATTGCAACAACACATCATCAGTAGGATGAAAATAACCCATCTCACGACGGTCCAAACCCAGCTCACGTTCCCCATTAGTGGGTGAACCGCCCAACGCTTGGTGAATTCTGCTTCACGGTGGTAGGAAGAGCAGACATCGAAGGATCAATAAACGAAGTCGCTATGAACGCTTGGCCAGCACAAGCCTCATAGTGGTTAAGACCATTTCAGTACATCTGGCCAGCCCCAGTGTTCAAAAACAGAATACCCAGTTCACTATCTCTGTCCCTCAATTTATTTTCTCACCAAAGAAGGGCCTGTTCAACTCCCTCTTAAAATGACTGACGTTATCAGCCTCGATCCCCTCCCTGGGCAGCCCATTCCAAACATTCATCACTATTAACGTGCGGTAGGTATATCTGATCCGTCCATTCACCTTCTCTCTTCTGAGCTCCATCCTCATCGTCGTTCTCAGGACCACCTCACAATTCAACTTGTCGATACCCTTAGGGACCTTGACTGCCTCAATAAGATCCCCTCTCAGTCTCCTCTTCCCTAGTGTAGACGGACTCAGGTTCCTCAAGACCCTCCGCGTGGTCCAGGTGTCCGAAGCTAGTTAAGATATCCAAAGCTTTCACCATCGTATTCCACGTGATTACTGTTCATAATAAAATATGTGTAGCTTTGCAAATGTTGCTGCTTTTGGCCAATCGATGCGGGTTGACTATCGCAGGCCGTGAAAGGTCTTGGCAGCCTGGATGCGGCTAAAGAGACTATCACATGCATCTTTTTTATCCGGCATTAAAAAAATAATGGTCCATTTAGTGGCTGACAGTGGGGGCCAATTTCACAGATATTTAGGTTTACTGATTGCTGTTTTATTGGAGCTGGATGTGGCCGAGTATCAGCTGTGTGAACACTTCAAACAATCTGTGCTATAATTCTCTTCCACCACACACAATATTTTAGTGTTCTGCTTGGCTGCCATTTGGGGGAAAGCTGACACATGGGCTCGATTTTACACGTAAATTGCGGGTGCATTGGGGGCGGGTGGGGGCTGCGAAAATTGCAGAAATGCAGAGCAGGTTCGGAAGCTGGCTCCAACCCACTGACTTCCGAGTTCCCCACGGACACACCTGTGTGTGCGCAGGCTTCCCGAATCCGGACGTCCCACCCCGCAATTAAAGCTGATGGAATGATAGTTAAAGAGCCAAATGTACCGGTACTTAAGATACTTTACTTGTGACGTATTAGGTAGTTAGAATGATTTTTAAACTTACCTGGGAGGCTTTCCCACGGCTCCTGATTCATATCTGGAAGGGCCAGATCAGGCAAAAAGAAACTAAATAAATTAAATAAAAAACCATTGCACCAAGTTAAAACACAAAATCAACAAACCTTTCCACCCTGCTCCGATGTCCAATGTCTCCCTTTCCGATCTCCCCCTCTTCACTTCCCCGATGTCCCCCCCGATCTTCCCCTCTCCCTCTGATCTTCCCCTCTCCCCCACCCCGATCTTCCCCTCTCCCCCCCACCGCGATCTTCCGTTCCAGCAGCAGATGACATCTCTTCCCCCCCCCCACCCACCCCCCCTCGCGTTGCAGCTCCTGACGGCAGCCAGCTTGTCAATCAGGCTGGCTGCCGGGCGCGAATCCCGGAGAGCACGTTAATCACCAACAATTACGATGCGATCGCGTTGGAAACGGTAAGTTTTGTTTATTCGGGTTTGCCACACCCCCACTTCACCCCCCCACCCCACTGCCAACCCCGCCACCATTTCAAAATTGAGCCTCATGTTTTTGAAAGAAAATCCATTGACGAGTCATTGCACCTTTTTGTTGTAACCAATCTTTCAGTAGAAGCTAAAATCCCAAAAGCTTTATCTGGATGTTTTTAAAACATAACATTTTTTCCCCAATATGTGCATCTAGCAGCATCTGTAACTTGTCCCCCAATTTCCATGTAAAGTCAATCCGTATAAAATACTTAGTTTAAGCGTGGCATATAGGATATGCTATAGGTTTTCAAACTGGTGACCCTTGATCCTAGGAAGGTCATGAACCATCCCAGGGAAATCTTCACAGTCATCTGATTTCTATATTACCCTGTACATTAAAAAAACATTTCCAGCATTGTTTTCCTAGGAGACATTGACACTATCTTTTGTACAGGAGTCTCTGGAGTGCGTTAATATTTACAGGGGGTGTCCAGGAGTGTGTCAATGTTTACAGGGGGTGTGCAGGAGTGTGTCAGTATTTACAGGGCATGTCCGTGAGTGTGTCAGTATTTACAGGGCGTGCCGTGAGTGTGTCAGTATTTACAGGGCGTGTCCGTGAGTGTGTCAGTATTTACAGGGCGTGTCCATGAGTGTGTCAGTATTTACAGGGCATGTCCGTGAGTGTGTCAGTATTTACAGGGCATGTCCGTGAGTGTGTCAGTATTTACAGGGCGTGCCGTGAGTGTGTACATATTTACATGGCGTGTCCGTGAGTGTGTCGGTATTTACAGGGCGTGTCCGTGAGTGTGTCAGTATTTACAGGGCGTGTCCGTGAGTGTGTCAGTATTTACAGGGCGTGCCGTGAGTGTGTACATATTTACAGGGCGTGCCGTGAGTGTGTCAGTATTTACAGGGCGTGCCGTGAGTGTGTCGGTATTTACAGGGCGTGTCCGTGAGTGTGTCAGTATTTACAGGGCGTGTCCGTGAGTGTGTCAGTATTTACAGGGCGTGTCCGTGAGTGTGTCGGTATTTACAGGGCGTGTCCGTGAGTGTGTCAGTATTTACAGGGCGTGCCGTGAGTGTGTCAGTATTTACAGGGCGTGTCCGTGAGTGTGTCGGTATTTACAGGGGGTGTCCGTGAGTGTGTACATATTTACAGGGGGTGTCCGTGAGTGTGTCAGTATTTACAGGGGGTGTCCGTGAGTGTGTAAATATTTACAGGGGGTGTCCGTGAGTGTGTCAGTATTTACAGGGCGTGCCGTGAGTGTGTCAGTATTTACAGGGCGTGTCCGTGAGTGTGTCGGTATTTACAGGGCGTGTCCGTGAGTGTGTCGGTATTTACAGGGCGTGTCCGTGAGTGTGTCGGTATTTACAGGGCGTGTCCGTGAGTGTGTCGGTATTTACAGGGGGTGTCCGTGAGTGTGTACGTATTTACAGGGGGTGTCCGTGAGTGTGTCAGTATTTACAGGGCGTGCCGTGAGTGTGTCAGTATTTACAGGGCGTGTCCGTGAGTGTGTCGGTATTTACAGGGCGTGTCCGTGAGTGTGTCAGTATTTACAGGGCGTGCCGTGAGTGTGTCAGTATTTACAGGGCATGTCCGTGAGTGTGTCGGTATTTACAGGGGGTGTCCGTGAGTGTGTCGGTATTTACAGGGCGTGTCCGTGAGTGTGTCAGTATTTACAGGGGGTGTCCGTGAGTGTGTACGTATTTACAGGGGGTGTCCGTGAGTGTGTCGGTATTTACAGGGCGTGTCCGTGAGTGTGTACGTATTTACAGGGGGTGTCCGTGAGTGTGTCGGTATTTACAGGGCGTGTCCGTGAGTGTGTCGGTATTTACAGGGCGTGTCCGTGAGTGTGTACGTATTTACAGGGGGTGTCCGTGAGTGTGTACGTATTTACAGGGGGTGTCCGTGAGTGTGTCGGTATTTACAGGGCGTGTCCGTGAGTGTGTACGTATTTACAGGGGGTGTCCGTGAGTGTGTCGGTATTTACAGGGCGTGTCCGTGAGTGTGTCGGTATTTACAGGGCGTGTCCGTGAGTGTGTCAGTATTTACAGGGCGTGTCCGTGAGTGTGTCAGTATTTACAGGGGGTGTCCATGAGTGTGTACGTATTTACAGGGCGTGTCCGTGAGTGTGTACGTATTTACAGGGGGTGTCCGTGAGTGTGTCAGTATTTACAGGGCGTGCCGTGAGTGTGTCAGTATTTACAGGGCGTGTCCGTGAGTGTGTCGGTATTTACAGGGCGTGTCCGTGAGTGTGTCAGTATTTACAGGGCGTGTCCGTGAGTGTGTCGGTATTTACAGGGCGTGTCCGTGAGTGTGTCGGTATTTACAGGGCGTGTCCGTTAGTGTGTCCGTATTTACAGGGCGTGTCCGTGAGTGTGTACGTATTTACAGGGCGTGTCCGTGAGTGTGTCGGTATTTACAGGGCGTGTCCGTGAGTGTGTCGGTATTTACAGGGCGTGTCTGTGAGTGTGTCAGTATTTACAGGGGGTGTCCGTGAGTGTGTACGTATTTACAGGGTGTGTCCGTGAGTGTGTACGTATTTATAGGGGGTGTCCGTGAGTGTGTCGGTATTTACAGGGCGTGTCCGTGAGTGTGTCAGTATTTACAGGGTGTGTCCGTGAGTGTGTCAGTATTTACAGGGCGTGTCCGTGAGTGTGTCAGTATTTACAGGGCGTGTCTGTGAGTGTGTCAGTATTTACAGGGGGTGTCCATGAGTGTGTACGTATTTACAGGGCGTGTCCGTGAGTGTGTACGTATTTACAGGGGGTGTCCGTGAGTGTGTCAGTATTTACAGGGCGTGCCGTGAGTGTGTCAGTATTTACAGGGCGTGTCCGTGAGTGTGTCGGTATTTACAGGGGGTGTCCGTGAGTGTGTACGTATTTACAGGGCGTGTCCGTGAGTGTGTCGGTATTTACAGGGCGTGTCCGTGAGTGTGTCGGTATTTATAGGGGGTGTCCGTGAGTGTGTCGGTATTTACAGGGCGTGTCTGTGAGTGTGTCGGTATTTACAGGGGGTGTCCGTGAGTGTGTCGGTATTTATAGGGGGTGTCCGTGAGTGTGTCAGTATTTACAGGGCGTGTCCGTGAGTGTGTCAGTATTTACAGGGGGTGTCCGTGAGTGTGTACGTATTTACAGGGCGTGTCCGTGAGTGTGTCGGTATTTACAGGGCGTGTCCGTGAGTGTGTCAGTATTTACAGGGCATGTCCGTGAGTGTGTACGTATTTACAGGGGGTGTCCGTGAGTGTGTACGTATTTACAGGGGGTGTCCGTGAGTGTGTACGTATTTACAGGGCGTGTCCGTGAGTGTGTACGTATTTACAGGGTGTGTCCGTGAGTGTGTCGGTATTTACAGGACGTGTCCGTGAGTGTGTACGTATTTACAGGGGGTGTCCGTGAGTGTGTACGTATTTACAGGGTGTGTCCGTGAGTGTGTCAGTATTTACAGGGCGTGTCCGTGAGTGTGTCAGTATTTACAGGGCGTGTCTGTGAGTGTGTCGGTATTTACAGGGGGTGTCCGTGAGTGTGTACGTATTTACAGGGCGTGTCCGTGAGTGTGTCAGTATTTACAGGGCGTGTCCGTGAGTGTGTCAGTATTTACAGGGCGTGTCCGTGAGTGTGTCGGTATTTACAGGGGGTGTCCGTGAGTGTGTCGGTATTTACAGGGCGTGTCCGTGAGTGTGTCAGTATTTACAGGGGGTGTCCGTGAGTGTGTACGTATTTACAGGGCGTGTCCGTGAGTGTGTCAGTATTTACAGGGCGTGTCCGTGAGTGTGTCAGTATTTACAGGGGGTGCCGTGAGTGTGTACATATTTACAGGGGGTGTCCGTGAGTGTGTCAGTATTTACAGGGGGTGTCCGTGAGTGTGTAAATATTTACAGGGGGTGTCCGTGAGTGTGTCAGTATTTACAGGGCGTGTCCGTGAGTGTGTACGTATTTACAGGGCGTGTCCGTGAGTGTGTACATATTTACAGGGGGTGTCCGTGAGTGTGTCAGTATTTATAGGGGGTGTCCGTGAGTGTGTACATATTTACAGGGGGTGTCCGTGAGTGTGTCAGTATTTACAGGGGGTGTCCGTGAGTGTGTAAATATTTACAGGGGGTGTCCGTGAGTGTGTCAGTATTTATAGGGGGTGTCTGTGAGTGTGTCAGTATTTACAGGGGGTGTCCAGGAATATGTCGATATTTACAGAGGGTCTTCAGGAGTGTGTCGATATTTGCATGGGGTCTCCAGGAGTGTCTCAATATTTGCCTGGGATCTCCAGGAGTGTGTCAAGATCTGCATGAGGTCTCCAGGAGTGTGTTAATATTCGCTGAGGGTCTCCAGGAGCGTGTTAATATTTGCAGATGACTGAGTTGATATGGGCACTGCTAGCACCTGACCTGCGACCGGTGTAAGGGGGAAGAAATAGACATGAAAGCCAGAACGCTGTCACATTTGATTCTTTCGAATACAAGTTATACCTCAGTGCGATCTTAACGCCCTGAATATGCGTCAAGTGCAAATGGAGCCGAGTCCTGGAGCATGGAGCTTCTGCCCCATTTTTCCTCTATGTAACACCGTGGGAAAAAGTCACTCACTGGGCGCTAAGCAAAGGAAAATCAGCCCACTCCCTGTTTTTCATTCACCCCGCCCGGCTGCAAAGTTTCTGCAGTCCTTGAATTTTACTCCTTTTGTTACATCCGGTCTCTCTGCTCAAGATGGTAAAGTTGGGATCAGTAAGGATGATTCCCAATCTGGCATTCCCAGCAGAGAGCAGTGTTTGCTTTTTACTGAGATGTGCTCCCTACAGCTACTGCTCCCCACTGGGAGAGCTGGATCATTCAGTCACCCCCTTGTCTGCAAACTGAAATGCAACTTGCAATTCCTTCATCCAGATCCCCTTATAAATATCAGGATAGTTTCAGTGAGCCTGCGCTCAGAAGATAGGACTATATAACACTATAGCCTTGATTCTCCAATTCACACTCCAACTAGTCAGGCTCCACCCTAAGACGACAGCTTTGCTGAACTTACATTTATTGTCCACAACATCTCTTAGCTTCCGAGCCTGGTGGTCACAGATGTCCACAATTGCAACCACCACCTCTGATCATTACCCTTCATTTAAAACCTATCTCTTTGACCAAGTGTTTGGTCACCTGTCCTAATATCTCCCTCTTTGGCTCGGTGTCAATTTCTGTCTCATTACGTTCCTGTGAAGCGCTTTGGGACATTTTATTGCATTAAAGGCACTCTATAAATTCAAGTTGTTGTTCTTTAGCCAGTTTAATAGCCAATTTACAACATCTTGCTTTAGTCTAAGAGTACTGTGCACAGTTCTGGTCTCTATATTATGAAAAGGATATAGAGGCATTGGAGAAGGTGCACAAAGATTCACAAGGATGATACCAGAACAGAGAGGATATCCTTATCAGGAAAGGCTGAACAGGCTGGGACTCTTTTCTCTAGAAAAGGGAGGGGTGAGGGGTGACCTCATAGAAGTCTTTAAGATAATGAAAGGGCTTGGAAGGGTAGACGTAGAGAAAATGTTTCCACTTGTGGGGAGTCATCAATAGAGGTGTAGAGGTGTATGAAGAGTTCACCAGTATAAGATAGTCACTAATAAATCCAATAGGGAATTCAGGAGCAACCTCTTTACCCAGAGAGTGGTAAGAATGTGGAATGCACTACCACAAGGAGTAGTTGAGGCAAATAGCATAGATGCATTTAAAGGAAAACCAAATAAACACTCAAAGAAGAAAGGAATAGAAGGGTATGCTGATAGGGGTAGATTAAGTAAGGAGGGAGGAGGCTCGTGTGGAGCATAAATTCCGGCATAGACCAGTTGGGCCGAATGGCCTGTTTCTGTGCTGTAGACTCAATGTAACTCAACGTAGCTTAAAACTTTATCATCAAGCCTGCTGTGAGATGCTTGATAGAAACCAATTGACTTTCAAGACGCCTGTCCATTAAAATCATCCAGAAATTCGGTTACACACTCACATCATTTCAATAACTTAGCATGGCATGACCATGTTAGTTTGGAACATATATTACTTTTCATTTTGTTAACTGTTGCCTGCTTTGTAGCAGACACGAATGTCTTTCCGACGACAGATGTCAAACTAACAGATCCATAATTCCCAGATCATATTTTTGACCTTTCTGAACATTGAAATAACATTAACTATTCGCCAAGTCTTCTGATACCAACCCTAAACTTAATGAACTGTGAAGAATGTCATTCACATCTCTTTTAATTCTATCCGCACTTTCTTTCTGCTTGGTTGATCTCATCTTATCTCATTATCCAACGAATATACAAGTATTCCAGTTTTTAACATCCATTACATTACCAATCTCTATTTTCTCCATGAGTGCACATATATCTCCTGTTCCTCCACCATTTGAATAGAAAGAAAGACTTGCATTTATGTAGCGCCTTTCGTGACCTCAGGACGTCCTAAAGTGCTTCACAGACAATGAAGTACTTTTGAAGCATAGTCACTGTTGTAACGTGGAGAAAATGTAGCAATTAAGGACAATCCTGTTATATTTGTTGAAGCTTTTCCTAATTTCTAATTGTGAACAAAAATGTGAAATAGTGTAGCTATTTGGAACACAATAAAAAGGAAAGAACTTACATTTATATACAGCGCCTCTCACAACCTCAGGACGTCCCAAAGCACTTTACAGCCAATGAGGTCGTTTCGAAGCAGAGTTGCTGTTGTAATGCAGGAAGCTTCGGTTTTTTTCTCCGCACAAGTTTCTCCGCTTCCGTGCTGAGACAGCCGAATTGTTGCTGACGTCCCAGAGCGGTCCACGGACGGTACGTTTCCATGGGGAAATAGCAACACTTCGTCACCTCATCCGAGCGGCCACTCTTCATTTGCGCGCCTGGACCCCGAACGTCGGCAGGCTGCTCGACCTGCGGAGGAGGTCATGGTTGAACCCGGTGAATCTGGTCTTGTCTTCCCACACTAGCACTTCAAGCAGGGTCAGAACGGGAGTTCTCTGCCCGGTCAAGGGCGCTGAGGCTAAATGCCGCATTCCAAATATTTTTTAAAAAATCATTCTGAGGGACGTGGGCATCACTGGCAAGGCTGGAATTTATGGCCCGTTCCCAGTTGCCCTGAGAAGGTAGTGATGAGCCTTGTAGCGGTTTTGTACAACTGAGTGGCTCGCAAGGTTGCTTTAGAGGGCAGCTAAGAGTCAACCACGTTGGCGTGGGACTGGAGTCACATATAGGCCAGAGCAGGTAAGGATGGCAAGTTTCCTTCCCTGAAGGACATTAGTGAACCAGAAGTTTTTTTTAACCAAAATCACATTTGCAGATTTTTATTTCCAGAGTTTTTGAACTGAACTAAAATTCCCAAACTCTTATGGTTGGATTTGAACCCTGCACTCTGCATTATTAGTCCAACCATTCTAAATTATTAGTCTAGTAACACAACCACTGTGTTAGCATACTTTCTTTAAACTAGATCCTTTTAAGGTAGGTAGTTCAAGATAATACACATCCATAGGGTAGATTTTATAAATTTGTCATTATGGATGGAAAACCCTCGAGAACTGGCTGTCCTTTTCCCAATTTCCAACATCCATTCCTGGCAAGTGAAGCTCCGGAGCAGAGAATCATGTGTAGTCCTGGAGTGCAAATTTGTAAAATCTCTCCACAGATGTTTGCCCACAACCAAGTTAAGACTAAGCGACTAATAGGGGTGGTTTTTCTTCCCCCCGCACCCCCAACTCTCCGCCCGGGTGCAACTCCGCAAAAATGCACTCCTCCTGACCCGAACCACTTTTATTTTAAGGGTTCGGGTCGTTTCGATAAGCCCCATGTACCTCTCAGACACACCTGTTCCTCGACAGGGCCTTGCCTGTGGAGATGGAGGAGGAAACCAACCTGACAGGTACTAGCCACTGGTCGCGGGGGCTTGCTTGCTGTGGTCCAAAAAAAAACTGCAACCAGATGGCCTCCAGCCTTAAGAACTCTTTGCCGCGCCTGTAAGGAAAAAGGTTTTGGCCTCCAGCGTCTTCTCAGATCCTCCGATCTGGGGGGGCCGGGCGAATACAAGCAGTGAGGGCACACAGCTCCGATAGGACGCTGGGCAGGTGGAGATCCAGGAAAGTAAGGCAGGAGGCTTTGATGGCCGCAAGTGCTCTGCCACCCTTGGGAGAAACCCAGGACAACACAAGGGCAAAGCAAGGACAATCTGAGTTCTCCGCTGTCACTGGTCGCTGGTCCTGTTTTCACCTGGGGAAAAAAAAAGCATTCCCTGGGTGCAAAACAGAGGAAAATTCCAAGTTAATTACTTTCCCCTTTTTTTCTGAACAGGGCTGTTAATTATACCAGCCTTCAGTCTTTTTGTTGGCACACTTCGTATTTCCAAACACGTTTGGAAATTTATGATTACTGCGGCCATTATCTCTTCCCCAGCCTCTCGCAGTATTCTGGGATGCACACCATCTGGGCTTGATCTCTGTTCCACCTTCTGTCCAGTAACTTTTTGCAATCCATTCCTACTTTTTTTTCAATCGAAGGCTACTGCAAAAAAATATTCACTAGCAGATAGCTGGTAAGTGGATAATGGTAGGTCATTAACCTTAGAGTCTGTGGCCATTTTTAATCAATGCTAGTCTCGGTTATTGAGGCAAGAAAGAGCCTTAGCTCAAGACCTCAGTACTAAATCCCAGAGGCTATGTTTGAAAGAGGCAAAAGGGAGCAAATATTACCTCAAGGATAATATATTGAACACTTGGCATTTTAAAAATGAGATTCAATGTTTACATTTCACAGTGAGCAGATCAGAATATAGATTTAAGTTGCTCTTCAAAATGTTTTGCCTATCACTCCCTAGACAACTTCATAGAATCTTACAGCACAGAAGGAGGCCACTCGGCCCATCGTGCCTGTGGTGGCTCTTGAAAAGAACTATCCAATTAGTCCCACTCCCCCTGCTCCGTCCCTGTAGCCTTGCAACTTCATAGAATCATAGAATGATGGAGCACGGAAGGAGGCCATTTGGCCCATCGTGCCTGTGCCTTTGAAAGCACTATCCAATTAGTCCCACTCCCCTGCCCTTCCCCATAGTCTTGCAATTTTTTCCCTTCAAGTATTTATCCAATTCCCTTTTGAAAGTTACTATTGAATCTGCTTCCACCACCATTTCAGGCAGCGCATTCCAAGTCATAACAACTCGCTGCGTGAAAAAAATGTTTCCTCACATCGCCTGTGGTTCTTTTGCTGATCACCCTAAATCTGTGTCCTCTGGTTACTGACCCTTCTGCCACTGGAAAGAGTTTCTCCTTATTGTAACCTGTAACACCTTGTGGCATTAAAGTCAACGGGGATAATTCACACCTCCACTGCCTGGGCAGATCGCCCACCCATTGTAGTACCCGCCATTGGGCAGTTGTGCACTCCACCAGAATACCACCCGGATGGTGTGGGTGAAAATTCCCCCAACGTGTCTGAAAACAATGACTGATAGATATATAAAGGGGAGGAGCAAGGGAGCTCACAGTATAAAAAGATTGTGTAACTACCTGAGATGCTCACCATGCCACCATTCAGTGACTTTCAAAAGGGAATCTTTCTCAGATAGATTTTTTTTTGGGTAAGGGTATCGAGGGATATGGAGCAAAGGCGGGTAAATGGAGTTGAGGTGCAGACCAGCCATGATGTAAATGAATGGCGGAGCAGGCGCGAGGGGCTGAATGGCCTACCCCTGTTTGTATGATCCTATTACCAGCCACTCTCTGGTACCTAGCTGAAGTGTCCATTTTTCATATGCAACCATGAAGTGGCAGCAGGCTCGTTGACCATGGGGATTGGACACCACAGCCAATCCAACTATTGTGCCCTGAGCACCACTCGGCTGAGATAGCCAATACGATGTAAAGTGGGGATTGTGCCGTGGATCGTCCAAAGTTGCTTTGAGCAGCCAGTTCACCTACTCAGCCTTTGGTGCAGTTCTATATAACAGCGTTCTATTGACTTTTGCAATGTAATGGTGAAAATAGAAGAAAGCCACTGACTTTTTCACTCAAAGTACAGAATCAACTGGCGATCTACCAGTAGCAAAACTAGAATTTGAACCTGATTGAGGTCGAAGATCAGCCATGATCTTATTGAATGGCAGAGCAGGCTCGAGGGAGCGTATGGCCTACTCCTGCTCCTATTTCTTATGTTGTTATGTAAATATAAATGATATTACAAAACGGTGATTAAAGAAAATAAAAAGAAAGGCTTGCATTTATATAGCACATTTCACGACCTCAGGACGTCCCAAAGCACTTTATAGCCAACTAAGTACTTTTTGAAGTGTAGTCACTGTTATAATATAGGAAACGCGGCAGCCAATTGCACACAGCAAGATCCTGCAAACAGCAATGAGAAAATGACCAAATAATCTGTTTTAGTGATATTGGTTGAGGGATAAATAATGGCCAGGGCACTGGGGAGAACTCGCCTGCTCTTCTTTGAAATAATGCCATGGGATCTTTTACGTTCAACTGAGAGGGCAGATGGGCCTGGGCTTAATGTCGCTTCCGAAAGACGGCACCTCTGACAGTGCAGCACTCCTTCAGTACTGCACTGGGAGTGTCAGCCTATATTTTGTGCTCAAGTCCCTGATGTGGGATTGTGAATCCACAGCCTTCTGACTCAGAGACGAGAGTGCTGCCCACTGAGCCTAGGCTGACACTTTAGCCAAGGCTGGTATCTGCAAGATCTACAGAAGTGCAAGCCAGTTCTTCTGTCCTATGATTGTCAGGTTTTTTTTTCCCCATGTTGTCCTAATTGTGCCCTCATCATGGTATTAATGAGGGGAACGAAAGGCAGAATGATTACCAGACGTGCTCCAGCAGCCCAAAAAAGCTGTGGTACAGACAGACTGACCTTTAATCACAGTCTCAAAGAGCCAAGCGTTCATTTTCATTATGAGAGGTAAAACTGCATTCCAAAAGGCGGGCTGCTTGTCACTTCCCCTGAGAGCTGTTGCCAAGCTACTCCTCGCCTCAGCTGAATGCAAGTTTATTCCATGCGATCCATACAGCCTGACACCATCAAGTTAATAACCTGAAGTGTCAGGAATAATCAATACAGACTTATGTTTTGCTTAAAACAAAATGACTCTGAATGTTGAAAGATCATAAGAAACTGCATTTTTATTAAGTCTAGCCCTCAGTGGAACGGAATCTTTTAAGCATGCTACTTGTTGTTAATGATTTAAGCACCTCTGCTCTGACACTTCAATGCCAAGTCAGGTATTCCTCTTTCACATTGTCATTATTGAAAAGGAACGTCTCAGGGGAGCCATTATAAAAGGTAGTTAAGATACGTCTTGGTAAACACAAAGTAATATTTTCAGATGTCAAAACTGTGAGACAAGAGAGCAGAGGTCTAGGGTCATTAGGGCATATTTACATAGAATTTACAGCACCGAAACAGGCCATTCAGCTCAACTGGTCCGTGCCGGTGTTTATGCTCCACTCGGGCCTCCTCCCACCTTACTTCATCTAACCCTATCAGCATATCCTTCTACTCCTTTCTCCCTCATATACTTATCTAGCTTCCCCTTAAATGCATCTATGCTATTCGCCTCAGCCAGTCCATGTGGTAGCGAGTTTCACTCTCTGAGCAAAGAAGTTTCTCTTGAATTCCTTATTGGATTTATTAGTGACTATCTTATATTATGGCCCCTAGTTTTGGCCTCGCCCACAAGTGAAAATATTTTCTCTACGTCTACCCTATCAAAGCCCTTCATAATTTCAATGAGCTCCATCAGGTGACATCTCAGTCTTCTCTTTTCTAGAGAAAAAAGCCCCAGCCTGTTCAGTCTTTCCTGATGGTTATATCCTTTTCAGGGCAGTTTTCAGAGACTATCGGAGTAATTTTATGACCCCTACATCCATAGAGTTACATAAAATTTACAGCACTGAAACAGGCCATTTGGTCCAACTGGTCCAGGCTGGCGTTTATGCTCCACATGAGCCTCCTCCCTCCCTGCTTCATCGCGTCCCATCAACATATCCTTCTATTCCTTTCTTCATCATGTGTTTATCTAGCTTCCCCTTAAATGCATCTATGCTATTCGCCTCAATTACTCCTTGTGGTAGCGAGTCCCACATTCTAACCACTCTCTGGGTAAAGAAGTTTCTCCTGAATTCCCTATTGGATTTATTCGTGACTATCTTATATTTATGGCCCCTAGTTTTAGACTCCCCCACAAGTGGAAACATCTTCTCTATGTCTACCTTATCAAACTCCTTCATAATTTTAAAGACCTCTATTAGGTCACCCCTTAACCTTCTCTTCTAGAGAAAAAAGCGCCAGCCTGTTCAGCCATTCCTGATGGGTGTAACCTCTCAGTTCTGGTATCATCCTTGTAAATCATTTTTGCACCTTTTCCAATGCCTCTTTATCCTTTTTATAATATGGAGACCAGAACTGTGCACAGTACTCCAAGTGCGATCTAACCAAGGTTCTATACAAGTTTAACATAAGTTCTCTGCTTTTCATTTCTATCCCTCTAGAAATGAACCCCAGTGCTTGGTTTACGTTTTTTATACAAGGTATAAAGAATTAGGGAGGACATCAGGAGGTAATTCTAGAACTTGAAATGGAGCCGTGAATTCTCCCGGTGTCTGGCCAACATTCCTCCCTCAACCAACGTCAGCACCTTCTGGATCTTGCTGTCCAATCTTTAAAAAATTCATTTTCTGGATATGGATATCCCTAGTTGCCCTTGAGAAGGTGGTGAGCCGCCTTCTTGAACCGCTGCAGTCCGTGTGGTGAAGGTTCTCCCACAGTGTTGTTAGGAAGGGAGTTCCAGGATTTTGACCCAGCGACAATGAAGAAAAGCCGATATATGTTCAAGTCAGGATGGTGTGTGCCTTGGAGGGGAACTTGGAAGTGATGGTGTTTCCATGTGCCTGCTGCCCTGGTCCTTCTAGATGGTGGAGATCGTGGGTTTGGCAAGTGCTGTCGAAGAAGCCTTGGCGAGTTGCTGCCGGTAATGGAGGGAGTGGATGTTTAAGGTGGTGGATGGGCTGCTGATCAAGCAGACTGCTTTTTCCTGGATGATGTCGAGCTTCCTGAGTGTTGATACAGCTCCACCCACCCAGGCAAGTGGAGAGTATTCCATCACACAGGACTCGTCAGTCGGAAGTACATATTGGTCATTTGAGTGGTCGGAATGCCATGCACAGCAGGTGCCTGCATTCCCGATATGTGCTCCCGGTGGGTGAGGCTCCCCATCAGGAGCATGAAGTCATAAAATTACCAATTTTTTCTTTAAACAGAGGGTGGTCAACAGCTGGTCAGGCCACCAGAAATAGTGGTTGGACTCATTTAAGAAACAATTGCACTAATGGGAAGACAGTCGAATTAGTCTTCTGGAAGAATGAGATTAAATGGGCTGAAACGACTTCTTTCTCCGAACCTACCTTGCCAATCCCAGATTCACAGATCTACAGTAACCTTATTAAAGTAATAGCCAAATTCAAATAAACAAAACAATCCCTCATGTCTAATATTAACATAAGAACATAAGAAATAGGAGCAGGAGTAGGCCATACGGCCCCTCGAACCTGCTCTGCCATTCAATCAGATCATGGCTGATCTTCAACCTCAACTCCACTTTCTCTGATCCCCATATCCCTTGATTCCCCAAGAGTCCAAAAATCTATCCATCCCAGCCTTAAATATATTCAATGACTCAGCATCCACAGCCCTCTGGGGTAGAGAATTCCAAAGATTCACAACCCTCTGAGTGGAGAAATTCCTCCTCATCTCAGTCTTGAATGGCCGACCCCATATCCTGAGACTATGCCCTCTAGTTCTAGACCCTCCAACCAGGGGAAACAGCCTCTCAGCATCTGCCCTGTCAAGCCCCCTCGTAATCTTATATGTTTCAATGAGATCACCTCTTCTAAACTCCAGAGAGTATTGGCCCATTCTACTCAACCTCTCTTCATAGGACAAACCTCTCATCCCAGGAATTAATCTGGTGAACCTTTGTTGCACTGCCTCTAAGGCAAGTATATCCTTCTTTAGATAAGGAGACCAAAACTGTATGCAGTATTCCAGGTGCGGTCTCACTAAAGTCCAGTACAATTGTAGTAAAACTTCCTTACCCTTGTACTCCAACCCCCTTGCAATAAAGGCCAACATGCCATTTGCTTTCCTAATTGCCTGCTGTACCTACATACTAACTTTTTGTGTTTCTTGTACAAGGACACCCAAGTCTCTCTGAACACCAACATTTAATAGTTTCTCACCATTTAAAGAATATTTTGTTTTTCTATTCTTCCTACATTTCCCCACATTATACTCCATCTGCCACCTTCTTGCCCACTCACTTAATCTGCCTATATTCCTTTGCAAACTCTTTGTGTCCTCCTCACAGCTTACTTTCCCACCTAGCTTCGTATCATCAGCAAACTTGGATACATTACACTCGGTCCCTTCATCTAAGTCATTAACGTAGATTGTAAATAGCTGAGACCCAAGCACTGATCCTTGCGGCACCCCACTAGTTACAGCCTGCCAACCTGAAAATGAGCCATTCATCCCTACTCTCTGTTTTCTGTCCTTTAACCAAACCTCTATCCATGCTAATGTATTACCCACAATAGCAAAGGTGTAGTTTACAGTAATGTAAAATTGAATTGGTATATAATTCACATCCTTAGGACGTCCCAAAGCGCTTTACAACCGATTAAGTACTATTGAAGTGTTGTCACTGTTAGAATGTAGGAAATGCAGCAGCCAATTTGCACACAGCAAGCTCCCACAAACGGCAATGAAGCAAATGACCAGATCATCTTTTTTCGGTTGATTGAGGGATAAATTTTGACCGGGACACCAGTGAAAACTCCCCTGCTCTTCTTCGAAATAGTGTCGTGGGATCTTTTACGTCCTCCTGAGCAGGCCGTCTCATCCAAAAGACAGCACCTCACTCCTGCGCTGGAGTATCAAACCTAGATCACGTACTCAAGTCTCTGGAGTGGGACTTGAACGCACAACCTTCTAACTCAGAGACAAGAGTGCAACCAACTGAGCCATGGCTGACACAAATAGGAACCTGCAAGTGTTTTACTCCGGCATCCAGAACCCTTATTTCTGGTATATAGACAAGGCCTGCGGCCTCTGTCTATATATTATTCCAAAAACACATTCCAACATGCGGCCAATGTGGAGTGCCACTTTTAACTTCAGTCGTCATTATTCATCTGCTCAATCCACTCACTATGCTGGCTCAGTGTTGTTGGGCTAACCTTCCTGTCTATCTGAATTTATCAAGTGAAACATGTTATTACTAGGTACATGTTGTAGCTGCTCAGACATTCAGGAACCTGAGGCCTCGACAGATAATGCAGTGAAGCTTTCAGATTTCTTTTCCAGAAAACAAAGTTAGTTATACATCTGTTTTTATTTTCATTATTAGTTTGGTTTGGCTTGTGTGGAGCATAAAATCCATGCCAACACTCCAATGCAGTACTGAGGGAGTCGTCTCCGGTGCCGTCTTTCAGATGAGACGCTAAACCGAGGCCCCGTCTGCCCCCCCAGGTGGACGTAAAAGATCCCACGGCACTATATTGAAGAAGAGCTCTTCCTGGTGTCCTGGCCAATATTGATCCCTTAACCAACACCTAAAACAGATTATCTGGTCATCATCACTTTGCTGTTTGTGGGAGCTTGCTATGCGCAAATTGGCTGCTGTGTTTCCTACATTACAACAGTGACTGCACTTCAAAAAGATACTTCATTGGCTGAAAAGAGCTTTGGGACGTCCTGAGGTTATGAAAGGAGCTGTATAAATGCAAGTTCTTTCTTTCCTTTTAAACACTAGATGAATGGTCTGTTTCTCTGCTGTAAATCCTATGTAATTCTATGGTTTCTACATTCTATGCATAACAGTGGAATGTCACCTGTACAGCTTGACTGGTTTTGAAATCACCCTGTTGAAGGATTAGTTAATCCCACTGGGGAGGAATTTACACTATCGGCGATGGCGGGAACCTGGCGTTAACGGATTGACTGTCTGATATACACACACTGCATGATTTCTATCTCCATCGAAGACTCGGGAATCGGAGGTACAATTTCAAAATTTGCAGACGACCTCCAAATTGGGGGGGGGTATAGTTAACACTGAGGAGGACTGCGACAAAATGCAGGGAGACATTAATAAACTTGCAGAATGGGCGTGTAATTGACAAATGACTTTCAATATAGATAAATGTGAGGCGGTACATTTTGGTAGGAAGAATAAGGAGGCCACATACTGCTTGGAAAATAAGAGTTTAAATGGGGTGGAGGAGCAGAGGGATCTGGGGGGTAAATAGGAATATAGGGATAGGAGTCGGCCATTTAGCCTATTCCGCCATTCAACGAGATCATGACTGATCTGTGACCTGACTCCATATCCCTTAATATCTCAATACATAAATCACTAAAAGTAGTGAAGCAGATTAATAAGGGAGTTAAAATCGGGCCCATTGTTTTGTAGCAGACTATGTCAAGTCACTTGTCCTATTCTGGTTCACTCAAACCTGGTAGGATGCCGTAAAACTGATTCCTTCGCTAAGCGTATGTTTTTTGATGCTTGAGGTAGCTGTCAGGCTGCTTAAGAATCTGAAGCCTGGCGCCAAATAAATTTGTGGAATGAGCGCTATAATTTACAACTGTATACTGATTCATTCAGACAGCACGTAACCGCACTGTAAAAAGAAACCTATTACACTGCACACTTTCATTTGCTGGAATCCCTTACATTCACCTTGTAAACCTGAAATTATATGGAACATTGAATGATGAGGTTCCTAATAGAAGCAGAAGTGTCTAGTAACTCAATAAAGGTTTTGAAGAATACCATGTACTTTCCAATACGGTATGTGGAAGGGGGTAAACCTCCTGCACACCTATTGGAGGGTGCATGTTACCCACCACAAGCTTCCTGTTCGATATCTGCTGTTAGGCTTATGGTCGTTGTGTAAAAACTTTAAATAGAAAATATTATGAGCCCTTAATAATGTGGGCTTGAGTCGATCATTACTGGCGCATGTATGGATTTATATTTTTAAGCATTCATAATACAAAAAAAGTTACAAGGGAAGCAGCAACTGTACTGTCATTTCCTTCACGCAAAGATGTTCTTTAATGAATAGAATTTAATTTTTAAAACGTTGATTTTGGGTACTGGTGGCACTTGGGATATAAAGCAGAATACAATGGAGACTGAGAACAGAGCAGATTAACCTTGTGGGAGATTACCTGGTGTAGAATGTCAACTGACTAGGCTTCCTCACAAAGATTAGTACAGATAAGCAAGGCCATTTGGCCCATCTAGCTCATCTCTCTACAGCAACCTACAGTTTCCCCCTGTCAGATCATCTAACTGTGGTGGACATGAGGTAGACTTATGATACTTGACAATTTATTTGACGGTTGGCAGAGTGAAGTGTTTGTTCAGACTTGCCTTCAGCCGTCTAGGCCCTAAGCTCTGGAGTTCCCTCCATAAACCTCTCAGGCTCTCCACTGCTTGCTCCTCTCTTTAGAACCTCCTTTAAAACCTACCTCTTCGACAAAGCTTTTAGCCACCCCTCTTAATATCTCTTTCTTTAGCTTGGTATCAATTTTCTGTCTGATTGCGCTCTGTGTGAAGCGCCTTGGGATGTTTTCCTAAGTTGTTATCAATTGTTCTTCATACCCATTCTTGCTAAGTGCACTAGACGAGCAGCCAGCTCTCCAGGATTATCATCAGAGGTGGGTGTTCAACACTCTTGTAATAGAAAAGATCATTTTAAGATTGTTGCCCGATTTGCTGCCAGTCCCCTAATTACCCGAACAACCCATTGAGGTTGGATGGTTAGGAATCTATATTCAGCATGAGGTGGACGTCATGGAAGAGTTGGGCACAACTACAACAAACCCAATGAGAGGAATTGGACATACTTTTGAAGCAATGGAAGATTGGGAAGAGAAGCAAAGGGTTTCACCGTTATTGCTGGGGTTAGGGAAAAGTAAAGCAATAAGGCAGTATTCATGAATAAGAGATATATATCACTAACAGTAAAACTAATCGCAGAAGATTTTAATTATCCAAAGGTCGACCGGGCAGGAAAATGTGTTTTTTTTCTTCACTTGTGTTCAGAACAGTTTTCATAGAATCATACATTACAGAATTAGGCCATTCGGCCCATTGTGCCTGTGCCAGCTCTTTGAAAGAGCTATCCAATTAGTCCCACTCCCACGCTCTTTCCCCATAGCCCTGCATTTTTTTTTTCCTTTTCAAGTATTTATCCGCTTCCCTTTTGAAAGTTACAATTGAATCTGCTTCCACCACCCTCTCAGGCAGCGCATTCCAGATTTTCTCAGTCAATATGTTGCTACTTCAACAAGGAAGGAAGCATTGCTCGACCTGGTTCTGGGCAATGAAGAGGACATAGGCAACCTAAAAGCAGGGGAACTTTTGGTACCAATGACCATGATATAAGTAGGTTCAATGTCAGATCTGGAACTGTCTCCTGCAAAAGGATGTGGATGCTGGGTCAATTGAAATTTTCAAGACTGAGATCGATAGTTTTTTATTAGGTAAGGATATCAAGGGATATGTAACAGAGGCAGGCAAGTGGAGCTGAGGCACAGTTCAGCTATGATTAACGGCTGAACTGGCTCGAGAGGCTGAATGGCCTGTTCCTAACTTCCTAGAATAAGCAATAGGAAAAAGCAAAGCTAAGAACATATTTACCTTACTAGAAAAATAAACTAATTGTAATTAGACAAATGAGGAAAAGCAAAATACTGCGGAGGCTGGAAATCTGAAATAAAAACAGAAAATGCTGGAGAAGCTCAGCAAGTCAGGCAGCATCTATGGAGATGACCTTTCATCAGAACTGGAAGATGTTGAAAGAGTTAAAGTTTTTAAGCAAGTACAGAGTCAGGGAAGGGGGGAGGGAGCGGAGGGGAGGAAAGAACAAAAGGGAAGGTCTGTGATAGGGTGGAGGGCAGGAGTGATTAAATGACAAAATGGATGATGGTGCAAGGCAAGGAGGGCAGTAATGGGACAAGTAAAGAGACAAAAGATGGGTCAGGAGTAGCTGTAAATGGCAGCAGCAGAACCATTACCAGCACTTGCTGTTCGAAAAAATGGGAGCAGTGGCTATGATCTGAAGTTATTGAAATCTATGTTGAGTCCGGAAGTTTATCCGATCTCGGTCTTGAAAATTTCAATTGACCCAGCATCTACATCCTTTTGCAGGAGTCCGGAAGGTTGTAAAGTGCCTCCTAATTAAATAGGAGGTGAAAACAGTACAAATCAAGTACATTCCGGTAGGGAAAGGGGGAATGTATTAAAGGCAGGTATTCTATGGATGGTTAAATCAAATTTGAAACTAAAAAAGCATTTAATGCTTTCAGGGCAGATAATAAAACTGAAAGGCAGGACAATGATAAGGAACATAGGAAAGCAACACAAAGCAGATGAGGAAGGTTAAGAGGGAGGAAGAAATAAAATTAGGGAAAAAAAAACATAAAAGGGTTTCTATAAGCCCGATAGTAGTAAAAGGATAGTCAAACAGGGAGAGAGTTGCTAAGAGATGAAGGAGGAAAGTTTTATGGTACAGAGTTGAAGGAATGGTAAGAGTTGAAGAAATAAATACTTTGCCTATCTTTTCACAGATGGTTGGTGTAAAACACTTTGTGGAGATTATCATTCAAAGAGCAGTGATACTAAAGAAGTTACTCAAACTTAGGGTAGAAAAGTCACTGGGACCTGATTACTTACATCCGATAATCCTGAGGGAAGCTAGGGAAGAAATAACAGAAGCCCTGACTATAATTTTCTAAAATTCTGCGGAAAGAAAAATTATGCTACAGGATTGGAGGGTGGCAACTGTGACTTTCCTCTTTGAAAATGGAGACACGGATGAGCCAGAGAATTGCAGGCCTGGTTAGTCAACCCTTCAGCTACTGGTAAAATACAAGAGAGAGAACTTCCATGATGTTCTCCCGATCTCCGGCTGTAATTCTGGTGGAAGATTGGCAGAAACCATAGAGAAACCATGGACCTTATGCCCCTTCTCCAGGGTTTCTGCCCCGATACAAGAGAAAATGGTCAGGTTAATCACGGGCCGTCAACATGGATTTCTAAAAGGCAGGTGGTGCTTGACAAATCTTATAAAATTTTTCAAAGAGACAAAAGAGAGGCTCGATAAAGGAATAAAGTGGTTGTGGTTTTCATGGATTTTTGAAAAGCATTTGATAAGGGATCACATAAGAGACCGCAATAAAATGCAAGTTCTTTCTTTCTTACAAATATCTCCAGTTGCTGATGCGAACAGGTCTAGGTTCTGATTAGGATTTATCGATCAATAAGACAAAAGAACAACAACAACAACAACAAACTTTCATTTATATAGCACCTTTAACATCGTAAAAACGCGCAAGGCGCTTCACAGGACCATTACCAGATAAAATTTGACACCGAGCCACAGAAGGAAATATTAGGACAGATGACCAAAAGCTTGGTCAAAGAGGCAGGTTTTAAGGAGCATCTTAAAGGAGGAGAGAGAGGTAGAGAGGTGGAGGGATTTAGGTAGGGAATTCCAGAGCTTGGGGCCTAGTCAGCTGAAGGCACGGCCGCCAATGGTGGAGTGATTAAAACTGGGGATGCGCAAGAGGCCAGAATTGGAGGAGCGCCGAGATCTCGGAGGGTTGTAGGGCTGGAGGAGGTTACAGAGATAGAGAGGGGCGAGGGCATGGAGGGATTTGAAAACAAGGATGAGAATTTTAAAGTCGAGGCGTTTTTCTCCCCTGCTCTTCTTCAAATTGTGCTATGGGATCTTTCACAGCCACATGAGCAGACAGCTGAATCATTGGTTTAACATCTCAGCGCCTCCAGAAATGTATCACTGCTCAGCGGCTACCGTCAGATTAGATTATACGCTCAGGTCTGTAGTGGGGCTTGAACCCACAATCAAATATTGGAACAGTAGAACCAGAGGACACAGCCTGTCCTTGAAGGGGGGGGGGGGAAATTTAAAACTAATGTGCGGAAACTGGGGGTAAGTTTAAGCGAATTCGCTGGGCGGCAAACCCACGGGATCGGGTGGAACGCTGTATTTACACCCCGCCCAACATTACAATGCGTTGACTTCAATAGAGCGTAAAATCAGACGGGATGTAAAACCAGCATTGCACCCGATCCCGTCAGTTTCCCGACAGGCGGGTCAGGTTAAAATTGCCTCCAGTGTTTCAGTGAGCGAGTGGTCAATCTATGGAACAGGCTCCCTAGGGAGACGATGGGAGCAGTTAACATTGATTCATTCAAATGCAAATTAGATAGATTTCTTTCAGAAAATAACATTTTGGGGTACGGTATATGAGTAATTTGAGACATGACGTGTGGGAAGTGTAACGTGCTTGGGAGGAACTGGTGACTTGGACCTATGATTCCCAAAGTTCTCCACCACTGGCGGTTTTCCTCACGTCATGTCTGGGTTTGTTGTAGACTAATTGAACCAAGCTGACACTCGATACTTGGTTTTTCTAGTCTTACTTTCCCATTCTTTTTAAAGTCAAATTCTTTTGTGGGGGCTAGAACCTTCCAGATGCCTATTGCAAAATAATGAAGACAACCATGAACTCCCACATCTGGTAACTCAACAAACGGAGAATGTAATGTTGCCAGTGGAGCCCGAGGGGTCACATTTCTGAGCACCCACTGTAATATCTCCATCTGGCACCACAAGGCACCGTGCTGAAATGAGGCAACATACTGATGGATCAATTGGCTTGGAGATCAGGTTAGCTTAATATCATATCAGGGAATGGGTTGAAGCACAGTAGAGCAGCTCTCGGTAGCATATTTAGGATAATCGTATTTACAAAGTGAGTGCAGCGCATTAAACAATTTGCGGCTGATCTGCAGCGGCTGTGCCATAACTAGCTCGGAGGAATTAAGCAGGTTCCTTTCGAGCAGCGGCTCGAAAACAAAGCTTTGCAGGCTGAAAATCCGTGGAGCGATGAAGCAAAGCACCTCGGAGGTTGGTTTGGTCTCGGGTGACGCCAACTCCAGCTGGACATATTCCTGGAGGTTTCGCCACATGACCTCCCGCCTCCAACCGCCCCACCCAGTCAAACAGCCTATTTACTCATCTCCAATATTTATATAACTTAATAAACAAAAGTATCAAAGAAAAATGGGAAAAAAAAAATTTTTTTTTAATGCCGCCTATGATTTTTCCCCCGGGCTTTGCTTGCAGCAGTGTCCAGGAGATTAATATTTAATTCCTGGATGATCCTAGAGAGTTGGCGAACCGAACTCCAACACTTCAGAGTTTTAGCCGCGCTCTGGGAGATTCCAGCTGGCAAGGGGAGCGTTGCAAAAGGTAACTGTGTGTTTAAAACAAGTGATGATGAAGGTGATTTGAAAGGAATATATTGGTGCTCCCGGGAGCAATGGTGGTCTGAGGTCGTTGCTGTAATTCATCATAACCTTTTATCCAGTAACCCATCTCTGACCTTTATGCCTGCCCCTAGTCTGGATTGACGGAGCGTTGAATATTTGCAGTAATGAAATATGTCCACAAGCATTGCACTGTTATTGCTTTCCTCTTTATTTTTTATATGGAAACTTTATTGAGTGGCAGTTGCAAAAATGTTAGCTGGGATCTCATATGAAAAATGTCAAATTTTAGCAGGGAGTCAGTCACTCTGAACACCCAGCTCAACGAAATAAGATCACTCAATGCCATATATGTACTTGTACTATTACTGAATCAAAAATCTGCCATTTGGTGGGACGCCTTTTTACTTGACGAAGCTCTGATCTAAAATGTCGAATGCAAAAACCCAAAGTAGTCAGACATCTCCGCATACCGAAGGAATAATCAAATGAGTAAAACGCCAGAAGTGATCCGAGTTGGCCCAGAATTTGCTGGAGCAGGGCATCACGCGGCGTGCCCCGTTTCTTAGACTTTCTCCCTCACCCTTCAGCTCGATCCCGTAACTTGCTGGAAGTACGAGCTGAAGACTGGGACCTTGGTGAACGATGGGACCAACAGTCTATCTCCTTAATCAATGAGATTTTAAGGATAGGGAAAGAAAGAGAGGAAGGTCAGAGGGTGAATTAAAGTCGAATCAGGAACAGAAAGAGAAATAAAGAGAAAGATTGAATTAAGAGAGAGAGAAAAAAAAGACAGAAAGGAAAAGTAAGGAAAATAATAAAAACATTTAAAATTTACTACCTGCAGGAATGAGACTCCAGTTTTAATTGTTCCCTTTCTGGACCGGAGAGGTTGAATGGCATTGCAGGAACATAAATCTCGTCATTAAAAGGGTCCTTACGTCGTTAAGTACCAGCCCTAACTTTCTGCGGCGAGTTTAATTCATTTTAACGGCGCAAATCCAGCAATTTCTTGACACCCACCGGGAGGTTGAGGGTGAGCTGCCGATTTCCGCGAGGCTAACGGTCGAGCGGCGCAAATAGTCCAGAAATTTGTGGCGATTCACAACTGATGGGGTATCTCTTCCTCGCCACAAGTCGCTGGGTTATTTACACACTAGTAACGGCAGGGGGCCATTAAACTCGCTGTTATTTTCCCAGCAAATTCTGGGCCAAAACGTGTCACTCTCAATATCGCACGGTGAGACCCGCGAGATATGGTGCGCCAGTTTGGCATTGGGTCAGTCAGTTCCGGGTTGATGGCAAGGGGCGTCAGTCTTAAAATATGCAAAACGCACACCACTGTTCGCAGACAGTGTCTCAAATTTCAAGTTGTGAACTGGCAATTACATGTCAGGGCTCCACAAGTAGGATTGGTGACACAAGCAAGTATTTTCATATAAATTGCATCGACTGATCCCAGTCACAATGATGCTGCAATGCAACCCAAAACTGAAGAAAGCAATGCCAGTGGTAGGGAAAGAACATTCCATGAAAGTGCTTACCTTTTATCTTGCTCTAATAAATTGTCCTAGTCACAGCATTGGCTCAGTAATAGCCCCTCCTCTTGTCAAGGTTGACACCCATAACGTTAACTGTTCTGATGGCAGATGGTGGATGGAGGGAGAGATCTGGCCTGGTCTGGTCATAGGATGGGGGAGGGATATGGCCAGGGTCGAGTGCAATTTGAAGGTTGGGGAGATCTCGTATGACATTGTTGATTGTAAGTCAGAGCTGAATGTTCTCGATCTTACTAAAAACAAACTATCTGGTCATTATCACTTTGTTATTTGTGGTACTTTGCTGTGCGTGATTTGGCTGCCGCATTTCCTACTTTACAACAGTGACTACACTTCAAAAGTACTTCATTGGCTGTGAAGCGCTTTGGGATTTCCTGAGGTCGTGAAAGGCACTGTATAAATACAAATTCTTTCTTTACACTCACTTATTCACACAAAAGGTAGTGGAAATTTGGAACTCTCGCCCCCAAAAAGCTGTTGAGGCTGGGGGTTAATTGAAAATGACAAAACTGAGATTGATGGATTTTTGTTAGGCAAGGGTATTAAGGGTTATGGAACCAAGGCAGGTAGATGGAGTTAAGAAAGTGATCAGCCATGATCTAATTGAATGGCGGAACAGTCTCAAGGGGCTGAATGGCCTATTCCTGTTCCGATGTTCCTATCTGTGTCTGTCTTCTGTCTCTCCGTCTTCTGCTTCTCTCTCTCTCCCTCGATCTTCTTTTCTTTCCTTTTGTGTTGGGGGGTGGGTTGATGGGTGTTGTGGCAGTCAGGAAGAGAGCCACAGACTGCCTTTTCTGAGAGAGGGTGCAAAGCATCATTTAGAGGAAGGCACACGACCGTAGGGCCTGAGGCTAGAGGTGCACTAATGTTCTTTAGGGAAGGAAACCTGCCGTCCTTACCCGGTCTGGCCGATATGTGACTCCAGACCCACAGCAATGTGGTTGATTCTTAATTGCCCTCAGAAATGGCCGAGCAAGCCACTCAGTTGTAAAATCTCCCTAAAAAAAGTCACAATAAGAATAAAACCGGACGGACCACCCGGCATCGGACCACTAGGCACCGGACACGACAAAGGCAAACCAAGCCCAGTCGACCCTGCAAAGTTCTCCTCACTAACATCTGGGGACTTGTGCCCAAATTGGGAGAGCTGTCCCACAGACTAGTCAAGCAACAGCCTGACATAGTCATACTCACAGAATCATACCTTTCAGCCAACGTCCCAGACTCTTCCATCATCATCCCTGGGTATGTTCTGTCCCACCAGCAGGACAGACCGACCAAAGGTGGCGGTACAATGATATACAGTCAGGAGGGAGTGGTCCTGGGAGTCCTCAACATTGACACTGGACCTCATGAAATCTCATGGCATCAGGTTAAACATGGGCAAGGAAACCTTCTGCTGATTACCACCTGCTGCACTCCCTCAGCTGATGAACCAGTCCTCCTCCATGTTGAACACCACTTGGAGGAAGCACTGAGGGTAGCAAGGGCACAGAATGTACTCTGGGTGTGGGGGACTTCAATGTCCATCACCAAGAGTGGCTCGGTAGCACCACTACTGACCGAGCTGGCCGAGTCCTGAAGGAAATAGCTGCCAGACTGGGCCTGCGGCAGGTGGTGAGTGAACCAACACGAGAGAAAAACTTGCTTGACCTCGTCCTCACCAACCTACCTGTCTCAAATGCATCTGTCCATGACAGTATTGGTAGGAGTGACCACTGCACAGTCCTCGTGGAGACAAAGTCCTGTCTTCGCACTGAGGACACCATCCAACGTGTTGTGTGGCACTACCACCGTGCTAAATGGGATAGATTCAGAACAGATCTAGAAGCTCAAAACTGGGCATCCATGAGGCGCTGTGGGCCATCAGCAGCAGCAGAATTGTATTCCAGCACAATCTGCAACCTCATGGCCCGGCATATTCCTCACTCTACCATTACCAACAAGCCAGGGGATAAACCCTGGTTCAATGAGGACTGTAGAAGAGCATGCCAGGAGCAGCACCAGGCGTACCTAAAAAAATGAGGTGCCAACCTGGTGAAGCTACAACTCAGGACTACATGCATGCTAAACAGCGGAAGCAACATACTATAGCCAGAGCTAAGCGATTCCACAACCAACGGATCAGATCAAAGCTCTGCAGTCCTGCCACATCCAGTCGTGAATGGTGGTGGACAATTAAACAATTAACGGGAGGAGGAGGCTCTGCAAACATCCCCATCCTCAATGACGGTGGAGTCCAGCACATGAGTGCAAAAGACAAGGCTGAAGCGTTTGCAACCATCTTCAGCCAGAAGTGCCGAGTGGATGATCCATCTCGACCTCCTCCCAATATCCCCACCATCACGGAAGCCAGTCTTCAGCCAATTCGATTCACTCCACGTGATATCAAGAAACGGCTGAGTGCACTGGATACAGCAAAGGCTATGGGCCCCGACAACATCCCGGCTGTAGTGCTGAAGACTTGTGCTCCAGAACTAGCTGCGCCTCTAGCCAAACTGTTCCAGTACAGCTACAACACTGGCATCTACCCGACAATGTGGAAAATTGCCCAGGTATGTCCTGTCCGCAAAAAGCAGGACAAATCCAATCCGGCCAATTACTGCCCCATCAGTCTACTCTCAATCATCAGCAAAGTGATGGAAGGTGTCATCGACAGTGCTATAAAGCAGCACTTACTCACCAATAACCTACTCACTGATGCTCAGTTTGGATTCCGTCAGGACCACTCAGCTCCAGACCTCATTACAGCCTTGGTCCAAACATGGACAAAAGAGCTGAATTCCAGAGGTGAGGTGAGAGTGATTGCCCTTGACATCAAGGCAGCATTTGACCGAGTGTGGCACCAAGGAGCCCTAGTAAAATTGAAGTCAATGGGAATCAGGGGGAAAACTCTCCAGTGGCTGGAGTCATACCTAGCACAAAGGAAGATGGTAGTGGTTGTTGGAGGCCAATCATCTCAGTCCCAGGACATTGCTGCAGGAGTTCCTCAGGGCAGTGTCCTAGGTCCAACCATCTTCAGCTGCTTCATCAATGACCTTCCCTCCATCATAAGGTCAGAAATGGGGATGTTCGCTGATGATTGCACGGTGTTCAGTTCCATTCGCAACCCCTCAAATAATGAAGCAGTCCGAGCCCGCATACAGCAAGACCTGGACAACATCCAGGCTTGGGCTCATAAGTGACAAGTAATATTCGCACCAGACAAGTGCCAGGCAATGACCATCTCCAACAAGAGAGAGACTAACCACCTCCCCTTGACATGCAACGACATTACCATTGCCGAATTCCCCACCATCAACATCCTGGGGGTCACCATTAACCAGAAACATAACTGGACCAGCCATATAATTACTGTGGCTACAAGAGCAGGTCAGAGGCTGGGTATTCTGCGGCGAGTGACTCACCTACTGACTCCCCTGAGCCTTTCCACGATCTACAAGGCACAAGTCAGGAGTGTGATGGAATACTCTCCACTTGCCTGGATGAGTGCAGCTCCAACAACACTCAAGAAGCTCGACACCATCCAGGACAAAGCAGCCCGCTTGATTGGCACCCCATCCACCACCCTAAACATTCACTCCCTTCACCACCGGTGCACAGTGGTGGCGCACAGGATGCACTGCAGCAACTCGCCAAGGCTTCTTCGACAGCACCTCCCAAACCCGCGACCTCTACCACCTAGAAGGACAAGAGCAGCAGGCACATGGGAACAACACCACCTGCACGTTCCCCTCCAAGTCACACACCATCCCGACTTGGAAATATATCGCCGTTCCTTCATTGTCGCTGGGTCAAAATCCTGGAACCCCCTTCCTAACAGCAGTGTGGGAGAACCTTCACCACACGGACTGCAGCGGTTCAAGAAGGCGGCTCACCACTACCTTCTCAAGGCCAATTAGGGATGGGCAATAAATGCCGGCCTCGCCAGTGACGCCCACATCCCATGAACGAATAAAAAAAAGAAGGCTGACAGGTCACTGGGGGTGGGGTGAGGGACCTGGTCAGGGCCATAGGTATGGTTTGGGGTGGCTTTTGGACTGTGGATGGCAGATAGTCGATAGAGGGAGTGATCTGGCTTGGGACATTGGTCTTCAGGTCACAGCTTTGGAGGGGAGGATCCGGCCAGGGTCAAGTGCAATATGAAGGTGTTGGAGATCTTGTTAATTGGATCATGTGATCTCTATCAATTAGAGTTAATTGTATTCAGATGGTGTGCGTCAATTGGGGACTCTCTTGTATCCTTTTTATGTGAGAGCTAATCTGGGGTGTGATGTGTGTGTGTAAGGGGATCTCTGTGAATAAAGGCTTGGAAGTAACTGAAGAGCAGGCTCTAGTATTCTATCCTTTACCACTTGGCTATCCAATTTATAGCAGATCTAACCCACTTACTCCAAGTCAATCCCTCAGATCCACATCTCTTGGGCTGACATGTGACTGGTAACATTCGTACCATATAAGGAGTAGGTGATAACCACATCCAATGATAGAAAGCCCAGCCATCGTTCCCTTCCCTTTAACAGCATTTCCATTGCCAAGTCCTCTTCCATTAACAACCTGGGTGGGGGGTGGGGGTGGGGGTGGGGGTCAGCATCGGTCAGAAGCTTAACAGGAGCAGTTATATAAACAGCGTGGCTACAAACTGAGCAGAGGCTGGGTACCCTGTGATGGATGGCTTACCTCCTGTCCCCTCAATCCCTGTCCACCATCTACAAGGCTCAAGTCAGGAGAGTGATGGAATACTCACCACTCAGCTGGATGGGGGCAACTGCAACGACACTCAAGAAGTCTGACACCATTCAGGACAAAGCAGCCTGTTTGACCGGCACTTCATCCACCAGCCTGAACATCCACTCCCTCCACCACTGGCTCACCGTGGCTGCAGTGTGTACTATCTACAGGATGCACTGCAGCAACTCGCCAAGGCTTCTTAGAATCATAGAATCATAGAAGTTTACAACATGGAAACAGGCCCTTCGGCCCAACATGTCCATGTCGCCCAGTTTATACCACTAAGCTAGTCCCAATTTCCTGCACTTGGCCCATATCCCTCTATACCCATCTTACCCATGTAACTGTCCAAATGCTTTTTAAAAGACAAAATTGTACCCGCCTCTACTACTGCCTCTGGCAGCTCGTTCCAGACACTCACCACCGTTTGAGTGAAAAAATTGCCCCTCTGGACCCTTTTGTATCTCTCCCCTCTCACCTTAAATCTATGCCCCCTCGTTATAGACTCCCCTACCTTTGGGAAAAGATTTTGACTATCTACCTTATCTATGCCCCTCATTATTTTATAGACTTCGATAAGATCACCCCTTAACCTCCTACTCTCCAGGGAAAAAAGTCTCAGTCTATCCAACCTCTCCCTATAAGTCAAACCATCAAGTCCCGGTAGCATCCTAGTAAATCTTTTCTGCACTCTTTCTAGTTTAATAATATCCTTTCTGTAATAGGGTGACCAGAACTGTACACCTCCCAAACCCACGACCTCTACCACCTAGAAGGACAAGGTCACCGGCTGCATGGGAACACCACCGCCTCCAAGTTTCCCTCCAAGTCACACACCATCCTGCCTTGGACATATATATCGGCCGTTCCTTTATCGTCGCTGGGTCAAAATCCTGGAACTCCCTACCTAACAGCACTGTGGCAGAACCTTCACCACACGGACTGCAGAGGTTCAAGAAGAGGGCTCACCACGACCTTTTCAAAAGGCAACTAGGGATGGGCAGTAGATGCCAGCGACAACCAAATCCTGAGAATTGATTAAAAAATGTATTGTTTGAAAGAACTTGCATTTATATAGTGTCTTATCACACCTCTTTGTACGTTGACCAATGTGCACAACCCAAGGTCCCATAAATAGCAATGAGATGAATGATCAGTTCATCTGTTTTCTGTGATGTTGGTCGTTGGGGGGAGGATTTTTGGTCGGCCGCTCATTATTTGCCTGATTTTCTTTCCACTGACCTCAACGAAAAGGAAAGTTGGGTGTATAATGGGCGGCCATTCCACTCCTACACGTTTTCTGCTCGATGGTGGAAGTTCAAATCTACTGCCCAGCATTTACATAGCCCTTCTGTAGCATGCCCTAAACCACTTCTCAACCAATGAATTACTTTACAAGTAATCTTTGTTTTCAAATCCCTCCATGGCCTGGCTCCCCTCCCTATCTCTGTAACCTCCTTCAGCCCTAAAACCCTCCGAGATCTCTGCGCTCCTCCAATTCTGGCCTCTTGCGCCTCCCCGATTTTAATCACGCCACCATTGGCGGCCGTGCCTTCAACCTTCTAGGCCCCACGCTCTGGAATTCCCTCCCGAAACCTCTCCGCCTTTCCACCTCTCTTTCCTTTTAGATGCTCCTTAAAACCTACCTCTTTGACCAAGCTTTCGGCCAACTGTCCTAATATCTCCTCATGTGGTTGAGTGTCAAATTTAATCCGATAACGCTCCTGTGAAGCGCCTTGGGACATTTTACTGTGCAAACAGCGCTATATAAATGCAACTTGTTGTTGTTGTTATTATTATTATTATTATTGTTGTTGTTGTTGTTGTTGTCTTATTCGTCGATAAATCCTAATCAGAACACATTGATCTGTTTGCATCAGCAACTGGAGATATTAGTAAGAAAGAAAGAACTTGCATTCATTGCAGTCTCTTATGTGATACCTTATCAAACGCTTTTCAAAAATCCATGTAAAAAGCGCGATATAAATGCAAGTTGTTGTTGTTTCATTATGCATTTAGTTTGCATTATATGAATCTGAATAAGGGCACTATAGTATGACTTGTCGTCCATCTACTTCAATGGAGCTCACTGAATTAGTAGCTGGATCAACTGATGTTTTCATAAAATCCTACATGGAATTGGACAGTATGTAATTTTTTCAGCATTCTAGTCTATTTTCAATTCCAATTGCATTTTCTGTGAGGTGATCATTTCTGCCTCAGAGCATACAGCCTACACTCCCTGGCTTCACTGAACACCCTTGTAAGATTGTACTTCCTCCAACAAAACTCTACTGTCTATTTCAACAGGACTGCTCAAATCAAATAAGAAGCCACTTGTGTTGGTGATACTGCTCTTCCTTCCCTTTCTAATTAGTCCCAACACGCCAAAGATCAATAACGTCCTGAATAGAACTGATTCAAACCGTAAACCCAGCACGGGCGATCAATAATGCATAACTTGTGGAGCACAAGGTAGAGAATGAGAAATCAGAAGAAAGGCAGCACAGGGCTGTCTGGTAATGAGGCCTGTTTTCTGTCTGCAGTTATATTTCCAAGGAATCAGATGGCATCAACATCTAGTCCACCACACTCAATGTGAGTACAAAACTTTACTTACAGTCCATCAAACCCATTTCTGCATTTTGTTAACAAATAGCAGCTCGCTATCCTTTCAGTCTCAATCCTACACCCTTTTCTCCTGGGTGTCAGACTGGCTCAATGGTAGCACTCTTGTCTCTGACTTGGTAGTGTTGCGGTTTCAAGCCCCACTCCAGGGTTTAACCCCCAGGTTAACATTCCAGTGCGGCCTGATGTTTCAGATGAGATATTAAACCACCGCCTAATCTGCTTCGGATAAGTAATATAGACTCAATTTGAAGAAGAGCAGCAAAGTGGCCAGGCCAACATTCAAACCAACGCCACAGAGATTCATCCAACCTGCTGTTTGCGGGAGCCAATGTAAGTCAACGAGCACAGGGGTGATGGGTGAACGGGATTTGGTGCGAGTTAGGATACGGGCAGCATATATAACATTGATTATAACCGCGACAACTTGCATTTATATAGCGCCTTTAACCAAAGCAAAAACAACTTCAGTATAAATAAGATGGAAGTTCTAGGCAGGCCAACAGGGCTCAAAACAAAATCACTCCCCCAGGGATAGATAGTATTCATCCCAGGGTGCTGAAGGAGACTAGTGAGGAGATTTGAGAGACACTGCAAATCATTATGAGGAGTCACTAGAAACTGCAGAGGTACCCAGTAGATTAAAAACAGACTAATGTGGTGCCTACATTCAAAAAAGGATGACCAAACAAACACAGACCGCAAGAGTCCCATTATTCTAACTTCCACTCCGTATAAAACAATGGAATTGATGATCAGGAGTAAACCTAAGGATAATATGTACAATAATAAGTTAGTAAACAGCAGTCACATGGATCCAGAAGGGGAAGATCCTATCTGACAAACCTCCTTGTCTTCTTCAAGGAAGTGACAACCCAAGAGTGCTGTGGGAAGCCCTATGACACGGTATACCTTGACTTCCAAAGGGATTGGACAAAGTTCCACACAAAAGGCTATTATTTCAACTCAAGTGTACACGATATAGTCTACAGCAGAGCACTGGCATATGATCATCACAATGTGCAGACGCACCATGGATTGAGCTCTGTATATCTATTCAGAAAGAAATAGGTATGGAAAGGAATTGAAATAGGTATTTTGACAGAGTAGATAGGGAGAAACTATTTCCACTGGGAGGAGGGTCGATAAACAGAGGGCACAGTTTTAAGATAATTGGCAAAAGAACCATGGGGGAGATGAGGAGATTCTTTTTTATTAACGCTGCGATCTGGAATGCATTACCTGAAAGGGTGGTGGAAGCAGATTCAATAGAAATTTTCAAAAGGGAATTGGATATTTACTTGAAAAGGAAAGATTTGCAGGGCTATGGGGAAAAAGGTGGGGAGTGGGACTAATCGGAAAGCTCTTACAAAGAGCCGGCACAGGCACGACGGGCCGAATGGCCTCCTTCGGTGCTGTAAGATTCTACAATTCTAAATGTAACTGGCTAAGTTCAGTTCACACACCCCACGCTAGAGGTCGTTGCAGAGTTAGTCCTCATGTCTCGAACGTATATAAGCCAAGAGGTGACAAGCTTTCAGTTGTATATGGGGGCGTTCATTACTAAAGTGACTTGCTTTCTGCTCATATTTGCTCAGTGCCCAACGCCCTTTCTTCTTTTTGATTAAAGGTTATTATGAAACGAGAGCTGCCCCTCAACTAAGCAATTATCAGTGTCAGGCAACGCTTTGCTTTGATCTGTGGTGTGCTTCATCTGCTGTAATGTGTTGTATCTGTCAGGTTGGCCTTTAGACAGGAGCACATTGAGAGCAAGCTTTCAACATTAATTAGGATCCCCTGTATAAATACCTTGACGAAATAAATGTTTGGAATGTGCTAGCAGCTCAGTAAACACCACCGGGATTTATAGGTGTTGCCGTGACTTATACGCATCGCACCGTTTGCAAACTCACCTTTTTGATGGACATCAAACCAGGTTCATGTTTGTTTTCGTTACAAGGCCTGACATTTGTGCTCTGGGCACGGAAAGGTCACGTGTCATTTTCACCATGATAATCGCAGGTTACAATGACATTCTCCTGACACGGTGGTGCTTGTCATCACAAACGACATGATAATGATGTGAAAGTGATCATGTGGTATGTGGGCCAGCAGGGCCCAAGAGCTGTCAATGTTGGGGAGTTTGTTGTTAACGATATTTGTCCAAATGCACTATTGCGTTCGTATGAAACTCCTTACTGTGCTATTTTAAAGCAGCTTGTTTACTTTTGCTTACACCTCCCCACCAATACTTTCGCATGAGATGTTAAACCGAGGTCCCGTCTGCCCTCTCAGGTGGACGTAAAAGATCCCACGGCCACTATTTCGAAGAAGAGCAGGGGTGTTCTCCAAGCAGGCCAAACGGCCATTTACTTCAATAAATAAATCTGCTTTAAATACGTCCAATTGGGCTTCAGCAACACCCAGCCAGCCATGTATTAATAAATTGAATGAGAATCTACCCTCAGTACATCCAATAGCACTTTGGAATAGGCCTGTCAGCTGAGGCCTATTAATTGATTAATAAAAGCGTCCCCTGTGTCGGTTCAATTGGCCTCCGTACTAGGGGACCAACCACTAAAAAAATCAATACATCTCAACTGAAAATATGCAATCCGGTTTTGGATTCGTCAAGGCATAGGAAAAGGAGTAGGCCATTCAGCCCTTTGAATCTGTTCCGCCATTCAATTAGATTATAGATCTGTATCTTAACTCCAAGTACCCGCCTTGGTTCCGTAACCCTTAATCTCCTTGCCTAACAAAAATCTATCAATCTCAGTTTTGAAATTTTCAATTGACCCCCAGCCTCAACAGCTTTTTGGGGGGAGAGAGTTCCAGATTTCCACCACCCTTTGTGTGAAGAAGTGCTTCCTCACATCACCCCTGAACAGCCTAGCTCTAATTTTAAGGTTATGCCCCCTCATTCCCGATTCCCCCACCAGAGGAAATAATTCCTATCAACCCTGACGTATCCTTTAATCATCTTAAACACCTCAATTATATAACCCCTTAATCTTCTATACTTGAACAAATTAAGACAACATAAATTAAGTAATTAACTAATCCTCTCCATTCCCATCACCACCACTATAACATATCCACTTCCTTATAAAACACAATTTCCTGCCAGCAGCAGAAGATTCGCTCGTATTATGTTTTAAAAATCTTGCATTCAGTACACACTTCCTGTCACAAAAACGTCATTTCCTGTGAGTCACAATTTTGTGAGTGATGCTTTTATGTTACTATTTTGACCTGTCAACATTGATTCTCTATGTCAACAATGGCCCGTCTGTCACAATGTATTTCGAGGCCTCCGTTCAGTAGGTAGTGCTGCAGCAGCTCCTCTCTGCACCTCCCAGCAGTCGACTCTTTACTGCCCAGTTCCCAATCTGCCCCGTAGAAACACTTGCCTTCCTGCGTCAGAAGTTCAGGGGTTCAGGTCCTAGGCTGGAACTTATAGAATCATAGAATCTTACAGCAGAGGAGGCCGCCATTCGGTCCTACGTGCCTTTGAAAGAGCTGTCCAATTAGTCTCACTTCTTCGCTCTTTCCCCCGAGCCTCGCAAATTTTTCTTCTTCAAATATATATCCAGTTTGAGCACATAATCTAGGCTGACACATCAGTGCCTTCGTGAGTGAGTGCTGCATTGTCAGAGGTGCCATTCTTTGGAGGTCCCAAGTGTAGAAGATCCCATGTCACTATTCGAAGAAGTTCTCCTGGTCAGCATTCCTCCCTTAACCAACACCACATTTCGTCCTTTAGTTTATTGCTGGATGGGGTCCTTGCAGTTTACGACACTGGCTGTGAAACACTGTGGGGTGTTCTCAGACTACGGAGGGGAATTAAACAATGGCAATGAAAACTGAACGGCTCCGGGCTTCAGGGGAGGAATCTGGGGGCGTTGGTAAATAGCTCACTGGCATCAACAGCCAGTGGGATCAAACGCAAATCCCAGGAGGTTCTTGCTGTAATGACTCGATAGAAGTCACCGGTACGGCCGGAGTCCTGTGTATAATATTCTTGCCACTGTACTGCAGTGAGCATATGCAGGCACTGGAGTCCTCGCTTCAGGCATCTGAGTTGTGGAATGGGGTTTACTCTGACGAAGAGAAGGCTCATTTACGGCCAAGGGTTCATTTAACACTGTAAAAGTCCCAGGAAATTATGGCGTAGGTGAGTTACACCATTCTTCACGCTGCGTCAACAATTTCCTGGGACCCTTGTGCCACTCCGCCAATGCCCTCGCAGAATCGGTGCAGAATTGATTATCGATCGAAGGACCTCGTGCCTCATCGCACGACGAGAGACCTCAATTCCGGGATGCCTGCCTCACCAGCAGCGGCCCTTAAGTAGCTCCCGGGAGGGGAGGTTGGAGTTGGCTATTGGGTGGGTGGGTGGGGGGGGGGGGGCAATTGTGACTCCTGTGGAGTCGGGGGTTTGGGGGTGGGGGAAAGAGCACTCTTGCTCCTCCTGGTTCCATAAAGAATTTCAAAAATTTACCTCTGAGCCAGATTTACCTCTGAGCCAAATTTACATTTGCCCCGCTCATCGGTAACCAGATTTGTCAAAAGGGTCCTTTAACAAGCGTTAGGCCTTTTAAATTTACATATTCGAGGGGCTTAATGCCCAGACAGGCTCCTGAAACAGGCGTTAGGCCTTTTAAACATGAAAATTAGGGGCCTAATGCCTGTTAATGGACCCCATCAAGAAATTCGGGCTTAGGTTCCTCAGTGATTCTTCAGTGGCCCCCGCAGCCGTCATAGAATCATAGAATCATAGAAGTTACAACATGGAAACAGGCCCTTCGGCCGAACATGTCCATGTCGCCCAGTTTATACCACTAAGCTCGTCCCAATTGCCTGCACTTGGCCCATATCCCTCTATACCCATCTTACCCATGTAACTGTCCAAATGCTTTTTAAAAGACAAAATTGTACCCGCCTCTACTACTGCCTCTGGCAGCTCGTTCCAGACACTCACCACCCTTTGAGTGAAAAAATTGCCCCTCTGGACCCTTTTGTATCTCTCCCCTCTCACCTTAAATCTATGCCCCCTCGTTATAGACTCCCCTACCTTTGGGAAAAGATTTTGACTATCGACCTTATCTATGCCCCTCATTATTTTGTAGACTTCGATAAGATCACCCCTAAACCTCCTGCTCTCCAGGGAAAAAAGTTCCAGTCTGTCTAACCTCTCCCTGTAAGTCAAACCATCAAGTCCCGGTAGCATCCTAGTAAATCTTTTCTGCACTCTTTCTAGTTTAATAATATCCTTTCTATAATAGGGTGACCAGAACTGTACACAGTACTCCAAGTGTGGCCTCACCAATGCCCTGTACAACTTCAACAAGACATCCCAACTCCTGCATTCAATGTTCTGACCAATGAAACCAAGCATGCTGAATGCCTTCTTCACTACCCTATCCACCTGTGACTCCACTTTCAAGGAGCTATGAATCTGTACTCCCAGATCTCTTTGTTCTATAACTCTCCCCAACGCCCTACCATTAACGGAGTAGGTCCTGGCCCGATTCGATCTACCAAAATGCATCACCTCACATTTATCTAAATTAAACTCCATCTGCCATTCATCGGCCCACTGGCCGAATTTATCAAGATCCCGTTGCAATCCTAGATAACCTTCTTCACTGTCCACAATGCCACCAATCTTGGTGTCATCTGCAAACTTACTAACCATGCCTCCTAAATTCTCATCCAAATCATTAATATAAATAACAAATAACAGCGGACCCAGCACCGATCCCTGAGGCACACCGCTGGACACAGGCATCCAGTTTGAAAAACAACCCTCTACAACCACCCTCTGTCTTCTGTCGTCAAGCCAATTTTGTATCCAATTGGCTACCTCACCTTGGATCCCATGAGATTTAACCTTATGTAACAACCTACCATGCGGTACCTTGTCAAATGCTTTGCTGAAGTCCATGTAGACCACGTCTACTGCACAGCCCTCATCTATCTTCTTGGTTACCCCTTCAAAAAACTCAATCAAATTCGTGAGACATGATTTTCCTCTCACAAAACCATGCTGACTGTTCCTAATTAGTCCCTGCCTCTCCAAATGCCTGTAGATCCTGTCCCTCAGAATACCCTCTAACAACTTACCCACTACAGATGTCAGGCTCACTGGTCTGTAGTTCCCAGGCTTTTCCCTGCCGCCCTTCTTAAACAAAGGCACAACATTTGCTACCCTCCAATCTTCAGGCACCTCACCTGTAGCGGTGGATGATTCAAATATCTCTGCTAGGGGACCCGCAATTTCCTCCCTAACCTCCCATAACGTCCTGGGATACATTTCATCAGGTCCCGGAGATTTATCTACCTTGATGCGCGTTAAGACTTCCAGCACCTCCCTCTCTGTAATATGTACACTCCTCAAGACATCACTATTTATTTCCCCAAGTTCCCTAACATCCATGCCTTTCTCAACCGTAAATACCGATGTGAAATATTCATTCAGGATCTCACCCATCTCTTGTGGTTCCGCACATAGATGACCTTGTTGATCCTTAAGAGGCCCTACTCTCTCCCTAGTTACCCTTTTGCCCTTTATGTATTTGTAGAAGCTCTTTGGATTCACCTTTGCCTGATCTGCCAAAGCAATCTCATATCCCCTTTTTGCCCTCCTGATTTCTCTCTGAACTCTACTCCGGCAATCTCTATACTCTTCAAGGGATCCACTTGATCCCAGCTGCCTATGCATGTCATATGCCTCCTTCTTCTTTCTGACTAGTGCCTCAATCTCCCGAGTCATCCAAGGATCCCTACTTCTACCAGCCTTGCCCTTCACTTTATAAGGAATGTGCTTACCCTGAACCCTGGTTAACACACTTTTGAAAGCCTCCCACTTACCAGACGTCCCTTTGCCTGCCAACAGACTCTCCCAATCAACTTCTGAAAGTTCCTGTCTAATACCATCAAAATTGGCCTTTCCCCAATTTAGAATTTTAACTTTTGGGCCAGACCTATCCTTCTCCATAGCTATCTTAAAACTAATGGAATTATGATCACTGGTCCCAAAGTGATCCCTCACTAACACTTCTGTCACCTGCCCTTCCTTATTTCCCAAGAGGAGGTCAAGTTTTGCCCCCTCTCTAGTCGGGCCATCCACATACTGAATGAGAAATTCCTCCTGAATACACTCAACAAATTTCCCTCCATCCAAGCCCCTAATGCTATGGCTGTCCCAGTCAATGTTGGGAAAGTTAAAGTCCCCTACTATTACCACCCTATTTTTCTTGCAGCTGTCTGTAATCTCCACACGAGCCTCCTCCCTCCCTACTTCATCTAACCCTATCAGCATATCCTTCTATTCCTTTCTCCTTCGTGTGCTTATCTAGCTTCCCTTTGATTGCATCTATGCTATTTGCCTGAACTGCTCCTTGTGATAACGTGTCCCACATTCTTACCACTCTTTGGGTAAAGAAGTTCCTCCTGAATTCCCTATTGGATTTATTAGTGACTATCTTATATTTATGACCTCTAGTTCTGGTCTCCCCTCACAAATGAAAATATTTTCTCTACGTCAACATGATCAAACCCTTTCATTATCTTAAAGACCTCGATCAGGTCACCCCACAGCCTTCTCTTTTCTAGAGAAAAGACCCCCAGCCTGTTTAGCCTTTCCTGATAAATATATCTTCTCAGTTCTGGTATCATTCTTATGAATCTTTTTTGCACCCTCTCCAATGCCTCTATATCCTTTCTATAGTATGGAGATCAGAAGTGTGCACAATGCTCCAAGTGTGGTCTCACCAAGGTTCTATACAAGTTTAAAATAACTTCTCTGCTTTTCAATTCTATCCCCCTAGAAATGAACCCCAGTGGTTTGCCTTTTTTATGGTTTTATGAATCATAACTTTTATTGATTTGTGTATCTGTATCCCGAGATCTGTTTGCTCCTCTACCCCATTGAGACTCTTATTATCCCAGCAGTATGTGGCCTCCTTATTCTTCCTACCAAAATGCACCATCTCACGCTTAACTATATTGAAATTCATTTGCCAATTACACATTCATTCTGCAAGTTTATTAACGTCCGCTTGCATTTTGATGCATTCTTCCTTTGTATTAACTCTACCCATTTGGTGTCGTCTGCAAATTTTGAAATTGTACTTCCGATTCCCGAATCCAAATCGTTTATGTAAATGGTGAACAATGGTCCCAGCACCGATCCCTGTGGAACACTACTTCCCACCTTTTACCAGCCTGAGTAGCTACTTTTAACCCCTACTCTCTTTTCTGTTTTGTAGCCAGCTTGTTATCCATTTTGCTCCCTGTCCCCAACTCCACATGCTCTGACTTTAGTCATGAGTCCACAATGACCGTACCTAATTGAAAGCCTTTTGAAAATCCAAATATATTACACCTATTGCATTACCTTTGTCTACCCTTTCTGTTTCTTCCTCAAAGACTTCAATAAGGTTGGTCAAGCATGACCTTCCCTTTCTGAAATCCGTGCTGACTACTGTTTATTATATTTTCATTTTCTAAATTTTTTTTATTACATCTTTGAGTAAAGATTTCATTATCTTTCCTACCACTGATGTTAGGCTAATTGGTCTATAGTTCCATGGACTGGTTCTATCTCCCTTTAAATATAGGAATCACATTAGCTGTCTGCCAGTCCTCTGGCACTATTCCCTTTTCTAATGATTTTTTATATATATGTAATAGTGCCTCTGCTATCTCTTCCCTAACTTATTTTAATATGTGCACATCCAATCCATCCAGACCAGGGGTTTTATCCTCTCTAAGTTTCATTAGTTTTTCAATTATAGAGTCATAGAGAGTTATACAGCACGGATAGAGGCCCTTCGGCCCATCGTGTCCGCGCCGGCCATCAGCCCTGTCTACTCTAATCCCATATTCCAGCCTTGTATGCTATGGCATTTCAAGTGCTCATCCAAATGCTTCTTGAATGTTGTGAGGGTTCCTGCCTCCACAACCCTTTCAGACAGTGAGTTCCAGACTCCAACCACCCTCTGGGTGAAAAAGTTCTTTCTCAAATCCCCTCTAAACCTCCCGCCTTTTACCTTGAATCTATGTCCCCTTGTTATAGAACCCTCAACGAAGGGAAAAAGCTCCTTAGTATCCATCCTATCTGTGCCCCTCATAATTTTGTACACCTCAATCATGTCCCCCCTCAGCCTCCTCTGCTCCAAGGAAAACAAGCCCAATCTTCCCAGTCTCTCTTCATAGCTGAAGCGCTCCAGCCCTGGTAACATCCTGGTGAATCTCCTCTGCACCCTCTCCAAAGCGATCACATCCTTCCTGTAGTGCGGCGACCAGAACTGCACACAGTACTCCAGCTGTGGCCTAATCAGTGTTTTATACAGCTCCATCATAAGAACATAAGAACATAAGAAATTGGAGCAGGAGTAGGCCAATCGGCCCCTCGAGCCTGCTCCGCCATTCAATAAGATCATGGCTGATCTGATCCCAACCACAAATCTAAAGAACACAAGAAGTCGGAGCAGGACCCGGCCACATAGCCCCTGGGCCCTCTCCGCCACCCACAGGGCATTGACCGATCCGAACTCAGCTTCATGTCCAATTTCCTGCCCGCTCCCCATAACCCCTAATTCCCTTTACTTCTAGGAAACTGTCTATTTCTGTTTTAAATTTATCTAATGATGTAGCTTCCACAGCTTCCTGGGGCAGCAAATTCCACAGACCTACCACCCTCTGAGTGAAGAAGTTTCTCCTCATCTCAGTTTTGAAAGAGCAGCCCCTTATTCTAAGATTATGCCCCCTAGTTCTAGTTTCACCCATCTTTGGGAACATCCTTACTGCATCCACCCGATCAAGACCCTTCACAATCTTATATGTTTCAATAAGATCGCCTCTCATTCTTCTGAACTCCAATGAGTAGAGTCCCAATCTACTCAACCTCTCCTCATATGTCCGCCCCCTCATCCCCGGGATTAACTGAGTGAACCTTCTTTGTACTGCCTCGAGAGCAAGTATGTCTTTTCTTAAGTATGGAGACCAAAACTGTATGCAGTATTCCAGGTGCGGTCTCACCAATACCTTATATAACTGCAGCAATACCTCCTTGTTTTTATATTCTATCCCCCTAGCAATAAAAGCCAACATTCCGTTGGCTTTCTTGATCACCTGCTGCACCTGCATACCAACTTTTTGATTTTCTTGCACTAGGACCCCCAGATCCCTTTGTACTGCAGTACTTTCCAGTCTCTCGCCATTAAGAAAATAACTTGCTCTCTGATTTTTCCTGCCAAAGTGCATAACCTCACATTTTCCAATATTATATTGCATCTGCCAAATCTCCGCCCACTCACCCAGCCTGTCTATATCCCCTTGCAGGTTTTTTATGTCCTCCTCACTCTCTACTTTCCCTCCCATCTTTGTATCATCTGCAAATTTTGATATGTTGCACTCGGTCCCCTCCTCCAAATCGTTAATATAGATTGTAAAGAGTTGGGGACCCAGCACCGACCCCTGTGGAACACCACTGGTTACTGGTTGCCAGTCCGAAAATGAACCATTTATCCCAACTCTCTGCTTCCTGTTCGATAACCAATCCTCCACCCATGCCAGAATATTACCCCCAATCCCGTGATTTTTTATCTTAAGTAATAATCTTTTATGTGGCACCTTGTCGAATGCCTTCTGGAAGTCTAAATACACTACGTCCACTGGTTCCCCTTTATCCACCCTATACGTTATATCCTCAAAGAACTCAAGCAAATTTGTCAGACATGACTTCCCCTTCATAAAGCCATGCTGACTTTGTCCTATTAAATTATGCTTATCTAAATGTTCCGTTACTGTCTCCTTAATAATAGACTCTAAAATTTTACCCACCACAGATGTTAAGCTAACTGGCCTATAATTTCCAGCCTTCTGCCTACTACCCTTTTTAAATAACGGTGTTACATTAGCAGTTTTCCAATCTGCCGGGACCTCTCCTGAGTCCAGGGAATTTTGGAAAACTATCACCAAAGCATCCACAATCCCTACTGCCACTTCCCTCAAGACGCTAGGATGGAAGCCATCAGGTCCAGGGGATTTATCCGCCTTGAGTCCCATTATTTTACTGAGTACCATCTCTTGAGTGATTTTAATCGTATTTAGCTCCTCCCCCCCGAGAGTCCCCTGTTTGTCCAGTGTTGGGATAATCTTAGTGTCCTCTACTGTAAAGACTGAAACAAAATATTTGTTCAGCATTTTTGCCATCTCCATGTTTCCCACCATTAATTTCCCGGTCTCATCCTCTAAGGGACCTATGTTTGCCTTAGCCACCCTTTTTCTTTTTATATAACTATAGAAACTCTTGCTATCTGTTTTTATATTTTTTGCTAATTTCTTTTCATAATCTAACTTCCCTTTCTTAATCAATCCTTTAGTTACTTTTTGCTGTCTTTTGAAGAATTCCCAATCTTCTATCCTCCCACTAAGTTTGGCTACCTTATATGTCCTTGTTTTTAGTCGGATACTATCCTTGATTTCTTTACTTAGCCACGGATGGCTGTCATTTCTTTTACACCCTTTTTTCCTCAGTGGAATATATTTATTTTGAAAGTTGTAAAATAACTCCCTAAATGAACACCACTGCTCATGTACCGTCTTACCCTTTAATCTATTTTCCCAGTCCACTTTAATCAATTCCGCTCTCATACCATCATAGTCTCCTTTATTCAAGCTCAGTACGCTTGTTTGAGAATCAACCTTCTCACCCTCTAATTGGATATGGAATTCAACCATGTTATGGTCGCTCGTTCCAAGGGGATCCTTAACTAGGACATTATTAATTAATCCTGACTCACTACACAGGACCAGGTCCAAGGTTGCCTGCCCCCTTGTAGGATCAGTTACATACTGCTCAAGAAATCCATCCCTGATGCACTCAATGAACTCGTCCTCAAGGCTGCTCTGCCCAATTTGATTTGTCCAGTTAATATGATAATTAAAATCCCCCATAATTATGGCTGTTCCCTTATTACATGCCCCGACTATCTCCTGATTAATACTTCTTCCAGCAGAGTTGCAACTAATAGGAGGCCTATATACTACGCCCACTAATGTTTTTTTTCCCTTATTATTCCTTATCTCCACCCAAACTGTTTCATTATCTTGATGCTTTGTCCCAATATCATTTCTCTGTATTACAGTGATTCCTTCCTTTATTAACATAGCCACCCCACCTCCCCTTCCTTCCTGCCTGTCCTTCCTGATTGTTAAATACCCTGGCATATTTAATTCCCAGTCGTTGTCACCCTGCAGCCATGTTTCTGTAATGGCCACAAGATCATACCCATACGTAGTTATTTGTGCCGTTAACTCGTCCATTTTATTACGAATGCTACGTGCATTCAGATAAAGAACTTTCAAATCTGTTTTGTGACGCTTAGTTCCTGCTTTTTCCTTTTTTAACACTTTACCTATTACTCCATACCTTCTGTCCCTTCCTGTTACGCTTTCCTCTCTCTCCCTGCTCAGGTTCCCTTGCTCTTATATTCTATGCCTCGGCTAATAAAGGCAAGTATCCCATATGCCTTCTTTACCACCTTATCTACCTGTTCCGCCGCCTTCAGGGATCTGTGAACTTGCACACCAAGATCCCTCTGACCCTCTGTCTTGCCTAGGGTCTTCCCATTCAATGTGTATTCCCTTGCCTTGTTAGTCCCTCCAAAGTGCATCACCTCGCACTTTTCCGGGTTAAATTCCATTTGCCACTGTTCCGCCCATCTGACCAACCCATCTATATCGTCCTGCAGACTAAGGCTATCCTCCTCGCTATTTACCACCCTACCAATTTTTGTATCATCAGCGAACTTACTGATAATACCTTTTACATTCATATCCAAGTCATTAATGTAGACCACAAACAGCAAGGGACCCAGCACCGATCCCTGTGGTACCCCACTGGCCACAGGCTTCCAGTCACAAAAACAACCTTCGACCATCACCCTCTGCCTTCTGCCACTAAGCCAGTTTTGTATCCAAAGTGCCAAGGCACCCTGGATTCCATGGGCTCGTACCTTCTTGACCAGTCTCCTGTGGGGGACTTTATCGAAGGCCTTACTGAAATCCATGTATACCACATCCACTGCGTTACCCTCATCCACACGCCTAGTCACCCCCTCAAAAAATTCAATCAAATTAGTCAGACATGATCTTCCCTTGACAAAGCCATGTTGACTATCCCTGATTAATCCTTGCTTCTCCAAGTGGAGACTAATTTTGTCCTTCAGAATTTTTTCCAAACTTTTCCTACCACTGATGTTAGGCTCACTGGCCTGTAGTTCCCCGGTTTTTCCCTACTCCCCTTCTTGAATAATGGTATTACATTAGCGGTTCTCCAGTCCTCTGGCACATCCCCTGTGGCCAGAGAGGTTCTGAATATATGTGTCAGAGCCCCCGCAATCTCCTCCTTTGCCTCACACAGTAGCCTGGGATACATTTCGTCCGGGCCTGGGGATTTATCCATTTTTAGGCCTGCTAAAACCGCCAATACCTCCTCCCGCTCGATGTTAATATGTTCGAGTATATCACAGTCCCCCTGCCGTATTTCTATGTCGACATCGTCCTTCTCCATAGTGAAAACAGATGCAAAAAATTCATTTAGAACCCCTCCTACATCTGCCGGCTCCACACACAGATTGCCATTTTTGTCCCTAATGGGTCCTATTTTTTCCCTAGTCATCCTCTTACCCTTAACATACTTATAAAACATCTTAGGATTTTCCTTTATTTTGCTCGCCAGTGTTATTTCATGGCCCCTCCTTGATCTCCTAATTTCTTTTTTAAGTATCCCCCTGCACTTTTTGTACTCCTCTAGGGCTTCCTCCGTCTTTAGCCTTTTGTATCTGCCAAAAGCCCTCCTTTTTTTCCTAATCCATTCTCGTAAATCCCCTGACATCCAAGGTTCCCTGGAGTTCTTGGAACCACCCTTGACCTTTACGGGAACATGTTGCCATTGCATGGTCTCAATCTCCCTTCTGAAAGACTCCCATTGCTCCGATGCGGATTTTCCTACCAGCAGCTGATCCCAGTCCATTTTGGCCAGATCCTGCCTTATCCTATTAAAATCGGCCTTCCCCCAATTTAGAACCTTTATTTCCGGCCCCTCCCTGTCCTTTTCCATGACCACCTTAAATCTCACCGAATTATGGTCACTGTCACCAAAGTGCTCACCTACTAGCACTTCTTCCACTTGGCCGGCCACATTCCCTAGAATTAGGTCCAGTACCGCCCCCTCTCTTGTAGGACTTTCTACATGCTGGCTCAAAAAGCTCTCCTGGATGCACGTTAAGAATTTTGTACCCTCTAAGCCTTTTACACTCTGAGTATCCCAGTTAATATTGGGGAAGTTGAAATCCCCCACTATTATTACCCTATTATTTGCACAATTTTCTGAGATTTGCCTACCTATCTGTTCCTCTATCTCCCCCTGACTGTTTGGGGGCCTATAGTACACTCCCATCAAAGTGCTTGCCCCCTTTTTGTTTTTAAGCTCCACCCATATGGCCTCATTAGAGGAACCTGCTAATATATCATCCCTCCTTATGGTAGTAATTGATTCTTTAATTATTGCGACCCCCCCTCCTCTTATACCTCCCCCTCTGTCTCGCCTGAAGATTCTGTACCCCGGAATATTGAGCTGCCAGTCTTGCCCCTCCCTCAACCATGTCTCTGTGACAGCAACAATATCATACTCCCATGTGTTTATCAACACCTTCAGTTCATCCACCTTATTCGCAAGACTCCTTGCATTAAAATAGATGCCATCCAGCCTTGCCCTCACATATTTGCCCTGTCTTCCAAGCTGACTTGTTTTTTTCTCTATATTTGGCTGCACATCACCCCCTATTGTAGCTCCACTCTGTATCCCATCCCCCTGCCAAGTTAGTTTAACCCCCCCCCAACAGTGCTAGCAAACCTCCCCGCAAGGATATTTGTCTCCCCCCTTTCTATCTTAAATGTCTTTATATCTTTTTTATCTCTTCTTCTGATGTCCTGCCCACATTGTTAGTCTCCCTGGTAAATACTGAGGCAAAGTAACTATTCAGTATTTCTGCCATTTCGCAGTCATTAGCTGTGGGTTTATCTTGTGCATCCCTTCGTGGCCCTATCCCTATTCTGATTTTTTTTTTGTTATTTATGTGTCTGTAGAATACTTTACTATTTCTTTATATATTCCTTGATAATTTAATTATATAGATTTTCTTTGCCTTCCTAATAGTTTTTTTGACTTCTTTCCTAACTTCTTCGTATTCCCTTTTGTCATCCTTTCCTTTGGCTGTGAACTTGGTGTATGCCTTTTTCTTTAGTTTCAATTTTGCCCTTATTTCTTTATTCATCCATGGTGTTTCATGATTGGCTAGTTTGCTCTTGTTTTTTAGAGGAATATTTTTCTCCTAGACGATATTGATCGCCGTTTAAATATTTCCCACTGCTGTTCCATCTCTTTGTCTGTCAAACTTTTTTTTCCAGTTTACCTGCCCTAGTTCCATTCTCAGCCCCTCAAAATTAACTTTTTTCCAATCTATTACTTTGGTCTTTGTCTTGCTTATCTTTTGCATTCATTATTTTAAACCTTATTATGTTATGGTCGCTACGTACTTAATCACTGATGCAATGTAGGAAACGCAGCAGCCAATTTACGCACAGCAAGCTCCCACAAACAGCAATGTGATAATGACAAGATCATCTGTTTTTTAGTGACATTGGTTGAGGGATAAATATTTATTGGCCAGGGCACCAGGGAGAACTCCCCTGCTCTTCTTTGAAATAGTACCATGGGACCTTTTATGTCCACCTGAGAGGGCAGACGGGGCCTCGGTTTAATGTCTCATTTGAAAGACGGCACATCCAACAGTGCAGCACTTCCTCAGTGTTACGCTGAAATGCCAGCCTGGATTTTGTGCTCAAGTCCCTGGAGTGGGACTCGAACCCACAACCTTCTGACTCAGGGGCGAGAATGCCACCCACTGAGCCAGAGCTGACGCGGTTGAAAAAGAAGCATCTACATGATTCTGAAATCTCCAAGGCTCCACTTTGGAGGAGTTACAAGATATTCGGGATACTCGGTCACAGGGATTAAGAGAAATTAATAATTCCATAAGCAGATCAGTGGCAACTGATGCCCGATGAGAGAGCAGGAGCTGCTCTGAGGTTTCTGCCCTCCATCAGGCTCTCTGCTCACTTCCTTCAGATGCTTTCCTAGTGGAAGAAAGTCAGCAGGTCAAAACTGTGGAGATTCCAAGCCCAGGGAAGCATTTTGTCATGGGTCCATCCCAGGACTCAGCGATCCTGAGACAAGGACCAGATCTGTCCCAAGAGGTTCATAATCATATAGAACAGTCATCCACATCTCAGATCTCAAGCCCTTAAGTGTTAGACTAGGAGTGAGGAAAATTCATAAAGTCATAATGGTAGTGCAGTGAATCTAATTGAGCTCCCAGGGAAAAAGTTCCAGAACCATTATACGATTGTTGTTGTCGTAAATATTGTCGTGATGCTCATGATTTTTCTTTTGAAAATATTAAATTGCACTGGAACAGAAAACGATATCTGAGGCTTGGGTCGTCATGGGAGTTCTGCTTCCAATGTTGGATGGAATATTTGGAAGGGTTATACATATAAATTATGTGGCGATTACTGGTTATTTCAGATATTGTACAACAAACAATATGATCCGATAGGACCGAAAGTCTCTATGATAAGTTTATCTTTTAGCTCCCTGTGTCCTCCTCACGTACGAGCTCCTCTTTCTCAGGGGGTTCAGCTTCTGACTCTGTCGTCTCCTCAGGGACCTCAACCTCCTGGCCTTTCTAAAGAGTGATGTTTTGGAGGAGTCAGCAGACCCACCATGGCTCCCGATCCCTTCAGCGTGCCAATGGCCTGTTCAGTACTAATTTGAATGTGGATGTGAGCCACACTATAGCATTCTCCAGTTAGGAACATAGGAACAGGAGAAGGCCATTCAGCCCTTTGAGTCTATTCCACCATTCAATTAGATCATGGTTGATCTCCATATCCATATCCTTTGAAACCCTTCCCGAACGAAAATCTATCAATCTCCATCTTGAAAGCTCCAATTGACTCCGAGCATCCACAACCTTTTGGGGGAAGAGAGTTCCAGATTTCTACTACCTTCTGTGTGAAAAAGTGCTTCCTGATTTCCTGATTTTCTTCCTAAATGGTCTAGCTCTAATTTTAAGATTATGTCCCCTTGTTCTCGGGAAATAGTTTTCCCGTATCCACTCTATCGAATACTTTCAACATTTCAAACAGCTCGGTCAGATCACCCCTCAATCTTCTATACTCAAGGGGATGCAAGCCAAGTTTATACTTCTCTGGTGGTCCTTCTCAATGATGCTAGAAGCCACAGTGGCATTGGATACCTCGTCTCTCTGGGAAGCCAGCCGACACCTGATGGGCAATTCCATGAAGCAGAGCAAATTCCCCACTTGGGGAAAGTGCCACAAAAGGGTGGAGGAAATCTGGAACTCTCTTCCCCCCAAAAAACTGTTGAGGCTGAGGGACAATTGAAAATTTCAAAACTGAGATCGATAGATTTTTGGTAGGCAACGGTATTAAGGGGTACAGAAGCAAGGCGGGTAGATGGAGTTAAGATACAGATCAGCCATGATCTAATTGAATGGCGGAACAGTCTCGAGGGGCTGAATGGCCTGCTCCTGCTCCTGTACCTATGTTCCTATGAGCACCGGATTGTGGAATCGACCGTTGATGCAGCAGAAACATAGATTGTAATTGCAGTCCCACCAGCAGGTATGTCGTCATTCAAGATTAGATTAGGTCGAATCGTACAGCACAGAAAGAGGCCGGTCGGCCTATCATGCTTGTGCCGGTGCAATTAATCCGACTCCCCTGCCCTTCCCCGTAGCCCTGCAAATTTTCTCCCCTTCAAGTATTTATCCAATTCCCTTTTGAAAGTTGTAAACAATTTTACAACACCAAGTTATAGTCCAACAAATTTATTTTAAATTCCACAAGCTTTCGGAGGCTTCCTCCTTCCTCAGGTGAACGGTTTTGAAAGTTACCATTGAATCTGCTTCCACCGCCCTTTCAGGCAGTGCATTCCAGATCATAACAACTCGCTGCGTAAAAAAAATTCTCCTCACCTCCCCTCTGGCTTTTTTGCCAATTACCTTAGATCTGTGTCCTCTGGTTACCGACCCTTCAGCCAGTGGACACAGTTTCTCCTTATTTACTTTACCAAAACCCGTCATGATTTTGAACACCTCTATTAAATCTCCCCCTTAAACCTTCTCTGCTCGAAGGAGAACAACCCCAGCTTCTCTAGTCTCCTGGACACAAACCGAAGTTCCTCACCCCTGGGAGGATGAAGGAAAAAAAAGGGTTGAAGGAGAAGAACGAAGGATGATTCGAATTATTTGCTGGCGTGGAGACTAAACGCCGACACAGACTGGTTGAGCTGAATGGCCTGGTTTCGTGTTGCGACCTCAAATACTCTGGGAGGTTTTAGGCCCAGTTCCCAGCAATTTATTTCTCAGTTTACCTGAAGATCCAGTTCCCATGTCGATGAATTTGACCATGCGTTGCTGCATACTGATGACGCCAAGGCGGACTATTCCCTTTCGTGTAGTGTGCCATTGTACATTTCTAATGCTGCTTGGCATGCTGGGTGTGCTGTCTACTCCTGCCACACGACAGTGCAGAGCACTGGGTTTTGAATAATGATGCAGGGACAGTAGCAATTTGTGAATACAAAATTGGTTTCTTCTTGCCTTATAAAAATGAAATCAATCACTCGAGAGCTGCATCTTGCACCGAACCAGTATCACCCCACAGCAATGCACTAAATTAACCATAATGGTATGTTTCTAATGGTGCCTTTCCGAATAAAAGAAAAATGATGACAGCTTAAAATATCTGAATTAAATATGATTAGTCCCTGCCTTTCCCCCCCCCTTATATTTAAATCGGGATCATTGCTGTAAATTTTTTACAATTATATTAGGAGGTTCCCAGATTTCCTGCCATCATATCTACACCATGGAATCCCTTTATTATCACCCCGTTTGGTGTCTGCACTATGGGCTGACACCAGTCACACGAATAAATCCGCAGCTTAGCTCAGAACCCCCTGTTAGTACTCACACTGAGGAAACGCAACTTCCACCATTAAGAAATGCAAGCTGATTCACGGGTTGATGAGCTGAATCTGTCCTCAGCTGCTGTAAGAGGCTCTTTAAAAGCTGACGGGCGGCCCAGACACTTTATTGCCTTTGGGAAATAACACTTGGACTTTCTATTTTCCAATTAGAACGGTAATCAGAATTCCAGGTTTTTTTTTGCAGCTCCACTGACTTCACATTCTTCCTTCGTTGCTTTGCTCATGGTCACTGTCTGCTGGTCCACAGCCATTGTAAACATGCTCTCCTGATTGCAAATGATGACCCTGGACCTAGCTGCTTTACAGCTGGATCAGAAGGCAAAGGCTTTTGTGTAGCTTTTTCTTTCGGTGACATTTTTGCCGAAAACGGATTTATGTTTTCTACAAGTCCCAAATTGCATTGCCACCCCCAACAAATTGCCTCATCATGCAACGTGAGGCGTGGTAAATGGAAGGAAGCAAAATCAGTCGTAAAGGGAGTTACAATGCCCTGGGGCATGAGGCATTGAGTAGGGCCTGTGCTGGGACCCCCCCCCCCGCTCCTGTGCCTGGAATAAATGACCCAGAATTGCAGCCTCAATGGCACATAATTAAATTTGATAGATTACATCAATCTTGGGCAGACTGTGAATTTAGAGAAGGCAGCCACGATCTTTCAAAGAGCACTAAAACAAAATACAGCGGATGCCAGAAATCTGAATTAAAAACAGAAAATGCAGAGAGAAACAGAGTTAACATTTCAGGTCGATGACCTTTCATCAGAACGGGAAGATTTTGGAGATTTATCGGTTTATAGGCAAGCACAGATCCAGGAAAAAGTGTGTGTGTGGAGGGAACAGTCGGGTAGGTCTGTGAGAAGGTGGGGGGGCAGGAGTGATTAAATGACAAAAAGGAAGATGGGGAAAGGCGAAAGGAGGGTGGTAATGGGACAAGTAAAGAAACAAAAGATGGGTCTAGAGGAGGTGTAAATTATAGTAGCACCATTACCAGCATTGTTCCTATTGTCTTGGACAGCAGGTGCTGGAACTGGTTCTGCTGTAACCATTTAGACCTCCTCTGGACCCAACTGTTAAATCAGTTTCCAAGAGAGCTTGACGGGGTTTGCAACTAGAATGATCAGTGGAAGGTACTGCATATTGGACGTAATAGCTGGAGGCACGTCTACTCCATGGATAGGATTGAACTTGCCAAAGGGTAAGTTAATTCACTCATCAAGCACCGAAATAATGTCTAAATAGTGGCGATAAACAATGGGGTGCAATTTCCTGTCTATTTGCACTCTGGTGTAATTGTGGAACAGTACAGATTTCCGGCGCAGAAGATCGAGGAAATTCAGGATCTTACGCTACGCACGAACCTCCTTGCCCTTTTACACCTGTCCATCGATCCCTGTACCCGAATGCTTCTCTTTATCATGGCTCCTCCCCCCCCCAGGCTAAAGAGCCATACTTGCAAATTTCCTGCAATTATGCTGGTTCAAAACGGGTGTAAAATTAAGTGCAGAATTTTAGGTGCAGCAGGAAACAAAGTCATTTTTCTGGTGTTTTATTGTGATTTTTTAATGTATTTAAAAAAATTTATCCACCTTGAGACCTGCTCTGCATTTTCTGTTTCTTTGAATGCATTTTTATGGCATCAGTATAAGTCACATTAAAAATTTAAAAGCTTCCACGGTTGCATGTTCTTAAACATGCTATGCCTAACGTGTTAGATGGCTTGAAACTTTAATTTACATATTTAAAGAAGGAACACGTGGCATCAGTTCTGCACTTTCCTCGGGACCCTAATTGTTTGATTTCCGCTTGTTTGCGCCCGTTTTTAGGTCCCGGTGTATGTTGATGAGATTGGCAGGGAATTTGGGTGTAAATAGACATCAGCAAAATGGGCGCAAGAATGAGTGTAATTTTGGGTGTAAATCCCTGATTACGCCCCCACAGGAAAGTCCAATCCTGACAGGATACTGGGCTGTAACAGTAATCCTGTTGCTGCATAGGGCGTGAAATTGGACAAAGGGCGGGGTCGCAAATACAGGCGGAATCGCATTTGCCGATATTCAGTTCTACTGAAGTCAACAATAGTGTAACAGGCGTCCGATGCGATGCCGTCTATTTTGCCCATGTCCAGTTTCACCCCCACTGTGTACTGTTCCTGGCTGTTGCAACACAGAAGGGTCATCACAGCTCTCGAGGCAATGCAGAGGAGAGGAATGAGACTGACCCTGGTGTTAGATGGACGAACTAGGGTTCTTCAGCCATGAAGATACTTGATGAAATAGCAAAAGCGAATCTAGGAACAATACTTTCAGATCCATCAGAGTAGCAGGAAAACAAGGTTCAGGGTTGTGAAGGGCAAATTTAGAACAGAGATCAGGATGTGTTTCTTTGTACTTAAGAAACAGCTGGATGTTGTAAAGAGGAGATGGTGGAGGTAGAATTGCAAAAGGGTGAATCCAAATGCGCTGAAGGACCTTCTTCACCCAAATCTATCTTGTGATGTGTTTGGAAGAAGTGCTAACATACACTACCCATTTTATGTCTTACCATCAGAGAGCCAAGACTTTCAGTCCCAAATGGAGGTGATGTTGTTACTTCACTGAGACTACGGGGACCTATATTTAGACAGTTAACAATTTATACTACCACATGGAAAACAAAAGTTGCAGAGCTGATTTATATAGCGTCTTATCACATCTTCAGGATGCCCTAAAGTGTTTTACAACCAATGGATTACTTTTGAGGTGCTGTTGTCCTTAGGCAAACAATCTGTTTTGGTGATGTTGCTTGAGGGAGAAATGTTAGCCAGAACACCCTACTCTTCGATTGTATCATGAGATCTTTTACATGCACAGGGAGGCAGGGTCTTAATTTAACATCTGATCTGATTACAATCCATTTACAGTACTGTGTTCAGTTCTGGTCATCACATCTCAGGAAGGATGTATTAGCCTTGGAGGGGGTGCAGCGCAAATTCACCAGAATGATACCAGGGCTATAAGGATTAAATTATAAGGGCAGGTTGCATATACTAGGCCTGCATTCCCTTGAGAATAGAAGATTAAGGGGTGATTGAATTGAGGTGTTTAAGATGATTAAAGGAGCTAATAGGGGAGATAGAGAGAAACTATTTCCTCTGGTGGGGGAATCCAGAACATGGGGTGATATCAGGAAGCACTTCTTCACACAAAGGGTAGTGGAAATCTGGAACTCTCTCCCCCAAAAAGCTGTTGAGTCTAGGCCAGTGGAAAATTTCAAAACTGAGATTATTAGATCTTTGCTGACCAAGGGTATTGACAGTTACAGAACCAAGGCAGGTAGATGGAGTTAAGATACAGATCAGCCAATGAATGGCAGAACAGGGTTAAGGGGCCTATTCCTGTTCCCATAAACTAAATCTCTATTAATATAAGCCTCTCTTGTGAAGTATTAGATTATATGCTCAATTTCTGAGGGAAAGTTGAACCATAACCACCTTACTCATGAGGCAAGAATGCGACCAACTGAGCTAAGCCAATGGTTAAGGAAAGTGCCAACATAAGTCGAGCATTGTGGTAAATGTTTTCCATGGAACCATGAATGATAACTATCCCAAGGCATGAGGATGAAGGTTGCTGCTTTGGTTGCACTGGTGTCAGCTGTGGCTCAGTGGTAGCGCTCTCACCTCTGAGTCAGGATGTTGTGGGCTCAAGCCCCACTTTAGAAACTTGAGCACATAATCTTGGCTGACACTCCCGGTGCAGTACTGAGGGAATGCTGCATCGACGGAGGTGCTGTCTTTTTAGATGAGATGTTAAACCGAGGCCCTGTCTATCCGTTCAGGCGGACGTAAAAAATCCTTCAGCGCTATTTCGAAGAAGAGCGGAGGTGTTCTCTGGGTGTGTTGGGCAAAATTTATCCCTCAACCAACATTACTAAAACAGATTATCTGGTCATGCATCTCGTTGCTGTTTGTGGGACCTTGCTGTATGCAAATTGGCTGCTGCATTTCCCTACATCACAACAGTGACTACACTTCCAAAGTACATAATTGTAAAGCGCTTTGGAATGTCCTGAGATTGTGAAAAACGCTATATAAATGCAAATCCTTTCCTTTCACCTGGTATATGAAAACCAGGAGTGGAGTCAAAATCATGTGGACTATGCTGACCTCGGCACCTGAATTCCCAATAGGCGCTCCCATCGTGCCGGAATTTTTGTAAAACCTACCCCTAGGATTTAAGTACACAACTTAAAGTGATAGTGAACTATCCGTATGGCATTCATACAATCAAAGAATCATAGAATGGTTACAGCACAGAAAGGAGGCCATTAGGCCCATCGAGCCCATGTCGGCTCTTTGTAAGAGTAATCCAGTTAGTCCCATTCCCCCACTCTTTCCCCGTAGCCTTGAAAATTTTTTCCCTTCAAGTATTTATCCAATTCCTTTTTGAAAACCACGATTGAATCTGCTTCCAACATCCTTTGAGGCAGCACATTCCAGATCATAACCACTCACTGTGTAAAAAAGGTTTTCCTCATGTCACCTTTGGTTCTTTTGCCAATCGCCTTTAATCTGCGTCCTCTGGTTCTCGACCCTTTCGACAATGGGAACAGTTTCTCTTTATTTACTTTATCTAAACCCTTCATGATTTTGAACACTTATCAAATCTTCTCTTAACCTTTTCTGCTCTAAGGAGAACAACCTCAGCTTCTCCAGTCTATCCACGTAACTAAAGTCCCTCATCCCTGGAATCATTCTAGTAAATCTTTTCTGCGCCCTCTCTAAGGCCTTCACATCCTTCCTCAAGTGTGGTGCCCAGAATTAGATACAATATTCCAGCTGTGGCCGAACCAGTGTTTTATAAAGTTTCAACATAACTTTCTTGCTTATGTACTCTATTTATAAAGCCCAGGATCCCATATGCTTTTTTAACCGCTTTCTCAACCTGTCCTGCCACTTTCAAAGATTTGTGCACATATACCTCATGGTCACCCTGTTCCTGTACTCCCTTTAGAATTGTACCATTTAGTTTATATTGCCTCTCCTCGTTCTTCTTGCCAAAATGTATCACTTCACACCACTCTGCGTTAAATTTTATCTGCCATGTGTCCGCCCATTCCACCAGCCTGTCTATATCCTCTTGAAGTCTATCACTATCCTCCTCACTGTTCACTACACTTCCAAGTTTTCTGTCATCTGCAAATTTTGAAATTGTGCCCTGTGCACCCGAGTCCAAGTCATTAATATATATCAAAAAAAGCAGTGGTCCCAGCACTGACCCCTGGGGAACACCACTGTATACCTTCCTCCAGTCCGAGAAACAACCGTTCACCACTATTCTCTGTTTCCTGTAACTTAGCCAATTTCGTACCCTTGCTGCCACTGCCCCTTTTATTCCATGGGCTTCAATCTTGCTGACAAGCCTGTTACGTGGCACTTCATCAAAAGCCTTTTCAAAATCCATATACACAACATCAACTGCATTGCCCTCGTCAACCCTCTGTGTTACCTCATCAAAAAACTCAATCAAGTCAGTTAAACATGATTTGCCTTTAACTAATCCGTGCTGGCTTTCCTTTATTAATCCACACTGTTTGGGGTTGTGAAGGTCAGCGCTGTCCATTTTTGGATGGAAACAATCTTCACAAGCAGCAATGAGAATGGTTGAAGAGTCTTTAAGCATGTTCTACCACTGTTATTGCACAGGTACAAAGAATAATTAAAAAGGCTAATGGGATGATGACCTTTACCTCAAGGGGGGTGGAAGTTATGTTACAGTTATATAAAGCTCTGGTTAGACCCCATTTAGAGTACTGCGTTCAGTTCTGGGCACCGCACCTCAGGAAGGATATATTGGCCTTGGAGGGGGTACAGTGCAAATTCACTAGCATGATACCGGGGCTAAAAGGGTTAAATTATAAGGACAGGTTGCATAGACTAGGTTTGTATTCCCTTGAGTTTTGAAGATTAAGGGGTGAACTAATTGAGGTATTTAAGATGATTAAAGGAGCTAATAGGGGAGATAGAGAGAAAACTGTTTCCTCTGATGGGGAGAGTCCAGAACAAGGGAACAGAACCTTAAAATTAGAGCTAGGACGTTCAGGGGTGATGTCAGGGAGCACTTCTTCACACAAAGGGTAGTGGAAATCTGGAACTCTCTCCTCAAAAAGCTGTTGAGGCTGGGGGTCAATTGAAAATTTCAAAACTGAGATTGATAGATTTTTGCTAGGCAAGGGTATTATGGAACCAAGGCGGGTCGATGGAGTTAAGATACAGATCAGCCATGATCTAATTGAATGGCGGAACAGACTCGAGGGGCTGAATGGCCTACTCCTGTTCCTGTGTTGCTATTGACTGTGTATTTTTTTGCTAGAACCAATGACAACAGGGAAAATCACCGAAGGACATTTTGTTTATTTGTTTATAAGCCAGTTATTAAGACTTTCCTTCTCTATTTGTCTTTATATGACAATGCTTTTCACAAGTCACTGCAGTGTAAAACCCAACCCCACTTTGAGCGTGTCAAGGAAACATGCCTTGAGAATTGATTTCTTGTCACCGATAGAAAGGTCATTGCTTTAAATCTGGTACTAGTGGCACAAAATCCATTTTAAACTGTATCCCATTGGCATGATCAGTCCTCAGAGCAGACTATGGTTTTACACTGAATTGTCTGTGGCTTGCAAACAAAGCGGTGAAGTTCGTCTCTGAGTCATTTGTTTTTGCAATTGGTTGTTTCCCTGATTTTGTCATTAGAATTGTGTTTGAATACAGTAGGGAACACGTTAAACTTAACTACGATTGTTCTACTATTTTTACCTCCCTTCCTAACCGACAATAATGTTGCTAATTATGTCAATTTAATTTGACATTTTCGAATTTCGGTTACTGAAGCTACATTTGACTGATTGTGTTAGAATCATAGTATGTTACAGTACAGAAGGAGGCCATTCAGCCCGTCGTGCCTGTGCCAGCTCCTTGAAAGAGCTATCCAATTAGTGCCACTCGTCTGCCCTTTCCCCACAGCCCTGCAAAATTTTCCCCTTCAAGTATTTACCCAAATCCCTTTTGAAAGTTATTATTGAATCTGCTTCAACCACACTTTCAGGCAGTGCATTCCAGATCACAACAACTCGCAACGTAAAGAAATGCTTCCTCATCTCGCTTCTGGTTCTTTTGTCAATTACCTTAAATCTGTGTCCTCTGGTTACCAACCCTTCTGCCACTGGAAACAGTTTCTCCTTATTTACTCTATCAAAACCCTTCATGATTTTGAACATCTCTCCTTAACCTTCTTCTCTAGTCTCTCCACATAACTGAAGTCCCGCATCCTGGTACCATTCTAGTAAATCCCTCTGCACTCTCTCCAAGACCTTGACATCCTTCCTAAAGTGTGGAGCCCAGAATTGGACACAATACTCCAGCTGGGGCCTAACCAGTGATTTATAAGGTTCAGTATAACTTCCTTGCTTTTGCACTCTGTGCCTCTGTTTATAAAACCAAGGATCTCATATGATTTTTTTTAACAGCCTTCTCAACTTGTCCTGCCATCGTCAAAGATTTGTGTACGTGCACCCCCAGGTCTCTCTGTTCCTGCACCCCCTTTAAAATTGTACCATTTAGTTTATATTGCCTCTCCTCACTCTTCCTACCAAAATGCATCACTTCACACTTCTCTGCGTTAAAATTTACCTGCCAAGTGTCTGCCCATTTAACCAGTCTGTTCTACGTCCTCCTGAAGTCTGTTATTATCCTCCTCACTGCTTACTAGAGTTCTGAGTTTCGTATCATCTGCAAACGTTGAAATTATTCTCTGCACACCCAAGGTTATTAATAGATATCAAAAAGAGCAGTGGTTCTAATTCCGACCCCTGGGGAACACCACTGTATACTTCCCTCCAGTCTGAAAAACAACCGTTCACCATTACTCTCTGCTTTCAGTCTCGAAGCCAATTGCCTATCTACGCTGCCACTGTTCCTTTAATCCCATGAACTTCAATTATGCAAACAAGTCTGTTATGTGGCACTTTATCAAAAGTCATTTGAAAGTCCATATACAGAACATCATCTCTAATGTATCCCCAGATAGCTCCTTGAAACTTTAGGTGGCTCTCATTTAGAAAGTTCAACTTCTACTTTGCTTTGCTCTTTTCTTTTTCTTCCTTCATAGATTTCGTGTTCTTGTTAATCATTGGATGGTGTTGAAGCATAGTCCATATTTTTTTTAAAAAGGGAAGTAGATAGTTACTTGAAAAAGAGGAACAGTCAAAGGGCAGGGGGAAGAAACAGAAGAGTGGGATTAGGCCAGGTGACTCATGTGGCGAAAAAGGCCAGCACAGACTTGATGGGCAGAATGGCTTATTTCTTTGCCGTGACGTTCTATGGTTCTGTGTTCTAATTCCTCCCTTGAAGTTCTTGTCCTTGTATCAACACAGTGACTGTCTCGAATTCCTTGAGTTCTGTTCCTTCTTGATCATAGCAATTCCAAAATTTTCTCCACTTTCCTCAACTTCTCACTTGAAGCCGGTGACTCACACTGGATTATGATTCCACAGGCATTGTCAACACCCTCCAATACTTTGTCCAGTTAGCCGAGGGGCACTGGAAGCCAGATGGGATTGGTGGAGGAAACTTTCCTGAAACAAGAATTTTTGACTCGTCTATTTCCCAGCTGTTTCTATGCGAGCAGCACACCCCTCTTTAACCCTGTGAGTCCCTTCATGGAATCATAGAATGGTTACAGCACAGGAGTCCATTCGGCCCATCGAGCCTATGCCAGCTCTCTGCAAGAGCAATCTAGTTAGTCCCATTCCCCTGCCCTTTCCCCGTAGCCCTGCAGATTTTTTCCCTTCAAGTACTTATCCAACTCCCTTTTGAAAGCCATGATTGAATCTGCTTTCAATACCCTTTCAGGCAGTCCATTCCAGATCATAACCACTCGCTGCATAAAAAAGTTTTTCCTCATGTCGCCTTTGGTTCTTTTGCCAATCACCTTAAATCTGTGTCCTCTGGTTCTCGACCCTTCCGGGAAGAGTTTCTCTCAATCTACTCTGTCCAGACCCCTCATGATTTTGTACACCTCTATCAAATCTCCTCTCAACCTTCTCTGCTCTAAGTAGAACAACCCCGGCTTCTCCAGTCTATCCATGTAATTGAAGTCCCTCATCCCTGGAACTATTCTAGTAAATCTTTTCTGCACCCTCTCTAAGGCCTTCACATCCTTCCTAAAGTGCGGTGCCCAGAATTGGACACAATACTCCTGTTGTGGCCGAACCGGTGTTTTATAAAGGTTTATGAAACATCCTTGTTTTTGTACTCTATGCCTCTATTTATAAATTGTAAACAATTTTACAACACCAAGTTATAGTCCAGCAATTTTATTTTAAATTCACAAGCTTTCGGAGGCTACCTCCTTCCTCAGGTGAACGATGTGGAAAACACATTTATAAAGCCCAGGATCCCGTATGCTTTTTCAACCTGCCCTGCCACCTTCAACGACCTGTGCACATATACCCCGAGGTCTCTCTGTTCCTGCACCCCCTTTAGAATCGTACCCTTTAGTTTATATTGCCTCTCCTCGTTCTTCCTACTAAAATGTATCACTTCATCATCGGTATGGTAAACGCTTATCACTACTAGCATCCTTGTAGCCATTTCTCTAGTCTGAACCTAGACTGCAAGTATTGGTCAGTTAACCATCGACCATGAAGTCTTCATAGCTAAGCTCAATTTATCCCAGCATTCACAGCCTTTTGTGAGAGAGAATTCCAGATTTATACTGCCCTTTGTGTGAGAAAGTGCTTCCCGATTTCCCTCTTAAACAGCCTAGCTTTAATTTTAAAATTATGTCCCCCTCGTTTTTGATTCCCCCACTGAGGAAATAGTTTCTCTGTATCTACCCTAGCGAATCCTTTTAACATTGTAAACACATGCATTTTAACTAAACATCCTTTGCGATTGTAAAGTAAAATTGAAGTAAAGTAAGAGGAAAACCACGGAACAACTTTTCGCAAAAGGCAGTCCAACTGGCAAGAAAATAAATTTGTAACTTTATTCAATGAATCACAGCAGCTGATTGATAACCTGAAGCAGTACATTGAATATATTACAAACTGAATGCTTCCCTTCCACAGGAACTGAAAGTTATCGTGGTAATGGTCTTTTTTGAAGAGGCACTTAAAATTCATGTTTTATTGAACATTTTTTTTTATTATTGACCGATAAAGGTTGAAATTCAATGAGTTCATCCCAGCAAGCTTGTAATTGTCTATAGGTTAGCAGGAAATGCTTAACGCACCAAATTTCCTCTTTCTTAATTTTTGTACTGTGAACTTGCCCATAACGACCATCACTGGGACTCACTTTAGATCATCTTTAAACACAGTGACCTTCAAAACATGGATTAATAACGGCGGAACTGAGCTGGCCCAGGAAATGGAAAATACGGAGAAACTCTTTGTGTCAGCATTCCCTCGATATTTTGTTCAACAAAAACCAACCTTTCTTCAACCCAATTCATCCTCACTATGGTTTTGACTTTAATCTGCCATGAGGACATTTAAAATTGGTCCCCGCAGTGTTCATTTTAGACAGATTTAATGGTGTAATAATATTGAAATTTATACAGGATGCGATTATGCCTGAAGCTGCACTCTATTGTAGAGTTCTGTATAAAGAAAAGAAATACTTTCATTTATATAGCGCCTTTCACGACCTCAGGATGTCCCAAAGCGCTTTACAGCCAACAAAGCACTTTTGAAGTGTAGTCACTGTTATAATGTAGGTTCTTTCAGTTGTCAGCCGTGGCTCAGTGGGGGTGGCACTCTCACCTCTGAGTTAAAAGGGTGTGGGTTCAAGTCCCACTCCAGAAATTTGAGCATATAATCTAAGCTGACACTTCAGTGCAGTACTGAGGGAGTGCTGCACTACCAGTAAGTGCCACCTTTCAGGTGAGACCTTAATCCGAGGCTCCGTCAGCCCTCTCAGGTAGAAGGAAAAGATCCCATGGCACTATTTCAAAGGAGAGCAGGGGAGTTCTTCCCCAGTGTCCTGGCCAATATTTATCCCTCAACCAACATCACTAATAAACAGATGATCTGGTCATTATCACATCACTGTTTGTGGGACCTTGCTGTGCGCAAATTGGCTGCTGCGTTTCCTACATTACAACAGTGACTACACTTCAAAAGTGCTTAATTGGCTGTAAAGCACTTTGGGACATCCTGAGGTTATAAAAGGTGCAATATAAATGCAAGTATTTATTTTTTTCATATATGTGCACATATCTATCTGTTAAAAAATGTCATATGTCTCGCCTGTGTTTTGTCTGCCACACTTCAGTGTCACATCTTAGGTGTTATGCTTTTTGATATATATTATATCCACGCACACATACACACACACACACACACACACACACAGTGAGACTAATCTTTTAAAGTGTATGCTCATATTTTGGTTCTGAACATTCAATGAAGTCACTCCACATCATAATCCTTTTTAATAAGCTTTATTGACAAGTCACAGTGAAACAGAACATAGAGTAAAATCCTGTTACCCAGCTATCTTTGATAGAGATAAACAGATCATACATTATCAATCTGGGTGACAGCAACAGTTTTCTAACTTGGACCAATTGTCTCTTCTTTCTTTCCGAAAGCCCAATCACCTGCTCAAGAACTCACTATTTAAGTTCTAAAGTCACAACTGTACGTGACTACTGGCACATTTATCTATTATGTGAATATACCAACGTAAAATAAACTATTTCACATAAGGCAAAACTAAGATTAGAAATATACTATATCTACACATAACACAAAAACAAAAGTAAATGTAGTTCTTTGTTTCAGTCACCTTGTCCTTTACTTCTCACACAGGACGTTCTTTCTGCAGTTGGTTACCATTCAACCTTGTGAATCTGCTGAGATCACAAGTCTATTACTTCTTCAGTTCTGTGCTCCTTCAACAGACACACACTCACACATACACACATATACAGACACACTCACACATACACATATATACAGACACACTCACACATACATATATACAGACACACTCACACATACACATATACAGACACACACTCACACATACATATATACAGACACATACACACACATACATATATACAGACACATACACACACATACATATATACAGACACATACACACACATACATATATACAGACACACTCACACATACATATATACAGACCCACTCACATACATATATACAGACACATACACACACATACATATATATAGACACACTCACACATGCATATATACAGACACACTCACACATACATATATACAGACACATACACACACATACATATATACAGACACATACACACATACATATATACAGACACATACACACATTCACACATACATATATACAGACATATACACACATACATATATACAGACATATACACACATGCATATATACAGACACATACACACATTCACACATACATATATACAGACACATACACACATACATATATACAGACACATACACACATTCACACATACATATATACAGACATATACACACATACATATATACAGACATATACACACATGCATATATACAGACACATACACACATTCACACATACATATATACAGACACATACACACATACATATATACAGACACATACACACATTCACACATACATATATACAAACATATACACACATACATATATACAGACACATACACACATTCACACACACATATATACAGACATATACACACATACATATATACAGACACACTCACATTCACACATACATATATACAGACACACACTCACACACACATATATACAGACACATACACACACATACATATATACAGACACATACACACATACATATATACAGACACATACACACATTCACACATACATATATACAGACATATACACACATACATATATACAGACATATACACACATGCATATATACAGACACATACACACATTCACACACATATATACAGACACATACACACACATACATATATACAGACACATACACACACATACATATATACACACACATAGACACACTTACACACATACATACACATACACGCACATACATATATACAGACACATACACACATTCACACATACATATATACAGACACATACACGCACATACACACACATACATATATACAGACACACACTCACACACACATATATATAGACACATACACACACATACATATATAAAGACACATACACACATTCACACATACGGTGCTGGGTCCCTTGCTGTTTGTGGTCTACATTAATGACTTGGATATGAATGTAAAAAGTATGATAAGTAAGTTCGCTGATGATACAAAAATTGGTAGGGTGGTAAATAGCGAGGAGGATAGCCTCAGTCTGCAGGACGATATAGATGGGTTGGTCAGATGGGCGGAACAGTGGCAAATGGAATTTAACCCGGAAAAGTGCGAGGTGATGCACTTTGGAGGGACTAACAAGGCAAGGGAATACACAATGAATGGGAGGACCCTAGGCAAGACAGAGGGTCAGAGGGATCTTGGTGTGCAAGTTCACAGATCCCTGAAGGCGGCGGAACAGGTAGATAAGGTGGTAAAGAAGGCATATGGGATACTTGCCTTTATTAGCCGAGGCATAGAATATAAGAGCAAGGAGGTTATGATGGAGCTGTATAAAACACTGGTTAGGCCACAGCTGGAGTACTGTGTGCAGTTCTGGTCGCCGCACTACAGGAAGGATGTGATCGCTTTGGAGAGGGTGCAGAGGAGATTCACCAGGATGTTACCAGGGCTGGAGCGCTTCAGCTATGAAGAGAGACTGGGAAGATTGGGTTTGTTTTCCTTGGAGCAGAGGAGGCTGAGGGGGGATATGATTGAGGTGTACAAAATTATGAGGGGCACAGATAGGATGGATACTAAGGAGCTTTTTCCCTTCGTTGAGGGTTCTATAACAAGGGGGCATAGATTCAAGGTAAAAGGCGGGAGGTTTAGAGGGGATTTGAGAAAGAACTTTTTCACCCAGAGGGTGGTTGGAGTCTGGAACTCACTGCCTGAGAGGGTTGTGGAGGCAGGAACCATAACAACATTCAAGAAGCATTTGGATGAGCACTTGAAATGCCATAGCATACAAGGCTACGGACCAAATGCTGGAATATGGGATTAGATTAGACTGGGCTTGATGGCCGGCGCGGACACGATGGGCCGAAGGGCCTCTATCCGTGCTGTATAACTCTATGACTCTATGACTCTATATATATATACAGACACATACAAATATACCGACACACACACATACTTATATACAGACACATACACACACATATATATATACAGACACTCACACACATACATATATACAGACACATACACACATTCACACATACATATATACAGACACATACACACATTCACACATACCTATATACAGACACAAACATATATACAGACACATACACACACATACATATATACAGACACACACACTCACACACACATATATACAGACACATACACACATTCACACATACATATATACAGACACACTCACACATACATATATACAGACACGCCCACACACATACATATATACAGACACATACACACATTCACACATACATATATACAGACACAAACATATATACAGACACATACACATACATATATACAGACACCTACATACCCACACACATACATATATACAGACACATACAGAGACACACATACACGCATACATACGCACATGCATACAGTCACACACATACACAAACACATACAGGCACACCACACACATACATGTACACACATGGATACAGACACATATGTATACATACACACATACAAACACACAAACACACACACATACATATATACACAACAGACACATACATGTCTGCACATGTATACAGATGCACACACATACATACGCATGCATACAGTCACACATACACAATATACCTACATATATACACATGGATACTTACACATGCCTACAGTCACACACATATATACACGCATACATACATACATGCACACACACATACACATGTGTAAGTGAGCATGTATGTATGCACAGGCTCACTCACACGTGGGGACGATGGGACTTTTGCTGCAGTCTATTACCACAGTGATGTTGTTGCTGTCATGCTGCATGCGTATCTCTTTGTGCTGTGGGAGCGGGACGCAGAACTTCTATCTGAACATAAGCGATGTTAATATAGAACGACTCCTATTATTTCATGTAAATGGGATGTTAGGTGTTTTATTAGTGCCACTTCTTATTTCAGCCATCAATTGCACTTTTTTCCAGCACTGCTCCTTGCGTAACCTTGACGATGTGTTTGTAATTAGTCTTTCGAGACTTTTGGCCTGCAGCTCGCTTCAGGGGAATGACATTTGCGGAGCTGGTGGCACAAATATTCCGCAGAGACTAATCTTTCTTACATAACTGTACGGGGCGAATGTAGAACTTTATCTGTCTCTGTCGCACACCTGGCACTGTGTATGCTTTCTGCTGATGCATTGCTTTCCTCTGCTCTGAAAATAAAACGTAAAATTGCTGCCACCTTAACCATGGAACTTTAAAAAGGGCTTACATAAAAATGTAAGAGAAAAATTGATCTAATTCCAGATTTGAATTTTATATTTTTCTCATTAAAACAGAAACTTGGGTTAGACTGTGCCTATATTTATTTTGATTCATTCTCGGATGTGGGCGTTGCTGGCAAGGCCGGCATTTATTGCCCATCCCTAGTTGCTCTTGAGAAGGTGGTGGTGAGCCACCTTCTTGAACTGCTGAAGTCCATGTCGCGAAGCTGCACCCATTGTGCTTTTAGGTCGGGAGATCCAGGAATTTCACCCAGCGACGATGAAGGAACAGGTGACATATGGCTAAGTCTGGATAGTGTGTGATTTGGAGAGGAACGTGCAGGTGATGATGTTCCCATGCACCTGTGCCTTTGTCCTTCTAGGTGTTGGAGGTCACGGGTTTGGGAGCATGTGTGTATGAGCAGAGTGATGTTTCCAGAGTATTGAACCCCCATTTGGATTGTGAGTGCAAATTGTAACCCATGCGTAGCTAGAGAATCTCATGCAATGGCTACATTCACCCATCATCCTTGTGCTTGCTGATCTACATTCGCTCCCGGTCCACCAATGCCTTGATTTTAAAATTCTAACACTTGTGTTCAAATCCCTTCATGGCCTCACCCCTTGCTATCTCTGTAACCCCCTACAGTCCTACTACCACCCCCCACCAAGAACTCTGAGTTCCTCCAACTCTGACCTCTTGTGCGTCCTCCACTTCCTTCACCCCACCATTGGCGGCCGTGCCTTCAGCTGTCTAGGTTCTAAGCTCTGGAATTCCCTCCCTAAACCTCTCCGCCTCTCTACCTCTCTCTCCTCCTTTAAGATGTTCCTTAAAACCTACCTCTTTGACCAAGCCTTTGGTCACCTGTCCTAACATCTCCTTCTGTGGCTCGGTGCCAAATTTTGTCTGATAACGCTCCTGTGAAGCGCCTTGGGACGTTTTACTACGTTAAAGGCGCTATATAAATGCAAGTTGTTGTTGCTGTTGTTTTAGATGTTGTGTGTTTAATAGACTTTTAGTTCTGATGATGAGTCTAATTTATATGTGTAAAAAAAGATTGCTTTAATTTATTAAGCCAAATGACTGAAATAATAATAATCTGAGCAATATCATTTTGCAAGTCCTGAATAAACTAGTATCTGCGAACACTTTCATCACCCTGGGGTTTCTCTAGTTAGTTATTAGACTGGCAATGGGTTTTTGATGACAGACGCGCAAAGTGACACCCACACAGCAAAGCAGATAATTAGTGAGCTGCTTTCGAGGAGGTTTCATGATTCAATTTGGTTTTTGCAATGAACATTGAAACAGAATTCTTCCTGCTTGTCAATCTCTTGCATTTTTTGTTGAACGGTAAAGCATATTTTCTAATTAGACTAGTTTTGTGCATATATTTGGTGCAATTAACATAGCTATAAGCAACAATTAACATAATTATAAACAAACATGATAGTCCCAAATAGCATTTTAGAAAACTTTCTAGATTATTTCAGTTATAAAAAAGGATCCATTGAAAATAACCTAATTATTAAATTAGCATCGTAACTCAATACACTGGGTGGAAGAATCTATCTGTTCACTGTTGGTCGCAAAATCAGAAAAGTTTTCATTACACTCCTGTTTAGAATTTCACTGCAAATGATACTGGGGCTAAAAGGGTTAAACTATGAGGACATGTTGCACAGACTAGGAATCTCTCGAGTATAGAAGATTAAGAGGTGATCTAATTGAGGTGTTTAAGATGATTAAAGGATTTGATAGTGTAGATGGAGAGAAACTATTTCCTCTGGTGGGGAGAGTCCAGAACAAGGGGGCATAACCTTAAAATTAGAGCCAGGCCGTTCAGGGGTGATGTGAGGAAGCAATTCCTCACACAAAGGGTAGTGGAAATCTGGAACTCTCTCTTCCCTCAAAAAGCTATTGAGGCTGGGGGTCAATTGAAAATTTCAAAACTGAGATTGGTAGATTTTTGTTAGGCAAGAGAATTAAGGGTTACAGAACCAAGGTGGGTAAATGGAGTTAAGATACAGATCAACCATGATCTAATGGAATGGTGGAACAGGCTTGAGGGGCTGAATGGCTTTACTCCTGTCCCTATGTACCTAGATGGTGATCAATAATCCCTAATCCAATCAGAAGTTGCTGGTCCATAAGACAACCCTTTCGGGCTGTGAGCCTTTGTAGACCAATTTTTTACGTCCAGTTTGCGTTTAATTTGGATATGTGCCGAAGTGTAAAGCATAGTATTCACAAATATCCTGTGACTGTTCCCATTTCCACAACATTGCTCATCAGCCCCTGTCCACTTCACTCCCCGCTACCGTTGAAACTTTTCCATGTATTTGAATCCTCGTACTTCTCTAATACCCTCTTTGCCGGCCTCCCTACCCTAAATTCCAAATTGTCCAAGACTTCACTCTGTTCAGCATCAAGATCCACTGACCCCGCACACTTGCCCCCCTTGATCAACCTCGGGGCCCCCAACAGATTGAACTTAAAATTCTCCACCTCGTAGTCCAGCCCTGTCCCTACCTCTGTTAACCTTTCCAGCCTTTCGTCCCTTCATGCATCCTCTTGTCATCTGAGCCTGGCTTCCTCTCCTGTCGTACATCCACCTTTGGTGCTCGTCTATCGAAATAGTGCCGTGGGATCTTTTACATCCATCTGAGAGGGGCAGACAGGGCCTTGGTTTAACATCTCATCCGAAAGACGGCAGTCCCGAAAGTGCAGCAGTCCCCTCAGTACTGCGCTGGAGCATCGGCCTAGATTTTGTTCTGAAGTCCCTGGAGTGGGGTTTAGAACCTACAATCTTCTGACTCAAGGCGAGAGTGCTATCCACTGAGCCGTGGCTGAAACTTGAATCCATGACCTTCAAGACAGAGAGGCAAAAGTCGTAACACTAAAACCAAAACTGACAATGAGGAAAAGAAAAGTAGCTGTTGGGATTTCAACACAACTTTACAGAATCCAGTTCCTCTCATCGGGAATCTAACCCAGATACATCATGTTAATTTGTGGACTAAAACCTTTTGCAACACTCTGCTATAATAATCCCCACAGGTAATGCATTTGACATTCACAAAACTGTCTCGCTATTAAATCTGTCCCTGCCCTAGTCACCATGGCAGCCAAGCGACAGTAAGAGATACCTGGATCAAGAGTATGCTGATTTAACTATTTGAAAAATCAATTTTGATTTTTAATTACCTTCAAGGTTGAGTTTGGGTCAATATCATTCAAACAAAACCTTAGCAATGAGTTCTGATGAAGGGTCACACCCAAATATTATTTCCTTTCAGCTGCTGTGTACTTCAGAGATTTTCTGTTTTTCAATTACTGCGATGATATTAGCAGGCAATTATTTAACACATTCTCACCATCCTCTGTCTGCTATTTTAACAGAGAGGATTATTTGTTTAAATTAATTAAAAACCTCCTTTAAAATAGCAGATAGAGCAATGGCATCTGAATGCATTAACCATTTGCCTGCTATCATCACCAACAGTAATTTCTAGCTTATATTGTTCTTTTGACTTTATCAAGAAAGGTTTTTTTTTTACATAGAATGTACAGCACAGAAACAGGCCAATCTTCCTTGGGGAATCTTCCAATTCTTCTGGATTTACCTGTTACACTGATTTCCTTGGTAAACTCAAAAACACCTCAAGGCAGAGAGAACTGAGGCAGGTGATGCCTTGTGGCAAATGTTTTGAGGTGGGGGATTCGAAGCCAGCAGTGCGTCATGGTCTATGCCGGTGTTTATGCTCCACACGAGCCTCCTCCTACCCTACGGTCATCTAACCTTATCAGCATATCCTCACAAGCCACTCCGTTGTATCAAACCATTATCAGGGACCCCCCACCCCACCCCTCCCTTCACCGTCACAGGGCAACTAGAGATGGGAAATAAATGCCGGCCTTGCCAGCGACGTCCACTTCCCGAGAATGAATTCAAAAAGAATTTACACACACGCTGGTGAAACCTCAAATGTGGGAACTAAAGTGTAATTTTTCAAAGTGAAACTCATCAGCACTTCAGCCCCACCGCCTATTTTGTTTCCAAACCCGACAATTCCATAAGTGCAGCCACAGGAATCCTCAAATAAAGTCGTTGCACGGAATCATAGAATCATACAGCCATTCGGCCCTTCCTGTATATGCCGGCTCTCTGAAAGAGCTATACAATTAGTCCCACTCTCCCTGCTCTTTCCCCGTAGCCCTGCAAGTTTCTCCCCTTCAACTATTTATCCAATTCCCTTTTGAAAGTTATTATTGAATCTGCTTCCACCACGCTTTCAGGCCGTGCATTCCAGATCATAACAACTTGCTGAGTAAAAAAATTCTCATCTCCCCCTGGCTTTTTTGCCAATTATTTTAAATCTGTGTCCTCTGGATACTGCCCCTCCTGCCAGTAGAAACAGTTTCTCCTTATTTACTCTACCAAAAGCCCTCATAATTGTGGACCCATCTATTAAATCTCCCCTTAACCTTCTCAACTCTAAGGAGAACAAACCCAGCTTTTCCAGACTCTCCACATAACTGAATTCCCTCATCCTTGGTACCATTCTAGTAAATCTCCTTTGCACCCTCTCTAAGGCTTTGATGTCCTTTCTAAAGTGTGGTGCCCAAAATTGGACACAATACTCTAGATGAGGTCTAACCACTGATTTGGTTTAGCATAGCTTTTGTATTCTATGCCTCTATTTATAAATGATGTGGAGATGCCGGTGATGGACTGGGTTGGACAAATGTAAGGAATCTTACAACACCAGGTTATAGTCCAACAATTTTATTTTAAAATCAGAAGATTTCGTAGATTATCTCCTTCGTCAGGTGAGTGAGTGAATGAGAGGTTCTCAAATCGCATATCTTATATTAGGCTGGGACACCATCACACCAATCAAAGGTGTCGTTGGTGTTCAGACAGGTTAGCCACGGAAAACAGTAGGTCCCAGTCCCAGCTTGTGATTTTAAAATAAAATTGTTGGACTATAACCTGGTGTTGTAAGATTCCTTCTATTTATAAAGCCAAGGATCATGTATGCTTTTTTAACGGCTTTATCATTTAATGCATTCACACTCGGAAACATCTGACGAACGTGATAAGACACTATAAATGCAAGTACTTTCTTTGAGGGGGAAACCTTCTGCTTCATGTGTCAAGAATGTTACAGCTTTAACAACCTGCGTAAAGTAATGGGTTAAGAATTCTTCTGGTCGCTACTCTGTGGGAACATAATTGAATGCATTTGTGAAGAATTCTTCTGCCTCCCATTTTCTAGCGAGGTCATAAACAGATTCTAAAGGAACTTGATTGCGGTTTCACTTGAAATACTGAGCAGTGGAATGTATCTACGATGTTACTGCAGGTGGAAATCAGAACAAATCCGACTCCCTGGCTCCAGTTTCCTTATTTTTCCCTTGGGCAATCTTCCAAGACTTCTGGATTTATCTGTTACACAGATTTCCTTGGTAAACTCAAAAACACCTCAAGGTAGAGAGAACTGAGGCAGGTAATGCCTTGCGGCGAATGTATTGAGGTGGGGGATTCGAAGCCAGCAGTGTGTCACGATGTATAAGCATGACAGTCGTGGTTATTTTTAAATTGTTACTGACGCACCTTATTGTACAATCTCAGAAGAACTTAATCAGTAACCATGTCTAATCTCTAGCTCAACATAGCATGTACCCCAATAATTTCTTCAACAGTGTGTGTCCTAAATCACAAATGCTTCAATGCAACCACAAATAATAACATTTATAATAAAATTTAATATGACGTGTAATGCCAAATCACTGAGTTGCTTTTGTAAAACTGAAGATTGGTAACGCTAAACACAGAAAGGCAGAGTTTTGCATGAGCTGAAGTTTACATAGGGCGGAGGATGGGAGGCCGCCAAAGAAAGCATTGGAGTAGTCAAGTCTGGAGGTGAAATGTTTCAGCAGCGGAGGGGCTGAGCCAGGGGCAGAGGTAGGCAACATTAGGGAGGTGGAAGTAGACAGTCTTTGTGATGAAGAGGATATGGGGTCGGTAGGTCACCTCGGGGTCAAGTAGAATGCCAAGGTTGCAAACAGTTTTGTTCAGTCTGAGACAGTGGCCAGAGAGGGGGATGAAATCAACGGCTAGGGTAATTCAGGAAGGATATATTGGCTGTGGAGGTGGCGCAGTGCAGATTCACCAGAATGATATAGGGGCTTCAAGGGTTAAATTATGAGCACAGGTTGCATAAACCAGGCTTGTATTCTGTTGCGTTTTGAAGGTTGAGGAGTGATATCATTAAGATGTTTCAAATGGTAAAAGGATTTGATACAGAGAAGTTATTTCCTCTGGTGGGAGAATCCAGAACAAAGGGACACAATCTTAAAATTAGACCTGGGCCATTCAGGAGTGCAATCAGGGTGGCTGTTTTGAAAGGGAGGGGACAGCATCTAAGGAGAGGGAACCATTTCCAATGTCAGCTCGCATGGGGGGGGTCAAGAAGGGAAGTGGATCATTTTTGAGTTTTATATTGGACAGGGTCACCAGTAAATGGGCCTCATGTACCTTACAAACTGTCTTTACCTGCATGACATCTAGGTAAGTAATAGTAAAACTTAGGGGTGTAAAAGAAATCCCTCGCCGCTGCACTATAGCTTGTTGGAATGTATCATGAGCTGACATGTGATTCTTCCCGTCTTCAGTAGGTGGATTGAATATAAAGCTTATTGGACTGAGGTTCAAGCCATAAACTAACAATTTATTTAACATGAACAGGTAAATTGAACATTATTCAGTGCAAACTTTATATTTACATTGAATTACAAACTATTATTTTCTATAAAACATCAAAAACAACAAAAGCACTTCACATGATCGATCTCTCAACATACACTGATCCTTGAAAGAGTTTGCTCATCTCTTACACGCTAAAACAGTGCCATGTAGTCAGAATAGTTCACTCTATCTGCTGGCCTCAGATCGACTCCTGGACGGAAGCCCATGGCTGCAGAGCTATCCATCAAAGAGACTAAAAGGGTTAAATTAAGAGCACAGATTGCATAGAATAGGCGTGTATTCCCATGAATATAGAAGATTAAGGGGTGATCTATTTGAGGTGTTTAAGGTGATTAAAGGATTTGATAGGGTAGATAGAGAGAAACTATTTCCTCTGGTGGGGGAGTCTCGAACAAGGGGGCATAACCTTAAAATTAGAGCTAGGCCATTCAGGGGTGATGTCAGGAAGCACTTCTTCACACAAAGGGGAGTGGAAATCTGGAACTCTCTCCTCCAAAAAGCTGTTGAGGCTGGGGGTCAATTGAGATTGATAGATTTTGTTAGGCAAGGGTATTAAGGGTTACGGAACCAAGGCGAGTAGATGGAGTTAAGATACAGATCGGCCGCAGACTAATTGAATGGCAGAACAGGCTCGAGGGGCTGGATGGACTACTCCTGTTCCGATGTTCCTGTGACTGCAAAGAATCATTAGCACTCCACTCTTGCAAGCTCGACCCATATCTTCACCCCAGTCACAGCTGTCAATCAACACCACCACCCTGGGATGCTAATCATCTAGGATATTTAGATTGAATGGGAGAGCCTGATTCGTTGACACCTGCCAAGTACTTTGAATTATCTGCATTGATTGATAATTCAATGGTTGTATTAAAGACAAGGTTTGACAGAATGCCATTAATGACTCAACATTCAATGAAAACATAAAGTATATTAAACTCCCATTTGTTTGACAGATACCAAAACCCAGATGTATATTATTGCCAGCCAGACCAGAATACATATTCCTGCAACTTGTGTGAACAGCCAGTCAAAACCAATAATAACCCTGTGTGTACTGTGGCCAGCAATACAGAATCCAAACTCATAGAATCATAGAATGACCCGACTAGAGAGGGGGCAAAACTTGACCTCCTCTTGGGAAATAAGGAAGGGCAGGTGACAGAAGTGTTAGTGAGGGATCACTTTGGGACCAGTGATCGTAATTCCATTAGTTTTAAGATAGCGATGGAGAATGATAGGTCTGACCCAAAAGTTAAAATTCTAAATTGGGGAAAGGCCAATTTTGATGGTATTAGACAGGAACTTTCAGAAGTTGATTGGGAGAGTCTGTTGGCAGGCAAAGGAACGTCTGGTAAGTGGGAGGCTTTCAAAAGTGTGTTAACCAGGGTTCAGGGTAAGCACATTCCTTATAAAGTGAAGAGCAAGGCTGGTAGAAGTAGGGAACCTTGGATGACTCGGGAGATTGAGGCACTAGTCAGAAAGAAGAAGGAGGCATATGACATGCATAGGCAGCTGGGATCAAGTAGATCCTTTGAAGAGCATAGAGATTGCCGGAGTAGAGTTAAGAGAGAAATCAGGAGGGCAAAAAGGGGACATGAGATTGCTTTGGCAGATAAGGCAAAGATGAATCCAAAGAGCTTCTACAAATACATAAAGGGCAAAAGAGTAACTAGGGAGAGAGTAGGGCCTCTTAAGGATCAACAAGGTCATCTATGTGCGGAACCACAAGAGATGGGTGAGATCCTAAATGAATATTTCGCATCGGTATTTACGGTTGAGAAAGGCATGGATGTTAGGGAACTTGGGGAAATAAATAGTGATGTCTTGAGGAGTGTACATATTACAGAGAGGGAGGTGCTGGAAGTCTTAACGCGCATCAAGGTAGATAAATCTCCGGGACCTGATGAAATGTATCCCAGGACGTTATGGGAGGTTAGGGAGGAAATTGCGGGTCCCCTAGCAGAGATATTTGAATCATCGACAGCTACAGGTGAGGTGCCTGAAGATTGGAGGGTAGCAAATGTTGTGCCTTTGTTTAAGAAGGGTGGCAGGGAAAAGCCTGGGAACTACAGACCGGTAAGCCTGACATCTGTAGTGGGTAAGTTGTTAGAGGGTATTCTGAGAGACAGGATCTACAGGCATTTGGAGAGGCAGGGACTGATTAGGAACAGTCAGCATGGTTTTGTGAGAGGAAAATCATGTCTCACAAATTTGATTGAGTTTTTTGAAGGGGTAACCAAGAAGATAGATGAGGGCTGTGCAGTAGACGTGGTCTACATGGACTTTAGCAAAGCCTTTGACAAGGTACCGCGTGGTAGGTTGTTACATAAGGTTAGATCTCACGGGATCCAAGGTGAGGTAGCCAATTGGATACAAAATTGGATTGACGACAGAAGACAGAGGGTGGTTGTAGAGGGTTGTTTTTCAAACTGGAGGCCTGTGACCAGCGGTGTGCCTCAGGGATCGGTGCTGGGTCCGCTGTTATTTGTTATTTATATTAATGATTTGGATGAGAATTTAGGAGGCATGGTTAGTAAGTTTGCAGATGACAACAAGATTGGTGGCATTGTGGACAGTGAAGAAGGTTATCTAGGATTGCAACGGGATCTTGATAAATTGGGCCAGTGGTCCGATGAATGGCAGATGGAGTTTAATTTAGATAAATGTGAGGTGATGCATTTTGGTAGATCGAATCGGGCCAGGACCTACTCCGTTAATGGTAGGGCGTTGGGGAGAGTTATAGAACAAAGAGATCTAGGAGTACAGGTTCAGAGCTCCTTGAAAGTGGAGTCACAGGTGGATAGGGTGGTGAAGAAGGCATTCAGCTTGCTTGATTTCATTGGTCAGAACATTGAATACAGGAGTTGGGATGTCTTGTTGAAGTTGTACAAGACATTAGTAAGGCCACACTTGGAATACTGTGTCCAGTTCTGGTCACCCTATTATAGAAAGGATATTATTAAACTAGAAAGAGTGCAGAAAAGATTTACTAGGATGCTACCGGGACTTGATGGTTTGACTTATAGGGAGAGGTTGGATAGACTGAGACTTTTTTCCCTGGAGAGTAGGAGGTTTAGGGGTGATCTTATAGAAGTCTATAAAATAATTATGGGCATAGATAAGGTAGATAGTCATAATCTTTTCCCAAAGGTAGGGGAGTCTATAACGAGGGGGCATAGATTTAAGGTGAGAGGGGAGAGATACAAAAGGGTCCAGAGGGGCAATTTTTTCACTCAAAGGGTGGTGAGTGTCTGGAACGAGCTGCCAGAGGCAGTAGTAGAGGCGGGTACAATTTTGTCTTTTAAAAAGCATTTGGACAGTTACATGGGTAAGATGGGTATAGAGGGATATGGGCCAAGTGCAGGCAACTGGGACTAGCTTCGTGGTATAGACTGGGTGACATGGACATGTTGGGCCGAAGGGCCTGTTTCCATGTTGTAAACTTCTATGATTCTATGATTCTATACCGTGGAGATGGAGGCCATTCAGCCCATCGTGCCTGTGCCAGCTCTTTGAAAGAGCTGTGCAATTAGTCCCATTCCCCTGCTCTTTCCCCATAGCCCTGCAAAATTTTCACCTTCAAGTATTTATCCAATTCCCTTTTTGAAAGTTACTATTGAATCTGCTTCCACCGCCCTTTCAGGCAGTGCATTCCAGATCATAACAACTCGCAGTGTAATTCTTTTTCCCTCATTATCGCCTCTGGTTCTTTTGCCAATTACCTTAAATCTGTGTCCTCTGGTTACCGACCCTCCTGACATTTTTGGCACAGAGAAAATCTTCCACCGTTCTTCATTATTGAGAAACCTGGATCAAAATTCAGGTTCACAGTGGAGAACAACAAAACGGGTAGAATGGAGGACATTCGAGAAGTCTCCACACAAGAGACTGTTGAATGGTGGAACAGGCTCGGGGCGGGGGGGGGGGGGGGCTGAATGACCTACTGTTGTCCCTGTGTTCCCACAAAAAATAAATAAGGAATTCATAGAATCATAGAGGAGAGAAGGAGGCCATTCGGCTCATCATGCCTGTGCCAGCTCTTTGAAAGAGCTATCTGATAAGGACCACTCCCCTACTCTTTCCCCGTGGCCCTGCAATTTTTTACTTTTCAAATCATAATTAGGCAATGACAATATAGGATTTTAAAAAACATGAAGATTGTATAGATGCATTTAAGGGGAAACTAGATAAGATATGAGGGTAAAAGGAATAGAAGCGTATGCTGATAGGGTTCGATGAAGGAAGCTCGTGTGGAGCATAAGCGCCAGCATAGACCAGTTGGGCCGAATGGTCTGTTTCTGTGCTGTAGTTTCGATGTGACCCGATGTAGGACAGAAAGGCCGAGGAAGGTTGGGATTTCCGTATTTTTGAAGTCCTGTGAGAGACTGAGTTAAACTGGAGGCTGTGACGTGCATCTTGACTGTAATACAGTGAGGATGTAGGAAGGAGTGGTGGGAGGGTCTAATTGCGTTTCTGAACAGCAAATAAAAAATGAGCAATAGATAGCGTCGTTGGGCATGTGATCTCAGCACTTATATTTGCACAATATACGCATGTGTACTTCAACCTTTTTGTACGTTTGTTGGTGAAATGGTAAGTCGGAAAGTGTGTGAGTGTTTTTTGATCATTGTGAGTGCTTTACTCCCTTGATTAGTGAATGGTGGTGGATGTTGTTAAGTAGATATATACACGTGAAGTCCATTTACCTGTATTGTGTGAGTGTGTAAAGCTTTTTCCAATAAATTTAGTGCATGTGGCTGAAATAGTGTCGCTGTAGCCTCATCTGTGGCTACTCAGCGATTTCTATTGAACAACACCGATTTACGTTTCTCAACTCAGGAGTCTAATGAAATATTCACCACTCACTTGTATGGGCACAGCTACAACAACACTCAAAACAGCTTAACATCACCCTGGACAGAGCAGTTTGGTTGATGGGTTCTTCTCCAACTGAACTCAATATCCACCCACTCCAGCACCAGTGCACTGCGGCTGCTGTATGTCTAATCTATAAGATTTGTTGCAGCAACTCTCCAAAGTTACTCTGACAACATCTCCAACCCTTGCGACCTCTACCACCTTGAAGGACACGAGCAAGAATGTTGTTGGAACAAAACCATCTCCAAGTTCCCCTCCAAGTCACATACCATCCAGACTTGGACATATATCGCCATTTCTCCATCGTCACCCTGGTCAATATCCTGGACTTCCCCATCTAATCTAATGCCATCATGTGTCCACCATCATCCACTGCAGCAGATCAAGGAGACAGCCCATCTTCACCTTCTTAGGTCATCTAGGGTTGGGCAATTAACATCATGCCATGTCACCCACATCCTGTGGACAAAATGAAAAAACTATTCCCAGGTTGGCTGGATGATTTTACTATGTATTTATTTTAGGGTTGCCAACTCTGCTTGGACATGTACCTGGAGATCTACAATTCCACAATCTATATCAATGATTTGGATGAGGGGACCAAATGTAATATTTCCAAGTTTGCTGATGACAAAACTAGGTGGGAATGTGAGTTGTGAGGAGGATGCAAAGAGGCTTCAAGGGGATATAGACAGGCTAAGAACATAAGAACATAAGAACATAAGAAATTGGAGCAGGAGTAGGCCAATCGGCCCCTCGAGCCTGCTCCGCCATTCAATAAGATCATGGCTGATCTGATCCCAACCACAAATCTAAAGAACACAAGAAGTAGGAGCAGGACCCGACCACACAGCCCCTGGGCCCTCTGCGCCACCCACAGGGCATTGACCGATCCGAACTCAGCTTCATGTCCAATTTCCTGCCCGCTCCCCATAACCCCTAATTCCCTTTACTTCTAGGAAACTGTCTATTTCTGTTTTAAATTTATCTAATGATGTAGCTTCCACAGCTTCCTGGGGCAGCAAATTCCACAGACCTACCACCCTCTGAGTGAAGAAGTTTCTCCTCATCTCAGTTTTGAAAGAGCAGCCCCTTATTCTAAGATTATGCCCCCTAGTTCTAGTTTCACCCATCTTTGGGAACATCCTTGCTGCATCCACCCGATCAAGACCCTTCACAATCTTATATGTTTCAATAAGATCGCCTCTCATTCTTCTGAACTCCAATGAGTAGAGTCCCAATCTACTCAACCTCTCCTCATATGTCCGCCCTCTCATCCCCGGGATTAACCGAGTGAACCTTCTTTGTACTGCCTCGAGAGCAAGTATGTCTTTTCTTAAGTATGGAGACCAAAACTGTATGCAGTATTCCAGGTGCGGTCTCACCAATACCTTATATAACTGCAGCAATACCTCCCTGTTTTTATATTCTATCCCCCTAGCAATAAAAGCCAACATTCCGTTGGCTTTCTTGATCACCTGCTGCACCTGCATACCAACTTTTTGATTTTCTTGCACTCGGACCCCCAGATCCCTTTGTACTGCAGTACTTTCCAGTCTCTCGCCATTAAGAAAATAACTTGCTCTCTGATTTTTCCTGCCAAAGTGCATAACCTCACATTTTCCAATATTATATTGCATCTGCCAAATCTCCGCCCACTCACCCAGCCTGTCTATATCCCCTTGCAGGTTTTTTATGTCCTCCTCACTCTCTACTTTCCCTCCCATCTTTGTATCATCTGCAAATTTTGATATGTTGCACTCGGTCCCCTCCTCCAAATCGTTAATATAGATTGTAAAGAGTTGGGGACCCAGCACCGACCCCTGTGGAACACCACTGGTTACTGGTTGCCAGTCCGAAAATGAACCATTTATCCCAACTCTCTGCTTCCTGTTCGATAACCAATCCTCCACCCATGCCAGAATGTTACCCCCAATCCCTGATTTTTTATCTTAAGTAATAATCTTTTATGTGGCACCTTGTCGAATGCCTTCTGGAAGTCTAAATACACTATGTCCACTGGTTCCCCTTTATCCACCCTATACGTTATATCCTCGAAGAACTCAAGCAAATTTGTCAGACATGACTTCCCCTTCATAAAGCCATGCTGACTTTGTCCTATTAAATTATGCTTATCTTATGTTCCGTTACTGTCTCCTTAATAATAGACTCCAAAATTTTACCCACCACAGATGTTAAGCTAACTGGCCTATAATTTCCAGCCTTCTGCCTACTACCCTTTTTAAATAACGGTGTTACATTAGCAGTTTTCCAATCTGCCGGGACCTCTCCTGAGTCCAGGGAATTTTGGAAAACTATCACCAAAGCATCCACAATCCCTACTGCCACTTCCCTCAAGACCCTAGGATGGAAGCCATCAGGTCCAGGGGATTTATCCGCCTTGAGTCCCATTATTTTACTGAGTACCATCTCCTGAGTGATTTTAATCGTATTTAGCTCCTCCCCCCCGAGAGTCCCCTGTTTGTCCAGTGTTGGGATATTCTTAGTGTCCTCTACTGTAAAGACTGAAACAAAATATTTGTTCAGCATTTTTGCCATCTCCATGTTTCCCACCATTAATTTCCCGGTCTCATCCTCTAAGGGACCTACGTTTGCCTTAGCCACCCTTTTTCTTTTTATATAACTATAGAAACTCTTGCTATCTGTTTTTATATTTTTTGCTAATTTCTTTTCATAATCTAACTTCCCTTTCTTAATCAATCCTTTAGTTACTTTTTGCTGTCTTTTGAAGAATTCCCAATCTTCTATCCTCCCACTAAGTTTGGCTACCTTATATGTCCTTGTTTTTAGTTGGATACTATCCTTGATTTCTTTACTTAGCCACGGATGGCTGTCATTTCTTTTACACCCTTTTTTCCTCAGTGGAATATATTTATTTTGAAAGTTGTAAAATAACTCCCTAAATGAACACCACTGCTCATGTACCGTCTTACCCTTTAATCTATTTTCCCAGTCCACTTTAATCAATTCCGCTCTCATACCATCATAGTCTCCTTTATTCAAGCTCAGTACGCTTGTTTGAGAATCAACCTTCTCACCCTCTAATTGGATATGGAATTCAACCATGTTGTGGTCGCTCGTTCCAAGGGGATCCTTAACTAGGACATTATTAATTAATCCTGACTCATTACACAGGACCAGGTCCAAGGTTGCCTGCCCCCTTGTAGGATCAGTTACATACTGCTCAAGAAATCCATCCCTGATGCACTCAATGAACTCGTCCTCAAGGCTGCTCTGCCCAATTTGATTTGTCCAGTTAATATGATAATTAAAATCCCCCATAATTATGGCTGTTCCCTTATTACATGCCCCGACTATCTCCTGATTAATACTTCTTCCAGCAGAGTTGCAACTATTAGGAGGCCTATATACTACGCCCACTAATGTTTTTTTTCCCTTATTATTCCTAATCTCCACCCAAACTGTTTCATTATCTTGATGCTTTGTCCCAATATCATTTCTCTGTATTACAGTGATTCCTTCCTTTATTAACATAGCCACCCCACCTCCCCTTCCTTCCTGCCTGTCCTTCCTGATTGTTAAATACCCTGGCATATTTAATTCCCAGTCGTTGTCACCCTGCAGCCATGTTTCTGTAATGGCCACAAGATCATACCCATACGTAGTTATTTGTGCCGTTAACTCGTCCATTTTATTACGAATGCTACGTGCATTCAGATAAAGAACTTTCAAATCTGTTTTGTGACGCTTAGTTCCTGCTTTTTCCTTTTTTAACACTTTACCTATTACTCCATACCTTCTGTCCCTTCCTGTTACGCTTTCCTCTCTCTCCCTGCTCAGGTTCCCAACCCCCTGCCACTTTAGTTTAAACCCTCCCCAACAGCACTAGCAAACACTCCTCCTAGGACAGCGGTCCCGGCCCTGCCCAGGTGCAGACCATCCGGTTTGTACTGGTCCCACCTCCCCCAGAACCGTTTCCAGTGTCCCAGGAATTTGAATCCCTCCCCCTTGCACCATTCCTCTCGCAACGTATTGATTTGAAATATCCTTCTATTTCTACTCTGACTAGCACGTGGCACTGGCAGCAATCCTGAGATTACTACCTTTGAGGTCCTATTTTTTAATTTACCTCCTAACTCCCTATATTCTGCTTTTAGGACCTCATCCCCTTTTTTACCTATATCGTTGGTGCCTATGTGCACCACGACAGCTGGCTGTTCGCCCTCCCCCTCCAAAATGTTCTGTAGCCGCTCCGAGACATCCTTGATGAGTGGGCAAATACATGGCAGATGGAATATAATGTGGAAAAATGTGAAGTTATCCACTTTGATAGGAAAAACAGAAATGCAGAGTATTTTTTAAATGGTGGGAGATTGGGAAATGTTGATATTCAAAGGGACCTGGGTGTCCTTGTACATGAGTCACTGAAAGCTAACATGCAGGGGCAGCAAGCAATTAGGAAGGCAAATGGTATGTTGGCCTTTATTACAAGAGGATTTGAGTACAGGAGTAAAGATGTCTTACTGCTATTATATAGGGCCTTGGTGAGACTGCACCTGGAGTATTGTACAGTTTTGGTCTCCTTACCTAAGAAAGGATATACTTGCCATAGAGGGAGTGCAACAAAGGTTCACCAGACTGATTCCAGGAATGGCGGGATTGTCATAGGAGGAGAGATTGAGTAGACTAGGCCTGTATTCTCTAGAGTTTAGAAGAATGAGAGGTGATCTCATTGAAACATACAAAATTCTTCAGGGCTCGACAGGGTAGATGCAGGGAGGATGTTTCCCCTGGCTGGGGAGTCTAGAACCAGGGGTCACAGTCTCAGAATAAGGGGTAGGCCATTTAGGACTGAGATGAGGAGAAATTTCTTCACGTAGAGGGTGGTGAATCTTTGGAATTCTCTACCCCAGAGGGCTGTGGAGGCTCAGTCATTGAGTACATTCAAAACAGAGATCGATAAATTTCTAGATATTAAAGGCATCAAGGGATATGGGGATAGTGCAGGAAAATGGCGTTGAGGTAGAAGATCAGCCATGATCTTGTTGAATGGCGGAGCAGGCCCGAGGGGCCGGATGGCCTACTCCTGCTCCCATTTTTTATGTTCTTATGTCATCACATGACCTCCCGCCTCCAACCTTCCCGCCCCATCGTTCCCGCCATTGGTCGCCTTGTCGCGCACTGCCTTCCCACGGCCAATCAGAAAGTTAACAGACTATTCGTTACCCTATTGGGTGACTCTTTACTATCAGTCAAACATTCTTTTTACCCTCAACTCCAATATTTTTGCAACTAATGAATGAAAGTGTTCAAAGAAAATGAAAAAAACAGACAATTTTTTTTAATGCGCCCAAGTTTTTTCTCCCAGATTCCTTGCAGCAGTATCCAAAGTATTAATCTTACATTCCTGGAGACTCCAAGACATTCCTGGAGGGTTGGCAACCTTACCTTATTTAAAAACTCTTTCTGTATTTTGCCCAGAGAATGCTCAGCTCCCAAGCACAAAATAGCAGCAAAAGTGCAGAGACCCATTACCCCAGGTCTCTGTCCCCTTTGTCTTTGCACTGGGATTTTTTTGGGTTTCTCCCAGGCAGCGGGTGAGTGTAGAAGGTACAAGATCCCGAATTGGGTCTTCCAACTCGTTTCTCTTCTTCAGCGCCAGGCGAGCGGCCATTAGAGAAGTGGGTCTTCCATCCATGCCTTTGTTACCTCCAGACTTGACAATTGCCACGCTCTCTTGGCTGGTCTCCCACCTTGCACCCTCCGTAAACTTGAGCTCATCCAAAGCTCAGATGTCCATATTCTAACTCGTACCAAGTCCTGTTCACCCATCACCTCCACGCTCGCCGAACGACATTGGACTGGCAACGCTTCAATTTTAAAATGCTCATCCTTGTTTTCAATTCCCTCCATGGCCTCGCCCTTCACTTTCTCAGTAACCTGCTCCAGCTCTACAACCCTCCAAGATCCCTGCACTCTTCTAATTCTGGCCTCTTGCGCATCCCTGATTTTCTTCACTCCATTATTGGCGGCCGTGCCTTCAGCTGCCTTGGCCCTAAGCTCCGGAATTCCCTCCCTAAACCTCTCCGCCTCTCTACCTCTCTCTCCTCCTTTAAGATGCTTCTTAAAACCCACCTATCCGACCAAGCTTTTGGTCACCTACCGGTTGATCAATGTGGCTCGGCGTCAAATTTTGTCTGATTACGCTCCTGTGGAGCACCTTGGCAATTTTTACTACATTAAAGGTGCTATATAAATGCAAGTTGTTGTTGTTGTTGCTGCTGCTGTTGTTGTTGTCATCGTCGTCGTCGTCTTGAGCCTTGTTCCTGGCCTCCCAATGATCTGAGCAACCGAGAGGGGCAGGCAGCAAGAATATGGTGGATCCGATGACTGTTTTCAGTTCCCTTGTTAGATATTTCGGGGCTGAAGGCTTTCTGGCTTCTGTTTTTGGATGGCAAACAGAATGCCCATTATGTTGGACCTAGAACAATGATCTTAACCCACAAATATGGAGTGGGTACCAGTGCTGTTGTACAAGAGAGTTCCCACGGCCCCACTATCACTGGTATGGCAACAATGGCTTGTTTGAGCTCAGCTACAACTGCCATGTTAGGTATTTTAACACCATTTTGTGGTCTGCAAAGGAATTGGTAAGTATCTTCTGCAAAGGGTTAATCCAAGATACACACTTTCCTCACTTAAATTATTCCTGCAAGCAGATGCATTGAAATCAGGCTGTGGAATAATAATGGATGAATGCTTAACACTTTTGAAAGAAAATCCTTTCCCTGGCATTTTAACAAATGCTTTAACCTGTTTGTTTTAAAATAGTGGGTAAGGCAACAGCAACTTGCATTTATATAGCACCTTTAACATAGTAAAATGTCCCAAGGCGCTTCACAGGAGCGATTACCAAACAAAATTCGACACCGAGCTACCTAAGGAGATATTAGAACAGGTGACCAAAAGCTTGGTCAAAGAGATAGGTTTGAAGCAGTGGAGGAGAGAGAGAGATAGAGAGGTTTAGGGAGGGATTCTAGAGCTTAGGGCCTAGGCAGCTGAAGGCATGGCCGCTGACTTTATAAGAATGTGGTAAGAGTTCAAACACTAATATCCAGCAGTGTAATTCAAAGTCCGAGCCTTCGTTAATAGCAGTCCAAAAGAAATTCATTGCAGGTGAATCCCTTTGAGGCGCTTCAAAGAGCCGTGATATGGCTCTTTTACAAATGCAAGACATTTTCCTTTCCCAGTAAATCCACGTACATGAATAAAATGCATGCGTTCATCAAATCACTGCTGCTAAACCATTCCCTTCCCTTCCTCCAGTTGGTTTTTTGTGGGATAAAAGCTCAGTCGAGTCAGAGGAAAAGGGTGAGAGCACAACTGGCAAAGCGAACTTTATGAAGCAACGACAACAGCTGTGCCTGGGAATAAACTGAATTGTACCGTTCAATCATTGTAAGGGGGATAGACAGCAACTCTCCCATTCACACTAGATTAAGGAGATTGTACAGTACATCAAATTGGCTCTGCTTTTGTAAGTACTTGACATTGTATTATGGAAAAGGAGAATGGATGTTTGTAGGATTGTGTTTCTCGTGGAAATTTTAATTTGTTCCGACTCGGGTCTTTGTGCTCAATCAGATTAAAAATCACTCTCCAAACCCTGAGCTTTTAAAGAGATAATGGAAAATCCTATAAAAGGACGTCATTTAATGAAAAGTATCTAGTGTCACCAGCAAATGTCAGCAGTAGGAACAGAAACTGGAACAGTGGTGCTCCACCTGTAAGCAGGATTTTATTCTGAAGGCAAAGTTTCCTCAAATGCAATGCAACGTTATCCACTGATTGTTTTCAGTACACCTGCATTGTTGCTTATTGTCACAGCTTAAATATAAAATAAACTACCTCCAGTTATGAGCTCTCTAATGATGATTCACCGCTGGTAGCAATAGTGGAGCTGTAAGGTTATATTCCCTTTAGTTATAAAAAAGTGAAGAGGCTTGTTAGGAAGCTGGAAAGAGGTGAAAGAAAGTGCTGTCCGACATAGAAAAGATCATCTCCATCGGGTAGTGAGAAAACGTCGGAAAGACAAAAAGAGGGTAAACTGCTCCTAAGCAACTGTAAGAGATGCGACCTCTTGTTCACTTGCCTTGTTACTAAACACTGCTTCCATGAGAGATAGAAACTCATGTGTCCTCACTCCAATCTGGTGTACTGCATTCTCTGTTCATGGCCCCATGCCACTGCATTGAAAAGGCCAATTGCAGATTGGATAATCACATTACCAAACATCTTCATTCTTCTTCAAAACTCAGCTGCCCATATCCTGTCCCACACTAAACTTTTCCTCCTACTCTCACTGATCTTCATTGGCTTCCTGTCTCCAAGCATTACATCCCTCCCAGGTCTCACCCCACTCTTAGCTCTACAACCTCTTCCAGCCTCACCTGCGACTTTTGGTCCACTGACTCTGGCTGCTTGATTTCTGACCCTCCTCTTGCCCCCACCATTATTGTAAGAGCCTTAATTTGCCTCAATCGTACTCTCTGGAACTCTTTCCCTAAATCCCTCTGCCATTCTACTTTTCTCTGCACCTTCAAAAACCTCAAAATCCATCTCTGTGACCAAGGTTTCCATCTTCCTTCCTTCGCTCCTGCACCATCACCTCCAAGTCACACAACATCCTCACTTGGACAAATATCGCCATTCCCTCATCGTCACTGGGTCAAAATCCTGGAATTTCCTACCATTGTGGGAGCACCATCACCACAAGGATTGCATCTGTTTAAGGAGAAGGCTCACTGTGACCACTTTAGGGCAACTAGGGATGAGCAATAAATGTACTAGCATTGCCCACACCCTGAGAACAAATTTAAAAAAACATGGTCCAGTATCGCCCCTTTATTCCTTTTGCCTATATTTATAGTTCCCTCCTCCTCATAAAGTGCCGGGTCCTTTTCCACATTAAAGGTGCTAATAGTAAATGCAAATTGCTGTTTTCTATGTCCTATCCATGCAAGTTGCTGTTGTTGTGTTTCCAAGTGTGATCGTAACTTGCCAGTTACTCACCACTTCAATTCCCCTTCCCATTCTCCCCTGACTCTTCTGTCTTTGGCCTCAGACGCCGTTCCAATCAGACTTGGCACAAACTTCAAGAACGACATCTCATTCAGACTCTAAGTGGGGAGCGGGAGCGAAATTCAACTATCGCGAAGGGCGCAAAGCTGGCGGTAGTTGATCAGTTGCCCATTATATACCCACTGCCCTGCCTAATTCCCCCTTTCCACTGAAGTCAGTAGAAAGGAAAATCAGAAGGGGTGGATAATGGGCGGCTGATCCGCTGCTGCCCGTTTTTGCGCCCTCAGAGGCGATGAATTTTAACCCGTGCCCATTTCCTCCTCCACCCCCCCCTCAGTTTCCTGCTCGTTTTGCTAATCTGCCTTATATTTTTGAGCTACCTTTTTTTATTTCATTGCCGTAATAACAGTTTCATTAATAAATCAGGTCAGGAGCTTACATTACCAAGCTGAGCCGGGAAAGAACTGTGTGCATTCCTTCCTGCAGTGTAACTGGCAACTTTGTGGATGATGCATTAATAATTTAAAGAGTTGTAAACCAGGTTATTAAACTATAAAACAAAACCCTACAGAATAGGGAGGCACTCAGGTTGGAACCCATCAAGGTTAAGTATATTTCAGATCTGGGGAGGGGGAGCGTGGGTTAGCTTTAGGACCGCAGTTTGAATATTGTCGAGACTGATAGGAAGAAAATCTCTTCCATCTGCTGATTGTAAAAACAGAAGGAACTCCTCACAACTCCAAGATGTCCCAGAGCACTTTATAACTAATGGAATTACTTTTGAAGTGCAGGAACTGTGATTATACAGGGAAACACAAGAGCCAATTTACAGACAACAAGGTCCCTTAATCAGCAAATGGACGATCGGCGAGGTCATCTGTTTTTGACGCTGTTGGCCGAAAAAGGCAAGTTGGCCAGGACACCCCCTGCTCTGCTTCAATCAGTGCAAGCAGAAGGGCCAGAACACACTGGGATGCATCCTCCTTCCCCCCGGGACCTCTGGAACTGACTCAGACAAAGTTTGGTAGGTTATGGGGGAGGTCCCTTCGTTTGAATAGCTCAGAATAGCACCCAGGCCACTAGGGGTCATATGTCGATCTCCCCGTTCCCTGAAGGAGGCCGGGAATCCCATTACAGTAAACACTTCAGTGCAGTAATGAGGGAGTGCTGCACTGTCGGAGGTGCTGTCTTTCGGATGAGACCTAGTCTGCCCTCTCAGGTGGACGTAAAAGATCCCTTGGCCACTATTTCAAAGAAGAGCAGGGGAGTTCTCCCCGGTGTATTAATCCCTCAACTAACATCGGTAAAACAGATCATTTGGTCAATAACACATTGCTGTTTGTGGGACCTTGCTGTGGGCAAATTGGCTGCTGCGTTTTCTACACTGCAGCAGTGACTACACTTCAAAAGTACTTCATTGGCTATAAAGCACCCTGAGGTGAAAGGCACTATATAAGTACAAGTCTTACTTTTTGTCAAGTGTTCTATTTACACTGAGATTAGATTCAATACAGAAAAATGTTCCAAAGTCATTGTTGTCAGGTCTCTGATTTATACCAGGAAATCTGATGCAGGTTCTCCATATGAAATATTTTTTTCTCTTTTCCCTTTTTAGATGCTGACAGACGGCCTATCAAGCCTGTGCTGCCTCTGAAAGACCTTTCTATTTAGTCCCATTCCCCAGCTCTTCTAAAATTTTGTTTTTCAAATATTTATTCATTTTTTGTTTGGAAAGCTATTATGGATTTTGCTTCCACCACTGTCATGTTTTCTGCAGAAAGCATTTATCCTAGCCTCTCACTCTGCTTTTAGTCATGATCTTATATTTACGCCCTTTAGTTACCAACTCACCCACCCCCCCATGGAAATAGTTTTTCCTCAAATTCGAAGCACCTGTATTAGATTGCCTCTTAACCTTCTTTGCTCAAATGACAAGAGCCTCAGTTCCTCTCTTCATGGCTCTCAACTAAAGCCTTTAATTCCTAGTATCATCTCAATAAATCTTCTCTGCACCCTCTCCATGGCCTTGACATTCTTCCCAAAATAAGGGATATAAACTGGAGACAATATTCCAAATGTGGCCTAATGATTTGTAAAAGTTTGCATTGGAGTCAATGGGAATCAGGGGGAAAACTCTTCAGTGGCTGGAGTCATACCTAACACAAAGGAAGATCTCACATCGATTTTCACATCGTTCACCTGATGAAGGAGGTAGCCTCCGAAAGCTTGTGAATTCAAAATAAAATTGCTGGACTATAACTTGGTGTTGTAAAATTGTTTACAAAGGAAGATGGTAGTGGTTGTTGGAGGCCAATCATCTCAGCCCCAGGACATTGCTGCAGGAGTTCCTCAGGGCAGCGCCCTAGGCCCAACCACCTACAGCTGCTTCATCAATGACCTTCCCTCCATCATAAGGTCAGAAATGGGGATGTTCGCTGATGATTGCACAGTGCTCAGTTCCATTCCCAAACCCTCAGATAATGAAGCAGTCCGAGCCCGCATGCAGCAAGACCTGGACAATATCCAGGCTTGGGTTGATAAGTGGCAAGTAACATTCGCGCCAGACAAGTGCCAGGCAATGACTATCTCCAACAAGAGAGTGTCAAACCACATCCCCTTGACATTCAACGGCATTACCATCGCCGAATCCCCCACCATCAACATCCTGGGGGTCACCATTGACCAGAAACTTAACTGGACCAACCATATAAATACTGTGGCTACAAGAGCAGGTCAGAGGCTGGGTATTCTGCGGTGAGTGACTCACCTCTGAACTCCCCAAAACCTTTCCACCATCTACAAGGCAGAAGTCAAGAGTATGATGGAATACTCTCCACTTGCCTGGATGAGTGCAGCTCCAACAACACTCAAGAAGCTCAACACCATCCAGGACAAAGCGGCCCGCTTGATTGGCACCTCATCCACCACCCGAAACATTCATTCCCTTCACCACCGGCGCACAGTGGCTGCAGTGTGTACCATCCACAGGATGCACCGCAGCAACTCGCCAAGGCTTATTCGACAGCACCTCCCAAACCCGCGACCTCTACCATCTAGAAGGACAAGAGCAGCAGGTACATGGGAACAACACCACCTGCATGTTCCCCTCCAAGTCACAACCATCCCGACTTGGAAATATATCGCCGTTCCTTCATCGTCGCTGGGTCAAAATCCTGGAACTCCCTTCTTAACAGCACTGTGGGAGAACCTTCACCACATGGACTGCAGCGGTTCAAGAAGGCGGCTCACCACCACCTTCTCAAGGGCATTTAGGGATGGGCAATAAATGCTGGCCTTGCCAGCGACGCCCACATCCCATGAACGAATAAAAAAAACATCTTTGCTTTTGGACTCTGTGCCGCTATTTATAACACCTAAAATCCTATATGTTCTTTTTAACACTCTCAATCATCAGCAAAGTGATGGAACGTGTCGTCGACAGTGCTATCAAGTGGCGCCTACTCACCAATAACCTGCTCACCGATGCTCAGTTTGGGTTCCGCCAGGACCACTCGGCTCCAGACCTCATGACAGCCTTGGTCCAAACATGGACAAAAGAGCTGAATTCCAGAGGTGAGGTGAGAGTGACTGCCCTTGACATCAAGGCTGCATTTGACTGAGTGTGGCACCAAGGAGCCCCAGTAAAATTGAAGTCAATGGGAATCAGGGGGAAAACTCTCCAGTGGCTGGAGTCATACCTAGCACAAAGGAAGATGGTAGTGGTTGTTGTAGGCCAATCATCTCAGCCCCAGGACATTGCTGCAGGAGTTCCTCAGGGCAGTGTCCTAGGCCCAACCATCTTCAGCTGCTTCATCAATGACCTTCCCTCCATCATAAGGTCAGAAATGGGGATGTTCGCTGATGATTGCACAGTGTTCAGTTCCATTCACAACCCGTCACATAATGAAGCAGTCTGAGCCCACATGCAGCAAGACCTGGACAACATTCAGGCTTGGGCTGATAAGTGGCAAGTAACATTCGCGCCAGACAAGTGTCAGGCAATGACCATCTCCAACAAGAGAGTGTCTAACCACCTCCCCTTGACATTCAATGGCATTACCATCGCCGAATCCCCCACCATCAACATCTTGGGGGTCACCATTGACCAGAAACTTAACTGGACCAGCCATATAAATACTGTGGCTACATGAGCAAAGATGACACAAAGATGACACAAAGATTGGTGGCATTGTAAGCAATGTAGATGAAAACATAAAATTACAAAGCGATATTGATAGATTAGGTGAATGGGCAAAACTGTGGCAAATGGAATTCAATGAAGATAAATGTGAGGTCATCCACTTTGGATCAAAAAAGGATAGAACAGGGTACTTTCTAAATGGTAAAATGTTAAAAACAGTGGATGTCCAAAGGGACTTAGGGGTTCAGGTACATAGATCATTGAAGTGTCATGAACAGGTGCAGAAAATAATCAAGAAGGCTAATGGAATGCTGGCCTTCATATCTGGAGGACTAGAGCACAAGGGGGCAGAAGTTATGCTGCAGCTATACAAAACCCTGGTTAGACCGCACCTGGAGTACTGTGAGCAGTTCTGGGCACCGCACCTTCGGAAGGACATATTGGCCTTGGAGGGAGTGCAGCGTAGGTTTACTAGAATGATACCCGGAATTCAAGGGTTAAGTTAAGAGGAGAGATTACACAAATTGGGGTTGTATTCTCTGGAGTTTCAAAGGTTGAGGGGTGATCTGATCGAAGTTTATAAGATATTAAGGGGAACAGATAGGGTGGATAGAGAGAAACCATTTCCGCTGGTTGGGGATTTTCGGAGTCGGGGGCACAGTCTAAAAATTAGAGCCAGACCTTTCAGGAGCAAGATTAGAAAACATTTCTGCACACAAAGGGTTGTAGAAGTTTGGAACTCTTCCGCAAACGGCAATTGATACTAGCTCAATAGCTAAATTTAAATCTGAGATAGATAGCTTTTTGGCAACCAAAGGTATTAAGGGATATGGGCCAAAGGCAGGTATATGGAGTTAGATCACAGATTAGCCATGATCTTATCAAATGGTGGAGCAGGCACGAGGGGCTGAATGGCCTACTCCTGTTCCTATGTTCCTGTGTTCCTATGAGCAGGTCAGAGGCTTGGTATTCTGTGGCGAGTGACTCACCTCCTTTCCACCATCTACAAGGCACAAGTCAGGAGTGTGATGGAATACTCTCCACTTGCCTGGATGAGTGCAGCTCCAACAACACTCATGAAGCTCGACACCATCCGGGACAAAGCAGCCCGCTTGATTGGCACCCCATCCACCACCCTAAACATTCACTCCCTTCACCACCGGCGCACAGTGGCTGCAGTGTGCACCATCCACAGGATGCGCTACAGCAACTCGCCAAGGCTTCTTTGACAGCACCTCCCAAACCCGCGACCTCTACCACCTAGAAGGACAAGAGCAGCAGGTACATGGGAACAACACCATCTGCACGTTCCCCTCCATGTCACACACCATCCCGACTTGGAAATATATCGCCGTTCCTTCATCGTCACTGGGTCAAAATCCTAGAACTCCCTTCCTAACAGCACTGTGGGAGAACCTTCACCACACGGACTGCAGCGGTTCAAGAAGGCAGCTCATCACCACCTTCACAAAGGCAATTAGGGATGGGCAATAAATGCCGGCCTCGCCAACGACGCCCACATCCCATGAATGAATAATAAAAAAAATAACAGCTTTATCAAGTTTTAATGATTTGGGTGCATGAATCCCTAAGTCTCTCTGCTTCTCTACTTCGAAAATGATTCATCTCACATTTCCCCAGGTCACATTTCATCTGAGATCTAGATGGATGATTAGATGGATAGATGGATAGATAGACGACAGATAGATAGATGGATAGAATGAAAGAAAGAAAGAAACAAACAAACAATGATCCCAACATTGACCACTGGGTAAAACCACTCTATCCATCCCATCAGTCCAAAAAACATCCATTATACACAACGTTGTGTTCTCTATCCTTTAACAATTTCCTATCCCTGCTGCCACACTCCATTTAATACCACATGTCTTCATTTTACCAAAAGGTCCCCTATGCAGCACCTTATCGAACTGTGAGGACAACACAGTGTGCTGAGAGTTCGGTAAGTGTGGGAGTTGAAGGGTTAATCTCTTTAAATCTAGTGCATATTGCATCAACTGTTTAAGGTCAATTTAAAAGTTTAAATTTCTAAGTTTCTGTCAGGCTTCAGCAGAGAGCTGCTGTAGCAAGTTAATTGGTTAGCTAGATTCAATTGGTACCTGAAGGTGGGGCAGGCCTGACTCATCTGAGTCTCAACTGTGGAAATACAGGGGCCTGTCAGTGCGGACAGCACGGTGTGCGGATATACACAGCGTGCTGAGAGTTCGGTAAGTGTGGGAGTTGAAGGGTTAATCTCTTTAAATCTAGTGCATATTGCTTCAACTGTTTAAGGTCAATTTAAAAGTTTAAATTTCTAAGTTTCTGTCAGGCTTCAGCAGAGAGCTGCTGTAGCAAGTTAATTGGTTAGCTAGATTCAATTGGTACCTGAAGGTGGGGCAGGCCTGACTCATCTGAGTCTCAACTGTGGAAATACAGGGGCCTGTCAGTGCGGACAGCACGGTGTGCGGATATACACAGTGTGCTGAGAGTTCGGTAAGTGTGGGAGTTGAAGGGTTAATCTCTTTAAATCTAGTGCATATTGCTTCAACTGTTTAAGGTCAATTTAAAAGTTTAAATTTCTAAGTTTCTGTCAGGCTTCAGCAGAGAGCTGCTGTAGCAAGTTAATTGGTTAGCTAGATTCAATTGGTACCTGAAGGTGGGGCAGGCCTGACTCATCTGAGTCTCAACTGTGGAAATACAGGGGCCTGTCAGTGCGGACAGCACGGTGTGCGGATATACACAGTGTGCTGAGAGTTCGGTAAGTGTGGGAGTTGAAGGGTTAATCTCTTTAAATCTAGTGCATATTGCTTCAACTGTTTAAGGTCAATTTAAAAGTTTGAATTTCTAAGTTTCTGTCAGGCTTCAGCAGAGAGCTGCTGTAGCAAGTTAATTGGTTAGCTAGATTCAATTGGTCCCTGAAGGTGGGGCAGGCCTGACTGATCTGAGTCTCAACTGTGGAAATACAGGGGCCTGTCAGTGCGGACAGCACGGTGTGCGGATATACACAGTGTGCTGAGAGTTCGGTAAGTGTGGGAGTTTGGTGAAGTGGGGGAAGGAGGTGCTGCTTTGCCTTGCTTTTCCAAACTTTTCCTGCAGAGCGGTAGTGGACCTGAGAGTAGAAGACTGAGATTGTGGAATAAAAGCAGCAGCAGACCTGCACCAAGAGACAACTACTGTGCGACATCACAGGGACTTAACTCCTGGACCTAAGATAAATAAGAAGCAAAAAGTAATCCAAGTGGGACGTCACCAAGGAAGAGGTCAGTGATTGGCTGGTGAGTATTTTCCTGCTGAATTTGTCTAAGGTTAGAGTTTGTGGATTCTCTGGTCTCTGTTGTGTAGTGGGGGACTGCTGTTCAGCAAGGGCCCTTGAGTATACCTTTTTAATTGAAGTGAAATTGGTGGGATTCATTTAATTTGAATTAATTAGTTAAAGGGTAAGTCATGTCAGGACAGCCCAGCCCCGTGTTATGCTCTTCCTGCTCTATGTGGGAAATCAGGGACCCTTCCGGTGTCCCTGACGACCATGTGTGTGGGAAATGTATCCAGCTGCAGCTACTGACAAACCGCATTGCGGCACTGGAGCTGCGGATGGATTCATTAAGGAGCATTCGCGATGCTGAGAACGTCGTGGATAGCACGTTTAGTGAGGTGGTCACACCGCAGGTAAAGGTTGTACAGGCAGGAAGTAATTGGGTGACCACCAGGCAGAGTAAGAGGAGCAGGCAGGCAGTGCAGGGGTCCCCTGTGGCCGTCCCCCTCTCAAACAAATATACCGCTTTGGATATTGTTGAGGGGGATGACTTATCAGGGGAAGGCAGCAGCAGCCAACTTCCTGGCACCAGGGGTAGCTCTGCTGCACAGGCTGGGAGGAAAAAGAGTGGAAGAGCTATAGTGGTAGGGGATTCTATCGTAAGGGGAACAGACAGGCGTTTCTGTGGCCGTAAACGTGACTCCAGGATGGTTTGTTGCCTCCCTGGTGCCAGGGTCATGGATGTCACTGAGCGGCTACAGGGCATTCTCAAGGGGGAGGGTGAGCAGGCAGAGGTCGTGGTCCACATTGGGACCAACGACATAGGTAGGAAGGGAGATGAGGTCCTGCATCAAGAATTTAGGGAGCTAGGTAGCAGATTAAAGAGCAGGACCTCAAAGGTTGTAATCTCTGGACTACTCCCAGTGCCACGGGCTAGTGAGTATAGAAATAGGAGGATAGAACAGATGAATGCGTGGCTAAAGAGTTGGTGCAGGAGGGAGGGTTTCAGTTTCCTGGATCACTGGGCCTGCTTCTGGGGAAGGTGGGACTTGTACAAGTCGGACGGGTTGCACCTGAACCAGAGCGGGACAAATATCCTTGCGGGGAGGTTTGCTAGCACTGTTGGGGGGGTTTTAAACTAACTTGGCAGGGGGATGGGATACAGAGTGGAGCTACAATAGGGGGTGATGTGCAGCCAAATATAGAGAAAAAAACAAGTCAGCTTGGAAGACAGGGCAAATATGTGAGGGCAAGGCTGGATGGCATCTATTTTAATGCAAGGAGTCTTGCGAATAAGGTGGATGAACTGAAGGTGTTGATAAACACATGGGAGTATGATATTGTTGCTGTCACAGAGACATGGTTGAGGGAGGGGCAAGACTGGCAGCTCAATATTCCGGGGTACAGAATCTTCAGGCGAGACAGAGGGGGAGGTATAAGAGGAGGGGGGGTCGCAATAATTAAAGAATCAATTACTGCCATAAGGAGGGATGATATATTAGCAGGTTCCTCTAATGAGGCCATATGGGTGGAGCTTAAAAACAAAAAGGGGGCAAGCACTTTGATGGGAGTGTACTATAGGCCCCCAAACAGTCAGGGGGAGATCGAGGAACAGATATGTCGGCAAATCTCAGAAAATTGTGCAAATAATAGGGTAATAATAGTGGGGGATTTCAACTTCCCCAATATTAACTGGGATACTCAGAGTGTAAAAGGCTTAGAGGGTACAAAATTCTTAACGTGCATCCAGGAGAGCTTTTTGAGCCAGCATGTAGAAAGTCCTACAAGAGAGGGGGCGGTACTGGACCTAATTCTAGGGAATGTGGCCGGCCAAGTGGAAGAAGTGCTAGTAGGTGAGCACTTTGGTGACAGTGATCATAATTCGGTGAGATTTCAGGTGGTCATGGAAAAGGACAGGGAGGGGCCGGAAATAAAGGTTCTAAATTGGGGGAAGGCCGATTTTAATAGGATAAGGCAGGATCTGGCCAAAATGGACTGGGATCAGCTGCTTGTAGGAAAATCCGCATCGGAGCAATGGGAGTCTTTCAGAAGGGAGATTGAGACCATACAATGGCAACATGTTCCCGTAAAGGTCAAGGGTGGTTCCAAGAACTCCAGGGAACCTTGGATGTCAGGGGATATACGAGAATGGATTAGGAAAAAAAGGAGGGCTTTTGGCAGATACAAAAGGCTAAAGACGGAGGAAGCCCTAGAGGAGTACAAAAAGAGCAGGGGGATACTTAAAAAAGAAATTAGGAGATCAAGGAGGGGCCATGAAATAACACTGGCGAGCAAAATAAAGGAAAATCCTAAGATGTTTTATAAGTATATTAAGGGTAAGAGGATGACTAGGGAAAAAATAGGGCCCATTAGGGACAAAAATGGCAATCTGTGTGTGGAGCCGGCAGATGTAGGAGGGGTTCTAAATGAATTTTTTGCATCTGTTTTCACTATGGAGAAGGACGATGTAGACATAGAAATACGGCAGGGGGACTGTGATATACTCGAACATATTAACATCGAGCGGGAGGAGGTATTGGCGGTTTTAGCAGGCCTAAAAATGGATAAATCCCCAGGCCCGGACGAAATGTATCCCAGGCTACTGTGTGAGGCAAAGGAGGAGATTGCGGGGGCTCTGACACATATACTCAGAACCTCTCTGGCCACAGGGGATGTGCCAGAGGACTGGAGAACTGCTAATGTAATACCATTGTTCAAGAAGGGGAGTAGGGAAAAACCGGGGAACTACAGGCCAGTGAGCCTAACATCAGTGGTAGGAAAATTATTGGAAAAAATTCTGAGGGACAAAATTAGTCTCCACTTGGAGAAGCAAGGATTAATCAGGGATAGTCAACATGGCTTTGTCAAGGGAAGATCATGTCTGACTAATTTGATTGAATTTTTTGAGGGGGTGACTAGGCGTGTGGATGAGGGTAACGCAGTGGATGTGGTATACATGGATTTCAGTAAGGCCTTCGATAAAGTCCCCCACAGGAGACTGGTCAAGAAGGTACGAGCCCATCGAATCCAGGGTGCCTTGGCACTTTGGATACAAAACTGGCTTAGTGGCAGAAGGCAGAGGGTGATGGTCGAAGGTTGTTTTTGTGACTGGAAGCCTGTGGCCAGTGGGGTACCACAGGGATCGGTGCTGGGTCCCTTGCTGTTCGTGGTCTACATTAATGACTTGGATATGAATGTAAAAGGTATGATCAGTAAGTTCGCTGATGATACAAAGATTGGTAGGGTGGTAAATAGCGAGGAGGATAGCCTCAGTCTGCAGGACGATATAGATGGGTTGGTCAGATGGGCGGAACAGTGGCAAATGGAATTTAACCCGGAAAAGTGCGAGGTGATGCACTTTGGAGGGACTAACAAGGCAAGGGAATACACAATGAATGGGAGGACCCTAGGCAAGACAGAGGGTCAGAGGGATCTTGGTGTGCAAGTTCACAGATCCCTGAAGGCGGCGGAACAGGTAGATAAGGTGGTAAAGAAGGCATATGGGATACTTGCCTTTATTAGCCGAGGCATAGAATATAAGAGCAAGGAGGTTATGATGGAGCTGTATAAAACACTGGTTAGGCCACAGCTGGAGTACTGTGTGCAGTTCTGGTCGCCACACTACAGGAAGGATGTGATCGCTTTGGAGAGGGTGCAGAGGAGATTCACCAGGATGTTACCAGGGCTGGAGCGCTTCAGCTATGAAGAGAGACTGGGAAGATTGGGTTTGTTTTCCTTGGAGCAGAGGAGGCTGAGGGGGGATATGATTGAGGTGTACAAAATTATGAGGGGCACAGATAGGATGGATACTAAGGAGCTTTTTCCCTTCGTTGAGGGTTCTATAACAAGGGGACATAGATTCAAGGTAAAAGGCGGGAGGTTTAGAGGGGATTTGAGAGAACTTTTTCACCCAGCGGGTGGTTGGAGTCTGGAACTCACTGTCTGAAAGGGTTGTGGAGGCAGGAACCCTCACAACATTCAAGAAGCATTTGGATGAGCACTTGAAATGCCATAGCATACAAGGCTACGGACCAAATGCTGGAATATGGGATTAGAGTAGACAGGGCTGATGGCCGGCGCGGACACGATGGGCCGAAGGGCCTCTATCCGTGCTGTATAACTCTATGACTCTATGACTATCTTTTTCACAATCTATACAACCAACATCCACTGCATTTCTTTTATCAATTTTCTAAAAGAATTGTATTGAATTTATCAGACACGACTAGTCTTTTACAAATCCATGCTATCTCCTGTAATTAATCCCTGTCTTTCTAACTTTATGTTGTATCATATCATCTCGAAATTTAAGCTCTGATTTCAACCTAACCCGTCCAGCAAGAATGGAGCATGTTCGGGTTGGATGTCCAATTTACACCCTGCCCATTTTTACGTTCCATTGATTTCAGTGGACTCAAAATTCAGCAGCGTTAAATTTCTTCTGTCATGTGTCCACCCATTCCACCTCTATGTCCTCTTGTCCACAAAACATCCAAGTTTTATGTCATCTGCACATTTTGAAATTGTGCCCTGTACACTCAAGTCCAAGTCATTAATATATATCACAAAAAGCAGTGGTCCTAGTACCAAACCCTGGGGAACACCACTGTATACCTTCCTCCAGTCCAAAATACCACTGTTCACCACTATTCTCTGTTTCCTATCACTTAGCCACTGTTGTATCCATGCTGCCACTGCTCCTTTCATTCCATGGTCTTCAATTTTACTGACAAACCTATAATGTGGCACTTTATCAAACGAGATTTTGAAAATAGAGAAACTGTTTCCAGTGGCAGAAGGGGGTAACCAGAGGCCACAGATTTAAGGTGATTGGCAAATGAACCAGGGGCGACATGACGAATCTTTTTTTTACAGTGAATTCCCTCCCTAAACCTCTCCGCCTCTCTACTTCTCTCTGCTCCTTTAAGACGTTCCTTAAAACCTACCTCTTTGACTAAGCTTTTGGTCACCTGTCCTAATATCTCCTTATGTGCCTCTGCCTCAGAGTTTGTTTAATAATGCTCCTTTGAATCATCTTGGGACATTTCACTATGTTAAAGACGCTATATAAGTGCAAGTTGTTGTTGTAGGGAGTTGTACTGCCTGAAATGGCGGTGGAAACAGATTCAATAGTAACTTTCAAAAGGGAATTGGATAAATACTTGAAGGGAAAAAAATCACAGGGCTATGGGGAAAGAGCAGGGGAATGGGACTAATTGGATAGCTCTTTCAAAGAGCCAGCACATGCTTGATGGGCCAAATGGCCTTCTCCTGTACTCTACCTACTATGATACTACGATATGATGGAGAGCAGGTTGAGAGTGGTGGGGGTAATGGTGAGAGTGGTGTTGTGAGGTGTTGTTGAGAGAGGTGAAGAGGTGAAGAATCAATTGAATTTAATTTAATCAATCTTTTGAGGTGACTAAACCTCTTTCTGCTTTGGACTCAGGGGCTGGGGTTGGTGCTGTTGGCACTGACCCTGTGAACCACCTCTGACCAGCCCTGCCTGACAGTGGCCTTGAGGATGCCCCTGTGAGAGCTGGAGAAGAGTATCACCATCCTGGCCCTCGCTTCTTCCACTCGGACCTCCAGGGAGGCATCGGAAAAGCAGGGGTGGGAGGGGGAGAGGGGACACCCCTTCAACTTATCTGTGCTTTCACAACAAAGATTAATGCGGGGAGTGCGACCTTGCTTTAAGAAGTACGCCCTCGCTTTAAGTACAGGCGGGAAACGGGCTGGCCATATGGGCAGTCTGCCCGATTCTTCAGGCAATCGGGTGGGGTTTGGGGAGCAGCCCAAATATTAATGAGGACCAGGAATTAAAATGGCTTGGGAACCTCAGGCCGAGAACGTCACGGGGACTTCCTGCCTGCCCCACCCCCTGCCCACCCGATCCCCGCCCCGAGTTAAAATCGACCCTTGACGACTCTACGAAAGCTGCATTCGTTCTTGATGCAGATACGAACTGGCACCAAGAGCAAAGATTTCAATTTAGCGATGCAGCTCTCGTTAGTTTTGTTTATTTAAAAGAAAATCGGACGTGGGGCAATTATTCATCATTACACGTAGACTAACCTAATCTCGGTTGAAAATGCAAAAAAGCCGTCTGCATCGAGGCACTAATCTATTCATCTCACTCAGATGCGGCTGGATATTAAGCACCACAAATTGATTACCTCTAAATATTCAATTTAGGTGACTGACAAATCAATTAATTGTGAGGGTTTTTTCTCTTCTTTAATCACTGCAGTTTGTTGGGAGCCTGTTTGTTTGCGAAGAAAGGTATGATGAATGTTACCCATTTTCCAATAAAGGCATTTTTGCACATTACCCAGTGAATTGCAAACCTCATTTGAGATAAATCCTAGGTGCTGCGAAACCCAACATTTAATCAATACAATGCTTCTTTACTGCTCGAGTGCGACGTTACTGCTTCGTGAAAGTTTCTTGTTACTTTGGCGGAGTTCTAAGTAGAGACACAAGCCCTATTGTTCCCCTTGTTGAGTTGTATTATTAAACTGCAGCGGTCTCCAGGCAGAAAATGAACTAAATCAGTCACCTTTAAAACAATAGTATTTATACGCCGCTACTCATCGCTGACTTCTGTTTCTGCCGTGTGATCGTACGTTTTCATCATTTCCAATTGCCATTGCTTTCAGGAAATGCAATGTTACGTGGAATTACATAGAATGAGCAGCACAGAAACAGGCCATTCGGCCCAACTGGTCCATGCCGGTGTTTATGCTCCACACGCGCCTCCTCCCACCCTTCTTCATCTAACTCTATCAGAATATCCTTCTATTCCTTTCTCCCTCATGTGTTTATCTAGCTTCCCCTTAAAGGCATCTATGCTATTCGCCTCAACTACTCCATGTGGTAGCAAGTTCCACATTCTCACCACTCTCTGGGTAAAGAAATTCTTCTTAATTTCTTTATTTGATCTGTTAGTGGGTATCTTATATTTATGCCCCCCTGTTTTGGACTCACTCACAAATGGAAACAGTTTCTCTACATCCACCCTATCGAACCTCTTCATAATTTTAAAGACCTCTATCAGGTCTCCTCCTAGTCTTCTCTTTTTACGGAGAATAGAGCCCTAGCCTGCTCAATCTTTCCTGATAATTGCATCCTCTCAATTCTGGTAATTCTTGTAAAACTTTTCTGCACTTTCTCTAGCGTTTCAATAACCTTTTTGTAGTATGGAGACCAGAATTGCTGACTGTACTCCAAGTGAGGTCGAACCAAGGTTCTATATAAATGTGACATTACCTCCCTGCTGTGGTATTCTGTTCCTCCAGAAATGAACCCCAGTGATTTGTTTGCACTCTTTATGACCTTATCAACTTGCATTGCCACTTTTAGTGATTTATGTATCCGTATTCCTAAATCTCTTTGCTCCTCTACCCCATTTAGTTTCTTACCTTCCATGGAGTAAGTGGTCTCCATATTCCTCCGATCAAAATGAACCACCTCACACTTCGCTATATTAAATTTCATTTGCCATTTATCTGCCCACTCCGCAAGCCTATTTATGTCTCCTTGTATTTTGTCGCAGACCTCCACATTATTAGATGAACTCCCCCCCCAATTTGGTATCAACTCCAAATTTTGACAGCGTACCTCCAATTTCTGTGTCCAAATCATTTCTGTATGTGGTGAACAACAGTGGTCCCAGTACGGATTCCTACGGGACAACACTTCCCACTGACTGCCAGTCTGACTTTCTTTAACTCCTACCCTCTATTTTCTGCTTTGTAGCCATCTTTCAATCCATTCTGTGACCTGGCCCCTGACCGTACACCTTTGTCAGGAGTCTTTTATATTCGCTGATGATTGCACAGTATTCGGTTCCATTTGCAACCCCTCAGATAATGAAGCAGTCCGTGCCCACATGCAGCAAGACCTGGACAACATCCAGGCTTGGGCTGATGAGTGGCAAGTAACATTCGCGCCAGGCAAGTGCCAGGCAATGACCATCTCCAACAAGAGAGAGTCTAACCACCTCCCCTTGACATTCAATGGCACTAACATCGCCGAATCCCCCACCATCAACATCCTGGGGGTCACCATTAACCAGAAACATAACTGGACCAGCCATATAATTACTGTGGCTACAAGAGCAGGTCAGAGGCTGGGTATTCTGCGGCAGGTGACTCACCTCCTGACTCCCCTGAGCCTTTCCACGATCTACAAGGCACAAGTCAGGAGTGTGATGGAATACTCTCCACTTGCCTGGATGAGTGCAGCTCCAACAACATTCAAGAAGCTCGACACCATCCAGGACAAAACAGCCCGCTTGATTGGCACCCAATCCACCACCCTAAGCCTTCACTCCCTTCACCACCGGCGCACTGTGGCTGCAGTGTGTACCTTCCACAGGATGCACTGCAGCAACTCGCCAAGGCTTCTTCGACAGCACCTTCCAAACCCGCGATCTCTACCACCTAGAAGGACAAGAGCAGCAGGCACATGGGAACAACACCACCTGCATGTTCCCCTCCAAGTCACACACCATCCCGACTTGGAAACATATCGCCGTTCCTTCATCGTCGCTTGGTCAAAATCCTGGAGCTCCTTATCTAACAGCACTGTGGGAGAACCTTCACCACATAGATTGCAGCGGTTTAAGATGGCGGCTCATCACCACCTTCTCAAGAGCAATTAGGGATGGGCAATAAATGCTGGCCTTGCCAGCGATGCCCACATCCCATGAACGAATAAACAAAAACCTTATCGAAGACCTAAAAGTCGAAGACTGAAGACAGTCCTCTTTTGAATACTGAAAGTCCATGTATACCCACATCCACTGCATTGCCCTTGTCTACTCTTTCTGTTACTTCCTTTCCCGCAGATGCTTCTACCACCACCCCTTTTAAATAGTTGCTGCAAGCCCTCCAAATTCGACCAACCCACCTAATTTGCCGCCTCCAGATCACTGAGTTGCCTGTCGGGGAACACCTTTTGAGCTGGCACCTCGCTGACCACATTATGTGGATGTCAAGGCCTTGGAGAGGGTGCAGAGGAGGTTTACTGGAATGGTACCAGGGATGAGGGACTTCAGTTACATGGAGAGACTAGAGAAGCTGGGATTGTTCTCCTTCGAGCAGTGAAGGTTAGGGGAGATTTAATAGAGGTGTTCAAAATCATGAGGGGTTTTGATAGAGTAAATAAGGAGAAACAGTCCCCACAAGCAGAAGGGTTGGTAAACAAAGGACACAGATTTAAGGTCATTGGCAAAAGAACCAGAGGCGAGATGAGGAGAAATTTTTTTATGCAGCGAGTTATTATGATCTGGAATACGCTGCCTGGAAGGGTGATGGAAGCAGATTCACTAGTAACTTTCAAAAGGGAATTGGATAAATATTTGATGGGAAGAAATATTTGCTGGACTATGGGGAAAGAGTAGGGGGAGTGGGACTAATTGGATGGCTCTTTCAAAGAGCTGGCACAGGCACGATGGACCAAATGGCCTCTTTCTGTGCTGTACGATTCTATGATTCTATAATGAGGATGCCCTGCCAAAATTGTTTGGTTTCCCCCGCTGACTCCATTGGTCGGGCATTGTGGATGCTTCACCAGCCGCCCATTTGATGTATGCACCATGCGACAATCATGCCCCTTGGGTACTGTGTCCAGTTCTGGTGACCAAAACACAAGGATGACACATGAGCCCTGGAGACGGTGCGGAGAAGAGTCTTGAGGCTGATCTTTAGTGACAGGGGCCTGAGTTACCAGGAAAAACTGGACAGACCTCATCCTGAAAAGGAGGCATCTGAGAGGACAACTTATAGAGCTTTATGAGATAGTTAAGGGAGTGGGAAAAGTAAATCTGGAATATTACCTTAAATTAAATCCCCAGAGTAGACACAGGGACACAGGTTCAAAGTAGTAAAAGGTAAATTCTTGACTGACGCCAAAGTAATTCTCCTTTACGCACAGAGTAATGAAAATATGGAATAGACTTCCTGATAGTGTAGCGGAGGTGAAAACCCTCGACTCATTTAAAAAACAATTGGATGCCACAATGGGGGACTTTAAGTTCTTTCTGGATGGATGAATCAAGATGGACTGAAGCAATCTTGTGATTATTCTATCATAGACTTACCATCCTCCCTGACACCTTTTGATGCCCCCGCTTGAAGGAATACTAAGTTCCTTCCCTTACCTCCCTGAAGAAGGAAAGAAAAACAATACAGTATTATTGATATCTTTGCAAAGTTCAATTTGCCCACTCAATGGGCATGATTTTCACGTGGAGCCAGGAATGCAGCAGTTGGGTAAATGTTCATGTGGGGAACCTGGAAGTCAAGTGAGTGTGTCGCGATCAGCGATTGTGTCTCAATTGGAGGTCATTATTTATACTTCCTGGTTCCCCGCGCGCCAGCCAGCAGGATTGAGAGGCTGGCTGCCTTGTCGGGAGAGAAAGGAGCTGCAAATCAGGGAGGAGGGAGGGAGGGAGAGATCGTGGGCCGTGGAGACTTGGGGGCGGGCTTGGTGAAGATCGGGGAGGGGCCCTCGGAGCAGATCGCGGTGGGAGGAGGTGATCGGGTTGGGAGAACAGTCATAGGTCTGAGAAGGCAGGACACATCTGAAGGCTGGAGACACCAGAAGGCTGGAGACATCTGCAGGCTGGAGACATCTGCAGGCTGGAGACACCAGAAGGCTGGAGACACCAGAAGGCTGGAGACACCAGAAGGCTGGAGACACCAGCAGGCAGGAGACATCTGCAGGCTGGAGACAACTGAAGGCTGGAGACTCAGAAGACTGGAGCCAACGCAAGGCTGGTCGGAGACATTGGAGGACGGGGGCCGACTATAGGGGATGGTCTACCATCGGCGGGGGGGGGGGGGGGGTGGGGGGCGGCCAATCGCTGGGGCCCGATCTCACCAGGTGAGCTTGTTTGGCCTGGATGAAACACTCCTGCTCCTCCGGGCCCACAAGCAGTGCAATAAAGGCACTCACCTCATGGATCCGGCCCTTCTCACCTCCTCTCACCTGATGAGAATCAGAAGCGATGAGAAACTTGTGCAGGTGAGTTTAAATATGTTTTAACCTTTATAATCCACAAAAAAATAAATGCCTCAACTATCGCAATGAGATACATTGCCCCTTTAACAATCCGCCCGCTGGCAATTAGTAGGGACAGGACTTCCGGATTTCGGATGCGCGTGCAATGCGCCAGGGTTAAACCCGGAAGTGGGTGTGTTGGAGCCGGGTTGGGGTCCCACTTCAAGAAAACTTATTTTTACCTCCCACCTGCCCCCAACCCACCCATTCCTTGGGGTTAAAGTTACCCTCAATATCTCAGTGGTTCAATCCAAATCCAACATATTGATTGATTCATGTAAGAAGGCACTGATAATTCATGCTGGATTCTCAATATTGCTGTTAATTGAACACGTAAGGTTCAATTGTTCTACTCATCAATTTCAGAACTAAGGCAGTCCTCACATCTCCTGAGGAAATGTTAGTGCACTGCTGAGTCTATTATTAAGGAGACAGTAACGGAACATTTAGATAAGCATAATTTAATAGGACAAAGTCAGCATGGCTTTATGAAGGGGAAGTCATGTCTGACAAATTTGCTTGAGTTCTTTGAGGATATAACGTACAGGGTGGATAAAGGGGAACCAGTGGACGTAGTGTATTTAGACTTCCAGAAGGCATTCGACAAGGTGCCACATAAAAGGTTATTACTTAAGATAAAAAATCACGGGATTGGGGGTAATATTCTGGCATGGGTGGAGGATTGGTTATCGAACAGGAAGCAGAGAGTTGGGATAAATGGTTGATTCTCAGACTGGCAACCAGTAACCAGTGGTGTTCCACATGGGTCGGTGCTGGGTCCCCAACTCTTTACAATCTATATTAACGATTTGGAGGAGGGGACCGAGTGCAACATATCAAAATTTGCAGATGATACAAAGATGGGAGGGAAAGTAGAGAGTGAGGAGGACATAAAAAACCTACAAGGGGATATAGACAGGCTGGGTGAGTGGGCGGAGATTTGGCAGATGCAATACAATATTGGAAAATGTGAGGTTATGCACTTTGGCAGAAAAAATCAGAGAGCAAGTTATTATCTTAATGGCGAGAAACTGGAAAGTACTGCAGTACAAAGGGATCTGGGGGTCCTAGTGCAAAAAAATTAAAAAGTTAGTATGCAGGTGCAGCAGGTGATCAAGAAGGCCAACGGAATGTTGGCTTTTATTGCTAGGGGGATAGAATATAAAAACAGGGAGGTATTGCTGCAGTTATATAAGGTATTGGTCAGACCACACCTGGAATACTGCATACAGTTTTGGCGTCCATACTTAAGAAAAAACATACTTGCTCTCGAGGCAGTACAAAGAAGGTTCACTCGGCTAATCTCGGGGATGAGGGGGCGGACATATGAGGAGAGGTTGAGTAGATTGGGACTCTACTCATTGGAGTTCAGAAGAATGAGAGGCGATCTTATTGAAACATATAAGATTGTGAAGGGGCTTGATCGGGTGGATGTGGTAAGGATGTTCCCAAGGATGGGTGAAACTAGAACGAGGGGGCATAATCTTAGAATAAGGGGCTGCTCTTTCAAAACTGAGATGAGGAGAAACTTCTTCACTCAGAGGGTAGTAGGTCTGTGGAATGAAGCTGTGGAAGCTACATCATTAAATAAATTTAAAACAGAAATAGACAGTTTCCTAGAAGTAAAGGGAATTAGGGGTTACGGGGAGCGGGCAGGAAATTGGACATGAAGCTGAGTTCGGATCGGTCAAGGCCCTGTGGGTGGCGGAGCGGGCCCAGGGGCTGAGTGGCCGGGTCCTGCTCCTACATCTTGTGTTCTTTAGATTTGAGGTTAGGATCAGATCAGCCATGATCTTATTGAATGGCAGAGCAGGCTTGAGGGGCCGATTGGCCTACTCCTGCTCCTATTTCTTATGTTCTTATGTCGCTCTCTCATCGTAAGAACAATGCATCAGAAGACATCAAATTATTTTTGGACTCACAGCCCCACAGGAATATGGGACTCCTATAGCACTGAGTGAGTGACAGGAATAAACAAATGCCAGTATGATGAATGGTTACTGAGCTCCCACACAAGGGTGCACCAGGGTTACTGACAACTGCAATGAACGTATTGGTTCCATTGAGTGAATGAGCTTTTATTTGTATTTAATAAAACACAGGTTGTGGTCTTTCACATCCTAAAGGTTGTCGTCATTTTGAAAATTTTGAGTAGTGCAGTATTTACTTTTGCTGTTTTTCATAGGATCGTACAGCAAACGAGGAGGCCGTTCAGCCCATCGTGACTGTGTCGGCTCTTTGAAGGAAGTCTGCAATTAACCCCACTCCCCTCTGCTTTTTCCCATAACCCCTGCAATTTTTTTTCTTTTCCAGTATTTATCTAATTCCCTTTTGAAAGCTACTAATGAATCTGCTTCCACCACCCTTTCAGGCAGTGTATTGCAGATCATTACATCTCGCTGTATAACGAAATTTCTCCTCATCTCCCCTATGGATCTTTTGCCAATTATCTTGACTCTGTGCCCTTTGGTTACCGACCCTTCTGCCAGCGGAAACAGTTTTTCGTTAATTACTCTATCAAAACCCCTCATGATTTTGAACGTCCCTATTAAATCTCCCCTTAACCTTCTCTGTTCTAAGGAGAATAACCCCAGCTTCTCTGTTCTCTCCACATGACTGAAGTCCCTCATCCCTGGTATCATTCCAGTAAATTTCCTCTGTGCCCTCTCACTTCCTTTATCCCTCAGGTACTGTTTTCTCATTATAAGTGATCCCTTCTTGCTTACAGAACATATATGTTTCTTCTTGAATGCCGATGAATCTCTTGCTTGCACCTACAGAAATAGCGTTTATTGTGGTGAACTCCTATTTGAACATTATTTTCTCCATCTCTCCACCAGCATCTCCTCCTTTACGACCCTCATAAAAACCCAACACTTTGATCAAGCTTTTAATCACCCCTCCTAATGTCCCATTCTTTGGCTCAGTGCACATTCTTTTTCTGGATTATGCTTCTCTGAAACGCCTTAGGACATTTTTCTACATTAAAGGTGCTATACAAGTGCAAGTTGTTGATATTTTAATTTCCAGACAAACGATTTTTTAATTCATTTTATTTTCCTTTTCTCTTGCCAAGTTTCCTTTCTCTCTTCCTCTCCTGAAGGCACCGACTCCAGTCCAGGATATGGCTCTGAAGTACAGTCACTAAACATTTGAAGCAGAGGAAGATTGGATTGTTCTAGTAAAGAGCCAGCATAGAAACAATAGATCAAATGGCCACCCTCTGTGCTGTAAACGTCGATGGCTCCGTGTGAGACACACTCTAGTACCCTGCTGAAGTGACCATTCTTCAAGTGCGAGCCGAAGTAATGACCATCAGTAGGCTATTCTACTGGTGCAGGCAGGGAAATTTGCAACCAAACCCAATCATGTTCTTATCCAGTGCTTGCACAACAGGAAAAAGAATGAATTTTCACGACCTCAGGATGTCCCAAAGCGCCTTACAGCCAATTAAGTACTTTTTGACGTGTAGTCACTGTTGTAATGTAGGGAAACATGTCAGCCAATTTGTGCACAGCAAGATCCCACAAACAGCAATGTGATAATGACTAGATCATCTGTTTTTTTAAGGATGTTGGTTGAGAGATAAATATTGGCCAGGATACCAGAGAGAACTCCCCTGCTCTTCTTCAAATAGTGCCATGAGATATTTCCCATCCACCTGAAAGGGTAGACAGGGGCCTCGGTTGAACGTCTCATCTGAAAGACGGCACCTCCGACAGTGCAGCACTCCCTCAGTGCCGCACTGGAGTGTCAGTCTGGATTACATGATGAAGCGGGACTTGAACCCAGAATTTTTAGATTCAGAAGTGGGACTGCTACCAAGGAGCCAAGGCTGACACCTAAGAGTTAGCCTTTATGTTAGTCAATCTCCTTTGACACTTCACATTGTGGGGGCGGGGAGTTCAACATCAAGAATAGCCTTCTGGTGAAGTGGGGTTAGATGTTGGGGATAATTGGACCGAGGCACTCAAAGAGAACATTTTTAATATATTTTTTCAATAATATTTTTATATTATTACTTATAGCTAAATATAATTAGGAAATTGGGGATGCCGAGAAGTAGCATTGATTGGTCCATGGGAGTTTCTCTGCATTACAGACTGAAGAAGTGAGAGATGCAAAACTGAGATGCTACAGCGCTACCCCGAGCAGGAGGGTGTAATTACAGTGTGACATATTTACAAAGACATTCTTCAAGTTTGAGCCGAAGTAATGACCATCAGTAAACTATTTTACTGGTGCGGGCAGCGAAAATTGCAACCAAACCCAATCATGTTCTCATCCAGTGCTTGTTGCACAACGGGAAAAAGAAAGAATTTTCACGACCTCAGGACATCCTAAAGCACTTTACAACCAATGAAGCAATTTTTGAAGTGCAGTCACTGTTGTAATGTAGGGAAACTTTTTTAAAAATTCGTTTATGGGATGTGGGCGTCGCCGGCAAGGCCGGCATTTCTTGCCCATCCCTAATTGCCCTTGAGAAGGTGGTGGTGAGCCGCCTTCTTGAACCGCTGCAGTCCATGTGTTGAAGGTTCTCCCACAGTGCTGTTAGGAAGGGAGTTCCAGGATTTTGACCCAGCGACGATGAAGGAACTAGGGATCATAGCCGCAGGATAAGAGGTCGGCCATTTAAGACCGAGATGAGGAAAAGTTTCTTCACTCGGAGGGCAATGAATCTTTGGAATTCTCTACCCCAGAGGGCTGTGGATGCTCATCGTTGAGTATATTCAAGGCTGAGATCAATAGATTTTTTTGGACACTGAGGGAATCAAGGGATATGGGGACCAGGTGGGAAAGTGGAGTTGAGGTTGAAGATCAGCCATGATCTTATTGAATGGCGGAGCAGGCTTGAGGGGCTGTATGGCCTACTCCTGCTCCTAATTCTTATGAAACGCGGCAGCCAATTTGTGTACAGCAAGGTCCCACAAACAGCAATGTGATAATGACCAAATCATTTTTTTATGGCTGCTGAAGGATAAATATTGGCCAGGACACCGGGGAGAACTCTCCTGCTCTTCTTCAAAATACTGAACCAATCATCCGATACAACCAGGTAACCTTTGTTCCCACTTTCCTCTCTCCATGCCATGGGATATTTTACACCCACCTGAGGGGGCAGACGGGGCCTTGGTTTAACGTCTCATCTGAAAGACGGCACCTCCATCAGCACTGCAGTGAAGTCACTGGATACCAATCAGGGGCAGGAACCCTGGATGGTTTTCCTGCTCCCTAACCCAGAAGTGCCGAGGTCAATTGCATCACTTGACTGGTTTAAGGAAACTCAACACAATCTGCAGATCAAACTAGGAGCCTCCCTGGTCTGTTTGGGCCGGCTTAAATTCACCAAGGCTTAGGGGAATCTGATTTTTATTATTTCTTTTCTCTTGACCTTTGCGAGTAATTTTCTTTTACAGAAGACAGAACAGTTTTCTCCTGCAGTAATGAAGTGCCCAAGGGTCCTAGAAATTCAGACGCACCTATTTCTGCGCAGGTGGTCGGGGGGTGGGTGGGGCACAGCGATACTGGTGAGGCCCGAGGCCTCCCTGATATTGGGCCTTGGGCCTCAGGCCTCATTTCAATCGAGCCGGCGAGCTGCCGAGAGCGACAGGCAGCTCGGCGGCGAAGCGGGATTGAAGACCCCACCCACGATCTCCGAAGCCCCCCACAATCTCCGACCCCCCCACGATCTCCGACCCCCCCCCACAATCTCCGACCCCCCCTCAATCTCCGACCCCCCCCCACGATCTCCGACCCCCCCCACAATCTCCGACCCCCCCACGATCTCCGACCCCCCCCCTCAATCTCCGACCCCCCCTCAATCTCCGACCCCCCCCACGATCTCCGACCCCACCCACGATCTCCGAAGCCCCCCACAATCTCCGACCACCCGATGATCTCCGACCCCCCCCCACGAGCTCTGACCCTCCCCGATGTCCGACTCCCCAGGACTGAGCCCCTGATGACCGACTCCCCCGATGACGCCCCCAATGGTCCCCGACCCCGATGACTCCCCCTGATGACCGACCCCCTCCGATGACCCCCCCAACAGTGACACCCGACTCCGATGACTCCCCCTGATAACCGACCCCCCACCCTCCACCCGCCCGATCTAAAACTTGCCTGCTGGCTCCCTGGCTGCTCTCCCGTCCAACTGACAGACAGCCTGTCAATCTGGCCAGCTGTTGGGCAGGAATCCTGCAGAAAAAAATTGAAAGACGTCCTTACGTCAAAATTGCAAGGACGTCCGGGACACCCGTACTTCCGGGTTTCCTGTCATAAATTCCACCCCTCCCCCCCTGCCCTCTCCCCGGTTCCCCATTAAAATTTACCCCCTTGTGCCTGCTGCCGGTCTGATAACAAATATACCAAGGTTTCTCTGCACAAATAGAAATGTGAGTACAGGAACTAATAATGTAAATCCGTTACAAACTTCTAGCCCCTTTTCTTTTTCCTACTTATTCAGTTCACCTTCAAGCTTCATTACTTATCTTCAGAAACACTGGACTCCATTAAACCATTTAATCAGAATAATATATGATCTAAAGTCATTTCAGTAATTGAGATACTTTCTCCCCCCTTGATTTTAACATATTAACTGTACAGATGGGATGTGTGATATTCTTTATGAGACTTGAAGGGCAAAGGGAATTAAATAGCAGAAAAAAAAAGCATGGGATTGCATGGCTAAACTTTAGGCAGCGTAAGAAATAAAGCAGCACTCTAAGCAATTCATATGAGGGACCTCCAATTCTGGCCTCTTGTGCACCTCCGATTTTCTTTGCTCCACCATTGGCGGCCGTGCCTTCAGCTGCCTAGGCCCTGAGCATTGGAATTCCCTCCCTAAACCTCTCCGCCTCTCCGACTCTCTCTTCTCCTTTAAGACACTCCTTAAAACCTACCTCTTTTACCAAGCTTTTGGTCACCTGTCCTAATATCTCCTTAGGTGACTCCTTGTCAAATTTTGTCTGATAATCGCTCCTGTGAAGCACTTTGGGATGTCTTACTACATTAAAGGCACTATAGAAATGCAAGTTGTTGTTGTTGTTGTTGCTGCTGTTGTTGTTGTTGCTGTTGTTGTTGTTGTTGTTGCCACAGTGCCGTGTATTCTGATGTAGGTCTAATATGGCAGTGAATGGCCAATTTTATGAAACCCAGTGAACACGGCTCCCTCTCCCCACAGCAGGGTGGTTTTGCAAAGTCGGCCCTTGAATGCGTTCCAGCAATGAAACAAAAACAACAGTTTAGTCAACTATTAGGGACAGATCCAATTAACTTAAGTACTTCAACCGCATTCTGATATCTGAAATCACTTACATTAAGTTACAATTGGTTCAGGCTTTATTAGCACTGACAATCGCAAGGCAGTTTAACATCTTTGTTTCAGTACATGACTGAATGCAGTATAAAGTAAGTGTTTCAATGATAATAATGCATTATGGTGTATTGTGAAGCAATGTAAATGTTTTTTTTTTCATCATTCTGCCGAGTGAAATGTATTGTATATGTAAATGATCTAATAGTGCTGTGTTACAACCTGACTGGAAATAAATTGCATTTATATAGCACCTTTAACGTCCCAAAGCACTTTTGAAGTGAAGTCACTGTTGTAATGTCAGAAACGCAGAAGCCAATTTGCACACAGCAAGCTCCCGACAAACAGCAATGGGATAAGGACCAATTAACCTGTTTTTAGTGATGTTGGTTGAGGAATAAGTATTGGCCAGGGAAGAACTTTGATACTCTTCTTCGAAATAGTGCTGTGGGATCTTTTATGTCCACCGGAGAGGGCATCTCATCCAAAAGACAAGCATCTCTAGCATGGCAGCACTTCCTCAGTGCTCACATTGAAGAGTCAACCTGGGTTATGGACTCAAGTCGCTGGAGTGGGATTTGAACCCACAACCTTCTTGATTGAGAGGAGAGAGTGCTACCTATTGAACCACAGCTAACACCTTGGATAAAAACCCTTAATGAGTGGATAATACAAAAGAGGAGGAAAGCTAGATACTGGGCTGAATTGGACAGTTTATCTTATGAAGAGTATCTTTCAGAATCCCAGCAGTCTGGTGAGGAAAGTATCTGTTTGATTCACGGTACCCTGATCAGAGTGTGAAACAAATCCCTGACAGTCAAGAGAGAGAGGAAGAATAAAGAAATGGAAAGATATAGAGAATGAGAGAAAAAAAGACGGAGAAAATAGAAAGACACAGAGAGTGAAAATGAGAGAGTGAAAATGAGAGAGTGAGAAAGAGAGAGACGGACAGAGAAAAAGATAGAGAGAAAAAGAACAAACTTGCATTTATGTAGTACCTTATCACAGCTCAGAAACATCTCAAGGCACTTTATACAGAATGAATCACTGTAATGTGCAGTAATTGTTCTTACGTAAAACGAACATGGCAACTATTTTTAGCACAGCCAGATCACTCAAACAGCAGTGAAATGAATGGCCAGTTGATCTATTTCCATCTAATCTAAGTCAATGTATACTTACCCATAAATGTGAGAACACGTCAATGAGCAAGTATGCACCCATTTAGTGGAAGGGAGCTGAGGGAATTTACATCTGATTCCTGGGCCTAGGTGACAGACCCACTTGGCGACTCCCTCTGGGGTGAAAACAGACACCAGCTACGAAGTCACGAGTGGGTCAAACCCCCCGCCCCCCCCCACCAGCAACTTCTTTATAAAGCTGTTTTTGTCCTTTACCCCATTTCACACCGAGGTTTCTGCCGATCCCCCCGCCCCACGGAGATTTCAGGCGAGTGCGGCTGAGGCCTTGTAGTCAGCTTTAAGTGTGTGAGGTTGTCTGTCTGATTCCTGATAGTTCGAGGCAATAAAACACCCACAAGTTCAAATGGTGGCAGTCCGGCAGGAAAGCTGTCCCGTGCACCTGAAGCTGGCCCACAGCAGACAGAGGGATAGAGCAACGGAATTAAGTATCAGGTGGCTTCCATAAACGGCGGGCGATCTGCTCCGCCAGATTACCGCCCAGGCAGTGCAGATGAAAATCTACTCCAGTGGGGTTGAGTTTGGCTCTCTTGGCTGGGCGGTAACTGCCTCAAAATAAGGTCGGTGGCCTTGCTCGGCTCGGTTAACACCGGCGTTGCGGATGACGCCATTTTAAAAGGGGGCCCACCGCCTGGTGATTCGGGCGATGGGCCCCTTTCAGTATGGAGACCGGGGCCCCATGATGCGAATAGGACCCCAGTCGCCATTCAAGGCATGAACTGGTCGGATGTGACGCAGTGCAGGCACCGACCGGTGCCACGGGCGATGGAGGTGAGTCCTGAATTCATTTTGTGGGACCCCGGTGGAGCAGGTGAGCACCTCTCTGGGTGCCCCGCAAATACATAATGTGGGCCGCTGTCGCTCTGCGATCCCCTCGTCCTCCGCGATGGTGACCCCCCTCAACACCCCCCCCCGCAACCCCCACGACCTGGCGGATGTCAATGAGGCCGGAGCCTCCAAATCACGGGTGGGGTTCACAGCACCTCCCTATGGGGCGGCCACCCAAAGGTAAGGTCGCCAACTCTGTTCCGACATATTCCTGCAGGTGTTATCACATGACCTCCTGGCCTCCAACCGCCCCGCCCCCTCACACTCCCACCATCGGTCGTCCGACAGGACCATCCTCGCGCCACACAGCCTTCCCACGGCCAATCGGAAAGCGAAGAGACTCCCCATTCCCCGACTGGATGATTCTCGACTGTCAGTCAAACAGCCTTTTTATTTTCCGATATTTTTATAACTAATCAACAAAAGCGTTCAAAGAAAATCGTTGAAACAACATGGTTTTTAGCGGCCCTGTGATATTTCTTTCAGATTTTGCTCGCGGCGGAGTGGTGGAGTTTAATCTTTAATTCCTGGAGACTCCAGGGCAATCCTGGAGGGTTGGCAACCCCTAACCAAAGGTCATAAGGGACCCTAGGGAGTCCGCAACTGATGCTAATCCCCCTCCCCTCCTTCCACTTCTGGGCACTCGTTCATTCACTTTACGGTGGGCGGGGGGCTGGGGGCAGGTGTTTCTGAATTTTAGATCCGCTGATGATTCAGTCTAAGTTGATCTGAACGCTCAGTAGCGAGCGACACTAATTAATTTCAGGCTGGTGCTGCGTGTGATGGCAAATCAGGCAGATTAATTATCAGCTGACCTGTTTCAGCAACGTCATGTCACGTTCTGACTTTCTCCTGTCTGCAAGGGTCTAAAGAAAGAAAGATTTGCATTTATATAGCGTCTTTCACAACCTCAGGCTTTACAACCCACGAAGCACTTTTTTGAAGTGCGGTCACTGTTGTGATGTAGGAGACGCGGCAGCCAATTTGCGCACAGCGAGATCCCACAAACAGCAACGTGACAATGACCAGGCATTTGTTTTTTTTTGATGATGCTGGTTGACGAATAAATATTGACCAGGACACCGGGGAGGACTCCCCTGCTCTTCTTCGAAATAGCGGCCGTGGGATCTTTTACGCCCACCTGAGAGGGCGGACGGGGCCTTGGTTTAATGCCTCATCCAAAAGACAGCACCTCCGGCAGTGCAGCACTCCCTCAGATTTTGCGCTCAAGTCTCTGGAGTGGGAATATGAACCCACGACCTATGTGACTCAGAGGTGAGAGTGCCACCAAGTGAGCCACGGATGACACCGAACATCTCAAGGCGACCTATCTGAAATGAGTAAGCATAACTCTGATGTAATCTGTTGGCACACAGCGTACACTTCACACCTGCTCCCTCAGCAGTTTAGACTTGTATCACATCAGTCCCGTGCATTAAACACATTTTATGCTCCTTTTTGCAATAAAGCAGCAAATTAATTTAGCCAGCTCACTACCGACTAAATATTTTCCACCCCTTCTTATGCTGAGTTGTAATAAAATAATATTTAGTGCTGGCTGAGTGCAATATTAAATATGCGTGTAATTACTTTCTTAACACTGAGTTTCAAGGGGCCAGAATAATATAATTAGGTAAAATCTGTTGAAGAACATTAAACTGCAGATCAAGAAACTGTTGTGAGGCAACTTTTTTTTCCACTTTGGATTTAAAGCCACACAGCGTACTTTCCCAATGGCACAGTGGAGTCTACATTTAACAGCCTCGCGCCCGTTTAATGGGCCTAAAACAGGCGCGACGCTAACCAATTTAGCAGGGCAGAGGCCCGATCTGCACGGGCCGATGCTAAATTGGTCAGGGCCTTTTTTTTTTAAGCGGCCCTGGCGGCTACCTGAAATGTGCACGCGGGGACCTTATTTCATATTTTGAGATCAGGCTTCCGCGCTCATTCCCGATGCGGATCGATAAGTTCGCTCGCACTAGTGCCTGAGATGCGCAAGCTCCTACTGGTAATTCCCAGATTGTGGTATTTGTGGAGTCAGAAGGAGCAGGGCCGCCTCCAGCCCGTCCTCACCCTTGCCTCAACCCCCCCCCCCGCCACCCCGATCGCCTCCCTCCTCACCTCCCAGGCTTGCCTGTGGGCCTTGGAGTGGGCCGGAATTAGTAAGGCCCTGACAGCGAGCTGCGCGGGGCAGTTATTGTGGAGGCCCGAGGACGAATTTAGTTCGGTCCTTGGGCCTCTCCGTTCCGACGCGCCGCCGTCGCACACCGCCAGAATCACGCTCGATTTGGGGCGCGAAGGAATTTAGGACCACACTTGGACATATTATCGGCCGTTCGTTCCATCATCGTCACAGGGTCAAAATCCTGGAACTCCCTGCCTAACAGCATTGTGGGAGCACCCTGACCACACGGACTGCAGCGGTTCAAGAAGAAGGCCCATCACCATCTTCTGAAGGGCAATTAGGGACGGGCAGTAAATGGACGCTCTGCCGGCGATGCCCACCTCCCGAGAATGAATTATAAAAAGATGTAGAGTTCATAGATTCATATAATCATAGAATCTTACAGTGCAGAAAAAGTCCATTCTGCCCATCGTGCTCTTTCAAAGAGCTATCCAATTTGTCCCCCTGCTCTTCCCCCATAGCCCTCCAATTTTTTCTCCTTCAAGTATTTATCCAATTTCCTTTTGAAAATTACTATTGAATCTGTTTCCACCTCCCTTTCAGGCAGTGAATAGATAATAACAACTCGCTGCATAAAAAAAATTCTCCTCATCTCCCCTCTGGTTCTGTTGCCGATTAGCTTAAATCTGTGTCCTCTGGTTAACGACCCTCCTATCAATGGAAAATATTTCTCCCGATCTACTCTATCAAAACTCCTCATAACTTTGAACACCTCCATTAAATCTCCTCTTAACCTTCTCTGCTCCAAGGAGAACAATCCCAGCTTCTCCAATCTCTCCACATAACTGAAGGCCTTCATCCCCGGTACCATTCTGGTAAAAGATGCAGAGTTGCATGAATGTTGCTCAGATCACCCGCAAACTGTGAAACACTTGCAGAAATGATTAGAATACAGGACTCACTAGAAAAAGTAACTTCTGTCAGCAGTTCACTGATGAACATTAAAGAAAAGACATGGGGTAGAGACTCATCCTGGGTGGTATTGGATTGGCTGCCCATCACACGCCTCGCCTGATATTCAATTCCATTGATTGTAAGAACTTGCATTTATATAGCACCTTTCACAACCTCAGGACATCCCAAAGTGCTTTGCAGCCAATGAAGTACTTTTGAAATGTGGTCACTATAGGAAACACAGCAGCCAATTTGCACACAGCAAGGTCCCACAAACAGCAATGTGAGAATGACCAGAAAATCAGTTTTTTAGTAATTTTGGTTGAGGGATAAATGTCAGCTATGACACCAAGGGGAACTCCCCATCTCTTCTTCGAAATAGCGCCATGGAATCTTTTATGTCCACCTGAGAGATCAGACGGGGCCTTGGTTTAACATCGCACCCGAAAGACGGCACCTCCAACAGTTCAGCACTCCCTCAGTACTGCACTGTAGTGTCTACCTGGATTATGTACTCAAGTCCCCAGCATGGGATTACGAGCCCATGACCTTCAGATTCAGAGGCGAGAGTGCTCCGACTGAGCCACAGCTGAATGCAGTTGAACTGAACGTCAGGTGGGGCCAGACGTGTAACAGGCGGCCGATGGCGATACCGTGCCTTTAGCACGAACGTCCGAGACGAGTTTCTACTTCCAAGTTTCTAAACAGTTCCAGTATGAATAGCATTGAACAACTCACCAATAGCTGCCCATTTCTCAGGGAATTAGTGCAACCAGCTGGCGTAGCTGTCTGATGTGCAGTAATTACTTGCTGAGTTAATGCTACCACATGCCCTGAATCCCAAACATTTGCAAGGGCACAATAAAAAGGCCCGGCCAGCCGTTTGAGTGAGACGTAGTGATCCTGAAAAATAATAAGCAAAGCCTAGCATCAGTTTTACAAACAATTCCACCATTTAAAATCAAAGCATCAAAAATTAGCCTATTTTATTTTTTGGGATGTCCGCTAGTCAGGTTGGCTCAGTTTTGCCCTCATGGCTCCTGGGTCAAAGGTTGTGGGTTCGAGTCCCACTCCATATAACCTAAGATGGAGGGCTGTGTTAGGGTTGCCAACTCTGGTTCAATGTATTCCTGGAGGTTTCATCACATGACCCACCCCCCATGCTCCCGCCATCGGTTGCCCAACATGTACATTGACTTCCCACGGCCAATTGGAAAGCGAACAGGCTCTTCATTACCCGAATGGATGATGCTTCACCATCAGTCAAACAGCCTTTTCTTCCCATGTCCAATATTTTTATAACTAATAAACAGAAGTGTTCAAAGAAGATGAAAAGAAACGCAATTTCTTTTAATGCCCCTATGATTTCTCTCCCCGAGTGTTGCTCGCAGCAGTGTCCTGACGATTAATCTTCACTTCCTGGAGACTCCACGCCAGTCCTGGACGATTGGTTAACCCTATGCTGCATTGTGGGAGGTGCCATCTCTCACACGAGACGCTAAACTGAGATTCCTGTTGGCTCCCTCAAGCAAACCTTTAAACCCCTTAAAGGCCCGAGCGTCCACAGTTTGAAGATCGGAGGAGGGGACGACTTGAAAAGCACCCGGGCTGCTTGCGTCACCACAGGCCTCAAAGTCCGCCCTCCGCTAAAACTCCACCTCCATTTCAGCAGGATTCCCCAGCACAGGTGGAGGAAGATGGCCTCCTGTATTTAGATCATCCCCAGGGCCCTGTAAGTCAGCTGGAGTCGGGTGATTTAATCACACCAGCCTCCCCATGTGTGAAAACTGAGCTGCAGGTAAACTCACTTCCACATGTTGCTTCTAAAAGCAGCTTTGGTCTTTACACTCTACCTCTGTCCTTCTGATGAGACTTTAAACCATCCGCCCCACTTGGGTAGTTTAATCATAGAATCATACAGCACGGAAGGAGGCCATTCGGCCCATCGTGTCTATGCCGGCTCTTTGGAAGAGCTATGAAATTAATCCCACTTCCCTGCTCTTTCCCCACAGCCCTGCAAATTTTTCCCTTCAAGTATTTATCCAATTCCCTTTTGAAAGTTACTATTGAATCTGCTTCCACCACCCTTTCAGGCAGTGCATTCCGGATCATAACAACTTGTTGCATTAAAAATAATTCTCCTCATCTCCCCTCTGGTTCTTTTGAAAACCTTGAACAGTAATAGCCCCATGGTACTATTTCAAGAGGAGGAGGATGTCCTGGTCAATATTCCAGCTCAATCAACAGATAGGCTAAATTGTGAGGGCAGGTTGCATAGACAAGGCTTGTATTCCCTTGAATATAGAAGATTAAGGAGTGACCTTAGAATCATTGTCAGAGATGGAATTCAAACTCATACCTCTACTTGGAGACCAGAGCACCCATCCTGTAATGAGAAGGACTTGAGTCCTATGAGTCTAGCACCTTAGACCACTCAGCCATCCTGACAACTATCTAGTCAAGTTGTTTAAGATGATTAAAGGAGTTGATGGGGTAGATAGAGAGAAACTATTTCCTCTGGTGGGGGAGTCTCGAACAAGGGGGCATAACCTTAAAATTAGAGTGAGGCCGTTCAGGGGTGATGTCAGGAAGCACTTCTTCACACAAAGGGGAGTGGAAATCTGGAATTCTCTCCTCCAAAAAAGCTGTTGCGGTTGGGAGTCAATTGAAAATTTCAAAACTGAGATTGAGAGATTTTTGTTAGATAAGGGTGTTAAGGGATATCATAGTATCATAGTAGGTACAGCACAGGAGGAGACCATTCGGCCCATTGTGCCTGTGCCGGCTCTTTGAAAGAGCTATCCAATTGGTCCCGTTCCCTTGCTCTTTCCCCGTAGCCCTGTAAACTATTTCCCTTTGGGATATGGAACCAAGGTGAGTAAGTGGAGTTAGATTCAGATCAAGCATGATCTAATTGAATGGCGGAACAGGCTCGAGGGCCTATTGTACCTCTGTAGATTAACTCGCCATTCATCTACTTGAGGACGCTGCTGATGCAGAATGACAGCTCCGGTCACCCACCTTATCACAGACAATCCGATCGGAAAGCAATTCATGGCCTGAAATACTCTGAGCTCTTTCGAAGCGACAAGGCGCCATGCAAGTGCGAGTCTTTCTTTTCCTGTCAGGCTTCCCGCGCAGCAGGTGGGCCTTTATATCGTGAGGCTGACCTCCATTTGGAATGCACAGCATGAGCTCGCACTAACACACCAGGAACGTTCGGTCATCCGAGGAGACCGGAATTGGCGAAAGAAACGATTACTTTACATCAGACTAATGTCAGACTAATTCACTGAAAATGTTCAACGATTTGGAGACCTCATTAACCGTGTCCATGCCGTAGCTGTTTTGAATTGTTAGTTTTCTTCACTGCTGAGCTGTTAACAGAAGTCAGCTGTTCTTGTGAATCCTGTTTTCCAATTGAATATTACATTCACAGCTCAAACTGTTGAAGACTGAAAGAGAGAGAGAGAGTGATTCACTTTCTGTATCAGCCGTGGCTCAGTGGGCAGCACTCTCGCCTCTGAGTCAAACCGCCCAATGGGTTCAAGCCCCACTTCAAAGACTTGAGCATAAAATCTAGGCTGACACTCCAATGCAGTGATGAGGGAGCGCTGCACAGTTGGAGGCACTGTCTTTTGGATGAGACAGTAAACCGAGATCCCATCTGCCCTCTCAGGTGGATGTAAAAGATCCCATGGTGCTATTTCAAAGAAGAGCAGGGGAGTTCTCCCCAGTGTCCTGGCCAACATTTATCCCTCAACCAACACCATAAAAAAAAAACAGATCATCCAGTCATTTATCTCATTGCTGTTTGTGGGACCTTGCTGTACACAAATTGCCAGCTGTGTTTCCTACATTACAACAGTGAGTACACTTCAAAAAATACTTCATTGGCTGTAAAATGCTTTGGGACATCTTGAGGTCATGAAAGGGCTATATTAATGCAAATCTTTCTTAGATGAAGAAAGACCAAGGTCCATTTTGTTTGACTTTTACCATCCTGGTAGTCTTTGTGATACAACAATAATGGAGCTGTTAACTAATCATAATAGCGGGCATAGTCTCAGGATAAGGGGTCGGCCACTTAAGACTGAGATGAGGAGGAATTTCTTCACTCAGAGGGTTGTGAATCTTTGAAATTCTCTACCCCAGAGGGCTGTAGATGTTCAGTCGTTGAATATATTCAAGGCTGAGATAGATAGATTTTTGGACTCTAGGGGAATCATAGGAACATAGGAACAGGAGTAGGCCATTCAGCCCCTCGAGCCTGCTCCGCCATTTAATAAGATCATGGCTGATCTGTGATCCAACTCCATATACCTGCCTTTGGCCCATATCCCTTAATACCTTTGGTTGCCAAAAAGCTATCTATCTCAGATTTAAATTTAGCAACTGAGCTAGTATCAATTGACTTTTGCAGAAGAGAGTTCCAAACTTCTACCACCCTTTGTGTGTAAAAATGTTTTCTAATCTCACTCCTGAAAGGTCTGGCTCTAATTTTTAGACTGTGCCCCCTACTCCTAAAATCCCCAACCAGTGGAAATGGTTTCTCTCTATCCAACCTATCCGTTCCCCTTAATATCTTATAAACTTCGATTAGATCACCCCTTAACCTTCGAAACTCCAGAGAATACAACCTCAATTTGTGTAATCTCTCCTCGTAACTTAAACCTTGAAGTCCGGGTATCATTCTAGTAAACCTACGCTGCATTCCCTCCAAGGCCAATATGTCCTTCCGAAGGTGCAGTGCCCAGAACTGCTCACAGTACTCCAGGTGCGGTCTAACCAGGGTTTTGTATAGCTGCAGCATAACTTCTGCCCCCTTGTACTCTAGTCCTCTAGATATAAAGGCCAGCATTCCATTAGCCTTATTGATTATTTTCTGCACCTGTTCATGACACTTCAATGATCTATGTACCTGAACCCCTAAGGCCCTTTGGACATCCACTGTTTTTAACTTTTTACCATTTAGAAAGTACCCTGTTCTATCCTTTTTTGATCCAAAGTGGATGACTTCACATTTGTCTACATTGAATTCCATTTGCCACAGTTTTGCCCATGCACCTAATCTATCAATATCCCTTTGTAATTTTATGTTTTCGTCTACACTGCTCACAATCAAGGGATATGGGGATCGGATGGAGAAAGTGGTCAAAAATCAGCTCTGATCTTATTGAATGTGGAGCTGACTCGAGGGGCCGTATGAACTACTCCTGCTCCTGTTTCTTATGTTCTTGTTGCAATTGATCTCTATCAATTATTTTACAACAGACGTGAAGATAGGAAAAGCCCCCAGTGATGGAGAGCTTCAAAGTCACCTGTTCCTCCCAAGCATGCTACACTTACCACATGTCATGTCTCAAATTACTCATATACTGTATCCTAAAATATTATTTTCTGAAAGAAATCTATCTAATTTTCACTTGAATGAATCAACACTAAATGCTTCCACTGTCTCCCTAGGGAGCCAAGGGCACACAAAGGCCTAGTTTATCCTGTGTTGCTACCCACGATACATAATTATATACTAGTCAATCTCCCAAGGCCTTGCTCATGCCACTGCGCCGGGGCACTGAAGTGCGTTTCATCTCACCTCAGCTGACGTCACCTGGATGAGCAGGTTCAGGTCATCGTCATGGCCCCAACATGCCAACTGGCAGACGTCTACTCCCAGACTCAGAGGCAAAAGGCCAGCCTGAGAAGCCTGCAGTTGTGGAAATGGCCACCAGTTGGTCGGCCTTCTGACTGCTGTCCAAAAGTGATAGCCAGCAGGCCTCCAGCCTTGAGGACCTGATGGGTCCCAGTGAAAGTAAAAGCCTCCTTGGTCTTTCTGCCGGTCTCTCTCAGGTCCTCTGATCTGAAGGAGGTGGGGGGGTGGGGTCGGGGGTGGTGGTGGTGGGGAGCCAGGTGCAAGGGATAGCGATTACTTCTTCAGATGGCCCTCCGAGGGGAGGGTCAACCAACTTTTCCAGAGGTAAATGCAGTGTGAGGCCCCTCCTTCCTCGTTTCCCTGTGATTTTAATGCCTGCGCCAGTAGTAAGCACGGGTGCTCCATGCCCTCTCCCTCGGTGGAAGCTTTGGAAATCCCAGGCCAACGTAAAAGGGTCTTCCACCCCTTTTTCCTCTCCTTTGGGAACTAAGCAGTTCCCAGGTGCATGGCAGAGGAATATTCAGGCAGGTATGCCTTCTAACAGGTGTAAACAATTTTACAACACCAAGTTATAGTCCAGCAATTTTATTTTAAATTCACAAGCTTTCGGAGGCTACCTCCTTCCTCAGGTGAACGATGTGGAACATGTGGTAAGTGTAGCATGCTTGGGAGGAACAGGTGACTTTGAAGCTCTCCATCACTGGGGGCTTTTCCTATCTTCACGTCTGTTGTAAAATAATTGATAGAGATCAATTGCAACAAGAACATAAGAAACAGGAGCAGGAGTAGGTCTTACGGCCCCTCGAGTCAGCTCCACATTCAATAAGATCAGAGCTGATTTTTGACCACTTTCTCCATCCGATCCCCATATCCCTTGATTGTGAGCAGTGTAGACGAAAGTGAGAGAGGTTACAGCATCACCTCTGGAGCAAGTAAGAACAGCAGACGGTCTTGTAACATTGTTGTTTTGGAGTTTGCATTCCCACCACTGGAGGAAGCAATAAAAGCAAGAGTTACCATCTCTCTCCCTCGTTCCCTCTCTTCCTCTCTCTTTTTCTATCTCTCCCTCCTCTTCCCTCCCTTTCACTTATTCCTCCTTCTCAACCCCTTTCCCATATTCTTCCTCTCTCTGCTCCTCTTGCCCTGTCTCTCTTCCCTCTCTCTTCCTACTCTATACCTCTCTTCCCTTCCCTCTCTTATTCTCTCACCTCTCTTTGCTCTCTATCTCTCTTCCCCTTTCTTCCCTAAAACCCCCCTTCCCTCTGTTACCAACTCACCAACTGATGGAAACAATCTTTCACCGTTTACCTTCTCAAAACCTTTCCTAATTTTGAAAACCTCTATTAGATAGGTAAGATAATTGAGGAATTGGCAAAAGAACCAGAGGCGAGATGAGAATTTTTTTTATGCAGTGAGTTGTTATGATCTGGATTGCACTGCCTGAAAGGGTGGTGGAAGCAGGTTCAATAATAACTTTCAAAAGGATAAATACTTGAAAGGGAAAAATTTGCAGGGTTATGGGGAAAGAGCAGGGGAATGGGACTAATTGGATCGCTCATTCGAAGAGCTGGCACAGGCACAATGGGCCGAATGGCCCCCTTCTGTACTGTGCTGTATCTTTCTATGACTCTATGATTCTAGATCCCCCTTTATCCACCCTGTTACAGTGAGAAATGCCCCAGTTTTTTGAGCTTTTCTTCAGAACTATAAACTCTGCTCCCCATTATTATTTACCTTTGGTCACTTCGATGCTTCAAACCATGACCAGTCAGCCCCACCTCTCTATAGTATCAGACTGCTCACTTGTCTGAGCATGGATTGCTTTGCCACAGGGAATGCTTGAGTCAGAGATCACTGAGCAGAGGAAGGTACAGAAGTGTGAGGAGAGAGCACGTTGGTAGGTTTATATTTTGGGTTGCTCTAGTAAAGAGCCGGCACAGACATGATGGGCTGAATGGCCTCCTTCTGTGCTTGTAAGCTGTTGTGATTCCACAGTTCCCTCTATATTAGAGTCAGTTCTTACTTGTGTGGGGGAAAAAAGTACTTTGTATTAATTTTTTGGGGGTATTTTTCATAGTTTTGTTTTCACCTACCTGGTATTGAAGTGAAACAGCAGGTGGCCCATGATCCATTTTATCTTATTGCATTGTTTCTGGGTTTGCAATTGCACTGATGAAAGCATTAATCTCAATTAAGGCAATAATAAATGCCTGGCTGGGTAGTCTGTAAGCTACAGACAAATTAGTTGGGTTCCAATCCTGGCTGTAAAGTATCCTCACCGCCTGTCCCCAAAGGAACATCAGAGAAATGGGAGCTGCCTCGAATGGCAAAGATAAAACGTTATTTAGAAAGTGCCCACAGTGAGAAGGAAGGACTTAATTTTTCTGTTGCACGTTGCAATGTACAGAAGGGTACATTTGTATAATAATGCATGATAGATTTAATGACCTGTGTTTTGCAAAAAAAAACAAGAAATTGGAGCTCTGCCTCAGCAAATGAAGTTAATACTTTGAAAACACAGCCTTTGTAACTTTGAATTAGAAGTGGGGTTCCCATGGCGATGCCCACGGAAAGTCAAGACAAAGAGAATTTCCCTCAGACTGCACTGGTGATGCTGTTGTTATGGGGAATGGGGTCTGAAGCTTCTGGAGCTCCATCTAGTGGTAGAAGAAGGCAACTGCCGATGTGACAACATGTCACAGAAGGGTGATGCCCAAATAAGGAGCGCCACGACGGACAAAGCAGATTTAATATATTATAGATGCTGGTGCCGTTAATTAATTACGGTGAGGTTTGGATGAGCATTTGCATTTTTTTTTAATTCAGGGAGTTGCAAAGGAAAGTCCAAGTGCATCTCCAGAGCCAGCACAAAATTCCGGTAGGGAATCAGCTCCGCAATGGGAAGAATCAAGTGCAGATATACCATGAGGTCACCATGGAGACAACCACTCGCCCAACACACTCACCGACACGGCCAGAGAACATTTTTCTACAGTTCCAATGCACATATTGCACCATTAAGACCGGCAGGGAATGTTTTTTTACATTTGCTCTGAGGATGTGGGTGATGTTGGCAAGGCCGCATTTATTGTCCATCCTGAGTTACCCTGAGAAAGGCGGAGGTGGGCCTTGTCTTTGAACTGCTGCTGATGGTGCTCCCATCATGTCATTGGGTCGGAAATTCCAGGATTTTGACCCAGAGACGATGAAGGAATTATATGTCCAAGTCAGGACAGTGTGTGACATGCAAAGTGATGGCGTGCCCATGACGTTGCTGCTGTTGTCCTTCTCGGTGGTCGAGGTCCTGGGATGGGGAGGTGCTGTCGAAGTGAGCTTGGTGAGTTGTTGCAGTCCATCCTGCAGAGCGTGCAGACTGCGGCCACAGTGTGACTGTGGTGGAGGGGGTGAATTTTTTTTAAATATTCGATCATGGGATATGGGCATCACTGGGCAAGGCAAGCATCAATTGAGATCAGCTTCCTAGTTCACACCAGGGATATTTTTAAAGATACCGACACTTGTTGCCATCGTTCTAGCCGCAGACATTAGCAGAAAACTAGTCGCAATTTACAAAATGGCAATGGAGATGCAACACAAATGACAATGGGGATTCAAAGAATATTTGATCCTCTGTCCATGAAGCCACGTTTTGCTCATCCAAAGTGAATCTAAATCTGAAGTGGTCCATGATTTCCTTTGGTTGCTGTTCTTTAGACACATTCTCATCTCATTGCTTTGTGTCTCACCACTGTGTTCATAGTGTCAGTAACACACAGTGACCGGGGAAAACTTTCCCACTGTGTTCATAGTGTCACCAACACACAGTGACCAGGGGAAACTTTCCCACTGTGTTCATAGTGTCACCAACACACAGTGACCAGGGGAAACTTTCCCACTGTGTTCATAGTGTCACCAACACACAGTGACCGGGGAAAACTTTCCCACTGTGTTCATAGTGTCACCAACAAACAGTGACCAGGGGAAACTTTCCCACTGTGTTCATAGTGTCACCAACACACAGTGACCAGGGGAAAACTTTCCCACTGTGTTCATAGTGTCACCAACACACAGTGACCAGGGGAAACTTTCCCACTGTGTTCATAGTGTCACCAACAAACAGTGACCAGGGGAAACTTTCCCACTGTGTTCATAGTGTCACCAACACACAGTGACCAGGGGAAACTTTCCCACTGTGTTCATAGTGTCACCAACAAACAGTGACCAGGGGAAACTTTCCCACTGTGTTCATAGTGTCACCAACACACAGTGACCAGGGGAAACTTTCCCACTGTGTTTATAGTGCCATCAACACGCAGTGACCAGGGGAAACTTTCCCACTGTGTTTATTGTGGCACCAACACACAGTGACCAGGGGAAACTTTCCCACTGTGTTTATTGTGGCACCAACACACAGTGACCAGGGGAAACTTTCCCACTGTGTTTATAGTGTCAGTAACACACAGTGACCAGGGGAAACTTTCCCACTGTGTTTATAGTGCCACCAACACACAGTGACCAGGGGAAACTTTCCCACTGTGTTTATTGTGGCACCAACACGCAGTGACCAGGGGAAAATTTCCCACTGTGTTTATAGTGTCAGTAACACACGGTGACCTGGGGAAACTTTCCCACTGTGTTTATAGTCTCAGGAACACACAGTGACCAGGGGAAACTTTCCCACTGTGTTTATAGTGTCAGTAACACACAGTGACCAGGGGAAACTTTCCCACTGTGTTTATAGTGCCACCAACACACAGTGACCAGGGGAAACTTTCCCACTGTGTTTATAGTGTCACCAACACACAGTGACCAGGGGAAACTTTCCCACTGTGTTTATAGTGTCACCAACACACAGTGACCAGGGGAAACTTTCCCACTGTGTTTATTGTGGCACCAACACACAGTGACCAGGGGAAACTTTCCCACTGTGTTTATTGTGGCACCAACACACAGTGACCAGGGGAAACTTTCCCACTGTGTTTATTGTGGCACCAACACGCAGTGACCAGGGGAAACATTCCCACTGTGTTTACAGTGTCACCAACACACAGTGACCAGGGGAAACTTTCCCACTGTGTTTATTGTGGCACCAACACGCAGTGACCAGGGGAAAATTTCCCACTGTGTTTATAGTGTCACCAACACACACTGACCAGGGGAAACTTTCCCACTGTGTTTATAGTGTCAGTAACACACAGTGACCAGGGGAAACTTTCCCACTGTGTTTATAGTGTCAGTAACAGAGTGACCAGGGGAAACTTTCCCACTGTGTTTATAGTGTCACCAACACACAGTGACCGGGGGAAACTTTCCCACGGTGTTTATAGTGTCACCAACACACATTGACCAGGGGAAACTTTCCCACTGTGTTTATTGTGCCACCAACACAGAGTGACCAGGGGAAACTTTCCCACTGTGTTTATAGTGCCACGAACACACAGTGACCAGGGGAAACTTTCCCACTGTGTTTATAGTGTGAGTAACACACAGTGACCAGGGGAAACTTTCCCACTGTGTTTATAGTGTCAGTAACAGAGTGACCAGGGGAAACTTTCCCACTGTGTTTATAGTGTCACCAACACACAGTGACCGGGGGAAACTTTTCCACTGTGTTTATAGTGTCACCAACACACAGTGAGCAGGGGAAACTTTCCCACTGTGTTTATAGTGTCAGTAACGCACAGTGACCGGGGGAAACTTTCCCACTGTGTTTATAGTGTCAGTAACAGAGTGACCAGGGGAAACTTTCCCACTGTGTTTATAGTGTCACCAACACACAGTGACTGGGGGAAACTTTCCCACTGTGTTTATAGTGTCACCAACACACAGTGACCAGGGGAAACTTTCCCACTGTGTTTATTGTGCCACCAACACAGAGTGACCAGGGGAAACTTTCCCACTGTGTTTATAGTGCCACGAACACACAGTGACCAGGGGAAACTTTCCCACTGTGTTTATAGTGTGAGTAACACACAGTGACCAGGGGAAACTTTCCCACTGTGTTTATAGTGTCAGTAACAGAGTGACCAGGGGAAACTTTCCCACTGTGTTTATAGTGTCAGTAACACACAGTGACCAGGGGAAACTTTCCCACTGTGTTTATAGTGTCACCAACACGGAGTGACCAGGGGAAACTTTCCCACTCTGTTTATAGTGTCAGTAACACAGAGTGACCAGGGGAAACTTTCCCACTGTGTTTATAGTGTCAGTAACACACAGTGACCAGGGGAAACTTTCCCACTGTGTTTATAGTGTCAGTAACACAAAGTGACCAGGGGAAATTTTCCTACTGTGTTTATAGTGTCACCAACAGACAGTGACCAGGGGAAACATTCCCACTGTGTTTATAGTGTCACCAACACACAGTCACCAGGGGAAACTTTCCTGATGTGTTTATAGTGCCACCAACACGCAGTGACCAGGGGAAACTTTCCCACTGTGTTTATAGTGCCACCAACACGCAGTGACCAGGAGAAACCTCCCCTCTTGGGGTGCACATGTGTTACTGATAAGCACTAAATAATCATCAAGACAAGAATTAACATTTACTTGCCAGTGCTTTTTTTTTGTTGTGGTGTGGGCATCGCCTGCAAGGTTGATATTTATTGCCCATCGCTGGTTGCCTGAGCTGTGAGGCTTCACAGGGCAGTTAAGACTCAACCACATTGGTGTGGGACTGGAGTAACATATAGGCCAGACCAGCAGGTTTCCTTCCCCAAAGGACGTTCGTGAGCCAGTTGGATTTTTACAACAATCCGTCAGCTTCATGGACATTTTTACTGATATCAAATATTTTTATTTCCAAATATTTTTTACACTGAATTCAGCAATGGTGGGATTTGAACTCAAATTTTTCTGGGTTAATAGGGCTGGTCACATAACCGCTACACTACCGAGCCAAACGTGAGACTTCGCAAGCAAAATCAGCTCTTATCAGTTCATCTGCCTTGTGAAGTCGATAAACATCTCCCAGATTTACATCCTGTTAAATATTTTTCCATTTCAATCTTCCATTTCATTGGCGCATCAAATTTTCTTTTGGGGGGTGGTGGGGTAATTACTTATCAGGAAGGACTGAACAGCCTGGGACTCTTTTCTCTCGAAAAGAGAACACTGACGGGTGACCTAATTGAGGTTTTTAAAATTATGAAGGGGCTTGATAGGGTAGATGTAGAGAAGACACAGTGTGCGGATACACAGTGTGCTAAGAGTTCGGTAAAGTGTGGGAGTTCAGTAAAGTGTGGGAGTTCGGTAAGTGTGGGAGTTCGGTAAGTGTGGGAGTTCAGTAAAGTGTGGGAGTTCGGTAAGTGTGGGAGTTCGGTAAGTGTGGGAGTTCAGTAAGTGTGGGAGTTCAGTAAGTGTGGGAGTTCGGTAAAGTGTGGGAGTTCAGTAAGTGTGGGAGTTCAGTAAGTGTGGGAGTTCGGTAAAGTGTGGGAGTTCAGTAAGTGTGGGATTTCGGTAAAGTGTGGGAGTTCAGTAAGTGTGGGATTTCGGTAAAGTGTGGGAGTTCAGTAAGTGTGGGAGTTCAGTAAGTGTGGGAGTTCGGTAAAGTGTGGGAGTTCAGTAAGTGTGGGATTTCGGTAAAGTGTGGGAGTTCAGTAAGTGTGGGAGTTCAGTAAGTGTGGGAGTTCGGTAAAGTGTGGGAGTTCAGTAAGTGTGGGATTTCGGTAAAGTGTGGGAGTTCAGTAAAGTGTGGGAGTTCGGTAAGTGTGGGAGTTCGGTAAAGTGTGGGAGTTCAGTAAGTGTGGGAGTTCAGTAAGTGTGGGAGTTCGGTAAAGTGTGGGAGTTCAGTAAAGTGTGGGAGTTCGGTAAGTGTGGGAGTTCGGTAAGTGTGGGAGTTCGGTAAAGTGTGGGAGTTCCGTAAAGTGTGGGAGTTCGGTAAGTGTGGGAGTTCAGTAAAGTGTGGGAGTTCGGTAAAGTGTGGGAGTTCGGTAAGTGTGGGAGTTCAGTAAGTGTGGGAGTTCGGTAAAGTGTGGGAGTTCGGTAAAGTGTGGGAGTTCGGTAAAGTGTGGGAGTTCGGTAAGTGTGGGAGTTCAGTAAAGTGTGGGAGTTCAGTAAGTGTGGGAGTTCGGTAAAGTGTGGGAGTTCGGTAAAGTGTGGGAGTTCAGTAAGTGTGGGAGTTCGGTAAAGTGTGGGAGTTCGGTAAAGTGTGGGAGTTCGGTAAGTGTGGGAGTTCGGTAAAGTGTGGGAGTTCGGTAAAGTGTGGGAGTTCGGTAAAGTGTGGGAGTTCGGTAAGTGTGGGAGTTCAGTAAAGTGTGGGAGTTCGGTAAGTGTGGGAGTTCGGTAAAGTGTGGGAGTTCGGTAAGTGTGGGAGTTCGGTAAAGTGTGGGAGTTCGGTAAAGTGTGGGAGTTCGGTAAGTGTGGGAGTTCAGTAAGTGTGGGAGTTCGGTAAAGTGTGGGAGTTCAGTAAGTGTGGGAGTTCGGTAAGTGTGGGAGTTCGGTAAGTGTGGGAGTTCAGTAAGTGTGGGAGTTCGGTAAAGTGTGGGAGTTCAGTAAGTGTGGGAGTTCGGTAAGTGTGGGAGTTCGGTAAGTGTGGGAGTTCGGTGCAGTGGGGGAGGGAGGTGCTGCTTTGCCTTGCTTTTCCTAACTTTTCCCGCAGAGCGGCAATGGACCTGAGAGCAGAAGACTGAGATTGTGGAATAAAAGCAGCAGCAGACCTGCACCAAGAGACAACAACTGTGCGACATCACAGGTGAGGCAGGAGAGTCCGAGAGGTGAGCAGAGTATAAAAGGGGAGGCCGAGAGCGGGAAGAGAGTCTAGGAGTCTAAGGCAAGTCATGGCAGCACAGCTCGCACCCGTGATATGCTCCTCCTGCACTATGTGGGAAGTCATGGACACTACCAGTGTCCCTGGCGACCATGTGTGCAGGAAGTGTGTCCAGCTGCAGCTACTGGCTAACCGTCTTTCGGAGCTGGAGCTGTGGGTGGACTCACTGTGGAGCATCTGCGATGCTGAGACGATCGTGGATAGCACGTTCAGTGAGGTGGTCACGCCGCAGGTAAAGAAATCGCAGGCAGAAAGGAAATGGGTGACCGCCAGGCAGTGTAAAAGGACTAGGCAGGTAGAGCAGGAGTCCCCTGGGGCCATCTCCCTCTCAAACAGATATTCTGCTTTGGATACTGTTGGGGGAGATGGCTTATCAGGGGAAAGCAGCAAGAGCCAGGTTCGGGGCACCACGGGTGGCTCTGCTGCACAGGAGGGGAGGAAGAAGAGTGGCAGGGCTATAGTGATAGGGGATTCCATTGTAAGGGGAACAGATAGGCGTTTCTGCGGCCGCAAACGTGACTCCAGGATGGTATGTTGCCTCTCTGGTGCTAGGGTCAAGGATGTCACGGAGCGGCTGCAGGGCATTCTGGAGGGGGAGGGTGAACAGCCAGTAGTCGTGGTCCATATTGGTACCAACGACATAGGTAAAAAAAGGGATGAGGTCCTGCAAGGTGAATTTAAGGAGTTAGGAGATAAATTAAAAAGCAGGACTTCAAAGGTAGTGATCTCAGGATTACTACTGGTGCCACGTGCTAGTGAGTATAGGAACAGGAGAATAGACAGGATCAACGCGTGGCTGCAGGGGTGGTGTAGGAGGGAGGGATTTAGATTCCTGGGACATTGGGACCGGTTCTGGGGAAGGTGGGACCTGTACAAGCATGACGGGTTACACCCGAGCAGGACCGGGACAAATGTCCTCGCGGGGGTGTTTGCTAGTGCTGTTGGGGAAGGTTTAAACTAGAGTGGCAGGGGGATGGGAACCTGAGCGGGGAGTCAGAAGGGAATAAAGTTGAGAGCAGCAAGAGAGGGGAAGACCCAGGGGAAATCTACAATACAAATAGTACAAACAGTTGTTCAAGAACAAGTGAAAGGGAAAAGCCTAGAGCAGCGGAAAGAAAGTGTACTTTTGGCACTTTAGGTACTTTAGGCACGACAGATAAAATGAAAACTAGAAGGCGTAAGGCGATTAACCCAGCATCAAAGCTGTGGCAGGGGGTTGGGAACCTGAGCAGGGAGACAGAGGAAAGCGTGTCAGGAAGGGACAGAAGCTATGGAGTAAAAGGTAAAGTGTTAAAAAAGGAAAAAGCAGGAACTAAGTGTCACAAAACATATTTGAAAGTTCTTTATCTGAATGCACGTAGCATTCGTAACAAAATGGACGAGTTAACAGCACAAATAACGACGTATGGGTATGATCTTGTGGCCATTACAGAAACATGGCTGCAGGGTGACAACGACTGGGGATTAAATATGCCAGGGTATTTAACAATCAGGAAGGACAGGCAGGAAGGAAGGGGAGGTGGGGTGGCTATGTTAATAAGGGAAGGAATCACTGTAATACAGAGAAAAGATATTGGGACAAAGGATCAGGATAATGAAACAGTTTGGGTAGAGATAAGGAATAATAAGGGGCAAAAAACACTCGTGGGCGTAGTATATAGGCCTCCTAATAGTTGCAACTCTGCTGGAAGAAGTATTAATCAGGAGATAGTCGGGGCATGTAATAAGGGAACAGCTATAATTATGGGGGATTTTAACTATCATATTAACTGGACAAATCAAATTGGGCAGGGTAGCCTTGAGGAAGAGTTTATTGAGTGTATTAGGGATGGATTTCTTGAGCAGTATGTAACTGAACCAACAAGGGGGCAAGCAACCTTGGACCTGGTCCTGTGTAATGAGCCAGGATCAATTAATAATGTCCTAGTTAAGGATCCCCTTGGAATGAGTGACCATAACATGGTTACATTCCATATCCAATTAGAGGGTGAGAAGGTTGGTTCTCAAACAAGCGTACTGAGCTTGAATAAAGGAGACTATGATGGTATGAGAGCGGAATTGATTAAATTGGACTGGGAAAATAGATTAAAGGGTAAGACGGTACATGAACAGTGGTGTTCATTTAAGGAGTTATTTTACAACTTTCAAAAAACATATATTCCACTGAGGAAAAAAGGGTGTAAAAGAAATGACAGCCATCCGTGGCTAAGTAAAGAAATTAAGGATAGTATCCGACTAAAAACAAGGACATATAAGGTAGCCAAACTTAGTGGGAGGATAGAAGATTGGGAAGTCTTCAAAAGATAGCAAAAAGTAACGAAAGGATTGATTAAGAAAGGGAAGATAGATTATGAAAATAAATTAGCAAAAAATATAAAAACAGATAGCAAGAGTTTCTACAGTTATATAAAAAGAAAAAGAGTGGCTAAGGCAAACGTAGGTCCTTTAGAGGATGAGACCGGGAAATTAATGGTGGGAAACATGGAGATGGCAAAAATGCTGAACAAATATTTTGTTTCAGTCTTTACAGTAGAGGACACTAAGAATATCCCAACAGTGGACAAACAGGGGGCTCTGCGGGGGAGGAGCTAAATACGATTAAAATCACTAAGGAATTGGTACTCAGTAAATTAATGGGACTCAAGGCGGATAAATCCCCAGGACCTGATGGCTTACATCCCAGGATCTTGAGGGAAGTGGCAGGAGGGATTGTGGTAATAATTTTCCAAAATTCTCTGGACTCGGCAAAGGCCCCGGCAGATTGGAAAACTGCTAATGTAACACCCTTATTTAAAAAGGGTATTAGGCAGAAGGCTGGAAATTATAGACCAGTTAGCCTAACATCTGTGGTGGGTAAAATTTTGGAGTCTATTATTAAGGAGACAGTAGCAGAACATTTGGATAAACATCATTTAATAGGACAAAGTCAGCATGGCTTTACAAAGGGGAAGTCATGTCTGACAAATTTGCTTGAGTTCTTTGAGGACATAACGTACAGGGTGGATAAAGGGGAACCAGTGGACGTAGTGTATTTGGACTTCCAGAAGGCATTCGACAAGGTGCCACATAAAAGATTATTGCTCAAGATAAAGAATCACTGGATTGGGGGTAATATTCTGGCATGGGTGGAGGATTGGTTATCTAACAGGAAACAGAGAGTTGGGATAAATGGTACATTCTCGGACTGGCAACCTGTTGCCAGTGGTGTTCCGCAGGGGTCGGTGCTGGGTCCCCAACTCTTTACAATCTATATTAACGATTTGGAGGAGGGGACCGAGTGTAACATATCAAAGTTTACAGATGATACAAAGATGGGAGGGAAAGTAGAGAGTGAGGAGGACATAAAAAACCTACAAGGGGATATGGACAGGCTGGGTGAGTGGGCGGAGATTTGGCAGATGCAATACAATATTGGAAAATGTGAGGTTATGCACTATGGCAGGAAAAATCGGAGAGCAAGTTATTATTTTAATGGTGAGCAACTGGAAAGTACTGCTGTACAAAGGGATCTGGGGGTCCTAGTGCAAGAAAATCAAAAAGTTAGTTTGCAGGTGCAGCAGGTGATCAAGAAGGCCAACAGAATGTTGGCTTTTATTGCTAGGGGGATAGAATATAAAAACAGGGAGGTATTGCTGCAGTTATATAAGGTATTGGTGAGACCGCACCTGGAATACTGCATACAGTTTTGGTCTCCATACTTAAGAAAAGACATACTTGCTCTCGAGGCAGTACAAAGAAGGTTCACTCGGTTAATCCCGGGCATGAGGGGGTGGACATATGAGGAGAGGTTGAGTAGATTGGGACTCTACTCATTGGAGTTCAGAAGAATGAGAGGCGATCTTATTGAAACATATAAGATTGTGAAGGGGCTTGATCGGGTGGATGTGGTAAGGATGTTCCCAAGGATGGGTGAAACTAGAACTAGGGGGCATAATCTTAGAATAAGGGGCTGCTCTTTCAAAACTGAGATGAGGAGAAACTTCTTGACTCAGAGGGTAGTAGGTCTGTGGAATTTGCTGCCCCAGGAAGCTGTGGAAGCTACATCATTAAATAAATTTAAAACAGAAATAGACAGTTTCCTAGAAGTAAAGGGAATTAGGGGTTACAGGGAGCAGGCAGGAAATTGGACATGAATTTAGATTTGAGGTTAGGATCAGATCAGCCATGATCTTATTGAATGGCGGAGCAGGCTTGAGGGGCCGATTGGCCTACTTCTGCTCCTATTTCTTATGTTCTTATGTACTCTATCTAGGTCCCTCATAATTTTATATACCTCAATTAAATCACCCCTCAGCCTCCTCTGTTCCAAGGAAAACTCCTATTTCTTATGTTCTTAAGATGTTTCCACTTGTGGGGGAGACCAAAACTGGGGGCCATAAATATAAGATAGTTACTAATAAATCCAATAGGGAATTCAGAAGAAGCATCTTTACCCAGAGAGTGGTTAGACTGTGGAACTCGCTACCACAAGGAGTAGTTGAGGTGAACAGCATAGATGCATTTAAGGGGAAAACTAGATAAGCACAATAGGGAGAAAGGAATAGAAGGATATGCTGATTGGGTTAGATGAAGTAGGGAGGGAGGGAGTTTGTGTGGAGCATAAACGCTGGTACAGACCAGTTGGGCCGAATGGCCTGTTTCTGCACTGTAGACTCCACATAATTCTATGCAAAAATTTGACATCAGATGTCAATTGTGTCATTTGTTTCCCAATTTGATCAGATTAAACTTTCAAATACACTTTCGCAGTCTGTCGCAAATGTAACATTGAAACAGAACAGTAACGTTTCCTCTGTGAAAATCACCCTCGTGGCATAAATCTGATTCAGTTTATAAATTTCCCAGCCAAGGGCTACCTGTGAAATCTGGCGTAGTTCTTTATTTCAGCAACAACTACTTGCATTTATATCACGCTTTTAATAAAGCAAAACGTCCCAAGGCGCTTCACAGGAACGATTATCAAACAAAATTTGACACCGAGCCACATGGAGAGCTATTAGGACAGGTGAGCTAAAGCTTGGTCAAAGAGATCATTTTAAGGAGCGTCTTAAAGGAGGGGAGAGGGGTAGAGAAGCAGAGAGATTTAGGGAGGGAATTCCAGAGCTTAGGGCCCAGGCAGCAGAAGGCACGGCCGCCAATGGTGGAGCGAAGAAAATTGGGGATGCGCAAGAGGCCAGAACACTCAGCTATCACCAAACAGTTTCTGTTCTGCACTGATATCGCTCAAATTGGGTTCTTACTTTTAACAAAAATAACTTTTCACCAGTTTTACATTAAAGCATCAGTTTCAGTCAGGCAAGACTACACTGGCCTCTACATGTTGTTATTTATGTTATACAAAGAAAGAACTTGTATTTAATATAACGGTTTTCATGGCCTCTGTAAGCATTTCACAGACAATGAAGTACTTTTGAAGTGTAGTCACTGTTGTAATGTAAGGCAACACGACAGCCAAGGTCTCACAAAGACCCATGAGATGAATGACTAGATAATCTGTTTCGGTAATATCAGTTGAGGGATAAATGTTGGCCAGGAGATTGGGAGAACTCCTCTCTTCTTTTTTGAATAGCGCCATTGAATCATTCAAGTCCACCCGAGAGGGCAGACATCGCCTCTGAAAGACAGCACAATAGTCAAGTATCAAACTAGATTATGTGCTCAACTCTCTGGAGTGGGACTAGAACCCACAACCTTCTGACTCAAGAAGTGAGAGTGCTACCCACTGAGACAGAGCTTAAACTTGTAGGCAAATGCAGCAGCCATTTTGTGCACTGCAAAATTGGCATTGATTTGATATTTTGCGGGGATGTAAGGAGAGGATCCAGCAAAGGAAATATTTTCATAATGAGAGATTTTAATTATATATTATCTTAACTGTATATTGAATGGAATTTAGGTGGTGCTCGTAGTAAAAAAGGTCAGGAATTTCTGGTTGTGGTAAGGGACTGGTACTCTACAAGTTGGGACTACTTCGCTACAAGTTGGGGAGAAGATTGCAAAGGAAGTTGTTGCACTTGATCTAGTTCTGGGGAATGAAGTGAGGCAAGTGGGGCATGTTTCAGTTGGGGGAGCATTTAGGGAACAGTGATCACAATATCATCAGGTTTAGAGTAGTTATGGAAAAGGACAAAGAACATTCAGGAGTGAAAATACTTAACTGGAGGAGGGCCAATTTCAGTGAGTTGAAAACGGTTCTGGTCCAGGTGGATTATAATCAAAGATTGGCAGGCAAAGAGGAGATGGTTCGGGTACAGAGTAGACACATTCCCACGAGGGGGAAAGGAAAGGAATCCAAAGCTAGAGCCTTTGGATGACTAAAGACATAGAGATTAAAATGAAACAGAAAAAGGAGGCTTATGATAAATGTTAGGTTCATAACACAGTAGAGAACCAAACTGAGTACAGAAAGTACAGAGGAAAACGGAAAAAGGAAATAAGAGGGGCAAAAAGAAGTATGAGAATAGATTAGCGGCTAAAATAAAAGGGAACCCAAAAGTCTTTTCTCAACATATAAATAGTAGTCAGAGGAAGGGCAGGCCAATTAGGGACCAAAAAGGAAATCTTCTTATGGAGGCAGAGGGCATGGCTGAGGTACTAAATGAATACTTTGCACCTGTTTTCATGAAAGAAAAGGATGCATCCGATGTCACAATAAAGAAGGAGATAGTAGAGGATAAAAATAGATAAAGAGGAGATACTAGAATGGCTGGCTGTACTCAAAGTAGAAAAGTCACCCGGTCAGATGAGATGCATCCTTGGTTACCGAGGGAGGTAAGGGTGGAAATTGCGGAGGTTCTGGCCATGATCTTCCAATCCTCACCAGACATAGGAGTAGTGCCAGAGGACTGGAAGATTGAAAAGCTCTGTTCAAGAGAGGGGATAAGGCAAAACCCGACAATAACAGCCAGTCAGTCCAACGTCGGTGGTGGGGAAACTTTTAGATACAATAATCTGGGGCAAAATGAATTGGCACTTGGAAAAGTATCGGTTAATAAATGAAAGCCAGCACAGATTTATTAAAGGCAAATTGTGTTTGATTAACTTGATTGGGTCTTTGATGAAGTAATGGAGTGGGTTGATGAGGGTAATGCGATTGATTTTGTGTATAGGGACTTTCAAAAGGCGTTTGATAAAGTACCACATAATAGACTTGTCAGCAAAATTGAAGCCCATGGGATTAAAGGGACAGTGGCAACGTGGATAGAAAATTGGCTAAGGGACATAAAGCAGAGAGTAATGGTGAACTGTTGTTTTTCAGACTGGAGCGAGGTATATACTGGTGTTCCCCAGAGGTCAGTATTAGGACCACTGCTCTTTTTGATATATATTAGTGACCTGGACTTGCGTATACAGAGCACAATTTCAAAATTTGCAGATGGCACGAAACTCAAAAATGTAGTAAACAATGAGGAGGATAGTAACAGACTTTAGGAGGACACAGGCAGACTGGTGAAATGGGCAAGCACATGGTAGATGTAATTTAATGCAGAGAAGTGTGAAGTGATACATTTTGGTAGGAAGAATGAGGAGAGGCAATATAAACTAAATGGTACAATTCTAAAGGGGGTGCAGGAACAGAGAGACCTGGGGGGTGTATGTATACAAGTCTTTGAAGGTGGCAGGACAAGTTGAGAAGTCTGTTAAAAAAGCATACAGGATCCTAGGCTTTATAAATAAAGACATAGAATACAAAAGCAAGGAAGTTATGCTAAACCTTTGTAAAACACTGGTTAGACCCCAGTTGGAGTATTGTGTCCAATTCTGGGCACCACACTTTAAGAAAGATGTCAAAACCTTAGAGAGGGCACAGAAGAGATTTGCTGTAATGGTACCAGGGATGAGGGACTTCAGTTATGTGGAGACACTGGAGAAGCTGGGGGTTTTCTTGTTAGTTCAGAGAAGGTTAAGGGGAGATTTAATAGAGATGTTCAAAATCATGAAGGGTTTTGAAAGAGTAAATAAGGAGAAACTGTTTCCAGTAGCAAAAGGGTCGGTAACTAGAGGACACAGATTTAAGGTAATTGGCAAAAGAACCAGGTGGGAGATGGGGAGAATTTTTTTGTACAACGCGTTGATATGATCTGGAATGCGCTGCCAGAAAGGGCGGTGGAAGCAGGTTCAATAGTGACTTTCAAAAGTGAATTGGATAAATACTTGAAGGGGAAAAATTTTCAGGGCTCTGGGGAAAGAGCAGGGCAGTGGGCCTAATTGGATAACACTTCCAAAGAGCCGGCACAGGCATGATGGGCCGAATGTCCTCCTTCTGTGCTGTTTCATTATATGATTCTATGATTCAATAATCTAATGCTGACCAATAATGAGGACTTTGTTACAAGGGTTGTGGTTTTTATTTAAATCATTCTCGGGATGTAAGCTTCGCTGCCAAAGCCAGCATTTATTGCCCAGTTATTCCCAAGTTGTTCTGAGACGTGGCAATACAACTGAGGGGGCAGTTAAGAGTCAACCATAGTGTGGGGCTGTAGTCACATATAGTCCAAGCTATTTAGTTTATAAAGGACATTAGCGAGCCAGTTGGGTTTTTACATCAATCCGACAGCTTCACAGTCACTTTTACTGATACCAGATTTTCTTAAAACTGAATCCTTGCTTTAAGAAAGTGCCAGAAGGTTGCTGGTGCCCATGGAATATTTATTTTCCTTATTCATGCTCGGCATGTGGGCATCACCAATAAGGCCGGCATTTATTGCCAATCCCAAGTTGCCCTGAGAAGGTGGTGTTGGACCTTCTTCTTAAATCGCTGCAGTCCCTGTGGTGTTGTTCTTTATAGCAGTTTCATACAACTGAATAGCTTGATAGGCCATTAAGGCCGGACTTCAAGGGTTAAGTTACGAGGAGAGATTACACAAATTGGGTTGTATTCTTTGGAGTTTCAAAGGTTAAGGGGTGATCTGATCAAAGTTTATAAGATATTAAGGGGAACGGATAGGGTGGATAGAGAGAAACTATTTCCGCTGTTTGGGGATTCTAGGAGTAGGGGGCACAGTCTAAAAATTAGAGCCAGACCTTTCAGGAGCGAGATTAGAAAACATTTCTACACACAAAGGGTGGTAGAAGTTTGGAACTCTCTTCCGCAAACGGCAATTGATACTAGCTCAATTGCTAAATTTAAATCTGAGATAGATAGCTTTTTGGCAACCAAAGGTATTAAGGGATATGGGCCAAAGGCGGGTATATGGAGTTAGATCACAGATCAGCCATGATCTTATCAAATGGCGGAGCAGGCACGAGGGGCTGAATGGCCTACTCCTGTTCCTATGTTCCTAAGGCAGTTAAGAAGTCGACCACATTGGTATAGGATCAGAGTCACATATAGGCCAGACCAGGTAAGGACGGCAGGTTTGCTCCCCTAGTGGACCTGAGTGAACCAGTTGGGTTTTTACAACAATCCGACAGCTTCACAGTCACTTTAAGCTAAATTCAAATTGCCATGGTGAGATTTGCCCTTATGTTCTACTGGATTATTAGTCCAGGTCTCTGGATTACTAGTCCAGTAACATAAGCACTACACTACAAATCACTGCCTTCAGGAGAGGAGGGGAGAAATTTGGGTACAAATGATTAAGACAGAATTCCTGTCCCTCCGCCCCACTTAAGGACTTTACGGTACCTTGAAAAGCAGAGATCTTCAAGGATCTATTGCTTTATAAGGTTAAGGTGCTTTTGTGTTTGCCTATTTTCTGTTCTTTGTAAATTTATGCATGAAAGACTAGTGATAATTTGTTACAATTCACATTTTTATGGGTGGGGTAGGTTTACAGTCAGTGACAGTGTACCTCAATCACTCGCCTTAAGGCCTTGGATACATTTTGAACGCCACAATAAATTTCTTCATTAATCCACTCTGTTAGGATGGTCAAAAGGGTTTTAGAAAATGTCTGTCTCTCTCGGTCTTTTTTTTTTACTTTAACATTTGACAAAGATGTCTTAAGGCTGACGAGACGAATAAGGGCATTCCTTCATAATCCACAGTTTTTGGAATTGGAGGGTCATAAAAATGAAGGTTTCTTCTCCAAAATAACTCCCAGCGAAGACTTCACTGGTTTGTGTCAAGCCGAGACTGACCACCCCGGATTTTTGCTTTCAAAACGTGTTCCCCACTATTGACAGATAAGTTGTTTTGACACGCTGTCCTAAATATGGTGCTGGGTTGAACTGGGTGAAAGGTAACAATGCATGCACACCTGAGTATGTACGGCAGTTCTGTATAGCTCAGCAGATTCTGTCAGCTTTACTTTCCGCCGTGGATCAGACAAATGTGGATTTGTTTTCTGCAGGGTGTTGATCGCGGGGACTGAAAATCCACGTAAGGTTCTAATTCTCACTCTTTGCAGCCCCAAAACTGCAGATGCAACCACTCCCCCAGGAAAATAAAATAGAAGTGAAGGGAATTAGGGGTTACGGGGAGCGGGCAGGAAATTGGACATGAATTTAGATTTGAGGTTAGGATCAGATCAGCCATGATCTTATTGAATGGCGGAGCAGGCTCGAGGGGCCGATTGGCCTACTCCTGCTCCTATTTCTTATGTTCTTATGTTCTGAGCCCCAAGAATAGTACGCACTTCCAGCCCTAATAGTTTTGCTCTTGCTGTGAACCCTTCGGGCCACCTGGACATCAGCTCAAGTGAGAAACATTTGTAAAAGGATTGCCTTCAAAGGCCTTGGAAATGGTATTTTTTAAGACATGCGCTTGAATATTGAAGTTACTAACACCGTGCAAATGACAGCATGTTCACTGAGGGCCGACGCTTCCCACAAAATTTAGCGGGCCGTTTGGCCTCATCTTGACTGAGTTCTTCAGTTGAGCGTGCGAGGTCCAGGGAATTCCCTTGCCTCACGAAGTTTGGCGGGGGTGAGCATCACGACGTTACGGGCGGGCTCGTGCCCACAATTAGGCCAGGGTGAGCCCCCCACCCCCCCACCCACCGCCTGACCATAAACCTACATTTTTCTGTCAGATAGTTTTCAGATCGAATCCAAGAAAACAAAATGGTTCTCTCAGAGCATCTGCTATAATTCCCAGCGCCACTGAACAGGTAGGCGCCAAACTACGGCAGAATTCCGTACCACTCCCCTCCCCGTAAATCTACTGCGCTCCAATCCTTGGCCCTCGCGCTCCCCCATCACGATGTTCAATGTCCATCACTCCCCGGCACTGTACCGTGTTCCATGCCACCTCCGTGCCCACACCCCCCTCCCACTGCCATGTGCTCTGCTCACCAGCCACCCCCCCCACCCAGTCAATGCTGTACCAGAAGTCCCTCTGGCAGTGCCTCTCACCAAGTGTGGAGACCTGGTCAGTGCCTTTACTGAGTGCATGGGGGCCTCTTGAAAGTCCCTTTGCTGACTGTGGGGCCTTGACCGGGCCGTTGCCATATACAGCTCCTGCCAATGCAGACGCTCGGTAAAGAAATACTCCAGACTGCACTTTCAAATTTCAGTGAATAGTAACTATTGTCAATGTTAAATATTTTGCCAACCATCCTGTGTGTTTAATTCTATCTCTCCCAGCTAAAAAAATGTAGGGCACATCATGTATAGTTTGTGTCCCTTAGCTCCATCTCAGCAGAATGATCTCCCTCAACATGGTAGCCCTGTGGCATGTAGGCCATACAATTGCTTCTGCAGCCCTGACATTGCGAGCTTATAAGTTGTATAGCTGCATCAGTCCATTTAATTGAATTGCACAAGCCGGTTTTGTTTGGGGGACGTCTAATGCAGCTTGTAGCTTAGTGCCACAGCACTTGCCTCTTCCATCAATGAACAGTATTGGTACAGTCAATCACTGGAGCCTCCCATTCCCACTGTTACACCCGCTCTTGGCCAGTCGCAGGGGTGAGGATTTGGACCAGCTGCGCTCCTGCTCCTCCTGGCCCCACAAAATTAAAAGCTAAAAGCCCCCAACTTTGGCTGTTTTCTGTGCGGCCTCCAACAGTTTGGCTGCTTGACATAAATGTGCGGCATGAGTGCCATGCAAGCTCCGCCCATTTGTACCCTAAGATTGCAATCGGGGTCTTGCGTGCGTCATAGGACCCCGAGTTGCATATTACAAGTGGCTTCCCACCTGCAACAGGCGGGGTCCCTGGCCGCCCATCTCAGGACCCTACCCAAGATGCTGGCGGCGGTAGCACCAGCGAGTTGTTGTGATCTGGAATGCACGGCCTGAAAGGGCGGTGGAAGCGGATTCAATAGTAACGTTCAAACGGGAATCGGATAAAGTACTCAAAAAGGAGAAATTTGCAGGGCTACACGGAAAGACCAGGGGAATAATTAGATAGCTCTTTCAAAGAGCCGGCATAGTCACGATGGGCCGAATAGCCTCCTTCTGCGCTGTATCATTCTATGATTCTATGATTCTAGGCAGAGGCACATCAAAGAGAACTGGGTTAATATTTGAAAATGAAGAATGTAAAAGGGTGCCGGGAAAGGACAGGAAAAATACTTTAGGATAGATAGTGCCAGTTGAGAGGCTAGCATCAGGTCAGGAGCAGTGGGCTGAATGACCTCGTACTGTGGCGTCATTTCTATGATTCCCCTCCCTTGCGCAGGCACTGAGCTCTCTTAATACAGATCATCGCATCCTGTGCCTTTTCTCTTTTCACCAATGTTCTGCCATTCATTAAAAGAAATTTCTCCGTGCACATGTTCCATATTCATACATTATCTGCCATGTACAGCTACAAAATACCCATTTCAAGTTATGGGCACAGAACTGCCAAACAGTATGAACGGGGCAATTCCATTCAGTCCAGCTGCGTGGGCCTGACTGCTGGGTGCCGATTATAGCATAAACGGAGCATTAAGAGAAGGGACAGAGAGAGCTGACGTCTGCCCTCTCACTCAGATACAAATTGGACCTCCAGTCAGTTGATCACAGAGCAGCTCAAAGCTAAAGACAAGAATATTGCTGCACCCTTGGACCTCCCCATATACTGGCTCCGTTCATGCAGGCACGCTGTTAAGAGGCGGAAATGAGGAACATTAGAACAGGAGATACAGCAGCTAGTTTCCCACGGTGTTGTTTGCGAGTAGCCTAGGGTCTGGAGCACGGCTGGGAATGTTTAGCATGGTCTTATTCTGTGCTGGGGGTACAGTATAGACTGGGGTGGTGGGGTGGCTGGTGAGCAGGGTACATGGTAGTTGGGGGGGGGGGTGTGGGCATGGAGGTGGCATGGAACACGGTACAGCGCCGGGGAGTGATGAACATTGAACATCGTGATAGGGGGGGCGAGGGCCAAGGATTGCAACGCAGTAGATTTACGGGGAGGGGAGTGGTACGGAATTCTGCCGTAGGTTGGCGCCTACCTGTTCAGTGGCACTGGGAACGATAGCAAATGCTCTGAGATCATCGTTTTGTTTCCTTGGATTCGATCTGAAAACTATCTGACAGAAAAATGTGTTGTGGGACCCCATCCTGGGTGGGGGGGGGGGGGGGGTGCGGTGCTGACCTAAGTGTGGGCACGATCCCGCTCGTTACATCTGGTGCTCACCCCTGCCAAACTTCATGGGATGAGGGGGCTGTCCCCTAATTATAATGTTACTGGTCGGCGTCCACGCCGCTAGGGGCACCTCTAGGCTGTGCCCCTCCTGCCCCCCCCCACAACTCAGGGAATTGGCAGTAGGTCTGCCTGATCACGAGGCGTGGTGCCAGGACCCCACTGGGAAACATGCTTTTCCAGTGCCCCTTCTGTAAGGGGCCAAAAAAAAAATCAAACATTTTAATGAACATTTGGGGAACAGACCTAGAACCCGAAAGTAGGCCCCATAATCCCCCTATAACCGCCATTCCCATGGCCAGGACATTTCTGTCCCGTCTCAAACTTTCTGTTTATAACCCGGGCTCTCTTGTAGTTGACTAGGAAATGGTGAGGCATGTTAAACTCGCTACCACAAGGAGTAGTTGAGGCGAATAGCATAGATGCATTAAAGAGGAAGCTAAATAAGTACATGAGGGAGAAATTGTAAACAATTTTACAACACCAAGTTATAGTCCAGCAATTTTATTTTAAATTCACAAGCTTTCGGAGGCTACCTCCTTCCTCAGGTGAACGATGTGGAACGATGAGGCTACCTCCTTCCTCAGGTGAACGATTTTTCCACATCGTTCACCTGAGGAAGGAGGTAGCCTCCGAAAGCTTGTGAATTTAAAATAAAATTGCTGGACTATAACTTGGTGTTGTAAAATTGTTTACAATTGTCAACCCCAGTCCATCACCGGCATCTCCACATCATGAGGGAGAAAGGAATAGAAGGATATGTTGATGGGGTGAGATGAAGTAGGGAGGGAGGAGGCTCGTGTGGAGCATAAACACCGGCACAGACCAGTTGGGCCGAATGGCCTGTTTCCGTGCTGCACATTCTATGTAATTTTATGAATTCAAATTCTCAAACTGCCAAAAGCTCATAAGAACATAAGAAATAGGAGCAGGAGTAGGCCATACGGCCCTTCGAGCCTGCTCTGCCATTCAATCAGATCATGGCTGATCTTCTACCTCAAGTCCACTTTCCTACCCGATCCCCATATCACTTGATTCCCCTTGAGTCCAAAAATCTATCGATCTCAGCCTTGAATATATTCAATGACTCAGCATCCACAGTCTTCTGGGCTAGAGAATTCCAAAGATTCACAACCCTCTGTGTGAAGAAATTCCTCCTCATCTCAGTCTTAAATGGCTGACCCCTTATCCTGCGACTATGCCCTCTAGTTCTAGATTCTCCAGTCAGGGGAAACAACCTCCCAGCATCTACCCTGCCAAGCCCCCTCAGAATCTTACATGTTTCAATGAGATCACCTCTCATTCTTCTAAACTCATAGCATAATCCTCTCATCCCAGGAATTAAACTAGTGAACCTCTGTTGCGCCGCCTGTAAGGCAAGTATATCCTTCCTTAGGTAAGGAGACCAAAACTGTACGCAGTACTCCAGGTGAGGTCTCACCAAAGCCCTGTATAATTGGAGTAAGACTTCCTTACCCTTGTACTCCAAACCCCTTGCAATAAAGGCCAACATGCCATTTACTTTCCTAATTGCCTGCTGTACTTGCATGCTAACTTTTTGTGTTTCTTGTACGAGGACACCCAAGTCTCTCTGAACAACAACATTTAATAGTTTCTCACCATTTAAAAAATATTCTGTTTTTCTATTCTTCCAACCAAAGTGAATAACCTCACATTTTCCCACATTATACTCCATCTGCCACCTCCTTGCCCACTCACTTGATCTGTCTGTATCACTTTGCAGACTCTTTGCGTCCTCCTCACAGCTTACTTTCCCACCTAACTTTGTATCGTCAGCAAACTTGGATACATTACACTCGGTCACTTCATCCAAGTCATTAATATAGATTGTAAATAGCTGAGGCCCAAGCACTGATCCTTGTGGTACCTCATTAGTTACAGCCTGCCAACCTGAGAATGACCCATTTACCCCTACTCTCTGTTTTGTGTCCGTTAACCAATCCTCTATCCGTGCTAATATGTCACCCCCAACCCCATGAGCCCTTATCGAATGCTTTTTGAAAATCCAAATATATTACATCCACTAGTTCCCCTTTATCTACCCTGCTAGTTACATCCTCAAAAAACTCTAATAAATTTGTCAAACACGATTTCCCTTTCATAAAACCATGTTGACTCTGCCTCATGGAAAGTATGTGGACAAGGGCAAGTCTAACCAATGGTGGCGCTCACAAAAAATCCAGCCCAATATTGTCTCTCTGTAACCGCCGTCATTTAGCGTCATTAAGTGGCATTTGGAAACGATGTAATATTACAACACACATGTGTAGACAACATGAAAACAAAGGCGGCGACAGCTATGGGAGAAATGGGACTCTTTAAATGGCAGCAGTAGTTTGTTTCCAATTTTTCATTAGTAACACTTAAAATCTGTGACTCATTTGGTGCTTAATCCTCTAGGAATATTATAATCACTTTCTTCCAGCTTACTATTGTTTATTGTCTTCTAAGATAAGGAACAGAAGCTACAAGTTCTCAGCTGGCAAAGATCCCTGTTGGGTTACTGAAAGGTTAATGAAAGTGGAGAATTGGGTTTTAATCTCATTTAATAGGAAACAACAAGGCTTCAGGAGATAGGTTTTTTATTTAGTCTTCATTATTTGAGCGACACAATTAAAGCAACGAAGATTGTCACTCACATTTATCCTCCTCTCATCCCCTCATTGATTCCATGAAGGGTTAATTTTGGTGGTGGTACACACAGTGGTTTTAAGATTGTGGTCCAAAGAAGAGACCTCATTACAGCCTTGGTCAAACATGGACAAAAGAGCTGAATTCCAGAGGTGAGGTGAGAGTGACTGCCCTTGACATCAAGGCAGCATTTGACCGAATGTGGCACCAAGGAGCCCTAATAAAATTGAAGTCAATGGGAATCAGGGGGAAAACTCTCCAGTGGCTGGAGTCATACCTAGCACAAAGGAAGATGGTAGTGGTTGTTGGAGGCCAATCATCTCAGCCCCAGGACATTGCTGCAGGATTTCCTCAGGACAGTGTCCTAGGCCTAACCATCTTCAGCTGCTTCATCAATGACCTTCCCTCCATCATAAGGTCAGAAATGGGGATGTTCGCTGATGATTGCAGTGTTCAGTTCCATTTGCAACCCCTCAGATAATGAAGCAGTCCGAGCCCGCATGCAGCAAGACCTGGACAACATCCAGGCTTGGGCTCATAAGTGGCAAGTAACATTCGTGCCAGAAAAGTGCCAGGCAATGACCATCTCCAACAAGAGAGAGTCTAACCACCTCCCCTTGACATTCAACGGCATTACCATTGCTGAATCCCCCACCATCAACATCTTGGGGGTCACCATTGACCAGAAACTTAACTGGACCAGCCATATAAACACTGTGGCTACAAGAGCAGGTCAGAGGCTGGGTATTCTGCGGCGAGTGACTCACCTCCTGACTCCCCAAAACCTTTCCACCATCTACAAGGCACAAGTCAGGAGTGTGATGGAATACTCTCCACTTGCCTGGATGAGTGCAGCTCCAACAACACTCAAGAAGCTCGACACCATCCAGGACAATGCAGCCCGCTAGATTGGCACCCCATCCTCCACCCTAAACATTCACTCCCTTCACCACCGGCGCACTGTGGCTGCAGTGTGTACCATCCACAGGATGCACTGCAGCAACTTGCCAAGGCTTCTTCGACAGCACCTCCCAAACCCGCAACCTCTACCACCTAGAAGGACAAGAGCAGCAGGCACATGGGAACAACACCATCTGCACATTCCCCATCCCGGCTTGGAAATATATCACCGTTCCTTCATCATCGCTGGGTCAAAATCCTGGAACTCCCTTCCTAATAGCACCGTGGGAGAACCTTCACCACACGGACTGCAGCGGTTCAAGAAGGCGGCTCACCACCACCTTCTCAAGGGCAATTAGGGATGGGCAATAAATGGTGGCCTTGCCAGCGAAGCCCACATCCCATGAACGAATAAAAAAAAAAGACCTAATTCACGTGAATCTATTTATTGTTTTGATTGCTCCCTGGCTTAGAGATCAGGCAATTGATCTGTTCCCAAGTCCACATTGATGGCACCCAGTGATTTTTTTTGACATCCAATTTTAATTGCCCCACCATCGACAGCGTGCCATCAGCTGTCTCGGCCCTAAGCTCTGGAATTCTCTCCCTAATCCTCTCCGCCTCTCTACCTCTCTCTCCTCCTTTAAGACGTTCCTTAAAACCTACCTCTTTGACCATGCTTTTGGTCACCTGTCGTAATGTCTCCTCATGCGGGTCGATGTCAAATTTTGTCTGATAATTGCTCCTGTGAAGACTCTTGGGACGTTTTACGACATTAAAGGCATTATATAAATGCAAGTTGTTGTTGTTTGCTGGGAGGTGTTTGGGAATCACCTCAGCTGGCTGGTTCTAAGATGGATCGTTCCCCTTCACTGATAATGGCTATCCTCCATTCAGTGCCTTTTCCTGACAATCTGGCAAAAAAAATGATGGTCATGCTCCGTCAGGAGTTGTAGGCACGAATGATCATTATCACTCTGTTGCTTGGGGGTTATTCAAAAAGTGTGAGGGCAGAAGCAATGGGACTGCCGCGTTCCCAAGGGCCTACCGCTGGGTGACTTGAGCGCCCTCCTGTGGCCATTTTAAGTTGCAAATCGCGGTCCTATGACCTATACAGGACCCTGATCGCCATTTTAGGAGTCAACTGGGCAGAGCGTGCGCCGTCCTACACAGTTTCAGCTGGCGGTCCAGCCAATGAGGAGCCCAGAAGGTAAGTTTCAATATATTTTTTGCGGGGCCGGGAGGAGCAGAAGTGACCCGGGAGCCAATGTAGGTCAGCGAGCACAGGGGCTTACGGGTGAACGGGACTTGGTGCAGCCATTACACTAAAGGGAACTGAAGGTTGTTAGCACTGATGGTGTGCAATCTGAAGAAAGCTGGTGAATAACTTGAAAGTTAACAGGGGGTTTTGGAACTTTCGAAATGCAGAGGGGAACAAAAGAAGGTAGGATCTGAGGAGAGGCAGAAGAGATTCTGATCGACAACAGCAACAACAACTTGCATTTATATAGCGCCTTTAACATAGCAAAACATCCCAAGGTGCTTCACAGGAGCGATTATCAAACAAAATTTGATACCGAGCCACATAAGGAGATATTAGGACAGGTGACCAAAAGCTTGGTCAAAGAGGTAGGTTTTAAGGAGCGTCTTAGAGGAGGAGAGAGAGGCGGAGAGGTTTAGGGAGGGGACTTCCAGAGCTTAGGGCCTAGGAAGCTGAAGGCACGGCCACCAATGGTGGAGTGATTAAAATCAGTGATGGGCAAGAGAAAGAATTGGAAAAGAGCAGAGATCTCAGAGGGTTGTCGGGCTGGAGGAGGTTACAGAGATAGGGAGGGGGGAGGCCACGGAGGGATTTGGAAACAAGGATGAGAATTTTAAAATCGAGGTGTTCCCGGACTGGGAGCCAATGTAGGCCAGCGAGCACAGGGGTGATGGGTGAACGGTACTTGGTGCGAGTTAGGATATGGACAGCAGAGTTTTGGATGAGCTCAAGTTTATGGAGGGTGGAAGATGGGAGGGCGGTGAGGAGAGCCAGCAGCAAGGAGGAGAGAGAGAGGATACAAAAAAAGGGAACTATCATGACCATGGAACGCAGAAAAAAGCAGTGTGGGAGAATTGACCTGTGACTAATACTGACGTGTGTGTATGTGTGTGTGTGTGTGTGTGTTAGTTTAGGAGGGGTAAATATTAGTGACATCCGGCACTGTTAACCAGTCACAACGAGTAGCAGCACAATGGAGGGGTAGGAAGTTCATGTTACCAGTAATGGAAAAATTAGATGCATATTAACAGTGCCAGAAAAAATGGTGGATTTTTTAACTATAATCTTCACGGGTATGTAGAAAATCACTGGGGGAAAGTGAGTATGGTTCAGAATTATTTTAGCATTTGGCTACACCTCATGTTTAGGCTGCTCATTAATTTACATCAGCCTTTTTTTAAATAATATCATTATTGCTTAATTACAGCATCTGCTGAGATTGGTTTCCGGATGCTTCACCATGCCAGATGTCCAGCATCAAAGTGGGAAACAAAAAAAGTTCTATTTTTCCTTTGTAATTCGTTTAGTGATTTTGCACATTAATAATGTGCGGTTTCAGACAATTTACGAGGAACATAGGAACATTGAACGTAGGCTGCAGTGTGTACCATCTACAGGATGCACTGCAGCAATTCGCCAAGGCTTCTTCGACAGCACCTCCCAAACCCGCGACCTCTACCACCTAGAAGGGCAAGGGCAGCAGGCACATGGGAACAACACCACCTGCACGTTCCCCTCCAAGTCACACACCATCCCGACTTGGAACTATATCGCTGTTCCTTCATCGTCTCTGGGTCAAAATCCTGGAACTCCCTTCCTAACAGCACTGTGGGAGAACCTTCACCACACGGACTGCAGCGGTTCAAGAACACGGCTCACCACCACCTTCTCAAGGGCAATTAGGGATGGGCAAAAAATGCCGGCCTCGCCAGCGACGCCCACATCCCATGAATGAATTTTAAAAAAGAAATAGGAGTAGGCCATTCAGCCCCTCGAGCCTGTTCCGCCATTCAATTAGATCGTGGATGATCTGAATCTTAAGTCTATTTACCCGCCTTGCTTCCATAACTCTTAATACCTACAAAAATCTATCAATCTCAGTTTTGAAATTTTCAATTGACCCCCAGCCTCAACAGCTTTTTGAAGGAGCGAGCTCCAGATTTCCACTCCCCTTTGTGTGAAGAAGTGCTTCCTGACATCACCCCTGAATGTCCTAGCTCTAATTTTAAGGTTATGCCCCCTTGTTCTGGGCTCCCCCACCAGAGGAAATAGTTTCTCTCTATCTACCCTATCAAATCTTTTAATCGTCTTAAACACCTCAAATAGATCACCCCTTAATCTTCGATACTCGAGTGAATACAAGCCTAGTCTGTGCAACCTGCTCTCATAATTTAACCCTTTTAGCTCCAGTATCATACTGGTGAATCTGCGCTGCACCCCCTCCAAGGCCAATTTATCCATCCTGAGATGCGGTGCCCAGAAGGACAATTCAGTAAAACAAACTGTTGCCGTTAAGCAAAAATTTCAGAGAGAATGGGCTGAATCCTGAGTTCTCGGCCCGGTGGAAACAGGGCGGTAGTTCCCTAAACATGACGTGGGATAACTCACCGTTCCATTCTCACGGTCACTGTGGCTGACTCCATTTTACTGGGGACCTCCAAACAGGTGACCCGGGAGTCTGCCTGAACGGGACGCACAGTTGACCTCGATAGTAAAAGCGAGATCCTCCAATGTCAATAGGACCCCAATACTATTTTTGGACTGAACTAGACAAGTGTGCGCCGAGCGCATTCTGCCCAGTATCAGCTGGCCCTCTGGCCGAAGAAGAGCTGTCAGGAAGAGCAGGAGTACTTCTCTCCGGGCTCCACCAAACCAGCCTGGGCCGCCGTCGCTCCGGCTTCTCCTCCCCCCCCCCCCCCATCCCCCATCCCGGGACTTATCTGCAGCTGCTGCCAACGTCCCAGCCCACCGATATCCTAGTGGGCCAAAATCAGCGACGCCCGGGACTGAAAATCGTGGTGGATTCTTTGCCGTTTGAACGGGCAGCCGGTCGAGGGTCAAAATCGACCTCATGGAGTTTCTTAAACCAGGACAGAGGGGCGGCTTCATTCATGCTCGGTAGCCCGTTTATTACATGTACTGGCGAGAGGCGTTTCACCCCTGAAATTCAGCATTCACTTCACTGCCATTGCTGATTCGATCAAGTAGTAACTTTGTGGCAGTATGCCCGAATTTCCAAATGCGCATAACCAGAAGGGAGCCTTGCTCCTTACGATTTACTGACCATTAATAGAAAGGAAAGAAGAACTTACATTAATACAGCACCTTTCATGATCTCGGGATGTCCTTTACAGCCAATGGAATACTTTTGAAGTGTAGTCACTGTTGTAATGTAGGAAACGAGGCAGCCAATTTGCGCACAGCAAGATCCCACAAACAGCAATAAGAAAATGACCAGGTAATCTGTTTTTAGTGATGTTGGTTGAGGGATAAATATTGACCAGGACACTGGGGAGAACTCCCCTGCTCTTCTTCGAAATAGTGGCCATGGGTTTCTTTTACATCCACCTGAGAGGGCAGACGGGGCCTCGGTTTAACGTCTCATCCGAAAGACGGCACCTCCGACAGTGCAGCACTCTCTCAGTACTGGCATTGAGAGTGTCAGCCTAGATTATGTGCTCAAGTCTCTGGAGTGGGACTTGAACCCACGACCTTCTGACTCAGGGGAGAATGCTACCGACTAAGGAAATGGCTGACTTCTTAATAAAGGGGAGCGTGTCTGATATATGCAACTGGTGGGTGAGGCTCCCCAGTAATTATGCACATTCAGAAAATCGGTCCTGCTATGATCTATTCTACCATCTTTAAGCTTTATTTGCATCCTGCGCTGACTCCTCACAGCATAGTGCTTCTGTTCCTGTTTTTATATGTAACACTGAATTACAGCTTTTACAGTCTGTAAACTGTCAGCGACTCATGCATCTTCTTTACATTTTTATGAGCTTAAGTCTTGAGCTTCAAATCCCTGTGGACTGTACTTGCCTAAAGCTGTCTTCATTTACTCTAAATCAGGACATTAGATTTGGGTCATGCCTCAATCTCTTAAGAGAAACTTAATGTAGTTATTCATGCTGATGTATTTATCTCGCAGAAGCTCCCGCATAAAATGTTGTATACTTTAACCCTTTCTGTGCTGAGCCTGCTGCCGTTTGCAGGTCTATAATTTAAGGGTAAAAAATGACCAGCCCCAGGGTTCTGGGGAATTTGTGCAGCAGGACATATGCCCGATTATTTAAGCAAGGCCGTATCAGCTTGCGCTTTTGATTTGGCAGCAAATTAAATATGCGTGGCGGGCTACATGTGGTAGCTTGGACGCATGCAAGCGGGATTTCTGAGCACTTGCTGCTGATGTTTAAAGGGCTGCAGCAGCAAGTGAAGTGCGTTTTTCTTTCTGTTGCCATAACTCATGGGTATTAGAGTGGAATTCAGAAGGAAGAAGAAAATTGTAAATGGGTAAAAGCTTTGTCTACGTTAAAGAGTGTCAAGAAAGATCTTGCATTTATACAGCGTCTTTCACGACCTCAGGACATCCGAAAGTGTTTTACAGCCAATGAAACACCTTTGAAGTGTAGTCATTGTAGGAATGTAGAAAATGCGGCAGCCAAGGAAAGGGAGAGGGAGGTCAGTACAAGCCAGTTTCCTGAAACCAGCAGAGCAAAGTGATTTTGAATATGGCGGAGTTAAGTTTTGAATCATAGCTGTCAAACGCCAAATTAGGTAGATGTCAGCCATGGCTTAGATGGCAGCACTCTCCCCTCTGAGTCAGAAGGTTGTGGGTTCAAGTCCCACTCCAGAGACTTGAGCACAAAATCTAGGATGACATTCCAGTGCTACACTGTCGGAGGTGCCATCTTACGTATGAGACGTTAAACCAAGGCACTGTCTGCCCTCTTAGGTGGATGTAAAAGATCCAATGGCACTATTTCGAAAAAGAGCAGGGGAGTTCTCCCTGGTGTCCCGGACGACACTTACCCCTCAGCTAACATCCCTTAAACAGATGATCTGGTCATTTATCTCATTGCTGTTTGTGGGAGCTCGCTGTGTGCAAATTGGCTGTTGCATTTTCTACATTACAACAGTGACTACACTTCAAAAAGTACTTCATTGGCTGTAAAGAGCTTTGGAATGTCCTGAGGCCATGAAAGGCACGATAGAAATGCAAATCTTTCTTTCTTTCAAAGATTTTCATCCCTTCTTCCTGGGCGGATGGATTCAGGCAAATACCACAGAAGCGAAAGGACAAATCAATTGATATCCACTTAATTGATGATATTAATGAAATCATAAAGTAAATTTCCGTAACAATTAGAAGTTAACTTCTCTGTCGGAGTCAGTTAAATTGTAATTGTCTAAATTAAGATTTACTGATTTAAACTGAACATCAAATTCAAAATTTAAAGAGGGCGGGGTGTTGGGGGGGGGGTGGGTGGCAAAGGGGAGGGAGGCAGGGAGCAGCAAATATTCAGTTATTCCCTGTATCTTCCACACAATTAATGATTAATGTCACTTGTGGTGAACGACAGTAATAAATTAAAACAGTGCTCCACAAAACACACACTATAGATTAAGAACAGTAAATTAATTATCAAACAGTGTCTCGGAAAATAAAAACCTGTGCTGTGTTAATTGTATTCTTCACAGTAGGTTAGATTAGAATCACCATGCAGAATGCATTAAAGGTGCCCTACTTGCTTCTCATTTGTTTAGCCTTCACTAAGCTCATTAACAAAGATTTGCTGAGTAACAAAAGATGTGTGTGGGGAGGGGGAAAGAAAAATAATGATGTTGGTGGAGGGATGGAATTAAAGGGCACTCGGGTCAAGTGCTTCAGCCTCACAGTAAAAGTACAGACGTCAGCTGTGTTTTTCGGATTGGGAACAAATTGATAGCTGATTAGATTGCAAGCGGTCAAACTTCAGGACTTAGTGTCTCCCGCGTACTCTGGGAAATGAGGCATCGGTTGGCAGCTCTTTGTAATCAATCTGATATGTGTTTCCTAGTATTTATCCCAACAGATGTTGTGATAGTTACTGAAGACTTTCTAGCTCAACTATCTGTCTATCTATCTATCTGTCTCTCTCTCTCTCTCTCTCTCTCTATCTACCTCTCCATCTATACTTTCTAACTATTTATCTATCTCTATCTACCTCTCTACCTATACTGTCTAACTATCCATCTATCTCTCTCTCTATCTAACTATCTGTCTACCTCTCTGTCTACCTCTCTATCTATCTCTCTATCTATCCTCTCCATCTATCTCTCTCTCTAACTATCTGTCTACCTCTCTGTCTACCTCTATTTCTATCTCTCTATCTATCCTCTCCATCTATCTCTCTCTCTATCTGTCTACCTCTCTATCTATCTCTCTATCTCTCTATCTATCCTCTCCATCTATCTATCTATCCATCTCATATATATAAATGTATGTGTGAGTGTGTGTGTGTAGGCATGAATGTGTGTATGTATATATATATATAACATATAAAATGTGCGTGTATATGTGTATATATATATTATATTGGTGTCTTTTCACAAACATTTGGATTACTTTATTTAACTTTCAATTGAAATCAATGCAAAAGGCAGTTAAAGTGCGTTCTGGATCATTAAGGGGCTATCATTATGACAACAGAAAATGCACGGCGGGGTCTGCTAGAGAAAACGATGGTTAGCGTTTGGAATGTAAACCTTCATTGGGATTAGGGTCCCAAACATTAACTGGTCTTTTCCTCCTACCAGAAGCTGTGTGTTTCTAGCATTTTCTGCATTTATTTATTTCAGTTTCCAGCACTTGCTGTTAGTTCTTTTGATGAACATCAATCACATCTCCAGCGAACCTGCTTATGGTAAGTCAGGCGGCCGTGTGTCTGTTCTGTAAGGACAGGAGCTTTGTACCATGTTACGCACAATGTAATATTCTGAAGCTCAGGAGGAGCTGTTTGTAAACATACCCAGTCCTTCTAAGGCCACAAGGTCTTAATACTGTAAATAAGCACATCCTGAGGTCATAAAAAGGGTATTTTCTGTTGTTGGGAAAGTTTCTTCCTCCTTTTACTTTAAAAGAGAAATTTGCATGTGTGACACGTGCAAGGCTTTTAAATATGAGGCTAGAAATTCCGGTTGGAGACACATGATTCAGGAAAAGGGGCCACAAATTGGGGCAGAACCTAGACCTTCTGGGCTTTTCCAACAACAACAACAACCACAACATACGAACGGATGGTCTCAATCTTAAAGACAAAGTAGTCCATGAGCTCCTCACACTTGTTGTTGGAGGTGGGGGCGGAGGGGGCGGGGGAGAGGGGTTTAAGGAGACGGCTGGTAGTGGAGAAAAGAAGCCGGGGATTATCTTTGCATTCCAAGATGATCCTGGAGCAGTGAGCAGTTTTGGCAGAGGAGAGCAGGACCCGATCGTGCTTTAAGTGGTCCTGCCAGATCTGGTGATGAATCGGTAAACCAGTTGTGCACCATATACATTCAAGTCTGTGCCTCTTGGACTTAAGGACACCAAGATGAGGGCCGTACCAGGGGGAACGACCAGGGTGGTAGAGAGTAAGGGTGCTACTGGTGACAAGGGCATCAATGGCGAAGGTGAGGGTGTGATGGAGCAGATTGGTAGCTGCAAGAGTATTATTTCGAACCGAGGGCCAAAAGCTAAACAGTTGGGAATTTGAAAATTCCGTTGTAAGTGACTCGGGAGGAGAGATTTTTTCAGGGGCGGACAGAGAAGGAAGTGGGGTTGGAAGGGGAAAGGGGGACGTGAGTGGTGAGAGATACAAGGAAGTGATCAGAGACGGTCTTGTCTGTGATTTAGACAATGGGAATAGAGAGGCCACATGAGAAGGCAAGGTCGAGGGAATGGCCATGAATAGGAGAGATTATATGGACTGAGTAGTTAAGGGAGGGGCAGGGGGGCAGTGAACTCAGCGGAGCGAGGGCTATGTGAGTTGAGATGGAGATTGAAATCACAAAGGATGAAAAGAGGCTGAGGGAGGAAAGGAGTGAGGATTGTTGGGGTGGGGCTTGGATGGGCGATAGAGAACGAGGATTTGAATGGAGAGGCGAGAGGGGTGAGGTGCTCAGAAGAGGACAGGGTTCCAGAGGAGTGAGGGGACAGATCAAAGTGAGATTTAGTAATCAAGGTCACACCGCCTCTGCGGTGGTCTGGACGGGGCAAGTGGTGGAAGGTATAGCCAGAAGGGGAGGCTTCAGTAAGGGGGAACGTGTCGTCAGCCATGAGCCAAGTTTCTGTCAAGGCCCTGATGTCGATGCAATCGTCAACAATAAGCTCGTGGATGGCAAGGTCCTTGTGGACAAGTGATTGGACATTTAGGAGGGAGATGCGGAGTGGAGTGGTGATTGTGGCAGTGTCCACGGGATCAATTGTAGGAGGGGTGAGCAAGATAGAAAGGAATTTGGGAAGATTAGCCCCCAGCGGGCATTCTGGATGGGAAGGTCGGGGCAGGATGGGGCAGTTGGGGTTGCTCCTCGTAAGGAGGCAGAGACAAATGCCTCGATAGGCCCCTTCGGTGGATGCCAAGAGAGAGACACAGAGGGAAGCTGTAGGCTCAACCAGGAGGGAGTTAAGCCTGGGATGGCGGCAGAAGAGCGGGAAGGTCGAGGAATCGAGACGGGCTTGGGTAGGGATTTTGGGGGTCAAAGTACCCGAGAGGGGGAGAAATGAAAGGAGGCAGGATTGGGATAACAGGAAGGGGAGAACACAGGGGAGTAGGGCCCTAGAGCAAAGAAAGAGAAAAAGGAGATGGCAGTAACGGACTCGGGTCTAGAGCAGCAGCCAAAATGCACACACGAGTGGACGCCTGATGAGAGGTTTGGGAAGGTAGATTGGGCGGACCAATGTTAGTCTTTACTATGTTACTATGCATTATTCTGTTGCTAAGCAGGAGCCGTGTGTAATGTAGGCTGTGCCTTCAGGGTTACAAGGTCTAATTAAGGTAAATATGACATCTTGAAGAGAAATTACAGGGTAATTGCATTTTGGTGCAGCTGGGGACAAACTGAACATTTGTTAAAATCAACAAATGAATATAAAATAGACAAAATTGTATTTACATTTAATTGGAAAATTAGATTAACCGGAAATGAAAAGGTTTTTAAATAATTTACAGCTTCACGAATAAAGGGAAATATGTGAACGATAAATTAATGTGAAATGAAATTGTGTGTTAAAAGATACTGCTGAGCAATTCATGTACAGTATTTTAGAGAATCTGTCGAATGCTTGACTGGGGATTTCCACTTCTGCGTTCGTTAACCCTCGCTCAGTAAAGTGAACGGGAGGATAATCCTGGGCTGAACAGCACAGAAGCAGAGTGTTGGGTTGGAAGGCTGTGGGTTTGAGCCCGAACCAGGGCTTCAACGTATAATCCGGGGTGCAGTACTGAGAAAGTGCCGCACTGTTACAAATACCGTTCTTTTGGATGGGGTGTTAAAACCGAGGCCCTGTTTTCCTTTGCAGCTTGGTGCTAAAGATCCCATAGCACAACTTGAAGGAAACCAGGAAGTTCTTGAAGCTGAGGAAGATAGAGAGCTATGAGAAGGAACCGGGGGCAGTGGGATTAGCCCTGGGTTGCTCTAGTGAAATAGCTGGCACAGACACAATGAGGCGAATGGTATCCTCCTGTGCTGTAAACAACAACAACAGCAACAACAACAACTCGCATTTATATAGCACCTTTAACGTAGTAAAACGTCCCACGGCGCTTCACAGGACCGATTATCAAACAAAATTTGACACCGAACCACATGAGGAGATATTAGGACAGGTGACCAAAGGCTTGGACAAAGAGGTAGGTTTTACAGAGCGTCTTAAAGGAGGAGAGAGAGGTAGAGAGGCGGAGAGGTTTAGGGAGGGAATTCCAGAACTTAGGGTACAGTTGGCTGAAGGCAAGGCCGCCAATGGTGGGACGAAGGAAATCGGGGATGCACAAGAGGCCAGAATTGGAGGAGTGCAGAGTTCCCGGAGGGTTGAAGGAGGTTAAAGAGGTAGGGAGGGGACGAGGGATTTAAAGACAAGGATGAGAATTTTAAATTTGAAGTGTTATTGGATCAGGGGCCAATGTAGGTCAGTGAGCATCGTGGTGATGGGTGAATGTGACTTGGTTAGGAAACTTCTATGGTGTTACAGTCCCCCTAGTGTTCTGGCTAAAATTCCCTCCTCAACCAAAAACATCTGAAAAAAACATATGGCTGTTTGAATACTTATTAATGGCTGAGGTGTTTATATATGTTCAGCTGGAGTATTGTGTTAAATTCTGGGCACCACACTTTAGGACGGATGTCGAGGCCTTAGAGAGGGTGCAGAAGAGATTTACTGGAATGGTACCGGGGATGAGGGACTTCAGTTAAGTGGAGAGATTGGAGAAGCTGGGGTTGTTCTCCTTAGAACAGAGAAGGTTAGGGGGAGATTTGATAGAGATGTTCAAAATCATGAATGGTTTTGACAGAGTAAATAAGGAGAAACTGTCTCCAGTGGCAGAAGGGTCGGTAACCAGAGGACACAGATTGAAGGTGATCGGCAAAAGAGCCAGAGGCGACATGAGGAAACATTTTTTTATACGCAGCGAGTTATAATGATCTGTAATGCGTTGCCTGAAAGGGTGGTGGAAGCAGATTCAATAATAACTTTCAAAAGGGAATTAGGTAAGTCCTTGAAGGGAAAAAAATTACAGGGCTATGGGGAAAGAGCAGGGAAATAGGACTAATTGGATAATTCTTTCAAAGAGCCTGCACAGGCACGATGGGCCAAATGGCCTCCTCCTGTGCAATACCTCCTACAATACTATGATACTATGATATACGTAACAGCAGTTATTGCACTTCATGAAGTAATTTGTTATGTGAAGTGCTTTGAGTCATTTCAATATGAAAGTCATTGCATAAATACAAGCATTATTAATGATTTAAAATTCTCATCCTTGTATTCAAATCCCTCCATGGCCTTGCTCTCCTCCCCGGTCCAGTTTTCCTTCATGCTATGTGCCGAGGCGAGTCAGCCTGCCCAGGTGTGTGACGAGGGAAACCTGCCCCAATTACTTCCAGATCGCACTGATGCAAATGAAGCCGCATGTACTGTGATGTGAACAATGCACAGACCGTGAAGTGAACCAGAGACGTTAGCTACTGTCACCGCATTGCAAAGGAGCCAGCCTCTGGCCTAGTGGTAGCATTCCCACCTCGGAGTCAGAAGATGCAGCGTTTGACCCATCACTCCCCCCCCCCCCTCTCGCCCGCCCCTCCCCTCCACAGAGTACCGGTGAGTGGAGCCCAGAGCTCTGGCTCTGAATTTTGTGTTGATATCCAGCGGGATACCCTCACCTTGTACGGGTTGTGGGTAATAATTGTATGATTTATATAGATTAACGTTAATTGTATTCAAGTGGTGGGTATCAATTGGGGACTCTCTCGTATCCTTTTTATAGGAGAGCTTAGCTAGGGTGTGGTGTGTGTGTGTAAGGGGAATCTCTGTGAATAAAGGCTTGGAAACAACTGAAGACCAGGCTGTAATATTCTATCCTTTGCCACATGGCTATCCAATTTTAACAGTGGGAGCCCATTTTTCGACAGCGCCTCCCAAACCCGCGAACTCTACCACCTAGAAGGACAAGAGCAGCAGGCACATGGGAACAACACCACCTGCACGTTCCCCTCCAAGTCACACACCATCCCGACTTGGAAATATATCGCCGTTCCTTCATCGTCGCTGGGTCAAAATCCTGGAACTCCCTTCCTAACAGCACTGTGGGAGAACCTTCACCACACGGACTGCAGCGGTTCAAGAAGGCGGCTCACCACCACCTTCTCAAGGGCAATTAGGGATGGGCAATAAATGGTGGCCTCGCCAGCGATGCCCACATCCCATGAAAGAATTTTTAAAAAGCCCATTTTTCCCTCCCGCCTTATTGGACTAACCACCCTATCGGCTGGTGTAAACATAAGAACATAAGAACATAAGAAATTGGAGCAGGAGTAGGCCAATCGGCCCCTCGAGCCTGCTCCGCCATTCAATAAGATCATGGCTGATCTGATCCCAACCACAAATCTAAAGAACACAAGAAGTCGGAGCAGGACCCGGCCACATAGCCCCTGGGCCCTCTCCGCCACCCACAGGGCATTGACCGATCCGAACTCAGCTTCATGTCCAATTTCCTGCCCGCTCCCCATAACCCCTAATTCCCTTTCAAGATGGCTACGACCATGGAAGGGGCTTTCAAGTTGCGGCCTGTCAGCCTGCAAATCCTTCCACTACTTCACGCTATTCTTGAAGGGAAGAGTGTGAAGATACAAAAACAACAACAACTGTGTTGCAGCCCTGCCCTGATTTCAATGTGATATTTATACAGTTAACCATGTGTCAGTGGGCAGCAGTCTTAACTCTGAGTCAGGAGGTCGTGGGTTCAAGCCCCGCTCCAGAGACTTGAGCCCATAATCTAGGTTGATACTCCCAGGGCAGTACTGAGGGAGTGCTGCACTGTCTGAGGTGCCGTCTTTCAGATGAGACGTTAAATCGAGGCCCTGTCCGCCCTCTCAGGTGGACGTAAAAGATCTTATGGCACTATTTCGAAGAAGAGCAGGGGAGTTCTCCCCGGTGTCTTGGCCAATATTTATCCCTCACAATATCACTAAAACAGATTATCTGGTCATTATCACATTGTTGTTTGTGGGACCTTTCTGTGTGCAAATTTGGCCGCCGCGTTTCCTACACTACAACAGTGACTATACTTGGCTGTAAAGCACTTTGGGACATCCTGAGGTCGTGAAAGATGCTATAGAAATGCAACTTCTTTATTTCTTTAACTGTGGAAATGCTGATTTTGTTCTTCTCACCCAGCCATGGATGTTTCATCTCTCACTATTACAGCACTTAATCATATCATAACCAGAAACTGTCTTTCTCCAGAAATAATGAGGATTAATTTGTGAAAAATCACTTAAACAATTTGAACGCAACCTTGAATGCCAATGCGATTAATCAGTGTACTATTTACTTACTCATTGATTGATTGAAAGTGCCTTTCATTATATATAGTCGAAGGAGCCTGTGCTGGCTCTTTGAAAGAGCTACACAATTAATCCCACTCCCCCTGCTCTTTCCCCATAGCCCTGCAATTTTTTCCCCTTCGAGTATTTATCCAATTCCATTTTGAAAGTTACTATTGAAACTGCTTCCATCACCCTTTCAGGCAGTGCATTCCAGATCATAACAACTCGCTGCATGAAAAAAAATTCTCCTCATCTCCCCTCTGGTTCTTTTGCCAATTATCTTCAATCTGTGTCCTCCGGTTACCGACCCTTCTGCCACTGGAAACAGTTTCCCCTTATTCACTCTATCAAAACCGTTCATGATTTTGAACACCTCTATCAAATGTCCCCTTAACCTTCTCTGCTCTAAGGAGAACAATCCCAGCTTTCTTGCTTTTATGCTCTATGCCTCTGTTTATAAAGCCAAGGATCCCGTTTATAACAAAACTACACCAATTAGAAACAGCGCTGAAGATTATGGTACTGAAACCCTCATTCACATCTTTGTCACCTGCAGATTCGACTGTTCTCAATGCTCTCCTGGGCAGCTTCCATCCATAAACTTCAGCCCATCCATAACTCTGCTGCCCGTAGCCTATCCCACACCTAGCCCAGCTTGCCCATCGTCCATGTCCTCGCTGACCTACACTGGTTCTTGTTTCCCTAAATCCTCAGATTCAATATTCTTATCCTTGTGTTTAGATCCCTCCATGGCATCGTATCTCCCCATCTCCCTTATCTCATCCAGGCCTACAACCCCCTAGCTTTCCACTCCTCTGATTCTGGTCTCTTGTGTATCGACCCCTCAATTTGCCCAGCTGTGTCTTGAGTTGCCCAGATACTACTCTCTGGGATTCCATTCCTAGACCTTTCTCCCTCTCCACCCTCCTTTAAGACCCTCAATAAAAGCCACCTCTTTGACCAAGTTTTTGACCACCCATCCTAATCTCTCCTTCTTTGGCTCAGTATCCATTTTTCCCATACCTCCGTGAAATGTCTCAGGGCATTTAAGATGCTATATAAATACAAATTGTTGTCATTGTAAGGCTTGAATTGATATTACGCCTTATCACATCTCTCCAAAACATCCCAAGGTACTTCATGTACAATGAATTATGTTGTTTTTTTGAAGTGGATTGAGTTTTGATATGTCGACAAACATAACAGCCAATTTGCACGGAGCAAGATAGTTAATTTGTTTTGATGTTGTTGTTTGAGGGAGAAATATTGGCCAACACATGGTGAGAGCATCTTGCTCTTCTTCAAACAGTGTCATAGGCTTTTTAACATCCATCTGATTCAGAGGAAGACGTAGGCAGTTCTCTGCTTAACGTCTCAGCCTTGGTTGACCCTCTCAATCAAAAACAGCATTCCTCAGTACTGCACTGGAGTATTAGCCCAGTCTGTGTGCTTAAGTCTAATGCTTGATTTTAAACCCCTCCCCTCCACCTCTTACCCCCATGCCCTCATTTTAAATGCATGCAGGCTAAGCTCCAGTGGCCATATCAGTATAAATTTGATTTATTTTTAGCACCTGGCTCCTCAAAAGCCCGCTTTGACGTACCCTAAGATTATGACTATACTTCTGGTTTCAGACGAAGATATGTTTAATAAACAGAGCACTTCTCCACTGTCTCATTCCACGGCATTAATTATGCTTTTTCCCCCACATCAGTTGCATTTATAAAGTGGGCAATTCTCACCGACATGACAACATGCCATTAACTGCTGTAGAGAAGTTGGTGGCTGTATTTTGTGTCTGTATATTGATATGAGGGAGATTGTTGTAGCTGGGAAATCAGAAATGCCGACGGAAGAGAGATTATCTTTTTGAAATGTTAAAGCCTGGAAATGATTTGGTGCAACACAATCCGTAAATCATAGTATCATAGTAAATACAGTGCAGGAGGAGGCCATTCGGCCCATCGTGCCTGTGCTGGCTCTTTGAAAGAGCTATCCTATTAGTCCCATTCCCCTGTTCTTTCCCCATAGCCCTGTAAATTTTTTCCCTTTGAGTATTTATCCAATTCCCTTTTGAAAGTTACCATTGAATCTGTTTCCACCACCCTTTCAGGCAGCGCATTCCAGATCATTACAACTCACTGCGTAAAAAAATGTTTCCTCATGTCGCCTCTGGCTCTTTTGCCGATTACCTTAAATCAGTGTCCTCTGGTCACCGACCATTCTGCCACTGGAAACAGCTTCTCCTTAGGCACCTCTATCAAATCTCCCCTCAACCTTCTCTGTTCTAAGGAGAACAACCCCAGCTTCTCCAGACTCTCCACACAACTGAAGTCCCACAAACATTTTGACAATTTGTATCAAATTCTCTTGTCTCCCGTTTTAACGGAGGCCTTGTTCTGCTTGTGCTCTCCCATTGCTTGCTGGGAGCAGCTAACACGAGATCGCACCCTCGCAGCCTACATTGGAAACGGCATGCAGACTGAGGGATGTAGTTCGAGCATTTTAAGTTCTTGTGGTAAATATACGTCACAGACCGTGAACTTCACCCGATGCAAACTGTCGCTACGGCGTCAAACTGGCGACAACAACAACTTGCATCCATACAGCAGCTTTAACATAGAAAATTTCCGAACGAGCTTCGCAGAGGCGTAATCAGACAAAGATGGACGCCGAGCCAAAGGTGGAGATATTGGGAGGGGTGACCAAAAGCTTGGACAACAAGGTAGGTCTTAAGGAGGGGCCTTAAAGGTGGAGAAGTAGATGGAGAGGGCGAGGTGTTTAGGGAGGGAATTGAAGAGCGTGGGGCTGAAGGCATGGTGGAGCGAAGGGAGGAAGGGACCCACACAAGATAAGATTTAGACTAATGAAGAGTTGGTGGGGGCGGGGGGGGGGAGTTGTAGGGCGGAAGAGGTCACAGAGATCGGGAGGGACGAGGCCATGAAGGGCTTTAAACACACAAGGATGAGAATTTTAAACTAGAGGCATTGGAGAAGGCCCCATTGTAGGCCAGTGAGGACAGGGGTGATGGGTGATTGGTGCTTAGTATGAGATAGGATATAGGCAGCAGAATTTTGGGTGTGCTGAAATTTATGGAGGATGGTGGATGGGAGGCCAGCCAGGAGAGCATTGGAATAGTCAAGTCTGGAGGTGACAGAGGCAGGGGTAAGGGTTTCAGCAGCAGATGGGCTGAGGCGGAGAGGTAGGGGAGTAATGTTACAGCGTTGGAAGTAGGGGCGTTTTATGATGGGCAGGATATGGAGTTAGACGCTCAGCTAATAGCTGCTATCAAGTAAATCGTAGAATCATAGAATCATAGAAAGTTACGGCACAAAAGGAGGCCATTCGGCCCATCGTGTCCGTGCCGGCCGAAAGAGAGCCATCCAGCTTAATCCCACTTTTCAGCAATTGGTCCATAGCCCTGTAGGTCACGGCACTTCAGGTGCACATCCAACTACTTTTTAAATGAGTTGAGGGTTTCTGCCTCTAACACCCTTTCAGGCAGTGAGTTCCAGACCCCCACCACCCTCTGGGTGAAAAAAATTCTCCTCAGCTCCCCTCTAATCCTTCTATCAATTACTTTAAATCAATGCCCCCTGGTCACTGACCCCTTTGCTAAGGGAAATAGGTCCTCCCTATCCACTTTATCTGGTCCTCTCATAATTTTATATACCTCAATTAAATCTCCCTTCAGCCTCCTTTGTTCCAAAGAAAACAACCCCACATTCAAGTCCAAATCATTAATTTGTACCACAAAAAGCGAGGGACTTAGTACTGAGCCTTGCAGAACCCCACTGGAAAAAGCCTTCCAGTCGCAAAAACACCATCAACCATTACCCTTTGCTTCCTGCCACTGAGCCAATTTTGGATCCAACTAGCCACTTTCCCTTGGATCCTGTGGGCTTTTACTTTTTTGACCAGTCTGCCATGTGAAGGCAATGGCCCTGAATTTCCACAAGGCTCTTCTAATTTCTTGCCATAATTTCAGCAGAAACCCCAGAGAAATAGTTGTAAAAGGCAATTTTTAGTCTTGTGCACCTTTTCTCTGGGGACTCCACAGCCTGTTGGGGGAGAGAGTTCCAGATTTCCACTATCCTTTTTCATGAAAAAGTGCTTTCTGATTTCACTCTTAAATGGCCTGGCTCTAACTTTAATATTATGTCCCCTTGTTCTGTATTGCTCTCTGTATCTATCACATCATTACCCCTTATCATATTAAGGACTTCGATCAGATCACCCCCTCAAACTTCTACACTCACGGGAATACAAAACAAGTTTATCAACCTATCCTTGTAAGTTATCCCTTTAAGCTCCTGTATCATTCTGATGAATCTGTGCTGTACCCCCTCAAAGAGTATATCTTTCTTGAGGTTCAGTGCCCAAAACTGAATGCAGTACTCCAAATAGGGTCTGACCGAGGCTCAGTATAGCTCAAGCATCACGTCCTCACTTTTGTATTTCAACCCTCTTGAGATAAACTCTCTTAACATTCCTTTAGTCTTTTTGACTAATTTTGTACCTGTCTATTAGCTTTTAGTAATCTGTGCACAAAGACATCCAAATCCCTCTGCTCCTCCGCAGTTCCTAGTCTCTTACCACTAAGAAAATATTCTGATTTGTCTTTATCAGATCCAAAGTGGATGACCTCACAGCTCCCCACATCGAACTCCATTTGCCATTATTTTGCCCATTCACTTAGTCTGTCCATGTCCCTTTGTAACTTCCTGCTCCCATTCACACAACTTATTGTGCCTCCTAATGTAGTGTCGCCTGCAAACTTAGATGTACAACTCTCTATTCTTTAATTGCTAGTCATTAATATATATATGATGAAAAGCTGAGGCCCCCGTACAGATCCCCGAGGAACACAACTTGTTTCAATCTGCCAATCAGACAGCGTTCCCTTTATCCCTACTCTCCGTCTCCTACTTCCCAACCAATTACAAACCCATGTCACAAGGTTACGGGAGTTCTCCTGATCTCCCACCATAACTTCGGCAGAAGATTGGCGGAGCGCCTGGAGGAACAGCATGAATGACCAAAAGACGCCATTTCTGCAGAACTTCTGCCGATCTTTACGGTGTGAGATGGTGAGAGCCTTGCCTGAATACTCCCCCACTCTCTATAATATATTAAACGTCTTGTGTCTGTACACAATTCCTGACTACAAAACCTTACTTCTGGTTGTCACATTTTCGTCACACTTTTGTGTCACATATTTCCATTATGAATTGCAATGTCCTTATGGATAATGCAAGCTGTCTATGTAAATGTGTCTCACTGTAATTACACCCTCCTGCTCGGGGTAGCGCTGTAGCACCTCAGTTTCGCATCTCTCACTTCTTCAGTCTATAATGCAGAGAAACTCCCATGGACCAATCAATGCTGCTTCTCTGCGTCCCCAATTGCCTGATTGATATTTAACTATAAGTAATAATATAAAAATATTGTTGTAAAAATATATTAAAAACCTTATGTCCGAGTGCCTTGGTCCAGTTACCCCACCGGCAAACCGTTCTTGGTGTTGAACTCCCCTCTCCCGCCTTGGGAAGTATCACAGGAGATTGGCTAGCATTAAGGCCGCTTCTCAGGTATCAGCCTTGGCTCAGTGGTAACAGTCCTGCCTCTGAGTCATGAAGGGCATGGGTTCATAGTCCTACCCAAGATTAGAGATTTAAGCACATAATCTAGGCTGACTCTCTGAGGGAGTGCTGCACTGTCAGAGGTGCTGTCTTTTGGATGAGACATTCAATCGAGGCCCCGTCTACCCTCTCAGGTGGATGTAAAATATCCCATGGGACTATTTGAAGAAGAGCAGGGGCGTTCTCCCCGGTGTCCTGACCAATATTTATCTCTAAACCAACACCAAAAAAAATTACCTGGTCATTATTTTTTTTATTTGTTCATGGGATATGGGTGTTGCCAGCATTTATTGCCCATCCCTAATTGCCCTTGAGAAGGTGGTGGTGAGCTGCCTTCTATGAACTGCTGCAGTGATGGTTCTCCCGCAGTGTTACAACTGAGTGGCTTGCTAGGTGATTTCAGAGGGCAATTAAGAATCAACCACATTGCTGTGGGTCTGGAGTCACATATAGGCCAGACTGGTTGGTTTCCTTCCCTAAAGGACATTAGTGAACCAAATGGGTTTTTACAACAATCTGGTAGCTTTATGGCCACCATTACTGATACTAGTATTTTAATTCCAGATTATTTTTTTATTTAATTAATTGAATTTAAATTTGCCAGCTGCCATGGTGGGATTTGAACTCATACTCTGGATTTTAGTTTAGGCTGCTAGATTACTAGTCCAGTAACATAACCACTCTGCTACCATACCCCCATTATCACATTGCTGTTCATGGGAGCTTGCTGTGTGCAAATTGGCTGCCGCGTTTCCTACAGTGCAACAGTGACTACACTTCAAAATTTATTTAATTGACTGAAAAGTGCTTTGGAACGTCCTGAGGCCGTGAAAGGCACCATATAGATGCAAGTTCTTTCTTTCTTTTCTCTTTTTCTGACATGCTTAATTCTTGGGCAGAGTCCACCGGTACTATTTGATCGCAGTTTTTGTTGCTGCTTAAGCCACTCACTTGAATTCTGGGTCCTTTGCGACTTTTAAAAATCCCTATCCAAAGCGCAGCAGATTGCTTTCTGTCACGGCTGATATAGTGATGGAGGAGGTGGATTGACACTTTGCCATAAGTTGGAGCATTTCGTAATGATGTCAGTCCCCAAACACTTTGAGAGTACCAAGTTACAAAATACTGAGTTGTGATCGAATTCTCATCCTTGTTTTCAAATCCTACCATGGCCTCGTACCCTCCCTATCTCTGTAACCTGCTATCCCTCCGAGATCTCTGCATTCCTCCAATTCTGGCATCTTGTGCATCCCCGATTTTCATCGCTCCACCATTGGTGGCCGTGCATTCAGCTGCCTACAACTATAACAACAACAACTTGCATTTATATAGCGTATTTAACATAGTAAAACCTCCCAAGTCGCGTCACAGGAGAGTTATCAAACAAAATTTGACACCGAGCCACATGGGGAGAACCTTCATCACACGGACTGCAGCGGTTCAAGAAGGCGGCTCACCACCACCTTCTCAAGGGCAATTAGGGATGGGCAATAAATGCCGGCCTCGCCAGCGACGCCCACATCCCATGAACGAATAATAAAAAAAAAATTAGGACAAGTGACCAAAAGCTTGGTCAAAGAGGTAGGTTTTAAAGAGGGTCTTAAAGGAGGAGAGAGAGGTAGAGAGGCGGAGAGGTTCAGGGAGGGAATTCCAGAGCTTAGGGCCTAGGCAGCTGAAAGCATGGCTGCCAATGGTGGAGAGGTGAAATTTGAGGATGCACAATATACTACAGCAGTCCTGCAAGATTATGTTATGCGTAATATTACTGGGATCAATGGTGCTGGAATCCCTTTACAATTAGGCAACAGAAAATAACATCGGAAAATCGTTTCTCCTGAAGGACTAGTAACGTGATTCGTAAGATAATGGATTGGTTTTAGCAGAATCAGACTAAGCTGACCCATCGTAAAGAGTCTCCTACAATGCAGAGCACGCCTGATCAGCACGCATGGCCATTCAAGGTGAACTGAGGCATTGTAATCCAACAGTCAACCTGTCAGAACTGTCTGACAGTTGTAACGTGAGGGATATCAGTGAACAGGAATTGGAATTAGGATTGCATAAATACAGGAATGACATGCCTGACATGACTTCTCAAGGAATGCGCAAAAGGCAAGAATTGGAGGAGTACAGAGATCTCGGAGGATTGTAGGTCTGGAGGAGGTTACAGAGATAGGGAGGGGTGAGGTCATGGAGGGATTTGAAAATGAGGATGAGAATTTTAAAATCAAGGCATTCCCGGACTGGGAGCCAATGTAGATCACAGAGCACAAGGGTGATGGGAGAACGGGACTTGGTGCAAGTTAGGATACAGGCAGCAGAGTTTTGGATGAGCTCAAGTTTATGGAGGGTGGAAGATGGCAGGCCGGCCAGGAGAGCATTGTAATAGAGAGCCCAGGCCCTAAGATATGGAATTCCCTCCGTAGCCTCTCTGCCTCGCTCTCTCTCCTCCTTTAAGACGCTCTTTAAAATCTGCCTCTTTGACCCAGCTTTTGGTCACCTGTGCTAATATCTCCTTATGTGGCTCGGTGTCAAATTTTGTTTGATAATTGCATCTGTGAAGTGCCTTGGGACATTTTACAGCATTGAAGGTGCTATATAAATGCAAATTGTTGTTGTTGAATGGGACAGGTAGCACCTGGCTGTGTTGGATAACCTGGGTGTAGTGCACACAGGGGAAATGGAGTGGGGAGGATCGGTCACCCATAAGGGAGTCTACCTGATTTTCTGCCCATTCATTTAAATTGACAGAGATGGTGATGGGTTTTGTTACAGACGGTGATCCTTTCCTGCTTGACCTTCCGCTAGATGCTGTGCTCGGGCGTACCAATACACCCAAGTACAAGAACATGAAAATGTGCTCTCCATAAAGAAAGAACTTGCATTTATATAGCACCTTTTACATCCTCAGGTTGTCCCAAAGTGCTTCACGGCCAATTAAGTACAATCACTGTTATAATATAGGCAAACACGGTAAGATCCCACAAACAGCAATGGCATAAATGACTAGACGATCTGTTTTAGTGCTGGTGGCTGAGGGATCAGTATTGGTTAGGACACCGGGAAGAACTCCTTCACTCTTATTCAAATAGTGCCATGAGATCTTTTATGTCCATCTGAGAGAGCAGATTGATTTAACATCTCACCCAAAAGAAAGATCCTCCAGCACTGCACTGAAGTGTCGGCCTAGGCAACGTACTTAAGTCTCTGCAGCTGGGCTTGAACCTACAACCTTCTGACTCAGAGGCAAGAGGGCTACCTCTGAGTCAAGGCTGACGCACTACTGCTGTAAGGAGCGGAGTAGAAGGGTTCCAATATGTTTGGCTTTCTGACTGCGCTTCGTGGAGCCTCACCCCACCATATGAGTCCTTTACACCAGACCCCAGAGGTCATCCCATTAGTGCCAGCTGTGGTTCATTGGTAGAACTCTCACTTCTGAGACAGAAGGTTGTGGATTCATAGTTCCACTCCAGAGACTTGAGCACATCATCTAGGCTGACACTCCAGTGCAGTATTGAGGGAGTGCTGTACTGTTGAAGGTGCCGTCTCTCGGATGAGAGGTTAAACCAAAGCTCTCTTAGGTGGATGTAAAAGATGCCATGGCATTATTTCGACAAAGAGCAGGGGAATTCTCCCCGGTGTCCTGGCCAATATTTATCTCTCAACCAACATCACTAAAACAGATTATCCAGCCATTATCTCATTGTTGTTTGCGGGACCTTGCTGTGCGCAAATTGGCTGCCGCATTTCCTACATTACAACATTGACTACACTTCAAAAATACTTAATTGGCTGTAAAGTGCTTAGGGACATCATGAGGTCATGAAAGGCACTATATAAATGCAAGTCTTTCCTCTTTTCATCCTGATATTTTATCAATCACTGCACACTCCCAGACATACACAAGTTTGTCAATTTTTTTCAAGATTAAAAGCTCAAGTCTTTTTTTGTGTGTGGGTGAGTGAGGGGTGGGGGCAGGAGTACATTTGAGCTGTTAGCAACTCAGGAGTTACCAAAGATATGAGCTACAGGCTGGCCATGAAATCTATTGCTGTCTCCAAACTAGGCCTTTTGGGAGCCTTTTTTTAATTTGTTAGCTCTTTATTCCACAAGCAGTAAACTGTGGAAGCCCTAAGGGACAGCAAGGCAGATGTAGGATTATGAGACTCCTGTTCCGTATGTAACATTGAAATTTATTAATTAAGGATATCATAATTTTGTTTAAGCACCAACACTTCTCACACAGATATGCAGACTTTTAGAGCTCGCAATTAAAATACCCGGCTTATTGTAAGCCATGTTTCAAACAATGTTCTGCTCCAGTATTTATTTTCTCTGTGAGATTGAGAACAGTAATATGCTGTTTATAAATTCTGCAGACATTAATTTTACACTGCTTGCTCTTGTGAGTCACAAAGCCCAGCTCTAAGTATTACAGAATAAACATGAGCAGTATTTTTGCCATGTTTGCTGATCTGAAATGGATTGTTCTAGAAATTCACTCACAACCCAGCAGGAAAGACAGGAAAGACTGAACAGGCCGGGGCTCTTTTCTCCAGAAAAGAGAAGGCTGAGGGGTGACCTGATAGAGGTCTTTAAGATAATAAAAGGGTTTAATAGGGTAGACGTGGAGAAAATATTTCCACTTATGGGGGAGTCCAAGACTAGGGGCCATAAATATAAGATAGAGTCATAGAGTCATAGAGTTATACAGCACGGATAGAGGCACTTCGGCCCATCGTGTCCGCGCCAGCCATCAAGCCCTGTCTACTCTAATCCCATATTCCAGCATTTGGTCCGTAGCCTTGTATGCTATGGCATTTCAAGTGCTCATCCAAATGCTTCTTGAATGTTGTGAGGGTTCCTGCCTCCACAACCCTTTCAGGCAGTGAGTTCCAGACTCCAACCACCCTCTGGGTGAAAAAGTTCTTTCTCAAATCCCCTCTAAACCTCCCGCCTTTTACCTTGAATCTATGCCCCCTTATTATAGAACCCTCAACGAAGGGAAAAAGCTCCTTAGTATCCATCCTATCTGTGCCCCTCATAATTTTGTACACCTCAATCATGTCCCCCCTCAGCCTCCTCTGCTCCAAGGAAAACAAACCCAATCTTCCCAGTCTCTCTTCATAGCTGAAGCGCTCCAGCCCTGGTAACATCCTGGTGAATCTCCTCTGCACCCTCTCCAAAGCGATCACATCCTTCCTGTAGTGTGGCGACCAGAACTGCACACAGTACTCCAGCTGTGGCCTAACCAGTGTTTTATACAGCTCCATCATAACCTCCTTGCTCTTATATTCTATGCCTCGGCTAATAAAGGCAAGTATCCCATATGCCTTCTTTACCACCTTATCTACCTGTTCCGCCGCCTTCAGGGATCTGTGAACTTGCACACCAAGATCCCTCTGACCCTTTGTCTTGCCTAGGGTCCTCCCATTCATTGTGTATTCCCTTGCCTTGTTAGTCCCTCCAAAGTGCATCACCTCGCACTTTTCCGGGTTAAATTCCATTTGCCACTGTTCCGCCCATCTGACCAACCCATCTATATCGTCCTGCAGACTGAGGCTATCCTCCTCGCTATTTACCACCCTACCAATTTTTGTATCATCAGCGAACTTATTGATCATACCTTTTACATTCATATCCAAGTCATTAATGTAGACCACAAACAGCAAGGGACCCAGCACCGATCCCTGTGGTACCCCACTGGCCACAGGCTTCCAGTCACAAAAACAACCTTCGACCATCACCCTCTACTTCTGCCACTAAGCCAGTTTTGTATCCAAAGTGCCAAGGCACCCTGGATTCCATGGGCTCGTACCTTCTTGATCAGTCTCCTGTGGGGGACTTTATCGAAGGCCTTACTGAAATCCATGTATACCACATCCACTGCGTTACCCTCATCCACACGCCTAGTCACCCCCTCAAAAAATTCAATCAAATTAGTCAGACATGATCTTCCCTTGACAAAGCCATGTTGACGATCCCTGATTAATCCTTGCTTCTCCAAGTGGAGACTAATTTTGTCCTTCAGAATTTTTTCCAATAATTTTCCTACCACTGATGTTAGGCTCACTGGCCTGTAGTTCCCCGGTTTTTCCCTACTCCCCTTCTTGAATAATGGTACTACATTAGCGGTTCTCCACTCCTCTGGCACATCCCCTGTGGCCAGAGAGGTTCTGAATATATGTGTTAGAGCCCCCGCAATCTCCTCCTTTGCCTCACACAGTAGCCTGGGATACATTTCGTCCGGGCCTGGGGATTTATCCATTTTTAGGCCTGCTAAAACCGCCAATACCTCCTCCCGCTCGATGTTAATATGTTCGAGTATATCACAGTCCCCCTGCCGTATTTCTATGTCTACATCGTCCTTCTCCATAGTGAAAACAGATGCAAAAAATTCATTTAGAACCCCTCCTACATCTGCCGGCTCCACACACAGATTGCCATTTTTGTCCCTAATGGGCCCTATTTTTTCCCTAGTCATCCTCTTACCCTTAATATACTTATAAAACATCTTAGGATTTTCCTTTATTTTGCTCGCCAGTGTTATTTCATGGCCCCTCCTTGATCTCCTAATTTCTTTTTTAAGTATCCCCCTGCTCTTTTTGTACTCCTCTAGGGCTTCCTCCGTCTTTAGCCTTTTGTATCTGCCAAAAGCCCTCCTTTTTTTCCTAATCCATTCTCGTATATCCCCTGACATCCAAGGTTCCCTGGAGTTCTTGGAACCACCCTTGACCTTTACGGGAACATGTTGCCATTGTATGGTCTCAATCTCCCTTCTGAAAGACTCCCATTGCTCCGATGCGGATTTTCCTACAAGCAGCTGATCCCAGTCCATTTTGGCCAGATCCTGCCTTATCCTATTAAAATCGGCCTTCCCCCAATTTAGAACCTTTATTTCCGGCCCCTCCCTATCCTTTTCCATGACCACCTTAAATCTCACCGAATTATGGTCACTGTCACCAAAGTGCTCACCTACTAGCACTTCTTCCACTTGGCCGGCCACATTCCCTAGAATTAGGTCCAGTACCGCCCCCTCTCTTGTAGGACTTTCTACATGCTGGCTCAAAAAGCTCTCCTGGATGCACGTTAAGAATTTTGTACCCTCTAAGCCTTTTACACTCTGAGTATCCCAGTTAATATTGGGGAAGTTGAAATCCCCCACTATTATTACCCTATTATTTGCACAATTTTCTGAGATTTGCCTACATATCTGTTCCTCTATCTCCCCCTGACTGTTTGGGGGCCTATAGTACACTCCCATCAAAGTGCTTGCCCCCTTTTTGTTTTTAAGCTCCACCCATATGGCCTCATTAGAGGAACCTGCTAATATATCATCCCTCCTTATGGCAGTAATTGATTCTTTAATTAATATTGCGACCCCCCCCTCCTCTTATACCTCCCCCTCTGTCTCGCCTGATGATTCTGTACCCCGGAATATTGAGCTGCCAGTCTTGCCCCTCCCTCAACCATGTCTCTGTGACAGCAACAATATCATACTCCCATGTGTTTATCAACACCTTCAGTTCATCCACCTTATTCGCAAGACTCCTTGCATTAAAATAGATGCCATCCAGCCTTGCCCTCACATATTTGCCCTGTCTTCCAAGCTGACTTGTTTTTTTCTCTATATTTGGCTGCACATCACGCCCTATTGTAGCTCCACTCTGTATCCCATCCCCCTGCCAAGTTAGTTTAAAACCCCCCCAACAGTGCTAGCAAACCTCCCCGCAAGGATATTTGTCCCGCTCTGGTTCAGGTGCAACCCGTCCGACTTGTACAAGTCCCACCTTCCCCAGAAGCAGGCCCAGTGATCCAGGAAACTGAAACCCTCCCTCCTGCACCAACTCTTTAGCCACGCATTCATCTGTTCTATCCTCCTATTTCTATACTCACTAGCCCGTGGCACTGGGAGTAATCCAGAGATTACAACCTTTGAGGTCCTGCTCTTTAATCTGCTACCTAACTCCCTAAATTCTTGATGCAGGACCTCATCTCCCTTCCTACCTATGTCGTTGGTCCCAATGTGGACCACGACCTCTGCCTGCTCACCCTCCCCCTTGAGAATGCCCTGTAGCCGCTCAGTGACATCCATGACCCTGGCACCAGGGAGGCAACAAACCATCCTGGAGTCACGTTTACGGCCACAGAAACGCCTGTCTGTTCCCCTTACGATAGAATCCCCTACCACTATAGCTCTTCCACTCTTTTTCCTCCCAGCCTGTGCAGCAGAGCTACCCCTGGTGCCAGGAAGTTGGCTGCTGCTGCCTTCCCCTGATAAGTCATCCCCCTCAACAATATCCAAAGCGGTATATTTGTTTGAGAGGGGGACGGCCACAGGGGACCCCTGCACTGCCTGCCTGCTCCTCTTACTCTGCCTGGTGGTCACCCAATTTTTTCCTGCCTGTACAACCTTTACCTGCGGTGTTACCATCTCACTAAACGTGCTATCCACGACGTTCTCAGCATCGCGAATGCTCCTTAATGAATCCATCCGCAGCTCCAGTGCTGCAATGCGGTTTGTCAGTAGCTGCAGCTGGATACATTTCCCGCACACATGGTCGTCAGGGACACCGGAAGGGTCCCTGATTTCCCACATAGAGCAGGAAGAGCATAACACGGGGCTGGGCTGTCCTGACATGACTTACCCTTTAACTAATTAATTCAAATTAAATGAATCCCACCAATTTCACTTCAATTAAAAAGGTATACTCAAGGGCCCTTGCTGAACAGCAGTCCCCCACTACACAACAGAGACCCGAGAATCCACAAACTCTAACCTTAGACAAATTCAGCAGGAAAATACTCACCAGCCAATCACTTACCTCTTCCTTGGTGACGTCCCACTTGGATTACTTTTTGCTTCTTATTTATCTTAGGTCCAGGAGTTAAGTCCCTGTGATGTCGCACAGTAGTTGTCTCTTGGTGCAGGTCTGCTGCTGCTTTTATTCCACAATCTCAGTCTTCTGCTCTCAGGTCCACTACCGCTCTGCAGGAAAAGTTTGGAAAAGCAAGGCAAAGCAGCACCTCCTTCCCCCACTTCACCAAACTCCCACACTTACCGAACTCTCAGCACACTGTGTATATCCGCACACCGATAGTCACTAATAAATCTAATAGGTAATTCAGGAGAAACCTCTTTACCCAAAGAGTGGTTAGAATGTGGAACTTGCTACCACACGGAATTGTTGAGGTGACTAGCATATATGCATTTGTGGGGAAGCGAGATAAGTACATGAGGGAGAAAGGAGTAGAAGGATATGCTGATAGGGTTCGATGAAGTAGGGTTGGAGGAGCATAAACATCGGCACAGACCAGTTGGGCCGAATGGCCTGTTCCTGGCTGTAAATTCTGTGCAATTCTATGTAACACCAGAGTGCCCGAGCACCAGTCAAAATGAGCAGAGGTGGACTACATAATAAGATTAATTCAATTTTGGACACAGACGAGCATTCGCATTAGGCATGTGTGTTCCAGCTGCAGTACAGGTGAGATACGCTGCACAGTCACGTTTTCGCCAATGAACGCAGTGTTTGTACTTTCTTCTAACAGTTTTGGAGCCCTGCTGCACACATATGGCTTCTGTCCTTTAGCTGATACAAAACTGCATGTGGAAGAACAGCCCAAGCCCACTGCTTGTGGCACTAGTGCTAACTGTGGAGACCAAAATAAGTGCCTGACAACAGGGTCTTGAACGTCCTCTAGACAGAGCTCCAAAAATGGTTATAGTCGCCCCCAACATTCCATTTACGCCGATGTTGCAACTCAATCCGGGACTTGAAACCATCGATGCCGTCCGGTGCTGATCCCATGTAAGTTGCAGGATCAACTCATTTCAATATGCACTGGTGTAGCCTCGTCCAGCCCTACAACCCTCCAAAAAACTCTATGTTATTCCAATTCAGGCCTCTTGTGCATCCCCCAGTTCCTTTGCCCCACCATTGGCGGCCGTGTCTCCAACTGTCTAGCCCTAAGCTCTGGAATTCCTTCCCGAAACCTGTTCATCTCTCCACCTCTCTCTCCCCCTTTAAGATGCTCCTTAAAACCTACCTCTTTGACCAAGCATTTGGTCACCTGTCCCAATGTCTCCTTCTTTGACTCGGTGCCAATTTTTTTCTGATTGCGCTCCTGTGAAGCACCTTGGGGTGTTTTACGACAATAAAGGTGCTATTTTTGTGTAAGTTCTTGTTCAACAGTACAACTGTCGTGTTTGAGGACAGCAATGTGCTGGGTGGGGCTTGGAAATTAGGGGTGCAGCCCTTAAAAAGAGCAAGAATGGGCAGGAGATTGCAGCAAGTCAGGCAGCATCCACGGAGAGAGGAACAGAGTTAACGTTTAAGATCGATGAGCTTTCATCGGAACTGGAAGACGTTAGAGACAAACAGCTTTTAGTCAAGTACAGAAAAAGAACAAAAGGGAAAGTCTGTGATGGGGTGGAGGGCAATGGTGATTAAATGACAAAAGGAAGGATGGTCCAAGGCAAAAGGAGCTGCTAATGAAACAAGTAAAGAAACCAAAGATGGGTTATAAAGAGGAGGTGTAACTGGCTACAGCAGTACGGTAGCATAGTGGTTATGTTACTGAACTAGTAATCCCGCGGGCTGAACTAAAATCATGAGTTCAAATCCAGCCACGGCAGCTGGTGAATTTAAATTAAATTCATATTAATTAAACAAAATCTGGAATTAAAATACTAGTATCAGTAATGGTGGCCATGAAACTACTGGATTGTTGTAAAAACCCATCTGGTTCACTAATGTGCTTTAGGGAAGGAAACCTGGTGTTCTTACCCGGTCTGGCCTATATGTGACTCCAGACCCACAGCAATGTGGCTGATTATTAATTGCCCTCTGAAATGGCCTAGCAAGCCACTCAGTTGTAAAATCTCACGACGAAAAGTCATAATAAGAATAAAACTGGACAGACCACTAAGCACCGGACATGACAATGGCAAACCAAGCCCAGACGACCCTGCAAAGTCCTCTTCACTAACATCTGGGGACTTGTGCCAAAAGTGGGAGAGCTGTCCCACAGGCTAGTCAAGCAACAGCCTGACATGGCCATACTCACAGAATCATACCTTTCAGCCAATGTCCCAGACTCTTCCATCACCATCCCTGGGTATGTCCTATCCCATCGGCAGGACAGACCCACCAGAGGTGGCGGTAGTGTGATATACAGTCAGAAGGGAGTAGCCCTGGGAGTCCTCAACATTGACTCTGGACCCCATGAAATCTCATGGCATCAGGTCAAACATGGGCAAGGAAACCTCCTGCTGATGAATCAGTCGTCCTCCATGTTGAGAAGCACTGAGGGTAGCAAGGGCACAAAATATACTCTGGGTGGGGGACTTCAATGTCCATCACCAAAGAGTGGCTCTGGTAGCACCACTACTGGCTGAGTCCTGAAGGACATAGCTGCCAGACTGGGCCTGCGGCAGGTGAGTGAGCGAACCAACACGAGGGAAAAACTTACTTAACCTCGTCCTCACCAATCTACTTGTCGCAAATGCATCTGTCCATGACAGTATTGGTAGGAGTGACCACCGCACAGTCCTGGTGGAGACGAAGTCCCGTCTTCGCACTGAGGACACCATCCAACGTGTTGTGTGGCACTACCACCGTGCTAAATGGAATAGATTCAGAACAGATCTAGCAGCTCAAAACTGGGCATTCATGAGGCGCTGTGGGCCATCATCAGTAGCAGAATTGTATTCCAGCACAATCTGTAACCTCGTGGCCCGGCATATTCCTCACTCCACCATTACCAACAAGCCAGGGGATCAACCCTGGTTCAATTAGGAGTGTAGAAAAGCATGCCAAGAGCAGCACCAGGCGTACCTAAAAATGAGGTGCCAACCTGGTGAAGTTACAACTCAGGACCTCATACATGCTAAACAATGGAAGCAACATGCTATAGACAGAGCTAAGCGATTCCACAACCAACGGATCAGATCAAAGCTCTGCAGTCCTGCCACATCCAGTCATGAATGGTGGTGGACAATTAAACAACTAACAGGAGGAGGAGGCTCTGCAAACATCCCCATCCTTAATGGTGGCGGAGTCCAGCACATGAGTGCAAAAGACAAGGTTGAAGCGTTTGCAACCATCTTCAGCCAGAAGTGCCGAGTGGATGATCCATCTCGGCCGCCTCCCGATATCCCCACCATCACAGAAGCCAGTCTTCAGCCAATTCGATTCACTCCACGTGATATCAAGAAATGGCTGAGTGCACTGGATACAGCAAAGGCTATGGGCCCCGGCAACATCCCAGCTGTAGTGCTGAAGACTTGTGCTCCAGAACTAGCTGCGCCTCTAGTCAAACTGTTCCAGTACAGCTACAACACTGGCATCTACCCGACAATGTGGAAAATTGCCCAGGTATGTCCTGTCCACAAAAAGCAGGACAAATCCAATCCGGCCAATTACCACCCCATCAGTCTACTCTCAATCATCAGCAAAGTGATGGAAGGTGTCATCGACAGTGCTATCAAGCAGCACTTACTCACCAATAACCTGCTCACCGATGCTCAGTTTGGGTTCCGCCAGGACCACTCGGCTCCAGACCTCATTACAGCCTTGGTCCAAACATGGACAAAAGAGCTGAATTCCAGAGGTGAGGTGAGAGTGACTGCCCTTGACATCAAGGCAGCATTTGACCGAGTGTGGCACCAAGGAGCCCCAGTAAAATTGAAGTCAATGGGAATCAGGGGGAAAACTCTCCAGTGGCTGGAGTCATACCTAGCACAAAGGAAGATGGTAGTGGTTGTTGGAGGCCAATCATCTCAGCCCCAGGACATTGCTGCAGGAGTTCCTCAGGGCAGTGTCCTAGGCCCAACCATCTTCAGCTGCTTCATCAATGACCTTCCCTCCATCATAAGGTCAGAAATGGGGATGTTCGCTGATGATTGCACAGTGTTCAGTTCCATTCGCAACCCCTCAAATAATGAAGCAGTCCGAGCCCGCATGCAGCAAGACCTGGACAACATCCAGGCTTGGGCTCATAAGTGGCAAGTAACATGCGCGCCAGATAAGTGCCAGGCAATGACCATCTCCAACAAGAGAGAGTCTAACCACCTTTCCTTGACATTCAACGGCATTACCATCGCCGAATCCCCCACCATCAACATCCTGGGGGCCACCATTGACCAGAAACTTAACTGGACCAGCCATATAAATACTGTGGCCACGAGACCAGGTCAGAGGCTGGGTATTCTGCGGCAAGTGACTCACCTCCTGACTCCCCAAAGCCTTTCCACCAAGTCAGGAGTGTGATGGAATACTCTCCACTTGCTTGGATGAGTGCAGCTCCAACAACACTCAAGAAGCTCGACACCATCCAAGATAAAGCAGCCCGCTTGATTGACACCCCATCCACCACCCTAAACATTCACTCCCTTCACCACCGGCGCACAGTGGCTGCAGTGTGTACCATCCACAGGATGCACTGCAGCAACTCGCCATGGCTTCTTCGACAGCACCTCCCAAACCTGCGACCTCTACCACCTAGAAGGACAAGAGCAGCAGGCACATGGGAACAACACCACCTGCACGTTCCCCTCCAAGTCACACACCATCCCGACTTGGAAATATATCGTCGTTCCTTCATTATCGCTGGGTCAAAACCCTGGAACTCCCTTCCTAACAGCACTGTGGGAGAACCGTCACCACACGGACTGCAGCAGTTCAAGAAGGCGGCTCACCACCACCTTCTCAAGGGCAATTAGGGATGGGCAATAATTGCCGGCCTCGCCAGCGACGCCCACATCCCATGAACAAATAAAAAAAATAGCAGAGGGGGAGGGAAGCTTGGGAAATCTGACAAAGAGGAGAAGGCCCCAATCTGCATATTTAAAGTAGGACACACCGTCCAGAAGCCTGAGTGAAAATCACTGTTAACGGGATCTGGGCGGTAAGTAACACGGGCGATTTTAACTGCCCACCTGCCCGGTTCCCTTCTTTCTATTTGTCCTTGCCAAATCCAATGGGATTTTAGACACAGCACTTTCCACTTGTCCGATTGACTCCCACACCCATTGGTCCCTCTGAATTGTCCTTCTGACTCATGCAGGGCATTTCACTGCTCCCTCATGAGATCCAAAGTGATCTTCAGCGGATCTTCCTCGGTGAGCGAAGGCTTTATTGGATCTCCCTTGTTACCTCCGTGACCATCCATGTTTGTATCTTTCCCAGCTGGATTGATGCACTCACCATTCCTTATACCATTGACCTGCCCATTTTCAGGGCTTAACAACAACAACAATTTGCATTTACGTCGTGCCTTTAACGTAGTAAAACGTCTCAAGGCACTTCACGGAGCGATTACCAAACAAAATTAGCCGCTGAGCCACATAAGGGGATTAGGACAGGGTGGCCAAAGGCTTGGTCAAAGAGATAGATTTTAAGGAGCATCTTAATGGAGGTGAGCGAGATAGAGAGGCAGAGAGGTTTCGCGACGGAATTCCAGAACCTGGAGCCTAGACAGCTGAAGGCACGGCCACCAATGATGGAGCGATGAAAATCGGGGATGCGCGAGAGGCAAGAATTGGAGGAGCGCAGAGATCTCGGAGGGTTATAGGGCTGGAGGAGGTTACAGAGATAGGGAGGGGCAAAGCCATGGTGAGATTTGAAAACAAGGATGAGAATTTTAAAGTTGAGGCGTTCTCGGACCTGGAGCCAATGTAGGTCAACGAGCACAAGGGTGATGGGAGAACAGGACTTGGTGCGAGTTAAGATGGTGCAGAATCCGTACTGCAGCTGTGCTTTGATTGGCTACTGATTGTCGACATCCACTGTGACTAGCCCTGAGTACTTTTACGAGCACTTTATAAAAAAAAATTGGAGATAAAAAACCTCTCATTTCACGCACAATAAGTGTCCAGATAGCAAATTAACCTTTATTATGTCTAAATGTAATTAGCCAACTAGTGAGAAGGAAAGCCTCTCTGTTTAATACCTTGCTGTGATAATTTCACTGGCCTGTTCAACCATCAGGAGAGTAGACTATTAGAAACCGATCTCACTGTTCTACATTGTCAACTAGATAGTTTGTGGAGATCCTGCAACTCCCTGAAGCATCACTTGAAAAGATTCTTGGTTCAAAGACTCTAAGGGTTTGATTTTCCTTCAGAAAACAGCCCGTTATTAGGGGATCGGCTCTCAGATGTGCGAATGTCCCCTCTAGTCCCCTACCTTTCATGTTTACTGTGCGCATGTTTATCCTGCAACTGAGTGAATCAGCTGAGGGCCAGCATTCGAGGGACATCACTGGTTTGACCTCAGCTAGAGGATTGTGTCCAATTCTGGGCCCCACACTTTAAAAAGGCTGTCAAGGCCTTGGAGAGGGTGCAGAGGACATTTTGCCAGAACGATACCAGGGATAAGGGGTTTCAGTTATCTGAAGAGACTAGAGAAGCTGGGATTGTTCTCCTTAGAGCAGAGAAGGTTAAGGGGAAATTTAACAGAGGTGTTCAAAATTAAGAAGGGTTTTTGACAGAGTAGATAGGGAGAAACTGTTTCCACTGGCAAGAGGGTCGATAACCAGAGGACACAGATTTAAAATAATTGGCAAAAAAGCCGGGGGGAGAGCTGAGGAGAAATGTTTTTTCTCAGCGAGTGATTATGATCTGGAATGCGCTGCCTGAAAAGGTGGTGCATGCAGTTTCAATAGTAACTTTTGAAAGGGAATTGGATAAATACTTGAAGGGGAAAAAAAATACAGGGCTATGGGGAAAGGGCAAGGAAGTGGGACTAATTGGATAGCTCTTTCAAAGAGCCGGCACAGGCACGGTGGGCCGAATGGCCTCCTTCTGCGCTGTATGATTCTATGATTCGATATCGGAAAAAACGAGCAATCGTTGTTATACTGCAGGTGAGTTTGGTTTATAAGCACATATGAGATTTGGATAACAGTATCTGTCTTTTATTTTCAAAGTTGCTGCTTGTCATTATACGCTCCACACCCAACGAATAATTCTTTTGCTTGCGGCTGAATCAGGAGATGATACCCACTGCACCGATCGCTTGGCAGTGCCACTCTCATGCCAGATGCATCCACTGAGGCAAAAGAGGGGGAAAGAAAAGCTTGGAGGGGATTGGCACGCAATCTTCCAGATGGATGATTGCTTGCAGGGAACCCAGGCAGCTTTAGAAGCAATTCTCTGTCAGCTTCAGTAAGACGGGATTTGAGTGAGACACGAGGAAGCATATGCGACTCGCCAGGCTAAGGATGCAATAGGTCACTTATTATGTTTGATTTAGTTGTGCGCTGCCAGCTTTACGCAGCCTATGTTCAAAAGTTCCAACCGTCGGCAAGCTCTCTTTTCAAACCAGGTGAATAAACCATTGTGCGAACTGGTTTCACACGGTTACACTTGGATCCCTTTTGTTTATAATTGCCTTGCCATCCTATGACAATTGTATCAATAGGATTTCTCATTGTGCAGAAAGAAAAATTAACCCTGCTATTCTGCTTCAATTTAAGTGGAGCTGCACTCTGCATTCCCTATTGGCTGTTATAATGACTTCTGCAGGCTTAATATGCTTCAGCACCCAAAATAGACTGAATATGTTTCTTAAAATTGTATGCATAGGTTAAATGAGTCCTTCATGCTGCACAAAATTAATAAATTGTCTATACATTCCCATTGGCCCAGAATTTGCTGGAGGGGAGCATCTTGCAGCGTGCCCAATTTCTTAGACTTTTTCTCCCACTTTTCACCTCAAAAACAAATTGCTGGAAGTGCGAGCTGATAACAGGGCATCTGGGACCTTGGTGAACGATGGGACCAACAGTCTATCTCCTTAATCAATGAGATTTAAGGATTGAGAAAGAAAGAAAGGAAGGTCAGAGAAGGAAATAGGATGAATTAAAGTCAAATCAGGTACAGAAAGAAAAAGAGAGAGGGAAAGAAAGATTGGATTAAGAGAGAGAGAAAAGAGGCAGAAAGGAAAAGTAAGAAAGAATTAAAAAATTTTAAATTTAAATTTTAAAATTCTCTTAGAACAACTTACCACCTGCAGGAATGAGACTCCAAAGTTTAAATTGTTCCCTTTCTGGGTTGGACAGGTTGAGTGGCATTGCAGGAACATAAATCGCCTCATTAAGAAGGGTTCTTAGGCTGTTAAGTACTAGCCCTAACTTTCTGCGGTGAGTTTTAATGCGGAAATGCAGTAATTTCTCGAAACTCACGGGGAGGTTGAGGGCGAGCTGCCGTTTTCGCGAGGCTAACGGCGGAGCGGCACAAATCGTCCAACGACTTGTGTCAATTCGCAATTCACGGGGTATCTCTCCCTCTCCACGAGTTGCTGGACGATTTACACGGGGCGTGTCGTTCAGACGCTGTTATTTTGGCAGCAAAATTCTGGCCCATTATGTTTCTTAAAACTGTATGCAAAGGTTAAATGAGTCCTTCGTGTAGCATAAAATGAATCAATTGTATACACATTCTCATTGTGTTAGCCCGCTAACGCTAACAGCACCATGCTAATTTGGCCTCAGTACCTGGATCACATGACACCCCCCCTCCCCCCACCACTGCCAGCAGCACTTCATCCAAAACAGCTGTCAATCATTATTTGAGCGGCTTCGCCTCCCTGCACTGCCAAGTTAATTCCTCGGTGCCGGTTGGGTCTTTTCTCATTGGTATGTTAATTTATTTGAAGTTTAAGACAACATTGATTAAACCTGAAGAGGCCGTGGTAATGTAGGTTCTGTGTTGGGATTAATGCTCTGATTACATTTTCATCGCAAGTTACCTGGCAAATACGGAATTGGCAGGATCGACTGATAACAGGGACCTGCTGTCACTCACCACTGGAGCTATCTCCGACCCAGCTTTGTTGCACTTGCATAGTAACAAGACTGGCAACCGAAAGGTCTTCCTTAATGATATGAGAGCAGATGTGCAGACCTCAAGGCCACACACGTTCAGAATAATTGTCAATAAGTCAAAAGCTTACCCATGAATCTGTACTCAAATGACATAGTCATGCATTTAATGCCCTAAAGATCCAAACAAAGCAGGACGAAAGAAGGAACTTGCATTTATATTTTTACATCCTCAGGAGATTCCAAGATGCTTCACAGTCAGTGAAGTAATTTTGAAGTATAATCACTTTTGGAGGCAAACACAGCTGCCAAATTGTGGTCAAGAAGGTCCCACATACAGCAATGAGATAAATAAAAAGATTATCCGTTTTTTTTAATGATACTGGATGAGGGATATATGTTGGCCAGGACACTGGGAGAACTCCTCTGCTCTTCTTTGATTGGTGAAACGGGACCTTTTAGGTCCACCTGAGCGGGCAGATTGGAGTCTTGGTTTAACGTCTCATCCAAAAGGCGCCACCTCCGAAAGTAGGGATAATGGGTAGGTGCCCAAATTGGAAGGAAGTGACGAGTGGTGTCCCACAAGGGTCTGTGCTGGGGTCTCAATTATTTGCTATATTTATTAATGACTTAGATAAGACAATAGAGGGCCATATATCCAAGTTTGCCAATGACACAAAGATTGGTGGCATGGTAAGAAGTGTAGATAGGAGCATAAAATTACAAAGAGACATTGATAGATTAAGTGAGTGGGTAAAACTGTGGCAGATGGATTTCAACACAGGCAAGTGTGAGGTCATTCATTTTGGACCAAAAAATGGATCGATCTGAGTATTTTTTAAATGGTAAAAAGCTAGGAACAGTGGTGGTCCCAAGAGATTTAGGGGTCCATGTACACAGATTACTAAAATGTAGTGGTCAGGTATAAAAAATAATCAAAAAGGCTAATGGAATGTTAGCCTTAAGAATTAGAGGGCTAGATTATAAAGGGAAGTAAGTTTTGCGACAGCTATACAAAGCCCTGGTTAATCCATATCTGGAGCACAGTGTACAGTTCTGGGCACTGCACTTTAGAAAGGGTTTATTGGCCTTGGAAGGAGTGCAGTGCAGATTCACCAGAATGTTACCAGGGCTCCAAGGGTTAAATTATGAGGAGCGATTACATAAACTAGGTTTGTATTCCCTGGAATATAGAAAGTTACAGGGTGATTTGATTGAGGTTTTTAAGATTTTGTATAGAATTGATGGGGTAGACAGTATCATAGTATGATATCATAGAAGGAGGCCATTCGGTCCATTGTGCCTGTGCCGGCTCTTTGAAAGAGCTGTCCAATTAGTCCCATTCCCCTGCTCTTTTCCCATAGCTCTATAAATTATTTTCCTTCAAATATTTATCCAATTCCCTTTTGAAAGTTACTTTTGAATCTGCTTCCACCACTCTTTTCAGGCAGTACATTCCAGATCATAACAACTCGCTGCATAAAAAAATGTCCTTATATTGCTTCTGGTTCTTTTGCCAATCACCTTAAATCCGTGTCCTCTGGTTACTGACCCTTCTGCCACTGGAAACAGTTTCTTCTTACTTACGCTATCAAAATTGTTCATGATTTTGAACACCTCTATCAAATCTCCTTTAAACCTTCTCTACTCTAAGGAGAACAATCCCAGCTTCTCCAGTCTATCCACGTAACTGAAGTCCCTCATCCCTGGTACCATTCTAGTAAATCTCTTCTGCACCGTCTCTAAGGCCTTGACATCTTTCCTAAAGTGTGGTGCCCAGAATTGAACACAATACTCCAGCTGAGGCCTAACCAGTGATTTATAAAGGTTTAGCATAACTTCCTTGCTTTTGTACTCTATGCCTATATAAATAAAGCCAATGATCCCATATGCTTTTTTAACAGCCTTCTTAACTTGTCCTGCCACCTTCAAAGATTTGTGTACATACACCAGGTCTCTTTGTTCCTACACTCCCTTTAAAATTGTACCATTTAGTTTATATTGCCTCTTCTCATTCTTCCTAACAAAATGTATCCCTTCACATTTCTCTGCGTTAAATTTCATCTGCCATGTGTCTGCCCATTTCACCAGCCTGTCTATGTCCTCTTGAAGTCTATTGCTCTCCTCCACATTGTTTACTACATTTTCAAGTTTTGTATGATCTGCAAACTTTGAAATTTTCCCCTGTATACCCAAATCCAGGTCATTAATATGTATCAAAAAGAGCAGTGGTCCTAATACTGACCTCTGGGGAACACTGCTGTATACTTCCCTCCAGTCTGAAAGACAACCGTTCACCACTACTCTTTGCTTTCTGTCTACTAGCCAATTTTGTATCCATGCTGCCACTGTCCCTTTAATCCCATGGACTTTAATTTTGCTAACAAGTCTATTATGCGGCACTTTATCAAATGCCTTTTGAAAATCCATATACACAACATCAACCATACTATCCTCATCAGCACTCTCCGTAACTGAATCAAAGAACTCAATCAGGTCACTCAAACACGATTTTCAATTAACAAATAGAGAGAAACTTTTTCCGCTGATGGGTGAGTCTAGGACAAGGGGACATAACCTTAAAATCAGAGCCTGGCCTTTCAGGAGAGATGTTAGGAAACACTTCTTCATGCAAAGGGTGGTAGAAGTGTGGAAATCTCTCCCACAAAAAACAGTAGATGCTAGCTCAATTAATCATTTTAAATCTGAGATTGATAGATTTTTGCTAGCCAAGGGTATTAGGGGATATGGAACCAAGGCGGGTGGATGGAGTTAGGATACAAATCAGCCATGATCTCATGGAATCGCAAGAACAGGCACGAGGGGCTGAATGGCCTACTCCTGTTCCGATGTTCCTAGTACATCACTCCCTCAGTACTGCACTGGAGTGTCAGCTTCGATTATGCAATTAAGTCTCTGGAGTGGGTGTTGAACCTGCCGATTCAACAGCGCAAGTGCTGCCAACTGAATGTTGAGTGAAGCCATTGTAAATTCTCTTATAGGTAATTGTGCAGAAAGCTTCTTAAAAAGGTATAATCCCCTTTTGTGCTGCAGAAAGAGAGGGAGAGCGTCTGCTGTTGAAAAGGGATATGGGTATGAGTAGTATTTCTTAATGGCTGCATATAGTGACACCACTATTCCAGGCCAGAGTGGAGGTGATTGGGTAACTCCCCCGTCAATCACACCTGGAGACCACACAGCTGTATGTGATTGATTTTACGCACATAATTTGTCATATGTAACTATCCTCCACTCACTGCATTTTACTAGAGGAATAATCCTGCTTTTATTGGGAGACTTTGCTGTAGTTTCAGTAATGAACTCTGTTTGCTGTAGTTTGTAGGGACTCTGTTTATATAGACGGTTTGCTGAATAAATTGACTGTTTGCTGTAGTGTGCTGTTTATATAGACTGTTTGCTGTAAAATAGACTGTTTGCTGTGAGTCCTGCCGTAAGTCTTGCCCCCCTGCCCCCCCTTCCAACTCATTGGCTGGCACAGTGCAACTCATTGGCTGTCACAGTGGTGTCAATAGGCACTTTGTTTCTTAATATAATTTGCACGCTGAGAGTAAGAAGTAGCAATTTGCGAGCTGGATGGGGCGATGGTCAATGGAAAGTGAGTGGACTATGAACTGAACACGCATTTATCGGAGGAGTGAAATGTTTAGCATTTGCTGCCAGGTGAAAATGAACTAGTGCAGTGGGTGTGATGCGAATAAGGAGAGATGGTTCAGTGTCCCCTTGTGGTTGGTGGAGAATCATGTGGTGCAAGGGAGGGAAGTGTTCAGAGTGCTGGAGGAGGAGGGAGGGTGGGGGGGGGGGTTATGTGCTGCGGTTAGGTATAATGCAGAGAAATGGAGATAAAGAGATCTGTACTTACCTTTGCTGCTCTGGTCAGGTCATTGGACCATTTAGCTCATGTGGAACACAAAACACTGGCATAGGAACATAGGAACATAGGAACAGGAGTAGGCCATTCAGCCCCTCGTGCCTGCTCCGCCATTTGATAAGATCATGGCTGATCTGTGATCTAGCTCCATATACCTGCCTTTGGCCCATATCCCTTAATACCTTTGGTTGCCAAAAAGCTATCTATCTCAGATTTAAATTTAGCAATTGAGCTGGTATCAATTGCCGTTTGCGGAAGAGAGTTCCAAACTTCTACCACCCTTTGTGCGTAGAAATGTTTTCTAATCTCGCTCCTGAAAGGTCTGGCTCTAATTTTTAGACTGTGCCCCCTACTCCTAGAATCCCCAGCGGAAATAGTTTCTCTCTATCCACCCTATCCGTTCCCCTTAATATCTTATAAACTTCGATCAGATCACCCCTTAATCTTCGAAACTCCAGAGAATACAACCCTAATTTGTGTAATCTCTCCTTGTAACTTAACCCTTGAAGTCTGGGTATCATTCTAGTAAACCTACGCTGCACTCCCTCCAAGGCTAATATGTCCTTCCGAAGGTGCGGTGCCCAGAACTGTTCACAGTACTCCAGGTGCGGTCTAACCAGGGTTTTGTATAGCTGCAGCATAACTTCTGTCCCCTTGTACTCTAGAAATCGATCTGTTGGGCCGAATGGCCTGTTTCATAAGAATATAAGAACATAAGAAATAGGAGCAGGAGTAGGCCACACGGCCCCTCGAGTCTGCTCCACCATTCAATCAGATCATGGCTGATCTTCTACCTCAACTCCACTTTCCTGCCCGATCCCTTGATTCTCTGAGAGTCCAAAAATCTATCCACCTCAGCCTTGAGTATATTCAATGACTCAGCATCCACAGCCCTCTGGGGTTGAACATTCCAAAGATTCACAACCTTCTGAGTGAAGAAATTCCTCCTCATCTCAGTCTTAAATGGCTGACCCCTTATTCTGCGACTATGCCCCCTAGTTCTAGACTCTCCAGCCAGGGGAAACAGCCTCTCAGCATCTATCCTGTCAAGCCCCCTCATAATCTTATATGTTTCAATGAGATCACCTCTCATTCTTCTAAACTCCAGAGAGTATAGGCCCATTCTACTCAATCTCTCTTCATAGGAATTAATCTAGAGAACCTTTGTTGCACCGTCTCTAAGGCAAATATATTCTTCCTTAGGTAAGGAGACCAAAATTGTATACAGTACTCCAGATGAGGTCTCACCAAAGACCTGTACAATTGTAGTAAGACTTCCTTATTCTTGTACTCCAATCCCCTTCAATAAAGGCCAACATTCCATTTGCTTTCCTAATTGCTTGCTGTACCTACATGCTTACTTTTTGTGTTTCTTATACGAGGATACTCTCTGGACACCAACATTTAATAGTTTCTCACCATTTAAAAAATATTCTATTCCTCTACCATCTGTGCTGTAAAATTTTATGCAATTTTACATAATTTCCTGCACTGAATCCAGGTCCTGGGGTGATGCTCTGAGAGCTCTATCCAAGCAAGCTACAGATTTTGTTTTGGCCCCTTCCTGCCGTCAGCTGGGAACAGTACCTCCCTCCGTGCCCTCGCCTCCTCAACCAGTGCCTCCGCAGCTGAGTCTGAGAACCTGGGTGCTCCAATGTGACCCATTTTGCATGTTGTCCAACCTTTGCACCAAGCCACCCAGAATTGTTAACAACTTGAATGCAGCCTCCCTTTAAGAGGTGCAGTCATGCTTTAAATAGCGAGCGGGCAACCCGCAGGAAATCCCGCCCTAAAGTGGGCGAGCTGCCCGTCACTGGTGCAGTCACGTGGGCAGCCCGCCAATCATATTCAAATGAAGCCGGGATGACACACTGATAATGTTGGGCTGGAGTTCCACTCGCGACGTCCACTGCCCGCCCCAAAACTGCTGCCAGTTAACATCCCCCTCGAGTCCCTGAAGCCTCGAATACTCCTGCAAGCACATCTCCTCCCCCCTCCCTCAATACGATGGTGGATTGCATAGACTCGGCTTGTATTCCCTCGAGTGTCGAAGATTGAGGGGTGATCTAATTGAGGTGTTTAAGATGATTAGAGGTGTTGATAGTGTAGATAGAGATAAATTATTTCCTCTGGTGGGGGCAGTCCAGAACAAGGGGGGCATAACCTTAAAATTAGAGCTAGGCCATTCAGGGGTGATGTCAGGAAGCACTTCTTCACACAAAGGGGAATGGAAATCTGGAACTCTCTCCCCCAAAAAGTTGTTGAGGCTGGGGGTGAATTGAAAATTTCAGAACTGAGATTAATAGAATTTTGGACCTGAATGCAGTTCTGACAGAAGGTCATCGACCTGAAACATTAACTCTGTTTCTTTCTCCACAGATGCTGCCTGACTTGCTGAGTATTTCCAGCATTTTCTGTTTTTATTTCAGATTTCCAGCATCCGCAGTATTTTGCTTTTGATAGATTTTTGTTAGGCGAGGATATTAAGGGTTATGGAACCAAGGCGGGTAAATGGAGTTGAGATACAATTCGGCCATGATCTCATTGAAAGGCAGAGCAGGCTCGAGGGGCTGAATGGCCTCCTCCTGTTCCCATGTTCCTATGAAAGTTTTCGAGCCACCTGTCACAAATTGCGCTATTCCTATCTTTAAACCTTGCTATGTACATAAAGGAGACATGAATCTATGTAATGTTTTATATCTCAGGGCTTTACATAGCAATTCATTTTGAGACGCAATAATTTGTTACTAGGCAGACGTGTCAGCCATTTTGAGATGAACGCCCAATTAATATTTTTTTTTGACTGAGCAACAAATGCTGACCTCACTGCTCTTTTTTAAGTATTGCCTTGAGATCTTTATTAGCATCCAGGACCTCAGTTTAACATTTCATTCAAAAGACCTCTGACAATGCAGCACTCCCTCAGTGCTGGCACAGGCGTGTCTGCCTATATGATTCTAGCACGGATCTTGAACCTACAATCTTCTAACACTGAGTAAAGATTGATATGATTTTTTTGTTGGGTAAGGGTATTAAGGGATATGGAACCAAGGCGGGTAAATGGAGTTAAGATACAGATCCGCCATGATCTAATTGAATGGCAGAACAGGCTCGAGGGGCTGAATGGCCTACTCCTGTTCTGATGTTCGTAAACCAATCTGACACACAATCTATGGATATTGTGTGCTCTTATATGTCCCATGACTCATCCTGTTGTGTAAACAGCAGATGAAAAAAAACCCGAAACAAAGCCAAACTCATTTCAACTAGTAACAATAAAGATGCTTCATGTCGAGTGGAAAGCATTGACTACAAGTAAATGCTTTTGTGTAGAAAAGGTTCAGGCATTAGTGGTGAGTTTGTGAAGCAGGCATGTCATTCCTATATTTATGCAATCCTAATTCCAATTCCTGTTCACTCATATCCCTCAAGTTACAACTGTCAGACAGTTCTGACAGGTTGACCGCTGGATTACAATGCCTCAGTTCATCTTGAATGGCCATGCATGCTGATCAGGCGTGCTCTGCATTGTAGGAGACTCTACATGATGGGTCGGCTGAGTCAGATTCTGCTAAAACCAATCCATTATCTTACGAATCACGTTACTAGTCCTTCAGGAGAAATGTTTTTCTCACGTAATTTTTGTTGCTTAATTGTAAAAAAATTCCAGCACCATTGATCCCAGTAGTGTCGCACTTAACATAATCTTGCGAGAGTGCTGTGGTACACTGCGCATCCCCGATTTTAATCACTCCACCGTTGGTGGACGTGCTTTCAGCTGCCTAGGCCCTAAGCTCTGGAATTCCCTTCCCAAACCTCTCCGCCTCTCTACCTCTCTCTCCTCCTTCAAGACGCTCCTTTGAATCTACCTCTTTGACCAAGCTTTTGGTCACTTGTCCTAATATCTCCTTATGTGGCTTGGTGTCAAATTGCGTCTGATAATTGCTCCTGTGAAGCGCCTTGGGACATTTACTATGTTAAAGGCGTAACCCCACCAGCAGGAAAAAAAAGTTATCTGTTTTTAATACAACTGGACATTCTCTCTCTCTCTCTCTGCCTTTCGGGTCTCTTTCTCTCTTTGTCTGTGTAATCTGACCCATTGTGTATTCAGTATACTGGGACGTACTGTTTTCCGTGGCTAACCTGTCTGAACACCAACTACACCTTTGGTGTGATCGTGTCCCAGCCTAATATAAGATATGCAATTTGAGAACCTTTCATTCACTCACTCACCTGACGAAGGAGATAATCTCCGAAAGCTTGTGATTTTCAAATAAATCTGTTGGACTATAACCTGGTGTTGTAAGATTCATTACATTTGTCCACCCCAGTCCATCACCGGCATCTCCACATCATAAATTTAAGTTGTTATTGTTGTTCTACAAACGCTGGGTAAAGTCAGCTACTGCGAACAGATGCGAACAGGAATCAACTTAACTGGCTTTAGTCAAGAACTGAGATTACTTCAGTATTTAAATCCGGAATTATATTTAGCTTGCACAGTGGGGGAGAAAAAGTCATTTGTCTCAGATTATCAATTGATGCATTGTTGGCCCCTTATTTCTTTCAAGCTTTCTGTACATCGTGCTCATGGCTTTTGTCACAGGGATGAAGGTATCTTTGTATTTGTAACGTACTGTGCCAAGGCCATTCCTTCCCAGCGCCCATGTGAAATTCTGGCATTCTGGTATGAACACTTGACATAAATAGATGCAAATACCCTTATTAATATTTATTTAGCTGTGCAAAAACAGCTCTTCATGTGGCAGAATAAAGTTAGGGAAAAAAAACGCCTCTGGGGCACCAAGTGATGCAGCCGAGCAACTTGTAAATAAAATATATGTAAGATATTCAAATTACACTTGCTTCTGATGTCAGCTTAAACCTTTAATTACGTTACACCCTTAAAATTATTGTTGTTGCTCGCCAGAATATCATCTCGTTTTCTGCAGTGAGTATCTTGATGACTAATGAGACCCATTTTTGCTGGGAATGAGCATTCGCAGATCGAACAATGGATCCCAGATACACCAGGATGGGGATCTTGATCTTCCTCATCTGGCATTTACATTCAGCGTCAGCATTACAACGGGCCTCATATAAAGAAAGAAACAGTTGCATTTATGCAGCGCCTTTCATGACCTCAGGATGTCCCAAAGCGCTTTACAGCCAGTGAAATACTTTTGAAGAGTTGTCACTGCTGTAATGTAGGAAACGCGGCAGCCAATTTGTACAAACGCACAGCAAGGTCCCACAAACAGCAATGTGATAAATGACCAAATAATCTTTTTTTTTAATGATGTTGGCCAGGACACCGCGGAAAACTCCCCTGCTCTTTTTCGAATATTGCCATGGGAGCTTTTATATGCACCTGGGAGGGCAGAAAGTCTCATCCAAAAGACAGCACCTCCGACAGTGCAACGCTCCCTCAGTACTGCACTGCAGTGTCAGCTGAGATTAAGGGCTCGATATTGCCAGGGCTGTGGGTTCGTGGCGGGGGTGCTATTGCGGTGAAATCAGTCTGCCCCACGCGCGATCGCAGCCTAATTGGATCCACTTACCTCTTGTTCCGGGTTCCCCACTGCTGAGCTGCACGTCGGGTGGACTGCGCATGCGCAGTAAGGTCTGTCCGCTGGAGGAGCTCTATTTAAAGGGGCAGTCCTCCGCTGACTGATGCTGCAACAAATAGGAAAAAAAAACAGCATGGAGCAGCCCAGGGAGTAGGCTGCTCCAAGGTTTAATGATGCCTCACTCCAGGTATCATTAGATGGAGTGAGGAGGAGGGGGAGGACAGAGATCTTCCCCCCGGCGGGCGGGAGGAAGCGGCCTGCCTCTGCCACCAGGAAGGCCTGGCTCGAGGTGGCAGAGGAGGTCACCTGCAGCACCAACATATCGCCCACCTGCATACAGTGCAGGAGGTGCTTCAATGACCTAAGTAGGTCAGCCAAAGTGAGTACACTTACTCATTCCCCTACACTCCGTCTGCCACATCACCGCCCCCACCCCACATCTCCTTCTGCACTGCCAACACTACTCTGTCACATCACCCCTCACACCCACTCAAACCTCATCCTCATCTTACCTGCACTTGCTCACCTCGCCAGTACTCATCCCGCCACTACCACTCAACCCAATCCTCATACAATCTCATGGCTCTATCTCATACTCACCCTCTCATGCATCTCTTTCACGGTCAGCCGCACTCAACCTGCCACTACCTGTGCTGCAGCCACAGGGCATGCATCACATATGTGCAGTAGGAAGCTTAAGGCAAACGTGTTGTGAGCATGAAGGGGATGCACAAGGGTGTTTGAGGGTTTGTCATGGTTTTCACTTCCAGTGATTTCTGACCAACTCACATCACATATTATATTGTCACCACTACGGCCACGTCTTTGCGAATCTTGTCTGGTTTGTGCAATAATGCCCTTTCCTGAGGATCACAATGAAGACCCACAACTGATGCCACCCACTGTGTCACTGCAGAGTGGGTGTAGGTGTATTTGCAGGGCTCTTCTGTGCAGACGGCTGAGAGACGTCGGCGATGTCCCCGGTGGCACCCTGGAAGGATGCGGAGGAGAAGTTGTTGAGGGCAGTGGTGACTTTGAGAGCGACAGGTATGAAAATGGTGCTCGGGCCAGCCGGGAGCAGCTCGGCATGAAGGAGGCTGCAGATGTCCACGATGTCCCGCCCCGGGATTCCCCGACTTTCAGAGACCCCCGCCAGGAACGCACCCGATAGCGGATGCTAAAATGGAGCCCTAAGTCTCTGGAGTGGGACTTGAACGCACAACTATTCAGACTCAGATGCAAGCAGTCTACTCACTGAGCCATGCTAGTAGATGCCCATGTAGATGCTTTTTTGCCACGCTTTCTTCTATCAAATCACTCCCACTAATGGACATCTACTTTGCACTGTTTCAGAGTTGCTTTTAAGCAGTCTTTATATCTTTTTTGCTGTTCACCATGAAATCGTTTCCCAGTAGTCAATGCGCCGTAAAAGATCTCCTTCGGTATTATATACTGCAAGCATATTCCCCTGTAATTACAGGCAAGTCATTAGGCTAGACTTTCCTATCATAAAATATAATTATTAAGACCGTAAATAACATTTTTGGAACAGGAAAATGCCATTAAATAAAACAAAGACAAACACCCAAAATACTTCCCCGTCAATGAATTGCTTTTGAAATGCAGTCACGGTTGTTTTGCAAGCAAACATAACAGCTAGGGTCCATAGATAGCAAATGAGGAAATGAGGGGGGTGAGTGCGGCTGGATCAGGAAGAGGGGTGACTGGGTTGGAAGGGGGTGGGAAGGGTGACCGGGTGAGGAGTTAAGGGTGCGACTAGGTTGGGAAGATGGGGTGACCGGGTCAGGTAGAGGGGCGTCTGGGCTGGGAATGTAGGGTGACCAAGTTGGGAGTTTGGGGCGGCTGAGGGGGGCGGTGGTGGGGCGGGAGGGTGAAGTGGGATGGGGCGGGGGCTGCATCAGAGCAAACCAATCTTGCAGAGGGGGGGCCTCAAACAGGCGTCGGGCCCTTTATTCGCAAATGCAATTGGTTAATGCCTGTTTCACACGTGGACACTGCACGCCGATTTTTTGGCCTTTACCAATATGGTGAGTGGTGCACTTCTGGCTCGTAACGAGCGTGCACTTCCTGCCCGCCATATTGGAAGATTGGGAGGCTGTTTAGCGCATGAGAAAACACATTTCTAGGCCCAAGTGTTTTTTCTTTGGAGGTGTTGATTGAGGGATGGAGTTGGGTAAGAATAGCAGAGCTCCCCTGGTCTTCTTTGAATAGTGCAATGGGATCTTTTACATTTATATGAACTGGCATATGATGCATCAGTTTAATGTCTCATCCAAAAGATGGCACCTTTGACAATGCAGCGCTCCCTCAATATTGCACTGGAGTGTCAGCTGAGATTATGCGCTCAAGTCCAGCAGCAGGGCATGAATCCACAGATTCCAACTCAGAATGGAGAATGCTACCACTGAACCGAGCTGATGCTTGGATTAGGTCTATTCTTTTTTGATAGACCAACACCAGCTACCTTCCTTCTGACCATATCCCTCAATCCTTTTGTCTCCAAAAATACACTGAGCTGTTTCTAGTCACCGTCAACGGCTTTCTCTAGGAACTTATTCCATAATTGTACTTGTTTTTGTGTGAAAAAATTCCAGCTGACTTTTGCTTCTTATTCCGAACTTCTGATTTTTAACCAGTGCTGTTCTTGATCAACATGAATTATACTCTTACGCCTAGTTCATTTCTGCAATGGACTCTGCAAAATTCCCACACCTAAGAAAGAAATGGATTCTAGGAACATAGGAACAGGAGTAGGCCATTCAGCCCCGCTAGCCTGTTCCGCCATTCAATTAGATCATGGCTGATCTGTATTTTAACTCTGTCTACTCGCCTTGGTAATTGGATTCTGAACATTGAGGAGGTGATTTTAAACCCCAATAACGGGTGGGTTGGGGGCGGGTGGGAGTTGAAAATAGTTGTTTTTTGGGTCGCGAACACAACCCGGCTTTATTTCTGGGTTTAACGTCGGCGCGTAAAAGTACACTGGGAATGCAAAGTCTGAAAATTTTGCGGTTGCGACCCAAAAAAACAACTATTTTCAACTCCCATCCGCCCCCAACCCACCCGTCCTTGGGGTTTAAAATCACCCCCTGAGTGTCTGCCGAAACCTACACCAGCTAGGTAACTGTTTCTTTAAGGTATTGCTTCTGTAAATATGACTGCTATGAAAATCCACCTCCGATTCTAGACAGCTAACACTTACCAACCTTCAAGCCACTATAGTGGTTTGAAGGCGTGGCATACCGCACCGGACATAAGTAGAGGAATGGCCCTTGTGCTCTGTGTACCTTCCTCTCTTTCGATACTCATCTGTCTCACAGACAACCAATGGCAGTAGCAGCACCTCCACTCCTCAGGGGTTTCAAATCAATTGATCTTAATAGGAGAGGCTTTGAAACAATAGCAAGGAAGGCTGCCCGATGAGGTGAAGCAAGGTTACTTAAGTATAATTTTTATTCCATCAGAGCATTCCATCATATCCTTTAAAGCAGATCGTCAGAAAAGTTAACAAAGCAGTTTTCAAATATTACATTTAAAAGGCAACTTTTTTAAAAAGTGGATTCGGATTCTGCATTCACTTTAGGATCCAATTCGGTGGATTTTTTATAATGAGTAATTAATATGAATTGTTGGAGAGATGTCTGATTTTGATTTATTTGTGGAGATGTTCAATAATGCTTGCATTTAGGATTTGCATTGGACCAATAAATAATTGGCCATCCAGCCATCCAATTTGAGTGTTGTGATTGGTCCTTGGGAACCACATGCCATTTGGTCCTTGGTAACCTCTTCTCATTGCCCCCTGGTAACCATGTGATCATCTCTGTGAGCAGGTGGGAAACCATTACTGACTAAACCTTCATCTGCAAAGCTTTTTTCTGATACCAGAAAATGACTTTTACGTCCCAACGTAATTAGTTCTGAAGATAAGCCTTTTTTAAAAAAAAGTAATATATTTTTCTATTCTGAGAATGAAGGGAAAGGCCTATTGCACCCTTTGGGAGGCTGCCAGACATTCTCGCTGCCTGTACCAAGCCTTTGGTCCAATGTAGCAGCATTTATTTTCATTTATTTTACAAGCGGGACTAGCTGGATTGCTCTTGCACAGAGCCGGCGCGGCCTCGATGGGCCAAATGGCCTCCTTCCGTGCTGTAACCTTTCTATGATTCTATCATTTTAAGAGCTGAACAGAAGAATTGCTTAAAAGGATCTAAGCATTGGACCCGTCACCCCTGTGCTCGCTGACCTACATTGGCTCCCGGGTCCACCAACGCCTTGATTTTAAAATTCTAATCCTCGTGTTCAAATCCCTCCATGGCCTCGTCATTCCCTATCTCTGTGTAACCTCCTTCAGCCCTACAACCCTCTGAGAACTCTGCGTTCCTCCAACTCTGGCCTCTTATGCATCCCCCACTTCCTTTACCCCGTGCCTTCATCCATCTAGGCCCTAAGCTCTGGAATTTCCTCCCCAAACCTCTCCACCTCTCGACATCTCTCTCCTCCTTTAAGACACTGCTTAAAACCTACCTCTTTGATGAAGCATTTGATCACCTGTCCTAATGTCTCCTTCTTTGGCTCGGTGTCAATTTTTGTCTGTTTACACTCCTGTGAAGTGCCTGGGGATGTTTTACTCTGTCACTTTGCTATATAAATGCAAGTTGTTGTATTGTTAGCACCATTCATTACATTTTCAGTTCAATTTTACATTGCGAGGCTCACAGAGAAGGCTGTTTATTTTTCTTCATTTCTTTAGCTGTTGTTCATTTTTTCTATTATCGGGCTCGACGGAGAGGGGAAATTTAATTTTGTTTATCCTTTTGGCATGTAACTTATGAAACATATTAGATTCAAATTGTTACTGATTCTTTTTAAAGAACCTTTAACCATGTCCTCAACGCACAGAGAAAGATTTGTACCTAGAAATAATGCTGCGATATTGAGGTACAAATCCTTGTCACTTAGCTTTTGTATTGAAAGCACTGAGCCGTTTATTTTAATATTAATAGATCTCCTGTGGCATTGCTCATGATGAGTCAGAGGATTCGCTGTTTTATAACAATCTCAGGTTCCCCTTCATTTTGGGGAAATTCCTCAAAGTCGGAACAGTCATGAGGAAGACTTTTAAATGAAGCGAAGAGCCTCCAAAATGAAGAGCAAAACATATTTGACAGAAGACCAATCCAAAGGCTCTATCTAACAGCACAACGAAACACAGCACCTTTAAGATCTTTAAAACTCACCTTTAAGAACGTGAGAGTCTGCTGAACACGAGAAGAAGTTTCTACGGCCAAAAAAATTAAATATTGAACAAAAAAAACATTCAATGGAAATGAAAATCAGACGGTTTCTATGACGATGGGGAGATCTGCCCCTCAGATCTAACACCCATGCAGTGAAAAAGAAAATTCCTCCCACAGTGTCGGGAGTGTGCTCCAAGTAGTAACGGGTCTCAAGAGTTTAGATAAAGTGCACAAAACTCACTCTCCCAGTTTGCAACAATGGGCCAGGTCTTGCTGGAGTGGGACATCTCATGGCGCACCCCATTAGTTCGACTTTTTCCTAAGCCCTTCAGCTGGAAGTCTTTTTGCACCGTGACTTGCCGGAAGTGTGAGCTGATAACAGCACAGCGAGGGCAATGTGGCATCTGGGGCCTTAGTGAACAGCGGGACCAACAGCGCATCTCCTTAACCAATGAGATTTAAAAGATTGAGAAAGAAACAGAGTAACGATGGAGAAGGAGGGTGAATTAGAGTCAAATCAGGTACAGAAAGAGAAATAAAGAGAGGGAAAGGAAGATTGGATTAAGCGAGAAAGAGATAAAAAGAAAAAGTAAGGAAAAAATTTGAAAAATTTTAAATTTGGCGTTTTAAAAATCTCTAACAACAATTGACTACATACAGGAATGAGACTGAACAGTTTAAATCGTTTCTTTTCTGGGCCGAAGAGGTTGGCTGGCATTGCATTAACAATTATCACTTCATTAAAAGGACACTTACACTGTTACTTACCAGCCCTAACTTTCTGTGGCGGGTTTAACGGGCAATTGATGTGCAAATCCAGCAAGTTCTGAAAAAATAACGGGGAGGCTAAGGGTAAGATGTCGTTTGTGCGAAGCAAACGGCGGAGGGTCGTAAATCGATCAGCAGGTTCTGGAGATTTGCAACTCACGACGAATCTCTCAACCTCCTGAACTTACCGGCCGTTTTTGTGCCTTAATAACGGCGTGTGTCGTTCACGCACCATTATTTTTGTAGCACGATCCAGCCCATTATCACAGCCCCTCGCTGCATTGTAGACTTGTGGCACCCTCTAGACCATCCAATATTAATTGTTGGTATTTTTGCTAGGTAGAATGGTAACGGGCTACCTGTAGGAAAGGTGACTGCCCATAATGGGGAACTGTAATGAGTTGAAACTGTGCTCCCTGATATTAGGAACGACCGCGTTCATGTGAAATTCCTTTGTTCACCCTTTTAAGAAAGGCATTTATTTTAAATGAATTTACTCCTATGCTAAGTAGCACGTGAAGGAATTTCATATCAATGAGTTAACAAGCCGATGACTAATATCGCACGGGTCCATTTTTTAATTTATAAATGTGGCAAAGTAGGCAATCTAGGTTCATAAAATATTTTCGCTTAGTAGGAATTAAAAACTAAATAATTCAGTTACTATGATTGCACAGTAACAGAACAGACAGAAAATGATTTGGGTCTAAGCAGGTGTTTTCATAAAGTGCAATCGACTTCACTGTTTGAATGAGTCCTGATGATCTACTCAGCATTGTTAAGAATCTCTGTTAAATGCTGCAGCAGTCTGTAAAAGTTACTGTATTAGGCGAGAGGGTGCTTCAGGGCTAATGAGCAAGTTGATGTGTGAAAAGTCATTAATGCGGAGTGTGCATGTTGTAGTGAACATGTTGTAGAACAGGCCTCGACCAAGGGTCCTGACCGCGTCTGTTGAACAATATATTAAAAAAAATTGTTTCTCAAATGAAGCCTGTAAGTTATTCCTCTATGGGTAGAAAATGCCACAAGCAACCAGCCAACAGGACAGTCTTTGTCAGTATGATTAGGGAGCTACAGTGAGGCTGAGAGCAAGCCATGAGAAGATTTGCTGTCTTTCAGAGCATGGTAAGAATTTTCTTGAACTTAAAGTGATAACTACTGATAAAAAGAAAGGTGGATGGAGGATGGGCTTGCCGTCATTAGAGACTCAATGTAACCATGTAGAAATATGATTTTTTCATAGAATTACATAGAATGTACAGCACAGAAACAGGCCATTCAGCCCAACTGCTCCATATGTGTCTCCTCCCACCGACTTCATCTAACCCTATCAGCATACCCTTCTATTCCTTTCTCCTTCATGTGTTTGTCCAGCTTTCCCTGAAATGCATCTCTGTTATTTGAAACCTATTCATTTCCTTTCAATTATGGATTGTGTTTTGTGTCTTTTATCGTGCTCCAGATACTTTCTTTTCTCTCTTGCTGACTTTGTTATGGTTCATTGTCCCTAAGCACAACTATATTTTTCTAGTGACAAAGCCTCAAGTTCTGCCATGCTGTTCAGACTGACTGAGTGATGTGTTTGTTCTGTTTGTGGATTTGCATGTGGTGATTTCATTCCTCCTTGTGCACTGTGCTTTGAATGTTTTCAAATTCAAAAGATTCCGACGTTCAAGGTCAAAATTGAATGTTGGCTGCAGTATTCGGTCTCTCTTGTGAAACTTCCTCAATCTCCAGAGGGCATAGGCACTGCTCCTTCCCCCCTAGGACACCAGGGAGTTCCAACCCTGGGTTACATTGATACCAATGTTGCTGAATCTTTGCACTGCAGCCAGTGTAATGCCAACTTTTCACATGCAAGTCCCCAGAGTGGGTTGGATTCCACTCCTGTTGGCAGTAAGTGGTTGATTCTTAATTGCCTTCTGAAATGGCCGAGCAAGTCACTCAGTTGTAAAATCTCGCTACGAAAAGTCAAAATAAGAATAAAACCGGACGGACCACCCGGCATCGGACCACTAGGCACCGGAAAAGACAATGGCAAAACAAGCACAGTCGACCCTGCAAAGTCCATCTCACTAACATCTGGGGACTTGTGCCAAAATTGGGAAAGCTGTCCCACAGACTAGTCAAGCAACAGCCTTACATAGCCATACTCACAGAATCATACCTTTCAGCTAATGTTCCAGACTCTTCCATTACCATTCCTGGGTATGTCCTGTCCCACCGGCAGGACAGACCCACCAAAGGTGACGATACAGTGATATACAGTCGGGAGGGAGTGGCCCTGGGAGTCCTCAACATTGACTCTGGACCCCATGAAATCTCATGGCATCAGGTCAAACATGGGCAAGGAAACCTCCTGCTGATTACCACCTACCGTCCTCCCTCAGCTGATGAATCAGTCCTCCTCCATGTTGAGCACCACTTGGAGGAAGCACTGAGGGTAGCAAGGGCACAAAATGTACTCTGGGTGGGGGACTTCAATGTCCATCACCAAGAGTGGCTCGGTAGCACCACTACTGACCAAGCTGGCCAAGTCCTGAAGGACATAGCTGCCAGACTGGGCCTGCGGCAGGTGGTGAGCGAACCAACACAAGGGAAAAACCTACTTGACCATGTCCTCACCAATCTACCTGTCGCAAATGCATCTGTCCATGACAGTATCGGTAGGAGTGAGCACCGTACAGTCCTCATGGAGATGACGTCCCATCTTCGCACTGAGGACACCATCCAACGTGTTGTGTGGCACTACCACCGTGCTAAATGGGATAGATTCAGAACAGATCTAGCAGCACAAAACTGGGCACCCATGAGGCGCTGTGGGCCTTCAGCAGCAGCAGAATTGTATTCCAGCACAATCTGTAACCTCATGGCCCGGCATATTCCTCACTCCACCATTACCAACAAACCAGGGGATCAACCCTGGTTCAATGAGGAGTGTAAAAGAGCATGCCAGGAGCAGCACCAGGCGTACCTAAAAATGAGGTGCCAACCTGGTGAAGCTACAACTCAGGACTACATGCATACTAAACAACGGAAGCAACATGCTATAGACAGAGCGAAGCGATTCCACACCAACGGATCAGATCAAAGCTCTGCAGTCCTGCCACATCCAGTCGTGAATGGTGGTGGACAATTAAACAACTAACGGGAGGAGGAGGCTCTGCAAACATCCCCATTCTCAATGATGGCGGAGTCCAGCACGTGAGTGCAAACGACAAGGCGGAAGCATTTGCAACCATCTTCAGCCAGAAGTGCCAAGTGGATGATCCATCTCGGCCTCCTCCCGATATTCCCACCAGCACAGAAGCCAGTCTTCGGCCAATTCGATTCACTCCACGTGATATCAAGAAACGGCTGAGTGCACTGAATACAGCAAAGTCTATGGGCCCCGACAACATCCCGGATGTAGTGCTGAGGACTTGTGCTCCAGAACTAGCTGCGCCTCTAGACAAGCTGTTCCAGTACAGCTACAACACTGGCATCTACCCGACAATGTGGAAAATTGCCCATGTATGTCCTGTCCACAAAAAGCAGGACAAATCCAATCCGGCCAATTACCGCCCTATCAGTCTACTCTCAATCATCAGCAAAGTGATGGAAGGTGTCGTCGACAGTGCTATCAAGCGGCACTTACTCACCAATAACCTGCTCACCGATGCTCAGTTTGGGTTCCGCCAGGACCACTCGGCTCGAGACCTCATTACAGCCTTGGTCCAAACATGGACAAAAGAGCTGAATTCCAGAGGTGAGGTGAGAGTGACTGCCCTTGACATTAAGGCAGCATTTGACCGAATGTGGCACCAAGGAGCCCCAGTAAAATTGAAGTCAATGGGAATCAGGGGGAAAACTCTCCAGTGGCTGGAGTCATACCTAGCACAAAGGAAGATGGTAATTGTTGATGGAGGCCAATCATCTCAGCCCCAGGGCATTGCTGCAGGAGTTCCTCAGGGCAGTGTCCTAGGCCCAACCATCTTCAGCTGCTTCATCAATGACCTTCCCTCCATCATAAGGTCAGAAATGGGCACATTCGCTGATGATTGCACAGTGTTCAGTTCCATTTGCAACCCCTCAAATAATGAAGCAGTCCGAGCCCGCATGCAGCAAGACCTGGACAACATCCACGCTTGGGCTCATCGCCGAATCCCCCACCATCAACATCCTGGGGGTCACCATTGACCAGAAACTTAACTGGACCAGCCATATAAATACTGTGGCTACGAGAGCAGGTCAGAAGCTGGGTATTCTGCGGCGAGTGACTCACCTCCTGACTCCCCAAAGCCTTTCCACCATCTACAAGGCACAAGTCAGGAGTGTGATGGAATACTCTCCACTTGCTTGGACGAGTGCAGCTCCAACAACACTCAAGAAGCTCGACAACATCCAGGACAAATCAGACAACTTGATTGGCACCCCATCCACCACCCTAAACATTCACTCCCTTCACCACTGGCGCAGAGTGGCTGCAGTGTGTACCATCCACAGGATGCACTGCAGCAACTCGCCAAGGCTTCTTCGACAGCACCTCCCAAACCCGCGACCTCTACCACCTAGAAGGACAGGAGCAGCAGGTACATGGGAACAACACCACCTGCACGTTCCCCTCCAAGTCACACACCATCCCGATTTGAAAATATATCGCCGTTCCTTCATCGTCGCTGGGTCAAAATCCTGGAACTCCCTTCCTAACAGCACTGTGGGAGAACCGTCACCACACGGACTGCAGCGGTTCAAGAAGGCGGCTCACCACCACCTTCTCAAGGGCAATTAGGGATGGGCAATAAATGCCGGCCTCGCCAGCGACGCCCACATCCCATGAACGAATAAAAAAAAAAGTAAGTCATAGAGTTAGAGTCATAGAGTTATACAGCACGGATAGAGGCCCTTCGGCCCATCGTGTCCGCGCCGGCCATCAGCCCTGTCTACTCTAATCCCATATTCCAGCATTTGGTCCGTAGCCTTGTATGCTATGGCATTTCAAGTGCTCATCCAAATGCTTCTTGAATGTTGTGAGGGTTCCTGCCTCCACAACCCTTTCAGGCAGTGAGTTCCAGACTGCAACCACCCTCTGGGTGAAAAAGTTCTTTCTCAAATCCCCTCTAAACCTCCCGCCTTTTACCTTGAATCTATGTCCCCTTGTTATAGAACCCTCAACGAAGGGAAAAAGCTCCTTAGTATCCATCCTATCTGTGCCCCTCTTAATTTTGTACACCTCAATCATGTCCCCCCTCAGCCTCCTCTGCTCCAAGGAAAACAAACCCAATCTTCCCAGTCTCTCTTCATAGCTGAAGCGCTCCAGCCCTGGTAACATCCTGGTGAATCTCCTCTGCACCCTCTCCAAAGCGATCACATCCTTCCTGTAGTGTGGCGACCAGAACTGCACACAATACTCCAGCTGTGGCCTAACCAGTGTTTTATACAGCTCCATCATAACCTCCTTGCTCTTATATTCTATGCCTCGGCTAATAAAGGCAAGTATCCCATATGCCTTCTTTACCACCTTATCTACCTGTTCCGCCGCCTTCAGGGATCTGTGAACTTGCACACCAAGATCCCTCTGACCCTCTGTCTTGCCTAGGGTCCTCCCATTCATTGTGTATTCCCTTGCCTTGTTGTCCCTCCAAAGTGCATCACCTCGCACTTTTCCGGGTTAAATTCCATTTGCCACTGTTCCGCCCATCTGACCAACCCATCTATATCGTCCTGCAGACTGAGGCTATCCTCCTCGCTATTTACCACCCTACCAATTTTTGTATCATCAGCGAACTTACTGATCATACCTTTTACATTCATATCCAAGTCATTAATGTAGACCACAAACAGCAAGGGACCCAGCACCGATCCCTGTGGTACCCCACTGGCCACAGGCTTCCAGTCACAAAAACAACCTTCGACCATCACCCTCTGCCTTCTGCCACTAAGCCAGTTTTGTATCCAAAGTGCCAAGGCACCCTGGATTCCATGGGCTCGTACCTTCTTGATCAGTCTCCTGTGGGGGACTTTATCGAAGGCCTTACTGAAATCCATGTATACCACATCCACTGCGTTACCCTCATCCACACGCCTAGTCACCCCCTCAAAAAATTCAATCAAATTAGTCAGACATGATCTTCCCTTGACAAAGCCATGTTGACTATCCCTGATTAATCCTTGCTTCTCCAAGTGGAGACTAATTTTGTCCTTCAGAATTTTTTCCAATAATTTTCCTACCACTGATGTTAGGCTCACTGGCCTGTAGTTCCCCGGTTTTTCCCTACTCCCCTTCTTGAATAATGGTACTACATTGGGGCACGTGACTCTGTCGCTGGCCCGTTGAACTGTCCTCCTGGAACCATCATTATCCATGAAGAGCAGGTTAGGACTGGTTAACCACCCTCATTGGGCTATTGCCACTGGTAGAGATGTAATCATCGAATCATAGAACCATATAAAATAGGAGCGCGATTAGGCCATTCGGCCCTTTGGGCCTGTTCCGCCATTCAAAATGATCACGGCTGATGGTCTAACTCTGTACCCTGTTCCTGCTTTTTCCCCCATATCCCTTGATCCCTTTAGCATTAAGACTTTTGTCTTGTAATGAGAGTCCTGCTGCCGCCAGAGTGCTTGCGGCTCAGTGGGCCGCACTCTTTCCTCTGAGTTCGATCGGTCTTGGGTCCAAGTCCAACTCTAGCTACTTGAGCACAAAATCTAGGCTGAAACTTCTGTGCAGTGCTGAGGGAGTGCTGCATTGTCAGAGGTGTCGTCTTTTGGATGAGATTTTAAACCAACTCCCTATCTGCCTCCTCAGGTGGACATAAAAGATCCCTTGATACTTTTGTGAAGAAGAGCAGAGGAGTTCTCCCTGGTGTCCTGGCCAATATTTATCCCTCAACCAACATCACTAAAACAGGTTATCTTGATATTATAACATTGCTGATTGTGGGACCTTGCTGTGTGCAAATTGGCTGCGTGCGATTCCTACATTACAACTGTGGCTACACTTCGAAGTACTTAATTGACTGTAAAGCGCTATGGGATGTCCTGAGATCGTGATAGGTGCTGTATATATGCAAGTTCTTTTTTTTTCAAAAGACTGCAGCTACTTAAAGGGGGACATGAAGCATAGGTATAGTCTCAGGGAGGAGCCGGGGAGTCAGCAGTAGCAAGAGACCCCAGATTCTCTGACATATCAGTGGAGGTGGCTGAAAGGTATCGACCGCTGCAGGCTGAGGGCAGGAAGCCCCAAAGAGGATGGTTCAGGGCATAAGAAGGGAGGTTGCTGAAGCAGCCAGAGCCTAATGAACCTGACTGACATTTCCTGGTACACCCACTTGACTCAAGATCAAAATAGCTGCTCTACCTCAGCCACTTACATGCTGCAGCATCACGTGATCCCATCCCAGAGGCAGACTGTCAATAGACAGCATTGATAGTGCCGGCAGCCAGCCCACAGTAGACTCTGATATCTTTAGTTCAGTTCACTTTGGAAGTCGAACTCTGTGCGGTCATCAGAGGAATTGAATTGCTCACACAAGGCATCATGTCAGAAAGACATGAGCCTTGCAGACTGTTGTACTGTGTAAGAAATAGGTTCTAAAGAGGATGTGTTGCCCCTTGTGGATTGAGTCCATCTTTATCAATTCAAGTACAGTCCTAATAGATCCTTCTTGTGCTTTACTGCTTCTGTATATTTCTTGACTTATAAATAAACCCATTCATTAGTTTTAGCCTGCGTACATTGATCAGATGGTGTGATATTTATCACCCTTCAGAAAAAAAAACAGGAGAAAGTGGTGAGCTTCCCACCTAATCTCTGGTATGTTCCACCTTAATTCAGGTGTACTTGTTAACTCTGTGACGTAACTGCCTCTCTGCTGCGAGCGCAAGTTAAAAGTGTTTGGAAGAAGCACTCTTTGTAACAGCGCCATCGCTCTCACTGGTGTGCTAACCTTGAACAAGGTTAGACTAGCTTCTTCTGATTTACAGAGGAAGCTTCATTATTTGCAGTCCTATTATCTGCTATCTGATTATTCCACAATTTCCATTATCCAATAGGGGGTCAAATGATCTTGAGATACATCCCAGTATATGATTAGTATTGTTGATAATAGTTTGAAAGTGACTGGAGGTGTTACAGTGAATGGTTAATGATCACTCAAACCCTTTTTTCCTTCCACTTTTCCACTTTGGTTAAAAGCCATCTCTTCATTCTGAACACACCTCACGCTTCATGTTCCAATGTACATAACCTTACATTTATCTACATTAGAATTGACAGATAAAATGATTTTCACACTGATAAAAGGCTGTAATGAGATTTATTGGGCTAAGTAGATTGGAATTTAATTGGAAGTGCTCTGTAGCACATCAACAGTTATCCATCTTTTTGTTCCAGTGAATTCTAATGACGCCTAACTCTGACAGCCGTTTCATATATTCTATAAGATTTTATTCTGAAGTGAATGAAAGAGAAATAAAGATGGAAAATGATGGAAATGCACAACAGGTTGATCAAGCACCTGAAAGAGAAATGGTTAACATTTCTGCTCAGATCTATTCATTTCAAAAAGGCTTTGCCTGAGCCTCACAGTCCCAAGGTAACAAGAGGAAGCTTCGCAGTCGCCGTCTTTGTGACAATGCTGGTGGAATGTTCTTGGGGAAGGGGTTTCACTTCTAACTCTGGAGGCACAGTGTCATTGGTGTTGTTCAACCCATCCATACAGGTCAGCAACGAGCTTCTGATGCTGCCAGTATGTACCACAGAAAGATAAAGATGCAGATGTGGCTTTACAGTCACTGGATGTGAGCAAATCACGTTTCTGCCCATTTGTTCCCATATTGTCTACTTGGCAAGTGGACAACTGGTTCATAGGAAAACAAAACCTATACCTAAATCTACACCTATATCTAAAGCCATATCTATGTCTATACCTATACCTATATCTAAGCCTATATCTATACTGATACCTATACCTATGTCTATACCTACATCTTTACCCACGCCTATACCTATATCTATATCTATACCAATATCTATATCTATATCTATATCTATATCTATACCAATATCTATATCTATATCTATACCTATAACCAATATCTATATCTATACCTATATCTATACCTATAACCAAATCTATGCCTACATCACTACCTATACCTACACCATTTTGTAAAGGGCCAAATCACACCTGTCAAGTAACTGTGCCCAAACTACCTTGTCCTACACTTTCAAGTTCGGTTCTTCAAACACCATCTACTGACAACTCCTTCTGGGTTCCTGCTTTGCCGTAACCAATGACCAATAAATACTCAGCACAATGTTGAAGTGAAGTGTAGGGTATTTATTTCCTGCGATGTAGTATGTGGATGTGGGCCGAGTGGTGCTCCTTTGTGCTTGAGCTTTGCGCCAGTTATGTGACATCTAATTGTGACATCTACCACAGCTTCTAAGCGAGTCCCCTGTGGAAGCTATAAATGTAATGGCCGAAGAACGACTGCAGAGGTGAAGGCAAATGGAATTTAATTTCTAAAGCTTCTGAAGGTTATAAGGTTACTGTGGTGGAGGTCCTCGACAGATGAGGAGAAATTTAGTTACGCAGCGAGTTGTTATGATCTGGAAGGCACTGCCTGAAAGGGAGGTGGAAACAGATTCAATAGTAACTTTCAAAAGGGAATTGGATAAATACTTGAAAAGGAAAACATTTGCGGGGCTAGGGGGAAACAGCAGGGAAGTGGGACTAATTGGATAGCTCTTTCAAAGAGTCAGCTCAGGCACGATGGGCCAAATGGCCTCCTGTGATCTATGATTCTAGTGTAACCCCAGTGTCAGACATGGGTTTATCAAACAATTAGACATTAAACGGTGAACAAATTGGGCAAGTGTGAACAACCAAAGGTTTTTTTTTCATTTCAAGAATGGATACTACAAAGCACTAAAACAAAAGCAAAATATAGCTGGAAGTCTGAACTAAAAACAGAAAATGCTGGAAATACTCAGCAAGCCAGGCGGCATCTGTGGAGAGAGAAACAGAGTTAACGTTTCAGGTCGATGACCTTTCATAAGAACCGGAAAGGCCATCGACCTGAAATGTTGACTCTGTTTCTCTCTCTCCACAGGTGCTGCCTGACCTGCTGAGCGTTTCCAGCGATTTTTGTTTTTATACCACCAGGCACTATTCTGATGTGTCATCTTGCTCATAACCACTGATCAATTTCCCTCTTTAACAAATGACAATGTTTTCACTGTGATTTTCAAATAAAACAGTTGGACTATAACCTGGTGTTGTAAGATTCCTTACATTTGTCAACCCCAGTCCATCACCGGCATCTCCACATCACATCTTCACTTTATTATACCATGAGGCATGGGTTCCAAAAAAAAAGAAGCTGTGTCTGTTTGGACAATTGGAGCTTTCAAGACTGAGATCGATGGATTGTTGGGTAAGGATATCAAGGGATATAGATCAAAGGCAGGTAAGTGGAGTTGACGTACAGATCAGCTATCATCTAATAGAATGGTGAAGCAGACTCGAGGGGCTGAATGGCCTACTTCTGTTCCTATGATATTTTCCAAAATGTAATTGAATTGTTCTGGCGTTGTTGCATTGAAATTCAATGTTTGAACTTTACACCATCACTCTTCAGTTGGCAAACGTCATCGCAGTTTGAGACACACAAGTTGTGATAAACTGCAGAAAGGTCCATATAGAGAGCTGTATATCTAAGTTTGCTGACGACACTAAGTTAGGGACCACAGTAAATAGTGTAGATGGGGGCAGAAAGTTGGAAAGGGACATTGATCGATTAAGCGAGTGGGCAAAACTGTGGGAGATGGAGTTTAATATGGGAAAGTGTAAGGTCATCCACTTTGGACCTAAGAAAGATAGATCAGAGTATTTTCTAAATGGCGAGAAGTGAGGAACTGAGGAGGAGCTGAGAGATTTAGGGGTCCATGTACAGAAAAAATTAAAAGCTAGTGGACAGGTACAAAAATAATTTAAAAGGCTAATGGAATGTTGGCCTCTATCTCAAGAGGGCTGGAAGTTATGTTACAGCTGGACAGAGCTCTGGTTAGACCCCATCTGGAGCACTGCATTCAGTTCTGGGCACCGCACCTCAGGAAGGATATATTGGCCTTGGAGAGGGTGCTGCGCAGATTCACCACAATGGTACCGGGGCTAAAAGGGTTAAGTTATGAGGACAGGTTGCATAAACTAGGCTTGTATTCCCTTGAATATAGAAGATTAAGGGGTAATCTAATTGAAGTGTTTAAGATGATTAAAGGATTTGATAAGGTTGATAAAGAAATTATTTCCTCTGGTGGGAGAGCCCAGATCAAAGGGGCGTAACCTTAAAATTAGAGCTAGGCCGTTCAGGGGTGATGTCAGGAAGCACTTCTTCACACAAAGGGGAATGGAAATCAGGAACTCTCTCCCCCAAAAAGCTGTTGAGGCTGGGGGTCAATTGAAAATGTCAAAATTGAGATTGATAGATTTTTGTTAGGCAAGGGTATTAAGAGTTACAGAACCAAGGCGAGTAAATGGAGTTGAGATACAGATCCGCCATGATCTAATTGAATGGCGGAACAAACTCGAGGGGCTGAATGGCCTGCTCCTGGTCCTCTGTTCCACGAGAGCCCCACAGACAGCTTGTTGTAGAAATTGGTCTCGGGCCATAACGCAGAAACGGGCTGTATTGCGGTGACTGCCCATTATACGTCCCGCCTGTTATTCCGTTCTGTTGACTATAACAAGGAGCTGTTGAGATAAACCCCACTCCCCCCCCCATTTCGTGCAAGCACCCCAAGACCAATTTCTACCTTTCGACAAGACTGTGCTCATATTTCAACAGTCTCAGCGTGAACGATTTCTCTTCCACTATTTAAAACACCAGGTCAAAAACAAGACATTCAATTAACCCCTGATATACAGACTGACAAAGAGTGATAAATATTTCATTACAATTAAGCACATATCAATTTAAAGCATCAGCTGTTTAATAAAAGGGGCAGGAGTTGAATGCTTACAGTTTGAATTTTAATTAAAATGCAACAATTATAGTGACTGATGCGTGTTTTTTTTAGAATGAGCGAGCTGTATAATCATTTTGTCGATTTACATGTTTTATGTTCCGAGTGAGAAGAGGTTAGAGATTTATTATTGGCATTCTACCGAGTAATCTCAAAGTCGGCATTATACACATGCTGAATGCTTATCGTTAACCACGAACCGTGCGAAAACCTACAATTAGTACACCAATAGTGTGTACTATCTACAGGAAGCACTGCAGCAACTCGCCAAGGCTTCTTCGGCAGCACCTCCCAAACCCGCGACCTCCACCACCCAGGAGGACAAGGGTAGCAGGTACATGGGAACAACACCATCACCTCCAAGTTCCCCGCCAAATCACACCCCCATCCTGACTTGGGACATATATCGCCGTTCCTTCATGGTCGCTGGGTCAAAATCCCGGAACTCCCTACCTATCAGCACTGTGGGAGAACCGTCACCACACGGACTGCAGCGGGACGTTGGGTGGGGGGCAGAAGAAGTGCCCATCGCCCCTTTGGAATTTTGGAGGATGCATTAATGAAGTGGAAATCCAGGTTCCAAACCGAAAATTCTTCCCCACCTGCCACAGTTCTGCCAGAATTCCACCCCCCCCCACCATTTCCTGTGGAGAAAGAATTTCAAGGCTAAGTTCTCTTTGAGACTGCAATCCCTACAATCCAAACTTTGTCTAATATCTTTACTGGTGTCTAGTCACCAGAGTTGAAAAGCTTGAAAGCTAGAAGTGTGACACTGCAGATAATGAAGCAGTCTATGCCTGCATGTGGCAAGATCTGGGTTATATCCAGTCTTGGGCTGATAAGTTGCAAGTAACATTTGTGCCACACATGTGTCAGGAATTGTCCCTCTCCAACAAGAGAGATCTTGACCACGTTCCTTTGACATTCAATGGCATTACCACCTCTAGGTCCCCCCACCATCAACATCCTGGGGGTCACCACTGACCAGAAACTCAACTGAAACAGTCGTGTAAATGCCGTGGCTACTAGAGCAGGTCAGGGGCCGGTTATTCTGCAGCAGGTGGCTCACCTCCTGACTCCATAAAGTCTCCCCATCACCTACAAGGCACAAGTGGAGTACTCTCCACCTGCCTGGATGGGTGCAACTGTAACAACACTCAAGAAGCTCGACACTATCCAGGACGAAGCAGTCTGCTTCATCGGCCCGTGCAAAATGGGTGTGAGCTACTGCAGTGCTTAGAAATTAGAGTGCAGCCTTTAAAAAGAGAGTTCTGGCTGAACACTTTAGCAGTAGACTGGGGGGACAACCAGGCAAAGAAAGATCTGTGCTTGGCTAACTCACTTGACTCTGTGATAACTTCACTGTGTGTCTCGTCAATCTTCTCATACGTTTCAAGAATTTTGGAACAAGCACCCAAACAAGGCAGCAGGACATGGCAGCCACGGATAGAAGAAGAACCCAGAATTTTTGCAGTCTTGGAGATCTCCGAGCCCTCCTTGAGGAAATAGAGCCAAGGGGGTCACAGACTCCTGGGCGTGTGTGGCAGCAAACCTGTCAGAAACCTCACTTGTACCATCTGGAGGGAGCTGGCATTGGCACTGAGTGCCAACTCCCTAACCCCCAGCACTGCAGACCAGTGTTCCTCGAAGTTTAACAACGTTCACCAGGGCAGGCAAGTTTGTACACTGGGCACCAACACACTCTTCACCCTCTCACAGCAACACTTGTAACTAACCCTTCACAGTGCAATCTGGTTAAGGGGAGGCTCGCACTCAGGACCTTGCACGATGGCTAACCAGCTCCCCAAACAGCAATTGCTCATATGCACAGCCCTCAAACCCCTTTCTCTACTTCAATAGGGTGATGCCACCATAACTCCTGCTTCAACTCGCCCGTGCCACCTGGCATATGCCTCTGAACTGATAGTCGTCCCTTCATGAACTCTAGTTTCTTGCAGGAGAAATCGATGCACAATGCCTGTGGGGGCAGGCTACCAGAGGGCGAATCCCCCTCTTAAATCAACACACGCCCTGTGAGAAGGCCATATCATGGGGAGGCACTCTGCTCTTGCTGTTGAAGGTGTCAAGGTTGAGGGCATACTGCCGGTGCCAGGTCAGTGACTGAACACCAACACTGTTGCCTTGTTCTCACCCGGGGGTTGGGGGGGGGGGGGGGTGGGGGGCAATTAAATACTGTAAGTGAAGATCTGGCATCGGGTGATTCAGAGGGCACGAGGGAGCTGGATGAGTGGGAAATGGGTGAGGATGTGCCAACTTCCCAGTGGAGACTGAGGAGAAGGCTGCCAATGGCTTCAAAGTCATGGGACCCAGAACTGACAGATACTCACCTGAAAAGCAGGACGTTTGAGGAGCATCGTGCCTATGTGCAAGTCCTGAGGCCAGTCTCCGAGGATTTGCATCCGCTGGCGGGTGTGACTCTTGAGTCTACAGCTCTCATTTGTGGCAACATTACGGAAGCTTTGCCTTAGTTGCAGGCGCCAATGGGGTGTGTGGCAGCTTCACTGACACGATGGGCCGAATGGCCTCCTTTTGCACTGTATCAATTTGTGACTCAATGCAGTAGATCCTCACCTAGGAAGCGACCAGGGACCGGCCGGCACCTTCACCTCCAGGGAACCATAGACTGCAGCTCTGATGGCAATAGGAGAGAGACTGGGGAGTGGCCTGTGTACTGGCTTCCAGACCCAGGTAGCCATGCTGACTATCAGGGATTTCAGGATCTGATAGTTGCCATTGGACAAGCCATCCCACTGATCATGAGGGACTTGGATCCAGGGCTGAGCTCTGTGGTCAAGCAATCTTTGGGAGATATCTCTGGAAGGAGATACTGAGCCTAACTGTGAGAGGTTAATGGGCATTGGTAGCTAACCTTTTTATCTTTGTTTGCTTCTGCACATTAGGTGGCATAATAGAGTGCAGATGGAGACTAGTGCAATAGAATCGTACAGCACAAAAGGAGGCCATTCAGCCCATTGTGCCTGTGCTGGCTATTGTAAGAGCTATCCAATTAGTCCCACTTCCCTGCTTTTTCCCCACAGCCCTGCAATTTTTTTCCTTTTCAAGTAGATATCCAATTCCCTTTTGAAAGTTACGATTGAATCTGCTTCCACCAACCTTTCAGGTAGTGCATTCCTGATCATAATGACTCTCTGCGTTTAAAAAAAATGCCTCCTCATCTCCCCTCTGGTTCTAAGGACAGACGCCTGACAAAACTGACCTGGGATTGCAGAAAGACTTGGGCCTCGAAATGAAGCTATGGGATCCCACTACTTCAAAGGATGCTTTAACGCATCTTTTGTAAGGGTGAAGCATCTGCAGCGTTGTCCCCCACAGTGTAATTCTAGGGCTTAGAACTGTCATGGCGTATCAAAGGACAGGTCACACACAACGAGCGTTCACCAACTCTGATCCAGCAAATGATAGCTACAACAAAAACAAGTTGCATTTATATAGCGCCTTTAATGTAGTAAAACATCCCAAGGGTGCTTCACAGGAGCAAGATTTGAGACCGAGCCACGTCAGGAAATATTAGGACAGGTGACGGAGGTTGGTTTTAAGAAGCGTCTTAAAGGAGGAGAGGGAGGTAAAGAGGCGCAGAGGTTTAGGGAGAGAATTCCAGAGCTTAGAACCTAGGCAGCTGAAGGCACGGCCGCCAATGGTGGAGCGATGAAAATCAGGGATGCACAAGTGGCGAGAATTGAAGGAGCTCAGAGATCTCGCAGGGTTGCAGGGCTGGAGGAGGTTACAGAGATCGGGAAGGGCGGGGGAACTGAGCTGGCCTGATTGCCTGTGAGAAGGCTCCACACGCAGCAGAAGTGGTGTCTGAAGCACACGTCAGACCAGAGGCTCTCAGCAATAAACCGCTCCTAAGATTTAATTAACTATATTTTTGGCCCGCAACTCATGCATTTGATTAGCACAGTCGTCATTTTTTTTTTGCTTCGTACACTCTCGACAAACTTGAAATTATTGCTCAGACGAGCAGAAAGCCTCGCTCACTGAATTTTGGCCTCATCAAGCCGAAAGCCACTGTGATTCACAGCTTTACCCAGGCCCTGAAAATCTGTAGGGGAAGCGCACACCCCTCCCCCAACCTCACCGTACGTTCTGGGGTATGCCTGCAACGGAAATCTGTCGTTGACCCCTGCCGAAGTTCATGGGGTCAGGGAGAGAGGGGCCTACACGAGCAGGCCTTTGGTGATTTGGGGCCACACCTTCAGTGTTCCCTCACCCTCTCTCACAGAAGACCTTGCAAACTGTGAAGGAAGCTAACTGGCCCATTAGATGGATTCTCAGATAAGATAAGGTGGCCGTCTCAGAACAGACAAGGTGACCTTCTCTTTTCTTCAGTGGATCTTCAGGCCTTGCTGTCTTCTGGCTGCTGCTCGCTAACAGAAGACCCATGGCCTGAGGCCGGCTACCAGGAGCACAGCTCCAGGCTTCTCAGGCCTGCATCTGCAGTCCTGTCCAACCACTACTCCCAATCCACCAATCAGGGAGTGGGCTGAGGGGCCATACTAATAGTCTGTGGCAGGAAATTTGGTCCATCTGTGTCCTTCACAGGTGTGACTTAGGATACATAGGAACGTAGGAACAAGAGTAGGCCATTCAGCCCCTCGTGCCTGCTCCGCCATTTGATAAGATCATGGCTGATCTGTGATCTAACTCCATATACCTGCCTTTGGCCCATATCCCTTAATACCTTTGGTTGCCAAAAAGCTATCTATCTCAGATTTAAATTTAGCAATTGAGCTAGTATCAATTGCCGTTTGCGGAAGAGAGTTCCAAACTTCTACCACCCTCTGTGTGTAGAAATGTTTTCTAATCTCGGTCCTGAAAGGTCTGGCTCTAATTTTTAGACTGTGCCCCCTACTCCTAAAATCCCCAACCAGCGGAAATAGTTTCTCTCTATCCACCCTATCCGTTCCCCTTAATATCTTATAAACTTGGATCAGATCACCCCTTAACCTTCTAAACTCCAGAGAATACAACCCCAATTTGTGTAATCTCTCCTCGTAACTTAACCCTTGAAGTCCGGGTATCATTCTAGTAAACCTACGCTGCACTCCCTCCAAGGCCAATATGTCCTTCCGAAGGTGCGGTGCCCAGAACTGCTCACAGTACTCCAGGTGCGGTCTAACCAGGGTTTTGTATAGCTGCAGCATAACTTCTGCCCCCTTGTACTCTAGTCCTCTAGATATAAAGGCCAGCATTCCATTAGCCTTCTTGATTATTTTCTGCACCTGTTCATGACACTTCAATGATCTATGTACCTGAACCCCTAAGTCCCTTTGGACATCCACTGTTTTTAACTTTTTACCATTTAGAAAGTACCCTGTTCTATCCTTTTTTGATCCAAAGTGGATGACCTCACATTTGTCTACATTGAATTCCATTTGCCACAGATGAGGAAAGTCATTGAATCTTAGAATGATACAACACACAAGGAGGCCATTCGGCCCATCGTGCCTGTGCCGGCTCTTTGAAAGAGCTATCTAATTAGTCCTACTCCCCATAGCCCAGCAAATTTTTCCCCTTCCAGTATTTATCCAATTCCCTTTTGAAAGCTACTATTGAATCTGCTTCCACCGACCTTTCAGGCAGTGCATTCCAGATCATAACAACTCGCTGCGTAAAAAAAAACTTCTCCTCAGCTCGCCCTCTGGTTCTTTTGTCAGGTTAGCCTCGTTTGTCAGTTTGAAATGTTAATCCAAGGAAGGCGCACATCTGACAATCAAAATTTCCTCAATACCATTGTACTAAAACGATTAAACACCGTTATCATTTTGCTCCACAGTGACTGCGTTCAAGTGGTTAATCATTTTCATGGAATAAAAAAAAACAAATTGAAAGCCAAAGTAACAATGGAATTGATTGCACTAGCACAACAAAGAACTAGTTTGCCTCAAAGGCTCGGGGGCCCTTAGGGCAGTGTAAAGAATTACTTAATATTAATTCCATTTTCTATCTATTGAACGTAGATCGTGGGAGCTGCCAGACATCCAGAAAATGGACCCTCACTGTAATTATCATTTAATGAGCAAAAGACGGACTGTTGCAGGTTTTTAAAATAATTGCCATGTTATCACCCTGGATGCCATCTGTTTCTTTGTCTGCCAGACAATCACTGGTAGCAAGGTTGGTCTTGGAACAAAAAAAAAGACATGACGAGGACATCTGTTACACCACGTTGCTCCCACCATCTCTCACGAGAGACTTGTCCTCTGTTCAATCTTTTTACAAATAACCAAAGGAGAAACACTGGAGATGCATTAAACTCCTCACTGAGCACAGTCCTGAACAATGTCAGGATGCATCGTTCCTCCCTTGTGGAACTTTGTTCACTACTTCTGTGTGTGTGTGTGTGAGACACAGGCATGCAGAAGGTGTGTTCTACCTCCATGCTGTCCACCAGTACATAGAGAAGACAAGGAGCATCCTATATCAGGTAGTTAAAGTGGTTGTGCACCCCAGAAATGCAGTCTACCAATATTGGTGTTTGTAGGTGTTTTTGGGTGAGAATCATAGAATCTTACAGCAAAGAAGGAGGCCATTCGCCCCATCATGCCTGTGCCGGCTCTTCAAAAGAGCGATCCAATTAGTCCCACTCTCCCTGCTCTTTCCGCATAGCCCTGGAATTTTCTCCCCTTCATGTACTTATCCAATTTTCTTGTGAATGTTACAATTGAATTTGCTTCCACCACCCTTTCAGGCAGTGCATTCCAGATCATTGCAACTCGCTGTATAAAAAAAATTCTCCTCATCTCCCCCCTGGTTCTTTTGCCAATTCCCATAAATCTGTGTCCTTTGGTTACCGACCCTTCTGCCAGTGGAAACAGCTTCTCCTTATTTACCCTATCAAAACCCCTCATGATTTTGAACGTCTCCATTAAATCTTCCCTTAACCTTCTCTTATTTCTTTCAATCTCTTCTTCAAAGAGCAGGCTACAGACTGGCTTAACACAGACTGTACACATCAGATATGTGACCCTGACCTAGTCCATTTCAAAGACCGTTCTACTGAGTGATCAGAATCTGTACATTTTTGTTTACGTCAGCCGTATATGAAAACTCATCACCACCCTGAAGAGTCTTCAATCTACTGAACAGTCTACATGAATAGAGTTTCTGCTTGCCTGATATGGAGTCCACAATCCCATACAAACAAATTCTATTCGTCTAAGGTGTCAGCCATGGCTTAGTTGGTAGCTATGACTCATCTCTGAGTCAGGAGATTGTGGGTTCCAGTCCCACTCCCGAGACTTGAGAGCAAAATCTCAGCTGACACTTCAGTGCAGTACTGAGGGAGTGCTGCACTGTCAGAGGTGCTGTCTTCCGGATGGGACTTCAAACTGATGCCCTCTAAGGTGGACATAAAACCACTGCACTATTTTGAAGAAGTGCTGTGGAGTGCTCCCCCGGTGTCCTGGCCAATATATATCCCTCAACCACCATCACTAAAAAAACAGATGATCGCATTGCTGTTTGTGGGACCTTGCTGTGCGCAAATGTGACTCCTATATGGCAACAGTCACTACACTGGCTTCATTGGTACTTCATTGGCTTTAGAGTGCTTTGGGATGTCTTGATGTCGTGAAAGGCGTAGTATAAATGCTCATCCTTTCCTTTAGCGGTGAAGATGAAAATTACGTCTACTGTTTCTGATACCAACGGTCCTCCTATCAAAGTCCGAGTATTACACTTTTTAATGACAATAAAACTAAATGCACTATGGGCCTAAATGTGGACGATGCAATGAATAAAATGCAGCAAATGCATTGTCGAACTAAAGTGTGTTATTTTCAACCCAGGGATGGAAGGACAAGTGACACTTGTCATTCTGCGCGAAGGTAATCAATGGTTACAAGCCTCCCTAAGCATCTGTCACAGGCATTAAATTAGTTTAAATTCTATAACGCATTACCTTCTGTTTTTGTCAGCGCGAGAGAAAATAAATTCAATGCACACATCTCGGTTGACTCGCGATAATTATGTGAGCGGAAATCTGCTGCAAATTTTAAACGTCACTCTGCCTTCCCTGTGATTACTTTAGAGACCTGAGGTTTATTAGCAGTACTTTACCTATTTTGCTATTTTTGCCCATGGGAATACTGGATGATTGCTATGGTTTGCAGGGATTTCTTGAGCTATTTCAGCAGTAATGAGTAAAACTAAACCATTGGCACTGAATTTATTAACATGCAGGAAGCTCGGAAAATTATCTTTCAGTTGACACGCCAACCACTTTCTTTCCAAAGGAAGGACATTTAATAAGACAATGTTGGGGGGTAAGGGGGGTGATGGAGGCATGTCAGCCGTGACTCGGTGGGTAGCACTTTCGCCTCTGAGTCAGAAGGTGGTGGGTTTAAGTCCCACTCCAGAGACTTGAGCACAAAATCCACGCTGACACTCCCAGTGAAGTACTGAGGGAGTGCTGCACTATCTTTCCGATGAGATGTTAAACTGAGGCCCCATCTGCCCTGTCGGGTGGACGTAAAAGATCCCATGGTACTATTTCAAAGAAGAGGAGGTGGGGGGGGGGATCTCCCCGATGTCCTGGCCAATATTTATCCCTCAACCTAATGTCACCAAAACAGATTCTCTGGTCATTATCTCAGTGCTGTTTGTGGGATCTTGCTGTGTGCAAATTGGCTGCCGTGTTTTCTACATTACAACAGTGCCGACACTTCAAAAGTACTTCATTGGCTGTAAAGCGCTTTGGGACATCCTGAGGTTGTGAAAGGCGATCTATAAATGCTAATTCTTTCTTTTTATGTGGCGATTTCCTCTGGTTGCCATTTGTTTGCGACATCATGACCATCGCGGGACAATATCCTACACTCTGAAATTCTCGTCCGAAACCCCTGCGCGGAGGTCATTTTCACCCTCGACTGTGGTGGAAAACCGATGGTTGTGGACAGGCCGTACGTTAGATGCCTTTGCATGATTTTCCCATCCAGAATCCTCCAGACTGACCTGCTTGATTGAAAGGAAGGATCAACGGAGAATAGCAGGCAGGTCAGGCTGCACGAGAGGTGCACTGCGACCACCCATCAGGGCCCGCCCACCCGCCAGGACCCGCCCACCCATCAGGACCCACTAACCCATTAGGATCCGCCCACCCATCAGGACCCGCCCACCCATCAGGACCCACCCACCCATCAGGACCCACCCACCCATCAGGACCCACTAACCCATCAGGATCCGCCCACCCATCAGGACCCACTAACCCATTAGGATCCGCCCACCCATCAGGACCCGCCCACCCATCAGGACCCACTAACCCATTAGGATCCGCCCACCCATCAGGACCCGCCCACCCATCAGGACCCGCTAACCCATTAGGATCCGCCCACCCGTCAGGACCCGCCCACCCATCAGGACCCGCTAACCCATTAGGATCCGCCCACCCATCAGGACCCGCCCACCTGATAGGACCCGCCCACCTGATAGGATCCGCCCACCAGCCAGGTAGCAAATTCCACGTTCTAACCACTTTGGGTAAAGAAATTTCTCCTGAATGCCCTATTAGATTTATTAGTGACTATCTTATATTTATGGTCCCTAGTTCTGGTCTCCCACACAAGTAGAAACATCTTCTCTGCTTCTACCCTATTAAACCCTTTCATAACCTTAAAGATCTCCATCAGGTCACCCCTCAGCCTTTTTTCCAGAGTAAAGAGCCCCAGCCTGTTCAGTCTTTCCTGATAGGTATAACCTCTCAGTTCTGGTATCATCCTTGTAAATCTTTTTTTTTTGCACCCTCTCCAGTGCCTCCTTATTGTAATATGGAGACCAGAACTGTTCACAGTAATCCAAATGTGGTCTAACCCAGGTTCTGTATATATTTAACATAACCTCTCCGCTTTTCAATTCTGTTCCTTGATCCAGAAACCCTCTGCGTGAAAAAAAAAACACGTCCGTTAACTTTGCCCTTTTCTTCTTCGGAGAACAGCTATGGACTAAGGATGACAGTCGTTTTTGGCAAGGGGGTGCAGTTATTTTTCGGAAAGCTGATGAGGCGCATTTCCGAGCTTTTCAATCATGTGAAGAATGGAACGGTTCCAGACTGATCTATTTACCGCAGTTTAGCTTGGACCCATCTTCCTCTGTCTCATCAGGCCATCAGTCAGTAACGCTTAGCCAGGCTGACTCCTGATATAGCAAATGTCATTTCTCTACAAAAAGTCTCACTTGAGCTGCAAGACAGGTATTTTGTCAAGGCAAATGTATGTCAGACAGCTTTTGTGTACACGCTACTTGAAAAATATGCAGAATAAAATACCTTTTTACATATAATTTCGATGAAATTTCATTAATATATGAATAACAATCTCTCTGTAGACTTGCAGCTGGGTTTCGACAGAGGCTCACTCAGTTTATCCAGCAACAATCTGACTCATGCAGGCCATGGATGTGCTTAGACTTGGTCCAACGCTTGTGCTAAGGTGGCTGGCAGGGACGCGACAATTGGCAGCGTTGTACCTGAGGGGAAAAACCAAGGTTTCCTACTCCTGGTCTTTATCCAGGAACTCCCACTGGAAGCCCGTGTGTGTGGATGTGCCAACCGTAGGTCAGGTTCGGACTAATCCAACCCCCCGACTCTCGCCCCCGCCCCTGTATTTGTGTACCCTGCCGACACTCACCGTCAGGGTTCACACCAGAATACTGGACGACTGGGCAAAGTGCCAGAAGGTGACCGGTGCCTCAGCAACAAGTCAACAGCTTGAGGGAAAGAGAGGACACCAAAAGAACTCGGTAGCTATGAAACAAGACCGATAATTATACAATGCCTCATTATACGTCTCAGGAAAATGTCAAAGCACTTTGCATTGCAATCAATCTCTTGAGGTGCAATGACGTTTATTATGTAGGCAGACAGGGCAGCCATTTTGTGCACAGCAGGATCCCACAAACAGCAATGCGTTCAATGAACAATTCATCCATTTTTGTTTTAGCAGTGTTAGTTGAAGGAGGAATATTGAGCAGGACAGCAGACGAATTCCTTGCCCTTCTTCAATCTTTTGCGCCCACCCAAACAGTTGGAACAGGCAGACGGGGCAGCTCTTTGACATCTCATTTTAAAAGACTGCATCTCCAATGAAGTTGCACTCTCTCAGTACTGTAGCAGAGTGCCACGCGAGATGATGGGCTCAGGTCCTGGCATTGAGGGCAAGAGTTATTTTTTTATTCGTTCATGGGATGTGGGCATCGTTGGCGAGGCCAGCATTTATTTCCCATCCTTAATTGCCCTCGAGAAGGTGGTGGTGAGCCGCCTTCTTGAACCACTGCAGTCGGTGTGGTGAAGGTTCTCCCACAGTGCTGTTAGGAAGGGAGTTCCAGGATTTTGACCCAGCGACGATGAAGGAACGGCGATATATTTCCAAGTCGGGATGGTGTGTGACTTGGAGGGGAACGTGCAGGTGGTGTTGTTCCCATGTGCCTGCTGCTCTTGTCCTTCTAGGTGGTAGAAGTCGCGGGTTTGGGAAGTGCTGTCGAAGAAGCCTTGGCGAGTTGCTACAGTGCATCCTGTGGATGGTACACATTGCAGCCACAGTGAATGTTTTGGCTGGTGGATGGGGTGCCAATCAAGCGGGCTGCTTTGTCTTGGATGGTGTCGAGCTTCTTGAGTGTTGTTGGAGCTGCACTCATCCAGGCAAGTGGAGAGTATTCCATCACACTCCTGACTTGTGCCTTGTAGATGGTGGAAAGGCTTTGGGGAGCCAGGAGATGAGTCACTTGCCGAAGAATACCCAGCCTCTGACCTGCTCTTGTAGCCACAGTATTTATATGGCTGGTCCAGTTAAGTTTCTGGTCAATGGTGACCCCCCAGGATGTTGATGGTGGGGGATTCGGCGATGGTAATGCCATTGAATGTCAAGGGGAGGTGGTTAGACTCTCTCTTGTTGGAGATAGTCATTGCCTGGCACTTATCTGGCGCGAATGTTACTTGCCACTTATCAGCCCAAGCCTGGATGTTGTCCAGGTCTTGCTGCATGTGGGCACGGACTGCTTCATTATCTGAAGGGTTGCAAATGGAACTAAACACTGTGCAATCAACTGCGAACATCCCCATTTCTGACCTTATGATGGAGGGAAGGTCATTGATGAAGCAGCTGAAGATGGTTGGGCCTAGGACACTGCCCTGAGGAACTCCTGCAGCAATGTCCTGGGGCTGAGATGATTGGCCACCAACAACCACTACCATCTTCCTTTGTGCTAGGTATGACTCCAGCCACTGGAGAGTTTTCCCCCTGATTCCCGTTGACTTCAATTTTACTAGGGCTCCTTGGTGCCACACTCGGTCAAATGCTGCCTTGATGTCAAGGGCAGTCACTCTCACCTCACCTCTGGAATTCAGCTCTTTTGTCCATGTTTGGACCAAGGCTGTAATGAGGTCTGGAGCCGAGTGGTCCTGGCGGAACCCAAACTGAGCATCGGTGAGCAGATTATTGGTGAGTAAGTGCCGCTTGATAGCACTGTCGACGACACCTTCTATCGCTTTGCTGATGATTGACAGTAGACTGATGGGGCGGTCCATGAGGTTACAGATTGTGCTGGAATACAATTCTGCTGCTGCTGATGGCCCACAGCGCCTCATGGATGCCCAGTTTTGAGCTGCTAGATCTGTTCTGAATCTATCCCATTTAGCACGGTGATAGTGCCACACCACACGTGTGAGTGCTACCAATCGAGCCAAGATTTCGTGACTGCCAACTCCGGGCACCGAGTCTCACCCAACGAGATGTAGATTGGGAAATCACAGGCAGGCTCCTCACGGTTTTCCTTCCATTAAGTTTTGGAGGGCATATCATTGGGAGGGATTATCTGCAATCTATACCAATTCCACTGTGTGTTTTTCAGTCATGTTTCTCAACAACAACTTACATTTATATAGCGCCTTTAACATGGTAAAACATCTCAAGGCGCTTCACAGGAACGTTATCAAACAAAATTTGACACCGAGCCACATAAGGAGATATTAGGACAGGTGACCAAAAGCTTGGTCAAAGAGGTAGGTTTTAAAGAGCGTCTTAAAGGAGGAGAGAGAAGTAGCGAGGTGGAGAGTTTTAGGGAGGGAATTCCAGCGCTTAGGGCCGAGGCAGCTGAAGGCACTGCCGCCAATGGTGGAGTGATTAAAATCGGGGATGCGCAAGAGGCCAGAATTGGAGGAGCGCAGAGATCTCAGAGGGTTGTAGGGCTCGAGGAGGTTACAGAGATAGGGAGGGGGGAGGGCCATGGAAGGATTTGAAAAGAAGGATGAGAATTTTAAAATCGAGTAATCAGAGGTGCTACAGAACTGAAGCTGTACTTTGACATTTAAGGGTAAAGTGAGCGAGGCCTCGATTTTGCGACTTGCTCTGGGTTGTGTGGCAAGACTCCATCGGTGGTGCAAGCCCTCAGACCCTTTAATAGCTTTAAGAGAGGGCCAAAATGATCTGATATTAACCCAAACCAAGGGCTGCTCCTTCTCCTTAGACAATATTTGAATTATTTAGTGTCGGCTGCTAAAACACATTCTAGAAGGAATAAATAATGCATTGTCTGAGAAGAGGAGAGAGAGAAAAAAATACAGTGAGACTGCACACATTTTTAGTGGGTTACAGTTTATCTTGACAATAAAAGGCAAATATATCCAATTGTGGCTGCTTGAAATCCGCAAAACTGTAAGCAAAAGTCCGAAAGTAAACCTTAACCTGCTTTATCCAATTCGTAGCTAGCAAAGATCATTAGCCCTGTCCGTTCCTATGGTCTGAGCAATAATGGAGAACTCATTCACGTTAAAAGGGATTTGAGACAAGGTTCAGTCAGAGAGAGAGATCAATACTGAATAGCATGAAGGTGAGTTCACAATTTCATTGAGGTGTTGGGAGATTAAAAGCCTCTTGCTGACCTTCTGCTGGGAAAGATACCTGAATTAGCCTACTTTTAACACTGTAAAGTTAACATTTGATCTCAGAATGATAGAGTTACTGGAGTCGGTACCTAGCTGTGTGCTGACCGGTTAAAATCACTAACCTGCCTGTGTTATGCATCACATTACTCTCTCAAAAGATGTTCATGGCGTATTCATTGTAAAGAAGGTTTTACCTTGCTGGGTCACTTCAGAGTCAACCACATTGGTGTGGGGCTGGAATCACATATTGGCCAGATCGAGTAAGGACGGCAGGTTTCCTTCCCTAAAGGACAGAGGTGAACCAGTTGGGTTTTTACCATGTTCACTTTTACTAGTACCAGCTTTTTATTTTATTTCCAGATTTTTTAAAAAATGAATTCAAATTCTCAAACTGCCATAGCAGGATTTGAACTCACGTTTTACTAGATTTTTAGTTCCGCCTCTGGATTGCCTCAGCCACCTCGGCCCCATGCTTTGGAATTTTTTCCTAAGCACCTCTGCAACTCCATGACCCGTTATGCCTTTGAGATCTTCCTTAAAATCCATCTCTTTGACCAAGCTTTTAGTCACCTCTGCTAACATCCTCTTATTCAGCTCAGCATCAATTTCTTGATCATGCCTCTGTGAAGTGCTTTGGGCCAATTTATTTCCGTATTTCCAATATTAATTATTTAATATTTCCAATATTATTGTAAATATATAGAACCTTGTTTAGGCCACAGTTAGAGTACTGTGCACAGTTCTGGTCTCCATATTATAAAAAGGATATTGAGGCATTGGAGAAGGTGCAAAAAAGATTTACAAATATGATACCAGAACTGAGAAGTTATACCTATCAGGAAAGACTGAACAGGCTGGGGCTTTTTTCTCTGGAAAAGAGAAGGCTGAGGGGTGACCTGATAGGGGTCTTCGGGATCATGAAAGAGTTTTTTTTTCTTTTCTTATCATGAAAGAGCTTGATAGGGTAGACGTAGAGAAGATAATTTCACTTGTGGGGAGTCCAAAACTAGGGGCCATAAATATAAGATAGTCACTAATAAATCCAATAGGGAATTCAGGAGAACTTTTTTACCCAGAGAGTGGTTAGAATGTGGAACTTGCCACTACAAGGAGTAATTGAGGCGAATGGCAGAGATGCATTTAAGGGGAAATTAGATAAACACATGAAGGAGAAAGGAATAGAAGGATATGTTGATAGGTTTAGATGAAGTAGAGTGGGAGGAGGCTCGTGTGGAGCGTAAACATCGGCATAGGCCAGTTGGGCCGAATGGCCTGTTTCTGTGCTGTAAATTCTATGTCATTCTATGTAATATAAATGCTAGTTGTGTTGTTGTCACACCACCAATCTCGCTGAGTGCCGTGGAACAGCATGATGCCTATCCTTTGAAATTACATACTAGCCACGGAATATAATATAAACGGTGATGCATTGTGTAGGCAGCTTCAGGCTGTGAAAAGCAGAAGAGGAGTTTAGTTTACATAATCTAAGACCCCAGAACATCAAAAATTATGGTAACACTGATCTAGACTCAGCCTTGGATAGAAGTCTTACCTCTGAGTTAGACAGGTCATGGTTTCAAGTCCCTCTCCAGAAAATGAGTGTAAGTCTTTCTTACAGAATTCTCTACGCCAGGGGGCTGTGGATACAGACTCGTTGAGTATATTCAAGGCTGAGATAGATAGATTTTTGGAATCAAGGGATATGGGGATCAGGCATGAAAGTGGAGTTGAGGTCGAAGATCAGCCATGATCTGATTAAATGGTGGAACAGGCTCAAGGGGCAGTGTGGCCCACTCTTGATCCTATTTCTTACGTTCTTATGTTCTTTCAGATAAGACGTTAAACTGAGGTCTCGTCTGTCCTCTCAGATGGATGTAAAAGATCCCATGGTACTATTCGAAAGAGAGCAGGGGAGTTCTCCACAGTGTCCTGGCCAATACTTGTCCCTCAAAATACAGATTATCTTGTCATTATCTCATTGCTGTTTGTGGGACCTTGCTGTGTGTAAATTGGCTGCTGTGTTTCCTACGTTACAACAGTGACTACGATTGAAAAGTAATTAATTGGCTGTAAAGCGCTTTGGGACGTTCTGAGGTCGTGAAAGACTTTACGTAAATGAAAGTTCTTTCTTTCTTTCTTTCTACTTCTGATATACAGTCAACTGAAAGAAGCTAAAGGTTGAGGTGAAACCCCATGCAAGGACTTGGAGCAATAATGCATTGTCTACAATGGCATCAGAATAATGGGCTCAATTGCATCGTGGATCCAGAAGTACTAAAGAGGCTGATTGACTTTAAGAACAAAGGAAGCTCATCCAAGCCCTAGGACTGAGTCGATTGATGTCTCAAGGCTGTAAAGATTATTCAGCTTCATTTAAGGATAACTATACCAAACGATGTACGATCCAAAGGTCTCCCCTGGTCATCAATTATTTCCACTGCTGGAGAAGAGATTAGAAAATGTTCAAGCAGCTACGCTATATCCTAAACATTTAGGAACTGAACAAGAGAAGCTGGAAAATTGTAGGACTTCCTGCTCTCTTTGCCCACTGAGCCAAATTGCTGTCCTGTTTGACTCTCTCACATGTTCTATAAGAACTTGATTACGAAAGCTAAAGTTGGGCTAATCAGCCCACCCCATCCCCAAAGTGCATCAACTTGCCCATTCAAAATGGGCATTAAAGGCCAGCAAGGGGGAGTGTTTGCTAGTGCTGTTGGGGAGGGTTTAAACTAATGTGGCAGGGGGATGGGAACCGATGCAGGAAGTCAGTGGGAAATAAAGTGGTGACAGAAACAAAAGGCAGTAAGGGAGAGTGTACAGAACATGACCGGACAGATGGTCTGAGAAAGCAGGGCAAAGACCAAGGGAAGACTAGATTAAACTGCATTTATTCAATGCAAGAAGTCTGATGGGCAAGGCAGATGAACTCAGGGCATGGATGGGTACATGGGACTGGGATGTTATAGCTATTACTGAAACATGGCTAAGGGAGGGGCAGGACTGGCAGCTCAATGTTCCAGGGTACAGATGCTATAGGAAAGATAGAGCAGGAGGTAAGAGAGGAGGGGGAGTTGCGTTCTTGATTAGGGAGAACATCACGGCAGTAGTGAGAGGGGATATATCCGAGGGTTCGCCCACTGAGTCCATATGGGTAGAACTGAAAAATAAGAAGGGAGAGATCACTTTGATAGGATTGTACTACAGACCCCCAAATAGTCAACGGGAAATTGAGGAGCAAATATGTAAGGAGATTACAGACAGCTGCAAGAAAAATAGGGTGGTAATAGTAGGGGACTTTAACTTTCCCAACATTGACTGGGACAGCCATAGCATTAGGGGCTTGGATGGAGAGAAATTTGTTGAGTGTATTCAGGAGGAATTTCTCATTCAGTATGTGGATGGCCCGACTAGAGAGGGGGCAAAACTTGACCTCCTCTTGGGAAATAAGGAAGGGCAGGTGACAGAAGTGTTAGTGAGGGATCACTTTGGGACCAGTGATCATAATTCTATTAGTTTTAAGATAGCTATGGAGAAGGATAGGTCTGGCCCAAAAGTTAAAATTCTAAATTGGGGAAAGGCCAATTTTGATGGTATTAGACAGGAACTTTCAGAAGTTGATTGGGAGAGTCTGTTGGCAGGCAAAGGGACGTCTGGTAAGTGGGAGGCTTTCAAAAGTGTGTTAACCAGGGTTCAGTGTAAGCACATTCCTTATAAAGTGAAGGGCAAGGCTGGTAGAAGTAGGGAACCTTGGATGACTCGGGAGATTGAGGCACTAGTCAAAAATAAGAAGGAGGCATATGACATGCATAGGCAGCTGGGATCAAGTGGATCCCTTGAAGAGTATAGAGATTGCCGGAGTAGAGTTAAGAGAGAAATCAGGAGGGCAAAAAGGGGATATGAGATTGCTTTGGCAGATCAGGCAAAGGTGAATCCAAAGAGCTTCTACAAATACATAAAGGGCAAAAGGGTAACTAGGGAGAGAGTAGGGCCTCTTAAGGATCAACAAGGTCATCTATGTGCGGAACCACAAGAGATGGGTGAGATCCTGAATGAATATTTCACATCGGTATTTACGGTTGAGAAAGGCATGGATGTTAGGGAACTTGGGGAAATAAATAGTGATGTCTTGAGGAGTGTACATATTACAGAGAGGGAGGTGCTGGAAGTCTTAACGCGCATCAAGGTAGATAAATCTCCGGGACCTGATGAAATGTATCCCAGGACGTTATGGGAGGTTAGGGAGGAAATTGCGGGTCCCCTAGCAGAGATATTTGAATCATCCACCGCTACAGGTGAGGTGCCTGAAGATTGGAGGGTAGCAAATGTTGTGCCTTTGTTTAAGAAGGGCGGCAGGGAAAAGCCTGGGAACTACAGACCAGTGAGCCTGACATCTGTAGTGGGTAAGTTGTTAGAGGGTATTCTGAGGGACAGAATCTACAGGCATTTGGAGAGGCAGGGACTAATTAGGAACAGTCAGCATGGTTTTGTGAGAGGAAAATCATGTCTCACGAATTTGATTGAGTTTTTTGAAGGGGTAACCAAGAAGATAGATGAGGGCTGTGCAGTAGACGTGGTCTACATGGACTTCAGCAAAGCATTTGACAAGGTACCGCATGGTAGGTTGTTACATAAGGTTAAATCTCATGGGATCCAAGGTGAGGTAGCCAATTGGATACAAAATTGGCTTGACGACAGAAGACAGAGGGTGGTTGTCGAGGGTTTTTTTTCAAACTGGATGCCTGTGTCCAGCGGTGTGCCTCAGGGATCGGTGCTGGGTCCGCTGTTATTTGTTATTTATATTAATGATTTGGATGAGAATTTAGGAGGCATGGTTAGTAAGTTTGCAGATGACACCAAGATTGGTGGCATTGTGGACAGTGAAGAAGGTTATCTAGGATTGCAACGGGATCTTGATAAATTGGGCCAGTGGGCCGATGAATGGCAGATGGAGTTTAATTTAGATAAATGTGAGGTGATGCATTTTGGTAGATCGAATCGGGCCAGGACCTACTCCGTTAATGGTAGGGCGTTGGGGAGAGTTATAGAACAAAGAGATCTAGGAGTACAGATTCATAGCTCCTTGAAAGTGGAGTCACAGGTGGATAGGGTGGTGAAGAAGGCATTCAGCATGCTTGGTTTCATTGGTCAGAACATTGAATGCAGGAGTTGGGATGTCTTGTTGAAGTTGTACAGGGCATTGGTGAGGCCACACTTGGAGTACTGTGTACAGTTCTGGTCACCCTATTATAGAAAGGATATTATTAAACTAGAAAGAGTGCAGAAAAGATTTACTAGGATGGTACCGGGACTTGATGGTTTGACTTACAGGGAGAGGTTAGACAGACTGGGACTTTATTCCCTGGAGAGTAGGAGGTTAAGGGGTGATCTTATAGAAGTCTATAAAATAATGAGGGGCATAGATAAGGTCGATAGTCAAAATCTTTTCCCAAAGGTAGGGGAGTCTATAACGAGGGGGCACAGATTTAAGGTGAGAGGGGAGAGATACAAAAGGATCCAGAGGGGCAATTTTTTCACTCAAAGGGTGGTGAGTGTTTGGAACGAGCTGCCAGAGGCAGTAGTAGAGGCGGGTACAATTTTGTCTTTTAAAAAGCATTTGGACAGTTACATGGGGAAGATGGGTATCGAGGGATATGGGCCAAGTGCAGGCAATTGGGACTAGCTTAGTGGTATAAACTGGGCGACATGGACATGTTGGGCCGAAGGGCCTGTTTCCATGTTGTAACTTCTATGATTCTATGATTCTATAAGGTCCTTGCCTGTTGGGAGAGGATCAATCTCGGTTTTACTGCTTATATCCTTTTTTGCTACTATGGCGATTGTTCTCAGTGCTTCCTTCTCAGAGGATTTCTTTAAAAGAGAACAAAGAAGAATAAACGAAGGACTTCATACACCTCAGATGGCAACAGAGACAAACTGCCCGCTTTCTGCCATGATGCAACCAGATCACTACCCAAGAATTCCTTAGCTAACACCGTTATGGAAACACCATCACCACAAGGACAGCTGCGGTTCAAGGTGAAAGCCAACTATCTCCATTTCAGGCCAACTAAAGATTGGCCTTGCTAAAATGTGGCCTTGCTAAAATTGACCAGATCCCGAGAATAAAAAGACAAAGGTATCTACAGAGCTGTGCCATCTTCTGCAGGGAAACCTGCAGTCAACTGAGCATAGGGCACCATTTCTAACGATAGTCAAAGTCACCACCACCCTCAACGTTTATGACCCCATTGCCATCCAAGTTATCACCTGCAGTGTCAGCCTATTTGCTCGTCATCAATGTATCTAATTGATGCATTGCTCAACATGGCCAACACTTTCATTTTCCTTTTCCACTGAATAGTGATAGAAACATGTTGCCTTCAGAGACAACATCCGTCCTTTCTGCAGCCATGCCCATGCTTCTGGGCACTCCCTCAGCATCACCTTTTATATTTAAATGAGGCCTGATGATAAAGGTTGATAGGGCATCCTGCCAGTGTCACTGGGCAGGTGGACCTGGCCCACCGTCCAGTTCCTGCTCGACGTACACCAGAAGACAAAAAATCAATCCCGTTATTTCTACAATCAGTGCGGGACTGGCGATAATAACTAGTTGTGGCGTGGACTATTACATCCATTGTTCAGATGGACGCTGAACTGAATTGAAAATCACAAGTTTCCAGTGGCAGAAGGGTCAGTAAACAGAGGACACAGATTTAAGGTGATTGGCAAAAGAGCCAGAGGCAACATTTTTTAATTGTAAACAATTTTACAACACCAAGTTATAGTCCAACAATTTTATTTTAAAATTCACAAGCTTTCGGAGGCTTCCTCCTTCCTCCTTCCTTCACCTGGGGAAGGAGGAAGCCTCCGAAAGCTTGTGAATTTTAAAATAAAATTGTTGGACTATAACTTGGTGTTGTAAAATTGTTTACAATTGTCAACCCCAGCCCATCACCGGCATCTCCACAACATTTTTTAAGGCAGAGAGTTGTTGTGATCTGGAATGCACTGTCTGAAAGGGTGGTGGAAGCAGATTCAATAATAACTTTGAAAAGGGAATTGGTTAAATACTTGAAGGGAAAATTTTTTGCAGGGCTATGGGGAAAGGGCAGGGGAATGGGACGAATTGAATAGCTCTTTCAAAGAGCTGGCACAGGCACGATGGGCCCAATGGCCTCCTCCTGTGCTGTAACATACTATGATACTACTTACTATAAGTGGGTTCATTTTAACCTAACTCACTGGGCGGGAAACCCATGGGTTTGGGTGGAACACCAGTTTTATATCCCGCCCAATATTGACTTCAATGGAGAGTAACATAAGTTTCCTGACGGGCGAGTTAGATTAAAATTGCCCCCCCACCAAATATTTGTTAATTTGACAAACATCCAAATTCGTCCTGGTCGGAACACTGATTATGATATTACGAACTTGTTAATGCGGTCATATGAAATTCTCCTGTCCACTATTTTAACAGTGTCCACTATTTTATCTGTACTCACCAAGCATTGTTCTGTGAATTATAAATGCGATTTCATTTCGAGGATTTCATTTTCACATCGTTCACCTGACGAAGGAGGAAGCCTCCGAAAGCTTGTGAATTTAAAATAAAATTGCTGGACTATAACTTGGTGTTGTAAAATTGTTTACTATTTTAACAGAGGTGATAATGGTTTAAAATAATTGGGTCATTAAGATAGCAGACAAAGGAATATCCTGCAGACGTGCCAATGCGTTGATTACTGATATGATAGTGCTTGATTTCAACCCTTTGGGTTGAGATCGGATAACCTTTTAATAAAGACAATGGGGGGGAATTTGACACTTCCCCCACCATGGGAGGGAGAGGGTCGGGGGGATTATATCAACTAATACGCGAAACCCGACCTCAACTTGCCGCAAAAGCGCCTACTTCCGTTTTAACCGCGGCTGGTTTGAGGGCGTCTGTGTAATCCGCTCTGAAGAGGTGGGTCCCTCATTTTAATATGTAAATGAGGCTGCATTCCTCAGATTTTGGCAGCCATTTAAATTTAACACTGGCCTTCCGGGTTTCCCAGGGCTCGCTAAACCTGGCAGCTGAAGGGAGGCAGGAACTGCCGGATCCAGCGGATAAGTGTTTTTAGATCACTGCTCGTGGGCCAGGAGGAGCAGGACTGCTTCCCCCCCCCCCCCGGGCCCTCAAGCAAATCTTCCGCCGGGATCAACTAAACCCCTCCCCCCACCTTCCAAACCCATGATGTTCCCCAGTTCCCCCCCTCCCGACCGATTGCCGGTCTGATTCCCGCCCCCGCCCACCAACCCACGATGTTTCCCGGTTGCTGGCTGTGGCCTTCTACCGCTGGCTTTCCCGCTCGGCCAGCCTCTCATACTGGCCGGCTGCTGGGTGGGAAACGGTGTATAGAAATGGGAATGAGGTCGTGCTGTTAAATTCGGCAGGACCTCCGCATTCCTGGCATTTCCGGGATCCATTCTGCACCACCCCCCCCCCCCCCAAACACGCTCCCTCCCCACCTCCCCCGTAAATATCGGGGCCAATGGAACTGACCAAGCTCAAAGAATAAATCAGCCCTCCCTTTCCATGGACTCCATTTTGTTCTCCTGTCACATGATGTTACATACTTTCAGGCTGTACTTCAAAACCAGCTCCTGTGGCCTTTTATCTTTCTGCAGTGCCGTCTCTTCTCAACCCCGTCATGCCGCTTAACGCTCAATACACAACGAACATAAGAAAAGTCAGGGGAGGGAAAAGTCAGCCCTGCGAAACCCATCTCTCTTGTATTTTGGATCTCCCATCATGGCAGCTCATCATATTTTGAACAATCCCAGTGTTTTGCTTCTATTGCTTTCTTTGGTAGATTATTCCACGCATTTATCTCTCTTTGAGTAAAGAAGAAAGAAGGAACTTGCATTTGTATAGCGCCTCTCACAACCTCAGGACATCGCAAAGCTCTTTACAGCCAATGCAGTACTTTTTGAAGTGTAGTCACTGTTGTAATGTAGGAAACGTGGCAGCCAATTTGCGCACTGCAAGACAGCGATGAGATAATTGACCAGATGATATGTTTTAGTGATGTTGGTTGAAAGATAAATATTGGCCAGGGCACTGGGGAGAACTCCCCTGCTCTTCTTCAAAATAGTGCCATGGAACCTTTCATGTCCACCTGAGAAGGAAGACAGGGCCTCAGTTTGACATCTAATCTGAAAGACGGCACCTCCGACAGTGCAGCACTCCCTCAGTACTGCACTGGAAATGTCAGCCTAGATTTTTTGTGCTCAAGTCTCCGGAATGGGACTCCGAACCCATGACCTTTTGACTCAGAGATGAGAGTGCTACTTACTGAGCCACAGTTTTTCCTGATATCTGTTCTAAATTTACTTTCCACTAATTTCTATTTATGTTCTTATGTTCTTTCTTGATGTACATTGAAGTAATAATTTGAGCTTACCTCACCTAAACACTTTGATGTAGCCTCTGCTTAACGACCTTAATTATACTGCAAAGTGTGAGCTTCTCTATTCCTTCCTCTTAGAGCAGCAAGAAAGTTATCTTTGAAAACTTTATATTATATAACACAGCAAATGAACAAGGGAGAGTTTGTGGCTGTAATCCAATATTGGGGTTCAGTGCAAGTTCATAAACTCTTCAAGGTTCATTATCATATTTATGAGGTAATGTTGAATCTGTTAGTTAGTTAGTTAGTTTATTGCCTTGTAATTCCTCCCCACACATCTATTTACCTCTATGTTCTGCGATTGCTTTATGTGATCATAATAATATTTGAAGTACATTGTGGCCTCAAGTTCCATTAGTCTGTGTCAGATAAACAGAAACTGACAGTTTTCACAGGCGAATCTGTTTAAAACATAGTTATTCTTAAGCTTAAGACAGCAGTAGACTAATTAATAACATGCAGACCCTTGGGTTACTGGAGAAATGTAACTCACGTGGTAAATGAAGCATGAACATTGGTGCTCCGTCCTGAAAAGAAAAGTGAAATTATTTATCAGCACATATTAAACTCTGAAAATTAAATATTTGCCTTGCAAAGCAATTGGAAAACCACGCTAAATGTTTGGCCATTTCAAATAATTTATTTTCTGAATTATGTTTGCATTGCATATTAAACTAACTTTGGAACTGGGCCAGGTGGACATCAGTGGCCTTTTCCCAGTGCTGTATGTTCCTGACTTCTTGCTGGATGGGGACTGTGGATAATGCTCATTATAGGCAAGTTCGTGTCAGGCATTCGATCCATGTAGAAAATCCCAGCTCAAGGCGCCTCAAGTGATGTGAGGAGGAAGCAATTTGGAAACTTCAGTTCATTTTCTGTCCAAGTCCGCGGTGCAAATTAGGGTTGCCACCTCAGGTCGGACGTATTCCTGGAGGTTTTAACACAACCTCCTTCCTCCAACCACCCCGCCCCCGAACACCCGCCATTGGTCGCCCAACACCTTCATCCTCGCAGCACATCGCCTTCCCATGGCGAATTGGAACTCTTCGTTACCCGATTGGATGATTCTTGACTGTCAGTCAATCAGCCTTCTTTCCCCATCTCCAATATTTTTATAACTAATCAACGAAGGTGTTGAAAGAAAAATGAGAAAAAACGCACAATTTTGTTTAACGTTCCTATGATTTTTCTCCTGTCCAAAGTCAAAATGACCCCCAAGTATCAGGTTCAGGTCACAAGATTACATCATGGGTTACAATATCAAGCAAGCTGATGTGGGGTAGTTTGAGTCAATGTCCATAAAAGTGAATTGCTCAGACTGCTTACGAGCGACTGATGCCACTGAACCTGAGGAAGTTTGACCCGAATTTGTAACAGTTATGAATGCATCTGTGGAGATTTCCTCTGGCTGGTGCTTTGAGTGAATTCAAAGATGTCTTCTTTTCGATGCAATAAAGTGACAAGCACCGACTGTTTCAAACGCATTGATGATTTTGTTAAAAATGCTGGCTGGTGGAAATCTCCGTGAACTCATTTACGATGTGACTACTGGTTGCACTCAGAGCTATCCTTCCCCCATGTGTTTGACAATAATCTTCAGTTACAATCACCAAACGTAGCTGTCACACCCAATAAATGGAATTTGCGTTGTTAAAAGTCACCCTGAATACTTGCCAAGTCAATGACTCAAACTCCATTCACTCTCCTGTTTTCCAAGAATTGTTTCGAATGCTACATGAATATTGATTCTCAGCCTATTCTGTCCATTGTCCTGTCCATTATTAGATAATCATAGAACCATAGAAAGTTATGGCACAGAAGGAGGCCATTCAGCCCATCGTGTCCGTGCCAGCCGAAAAAGAGCTATCCAGCTTAATCCCACTTTCCAGCACTTGGTCCGTACCCCTGTAGGTTACGGCACCTCCAGTGCTCATCCATGTACTTTTTTAATGAGTTGAGGGTTTCTGCCTCTACTACCCTTTCAGGCAGTGAGTTCCAGATCCCCACCACCCACTGGGTGAAAAAAATTCTCCTGAGTTCCCCTCTAATCCTTCTACCATTTACTTTAAATCTATGACGCCTGGTCACTGACCTCTCTGCTAAGGGAAATAGGTCCTCCCTATCCACTCTATCTATAATTTTATATACCTCAATTAAATCTCCCCTCAGCCTCCTTTGTTCCAAAGAAAACAACCCCAGCCTATCCAATCTTTTCTCATAGCTAAAATTCTCCAGCCCTGGCAAGATCCTTGTAAATCTCCTCTGTACCCTCTCTAGTGCAATCACATCTTTCCTGTAATGTGGTGACCAGAACTGTACACAGTACTCAAGCTGTGGCCCAACCAGTGTTTTATACAGTTCCAGCATAACCTCCCTGCTCTTATATTCTATGCCTTGGCTAATAAAGGAAAATATCCCCTATGCCTTCTTAACCACCTTGTCTACCTGTCCTGGCACCTTCAAGGATCTGTGGACATGCACTCCAAGGTCCCTTTATTCCTCTACACCTTTCAGTATCCTCCCATTTATTGTGTACTCCCTTGCCTTGTTTGCCCTCCCCAAATGCATTACCTCACACTTCTTTGGATTGAATTCCATTTTCCACTTTTCTGCCCACCTGACCAGTCCATTGATATCTTCCTGCAGTCTACAGCTTTCCTCCTCACTATCAACAACACGGCCAATTTTTGTATCATCTGCAAACTTCTTTATCAAGCCCCCACATTCAAGTCCAAATCATTAAATTTATACCATAAAAGCAAGGGACCTAGTACCGAGCCTTGCGGGACCCCACTGGAAACAGCCTTCCAGTCACAAAAACACCCGTCAACCATTACCCTTTGCTTCCTGCCACTGAGCCAATTTTGGATTAGCCACTTTCCCTTAGATCCCATGGGCTTTTACTATTTTGACCAGTCTGCCATGTGGGCCCTTGTCAAAAGCCTTGTTAAAATCCATGTACATTACATCAAATGCGTTACCCTCATCGACCTTCCTTGTTACCTGCTCAAAAAATTCAATCAAGTTAGTCAGTCACAACCCTCCCTTAACAAATCCATGCTGACTGTCCTTGATTAACCCATGCCTTTCTAAATGACAATTTATGCTGTCCCTCAGAATTGATTCCAATAATTTGCCCACCATCGAGGTTAGACTGACTGGCCTATAATTACTTGGTCTATCTCTTTCTCCCTTTTTAAAACAACTGTACAATGTTAGCAGTCCTCCAGTCCTCTGGCACCACGCCTGTAGCCAGAGAGGATTGGAAAATGATGGTCAGAGCCTCCGCTATTTCCTCCTTTGCTTCTCTTAACATCCTGGGATACATTTCATCTGGGCCTGGTGATTTATCTACTTTCAAAAATGCTAATCCCCTTAATACTTCCTCTCTCACTATGTTTATCCTATCCAATATTTCACACTCCTCCTCCTTAACTACAATCTCTCCATCGTCCCCCTCTTTTGCGAAGACAGACGCAAAGTGTTCATTAAGAACCATACCCACATCTTCCGCCTCCACACATAGGTTACCTTTTTGGTCTCTAATAGGCCCTACTCTGTCCTTAGTTATCTTCTTGCTCTATGTATTTATAAAACATTTTTGGGTTTTCCTTAATTTTACTTGCCAATAATTTTTCATGCCCTCTCTTTGCTTTCCTAATTTCCTTTTTAATTTCACCCCTGCACTTTCAATACTCCTCTAGGCTTTCTGCAATATTGAGCTCTTGGTGTCTGACATAAGCTTCCCTTTTTTGCCTTATCTTACCCTGTATGCTCCTTGACATCCAGGGGGCTCTAGATTTGGCAGTCCCACCCTTTTTCTTTGTGGGAACATGTTTACTCTGAACCCCTTGAATCTCCCCCTTGAATGCCTCCCACTGCACAGACACTAATTTACCTTCAAGTCGCTGTTTTCCAGTCCACTTTTGCTAAATCACTTCTCAGCTTAGTAAAATTGGCCTTTCCCCAATTGAGAACTTTAACTCCTGTTCTATCTTTGTCCTTTTCCATAACTATGCCAAATCTAACTAAATTATGATCACTACCACCAAAATGCTGATAAGTATTTTGAAGCTAAACAACAATTGGAGGCTTAATTGAATGCAGTCAACAATGCAGCACAATGACAAGTACTGATTAGATTTTTCATAAATGGGTGAAATATAGGGAGTACGACTGAGCAGAACCTTCTGTGAGATCCATAAAATAAACCTTGTCCCTATGAGAATCTCAAGGTCCATATGTGCTTAATTTATGGTGTCAGCCGTAGCTCAGTTGGTAGCGCTCTCATCTTTAAGTTGTGGGTTCATAGTCCCACGATGGAGGCCTGTGCACATAATCGAGATTGACACTCCCAGTGCTGTGCTGTCTGAAGTGCTGTTTTTCAGATGAGGTGTTAAACTGACCCTGTCTGCCCTCTCAGGTGAATGTAAAAGATCCCATGTCACTATATTGAAGAAGAGCAGGGAAATTCTCCACGGTGACCAATATTTAACCCTCAACCAACATCACTAAAACAGGTTATCTGGTCATGGTGGCATTTAAAAAATTTTTTTTTATTCGTCCATGGGATGTGGGTGTCGCTGGCGAGGCCGGCATTTATTGCCCATCCCTAATTGCCCTTGAGAAGGTGGTGGTGAGCCGCCTTCTTGAACCGCTGCAGTCCGCTGTAGTGAAGGTTCTCCCACAGTGCTGTTAGGTAGGGAGTTCCAGGACTTTGACCCAGCAACGAAGAAGGAACGGCGATATATTTCCAAATCGGGATGGTGCGTGACTTGGAGGGGAACATGCAGGTGGTGTTGTTCCCATGTGCCTGCTGCCCTTGTCCTTCCAGGTGGTAGAGATCGTGGGTTTGGGAGGTGCTGTCGAAGAAGCCTTGGTGAGTTGCTGCAGTGCATCCTGTGGATGGTACACGCTGCAGCCATGGTGCGCCGGTGGTGAAGGGAGTGAATGTTTAGGGTGGTGGATGGGGTGTCAATCAAGCGGGCTGCTTTGTCCTGGATGGTGTCGAGCCTCTTGAGTGCTGTTGGAGCTGCACTCATCCAGGCAAGTGGAGAGTATTCCATTATACTCCTGACTTGTGCCTTGTAAATGGTGGAAAGGCTTTGGGGAGTCAGGAGGAGAGTCACTGACCGCAGAATGCCCAGCCTCTGACCTGCTCTTGTAGTCACAGTATTTATGTGGCTGGTCCAGTTAAGTTTCTGGTCAATGGTGACCCCCAGGATGTTGATGGTGGGGGATCCGGCGATGGTAATGCCGTTGAATGTCAAGGGAAGGTGGTTAGACTCTCTCTTCTTGGAGCTAGTCATTGTCTGGCACTTATCTGGCGCGAATGTTACTTGCCACTTATCAGCCCAAGCCTGGATATTGTCCAGGTCTTGCTGCATGCGGGCACGGACTGCTTCATTATCTGAGGGGTTGCGAATGGAACTGAACACTCTGCAATCATCAGCGAACTTCCCCATTACTGACCTTATGATGGAGGGAAGGTCATTGATGAAGCAGCTGAAGATGGTTGGGCCTCGGACACTGCCCTGAGGAACTCCTGCAGCAATGCCCTGGGGCTGAGATGATTGGCCTCCAACAACCACTTCCATCTCCCTTTGTGTTGGGTATGACTCCAGCCACTGGAGAGTTTCCCCCCTGATTCCCATTGACTTCAATTTTACTAGGGCTCCTTGGTGCCACACTCGGTCAAATGCTGCCTTGATGTCAAGGGCAGTCACTCTCATCTCACCTCTGGAATTCAGCTCTTTTGTCCATGTTTGGACCAAAGCTGTCATGAGATCTGGAGCCCAGTGGTCCTGGCGGGAATATATTGAGAGGGGTAGAGGAAGGGAGAGACCTTGGAGTGCATGATGCACAGGTCCCTGATGGTGGCATTACAGGTAGATAAGGTTGTGAAGAAGGCTTACGTTATTAGCTGAGGTATAAAATACAAAAGCAGGGATGTAATGATGGAACTGTATAAAACGCTGGTAAGGCCACAGCTGGAGTATTGTGCACAGTTCTGGTCACCACATTATAGGAAGGACGTAATTGCTCAGGAGAGAACGCCGAGAAGATTTACAAGAATGTTGTCAGGGCTTGAAAATTGCAGCTACGAGGAGAGATTGGATAGGCTGGGGTTGTTTTCCTTGGAGTAGAGGAGGCTGAGAGGAGATCTGATTGAGGTGTACAAAATTTTGAGGGGCCCAGATAGAGTAGACAGGAAGTACCTGTTTCCCCTAGTGGGGAGTTCAAGAACTAGAAGACATAGATTTAAGCTGATTGGCGGAAGGATTAGAGGGGACATGAGGAAAAACATTTTTACCCAGAGGGTGGTGGGTGTATGGAATTCGCTGCCCGAATTGGTGGTAGAGGCAGGGACCCTCACCTCTTTTACAATGTACCTGGACCTGCACCTAAAGTGCTGTAAGCTGCAGGGCTGTGGACCGGGTGCTAGAAGGTGGGATTAGAATGGGCACCTGGTTGTTCTTCGGGCCGACGTGGACACGATGGGCCGAATGGCCCCCTTCTGTGCTGCATCTTTTCTCTGGTTCTATGGTTCTATGGCGGAACCCAAACTGAGCATTGGTGAGCAGGTTGTTGGTGAGTAAGTGTCGCTTGATAGCACTGTCGATGACATCTTCCATCACTTTGCTGATGATTGAGAGTAGACTGATGGGGCGGTAATTGGCCGGATTGGATTTGTCCTGCTTTTTGTGGACAGGACATACCTGAGTAATTTTCCACATTGTCGGGTAGATGTCAGTGTTGTAGCTGTACTGGAACAGTTTGGCTAGAGGCGTGGCTAGTTCAGGAGCACAAGTCTTCCGCACTACAGATGTTGTCGGGGCCCATAGCCTTTGTTGTATCCTGACATTGCTGGTTGTGGGACCTTGCTGAGTGCAAATTGGCTGCTGCAGGTCCTACATTACAAAAGTGACTACACTTCCAAAGAGCTTCATTGGCTGCAAAGCACTTTAGGACATTTGAGGTTGTGAAAGGCACTGTATAAATGCAAGTCTTTTTTTCTTTGAATGGTACAGGACATGTTGTTGCTCATTCAGTCAATGTACTTCCAACCAGAATTGCTTAACAAGAATAATTGGATAAAAGGAAAATGCTGGAAATAGAACAGCAGGTCTCGTCTGACAGGATCTGAAAAGAGAAAAGATGAGTTAGTGTTTTGGGTGTGGGCCCTTCATCAGGAGCTTGCCAGACCTCCAGTTCTGAAGACAGTCCTTCACAGCCAGAATGCTAACCCTGCTTTTTTGTTTTCTTTGCGAATCCTGATTGATCTACTGTGGATTTTCAGCATTTCCTTCTGTCATTCCTAACATTTGCAGTTTGATTCTCTTTTAAATTGGATCAAGACAACACTTGAAATGATGCTGTAGGACTATTAATCTCTGGACACTTGCAAGTTTGTTCGCAATTCCGCCGTCCATTCTTTTAACTGAGGTATTAAGCCATTTATTTTAAATAAGTTAATGGGGTAGATCTTGACTTTGTGTGCAATAGTGTAAAATGGGTGATGGCAAGTCAGCAGCCCATTTTATATCTCTCCCGGTTTTTACTTCCATTGACATCAAAATCGGGAGAGATGTAAATTGGGCTGCAGACTCGCCATCACCTGTTTTATACTATCGCACAAAGTCAAGAGGTACCCCAGTGACTCTTTAAATAGTGGGAAAGGGAACTGGATACAAATTGCATTCTGCATTCGTGCATTAACACTAACACAGTGTAATCTCAAGGCGTACAATAATTTATTTGTTAGGTTTTTATACAGAACAAAATATGGCACCATTTCTCTATGGAGCCTTATATCTCGGCCTTTTCAGTTGGATTGTTGGAGCTTGACATCCATGGGTCCACTCCCAGCATTTCATAGAATCTTACAGCACAGAAGGAGGCCATTCGGCCCATCATGCCTATGCCGGTTCCCACTCCCCCTGCTCTTTCCCCATAGCCCTGCAATTTTTTCCCCTTCAAGTATTTACCCAGTTCCCTTTTGAAAGTCACTATTGAATCTGCATCCACCACCCTTTCAGGCAGCGCATTCCAGATCATAACTCGCTGCGTAAAAACATTTTTTCTCATCTCCCCTCTAGCTCTTTGGCCAATTACCTGAAATAGTGTCCTCTGGTTATCAATCCTCCTGCCAGTAGAAACTGTTCCTCTCCATCTACTTGATCAAAACCCTTCATAATTTTGAACCCCTCTATCAAACCTCCCTTAACCTTCTCTGCTCTAAGGCGAACAACCCCAGCTTCTCTACATTCTCCACAGTCTTTCCACATAACTGAAGTCCCTCATCCCTGGTAACATTCTAGTAAATCGCCTCTGCACCCTCTCCAAGGACTTGATATCCTTCCTAAAGTGTAGTGCCCAGAATTGGAAAAAATACTCCAGCTGAGGCCTAAGCAGTGATTTATAAAGGTTGCGCGTAACTTTATGTGGTTAAGTCTGGATTTAGTAAACCAGCAGGAGGCTTGTCAATGCTATTTTATTTGCAGAGACTGGATTTTAATGGCATAAACTCTGAGTGCTGGTTCAGGAACCCTGTGGTCCCCAAATACAACTTATAAGAAGTCCAGTAGAATCATAGAATCTTACAGCACAGAAGGAGGCCATTCAGCCCATCAAGCCCATGCCGGCATCACTGAAATCAGTTTTCATCTCCTTATGCTCATCTCTCTTTGGTTAAGGACTGGAAGTTCTTTTGGTATTTTGAGAAAACGGTACAAGATGTTATTGATTCTTACCTCGATGAATAATTAAGAATTTGACATGGTCTTTACAATGAACTCTGACCTATAATCAAACTGTTTATGTCGCACGTTCAGAGAGAGGGCTACTACATCACAACATAGCTCTCGCTCTGATGATCAACACAAGGTTTGGCAATAAATCAGGCTGCAATTAAAGCATCAATCCACATTACAATAATGAGGGAATTAATATAAGACTCTCTGATTACAACTAATTTCATTCTGCTGGTAAGAGATGAAGCACAAATAAATAATGAGTTTTATTTCAGTAAAACAAACAGCTATTTATACATTTTCACAATAAAGCTTATATTTGTAAGATTATATTTTCTAAAACATCACAGCTAAATGATAAGATTATAGGGGATAATTTATTAATAGTTAACAAACCTATCTCCTCGGTATCAAATTTTGTTTGATAACACTCCTGTGAAGTGCCTTGGGGATGTTTTACTGCATTAAAGGCAATGTATAAATGGAAATTGTTGTTGTTGTATCTCACTGATGGTTGTGATATACCCTTTAATTTGTAAGATTCTAAAGCAACCACCAACCAAACATATACAGACTGATGCATACATCTTTCCATTTTCAATTTTGTTCTCAACATACTTGGAGTGAGGACTGAAGTCTTGTTTATGCCTGTTAACCTGGCACTGTAACAAAGAAAATCTGAAGTTGTGTTGTGCAATCAGAGTCAGTCTGGTTCTGTTGGTAGTCCTCCTACTTCTAGATCAGAAGACTGTGGTTTCAAACCCCACGTCAGGATTTCAGTGAGATATCTAGCACAGTGCAATACTGAGGGAGTGCTGCATCGATAGAAGGTGCTGTCCTTCAAGTGAGGTGGTAAATTAAGATGCTGATTGGTGGTTTGGTCAGGCATTGGCAAATTCTGGTGAGAAAAGGGCATTTTGAGTTACAGGTGCCATTGTAATTGGAATCTTCATGGGCTATAGCAGATCAGCCACAATCTAATTGAATAGCAGAACAGGCTCAAGGACCTGACTGGCCTACTCCTGTTCCTATGTTCCCATTGGCAGCTGAAGAGGAATTCTAAAGTTTTTCCTAAATTGGTCTTCGTTTTATTTTGACCTCTCCCGGGAGTTAACATGGTTGGGGGATGGAACGTAGGAACTTAAGAACATAGGAACAGGAGTAAGCCAATCTGCCTCTCGAGCCTGTTCTGCCACTCAATTAGATCATGGTTGATCTGTATCTTAACTCCATCTACCTGCCTTGGTTCCTTAACCCTTAATACCCTTACCTAACAAAAATCTATCAATCTCAGTTTTGAAATTTTCAATTGACCCCCCAGCCTTAACAGCTTTTTGGGGTTGAGCGAGTTCCAGATTTCCACTACCCTCTGTGTGAAGAAATGTGTGAAGAGCGGCCTAGCTCTAATTTTAAGGTTATGCCCCCTTGTTCTGGACTCTACCCACCAGAGGAAATAGTTTCTCTTTATCTACCCTATCAACTCCTGTAGTATCATGGGACGGGTGAACAGTGTATCTGGTCACATTGTTCACCGGACAGGGTGGAATCTGGTAACTTAGAAAGATCCGGACAATGCTCATTGATTGCCGCTTCAGTGTGGGAACCGAAATGACCCAAGTGCACGCCCTTGCATGTACAACCTCGTAAAATCAGTTGTCTCACTTAATTTCAATTTAGTTCTAAAACAGAGCAAAGTGGACCAACTAGACTCCGGTGAGAAATTGCCACTATGGCAACGTGTTTTAAAAATGAAATTCACCTGAATAAATCTGATTTGTACTGCACAGTAACATTCATTAATGGTTGATTTGTATTAAAATGAGCTCGAGCCCTACTACAAAAAGTACATTATCACATGTATCTCAAATTCTCAAATTGCCCCCATAGAATCTGGCAGACATCCCAATGTGTAATGCTACAGAAGACAAGAGCAGCACTTACTGAGGTAAATTGGTCTTCCAGTGAATTAACTCAATTGATTTCCTTTGATGCATTTTTATTGGTACATCTTGATGTTACCAGACACTCACTTGGGGATCTGACAAGGAAAATTAAATGGCAATTCTTAGGCACAATGCACAGGCAACATTTGTATCACGTTAGCTATTTCTGGTGTGCATTCTGCATATAGATTTAAAAAAATGAAGACTTGCATTTAGCTAGCCTCTTGTCACTTTTTGTCGGAAAAGCCCCAAGGGGTTTCCTGCACAGTGAAGCACATTGAAGGGCAGTTCAGTCTGCCTATAAGCAAGACTCGTATGGATTCCAGCAGTTTACACATTATCTATTGTGCATTGTGGCTGTGCTAAATCGTTAAATGACCTAAGCATCAGTTAAGCAGTAATTATTTCACAGCTATGAGGCAGACAGTCGGCTGGAACGAGCAAGGGTTCAATAGAGCCAGTCAAAACGTAAAGAATACATAATACTCGCATTTATTTTATATATATATATAATGCAAGGGAGCGGGCGTTTAGGGGCAGGCACATGGGACATCTCTTTCAGGCACAATGGACAGGATGGGCTCTTTCTGTGCTGTAAAATTATACGATTCTATAATGCTTTATCACATAAAAACCTCTCAAAGTGCTTCACAGAATTAATTTCTCAAATGCAATGACTGTTCTGCAGACAAATGCAGCATCAAGGTCCCACAAGAGATATGCCACTCAGTTAACTTATTGGTGTTGTTTCTTTTTTATTCATTCTCGAGCTACGGGCATCATTGGCAAGGCTGGCATTTATTGCCCATCCCTAGTTGCCGTTGAGAAGGCGTTGGTGGGCCTTCTTGTACCGCTGAAGTCCAGGTGGTGAAGGTACTCCCACAACGCGGTTAGGTAGTTCTAGGATTTTAACCAGCGACGATGAAGAAATGGCCGATTATATGTCCAAGTCGGGATGGTGCGTGATTTGGAGGGGAACCTGGAGGTGATGGTGTTCCCAGGCACCTGCTGCCCTTGTCCTTCTGGGTGGTGGAGATTGCGGGTTTGGGAGGTGCTGCTGAAGGAGCCTTGGTGAGTTGCTGCAGTGCATCCTGTAGGTAGTACACACTGCAGCCACAGTGCGCCGGTGGTGGAGGGAGTGAATGTTTAAGCCAGTCGATGGGTTGCCGATCAAGTGGACAGCTTTTTCTTGGATGGTGTTGAGCTTTTTTGAGTGTTGTGGAGCTGCAACCATCCAGGCAAGTGGAGAGTATTCCATCACATTCCTGATTTGTGCCTTGTAGTTGGTGGAGAGGCTTTGGGGAGTCAAGAGGTGAGTCACTCGCCGCAGAAAGCCCAGCCTCTGACCTGCTCTAGTAGCTATGGCATTTATGTGGCTGATCCAGTTCAGTATCTGGTCAATGGTGACCCCCAGGATGTTGATGGTGGGGGATTCGGTGATGGTAATGCCGTTGAATGTCAAGGGGAGGTGGTTATGCTCTCAATTAGTTGCATAATACATTTCTTTTAGAATGCTGTTGAAGATTTTCCAATTGCCTGCACAGTAGTTTGTGGAGTGCACCACAAACCATACTGTTTTACAAGGTCACCTCAGAAAAGGACAAGCAAGTCCCCTTGATGCTCAGCTCCCATGTACTGTTCAGATACCTGTTGCATTTCTGATACCCAAGTTGGCTTTATGATTGAACTGTACGCGTTGTGCTGTGAGGTGAAATTATGGCTGACCGCAAAAGCATTAGGTAATACCACGATTCTGACACCTGCCCCTTTCAGTAATCATGTGCTAAAGTATCAAATTACTTAGAGAATAAGGTAATTGAAAGAGGCCGTTAAATAATGCAAACTGCAGGAATGTTAATACAATTTGAAAAATCTAACTCTCCAACAACATTCGATAAAATATTTAAAAAGTTCAAGGTTGCCAAAGGACAAATTATGTTTAATCTATTTTCTTTTACAGAGTGAAATGACAAGTTCATCCAGGCCTGTCAAAAGCATGTCATTAAAATGTTGAAATGATGCAATTTGCTTGATATTGATGTGGAAGTGAATTGCGGAGAGCATATCCCCAGGAACAATGACTTTTATTACCAATTATAAGATTAGGACTGGCCAAGTGAATGCTGTATGTAGGGCTGAAGGTGCCACCGTACAACAGAGAGAGTGTTATTTGAAATAGTCCAGATTAAAGAGATTAAAAAGATTAAAGAGAAATTTCCTCTGTGCAATATTGGCAAGGATTTGTTGGCTCCTAACTCGCACCAAGTCCTGTTCTCCCATCACCCCTGTACTCGTTCAACATAGGAACATAGGAGCAGGAGTAGGCCATTCAGCCCCTCGTGCCTGCTCCGCCATTTGATAAGATCATGGCTGATCTGTGATCTAACTCCATATACCTGCCTTTGGCCCATATCCCTCAATACCTTTGGTTGCCAAAATGCTATCTATCTCAGATTTAAATTTAGCAATTGAGCTGGTATCAATTGCCGTTTGCGGAAGAGAGTTCCAAACTTCTACCACCCTTTGTGCGTAGAAATGTTTTCTAATCTTGCTCCTGAAAGGTCTGGCTCTAGTTTTTAGACTGTGCCCCCTACTCCTAAAATCCCACACCAGTGGAAATAGTTTATCTCTATCCACTCTATCCGTTCCCCTTAATATCTTATAAACTTTGATCAGATCACCCCTTAACCTTCGAAACTCCAGAGAATAAAACCCCAGTTTGTGTAATCTCTCCTCGTAACTTAACCCTTGAAGTCCGGGTATCATTCCAGTAAACCTACGCTGCACTCCCTCCAAGGCCAATATGTCCTTCCGAAGGTGCAGTGCCCAGAACTGCTCACAGTACTCCAGGTGCGGTCTAACCAGGGTTTTGTATAGCTGCAGCATAACTTCTGCCCCCTTGTACTCTAGTCCTCTAGATATAAAGGCCAGCATTCCATTAGCCTTCTTGATTATTTTCTGCACCTGTTCATGACACTTCAATGATCTGTGTACCTGAACCCCTAAGTCCCTTTGGACATCCACTGTTTTTAACTTTTTACCATTTAGGAAGTACCCTGTTCTATCCTTTTTTGATCCAAAGTGGATGACGTCACATTTGTCTACATTGAATTCCATTTGCGACAGTTTTACCCATTCACCTAATCTATCAATATCCCTTTGTAATTTTATGTTTTCATCTACACTGCTTACAATGCCACCAATCTTTGTGTCATCGGCAAATTTAGATATGAGACTTTCTATGTCTTCATCTAAGTCGTTAATAAATATTGTGACTAATTGAGGCCCCAAGACAGATCAATGCGGGACTCCACTAGTCACATCCTGCCAATGTGAGTACCTACCCATTATCCCTTCTCTCTGTCGCTTTCGCTCAGCCAACTTCCTAACCAAGTCCGTACTTTTCCCTCGATTCCATGGGCTTCTATCTTAGCTAACAGTCTCTTATGTGGGACTTTATCAAATGCCTTCTGGAAGTCCATATAAATAACATCCATTGACATTCCCCTGTCCACTACTTTAGTCACCTCTTCAAAAAATTCAATCAGGTTTGACAGGCACGACCTACTTTTCACAAATCCATGCTGGCTTTCTCTGATTAACTGAAAATTCTCGAGGTGTTCAGTCACCCTATCCTTAATTATAGATTCCAGAATTTTCCCCACAACAGATGTTATGCTAACTGGTCTATAATTCCCCGGTTTCCCCCTCTCTCCTTTCTTAAAAAGCGGAGTGACATGTGCAATTTTCCAATCGAGAGGGACAGTTCCTGAATCTAGAGAACTTTGAAAGATTATAGTTAGGGCATCCGCAATGTGCTCACCTTCTTCCTTTAAAACCCTGGGATGGAAACCATCTGGTCCTGGGGATTTGTCACTCTTTAGTGCTGTTATTTTCTTCATTACTGTTGCTTTACTTATGTTAATTTTATCGAGTCCCTGTCCCCGATTCAATATTAGTTTTCTTGGGATTTCCGGCATGCTATCCTCTTTTTCTACTGTAAATACTGATGCAAAGCAATCGTTCAACATGTCCGCCATTTCCCCATTGTCAATGATAATATTCCCACTTTCAGCTTTTAAGGGGCCGACACTGCTCCTGACCACCCTCTTTTTCCTAATATAACTATAAAAGTTCTTCGTATTGGTTTTGATATCCCTTGCGAGTTTCTTTTCATACTTTCTTTTTGTAGCTCTTACTATCTGTTTTGTGACCTTTGTTGATCTTTGTATCTTTCCCATTCGCCAGGATCTGTGCCATTTTTTGCCTTTTTGTATGCCCTTTCCTTATGTCTTATACTGTCCCTTACCTCTTTAGTTGTCCATGGCTGTTTTTTTTGGCAAATAGAGTTCTAGCCCCTCAGGGGTATAAACCGATTCTGTATCACGTTAAATGTTTCTTTAAACATTTCCCACTGATCATCAGTCATTTTACCCAGTCGATTTGCCCATTTTACTGTGGACAGTCTGTCTCATCCCGTTGAAGTCGGCCTTACCCAAGTCTAGAATCTTAGCAGCTGATTCACTTTTTTCCCTTTCAAACACTACATTGAACTCGATCATGTTATGATCACTATTGGATAGATGTTCACGCACAGTTAAGCCGTTAACTAAATCTGCTTCATTACTCATTACTAAATCTAGTATGGCTTACCCCCTTGTTGCCTCTAGGACATATTGCTGTAGAAAACTATCCCAGACACACTCAAGAAATTCACTACCTTTCTGACAGTTGCTAGTCTGCTTTTCCCAATCTATGTGAAGGTTAAAGTCCCCCATTAAGACCACTATGCCTTTCTTACACGCTTGTCTAATCTCTGCATTTATACAATCGAGCACTTCAGAGCTGCTGCCAGGGCTCCTATATACAACTCCCACTATAGTCTTAGATCCTTTCCTATTTCTCAATTCAACCCATAAGGTCTCTGTTGGCTGCTTACCTCTCGTTATATCCCCCTTTATCATTGAAGTGATTTCATCTCTAATCATTAAGGCTACTCCTCCCCCTCTTCCATTTTCCCTATCTCTCCTGTAGACCTTATAACTTGATATATTTAATTCCCAATCCTGACCATCCTGCAGCCATGTCTCAATAATAGCTATCATGTCATACCCTCCAATTTGAATTTGAACCTGTAGTTCATTTAATTTATTCCTTATACTCCATGCATTTGTATTTCGAACTCTTAGTTGGGCCACACACCCTAGCCTGACCTTCAGCTTTGATGCTGGGTTAATCGCCTTACGCCTTCTAGTTTTCATTTTATCTGTAGTGCCTAAAGTACATTGTCTTTCTGCTGCTATACACTTTTCCCTTTCACTAGTTCTTGAACAACTGTTTGTACTATTTGTATTGTAAATTTCCCCTGGGTCTTCGCCTCTCTTGCTGCTCTCAACTTTACTCCCTTCTGACTCCCCGCTAAGGTTCCCATCCCCCTGCCACTCTAGTTTAAACCCTCCCCAACAGCACTAGCAAACACCCCCGCGAGGACGTTGGTCCCGGTCCTGCTCGGGTGTAACCCGTCTCGCTTGTACAGGTCCCACCTTCCCCAGAACCGGTCCCAATGTCCCAGGAATCTAAATCCCTCCCTCCTACACCATCCCTGCAGCCACACATTCACCTGGTCTATTCTCCTGTTCCTGTACTCACTGGCACGTGGCACTGGTAGTAATCCTGCTTTGAAGTCCTGCTTTTTAATTTATCTCCTAACTCCTTAAATTCACCTTGCAGGACCTCATCCCTTTTTTTACCTATGTCGTTGGTACCAATATGGACCACGACTACTGGCTGTTCACCCACCCCCTCCAGAATGTCCTGCATTGGCTCCTGTTCCCTGAATGACTCGATTTTAAAATTTTCATCCTCATTTCAAATCGCTCCATGGCCTCGCCCCTCCCTACCTCTGTAACCTCCTCCAGCCCTACAACCCTCCGAGACCTCTACCCTCCTCCAATTCTGGCATCTTGTGCATCCCTGATTTTCATCGCTCCACCATTGGCAACAATGCCATCAGCTGTCTAGACCCTAAGCTCTGGAATTCCTTCCCAAACCTCTCCGCCTCTCTACCTCTCTCTTCTCCTTTTAAAACGCTTGTTAAAACCTTCCACTTTGGCCAAACATTTGGTCACCTGTCCTAAAGTCTCCTTCTTTGGCTCAGTGTCATTTTTGTCTGATTACGCTCCTGTGAAATACCTTGGGATGTTTTACGACATTAAAGGCGCTATATAAATGCAAGTTGTTGTTGTTATCATTTAGACCCACTCAAAAGCCAGTATTTTCACTGCCTCATAAACATTAGAAATGGAAACAGAAAATGCTGGAAGCACACAGCAGGTCAGTCACAATCTGTGGAAAGAAAAGACAAGTTAATGTTTTGAGTGCGGACCCTCCATCAGGACCAGGAAAATAATAACAAATGAAGATTTAAAGAGGATCAGAATAAAGGTGAGGGGGTAGAAAAAAATCATACGCAAGAGAGGTCCAGTAATATATCAGTCCTCGCTCAGTGATAGCACTCCCACCGACTGAGTCAGAAAATTGTGGGTTCAAACCCCACTCCAGCGACTTGACCACATAGTCTAGGCTGACACTTCATTGCAGTACTGAGGGAGTGCTGCACTGTCAGAGGTGCTGTCTTTTGGATAAGAGTTTTAAACCGAGGCTCCGTCTACCCTCTCAGGTGGATGTAAAAGATCCCATGGCACTAAACTAAGATTAATTTGGTCATTGCTATTTGTGGGATCTTGCTGTGCTCAAATTGGCTGCCGTGTTTCCTACGTTACTACGGTGACTACACTTCAAAAAGTACTTCATTGACCGTAAAGCACTTTGGGACGTCCTGAAGTCATGAAAGGTGCAAAAAATATAAATGCAAGCTCCTTATTTTGTCCTATAATGCGCTTGAAAGGAATCCAGGAGATGGTGGGATATAATGATGTGATGAAGATTTTAAAAAGTCCCAAGAGAAACCGAGAGGACTGAATCTTCAGGTGGACGGTAGCTCCCTGAAACTGTCAGGGAATGACCTACCACTCTGTTGCTGCCATTGCTTTTGCCATGGCAACGACCCCTCGGGCCTACCATTGGGCAGATGGAGCAACCCCCTCAGTCAGGTGGTAGGCCCATAACACGCTTAGGACCCTGTGTGCCATGTTCAGATTGAAGTGGTTGGGGCATGCGCCGTGCAAGCTCTGACCTGCATCACCTGTTGGCCAGGCTGACGAGGAGCTCAAAGGTGAGGACCTCTTTATTATAACAAAACCAAAATACCGCGGAGACTGGAAATCTGAAACAAAATCAGAAAATGCTGCAAAACACTCAGTGGGTCAGGGCTGCATCCGTGGAGAGAGAAACAGAGTTAACGCTTCAGGTCATAGTATCATATTAGGGGTGCAGCACAGGAGGAGGCCATTCAGCCCATCGTGCCTGTGCCAGCTCTTTGAGGGAGCTCTCCAATTGGTCCCATTCCCCGTAGCCCTGTAGGACCTTTCATCAGAAATGGAAAAAGTTTGAGATTTATCAGGTTATAAGCAAAGACCGAGCCAGGGAAAAGAGGGTAGGGGGGCAGAGGAGGAAAGAACAAAAGGGAAGGTCTGTGATAGGGTGGAGGGCAAGAGTGATTGAATGATAAAAGGACCAAGGGGTTCTGCTCCAGGGTCCTCAAAACCAGCCTGGGCCGCTGCCGCTCCGGCTCCAGAAATTAGCCTCCCCCCCCACCCCCACAGCCCCCCAGTACCTCCTCCCTTTACCTTCTTACGGCCCGATGATGGGGAACTGCCGATCCGATTCTAATGAGGCCTGACACTTTAAATGGATGGACCTGGCTGCCTGAAGTCTGCTCAGGGGGTGAGAGAGGGGAGGGGGGTAACCTACCCCAGAATGTGTGAAAAACTGAGATGGTGGGGGTGGGTCTGAAATGGAAACTGGAGAAAACTGGCAAGACGGGGCAGGATCCAGCAAAGCGGAGAGAAGAAAAGATGGTCAGCACCAGAAGGTTATAGTTCCAATTTGTTCAGGGAAGGTCATGCCTTACAAATCCGATTGAATTATTTGAGGAAGTGACCAGGAGGATTGATGAGGGTAGTGCAGTGGATGTTGTCTACATGGATTTTAGTAAGGCATTTGACAAGGTCCCACATGGCAGACTGGTCAGAAAGGTAAAATCCCATGGGATACAGGGAAATGTGGTGAATTGGATCCAAAATTGGCTCAGTTACAGGAAACAAAGGGTAAAAGTCGATGGATGTCTTTGCGAATGGAAATCCGTTTCCAGTGGTGTGCCACAAGGCTCAGCGTTGGGTCCCTTGCTGTTTGTGGTGTATATTAATGATTTGGACTTGAATGTAGGAGGCATGATTGGCAAATTTGCCGACGACACAAAAATTGGCCGTGTAGTTGATAGTGAAGAGGATAGCTGTAGACTCCAAGAACATATCAATGGGTTGGTGGAGTGGACAGAAAAGTGGCAAATGGAGTTCAACCCGGAGAAGTGTGAGGTAATATGCTTAGGGAGGGCAAACGGTAAAAGGGAATACGCAGTAAACGGGAATATATTGAGAGGGGTAGAGGAAGTGAGAGACCTTGGAGTGCATGTGCACAGGTCCCTGAAGGTGGCAGTACAGGTAGATAAGGTTGTGAAGAAGGCAGACGGAATGCTCTCCGTTATTAGCCGAGGTATAGAATACAAAAGCAGGGATGTAATGATGGAACTGTATAAAATGCTGGTAAGGCCACAGCTGGAGTATTGTGCGCAGTTCTGGTCACCACATTACAGGAAGGACGTAATTGCTCTGGAGAGAGTACAGAGAAGATTTACAAGAATGTTGTCAGGGCTTGAAAATTGCAGCTCCGAGAAGAGATTGGATAGGCTGGGGTTGTTTTCCTTGGAGCAGAGGATGCTGAGGGGAGACTTGATTGAGGTGTACAAAATTATGAGGGGCCCCAGATAGAGTAGACAGGAAGTACCTGTTTCCCCTAACGGAGAGTTCAAGAACTAGAAGACATAGATTTAAGCTGATTGGTGGAAGGATTAGAGAGGACATGAGGAAATACTTTTTTACCCAGAGGGTGGTGGGTGTATGGAATTCGCTGCCTGAATTGGTGGTAGAGGCAGAGACCCTCAACTCTTTTAAAAGGTACCTGGACCCGCAGCTAAAGTGCTGTAAGCTGCAGGGCTATGGACCGGGTGTTGGAAGGTGGGATTAGAATGGGCACCTGGTTGTTCTTCGAGCCGGCGCGGACATGATGGGCTGAACGGCCCCCTTCTGTGCTGTATCTTTTCTATGGTTCTATGGTTCTAACCCCGCACTCCTAGTATCTTGGCTATCAGTCTTCCTCAGTCAAAACTGATTAAGTCGTCACTCAGCTCATTGTTGTTTTTGGCCTCTTGCTGTACGCAAAATGGCTGCTGCCTTTGCCTACACCGCAACACACACACACGCACACGCACACACACACACTGCGTCTCAAAGTAATTAACTGTATGTCAAGTGGCTTGAGACATTTTTGAGAGGTTTGATGAGCCATTGCATTAATGCAAGCCTTTCTTTTATACTTCCAAATCTTGCTTTTCTAATTGTGACAATAACTCCAGCTCTGCATGTGTGTACAAAACTCATTAATATTTCACTTAGCAGGAAACTGCGCCACCTTGTCGTGAGTGGTCATTAACAAGCTCTTAATGAGCCTTCGCTGACAAACATCTTTATTTGACACTAATTGCAGCACACGTTTATTAGAATGGCCGCAAAACTCCGAATAACAGAAACAATAAAAGAAAAGAAACACTTGCATTTATATAGCGCCTTTCACCACCTCTAGACATCCCAAAGCACTTCACAGCCAATGAAGTACTTTTTGAAGTGTACTCACTGTTGTGATGTAGGAAACGTGGCAGCCAATTTTGCGCACAGCAAGATCCCACAAACGGCAACGAGATAAATGACCAGATAATTGTTTTTTAGTGATGGTGGTTGAGGGACAACTATTGGCCAGGACACCGGGGAGAACTCCCCTGCTTTTCTTCGAAATAGCGCCATGGGATCGTTTACGTCCGCCTGAGAGGGCAGACTTGGTTTAACTGGAGTGTCAGCTTAGATTTTGTGCTCAAGTCTCTGCAGGCGGACTTGAACCCGTAACCTTCTGGCAGCAGCAGTTTTGTTACATGATTTCCCAACCCGACTGCTCAATATATTTATCAGCCGGTAGAAAATATAGCCCCAAGTCTACCCAGTGCCTTTGGTTCCGATTAGATTTATTATCAAATTGTGATTCATCATTGATATAGTCAAGAATAAGCGTAGGAACATTAAGTTATAATCCCTCAGCAGTTTTGAAATGCTAAAGCAATATATTAAATATTTTAAAATTTATAATTATGATTTATGAAAAGGAAATAGAGGTTAAAAATAGCTTATCGTAAGCATAAGCCTTAAGAGACAGCATCATTCAATTTCAGCCTAATCCGCTCTCGGCTTATCGGATCCGAGCTGGTAAAATTCCTGATACCTTATTGAATTAAATGGCCAAACGATGAAATCCCTCCCTCCCTCCCCCCGCCCCCCCACCCCACAAACCTTAACAGAATTTTGTGATGTTTAGTTAAAAAATGTTGATGGTTTTGCTTACAACCCAGAATCCCAGGGCTGACAGACTTCAGCTACACTGAGAGACTGGAGAAGCTGGGATTGTTGTCCTTAGAGCAGAGAAGGTCAAGAGGAGTTTTGATAGAGGTGTTCAAAATCATGGAGGTTTTTGATAGAGTAAATAAGGAGAAACTGTTTCCAGTGGCAGAAGGGTCGGTTAACCAGAGGACGCAGATTTAAGGTGATCGGCAAAAAAACCAGAGGCGACATGAGGAAAAATTTTTTTTACACAGCGAGGTGTTATGATCTGGAATGCGCTGCCTGAAAGGGTGGTGGAAGCAGATTCAATAGTAACTTTCAAAAGGGAACTGGATAAATACTTGAAGGGGAAATATTTGCAGGGCTATGGGGAATGGGATTAATTGGTTAGCTCTTTCAAAGACCTGGCCCAGGCATGATGGGCTGAATGGCCTCCTTCTGTGCTGTATCATTCTAAGATACTATGATTCTAATCATAGAATGTTCTTGCACAGAAACAGAACCATTCTTGTTTCATTACTGCCCTGTTTTTCAGCATGAATGGGTCATCAGCAAGAAAAAAAAGTTGAAATGAAAAGATTACTGCTTACTCGCAGTCCGAGGCCCACCCAAGGCGATTTTCGAGTGGGCCAACGCTCCCACCCGAATTAGGTTACCAACTCTGGCTGGATGTAGTCCTGGAGGTTTCATCACATGATTTCGAGCCTCCAACCGCCCCACCCAGTCAAATAGCCTTTTCTCCCCCATCTCCAATATTTTTATAACTAACAACTAACTGTTAAGAAAGAAAGACTTGCATTTACATAGCGCCTTTTACAGTCTCAGGACATCTCAAAGCGCTTTACAGCTAATGAAGTACTTTTATGAAGTGTGCTCACTGATGTAATGGAGTGTTGAAAGAAAATGAAAGAAACACAATTGTTTTTTTGATGCCTCGATGATTTTTCTCCTGGGTTTGCTCGCTGCAGTGTCCTGGAGATTAATCTTTAATTCCTGGAGACTCCTGGGCAATCCTGGAGGGTTGGCAACCCTACATCCGAAACAGGTGGGACCCCCCATTAAACTATTTCAATCGGGGGGGGGCCTAAGTTGCGTTTAGGACCCAAGGCGATTATGTGCTTCCACTGGGCGGTTGCCAGGCTCCAGGCAGAGGAACTGAGCGCTGAGTGGCCCAACCAACAGTCCTTTAAAGGGACTGGTAGAGGCCGCTCCGCAATCTTTGAAGAAGAGGTTCTTTTAGACGATTTGTGTCAGGCCGGGAGGAGCTTGAACGCTCCTCCTGAGTCCTGCGAAAATCGTTCCGCCAACAGCCGGCCTGTGGGAACCCCCTTCCTCCCCGCCGGAGTTTTACTTCACCACGAAAACAGCACGGGCCTCCTCCCGACGGTGACATGGCACCCACGGTACGATCACCCTCCCTCACCACATACCTGATGTGCGCTCAAGAAGTAAATTGCTCCCCACCTAGATTACACGCTCGGGTCCTGGTGTGGGGTTTGAACCCACAACCATCTGACTAATTAATTTCCCTAGCAGGAAGCAGCACAATTTTGTCTGGGATAAGTCATTAATAAGGCCTTAACAAGCCCATTTTAAAAAACACAATGGCAGTGTGTATTTTTTCAGAATGGACTGAATAGAGGTAAGAATAGCAGGGACAGCCATTGCAGGTTTATTTTTGTAGCCACTTTACCTTCCATTTAATGTACGGCATGATAAGATTTAGTTGACGTGCAAAAGATTATGATGATTGTAGATAACCCCTCAACTACATTAGTGGTACTGATGCAGACAACTGTAGCAATTGAGAAAGTATTGGGATGGATCCACTCATTCCCCCAAGGCATCCTTCAATCATTATGATTGTGACAATCAAGAGCGTCAGCACAGACGATATTTATGTTTTATGTTTGGCGGGCGCGGTTGTAACACTGTTCACGTAGTGTCTGAAAATATATTAGTACTGGGGAAGTTTCTGTGTTCTTGGAATTGCAGCACAGGATGATTGCGGTCACTAGTGAGAGTAAGAACTCCCTTTTTTAAGTTTCTGCTCTTGTTAAGGGGAGATTGAGGGAGAAGCCATTTCTCCGGTGTTTCCGTGAATCTCCCACCAAAGTTATGACAGAAGATCGGGACAAGTCCAGTGGAAATTCAACCCCAGAATGTTTCATTGTGAATTCACCTTTCCCATTTCTGATTGATTCAAAGTGAATTTTCAACCCATAGATCGTCTGTCATCGCAAGAGCCTGCAAATCATAGAATCTTACAGCACAGAAGGAGGCCATTCGGCCCATTGTGCCCTTGCCGGCTCTTTGAAACAGCTGTCCAATTAGTCCCACTCCCCTGCTTTTTCCCCACAGCTCTGCAAATTTGTCCTTTTCTAGTATTTATCTGATTCCCTTTTGAAAGTTACAATTGAATCTGCTTCCACCACCTTTCCAGGTCGTAACAACTCGCTGCGTACAAAAATTTCTCCTCATCTCCCCCTCTGGATCTTTTGTCAATCCCTGTTTCCCTGAAATCCTTGTTTGTGGGCAAAGAGTGGCGCAGTAAAGGGCATGATTTCTAACCGGTTTTGGTATGAACGCTTAAAGCACTTGAACCAAATCCTGTCTGCGCTATTTTAAGGCAGTCGTTAACTCAGGATCCCCCGTGTTGGCTTCCAGCCCGTGAGCTGAGTCTCTCCCGTATGGTGGGCCTGGTAATGAAAAGGGAGCAGCACTAAATCTTCCAAAGCAGCTGTGAGCTGAAACAAGCAAAACAGCTCTGGGAAAGCAAAGCCAGCTGATTACTCACTGCATTGCATGGATATGGATGTTACTGAATACAAAAAGCAGGTTTCCAGTTGTGTCATCTTCTGTATGGAAAATCTAAAGCCAATCTTCACCATAGTGTCAGCGCTCTGAGGTAGAGTTAAGTGAGATCTCCTCCTCTAGGGAGTCTCACTCCACTTCACACTTGTCTCAGCTCAGAAAAGACAAGAGGATGTAGAGGAGATTTACTAGAATAGCACCAGGGATGAGGGTCTACAGTAATGTGGGGAGACTGGAGAAGTTGGGATTGTCCGACTTAGAACAGAGAAGGTTAGGGGGAGATTTGATAGAGGTGTTCAAAATCATGAGGATTTTTGACAGAGTAAATACGGAGAAACTGTTTCCACTGGCAGGAGGGTCGATAATCAGAGGATTCAGATTTTAGATAATTGGCAAAAGAACCGGGGGGAGATGAGGAGAACTGTTTTTAGGCAGCGAGTTGTTACGATCTGGAATGCACTGCCTGAAGCAGATTCTATAGTAACTTTCAAAAGGGAATTGGATATATACTTGAAAAGGAAAAAAAAAATTGCAGGGCTATGGGGAAAAAGCAGGGGGAGTGGGACCAATTGGAGAGCTCTTTCAAAGAGCCGGCACAGGCACGATGGGCCGAATGGACTCCTTCTGTGCTGTACGATTCTATGATTCTATGAAGTTGCATTTATATAGCGCCTCAGTTTAATGTCTCATCCGAAATATGTGAAAGATGCTTATAAATGCAAGCTCTTTAGTTCATATCTTCACCTAATTTATGACAGTATTTGAACATTAAACTTCTTGAGTAGAGATGTGTTGTTTTTTTCTCCCATCAGGAATCCTAACACTGATATTCTACAACCACTTTGGTACTTTATGGTCTTTAATGACTGTGAAATGGGTTTCTTTGAGATACAGTCTGAATTGTTTAAAGTGTGAAAGCACTGATAAAATGTCTTTGTGCATGGATTAATGCATTTACAGAATAGGTCTCCATTCCTGGCACCTTGTCTGAATCGCTGCATGAATGTACTTCCTAAAAGTGATTTTGTTACTTTCTAATATATAAGATAAAGATGAGCAAATCCGTTGAGCTTTAGATATTTTATACCCCAAAATGAGGCTTCTCAGAATGTTAGCATATGAATGCAAGCATTCACTTTGTCCATTGTTTTAAAGGAGACATTAATCTGTTTTAAGATCAAAGGTTCAATGCTGCTAATTGGGTTAACAATTGTAAACAATTTTACAACACCAAGTTATAGTCCAACAATTTTTATTTGAAATCTACAAGCTTTCGGAGGCTTCCTCCTTCCTCAGGTAAATGTTCAGGAGCTCCTCGAAGCCTACGCATTTATACATATAGAACAATACATGGTGTTTACAGACTGCCCCTGCAACTGCCCGTTGCCAAGGCAATCACCGTGTTCAGACAGAGAGGTGTCACCGACAGAACCCCCGAACACACATTCAACAAAAAAACAAACAGGAAAAAAAAACAGAGAGAGGCAGAAACATGCGGAAGGCAGAGAAAGCCAGCAAATGACCCATTATATTAAAAACAGATAGCTTTTGTTTGCTGGTGGGGTAACGTGTAGCGTGACATGAACCCAAGATCCCGTTGAGGCCGTCCTCATGGGTGCGGAACTTGGCTATCAATTTCTGCTCGACGATTTTGCGTTGTCGTGTGTCTCGAAGGCCGCCTTGGAGAACGCTTACCCGAAGGTCGGTGGATGAATGTCCTTGACTGCTGAAGTGTTCCCCGACTGGGAGGGAACCCTCCTGTCTGGCGATTGTTGCGCGGTGTCCGTTCATCCGTTGTCGCAGTGTCTGCGTGGTCTCGCCAATGTACCATGCTCCGGGGCATCCTTTCCTGCAACGTATGAGGTAGACAACGTTGGCCGAGTCACAGGAGTATGAACCATGCACCTGGTGGGTGGTGTCCTCTCGTGTGATGGTGGTATCTGTGTCGATGATCTGGCATGTCTTGCAGAGGTTGCCGTGGCAGGGTTGTGTGGTGTCGTGGACGCTGTTCTCCTGAAAGCTGGGTAATTTGCTGCGAACGATGGTCTGTTTGAGGTTGGGTGGCTGTTTAAAGGCGAGTAGTGGAGGTGTGGGGAAGGCCATAGCGAGGTGTTCGTCGTCATTGATGACATGTTGAAGGCTGCGGAGAACATGGCGTAGTTTCTCCACTCCGGGGAAGTACTGGACGACGAAGGGTACTCTGTTGGTTGCGTCCCGTGTTAGTCTTCTGAGGAGGTCTATGCGATTTTTCGTTGTGGCCCGTCGGAACTGTCGATCGATGAGTCGAGCGTCATATCCCGTTCTTACCAGGGCGTCTTTCAGAGTCTGTAGGTGTTGGGTTAAAGTAGCTGAAAAGCAATTTCATATGAATGCATTGAGAATTTGTGTGCTAATAATTTGAAAAGCTAGATTTCAAGGCCTATGTTTTGGCTTGCTCAGAACCAATGTAAGGCAATAATCCCACAGGCAGAATTTAAAGAAAGAACGTGTATTTATAAAATGCCTTTCTCATCCTCAGGATGTCCAAAAACTTTCGGGTGAGACATTAAACCAAGGCCCCGTCTGCCCTCTCAGGTGGACGTAAACAATCCCATGGCACTATTTCGAAAGAGAGCGGGGGAGTCCTGGCCAATATTTATCCCTCAACCAACATCAGTAAAAAATAGATTATCCAGTCATTTATCTCATTGCTGTTTGTGGGACCTTGCTATGCGCAAATTGGCTGCCGCGTTTCATACATTACAACAGTGACTACGGGCTCGATTTTAGGGTCGGGTTACCTGCGGGTTTCCAGCGGGGGGGCCCCGAAAATCCCGATCTCCGATCACGTGACCGGATTCGGACGAAATCCCGGCCACTTCCGGGTACCGCGCTGACGTGCGGGGCTGCGCGCGCAAGCCCCGCTGGTGGGAATCCCGCAGGCAATTAAAGCCAGCGGGGTTCCACTTGAGAGTACTTACCTTGCTCGTTGTGGTCAGTTAATGAGCTGAAGCAGCTGTCAAAAGAGGAAGTGTGGGATTTTACGTTCAAAGCAGTCAGTTTCACACACTGGGGGAAACAGGACCCTTCAAACCAGGCGTGTTGCAGCCAGCAGCCTGTGGCAGGTGCCAAGGTGTGCTCCACGGTGGAGCGCCCTCACCCACGCAGGAGACCACCGCGTCACATAGGGCAACCCCTGCCCCCCACCACCCCCCGGCCAAGCCAGAGGACAGACCGACACGAAACCGCAGCCCCAGTCCGAGGACCCACACACCTACCCTGCACAACCCCTCAGATCAACACCTGCCAGTTGGGTGGTGTGTGGACACCCTTGGAGGACGAAGAGCATGACCACCACCAGCAGCCTCGCAGTCCACGCCGTCCGCCGCAGAGACGTGGATCCCCCCAACACGGTGTGGTTGCACGCCCACCTGCACAGCAGGAGGGAGGGCTACCGCAGAGAGAGACGCGTCGCAGAGGGCACTACACTCGCCACAGGGTCCACAGACCGAGGCGCAGCTCCCCGGACCTCTCCGAGCAGCAGTGCACAGGGAGGCGCAGATTCGCTCGACATGTAGTCGTGGAGATCTGCAGCCTCTTTCATGCCGAGCTGCTCCTGGCTGGCCCCAGCACCAACTGCTTACCTGTCGCTGGCAAAGTCACCACTGTCCTCCACACCTTCTCCTCCGCATCCTTCCAGGGTGCAGCCGGCAACACCGCCGATGTCTCTCAGTTGTCTGCGCGGACGAGCCCTGCAAATACACCTGCACCTACTCTGCAGTAACACGATGGGTGGCATCAGTGGTGGGTCCTCATACTGATACCCAGGAGCGGGCATTATTGGACACAATGGACAGGATTCGCGGAGACATGGCAGTGGTGGTGCCAATATAATGTGTGCTGTTTGTGGCTCTGAAATTCAATATGGGTAACACCCATGACAAACCCTCAGACACCCTTGTGCACCCCCTTCATGCTGACGAGACGTTTGCCTTACCCTGCCTACTGCACATATGTGATGCATGCCCTGTGGCTGCAGCACAGGTGGTGGCAGGTTGAGTGAGGCTGGCCGTGAGGGAGATGCACGAGAGGGTGAGTATGGGATGGAGCCATGAGATTGTATGAGGATTGGGTCGCGTGTTAGTGGCAGGATGAGTACTGGCGAGGTGAGTAGGTGGAGGTAAGATGAGGATGGGGTGTGAGTGGGCATGAAGGGTGATGTGACAGAATAGTGTTGGCGGTGCCGAAGGAGATTTGGGGTGGGGGCAATGTTGTGGCAGACGGAGTGTAGGGGAAAGACTTCGTGTTCTCACTGTGGCTGACCTACTGCGGTCATTGCAGCGCCTCCTGCACTGTATGCAGGTGGGCGATATGTTGGTGGCGCAGGTGACCCCCTCTGCCACCTCGAGCCAGGCCTTCTTGGTGGCAGAGGCAGGCCGCTTCCTCCCACCCGCCGGGGGGAAGATCTGTGTCCTCCCCCTCCTCCTCACCCCATCTGATGATACCTGGGGTGAGGCATCATTAAACTGGGAGCAGCCTTCCCCCTGGGCTGCTCCATGCTGCAATTTGTCCCATTGGTTGCAGCATCTGTCAGTGGAGGACTGCCCCTTTAACTAGAGAGCCTCCAGCTGACAGATCGTACTGCGCATGCGCAGCCCGCCCGACGCGCAGGCCAGTGCCGTGGACCCCGGAGGAGCAGGTAATTGGATCCTATTAGTGGATTGCCTGCTACGATCGCGTGGGCAACCCACTAATTTCGCCGTTCGCGTTTTCGACGCTCCCGGAGGACCACCCGCTGGGAACCCGCAGGCCTGCTAAATTCGAGCCCTACACTTCAAAAAGTACTTCATTGTAAAGCTCTTTGGAACGTTCTGAGGTCATGGAAGGCGCTATATAAATGCAAGTCTTTCTTTCTTTTCTTATAGTCAATGAATTAAATAGGAGCCTAGGAACAGGAGTAGGCCATTCAGCCCCTCAAGCATGTTCCACCGTTCAATTAGATCACGGCTGATTTGTACCTCAAACACATTTGTCCTCCTTTGATCCATATTCAAATTTATATTTGAAATGTAGTCACTGTCGATATGTGGAGAAATGCAGAATGTCTCTACAAACAGCAATGAGATGATTTTTTATTTGGTGGTATTGGCTGAGGAATAAATTCGAACCAGGGCAACTCCCCTGCTCTTGTTCAAATAGTGCCACGGGATCTTTTACGTCATAGGAAACATAGGAACAGGAGTAGGCCATTCAGCCCCTTGAGCCTGTTCTGCCATTCAATTAGATCATGGCTGATCCGTACCTCAACTCCATATCCCTTGCTACCCGCCAATCTAAACAGGTAGACAAGACTTTGGTTTAGCATCTCTCCTTAAAGGCAGTGCCTCTGACAATGCAGCACTCCCTCAGTAAGGCAGTGAAATGTCAGCCCAGACCATGTGGTCAAGTCCTGGAGTGAGGCTAGGAAGGCTTGAACCCACAATTTTCTGACTAAGCGGGTACGAATGCTAACACTGAGCCTAGCTGACACTAATTGATTCAGTAAAATCACTGATTCATCCAGCGGAACACCTAAATTCCTCACTTAGCACAACTCGAAGCAATTTATTTACAAAATGACAACATTAGTTGTGGCGCCTTCCCTGGGGTAATTCTAGAGGTTTGTCCTAAAGAGATTTCAGCATGCTGCTTCTGCTGGTTTATTTAAGGGGCAGCGGCATTTTTTATCTGGTGGCTGGGTCTTTAACTTAACAAGTCGACCACACCGTCTTCCTCCAATGCTTCTGCTCCATTGTCCAGCTTGATGGGACCACCCTTGCCTGCTTCCACTCTTACCTATCCAATCGTAGCCAGAGCACCCCCAGCATTTCTCCCTGCCCTCACTCCGTTACCTCTGGAGTCCTCCAAAGATCTATCTTTTGCCATCTCCTCTTCCCTTGGCAACATCATCCACAGACCTGTACGCTGACAGCACCCAACATGACCTCTCCATCTCCTCTCTCGACTCCTCCCCTGCCTCCCTGTTGTCAGACTGCTTATCTGACAACCAGTCCTGGATGAGCTGCAAATTTCTTCCAGTTAAACATTGTAAGACCGAAGTCATTGTCTTCGGCCCCCGCCACAAACTCCGTACCCTTGTCACCAATTTTATCTCACCTCGACCTCTGTCTCATACTGTTTGCAACCTCCGCGTCCTATTTGACCCTGAGATGTGCTTCTGAACCGATATCCTCTCCATCACCAAGACTGCCTATTTCCACCTCCGTAACATCGCCCGTCTCCGCCCCACCTCAGCCCATCTGCTGCTGAAACCCTCATCCATGCCTTTGTCACCTCCAGACTCGACTGTTCCAACGCTCTCCTGGCCGACTTCCTGGCTTACACCCTCCATAAACCTGAGCTCATCCAAAACTCTGGCCCACAGAAAGCCCCACTCACTTTGTTGACCTACTTTAGCCTCCCAGTGCCTGAAATTTAAAATCCTCATCCTTGTGTTTATATTCCTTCAGTGTCTCACCCCACCCTATCTCTGTCATGTCCTCCAGCCCTACAAACCCCCTCACCCCGACCCCGAACTCTCAATTCCTCTGACTCTGGCCTCTGACGCGTGCCCCCACACTCTCTTCTCCCACATTGGTGGCCCTACCTTTAGCTGCACTCCGGAATTCTCTCCCTAAACCCCTCCAGCTCTCCACCTCCCTACCCTCCTTTAAGACGCCCCTTAAAACTCAACTATTTCATTAAGCTTCCGGTCACCCCTCCTAACATCTCCATCTCTAGCTCAGTGTCCAATCTTTTTAGATTGCGTTGCTGTTGTGTCATTCCAACGTTGTGGAGAATTATCTGGATTGAGTTGGAAGTGACTCTACATGTCAATCATTTCACCCACTTAACGCAATATATAACAAAAGAATCCAACCTCAAACCCGAGAACAGAGGCTATTACAACCAGTAATTAAATTATTATGCAAATTGCGTATGCAAATAATAATTCTATTTGCAACTTCTTGCATTCTCATTAGTGCTGTACAAGTATGCCAAACATCACAGTAATAGATTAATTAAACTGTAGCCCGTTTTAAGCGAGATAGTGATTGCTGGAGATTCGCCTAAGGCAGACGGCTGTTATTGTAATTCTATTCTTCTTAATATTTTTTTTTCTCTATGATTAACACTCTGTTAAATAACTGTCCAAACCTTGAACCAGCCTGAGCCTGTCCAGTATACAGATAAAAGCATTGCTCTGACCCCCCACTTCTGACTCAATCTACATTAGTAACCTAAACACCAAGATCGTAGTGATCCAATCAAACATAGCACAAGACTGAAGTAATGGATTCTGCAGCATTACCCTGACCTACACTTCGGAGGTCAATCTCATGGTAGACTGTGCAAGCCAACAACAGTTTGGGAAAATTACACTCAATTTTTTCGTTCAAAATCCAGATATTCACTGGCTGTAGCCTAAGATGTTTATGTTGCTGAAATCAATTCAGCAACCACAGGCTGCCATTGTACGACAGATAAACAGAGCCCTGGATTTTAACCCTCTTGCTCCGGGCAGGTAGTTAAAATGGCGGTCGCGAGGTTCGCGCGCGTTCCTGCTGGAAGCCATTTAAAATGGTGGGGGTGGGGGGGTGGTGAGAGGGGGAAACTTGTCCGGGAGGGCAGCCCATCACAGGCAGGCGGAGGGTGAGGGGGCTACTTTACAGGCAAAATTCGCAGCCTGATAATTTCATCGACGCTGAAAAGGGAAGCCTTCCCATCTTGAAACCTGCTGGTACAAGCCGGTGGGATTGGTGTCTCACCGGCCCATCGATGGTGTTTAAAAGGGGCACAAACTTGCAGCACAGTGGGTCATCATATCTTTACCTGCCAGAAGGGTCTCCAGCTTCCAGGGGGCTTCATTCACATTATTGTGACTTACTTTTACCTCAGAAACCTGTCCCTGGTCATCGCCACACAATGCGAAGGAGAGGAACATTATTATTATCGCCGGTCTTTTTCTGGATGGAGGTACAGTTGGAGGAAGAGGAGCAGCAGCAGCGTCTGGGGTCTCAGCAACTTCAGAAGCCTCAGGGATAAGCACCTCTTAGGAGACACCAGGTGAGCAGAGCCTGATCGTAGGAGGTCACACCCGGCACTCAGGGTGTACAGGCACAGAGTAACCTTTCCAGAACCTGACTGAGTTCTGAATTAAGCAGGTCACTGATGCCCTCTTCACCAGTGGCTAACCAATTCAGTGGGTCATCAGATTTTCACCTGCCAGAAGGGTCTCCAGCTTCCTGGTCGCTTCTTTCATACTTTCCTTTGACTTACTTTACCTCAGAAACCTTTTGCCTGTCATCAGGAGAAGACAACGCACAATACAAAAGAGAGAAGTATTCTTATTATTGCCAGTCTTTTCTGGAAGGAGGGAAGGTCGGAGGAAGGGGAGCAGCAGTAGTCTCAGGGGTCTTGGCAACCTCAGAAGCCTCATGTTGTAGGGACCCCCCCCCATTCCCTACCCTGCCCCCCCCCCCCAGACCTGGAGAGACTCCTAATCTTCCCCATTGACCTCAGTAGTCAGTAGGAGAGAGCTCGTTGGATTTGCAGCAGTGGCTGGCTTCCTGCGGGGCACCATTGACTGATCACATGGTGCCACCAGGGCAGCAGTACACCAGACAGCACTATTCACCAATAGAAAAGGATACCACCAAAGAGGCATTGGAGAGGGTGCAAAAAAGACTCACAAGGATGATACCAGAACTGAGAGGATATCCTTAACAGGAAAGGCTGAACAGGCTGGGACTCTTTTCTCTAGAAAAGAGAAGCCGAGGGGTGACCTGATAGAAGTCTTATCATAGGATTTGATAGGGTGGATGTAGAGAAAATGTTTCCACTTGTGGGGAGTCCAAAACTAGAATCATAGAATGGTTACAGCATGGAAGGAGGCCATTCGGCCCGACAAGTGCGTGCCGGCTCTCAGCAAGAGCAATCCAGATAGTCCAACTCCCCCGCCCTATCCCCGTAGCCCTGCAAATTTTTTCCCTTCAAGTACCTATTCAATTCCCTTTTGAAAGCCACAATTGAATCTGCCTCCACCACCCCCTCGGGCAGTGCATTCCAGATCACAACCACTCGCTGTATAAGAACGGTTTTTCTCGTGTCGTCTTTGGTTCTTTTGCCAATCAGAGGTCATAAATATAAAATAGTCGTTAATAAATCCAATAAGGAATTCAGGAGAACCTTCTTTACCCAAAGAGCGGTAAAAACGTGGAACTTGCTACCACGAGGAGTAGTGGAGGTAAATAGGATAGACGTATTTAAGGCACAGCTAGATAAGCAGATGGGGGAGAAAGGAATAGAAGCGTATCCTGATAGGGTTAGATGAAGTAAGGAGAGAGGAGGCTGGTGTAAAGCATAAACGCCGGCATAGACCAGTTGGACCGAATGGCCTGTTTCTGTGCTGTAGTTTCGATGTAATTCGATGTACAGCTAGTGGTTGATCACAGGAACAGGATCATGCAAGTTTGTGCAAGATACCCTGGCAGCTGTCACAACACATTTATCCTTAGGTTGTCTATCATCCACCCCCCTAGTTTTTGACCTTCCCAGGAAGGTGGCAGGATGGCTGGTGGGAGAACAAGGGATACACCATACAGAGGTGGCTAACAACACCCCAAGCCCATCACTCCCAAGCAACACAGATACAACGGAAGCTGTGGGAACACCAAGACCACGACACAACAACAACAACACCAACAACTCATATTTATATAGGACCTTTAACATAGTAAAACGTCCCAAGGCGCTTCACAGGAGCGATTAATAAACAAAATTTGACATGAGCCACCTTAGAAAATATTACGACAGGTCACCAAAAGCTTGGTCAAAAAGGTAGGTTTAAGGAGCTTCTTAAAGGAGGAGAGGGAGAGAGAGGTGGAGAGGTGGAAAGGTTTGAGGGAGGGAATCCCAGAGCTTAGGGCCTAGGCAGTTGGAGGCACGGCCGCCAATGGTGGAACGAAGGAAATCGGGGATGTGCAAGATACCAGAATTGGAGGAGCGCAGAGATCTCAGTGGGTTGTAGGGCTGGAGGAGGTTATAGAGATAGGGAGGGGCGAGTCCATGGAGGGATTTGAAAACAAACAAGTCTGCGGGGAGAGGGTTCCTAAAACATGCCCCACGATGTGTCTCCCGCACTGTCATTGTGTGATGCATACTTCACAACCTCGCCTTGCAGAACAGACTGCCTTTGGAGGAGCCAGACCAGCAGCAGGCCTCCTAGGACAAGGACTACGGGGTGGGGGGCGGGGGGCGGTGGGAGGACGAAGAGGCAGGAGAAGGAGGACTACCTCAACACCTTGCTGGAAGAGACGTGAGGGATCGGCTCATTGCTCAATAATTCTAGGTGACTCGCTGAGACAACTCATCTATCAATGATTCTCCAAGTTGTCTTCTTGCACAGGAGGCCCTTGCTGCTGAGAAGGACCTAGAGGAAAGAAGAAAGGGGCAAGGGTTAGGATGGGAGCTGCACGTTTGCAAGTTGCAAGTCTTGAGAAAATGTTTTTTTTTTACATACAATTACAGCACAGAAACAGGCCATTCGGCCCAACAAGTCCATGCCGGTGTTTATGCTCCACATGAGTCTCCTCCCGCCCTACTTCATCTCACCCTATCAGCGTATCCTTTATACCTTTCTCCCTCACGTGTTTATCGAGCTTCCCCTTAAATGCATCTATGCTATTCGCCTCAACTACTCCTTGAACTAGCGAGTTCCACATTCTTACCACTCTTTGGGCAAAGAGGTTTCTCCTGAATTCCCGATTGAATATTTTGGTGACTATCTTATATTAATGGCCCCTAGTTCTGGTCTCCTCTGCAAGTGAAAACATCTTCTCTACGTCTACCCTATCAAAACCTTTCATAATCTTAAAGACCTCTATCAGGTCACCCCTCAGTCTTTTCTTTTCTAGAGAAAAGAGCCCCAGCCTGCTCAATCTTTCTTGATAGGTATAACCTATCATCCTAGTAAATTTTTTTGCACCTTCCCCAGTGCCTCTATATCCTTTTTATAATATGGAGACCAGAACCATTCACAGTATTCCAAGTGTGGTCTAACCAAAGTTCTATACAAGTTTAAGATCACTTCTCTGCTTTTCAATTCTATCCCTCCAGAAATGAACCCCAGAGCTTGGTTTGCTTTGTTTATGGCCTTATTAACCTGCGTTGCTATTTTTAGCGATTTGTGTATCTGTACCCCCAGATCCCTCTGCTCCTCTGCCCCAGTTAGACTCTTATTATCCATTGTAAACAATTTTACAACACCAAGTTATAGTCCAGCAATTTTATTCTAAATTCACAAGCTTTCGGAGGCTTCCTCCTTCCTCAGGTGAAGGAAATGAAATCCTCGAAATGAAATCGCATTTATAATTCACAGAACAATGCTTGGTGATTACAGACAGTTTTTTCAACTGCCCGTTGCCAAGGCAATCAGTGTGCAGACAGACAGGTGTTACCTGCAAGGTCTCAGAATATACAAATCACCAAAAAAAAACAACAAACAAAAAAAAAACAGAGATAGAGAGGTAGAAACATAGAAAAGACAGCAACTGACCCGTTATATTAAAAACAGATAACATTTGTTCGCTGGTGGGGTAACGTGTAGCGTGACATGAACCCAAGATCCCGGTTGAGGCCGTCCTCGTGGGTGCGGAACTTGGCTATCAATTTCTGCTCGACGATTTTGCGTTGTCCAAGCAGTATGTTATTATCCAAGCAGTATGTGGCCCCCTCATTCTTCCTACCAAAATGCACCACCTCACACTTATCTATATTGAAATTCATGTGCCATTTGCAAGGCTTGAGGTTGTGCAACTTGCTGCATCTTCACAGAGGTGAAGGAAGGGTTGTGAGTAATATGTGGACACCCTGATCTAGTAGGCCATCAGTCTGGCCTGTCCTGGCTCAGCCTGGATCACTGATCTCCAGGGAGTCCTGCTCTGCTTCGATGAGGGCAATGATGTTACACACTCCTCCCTGGATCACGTTCCTCTCCTTTGTAATGTGCGCTGCCTTCTCCGGCAAAAACGAGAGGGTGAGAGTCAGTGAGTGGCTGGTGATAAGGCATTAATACAAACTAGCTTGTCTTATAAATGCAAACAGACGTTTATATTCAGAGTTATTATATTTCTACAGAACGACGATGAAAGTGCCATTGAATTGATTTAAAATGTAATTAATATTGATGTATGAGTTCAAAATGCCCAAAACGTGAAATAACATTTCATCAGATGTAAGAGCTTGCAGAGCAGCTATAGGGTCGGTCTGTGTTTGGATGAGTCAGGTCAGCGTTTCGTTTTGCATTTATTACATAGAATTATATAAAATTACAGAGAATTTACAGCATAGGAACAGGCCATTCGGCCCAACTGGTCCATGCCGTGTTTATGGTCCACACGAGCCTCCTCCCTCCCGAATTCATCTAACCCTATCAGCATACCCTTCTATTCCTTTCTCCTTCATATGTTTATCTAACTTCCCCTTAAATGCATCTATGCTATTCGCCTCAACTACTCCTTGTACTAGCACGTTCCACATTCTAACCACTCTCTGGGCAAAGAAGTTTCTTCTGAATTCCCTATTGGATATTTTGGTGACTATCTTATATTTGTGGCCCCTAGTTCTGGTCTCCCCCGCAAGTGGAAACATCTTCTCTACGTCTATCCTATCAAAACCTTTCATAATCTTAAAGACCTCTATCAGGTCACCCCTCAGTCTTCTCTTTTCCAGAGAAAAGAGCCCCAGCCTATTCAATCTTTTTTAATCTACAGATTAAAAATGTGCTCCGATGTAAGGCACATGACATGGTTGGGAGTATTTATTGCTACAGTAAATAGGTTGGGTGTATTTATTACTTCAATAATGACAGATAAATGCTGCGGTACAGCTGTGAATGATTACCTGGATGATTGTCAGCATTTCTCTGCAATAACATCTGCTGATAAAGAGGCAAGAAGGAACGGCAATGCATTACAGCGCGACTGATGGTCTAAATCATTCTCCACACCAATTTTATGCATTGACTGAGAATAGACACAAGCGAAGGCATGGAGAGCTGCAAGTGATTTAGTTCGAGAAATAATGTTTTCTATATTTATAATAATAGGAGCCTTTCGGATTTTTGAAATGTATATATTCTTTGGTGAATAATCTCATAAGGAACAGACAGGCGTTTCTGTGGCCGTAAACGTGACTCCAGGATGGTTTGTTGCCTCCCTGGTGCCAGGGTCATGGATGTCACTGAGCGGCTACAGGGCATTCTCAAGGGGGAGGGTGAGCAGGCAGAGGTCGTGGTCCACATTGGGACCAACGACAGAGGTAGGAAGGGAGATGAGGTCCTGCATCAAGAATTTAGGGAGCGAGGTAGCAGATTAAAGAGCAGGACCTCAAAGGTTGTAATCTCTGGATTACTCCCAGTGCCACGGGCTAGTGAGTATAGAAATAGGAGGATAGAACAGATGAATGCGTGGCTAAAGAGTTGGTGCAGGAGGGAGGGTTTCAGTTTCCTGGATCACTGGGCCTGCTTCTGGGGAAGGTGGGACTTGTACAAGTCGGACGGGTTGCACCTGAACCAGAGCGGGACAAATATCCTTGCGGGGAGGTTTGCTAGCACTGTTGGGGGGGGTTTAAACTAACTTGGCAGGGGGATGGGATACAGAGTGGAGCTACAATAGGGGGTGATGTGCAGCCAAATATAGAGAAAAAAACAAGTCAGCTTGGAAGACAGGGCAAATATGTAAGGGCAAGGCTGGATGGCATCTATTTTAATGCAAGGAGTCTTGCGAATAAGGAGGATGAACTGAAGGTGTTGATAAACACATGGGAGTATGATATTGTTGCTGTCACAGAGACATGGTTGAGGGAGGGGCAAGACTGGCAGCTCAATATTCCGGGGTACAGAATCTTCAGGCGAGACAGAGGGGGAGGTATAAGAGGAGGGGGGGTTGCAATATTAATTAAAGAATCAATTACTGCCATAAGGAGGGATGATATATTAGCAGGTTCCTCTAATGAGGCCATATGGGTGGAGCTTAAAAACAAAAAGGGGGCAAGCACTTTGATGGGAGTGTACTATAGGCCCCCACACAGTCAGGGGGAGATCGAGGAACAGATATGTAGGCAAATCTCAGAAAATTGTGCAAATAATAGGGTAATAATCGTGGGGGATTTCAACTTCCCCAATATTAACTGGGATACTCAGACTGTAAAAGGCTTAGAGGGTACAAAATTCTTAACGTGCATCCAGGAGAGCTTTTTGAGCCAGCATGTAGAAAGTCCTACAAGAGAGGGGGCGGTACTGGACCTAATTCTAGGGAATGTGGCCGGCCAAGTGGAAGAAGTGCTAGTAGGTGAGCACTTTGGTGACAGTGACCATAATTCGGTGAGATTTAAGGTGGTCATGGAAAAGGATAGGGAGGGGCCGGAAATAAAGGTTCTAAATTGGGGGAAGGCCGATTTTAATAGGATAAGGCAGGATCTGGCCAAAATGGACTGAGATCAGCTGCTTGTAGGAAAATCCGCATCGGAGCAATGGGAGTCTTTCAGAAGGGAGATTGAGACCATACAATGGCAACATGTTCCCGTAAAGGTCAAGGGTGGTTCCAAGAACTCCAGGGAACCTTGGATGTCAGGGGATATACGAGAATGGATTAGGAAAAAAAGGAGGGCTTTTGGCAGATACAAAAGGCTAAAGACGGAGGAAGCCCTAGAGGAGTACAAAAAGTGCAGGGGGATACTTAAAAAAGAAATTAGGAGATCAAGGAGGGGCCATGAAATAACACTGGCGAGCAAAATAAAGGAAAATCCTAAGATGTTTTATAAGTATATTAAGGGTAAGAGGATGACTACGAAAAAATAGGGCCCATTAGGGACAAAAATGGCAATCTGTGTGTGGAGCCGGCAGATGTAGGAGGGGTTCTAAATGAATTTTTTGCATCTGTTTTCACTATGGAGAAGGACGATGTAGACATAGAAATACGGCAGGGGGACTGTGATATACTCGAACATAGGTAAAGTGTTAAAAAAGGAAAAAGCAGGAACTAAGCGTCACAAAACAGATTTGAAAGTTCTTTATCTGAATGCACGTAGCATTCGTAATAAAATGGACGAGTTAACGGCACAAATAACTACGTATGGGTATGATCTTGTGGCCATTACAGAAACATGGCTGCAGGGTGACAACGACTGGGAATTAAATATGCCAGGGTATTTAACAATCAGGAAGGACAGGCAGGAAGGAAGGGGAGGTGGGGTGGCTATGTTAATAAAGGAAGGAATCACTGTAATACAGAGAAATGATATTGGGACAAAGCATCAAGATAATGAAACAGTTTGGGTGGAGATAAGGAATAATAAGGGAAAAAAAACATTAGTGGGCGTAGTATATAGGCCTCCTAATAGTTGCAACTCTGCTGGAAGAAGTATTAATCAGGAGATAGTCGGGGCATGTAATAAGGGAACAGCCATAATTATGGGGGATTTTAATTATCATATTAACTGGACAAATCAAATTGGGCAGAGCAGCCTTGAGGACGAGTTCATTGAGTGCATCAGGGATGGATTTCTTGAGCAGTATGTAACTGATCCTACAAGGGGGCAGGCAACCTTGGACCTGGTCCTGTGTAATGAGTCAGGATTAATTAATAATGTCCTAGTTAAGGATCCCCTTGGAACGAGCGACCACAACATGGTTGAATTCCATATCCAATTAGAGGGTGAGAAGGTTGATTCTCAAACAAGCGTACTGAGCTTGAATAAAGGAGACTATGATGGTATGAGAGCGGAATTGATTAAAGTGGACTGGGAAAATAGATTAAAGGGTAAGACGGTACATGAGCAGTGGTGTTCATTTAGGGAGTTATTTTACAACTTTCAAAATAAATATATTCCACTGAGGAAAAAAGGGTGTAAAAGAAATGACAGCCACCCGTGGCTAAGTAAAGAAATCAAGGATAGTATCCGACTAAAAACAAGGACATATAAGGTAGCCAAACTTAGTGGGAGGATAGAAGATTGGGAATTCTTCAAAAGACAGCAAAAAGTAACTAAAGGATTGATTAAGAAAGGGAAGTTAGATTATGAAAAGAAATTAGCAAAAAATATAAAAACAGATAGCAAGAGTTTCTATAGTTATATAAAAAGAAAAAGGGTGGCTAAGGCAAACATAGGTCCCTTAGAGGATGAGACCGGGAAATTAATGGTGGGAAACATGGAGATGGCAAAAATGCTGAACAAATATTTTGTTTCAGTCTTTACAGTAGAGGACACTAAGAATATCCCAACACTGGACAAACAGGGGACTCTCGGGGGGGAGGAGCTAAATACGATTAAAATCACTCAGGAGATGGTACTCAGTAAAATAATGGGACTCAAGGCGGATAAATCCCCTGGACCTGATGGCTTCCATCCTAGGGTCTTGAGGGAAGTGGCAGTAGGGATTGTGGATGCTTTGGTGATAGTTTTCCAAAATTCCCTGGACTCAGGAGAGGTCCCGGCAGATTGGAAAACTGCTAATGTAACACCGTTATTTAAAAAGGGTAGTAGGCAGAAGGCTGGAAATTATAGGCCAGTTAGCTTAACATCTGTGGTGGGTAAAATTTTGGAGTCTATTATTAAGGAGACAGTAACGGAACATTTAGATAAGCATAATTTAATAGGACAAAGTCAGCATGGCTTCATGAAGGGGAAGTCATGTCTGACAAATTTGCTTGAGTTCTTCGAGGATATAACGTATAGGGTGGATAAAGGGGAACCAGTGGACGTAGTGTATTTAGACTTCCAGAAGGCATTCGACAAGGTGCCACATGAAAGATTATTACTTAAGATAAAAAATCACGGGATTGGGGGTAATATTCTGGCATGGGTGGAGGATTGGTTATCAAACAGGAAGCAGAGAGTTGGGATAAATGGTTCATTTTCGGACTGGCAACCAGTAACCAGTGGTGTTCCACAGGGGTCGGTGCTGGGTCCCCAACTCTTTACAATCTATATTAACGATTTGGAGGAGGGGACCGAGTGCAACATATCAAAATTTGCAGATGATACAAAGATGGGAGGGAAAGTAGAGAGTGAGGAGGACATAAAAAACCTGCAAGGGGATATAGACAGGCTGGGTGAGTGGGCGGAGATTTGGCAGATGCAATATAATATTGGAAAATGTGAGGTTATGCACTTTGGCAGGAAAAATCAGAGAGCAAGTTATTTTCTTAATGGCGAGAGACTGGAAAGTACTGCAGTACAAAGGGATCTGGGGGTCCTAGTGCAAGAAAATCAAAAAGTTGGTATGCAGGTGCAGCAGGTGATCAAGAAAGCCAACGGAATGTTGGCTTTTATTGCTAGGGGATAGAATATAAAAACAGGGAGGTATTGCTGCAGTTATATAAGGTATTGGTGAGACCGCACCTGGAATACTGCATACAGTTTTGGTCTCCATACTTAAGAAAAGACATACTTGCTCTCGAGGCAGTACAAAGAAGGTTCACTCGGTTAATCCCGGGGATGAGGGGGCGCACATATGAGGAGAGGTTGAGTAGATTGGGACTCTACTCATTGGAGTTCAGAAGAATGAGAGGCGATCTTATTGAAACATATAAGATTGTGAGGGGTCTTGATCGGGTGGATGCAGTAAGGATGTTCCCAAAGATGGGTGAAACTAGAACTAGGGGGCATAATCTTAGAATAAGGGGCTGCTCTTTCAAAACTGAGATGAGGAGAAACTTCTTCACTCAGAGGGTGGTATGTCTGTGGAATATGCTGCCCCAGGAAGCTGTGGAAGCTACATCATTAGATAAATTTAAAACAGAAATAGACAGTTTCCTCGAAGTAAAGGGAATTAGGGGTTATGGGGAGCGGGCAGGAAATTGGACATGAAGCTGAGTTCGGATCGGTCAATGCCCTGTGGGTGGCGGAGAGGGCCCAGGGGCTATGTGGCCGGGTCCTGCTCCGACTTCTTGTGTTCTTTAGATTTGTGGTTGGGATCAGATCAGCCATGATCTTATTAAATGGCGGAGCAGGCTCGAGGGGCCGATTGGCCTACTCCTGCTCCAATTTCTTATGTTCTTATGTTCTTATGTTAACATCGAGCGGGAGGAGGTATTGGCGGTTTTAGCAGGCCTAAAAATGGATAAATCCCCAGGCCCGGACGAAATGTATCCCAGGCTACTGTGTGAGGCAAAGGAGGAGATTGCGGGGGCTCTCACACATATATTCAGAACCTCTCTGGCCACAGGGGATGTGCCAGAGGACTGGAGAACCGCTAATGTAATACCATTATTCAAGAAGGGGAGTAGGGAAAAACCGGGAAACTACAGGCCAGTGAGCCTAACATCAGTGGTAGGAAAATTATTGGAAAAAATTATGAAGGACAAAATTAGTCTCCACTTGGAGAAGCAAGGATTAATCAGGGATAGTCAACATGGCTTTGTCAAGGGAAGATCATGTCTGACTAATTTGATTGAATTTTTTGAGGGGGTGACTAGGCGTGTGGATGAGGGTAACGCAGTGGATGTGGTATACATGGATTTCAGTAAGGCCTTCGATAAAGTCCCCCACAGGAGACTGGTCAAGAAGGTACGAGCCCATGGAATCCAGGGTGCCTTGGCACTTTGGATACAAAACTGGCTTAGTGGCAGAAGGCAGAGGGTGATGGTCGAAGGTTGTTTTTGTGACTGGAAGCCTGTGGCCAGTGGGGTACCACAGGGATCGGTGCTGGGTCCCTTGCTGTTCGTGGTCTACATTAATGACTTGGATATGAATGTAAAAGGTATGATCAGTAAGTTCGCTGATGATACAAAAATTGGTAGGGTGGTAAATAGTGAGGAGGATAGCCTCAGTCTGCAGGACGATATAGATGGGTTGGTCAGATGGGCGGAACAGTGGCAAATGGAATTTAACCCAGAAAAGTGCGAGGTGATGCACTTTGGAGGGACTAACAAGGCAAGGGAATACACAATGAATGGGAGGACCCTAGGCAAGACAGAGGGTCAGAGGGATCTTGGTGTGCAAGTTCACAGATCCCTGAAGGCGGCGGAACAGGTAGATAAGGTGGTAAAGAAGGCATATGGGATACTTGCCTTTATTAGCCGAGGCATAGAATATAAGAGCAAGGAGGTTATGATGGAGCTGTATAAAACACTGGTTAGGCCACAGCTGGAGTACTGTGTGCAGTTCTGGTCGCCACACTACAGGAAGGATGTGATCGCTTTGGAGAGGGTGCAGAGGAGATTCACCAGGATGTTACCAGGGCTGGAGCGCTTCAGCTATGAAGAGAGACTGGGAAGATTGGGTTTGTTTTCCTTGGAGCAGAGGAGGCTGAGGGGGGACATGATTGAGGTGTACAAAATTATGAGGGGCACAGATAGGATGGATACTAAGGAGCTTTTTCCCTTCGTTGAGGGTTCTATAACAAGGGGACATAGATTCAAGGTAAAAGGCGGGAGGTTTAGAGGGGATTTGAGAAAGAACTTTTTCACCCAGAGGGTGGTTGGAGTCTGGAACTCACTGCCTGAAAGGGTTGTGGAGGCAGGAACCCTCACAACATTCAAGAAGCATTTGGATGAGCACTTGAAATGCCATAGCATACAAGGCTACGGACCAAATGCTGGAATATGGGATTAGAGTAGACAGGCCTGATGGCCGGCGCGGACACGATGGGCCGAAGGGCCTCTATCCGTGCTGTATGACTCTATGACTCTATGACTCTATGAATGAGCTGTCAGCCGTGTCTCAGTGGGTAGCACTCTCGCCTCTGAGGCAGAAGGTAGTGGGTTTATGTCCCACTCCAGAGACTTGGGTGCTAAATCGAGGCTGACACTCCCAATGCAGTACTGAAGGAGTGCTGTACTGTCGGAGGTGTCGTCTCTCGGACGAGACGTTCAAATACTTGCTGAACTCGTCCTTACGCTGAACAACTTCTCCTTTGATTACACTCACTTCCTCCAAATAAAAGGTGTCGCTACGGGGAACTTGTAAACCAACCTTCTGACGCCTCCTCCCACCTCCCCCTGAACTATGACCCCGCCGCTGAACATCAAGCCGGACCGTCACGACCTCATCTCCTCTGGAGATCTTCCACTCACCTCATAGTTCCCCAACCCAGCATAGCCTTTTTCTACCTCCTTCCCAGGATCCACAAGCAGAACTAGCTGCGCCTCCAGCCAAGCTGTTCCAGTACAGCTACAACACTGGCATCCACCCGACAATGTGGAAAATTGCCTAGGTATGTCCTGTCCACAAAAAGCAGGACAAATCCAATCCGGCCAATTACCGCCCCATCAGTCTACTCTCAATCATCAGTAAAGTGATGGAAGGTGTCGTCGACAGTGCTATCAAGCGGCACTTACTCACCAATAAACTGCTCACCGATGCTCAGTTTGGGTTCCGCCAAGACCACTCGGCTCCAGACCTCATTACAGCCTTGGTCCAAACATGGACAAAAGAGCTGAATTCCAGAGGTGAGGTGAGAGTGACTGCCCTTGACATCAAGGCAGCATTTGACCGAGTGTGGCACCAAGGAGCCCTCGTAAAATTGAAGTCAATGGGAATCAGGGGGAAAACTCTCCAGTGGCTGGAGTCATACCTAGCACAAAGGTAGATGGTAGTGGTTGTTGGAGGCCAATCATCTCAGCCCCAGGGCATTGCTGCAGGAGTTCCTCAGGGCAGTGTCCTAGGCCCAACCATCTTTAGCTGCTTCATCAATGACCGTCCCTCCATCATAAGGTCAGAAATGGGGATGTTCGCTGATGACTGCACAGTGTTCAGTTCCATTCGCAACCCCTCAGATAATGAAGCAGTCCGAGCCTGCATGCAGCAAGACCTGGACAACATCCAGGCTTGGGCTGATAAGTGGCAAGTAACATTCGCGCCAGATAAGTGCCAGGTAATGATCATCTCCAACAAGAGAGAGTCTAACCACCTCCCCTTGACATTCAACGGCATTACCATCGCCGAATCCCCCACCATCAACATCCTGGGGGTCACCATTGACCAGAAACTTAACTGGACCTGCCATATAAATACTGTGGCTACGAGAGCAGGTCAGAGGCTGGGTATTCTGCGGCGAGTGACTCACCTCCTGACTCCCCAAAGCCTTTCCACCATCTACAAGGCACAAGTCAGGAGTGTGATGGAATACTCTCCACTTGCCTGGATGAGTGCAGCTCCAACAACACTCAAGAAGCTCGACACCATCCAAGATAAAGCAGCCCGCTTGATTGGCACCCCATCCACCACCCTAAACATTCACTCCCTTCACCACTGTGGCTGCAGTGTGCACCATCCACAGGATGCACTGCAGCAACTCGCCAAGGCTTCTTCGACAGCACCTCCCAAACCCGCAACCTCTACCACCTAGAAGGACAAGGGCAGCAGGCGCATGGGAACAACACCACCTGCACGTTCCCCTCCAAGTCACACACCATCCCGACTTGGAAATATATCGCCGTTCCTTCATTGTCGCTGGGTCAAAACCCTGGAACTCCCTTCCTAACAGCACTGTGGGAGAACCGTCACCACACGGACTGCAGCGGTTCAAGATGGCGGCTCACCACCACCTTCTCGAGGGCAATTAGGGATGGGCAATAAATGCCGGCCTTGCCAGCGACGCCCACATCCCGTGAACGAATAAAAAAAAAAAGACCCATCGTTTCAGCCTGTTCTTGCCCCAAGGAACTTATTTCCTCCTATCTCGACACTTTTTTCTCCCCTAGTCCAATCTCTTCCGACCTAGATCCGCGACTTTTCCGACGCCCTCTGCCACTTTAACAATTTCCAGTTCCCCGGCCCTAACCGTCTGCTTTTCACCATGGACATCCAGTCCCTCTACACCTCCATCCCCTACCAGGGGGGCCCGCTGGCCCTCCGCTTCTTCCTTGAACGGAGGCCCAACCAGTCCCCATCCACCATCACTCTCCTCCGCCTAGCTGAACTTGTTTTTACATTGAACAACTTCGCCTTTGACTCCACTCACTTCCTCCGAATAAAAGGTGTCACTATGGGAACCCGTAAATCTGCCTTTTTGTGGGATACGTGGAAATTCTTTGTTCCGGTCCTACTCAGGTCCCCTCCCTTACCTCTTTTTCCGGTAATTAATGACTGTATCAGTGCCGTTTCCTGCTCTCGCCCCGAACTGGAAAATTTCATTAACTTTACTTCCAATTTCCACCCTTCCCTCGCCTTCACATGGTCCATCTCCAACTCTTCCCTTCCCTTCCTCGACTTCTCTATCTCCGTTTCTGGGGATAGGCTGTCAACCAATATCTACTATAAGTCCATTGACTCCCACAGCTACCTTAATTATACTTCCTACCACCCCGCTTCCAGTAAGGACTCCAGTCCCTTCTCTCAGTTTCTCCGTCTCCGTTGCATCTGTTCTGATGATGCCACCTTCCACACCAGTGCTTCCTTTCTCCTGAACCGAGGATTCCCCTCCACTTCAGTTGATAGGGCCCTTGACTGTGTCCGACCCATTTCCCGCATTTGTGCCCTCACCCCTTCCCCTCCCTCCCAGGACCGTGATAGAGTCCCCCTTGTCCTCACCTTCCACCCTACCAGCCTCCACATTCAACATATCAACCTCCGCCATTTCCGCCACCTCCAGCGCGATCCCACCACCAAACACATCTTCCCCCTCACATCCCCTTTCAGCATTCCAATGGCATCGCTCTCCCCGTGACACCCTGGTCCAGGCTTCCGTCACTCCCCAACACCCGCTCTCCCCTCCCCACAGCACCTTCCCATGCGAGCGCAGGAGATGCAATACTTGCCCATTCACCTTCTCCCTTCCCACCATCCAGGGCCCCAAACGCTCCTTCCAGGTGAAACAGCGGTTTACTTGTACTTCTTTCAATTTAGTATAGTGTGTACGCTGCTCACAATGTTGTCTTCTCTACAATGGGGAGACCAAATGCAGACTGGGTGATCACTTTGCTGACCACCTCTGCTCAGTCCGCAAGCGTGACCCTGACCTGCCGGTCACTTGCCATTTTAATTCCCTGTCCCACTTCCACTCTCACTTTGACCTCTCTGCCCTCGGCCTCTTACACTGTTCCAATTAAACTCAACGGAAGCTCGAGGAACAGCACCTCATCTTTCGATTAGGCACTTTACAACCTTCCGGACTCAACGCTGATTTCAATAACTTCAGATCATAACCAAAGCTCCCATTTTTTCTCCTCTAGACCCATCTTTTGTTTCTTTACTTGTCCCATTCCCACCCTCCTCGCTTTGCACCATCATCCCTTTTGTCATTTAATCACTCCTGTCCTCCACCCTATCACAGACCTTCCCTTTTGTTCTTCCCTCCCCTTCCTCCCCCACCTTTTCCCTGGCTCTGTACTTGCTTAAAAACTGTTAAATCTTCACTCCTTCCAGTTCTGATGAAAGGTCATCGACCTGAAACGTTAACTCTGTTTCTTTCTCCACAGACGCTGCCCGACTTGCTGAGTATTTCCAGCATTTTCTGTTTTTATTTCAGATTTACAGCATCCGCAGTATTTTGCTTTTGGTTCAAATTACTTAACTGGCTGTAAATCATTTTGGGGCGTTCTGAGGTCACGAAAGGCGCTATATAAATATAAATCTTTCTTAACTTTTCAATGACTTTCAGAAACATAGGAACAGGAGTCGGCCCTTCAGCCCCTCGAGCCTGTTCTGCCATTCAATTAGATCATGGTTGATCTGAACCTCAACTTCATTGACCCAATGTTTGTTCCGTAACCCTCGATACCGTTAGCTAACAAAAATCTATCCCTCTCAGTCTTGAAAATTTCCCTGTAGTTATAGGAAATAGGATATCTTGCACAAATACAGTAACAATATCGAGCCCTGGTACCCCGCCTGAATGAGGATGAAACATTGGACCAAATGGAAGACACCAAGTGCTTGACTGGATGGCGACGTTTTTGATGGGTAGCATACATGGGGCAGGTGGTTGGCAGGCCGATTGCATGGTCGCCCGAACCATTTTAATGGTCGGGATCTCATCGAAGTGTGACAGACGAGCTGCTTTTGCGTTTTCAGCATTCTCTGTTGGGGAGGGGGGTCGTGTGGTGGGGTTGGGATATCTGGTGGTCCCACGGTCTCACCGATCCTTTAAAGCGAGCTCACACCTCTTAAAGCAGAGATGTCTTTACCATCGCGCGTTTTTAACAAACTTTCGGCTGCCAGGACACCCCGTTTCTGCGACGTAGCTGCGGAGGTCTTAGTGGAGCAGGTGAGGGCCTGGAAGGAGGTCCCATGCTGTACAGGTGGGAGAAGGGTATCATGTATAAGGTAGGTATTAAAGGAGAAGAAGAAGGTGGAGAGGTTTAGAGAGGGAATGCCAAAGCCAATGCCTGCAATAAATTTCCTATATGAATGCGAGTTGTTACAATCCTAGCATGTTACAGCACAGAAGGAGGCCATTTGGCCCATCGTGCCTGTGCTGGCTCTTTGAAAGAGCTATTCCAATTAGTCCCACTCCCCTGCCCTTTCCCCATAGCCCTGCAAATTTTTCCCGTTCATGTATTTATCCAATTCCCTTTTTGTTGATGTTGCTCTCCGCCATGAATTCAGCCTGTGATGATTTATTTTGTGTTGTATCACATTATTTTCACCACTAAACTAGTGCCATGCTAACTTGAAAAACAGAGCATCATAGTTATCTCCTGTATTTTACTTTCAATCTGGATCAATACAAAGTACGAACAATTTTCCCAGTCCATATTTTTAACAAAAACACATGTGATTAATACCTTAGGCGACTTCACCAGTGAATAATGTTGACATTTTCACAATTGACATTTCAAATCAATGGAGGCTTCCAGCTGGTGTTCTTCCAAGTGTAAGTGCGAAGAACAATAAATATCGACTTGTAATGCGTTCCACCAAATATTAACCAATGTGCCTGTGCTTTGCTCAATCTTACCACAAGGTCTTAGGCCCTCGAATTCTATGGGGGTGCCACGGTCTCCTGTTGTAACTCCGTCAGAACACTGCCAGAACCCATAAGAAAGAAAGAAAGACTTGCATTTGTACAAGCGCCTTTCACGACCTCAAGTCGTCCCAAAGTGCTTTACAGCTAATTAAGTACTCTTGAAGTGTAGTCACTGTTGTAATGTAGGAAATCCGGCAGCCAATTTGCACACAATAAGGTGGCAAATGCTTAGTGGGAAGCATTCTTGCCTCTTGGTCAGAAGGTCATGGGCTCAAGTCTCACTCCAGAGACTTGAGCACAAAATCCAAGCTGGCACTCCAGAGCAGTACTGAAAGAGTACTGCACTGTCAAAGATGCGACCTTTCAGATGAGACGTTAAAGCTAGGTCCCATCTGTCCTCTCAGGGGGACATAAAATATGCCACGGCATTATTTTGAAGAAGAGCAGGGAAGTTCTCCTGGTGTCCTGGCCAACATTTATCCCTCAACTGACACCTAAAACAGATGATCTGGTCATTTACCTCATTGCTGTTCGTGGGATCTTGCTGTGTACAAATTGGCTGCTGTGTTTCCTACATTACAACAATCACAGCACTTCAAAAGTACGTCATTGGATGTAAAGCGCTTTGCGACATCCTGAGGTTGTGAAAGGTGCTATATAAATGCAAGTCTTTCCTTCTTTAAATGTCAGCTTAGATTAAGGGCTCAACATTTGTTGCATCTGTTTGAACCCCTAACTCCCTGACCCACAGGCAAGCGTGCTCCTGAGTTAAGCTGACACAAGCCAGAGTCATATATTCTTTGAGAAAAGGAATAAATGGAACAAGATCAAAAGTGTGAAGGAAGTCACTTGTATATTGATGACAATTGCTTTAAAATGATATCTAGAACCAAAAAGTCTTATGAACTCGTTATAGGTAAGTACAATAAACTTTAGTTCATTGAAAAACTCCTTCATTGGCTGTGAAGCACTTTGGGATCTCCTGATGATGTGAAAGGTGCTATATAAATGCAAGTTATTTCTTTATTTTCTTTCATTTAATAGGGTAAGTGGAAAATGGAAACAAGGATTGTTGGTAACACACTTTGATCTGTCTTGATGTTACCAACATTTAAACAATAATGCTAACTTCATTGGCCCTAAAATTTCTGGGATCAAAGATTATAGAAAGCAAGTGTCCTAGGTCCAAGTGTCCAAGGCTCATCCATCTTCAGCTACTTCATCGATGACCTTCCCTCCATCACAAGGTCAGAAGTGGGGATGTCTGCTGACGATTGCACAGTGTTCAGTTCCATTCACAACCCCTCAGGTAATGAAGCAGGACCTGGACAACATCCAGGCTTGGGCTGAAAGTGGCAAGTAATATTCGTACCACACAAGTGCCAGGCAATGACCATCTCCAACAAGAGAGAGTCTAACCACCTCCCCTTGATATTCAAAGGCATTATCATTGCCAAATCCCCCACTATCAACATCCTGGGGGTCTTCATTGACCAGAAACTTAATTGGACCAGCCACATAAATACTGTGGCTACAAGAGCAGGTTAGAGGCTGGGTAGTCTGAGGTGAGTGACTCACCTCCTGATTCCCCAAAGCCTTTCCACCATCTACAAGGCACAAGTCAGGAGTGTGATGGAATACTCTCCAATTGCCTGGATGAGTGCAGCTCCAACAACACTCAAGAAGCTCGACACCATCTGGAACAAAGCAGCCCGCTTGATTGGCACCTAATCCACCACCTTAAACATTCACTCCCTTCACCACTGGCGCACCGTGGCTGCAGTGTGTACCATCTTCAAGATGCAGTGCAGCAACTCACCAAGGCTTCTTCGACAGCACCTCCCAAACCTACGATCTCTACCGCCTAGAAGGATAAGGGCAGCAGCTTAGGAACAACACCACTTGCACGTTCCCCTCCAAGTCACTCACCATCCTGACTTGGAAATATATTGTCGTTCCTTCATCGTCGCTGGGTCAAAATCCTGGAACTCCTGGGACTAATTGGATAGCTCTTTCAAAGAGCCGGCACAGGTATGATAGGTCGATTGGCCTCCTTCTGTGCTGCACCATACTATGATACCTCGTCACATCCTCAGAACATTCCAAAGTCCTTCCCAGCCAATGAATTACTTTTCGAAGTACAGTCACTTAACTTCCCACAAACAGTAAATGAGATGAGTTTTTTTTGGTGGTGTTTTTCTTGAGAGAAAAATGTTGGCTAGACATCGGAAGACCACCCTGCTCTTCATGGAACAGCCCCACTGGATCTTTTACACCCACTTGAACAGGGAGGTGGTGCCTCGATTTAATGTCTCATCTGAAAGATGGCAGTCCTGAAAACTGAAAAAGGAAATAAGGGGGACAAAAAGAGTGTATGAGGAAAGATTAACGGGTAATATAAAGTCTTTAATAAACATATAATTAGTATAAGGAAAGTCAAAGGAAATGTGGGGCCAATTAGGGACCAAAAAGGAGATCTTTTCGTTGAGGCAGAGGGCAGGGTTGAGGTACTAAATGAATACTTTGCATCAGTCTTCACAAAACATGAGGATGCATCCAATGCCACAATAAAGGATGAGGTGGTAGAGAAATCGGATAGGATAAAAATAGATATAGAGGAGGCACTGAAAAGGTTGGCAGTACACAAAGCGACTGAAAGCAGAGAGTAATGGTGAATGGTTGTTTTTCATACTGGAAGGAAGTATGCAGAGGTGTTCCCCAGAGGTCAGTATTAGGACCAATGCTCTTTTTGATGTATATTAATAACCTGGACTTGGGTATACAGGGCATAATTTCAAAGTTTGCAGATGACATGAAACTCTGAAATGTAGTAAATAATGTGAGGATAGTTGCAGACTTCAGGAGGACATAGACAGACTGGTGAAATGGGCGGAAACATGGTAGATGAAATTTAATGCAGAGAAGTGTAAAATTATGCATTTTGGAAGGAAGAATGAGAGGAGGCAATATATACTAGATGGTTCAATTTTAAAGGGGGTGCAGGAGCAGTGAGGCCTGGGGTTGCACGTACACAAATCTTTGAACGTGGCAGGGCAAGTTGAGAAGACTGTTGAAAAAGCATGTGGGATCCTTGGCTTTATACATAGAGGCATAGAGTACAAAAGCAAGGAAGTTATGTTAAACCTTTATAAAACACTGGCTTGGCCTCAGCTGGAGTATTGTGTCCAATTCTGGGTACCACACTTTAGGAAGGATGTCAAGGCCTTGGGGAGGGTGCAGAGGATATTTACTAGAATGGTACCAGGGATGAGGGACTTCAGTTATGTGGAGAGATTAGTTAAGCTGCCACTCATGTGTTAATGTGAAGCATATTTTAAGGTAATTGGCAATGTAGCCAGAGGGGAGATGAGGAGAATTTTTGTTATGCAGCGAGTTGTTATGATCTTGAATGCACTGCCTGAAAGGGTGGTGGAAGCAGATTCAATAGTAACTTTCCAAAGGGAATTGGATAAATACTTAAAAAGGAAACATTTGCCAGGCAATGGGGAAAGGTCAGGGGAGTGGGACTAATTGGATAGCTCTTTCAAAGAGCCGGCACAGGCACAGTGGGCCGAATGGCCTCTTTTTGAGCTGTATCATTCTATGATTCTATGATACCTACCAACCTGCTCTGCTACACTGGTTCTTTAACAATGCAATCCCGATAAAGCTTTTGACTAAGCAAAAAAATTGTTTTATCAATTTAATTCTATTAAAATCGCAGCGTGTGTAAAAGATAGAATCTCGATTGCGATTAACTTTAATTAAGATAAATGGATGCTGCTTACTCAACTGCTCAGTGTGACATTAACATGACGAGCGCTGCCTCTTTCCTGAGCGACTTTTATTAAGAACTCTCAACGTGGTTATTGAAGAGACAAATTAGATTTATGTCAAAGTGGAAACTCAAAATCTCCCTACACAGGAAGAGAAAAGACAGGAGCTGATATGACAATTTAGCCTTAATTGTCAGAATTGTTTTTAACAGTGTGGATGAGATGTTACAAGGTTGTAACCCAGTTTACAGATGGTGACAATAGGTGTTTGGTTCCATTGATAGCACTCCCTCTGCTGGGTCAGAAGGCCGTGGGCTAGGCCTCTTATTCCAGGATATGAACTTGGCTGACACTCCAGCGCAGTGCTAGAAATGCTGTACTTTGAATGAGATGTTAAACCAAGATTCGCCCTGTCAGGTGGATGTTAAAGATCTTTCTATTCACAGAACATCAGGGAGGTGACTTGTCCAGCGTTCATCCCTCAACTAATGCCATCGAATATATGAAATAGCCAGTTGCAGGATGTTACCAATGCAAAGTGGCTGCCATATTTGCCTATGTGTCAGCTGGGGCTCAGTGGGTAGCACTCTCACCTTCTGAGTCATAAAGGTTGTGGGTTCAAGTCCCACTCCAGGGACTTGAGCACAAAATCTCGGCTGACACTCCCAGTGCAGTACTGAGCGAGAACTACAGTGTTGGAGGTGCTGCCTTTTGGATGTGATGTTAAACCGTGGCCCTGTCTGCCCTCTCAGGTGGACATAAAAGACCCCACAGCACCATTTGAAGAAGAGCAGGGGAGTTCTCCCTGATGGCCTGGCCAATATTTATCCCTCAACCAATGACTAACAACAGATTATCTGGTCTTTATCACATTTGGGACCTTACTGTGTGCAAATTGGCTGCCACGTTTACTATTTTACAACAGTGACTACACTTCATTGGCTTTAAAGCATTTGGAGATGTCCTGAGGTCATGAGAGGCGTGATATAAATGGAAGTCTTTTTTCTTTCTTTCTTTTAACAGTTACATTTCAACATGTAATATGGTCCTACGTAAATGTAAGCATTTTCTTTTACATAGCAGCCTTTTTTTGTTGCAGTGGTTTTTTAACTGTTGTAATAACCAAGGAAATGTTATTGAAGAGTGCGACGCAATGTGATATGACATCTTACATTTGCACATTGTGTTCTGTGCTGGAAGAGCGTGTGTGTAGTCGTCTGGCGGAGAACTCTATCGGTTCCGGGTGGGATACCGCTCACCGTCAAATCGCCAGTCCGCACTCATTGCCCAGGCTCTTACATTAATAACGGCCTGGGTGGCACTCACAGAACTGCAGCTCAGCCCAGAGTCAACACCTTCGAGAGAGAGGGGAGGGGAGAGGAGAAAACTGGTGAGGAAAAGCATTATCCTGATAAAATCTACTGGTTAGAGGATGTGTGAATAATCACAGTGCTTCCTCAAATGAGATTTTATTTCCGTTTTCCTAATAATCTCCAAAGGACAATTTTTTTCATTATGAAAAGAAAAACCTCTTCGATATACTCTGTGAAGTCACAGTGCAGTTTTTGCCACACGATACAGGAGAGAACATTAACATATTTTTGAGAGGAATGTCCATAAACTTTTTCTTTAATAAGATATTACAGAAGAGTGTAATAGGAGGTAACTGCAGCAAGGATCAATGTCTCATGAAATTGAGCCTGCAAGGATGCACAAAAGTGCTTATATGTTAGAGCCTATCTCAACAACCCTGATACAGGGGGCAATGGATCATTCTGTGCTTGGTTAAAAAGAAAGACTTGCATTTATATAGTGCCTTTCACAACCTCAGGATGTCCCAAAGTGCTTTACAACCAATGAAGTACTTTTTGAAGTATAGTCACTGTTGTAATGTAGGAAATGCGGCAGCACATGGCAAGATCCCACAAACAGCAATGGGATAATGACCAGATAATCTGTTTTAGTGATGTTGGTTGAGGGATAAATATTGGCCAGGACACCGGGGAGAACTCCCCTGCTCTCCTTCTAAATAGTGTCATGGGATCTTTTACGTCCACTTGAGGGAGCAGACGGGGCCTTGGTTTAACGTCTCTTCTGAAAGACGGCACCTCCGACAGTGCAGCACTCCCTCAGTACTGCACTGGGGTGTCTGCCTAGACTATGTGCTCAAGTCTCTGGAGTGGGACTCGAACCCACAACCTTCTGCCTTTTAAAAGAAAGATCCAGGCCACAAGACTATTGGGAGTGAGTTCCAAATGAAGGATTAAGTGATGTGTTCACATAAAACTGCACTGCTGGTATTGTATGTGGATCTGGTGGATCTGATTCAGAAGCTGATGGAAAGAAAAAAGATTTCATTTGCATAGTTTATTATCTCAACCCTCAGAAAGGCCTCAAAGTGCTTCACATACAATAAATAATGTTAGAGTGCGTAAGGGAAAATTGCAGGAAGATCGGTAACCAAAGGACATAGATTTGAAGTATTTGGCAAAAGAACCAGAGACAGCATGAGGAGACATTTTTTTTTAATGCAGAAGGGGAGTGGCGGAGATCGGGGAGGGGGAGTGGCGGAGATTGAGGGAGGGGGGCAGAGATTGAGGGAGGGAGAGCAGTGGAGATTGAGGGAGGGGGCGGCAGAGATCGAGGAGGGGGAGCGGTGGCGATTGAGGGAGGGGGCAGCAGAGATTGAGGGAGGGAGAGCAGTGGAGATTGAGGGAGGGGACGGCAGAGATCGGGCAGGGGGAGCGTTGGAGATTGAAGGGGGGGGGGGCGGCAGAGATCGGGGAGGGGGAGCGGTGGAGATTGAGGGGGGGCGGGCGGCAGAGATCGGGCAGGGGGAGCGGTGGAGATTGAGGGAGGGGGCGGCAGAGATCGGACAGGGGGAGCGGTGGAGATTGAGGGAGGGGGCGGCAGAGATCGGGCAGGGGGAGCGGTGGAGATTGAGGGAGGGGGCGGCAGAGATCGGGCAGGGGGAGCGGTGGAGATTGAGGGAGGGGGCAGCAGAGATTGAGGGAGGGAGAGCAGTGGAGATTGAGGGAGGGGGCGGCAGAGATCGGGGAGGGGGAGCGGTGGAGATTGAGGGAGGGGGCGGCAGAGATCGGACAGGGGGAGCGGTGGAGATTGAGGGAGGGGGCAGCAGAGATTGAGGGAGGGAGAGCAGTGGAGATTGAGGGAGGGGGCGGCAGAGATTGAGGGAGGGAGAGCAGTGGAGATTGAGGGAGGGGGCGGCAGAGATCGGACAGGGGGAGCGGTGGAGATTGAGGGAGGGGGCGGCAGAGATCGGACAGGGGGAGCGGTGGAGATTGAGGGAGGGGGCAGCAGAGATTGAGGGAGGGAGAGCAGTGGAGATTGAGGGAGGGGGCGGCAGAGATTGAGGGAGGGAGAGCAGTGGAGATTGAGGGAGGGGGCGGCAGAGATCGGGGAGGGGGAGCGGTGGAGAATGGGGGAGGGGGAGCGTTGGAGAATGGGGGAGGGGGAGCGGCGGAGATCGGGGGAGATCAGGGGAAGGGGAGCGGCAGAGTTTGAGGAGGGGGAGTGGTGGCGATCGGGGTGGGGGGAGCGGCGGAGGTCAGGGGAGGGGGTGCCGCTGCGATCCACGGTCCTGCTCATCCCAGCTCCACATTCGGGTAAGTATATTTCAAAAACGTACCTTTTTAGTAACAGGCGGTCCCAAGGACTGGTTTTACCGGCACTGGCTTCGGCTGCCTCAGGGAAAACCAATTTTGAAATGGGGGCCTCAAACAGGCGTTGACCCCTTATTTGCATATGCAAAGGGTCTAATGCCTGTTTTGGTCTTGGGCACAATCCGACAATATTTTTTCCTTCACCAATATGGCGGGTGGCGGAATTCCAGCCGGAAATGTGCACGCTATTCCTGCCCGCCATATTGGGGGCTTAGTAGGCCAGTTGGCTCCCAATAAATGGGTGCTGTTTGTCCGAATTTATAGGCCAATGTCTTTGAAATATACTAAACCCAGGACCAAATGGTTTTAGCCTGCCCAACTAGGCCGCAGCATTGCATTATTGGGTAGATTTGGCACTGTAGAATGCAAATAGCTCTAACTGAGGTAAGTGGTGTTTTTTTTGGGAATTGCCACCTTTTTAGAGGCTCTGTCCAGGACGGTGCAGTGCTGATTATCAAGCTGAGGCTTGTAACTGAAGGGAGTCAAGCATCTTGTAGAGGACGGATCAAAAGGAAAAGCCACAGTCAAGCTTTCTTGAAATAATTATCGATCTGGTCTTTTCAGTACTGAAGCTCACACATCACTTGTCAGCTTTCAGTTCTATCTATATCGGCGGAGCCTGATTTGTTTGCTGATTATCTTTCAGTGGGGAGTTAACCCTCTGTTGACAGATCCCAGGTCAATAACAAAGACAAGGAATAGTCTGGACTTGAACAGGTTTTACTGAGGGGCCTCTGCATATGAACTCCCTCAGGTTCACCATCACTCGACTAGTAGAGATTGGAGAAGGGACGAGGAAGGTGAGGCAAACTTTTCTGAAAGGGATGAAGGAGATAATGGATACAATTGGCCAACCGACCAAGACAATGATATCCTCCCCATGCTCCAGCTGCAAACATACACCCAATCAAAGCCACTGATTTGTGGTTTTGCTCTGAAAAATGGATGGAATTATGGAATGCAACCTTTAAAACACAGCAAAAATTCCATAATATTTAATATAAAAATGGAATTTGAGTTACTTAGTCAACATCAATCGGCAGGCATAATAATAAAATGGTTAGAATTACAGGATGTAATTCCCAGTGCATCAGTAATAAAGACAGAATTCCATGTAATAAGAATAGATTTGACTTACTCAGTCAATCTAAAAAAGTGACCCGAGCCATAATGACTGACCGGCCAGGTTCAGACCCCTTTGCTCAGGAATGCTAAGACGGAGACAAGTTAGGATGTTTCAGAGCTCCACAAGGAGAAATGGCAGCCCCTCAAACCTCTCCAAAGGATAGACCTGTAAATCACTTATCTTCATCGGTGGGTAGCACTCTCGCCTCTGAGTCAGAAGGTTGTGGGTTTAAGTCCCACTCCCTGGCTGACACTGGCAGTACTGAGGGAGTGCTGCACTGTTGGAGGTGCCGTCTTTCAGATCAGATGTTAAACCGAGGCCCTGCCTTCCTTCTCAGTTGGATGTAAAAGAACCCGTGGCATTATTTTGAAGAAGAGCAGAGGAGTTCTCTCTGGTGTTCTGGTCAATATTTATCCCTCAACCAACACCTAAAAAAGATTATCTGGTTATTTATCTCATCGCTGTTTGTGGGACCTTGCTGTATGCAAATTGGCTGCCACGTTTCCGATATTACAACAGTGACTACACTTCAAAAAGTGCTTAATCGGCTGTGAGAAGTCCTGAGGTCATGAAAGACGTGAGTTCTTCCTTCCTTTCTTCTGTTGGGGCTGATTTTCCTAATCCAACTCCGATCTCCCAATTGTGCATTTTGATTTTACATGGCGACAGGTGTCTGCGGTTCACACATATCCCTGTGGGAACTGCAGTAAACTGAAACCTTTCATGTGCCTATTATTCTCACAACATGCGAACAGATGGCAGTGGTGCCTAATCTTAAGAAGTGTCATCGCTTGATGGGTCTATGTTCTTCTGGGTCATTCACCTGTACATTCTGCCAGTGTTGAATTATTCACGATGTCACGATGTACTGCCATGTTGTGCAAAGGGTAGGATAATATTTTCAGACATATTTAGAGATGATTGCAGTGGGATTACATAGAATTTAGAGCACAGAAATAGGCCATTCGGCCCAACTGGTCTATGCCGGTGTTTATGTTCCACACGAGCACCCTCCCACCTTACTTCATCTCACCCTATCACCATATCCTTCTATTCCTTTCTCACTTATACACTTATCTAGCTTCCCCTTAAAGGTATCTATGCTATTCGCCTCAACTATTCCTTGTGGCAGCAGTTCCACTTTCGAACCACTCGCTGGGTAAAGAGGTTTCTTCTGAATTCCTTATTGGATTTATTAGTGATTGTCTCCCCCACGGGTGGAAACATCTTCTCTACGTCTACCCTATCAAACCCTTTCATGATCATAAAATCATAATCATAATCTATTAGGTTACCTCTCGGCCTTTACTTTGCGACAGAAAAGAGCCCCACCCAGCCCGTTCAGTCTTTCCTGATAGCCAGAACCTTTCAGTTCTGGTATCATATCCCTACACTCTCCCGTGAAATCTGTACCTCAGCATTCATTTAAAAAGTGTCAAAGATTGTCTCTTTCACTTGGAATTTACGCAAGGGATTTCCAGTGGAAGATTGGCGGTACCCCCCCTCCCCCACCTCCCGGAGAAATGGTGCAAAGGGCTGTTTTTCTCCCAGGACTCCACCGATCTTCTGCCAAAGTCATGGTGGGAGATCAGGCGAACTCCCCAGGCGAGTGAGTGTCTTTGTGGTGCCGAGTCCCGTCACACTTCTTCTGCACACCCTTTTGGCAATTTTTGCGTAGTGGCAGCAGCAGCATTGGCCAGAAAGAACGCAGACGGACACTGCATGCGGCGCTATCTGTGATTCGGGTAAATCCATGACCTTCCCAGCGTCCCATCAATTTCACCTAAAAAGAAACATCCCAGCTCAGTCCAACATTAACCGAGATAAATGAGCCAAGGATGGTGCCTTACACCCATTATTATATTCATGGCAGCATCACATATCATCTGCTCACTCGTAGAATTGAAGCTTTTCCTGTCAATTATCCATCTATATATAGAGTACATTAAAGCATTGTGTATGCGTGCACTTCACTTTCAAGTAACAATTAATAGCTGTAACATTTTCCTGTCTTTGAACACATTTCTAGTCATCTGCTCTGGTAAATGAAAGAAAGAGAAAAAGAAAAAGGCTTGCATTTATATATCATCTTTCATGACCTCAGGACGTCCTAAAATTGCTTTACAGCCAATTTGAAATGTAGTCACTCTTGTAATGTAGGAAATGTTGGCAGCTAATTTGCACACAACGAGGTCCCACAAACTGCAATGAGATAATGACTGGATAATCTGTTTTAGTGATGTTGGTTGAGGGATAAATATTGGTCAGGGGAGAACTCCCCTGCTTTTCTTCGAATAGTGGGGTCTTTTACGTCCACCTGAGCGGGCAGATGGGACCTCTGTTTAAAGTCTCATCCGAAAGACGGCAATTCCGACAGTGTAGCACTCCCTTAGTACTGCTCTGGAGTAAGAACTTGCATGTAGGTAACACCTTATCATCTCCTCAGAGTGTTCTAAGGTGCTTCCCAACTCATGGATTATGTCCCCCACACAGTATGAGATGAATGACCAATGAAACTGTTAATTTTTAGTTGTGTTTCTTGAGAGAAGAATGTTGGCCAGAACATTGGAAGATCTCCCTGCTTTTCATCGAATACTGCCATGAGAGCTTTTACACCCACTTGCATCCTGGTTTAACGCCTCATCTGAAAGACAGCACTTCTGACGATGCAGCACACCCTCGGTGAGGTGCGACAGCACGGTATGCCAGTGTGCAGTGACTGAGTTACATGGAGGCCTACTTCCCCACTCGTTCTTTAACAATGCAATCCCGGTAAAGCTTTTGACTAAGCAAAAAAAGGGTTTCATCAATTTATTTCTATTAAAATTGCGGCATGTGTAAAAGATAGAATCTCGATCACGATTAACTTTAATTAAGATAAATAAGATAAACTCAGTATGACATTAAAATGATGAGCGCCAACTCTTTCCTGAGTGTGACTCTTATGACAAACTCTCAATGTGGTTATTAAAGAGACAAATGAGATTCATGTAAAAATAGAAACTCAATACCTCCCTACACAGGAGAAGAAAAGACAGGAGCTGGTATGATAATTTAGCCTTAATTGTGAGAATTGTTTTTAATAGTGTGAATGAGACATTACGAGGTTGTAACCCAGTTTACAAATGGCGACAATAGCTGTTGGGATCGGTTGGTCGCACTCCCGCTACTGGGTCAGAAGGCTGTGAATGCGTGCATCTTACGATCAAGTAACACTTAATTCCTGTAACTCTTTCCTGTCATGCCCATTTCCATCGCCGTTTCTTGCTGTCATGCTGCCCCCCCCCCCCCGCAAACCCCCCTCCCCTCATCCCACCCTGATTCCGAGCCTGACCGAACCCTGATTACCAAGGAGCAAGGCCTTAACCTGACTGCCCGGCATTGAGAAGGGTTGTGCTCCTAGCCGTTAAAGCTGCAGAAGTTGTTTGCTTAATAAACTCCAAGGCGGTTCCCAATGACACACTGGCCCAGAATTTGCTGGGAAGATAACGGCGAGTTTAATGGCGCTCACCGTTATTAGTGTGTAAAAAAACTCAGCAATTTGTGGTGAGGAAGAGATACCCCGTGAGTTGCGAATCGCCACAAGTTGCTGGACAATTTGCGTGGCTCCGCCATTAGCCACGCAAAAATGGCAGCTCGCCCCCATCCTTCCCGTGAGTGTCAGGAAATTGCTGGATCAGCACCGTAAATACGAATTAAACTTTCCCAGATAGTTAGGGCTGGTATTTCACAGCATAAGGACCCGATTAATGGGGTGATTTTTTTCCTTACTTTTCCTTTCTGTCTCTTTTTTTCCTCTCTCTCTTAATCCAATCTTTCTTTACCTCTCTAAATTTCTCTTTCGGTATCTCGTTTGACTCTAATTGACTCTATATTCGTGAATGGATGTGCCTGATTTTCCAATATATCCTCCCAGTGCATGGCCCCCCGGAACCAGGAGTGTTGAGGTAATAAGGTCGGCCTGTGATTTCTTAATTTCCCAGGAAATGCTTTGAAAAAATCAAAGTATTGGGTTTGAATAATATCTAAATTAAGCTGTCACAATTCTGAAATTTGTGCTGTTTTTTTAAATGTGTACATAACAAGTGCTCGCATTGTTTTTCCCACACTCAAAGTGACTCAGTTCAAAGAAGCTAAATTAGCTTTGTTCCTCCTCACAAATTGGATCAGATAACCAGTTTTAAAGTGTTAAATTGTGCGTTCATTTGTGGATGTTCCCTCTATTTCAACAACAGCTTGCATTTATATAGTCTCTTTAACATAGTAAAACATTTCAAGACACTTCACAGGAGTGATTATCAAACAAAATTTGACACCGAGCTACATAAGGAGATATTAAGACAGGTGACCGGAAACTTGGTCAAAGAGGTGGGTTTTAAGGAGCGTCTTAAAGGAGGAGAGAGAGGTAGGGAGGCGGAGAGGTTTAGGAAGGGAATTCCAGAGCTTAGGGCCTAGGCAGCTGAAGGCACAGCCACCTAAAGTAGAGCGAAAGAAATCGGGAATGCGCAAGAGACCAGAATTGGAGGAGCGCAGAGATCTCGGAGGGTTATAGGGCTGGAGTGGATTACAGAGATAGGGAGGGACAAGGATGAGAATTTTAAAACCGAGGCATTGCTGGACCGGGAGCCAATACAGGTCAGCGAGCACAGGGGTGATGGGCGAACGGGAGTTGGTGCGAGTTAGGATACGGGCAGCAGAGTTTTGGATGAACTCAAGTTTACGGAGGGTGGAAGATGGGAGGTCAGCCAGGAGAGCATTGGAATAGTTGAGTCTGGAGATGACAAAGGCATGGATGAGAGTTTCATCAGCAGATGGGCTGAGGCAGGGGTGGAGACGGGTGATGTTACGGAGATGGAAGTAGGTGGGCTTGGTGATGGAGAGGATATGTGGTCAGAAGCTCACTCAGGGTCAAGTAGGACGCCAAGGTGGCAAACAGTCTGGCTCGGCCTCAGACAGGAAGGGGGACGGAGTCTGCGACTGTGGAACGCAGTTTGTGATGGGGACCGAAGATAATGGCTTCAGCCTTGCCAATTTTTAATTGCAGGAAATTTCTGCTCATCCAATATTGGATGTCGGACAAGCAGCATGACAAATCAGAGGCAGTGGCGGTGCCTAGGAACCTTATGGGGGTGACAATGAGCCATAGGCCTCAGGCCTCAGCAGGAGCTCCATGTTATCATTTGCAGATACCTGAGGCCTCTCCGTGTCCTATGCAATGAACATTTAGAAATGTGGGAACACAGGGCCTAATGAGCTAGCTGGCTGGCTGATAGTCCACGAGGTTCATCAAGGTCCAAAATTAGAGGGCCTGCTTATAACACAGTTAGTATGCCTGAGCATTGCTAATTGCTCATTTCCATTGGGCCTGTCAGAGGAGGCACGCTTTAAAAGTCAAAAATTCTTGTCATAGGGACATCCTTCATTTCTGCCTCAGCTGCTCCCTGACCTCCATTGGATGATTCTTCAACCAGGACTTTCATAGTATCACAGTAGGTGCAGCACAGGAGGAGGCCATTCAGCCCATCATGCCTGTGCCGGCTCTTTGAAAGAGCTGTCCAATTAGTCCCATTCCCCTGCTCTTTCCCCACAGCCCTGTAATTTTTTTTCCTTCAAGTATTTATCCAATTCCTTTTTGAAAGTTACTACTTAATCTGCTTCCACCACCCTTTCAGGCAGTGCATTCCAGATCATAACGACTCATTGCGTAAAAAAATGTTTCCTCATGTTGCCTCTGGCTCTTTTGCCGATCACCTTAAATCTGTGTCCTCTGGTTACTGACCCTTCTGTCGCTGGAAACAGTTTCTCCTTGTTTACTCTGTCAAAACTGTTCATGATTTTGAACACCTCTATCAAATCTTCCCTTCACTTTCCCTGTTCTAAGGAAAACAGCCCCAGCTTCTCCAATCTCTCCACATAACTGAAGTCCCCCATCCCTGGTACCATTCTAGTAAATCTCTTCTGCACCGTCTCTAAGGCCTTGGCATCTTTCCTAAAGTGTGATGCCCAGAATTGAACACAATACTCCAGCTGAGGCCTAACCAGTGTTTTATAAAGGTTTAGCATAACTTCCTTGCTTTTGTACTCTACGCCTGTATTAATAAAGCCCGAGATCCAATATGCTTTTTCAACAGCGTTCTCAATTTGTCCTGCCACCTTCAAAGATTTGTGCATGTGCACCCCCAGGTCTCTCTGTTCCTGCACCCCCTTTAAAATTGTACCATTTTGTTTATATTGCCTCTCCTCATTATTCCTACCAAAATGCATCACCTCATACTTCACTGTGTTAAATTTTTACTGCCATATGTCTGCCCATTTCTCCAGTCTGTCTATGTCCTCCTGAAGTCTGTTACTATCCTCCACATTGTTTGCTACATTTCCAAGTCTCGTGTCATCTGCAAACTTTGAAATAATACACTCTATAGCAAAGTCCAGGTCATTAATATATATCAAAAAGAGCAGTGGTCCTAATACTGACCCCTGGGGAACACCACTGTATACTTCCCTCCAGTCTGAAAAACAACCGTTCAGAAACTACTCTCTGCTTTCTGCCCCCTAGCCAATTTTGTATCCACGCTGCCACTGTCCCTTTAATCCCATAGGCGTTAAGTTTGACGACAAGTTTGTGCAGCAGTTCAAAATCTAGGCTGACACTCCCAATGCCAGTACTGAGGGAGTGCTACACTGACTGAGCTACCGTCTTTTGGATGAGACGTTAAACCGAGGCTCCGTCTGCCCTCTCAGGTGAACGTAAAAGATCCCACGGCACTATTTCGAAGAAGGGCAGGGAAGTTCTCCCCGGTGTCCTGGGCCAATATTTATCTCTCAATGAGATCACTAACATAGATTATCTGCTCATTCATATCATTGCTGTTTATGGGACCAAGTTACCTGCTGCATTTCCAACATTAGAACAGTGACTACACTTTATAGGTACTTCATTGGCTGTAAAGCGCTTTGGGTGTCCTGCGGTCGTGAAAGGCACTATATAAATGCAAGTCTTTCTTTTTTTCTTTCTTTCTTCCTTCCTTATTTTCTTCCTTACTTTCTCTCTTTATATCTTTCTCTCTTTCCTTCCCAACAGTTAGACCCTGCCCCCACTGACCCCCCCCCAACGCATCATGCGTTGTGTCGCAAACTCCACAAAATATTTCAAGAAACTGATCCTGCATTATTGTGCAGGTGCAAATTGTTGGCCAGAGGCTGCAGAAGACTGCTGAGCTGAATTCGAAGTGCTAACAAAGACACTGACCTTTTGAACTGAGGTGACCTGGAGTTCAGTCACTGGTCTGAACTGGCCAGAACCGGTTTGAATTCGTTCCGCTTCTTAGAGAGACAAAGGGACGGTGATGCTACCTGGGCCCTTGGAACAGAGCCAATCAGGGGATGACATCGGTCACTCCAGCAACTCTGAGCCAACCGGAGAAGACAGCATCGTTCGAAAAGACAGACTTGGGGAATAAAAACTGAAGAATTGCTGGTTTGGTCCCAGTGTGTGTGTCTTTGTTTGTTTGTGAGCAAGAGAGAGAGTCAGTGTGTGTTTTTGTTGGTGTGTGTTTGTGTCTTTGTTTGTGAGGGAGACTCTGGGAGACTCTGGAGACTAACCCTCGTGGAAGTGAATACCTTACGTCAGGGACGTGGAGACGACGTCGGGAGTAAGAGGGAGAATTGCCTGGCCAGCAGCATCTCTCCTTTCCGGGTAATATAATATCCTTTCTATTCTGGGACCACTCTGGGAGTGTTGTCAGGAAAACCTAGTGGGTGTGCGTTTAAATCCTAATACTCGGGGAGTATTAATAGAGAAACTTAGTGGGTGTGCGTTTAAAGCCTAATACTCGGGGAGTATTACTAGAGAAACTTAGTGGGTGTGCGTTTAAAGCCTAATACTCGGGGAGTATTAATAGAGAAACTTAGTGGGTGTGCGTTTAAAGCCTAATACTCGGGGAGTATTAATAGAGAAACTTAGTGGGTGTGCGTTTAAAGCCTAATACTCGGGGAGTATTAATAGAGAAACTTAGTGGGTGTGCGTTTAAAGCCTAATACTCGGGGAGTATTAATAGAGAAACTTAGTGGGTGTGCGTTTAAAGCCTAATACTCGGGGAGTATTAATAGAGAAACTTAGTGGGTGTGCGTTTAAAGCCTAATACTCGGGGAGTATTAATAGAGAAACTTAGTGGGTGTGCGTTTAAATCCTGTATAACCTGCTGTAAACTACATGCCTATATCTAACTAGATATATAAGCGGTATGTACATGATCTAATAACGTTAATAAAGCGAATTGAGAATTAAGAGAGAATTGACTCTTCCTCTGTGTACTAAGCCAAAACCGTTAACCGGTGACTTCCGGTCAACAAAATGTTTATGTCACACATACAGAACAATTGAATACAGAGCAGAAGGACTTCATTCAGCTTATTGTGTCTCTGTCAAGTCTTTGCTACAGCAATCCAAAATTAAACCCACTGCCTTGCTCTCTCCCATAGTCTCTTTATCTTCCTCTACTTCAAATGTTTGCTGACAGTGTAAACCACAGGTAAACGTTAATGTTAGCAGGACAACTAATTAAATTTATTTACACTTAAGTAATATACTGATGCAAATATATTAAGCATATGTTGTAAAACACAGCACAGCTATATTTTAAGATAAGTTCACAATGTCTACGAGCTCTTAAAAGCCCTTCTCCAATGATTAGAAGACTTTTAAACAGTCTCTTGGAATAATGTAGTCTCTTGCTGCATCCCTCAAGAAATGCATTTCACATGAAGTGTGTAACATCAATGCCCAAAAGAGCTCTTTCCCTGAACTCAGGTTTCTTTTTGTTCCACTTAATTTGAAGAAGAATGAACACTACAGAATTCTGCACTGTAGATTGCTCACAAATGTCAAAAGCCTCGTCACGGGCCTGATTATTAAGTTAGAGTAATGACCCCATTATCTGCCCCTATGTCCTTGTATAATATCAGACATCTGTGTGATTTCCAATTGTTGTTACATGTTGGCTACTTTGTTTGAGAAGTGCATGGATTGGGTTCTGATGCCGTGAATTGTCGGCCACATTGTACTGTTCGAGTTTAAATAGTTCATTCTCAGCTAAGTTTCTACATGAAAATATTTCCCTTCTTCTTCAAATTAAGTGGAACAAAAAGAAACCTGAGTTCAGGGAAAGAGCTCTTTTGGGCATTGATCTTACACACTTCATGTGAAATGCATTTCTTGAGGGATGCAGCAAGAGACTACATTAATCCAAGAGACTTTTTAAATGTCTTCTAATCATTGGAGAAGGGCTTTTAAGAGCTCGTAGACACTGTCTGTGAACTTATCTTAAAATATAGCTGTGCTGTGTTTTACAACATATGCTTAATATATTTGCATCCGTATGTTACTTAAGTGTAAATAAATTTAATTAGTTGTTCTAGCCTGTGATAATATCTGCATGTAAAAGCATAGTGAGTTTCCTACATAAATCCCAACATGTATCTTACTGCAATCACAGTAAATTGTTAGATCCAGACTTAATTATCTTTGCAAAGGCAGAAAGTGAAAGAAGCAGATTAAGTACATTTCTTTTAAAATGTTACAGTATTTAAATGATGCAAAATGGAAAATACACAAACACGAATAGGTAAAGAATTCGTATCTTCAGAAGACAGTAATTTGCACGTCACATCATCAACTAACACTTACACCTTAATTTTACAAGTGAATCGTAATTAATCAGCCGGGCAACGAGGTCTTTCATACGTGTGAGGTACCTACAGTGCAGAACTCTCTGGTGTATGATAGTCTCTGCACAGATTAACACTGCTAACCTTTAAACACCCTTAAAAGTTTTCCCTGTGATTTATGCTGTCAGCAAACATTTCCGTGAGTTACAGAGGTTGACATCTAATTAACGCCCACTTTAGCAGTTTAATGAACAGTGATAAATTCTAGCTCCTTCTTTGGCAGGTTTTAATTAGCAGTAATTACATGCCACATAAATTGCAGAGTTTGTTGTGTTACTGATTTACAGTAAGTTCTTCCTAATTTATCTTCTCGAAGACTGGGCTATCTATCTGTTGGAATTAAAGCCAAGAGGTTAATCAAACAGTTCCATTTGTAATAACATGCTATAAAATCCTGACTAGATTGTCTCAAAACACAGATTAACCACAGATGACTGGTCTGATCTGCAAGCATTAATTCTTTTCTTTTTTCTTCCATATTATTCAGACAAGGTCTCTTCAATTCCAGGTGTTAACTTTTTCCTAATTTTGGGGTCAAAAAACGGAATGAAATCGCCTGGGAGTATATCTGTGCTTCTCAGGTGAATAATAATGCTCATAATTAGATAACTTAGGGTTAAGTCCCCCATATTCTTTTGGAAGCAATAAATAAACAACGATTTGCATTCATGTAGCGCCTTTAACATAGTAAAACATCCCAAGGCTTTTGAAGAGGCGTAATTGGACATAAAATGGACGCCAAGCCATCTTTGCCCGATAGGTAATCTCGCACGGTGATGGAATACCCCTTTTCAGAACCCAGCTGATTTTCATTCCGTTGGAATTAATGGAATTAAAATCAGATAGGATTCTTTGAAGGGCACACGATCTGCCCTGCCACAATGCTGACTGGGTGATGAAGATGAAAGTCTACCCCTTTCTGTAAATAATGAACTTCCAAAACTGGCTTCACAAAGTATAATGCCCGGGAATTAAAATCGAGCCCAGGCTCTGTCAGAATCAATTTGTCTTATTACCAACTCTCCCTTCCTTCAAAAGCTTCTTAAAAATCTATCTCTTCGATTGTGCCTCCACCTTGACAATCCATCTTGTCTCCTGTTCTCTGTGCCTTGTAGAGTACTTTGAGACATTCATCTATGTGAGAAATGTGATACACATGCAAGTTGTTCAAGTAGAAGATTAAATTGTTGCTTGCGAGACTTTGCACATTCTTTTGCTCTTTTCATCGCCTCACTAACTATTCTTTTCTGTCATGTAAAAGTTTTCTATTAAGGAGCTCACAGGTCATTCAACCCGACGAACCCTCCTCTCTGTGATTGGAGTATTTGTTATTTCTCCCGCCTCCCCTTTATCCCTTTATTTTACCAAACTAACTGCCGTGTGTTTCCAGCACTTTGTTTTTATTCCCTACATTACAACAGTGACGACACTTCAAAAGTACTTCATTGGCTGTAAAGTGCTTTGAGACATCCTGAGGTCGTGAAAGGCACTATGTAAATGCGAGTTCTTTCTTTCTTTCTTATTTTTGATGTCCAGCATCTGTAATTTTTACTTTTTCCTTCATCTGATTTTTTCCGCTCTTCTGCTAACCTGCTAGACCTTCTAATGTCTCCATGAAGGGTCACTCTTTGTTGTTCATTGTTCACTGCGTGTGTCCTATCTGAGCAAAGGCTGTAGAATTCATAGCTGGACTAGAGTCAACACCATGGAGGATCACTGTAAACGAGGAGCTTTACAAAAAGAAAATATTTATTTCAAACCTCTCCCGCCCGCCACCACATGAACCTTAGGATCTCCCGATAGTTCGGTGCACAAAGCAGGAAGGTTCCCGATCTGTGCTGACTCGTCCTGGGGTAACAATCAGCCTATGTGGTCTTGGGTCAGTTAATGGGACTGTCAGTCCTCATCGCTATCCAGTCAGTCTGCCGGAAAGTAGATGGGGTCGATTTTAACTTTCGGGCGATCGATCCAGGACGGAGCACGTCGGCTGCCTGCTGCAGCGGCAAAGAAGCCCCCCACCAATGCCGAACAGGCAACTTGCCCAATTGAGGTCACATATTGCCGGGGGGGGGGCGGGGGTGGGGAAGGGGGACGAAAGGGGGGTCTCAGGACAGCAGCGGGCCAGATTATTTTTGTGGGCCCCTGAGAAGCACATAAATTTACAGATAAGGGATGTCGGAGCAGAGGGGGCACATGGGATTAGGACTACTGCTCATGTCGAGGATAAAGAACGTGGATTGATTGGGCCAGACGGCCAGTTCTCATGTTGTAATTTCTACATAATAGGACACCGCACCTCAGGAAGGATATATCGGCCTTGGATGGGATGCAGCGCAGATTCACCAGAATGATACCAGGGCTGAAAGGGTTAAATTATGAGACCAGGTTACATAGACCAGGCTTGTATTCCCTCGAGTATAGAAGATTAAGGGGTGATCGAATTGAGGTGTTTAAGATGATTAAAGGAATTAATAGGGTAGATAGAGAGCAATTATTATCTCTGGTGGGGGGAGTCCAGAACAAGGGGGCATATCCTTAAAATTAGAGCTATGCCCTTCAGGGGTGATGTCAGGAAACACTTCTTCACACAAAAGGTAGTGGAAATCTGGAACTCTCTCCCCCAAAAAAGCTGTTGAGGCTGAGGGTCAATTGAAAGATTTTTGTTAGTCAGAGTCTATCAAGGGTTACGGAATCAAGGTGGGTAGATGGAGTTAAGATACTAATCAGCCGTGATGGAATTGAATGGTGGAACAGGCTTGAGGGGCTGAATGGTCTACTCCTGTTCTGATGTTCCTAATACTTGGAGCAAGCGTTGTTGCTGCCATCCATAAACCCTACTCCAGTATGAATCACCAGGAGAGGAGGGAAGAAAATTAAATTTAAAAAGCAGAGAAATGTGTTGGGATCGTTTTTTTTTTATCGAGAGCGGGTAGCCACCTGCCCCAGACTACGGACATCACCCCTGCACCCTCCACCATTCCCCCACACCTGACTTTGAATGAGCTGTCCGGAAATTTCTAAAATATAAAGCGGGCAAAATAAGTGGCAAAAGAAGCCGGTGGGAGATGAGGAGATTTATTTATTTTTTTAACGCAGCGAGTTTGTTATGATCTGGAATGCGCTGTCTGAGAGGGCGGTGGAAGCACATTCAATAATGACTTCCAAAAGAGAATTGGATAAATACTTGGAAAGGAAAAAAAATTGCAGGGCTGTGGGGAGAGAGCTGGTGGGTGGGGACTAATTGGATAGTTCTTTCAAAGAGCTGGAACAGGCACGATGGGCCGAATGGCCTCCTTCTGTGCTGTACGATTCTGTGACACTAAAAGTCTGTATCTTGTTAAATAAAAGTTGATTTTTTTTTTCACCTACTTCTGCTTCTCACGATGTTTTACTTCTGAAATTGATTGCAGGCGAATTAGCTCAATCACACATTTCATTACTGTCTGCAGCTCTGGGGTGTGTTGAATAAGACTGCTTTTGAAGATCGATAAAGATTAAATACCAAAGTTCTTGAAGGGCAAAAATAATTGCTGAATGTGAAACAGTCTGTGACCAGTAAGAGTGTAATTCTCATCTGGCGGACCTGAGTTATACTGCCGACCGAACCTCGCACTGATCTTAGTTACAAAGCAGCTTTGCACACTATTGTCGGGATGTACATGCAGATCACCACTCCTTGGGTGCCTAACTTTCAATGTAATGAGGGAATGGATGGGAGTTAGACCGCACCTGGAGTACTGTGAGCAGTTCTGGGCACCGCACCTTCGGAAGGACATATTGGCCTTGGAGGGAGTGCAGTGTAGGTTTACTAGAATGATACCCGGACTTCAAGGGTTAAGTTACGAGGAGAGATTACACAAATTGGGGTTGTATTCTCTGGAGTTTAGAAGGTTAAAGGGTGATCTGATCGAAGTTTATAAGATATTAAGGGGAACAGATAGGGTGGATAGAGAGAAACTATTTCCGCTGGTTGGGGATTTTAGGAGTAGGGGGCACAGTCTAAAAATTAGAGCCAGACCTTTCAGGAGCGAGATTAGAAAACATTTCTACACACAAAGGGTGGTAGAAGTTTGGAACTCCCTTCGGCAAACAGCAATCGATACTAGCTCAATTGCTAAATTTAAATCTGAGATAGATAGCTTTTTGGCAACCAAAGGTATTAAGGGATATGGGCCAAAGGCAGGAATATGGGGCCCGATTTTACCAGGGGCGCGGGTTCTCGGCGGGTGGGCCAGCGGGCCCGTTAAAAACGCGCCCGGTGAAATTAGTGGGTTGCCCGCACGATCGCAGCAGGCAACGCACTAATTGGATCCACTTACCTTCTCCTCCGGGTTCCCCGCTTCTGATCTGCGTGTCGGGTGGGCTGCGCATGCGCAGTACGATCTGTCAGCTGGAGGCGCTCTATTTAAAGGGGCAGTCCTCCACTGACAGATGCTGCCACAAACAGCAAAAATTACAGCATGGAGCAGCCCAGGGGGAAGGCTGCTCCCAGTTTAATGATGCCTCACCCCAGGTATCATTAGATGGGGTGAGGAGGAGGGGGAGGACAGAGATCTTCCACCTGGCGGGCGGGAGGAAGCGGCCTGCCTCCGCCACCAAGAAGGCCTGGCTCGAGGTGGCAGAGGAGGTCACCAGCGCCACCAACATATCGCCCACCTGCATACAGTGCAGGAGGCGCTCCAATGACCTAAGTAGGTCAGCCACAGTGAGTACACGTAGTCTTTCCCCTACACTCTGTCTGCCACAACACTGCCCCCACCCCACATCTCCTTCTGCACTGCCAACACTACTCTGTCACATCACCCCTCACACCCACTCAAACCTCATCCTCATCTTACCTGCACCTACTCACCTCGCGAGTACTCACCCCGCCACTACCACTCAACCCAATCCTCATACAATCTCATGGCTCTATCTCATACTCACCCTCTCGTGCATCTCTCTCACGGCCAGCCTCACTCAACCTGCCACCACCTCTGCTGCAGCCACAGGGCATGCATCACATATGTGCAGTAGGAAGCGTAAGGCAAACGTGTCGTGAGCATGAAGGGGATGCACAAGGGTGTTTGAGGGTTTGTCATGGTTGTTACTTCTATTGAATTAAAGAACAACTCACATCACACATTATATTGGCACCACTACTGCCATGTCTTTGCGAATCCTGTCCGGTTTGTGCAATAATGCCTGCTCCTGGGTATCCCTATGAGGACCCACCACTGATGCCACCCAGTGTGTCACTGCAGAGTGGGTGTAGGTGTATTTGCAGGGCTCTTCTGCTCAGACGACTGAGAGACATCGGGGATGTCCCCGGTTGCAGCCTGGAAGGCTGTGGAGGAGAAGCTGTTGAGGGCAGTGGTGACTTTGACAGCGACAGGTAGGAAGATGGTGCACGGGCCAGCCAGGAGCAGCTCGGCATGAAAGAGGCTGCAGATGTCCACGACTACATGTCGACTGACTCTGAGCCTCCGTGTGCACTGCGGTTCAGAGAGGTCCAGGAGGCTGAGCCTCGGTCTGTGGACCCTGTGGCGAGGGTAGTGCCCTCTGCGACGCGTCTCTCTCTGCGGTAGCCCTCCCTCCTGCTGTACAGGTGGATGTGTCACAGCACTCTGTTGTGGAGTTCCACGTGTCAGAGGTGGATGGCGAGGCTGGTGATGCTGTTCGCCCTCTGAGGAGGTCATGACTGCAGCTACGGCGGCCCCCATCTGCAAGATGTACATCTGCGGGGGTCCGCAAGGTAGGTACATGTCTCCGGACCCCGGGGTAAGTGTGCAGGTTGGTGACTTTGACCGTCAGGAGGAGGGTGGTGGAGGCCAAACTTTGTCCAAAGTGACAGAGCGGCCTCCTGCAATGGCTGAGGGTCTCCCCCCCCTCCACCTGTCAAATGGACCTTTGCAACTGCCACAGGCTGACAGCTGCAACACGTCCATTTCAACTGGGAGTGTTTCCCCCAGTGTGTGAAACAATCCCATGTTTATCCAAAATCACACACAGTCCCTTCATCAGGTCAGTTAATGACCTGAACAAGCAAAGTAAATACTCTCAAGTGGCATCCCGCTGGCTTTAATTGCCTGCGGGATTCCCACCAGCGGGGGCTGCACGCGCACGCCAGCGCGTCATCGGGGAACCCAGAAGTGGGCGGGATCGAGGCGCGATCCGGTCCCGCACCTGGATTTCGGGATTTTCGGGGCCTCCCCGCCGAGAACGCACCCGGTAGCAGGTGCTAAAATCGGGCCCATGGAGTTAGATCACAGATCAGCCATGATCTTATCAAATGGCGGAGCAGGCACGAGAGGCTGAATGGCCTACTCCTGTTCCTTTGTTCCTATGTTCCCACTATGGCACACCTAAATATAGAATCATAGAATCGTACAGCACAGAAGGAGGCCATTTGGCCCATCGTGCCTGTGCCAGCTCTTTGAAAGAGCTACCCAATTAGTCCCACTCCCCCTGCTTTTTCCCCATAGCCCTACTAACTTTTCCCCTTCCAGTATTTATCCAATTCCCTTTTGAAAGCTGCTATTGAATCTGCTTCCACCAACCTTTCAGGCAGTGCATTCCAGATCATAACAACTCGCTATATGAAAAATATTCTCCTCATCTACCCCTTGGTTACTTTGCCAATTATCTTAAAATATGCTTCACATTAACACATGAGCGGCAGCATAACTGCTAGCTATATCTCAACAATTGAACAAACCAGTCCTTATTTTAAAGGGAACGACATTGGATGCAGTTAGGAACATAGGAACACAGGATCAGGAGTAACCTCTTGAGCCTGCTCCGCCATTCAGTTAGATCATGGCTGATCTGTGACCTAACTCCATATACCCGCCTTAGCCCCATATCCCTTAATAACTTTGGTTAACAAAAATATATCAATTTCAGATTTAAAAATTAACAATTGAGCTAGCATCAACTGCCAGTTAAGAGAGAAACAGATCTAGGTTTTATTGTGCACAGGTCACTGAAGATTTACAACCCATGCAGATCTCCTGGACTGGTTTCAATCGCCTGAGGGGGTCGGAGAGTAACTTTCCAGATTTTTTTCCCCCTTATATCTACTCTATGAAATCCTTTAATCATCTTAATCACCCCAATTAGATCACCCCTTAATCTTCTATACACAAGAGAATACAAGCCTAGTCTAACGCAACCTATCCTCGTAATTTAACCCTTTTAGCCCCAGTATCATGGCTAACAAAATGTCGGAGCAGGGTCAATATGCTGAGAGGCCTACCATCCTGTCCCTGTGTTGCTTGAAGCACAAAGCGGGAACTAAGTATTAAGAATCTGAGTTAAGTGAGACTAAGAAGCAGCATGCTTGTGTTATGACAGTCAATTGAAATATAATGTACCAAAGAAAAGCATTTCCACCAGACGCGGGGGAGGAGGTCAGCTGGTATGATTGATTAATTTGGTTTTCATGGGCATGGATGGATGGAGATTTTGAATCAAATAAAATGAATAGCAGTCATGACATTCATTTTCAATTCAGAATGATGATAGTCATTCTATACCTGGAAACTTTGAGTGCAGCTGTTTTTAGAAACCAAATATGACAGCGACTTCCACTTTTACAGTCTCTTCCTTGTAGTGAACATCCCAGGCTACTTCATGGGAGATCAGAGGACACTGTGCAGAAATTGGGAAGGAGGTTGCTGGAGCTGGCTGGAGATATGATTGTGGACGTGGGCTTTGAGATGGTTTTTGAAATGGGGAGAAAGTCGAGGAGGAGTTTCAATGGAGGTTTTTAAATATCTGAAAAGTTTTGATCGAGTGAACAGTGGAAGAATGGTTGGGGAGTTAGTGAAGCGGGGCGGGGCGGGGGGGGAATCATCACTTTAAACTTGTTGCTAAGAGGGTGAGGAGAGAGATTAGGAGAATTATTATTTTTCCCAGGGAGGATTGTTAGAGCATGGAACCACAGAGATTTGTTGAGGCAGAGACCATTGCACCTTTGAAGTGAAAATTGGATCCATATTTGAACAACAACAATTTGCATTTATATAGCGCCTTTAACGTAGTGAACCATCCGAAGGCGCTTCACAGGAGCGTTTTCAAACAAAATTTGACAGTGAGATACATAAGGAGATATTAGGACAGGTGACCAAAAGCTTGGTCAAAGAGGTAGGTTTTAAAGAATGATACTCGGACTTCAAGTTACGAGGAGAGATTACACAAATTGGGGTTGTATTCTCTAGAGTTTAGAAGGTTAAGGGGTGATCTGATCGAAGTTTATGAGATATTAAAGGAAAGGATAGGGTGGATAGAGAGAAACTATTTCCGCTGGTTGGGGATTCTAGGAGTAGGGGGCACAGTCTAAAAATTAGAGCCAGACCTTTCAGGAGTGAGATTAGAAAACATTTCTACACACAAAGGGTGGTAGAAGTTTGGAACTCTCTTCCGCAAATGGCAATTGATACTAGCTCAATTGCTAAATTTAAATGTGAGATAGATAGCTTTTTGGCAAGCAAAAGTATTAAGGGATATGGACCAAAGGCAGGGATATGCAGCTAGATCACAGATCAGCCATGATCTTATCAAATGGCGGAGGAGGCACGAGGGGCTGAATGGCCTACTCCTGTTCCTATGTTCCCATGTCTTAAAGGAGGAGTGAGAGATAGAGAGGCGGAGAGGTTTAGGAAGGGAATTCCAGAGCTTGGGACTAGGCAGCTGAAGGCACGGCCACGATTAAAACAGGGGATGCGCCAGAGGCAAGAATTGGAGGAGCGCAGAGATCTCGGAGGTTTGCAAGTCTGGAGGAGGTTACAGAGATAAGGAGGGGTGAGTCCATGGAGGGATTTGAAACAAGGATGAGAATGTAGGATAGCAAGCACAGGGGTGATGGGTGAACGGGACATAAGGAAAGAGAAGGGCTATGGGATTAGTGTTGGATTGCTCTAGCAAAGAGCCGGCATATACATGATGGGCTGAATGGTCTCCTTCTGTGCTGTAAACCTCTGTGATTCTAAGGAAGGGTGTTGTTAACTGAGCTAAGATGATACATCGATTAAAGGCTCCTGTACTTTAACTATAATATAATACTTCAATTAATTATAAGGATGTAAAGTTTGTGTAGAAAAATCAGCACCATAAACAAGGTGATATCAATGTCCTGCCTCTGTACATATATAAAAAAAAGACTATTAGAGGTCAGCGACAGTCTATTTTGTGAATAATTTGCATATGTTATATTAATAAATTGAAGTAAGCTTTTGTAAATTCAATTTAATTTAACTTCTCATTAATATGCAATCCCGAATAGTTTAACCTCATTAACTGCATTTGAATATGTAAATGTGGTTATATAGGTTTCATTAAAAGGAACAGCGTGCTTCAATTAAAGCTGCTAAAACTTTATCGTGATTTAGTGAGCAGTTATTCCCGAATAAACGCATGTAGTAAAATAAAAATTATATTCCAGTTACTTTGACAAAAAAGTCAGTTGAAATGTCATCGAATTACATTGAATTTACAGCATAGAAACAGGCCATTCGGCCCAACTGGTCCATGCCATTGTTTATGCTCCACACAAGTCTCCTCCCACCCTACTTCATCTAACCCTATCGACATATCCTTCTATTCCTTTCTCCTTCATGTGTTTATCTAGCTTCTCCTTAAATGCATCTATGCTATTCGCTTCAACTACTCCTTGTGGTCGCGAATTCCACATTCTAGCCATTCTGGGTAAAGAAGTTTCTCCTGAGTTCCCTATTGGATTTATTTGTGACGATCTTATTTTTATGACCCCACAAGCAGAAACATTTTCTCTGTGTCTACCCCATCAAAACTCTTCATAATTTTAAAGACCTCTATTAGGTTACCCCTCAATCTTTTCTTTTCTAGGGAAAAGTGACTGTGTTAATGTATTGTATAAAACTCTTTTGCCTATTATTTCACTGTAGGTGTTAACCCATTTAAATTCAGCTAGTCTGTGCCTTCATGAAAATACTGGATGAACGCATTTCATACAAACATAAAATCCCAAAAGTTTTTTGCACAGAAGGAGGCCATTTGGCTCCTTGCACCTGTGCCAATTCTCTGAAAGAGTTACCACTTTGTCCCATTCCCCAGTTCTTTCCCCACAATGTTTTAACTTTTTTCTTTTTCAAATATTTATACATTTTCTTTTTAAAAGCTATCTTGCATTCTGCTTCCACCAGATTCTGTTTCTGGTTGGGCAATCCTTGTCCTAACAACCCTCTGCGAAAAAAAACATTCTCCCGACCTCTTTTCGTTCTGACGCACTCTGCGATTTTAACCATTTTTAGTTTTTGGCTCAGTAGGAAAGGAGAGAGTTAGGCTTTGACTGAAACATAATGGACGACGCCTTGTCCCTTACTGAAACCTCCCCCCCCCCAACCCCCGTCACCTTCAGACTCAACTATTCCAGGTGTTAGCCATGGCTCGGTGGGTTGCACTCTTGCCTTGGAGTCAGTAGATTGTGGATTCAAGTCTCACTCCAGAGACTTGAGCACATCTGACATTTCAGTGCAGTACTGTGGGAGTGCTGCACAGTTATTAAACCAAGGCCCCATTTGCCCTCTCAGGTGAACGTAAAAGATCTCATGGCACTATATCAAAGAAGAGGTAATTCTCCCCGCTGTCCTGTCCAATTTTTATCACTAAAACAGACTATCTGGTCATTATCTTATTGCTGTTTGTGGGACCTTGTTGTGTGCAAATTGGATTTTCCTACAACAGTGACCACACTTCAAAAGTACTTCATTGGCTGTAAAGCGCTTTGGGACTTCCTGAGGTTGTGGAAGGAGCTATATTAATGCAAGTCTTTCTTTTTTGCTCTCCTGACTGGTCTTCCAACCTCCCCACCCCGTAAAATTCTTTGGCTCGGCATCCATTTTGTGATTGTGACCCCGCAAAGCAGTTTGGGGCATTTTACTACGTGGAAGGTACTTTAATAAATTGCCAATAAAGCCCGTGTCACCTTGTCATGCAAGCAACACCAAGTTTTTTTTGCAAGGTTAAGAAATCAGATTTTTTAAAACAAAAATGTGCTGACAGCTGTCATCTCTTGCAGGACCTGGTTATGTCCACAGATTCAATGCTTAGACCAGATGGATGCTTCAGACCAGGAGGGTTGCCAATCCTCTAGGGTTGACCTGGAGTCTCCAGGAATTGAAGATTAATCTCCTGGACACTGCTGTGAACAAAACCGGGGAGGAAAATCATCGGGGCATTAAAAAAGTGTTTATTTTCATTTTCTTTGAACACTTTCACTTATTAGTTATACAAATATTGGAGATAGGGGCAAAGGTCTGTTTGACCAAGAGTCAAGAATCATCCAGTTGGGTAACAAAGACTCTGTTCGTTTCCCAATTGGCCGTGGGAATTGGCTGTGAGGATGGATGTGCTGGGCGACCAATGGCAGGAGCTTGGGGGTGGGACAGTTGGAGGCAGGTGATGAAACCGCCAGGGATATGTCCAACCAGAGTTGGCGACCCTACAGACCAGTGATGCTAAAATTCCATTGTTGGCCTGTACAAGTTTCACTATCTTTTTTGTCTTCCTTTGCTGTTCTTTATACCTCCCCCTGTCCCCTGGATCTAGACGACTTTTTGCACTTTTGTGTGGTCTTTCCTTTAGTTTTATGTTATCTCTCACCTCTTTTGTCGACCATGGCTGATTTATTTGGTAAGTAGAGCTATTGCCCTTTAGGGGTATATACTGGTCCTGTATTAAGCTAAATTCTTTTTTGAATACCTACCACTGTAGTTTTACCCGATAACAGTTCTAATTTTGCTGTTAGTCTCTGTCTCATCCTGTTAAAGTTAGCCTTACCAAAATCTAGAACCTTAGTAACTGTCAGTTCCCATGATGAGCAACTTGATTTATATTTCTCTTGATTTACACGTCTCGGTAGAACCGAATGAAATCACGGTTCCTGGTTCCCCACTGTAGGGAATTCCTTATTTTGTGTGATTCTTGGACACTGGACGAATAGTCAAGCAAAGAAAGTCACCCTCGCTCACAATAGTTTCGTTAATCAAAAGTAATTATTTAATGATGTTATCATTCATACGAGCATTCATGAGGCAAAATCAAAACCATACAAATGACTTTCCTCTATAAAATCCCATTATACACTTAATAATTCGCAACGTTATTATGTAATGATTTAACAATTCATACACACATCAGGCAAATCATTAACACATATGCAACCTTTAAACCAAGGATATTGCTCATCAGGCCTGAGGGTTGATTAGCTCTTCAGTATTTGAGGTCCTCTTCTTCTTGCGTGATGTTCAACTGCAGTGTGCGTTCCTTGTGACTGCCGGGTGGTGAAGAGAAAAGAGGAGAGAGAAAAGAAAGAAGAGTAGGGAAGAGGAGAGAGAAAGAGAGCCTGTTCTTCTCTCAAAGTCTTCTTTTTATATTATTTTTTACCAATAAGAAGTAGGATTGGGGAGGGTCATTCTTTTTGTCCAATCTCTCCCTGTCGCGATGCCTCAATCATTAACATACTTCGATGATTGACAGTTTAGGCTTTGATCATGTGACTGGAGACCCTTTGATGTAGAAAAGACCTTGTGCTCCAACGATGGGTTGTAAAAGGCCCCTTTACTGTCTCTGTTTATGGCCTTTAATGTAGAGTTGGCCCCCTTACATTTATACGCCCAGACATCCTTAACGGTCCTTCCGTCTCCAATTTTGATTGCTTCAATGGCTTCAAATCCATTCTTTACACCATTTGACCATATACTGGGTGCAACACTGTTTGATGTTTACAGATCCCAGTTCTTTTGAACAGATTACCAGATAGGAATGAGAGGCCCATGCTTGTGAGGCCCATGCTTTTTTCACACCTATCGTTGCTTTCCTGATCCGAAGCCTTTGATCGATGTCCTTGTTGCCTTTTCTTACATTACCCCCTGCTGTGTTGAAAAGCTTGTGCTTCCAAAAGCCGACGTGTTTCGAAACCCTGACAACGTTTTAAGCTCAATATTATCCACCTAGTTTATTTATTTAATAATCTAGATATCTATCCGCAGTACAAAGTCTTTGATCCCGAAACTCAGACTTCTCCAATGCCATCAGCGTCAGTGAGGGAAAAACAGGATTTACAAGAACTCAGTTTACCACATTACTGTGTTTGCAGGTTTTCAAATGTCTTTGTTTAAAAGGGGTACAGTTAACCCTCTCCTCCAAATATTTTTTGTTAAAGGAGGTTTGAACTCACACCATTGAATAAACCTCAGAGACCGGAAGCAGCAATTTTATTTTTATTACAAGGCAATATGTCTTTATTTCCTGTGAAGTCTCCTGCTGCATTAAATTTGAAAGACAGAGCTGTTGTACGAAGTAGTGATTAACTTACAGTTATTCAGCAGGCAGTTCCAGACATCATGAAATCATAGAATCATACGGCACAGAAGCAGGCCATTCGACCCATCGTATCTATGCCGGCCGAAGATGAGCCACCCAGCCTAATCCCACTTTCCAGCACTTGGTCCGTTGCCCTGTAGGTCACGGTACTTCAGGTGCACATCCAGGTACTTTTTAAATGAGTTGAGGGTTTCTGCCTCTACCACCCTTTCAGGCAGTGAGTTCCAGACCCCCACCACCCTCTGGGTGAAAACATTTTTCCTCAGCTCCCCTCTAATCCTTCTACCAATCACTTTAAATCTATGCCCCCTGGTTATTGACCTCTCCGCTAAGGGAAATATGTCCTCCCTATCCACTCTATCTGGGCCCCTCATAATTTCGTACACCTCAATTAAATCTCCCCTCAGCCTCCTCTGTTCCAAAGAAAACAACCCCAGCCTGTCCAATCTTGTCTCATAGCTAGAATTCTCCAGTCCTGGCATCATCTGCGTAAATCTCCTCTGTAACCTCTCTAGTACAATTACATCTTTCCTGTCATGTGGTGACCAGATCTGTAGACAGTACTCACGCTGTGGCCTAACTAGTGTTTTATACAGTTCCAGCATAATCTCCCTGATCTTATATTCTATGCCTCGGCTAATAAAGGAAAGTATTCCATATGCCTTCTTAACCACCTTATCTATCTGTCCTGCTACCTTCAGGGATCTGTGGACATGCACTCCAAGGTCTCTCATTTCCTCTACACCTCTCAGTATCCTTCCATTTATTGTGTACTCCCTTGCCTTGTTTGCTCTCCCCAAATGCATTACCTCACACTTCTCCGTATTGAATTCCATTTGCCAATTTGCTGCCCATCTGACCAATCCATTGATATCTTCCTGCAGTCTACAGTTTTCCTCCTCACATAGTAACATAGAAAATAGGAGCAGGAGTAGACCATTCGGCCCTTTGAGCCTGCTCCACCGTTCAATATGATCATGGCTGATCCTCTATCTCAATACCATATTCCTGCTCTCTCCCCATACCCCTTGATGCCTTTTGTGTCTAGAAATCTATCTAGCTCCTTCTTAAATATATTCAGTGATTTGGCCTCCACAGCCTTCTATGGTAGAGAATTCCACAGGTTCACCACCCTCTGAGTGAAGATATTTCTCCTCATTGCAGTTCTAAATGTCCTACCCCGTATCCTGAGACAGTCAGGGGTAACATCCTCCCTGCATCCAGTCTGTCTAGCCCTGTCAGAATTTTATATGTTTCAATGAGATCCCCTCTCATTCTTCTAGACTCTAGAGAATACAGGCCTAGTCTACTCAATCTCTCCTCATATGACAATCCCGCCATCCCAGGAATCAGTCTGGTGAACCTTCGCTGCACTCCCTCTATGGCAAGTATATCCTTTCTTAGGTAAGGAGACCAAAACTGCACACACTACGCCAAGTGTGGTCTCACCAAGGCCCTGTGTAACTGCAGTAAGACATCCTTGCTCTTGTACTCAAATCCTCTTGCAATGAAGGCCTTCCTCACTGCTTGCTGCACCTGCGTTTGCTTTCAGACATGCAGGTGCTCACTATCAACCACGCGGCCAATTTTTGTATCATTTGCAAACTTCTTAATCATGCCCCCTACATTTAAGTCCAAATCATTAATATATATCACAAAAAGCAAGGGACCTAGTACTGAGCCCTGCGGAACCCCACTGGAAACAACCTTCCAGTCACAAAAACACCCGCCGACCATTACCCTTTGCTTCCTGCCACTGAGCCAATTTTAGATCCAACTTGCCACTCTCCCTTGGATCCCATGGGCTTCTACTTTTTTGACCAGTCTGTCATGTGGGATCTTGTCAAATGCCTTGCTAAAATCCATGTAAACTACATGAAATGCGCTACCCTCATTGACCCTCCTTGTTACCTCCTCAAAAAATTCAATCAAGTTGGTCAGACACGACCTTCCCTTAACAAATCCATGCTGACTGTTCTTGATTACTCCGTGCCTTTCTAAATGTCAGTTTATCCTGTCCTTCAGGATTGATTCCAATAATTTGCCCACCACTGAGCTTAGACTGACTGGCCTATAATTACTGGGTCTGTCCTCTTCTCCCTTTTTAAACAATGGTACAAAGTAAGCAGTCCTCCAATCCTCCGTCACCATGCTTGTATCCAGTGAGGATTGGAAAATGATGGTCAGAGCCTCCGCTATTTCCTCCCTTGTCTCTTTTAACAGCCTGGGATACATTTCATCCGGCTCTGGTGATTTATCTACTTTCAAAGATACAAATCCCCTTAATACTTCCTCTCTCGCTAAGTTTATCCCATCCAATATTTCACACTCCTCCTCCTTAACTACAATGTCTGCATCGTCCCTCTCTTTTGTGAAGACAGATACACAGTATTCATTAAGAACCATATCAACATCTTCCGCCTCGTTTACCTGTTTGGTCTCTAATAGGCCTTACTCTTTCCTTAGTTATCCTTTTGCTCTTAATGTATTTATAAAACATCTTTGGATTTTCCTTGATTTTACTTGCCAATATTTTTTCATGCCCTCTCTTTGCTTTCCTAATTTCCTTTTTAATTTCACCCCTGCACTTTCTATACTCCTCTAGGCATTGAGTTCTCGGCATCTGACATAAGCTTTCCTTTTCTGCCTTATCTTACCCTGCATGCTCCTTGACATCATAGAATCATAGAATCATAGAAGTTTACAACATAGAAACAGGCCCTTCGGCCCAACATGTCCATGTCGCCCAGTTTATAACACTAAGCTAGTCCCAATTGCCTGCACTTGGCCCATATCCCTCTATACCCATCTTACCCATGTAACTGTCCAAATGCTTTTTAAAAGACAAAATTGTACCCCCATCCAGGGGGTTCTAGATTTAGCAGTCGAACCATTTTTCTTTGTGGGAACATGTTTACTCTGAACTCCTTGAATCTCCTCCTTGAATACCTCCCACTGCTCTGACATTGATTTACCCTCAAGTAGCTGTTTCCAGTCCACTTTTGCTAAATCACTTCTTAACTTAGTAAAATTGGCCTTTCCCCAATTGAGAACTTTAACTCCTGTTCTATCTTTGTCCTTTTCCATAACTATGCTAAAACTAACTGAATTATGATCACTACCACCAAAATGCTCTCCCACTGATACTCTTTCCACCTGCCCAGCTTCATTTCCTAAAACTAAATCCAGAACTGCCCCCATTCTTCTCTGTTAAAGGTGTTAGAATCACATCCATTTACACAATATTTCTGTGTTTGTCTATGTTAAAAAAAACTTGCATTTATATAGCGCCTTTCATGACTTCAGGATGTCCCAAAACGCTATACAGCCAATGAAGTACTTTTGAAGTGTAGTCACTGTTGTAATGTAAGAAACGCAGCAGCCAATTAGCGCACAGCAAGGTCCCACAAACAGCAATGTGATAATGACCAGATAATCTGGAGGTTGTGTGATAGATACTGGCCAGGACACCGGGGAAAACTCCCCTGGTCTTCTTCAAAATAGTGCCATGGGGTCTTTTACTTCAACCTGGGCAGTTGGGGCCTCAATTTAACGTCTCATTCCACTGAGAGTGCAGCACTCCCTCAGTACTGCACTGGAGTGTCAGCCTAGATTTTGCTCTCAAGTCTCTGGAGTGGAACTTAAACCCACAACCCTCTGACTCAGAGGTGAGAGTGCTGCCCATTGAGCCACGGGTGACACAGTTAAATTAATATTAATGAACGACACCAAAACTGCATGGTTCTTTTGTTGCATTCTTTCTCTCCTCTCTTTACGGCTGGTTTGATCCTGTTCTGTCTGATCACGCAGGCTCTGTAGATGACCAATTCCAGAGGCGGTCAGCGTGTAACGTTCCCGGAGGATACCTAAAGCACCAACAGTAATATCTTGGACTTTTACGGGATCAATTTGCCTTACCCGACCAATGCCGGGCACGTGAAACGCGGCTAATTTTACCGGCCTGGACGATTTGCGTGACCTGGGTGCCCTCCAAGCACACGCTCCCCTCCTCCCCCGCCACCACCGGCAGGGCCTTGATCTGGGATAGTGAGGGGGTGCAACGACAAAACTGAGAGGTCCGGAGCTATACTCCTCACTATCAGCCTTGGAGTCTTCAGGCTGCTCCTGAAGCGCAGAAGCAACAAGGCCCAAAGATCTAAGCTGTGGAAGAACGAAGACGACTTGCCTTCGGCCAGATTTTGTCCTGGGGGTTGCTTCTGGGCACTGCCAGCTTGTTTGAGGTGCCCCGATACGTGGAGACATGGCAGAAAGCAAGGCTCGATGATGCCCAGCCAGGATTTGGCAAAGATTCCAGGGTAGTATTGACTATACGCTGTATCTGGGATCTGAGTGTCCCACAAACGCAAAGGGGAAATTTACCCTCACATCTTATTATACGACGAGTCTGATCACACCTTTACTTTAGTAATGCATTCCGAATGGAATTTCCTTAAATAGCTAATAGATCAAAAGAATCAGAGGGAATAAAATGAAATTAAATTCTCATCTTTTTGCCAGTTTTAAACGCTCTGAGCAGGGAGGATGTTATAATACCACTGTACCTCCAGGAGCCTTTTTTAATCATATTGAACAATAAAATGAGATTTCCCTTATCTGCCGCCTCTGTAAATGTTATAATCTCCTGCTGGCTGGATTATGTTGCACTAATCTATGTTGATACCAGGGTTTTCTGCCTCTGACTGGTTGATTAATTAAAATGTTTCTTTATATTCCCCGGCAGCATCAAACATCTTGCTGGTTTCTGTCGCAAACTTTCACAGCCTAGATGTATGGGAGGTTTTGCTGAGTAGGAAATAAATCCATCTTGTGGGGAGAAGTTGTTCTGTGCAATATTTCCATAAAAATGTGTTAGCCGAAGCACTTATAACTATCAGGAAAGGCTGACCAGGCTGGGATTCTTTTGTCTAAAAAAGAGAAGGCTGAGGGGTGACCTGATAGAGATCTTTAAGATTATGAAGCTGTTTGATAGGATAGACGTAGAGAAGATGTTTCCACTTGTGGGGGAGATCAAAACTAGGGGCCATAAACATAAGATAGTCATGAATAAATCCAATAAAGAATTCAGGAGAAATGTCTTTATCCAGAGAGTGGTTAGAATGTGGAACTTGCTACCATGGAGCAGTTGAAGCAAATAGCATAGATGCATTTCAGGGGAAGCGAGATAAACACATGAGGGAGAAATGAGTGGAAGGATATGCTGATAGGGTTAGATGAAGTAGGGTGGGAGGAGGCTCGTGTGGAGCATAAACACTGGCATGGACCTGTTGGGCCGAATGGCCTGTTTCTGTGCTGTAAATTCTACATAATTCTGTGTAAAATGGTTAAAATCTTAGGTAAAATAATGGGCAGAGGAATTTCTTATGAATTTTTAAAATTAATTTATGGGATGTGGACGTCGCTGGTGAGGCCAGCATTTATTGTCCATCCCTAATTGCCCTTGAGAAGGTGGTGGTGGTGATGAGCCGCCTTCTTAAACCTCTGCAGTCCGTGTGGTGAAGGTTCTCCCACAGTGCTATTAGGTAGGGAGTTCCAGGATTTTGACCCAGCAACGATGAAGGAACGGCGATATATTTCCAAGTCTGGATGGTGTGTGACTTGGAGGGGAACGTGCAGGTGGTGTTGTTCCTATGTGCCTGCTGCCCTTGTCCTTCTAGGTGGTAGAGGTCGTGGGTTTGGGAGGTGCTGTCGAAGAAGCCTTGGCGAGTTGCTGCAGTGCATCCTGTGGACGGTACACACTGCAGCCACAGAGCGCCGGTGGTGAAGGGAGTGAATGTTTAGGGTGGTGGATGGGGTGCCAATCAAGCAGGCTGCACTGTCCTGGATGGTGTTGAGCCCTTGAGTGTGGTTGGAGTTGCACGTGAAGAGTATTCCATCAAATCTGGAACTCTCTCCCCCAAAAAGCTGTTGAGGCTGAGGGTCTATTGAAAATTTCAAAACTGAGATTGATAGATTTTTGTTAAGTAAGAGTATTAAGGGTTATGGAACCAAGGTGGGTAAATGGAGTTACAATGCAGATCAGCCATGATCTAATTGAATGGCGGAACAGGCTCGAGGGGCTGAATGGCCTCCTCCTGTTCCTTTGATCCTAAGAAATCCGGCAAATGTTTTCTGTGGCTTAATATCAAATTTATTCATTCCCTTGGTATGAATTGCTAATGTGGAAAATAATTTTTGGATTTAACAGCAAGAAGCAGCATCCCTGATAAGATCGCCAGGTGTCATCGACTGTGGAGGATTAGAAAATATTCTGCTCGTCAATACAGAAATGTTATTTAGGAAATTAAATGAGGTATTCTCAGATAGTCATTTCTCAAAGATAACCATAAAATACTTATCAACCCATAACTCAAGTTCAGTCCTGGTTTACAATGGCTGTCCATCTTCCTGCCCCTTCACTTTAGTACTATCAGATCAATCTAGGCACCCAATTAAATAGTTAAATGTGATGTGATATGACAAGAAGGGAACAGTTAAGATATCAGGCCAGAAATGTACAGAGCTTACAGCGGAACATTACTAAGGATTGCAGAATTGCTCTTCTCATATTTCCTTCCCTCACTGGGGTACACTTCCACAGATGATAGTTGCCCCTCTCTGTACCTCATCAAATTGGCCATTAATCTCCTGTGACCCTAGGCGATCAGAAGCAGCGACCCTGTCTGATTCTTTCTTCTTCCCTTTGACCAGGAGAATGTGCCCAATTCTAGGGCCCCTGCTGTTACCCCAGCTGAGGTCATTTAACTCATCACAGATTTAGCAGGGTGACACCAGGGATGAGAAGCCATCGATATGAGAAGACTAAGGGCATGGTAGCCTAATGGTTATGGTACTATTCTAGCAACCCCGTAAACTGTGAGTTTAAATCCCACCATGGCAAATTGTGAATCGGAGTCAGTAAATCTGGTAATTTATAGATTGGTACCTGGAACAAAAAGACTATGAAAACTGCTACATGGTCAACCAGTTGGGTTTTCATGACAAACATCTCTCAGGGAAGCAAACCTGCCACCCCTATCTGGTCTGCTCTGGTCTTTGTGTCACTCCAGTCCCACCCTATGTGGTTGGGCAGAACTTTCAACTACGGCCAGTTTGTAAAACCAGCAGTATCAGATCATCCGCCTGTTATACACCGCCAGTCTTAGTCCCCTGCCGAAGTTGAAAGTTCTTCCCGTTGACTCTTAATCTCCTCAGCACCAACTAGGCAATAATTACTGTCCAGTTTTACCTGCATTCTAAGAACAAATTGAGAAAAAAAAGATTTGAGATTGTGCGGCTATTTCCACTGGAGCAGGCACAATCCCAGATTGGCCTCCTCCTGCTCTATTATAAACTTCTGTGTTTCTGTGGGACTTGAGATCTTTCTTGTCTACATTGCTCAGAGATGGAGACTACTTTCCAGCCAATGAGTCAGCAGCTTTCTGCAGATTTAACCAGGAAACTTACAAGTCAATTCTAAAAGACTAGGTTAGATAGATGGGCGAAGGAAAAGGGAATGAAGAGAGATATGATAACAGTGCAGGCACATTTAGATTAGGACTACTGCTCGTGTGGAGGATAAACACCAACTGGAATGGTTGGGCTGATGAGCCTGTTTCTGTGTTGTAATTTCTATGCAATTCTAATCTTGGCCACTAACTAGAAGTTTGTGTGATCCTTAGGCAGGGTCACACTTGCCTTGAGCACATATCAGGAACTTGACACGTGCAACCCATAATTTAGCAGCTGTTAGATATAATTGGCAGATAATCATGAATGGTTTTGTGTGCGATTTCCCAACATGTGCTCAGGCAGCAGGATCGTGCAATCGGAAATCTTATCCCCTCAATCTGTTTCCGCCAGGCACTTTAACCCGTATTTATATTTATTTTATCTTTAAAAGCTAAGCATTAATGTGCAATTTTTAATTTGACCTCTTACACTTGGGTTAAGGTGGATTTTGTCATTGTGCCTTGTAAAGAAAGAAAGAAGGAACTCACATTAAAAAAGTGCCTTTCACGACTTCAAGACGTCCCAAAGTGCTTTACAGCCAATGAAGTATTTTTGAAGTGTAGCCACTGTTGTGACGTAGGAAAAGCAGCAACCAATTTCTCCCACAAATAGCAATGCGATAATGACCACAATTATCGGTCATTATAGGTGTTGGTTGTTTTAGGTGTTGGTTGAGGGACAAATATTGGCCCAGGACACGGGAAGAACTCCCCTGCACTTCTGCGAATAATGGCCACGGGATCTTTTACGTCCACCTAAGGCGGCAGATGGGAACACCATCTTCAACTTCCATGACAGGAATAGAATGGGTGAGATGCAGCTTAAAGTTTCCTATATTCTGCCTTTGCAATGCACTTTAACATTGATGTGGAGATGCCGGTGATGGACTGGGGTTGACAAATGTAAGGAATCTTACAACACCAGGTTATAGTCCAACTGTTTTATTTGAAAATCACAAGCTTTCGGAGGCTTTCTCCTTCGTCAGGTGAGTGTACCTGACGAAGGAGAAAGCCTCCGAAAGCTTGTTATTTTCAAATAAAACAGTTGGACTATAACCTGGTGTTTTAAGATTCCTTACACTTTAACATTGGAAGATTATTCCCTGGTGCGATTCCCATGGGCCCGAATTTAGCAGGCCTGCGGGTTCCCAGCGGGTGGTCCTCCGGGAGCGTGGTCAACATGCTCGGCGAAATTAGTGGGTTGCCCACGCAATCGTAGCAGGCAACCCACTAATAGGAATCAATTACCTGCTCCTCCGGGGTCCGCGGCGCTGGCCTGCGCGTCGGTCGGGCTGCGCATGCGCAGTACGATCTGTCAGCTGGAGGCTCTCGAGTTAAAGGGGCAGTCCTCCACTGACAGATGCTGCAACCAATGGGACAAATTGCAGCATGGAGCAGCCCAGGGGGAAGGCTGCTCCCAGTTTAATGATGCCTCACCCCAGGTATCATCAGATGGGGTGAGGAGGAGGGGGAGGACACAGATCTTCCCCCCGGCGGGCGGGAGGAAGCGGCCTGCCTCTGCCACCAAGAAGGCCTGGCTCGAGGTGGCAGAGGGGGTCACCTGCGCCACCAACATATCGCCCACCTGCATACAGTGCAGGAGCCGCTGCAATGACCGCAGTAGGTCAGCCACAGTGAGAACACGAAGTCTTTCCCCTACACTCCGTCTGCCACAACACTGCCCCCACCCCACATCTCCTTCGGCACCGCCAACACTATTCTGTCACATCACCCTTCATACCCACTCAAACCCCATCCTCATCTTACCTGCACCTACTCACCTCGCCAGTACTCACCCTGCCACTAACACGAAACCCACTCCTCATACAATCTCATTGCTCCATCCCATACTCACCCTCTCGTGCATCTCCCTCACGGCCAGCCTCACTCAACCTGCCACCACCTGTGCTGCAGCCACAGGGCATGCATCGCATATGTGCAGTAGGCAGGGTAAGGCAAACGTCTCGTCAGCATGAAGGGGGTGCACAAGGGTGTCTGAGGGTTTGTCATGGGTGTTACCCATATTGAATTTCAGAGCAACAAACAGCACACATTATATTGACACCACCACTGCCATGTCTCCGCGAATCCTGTCCATTGTGTCCAATAATGCCCGCTCCTGGGTATCACTATGAGGACCCACCACTGATGCCACCCATCGTGTTACTGCAGAGTAGGTGCAGGTGTATTTGCAGGGCTCGTCCGCGCAGACGACTGAGAGACATCGGCGGTGTAGCCGGCTGCACCCTGGAAGGATGCGGAGGAGAAGGTGTGGAGGGCAGTGGTGACTTTGCCAGCGACAGGTAAGCAGTTGGTGCTGGGGCCAGCCAGGAGCAGCTCGGCATGAAAGAGGCTGCAGATCTCCACGACTACATGTCGAGCGAATCTGCGCCTCCCTGTGCACTGCTGCTCGGAGAGGTCTGGGGAGCTGCGCCTCGGTCTGTGGACCCTCTGGCGAGGGTAGTGCCCTCTGCGACGCGTCTCTCTCTGCGGTAGCCCTCCCTCCTGCTGTGCAGGTGGGCGTGCAACAACACCGTGTTGCGGGGATCCACGTCTCTGCGGCAGACGGCGTGGACTGCGAGGCTGCTGGTGCTGGTCATGCTGTTCGTCCTCCGAGGGTGTCCACGCACCACCCATCTGGCAGGTGTTGGTCTGAGGGGTTGTGCAGGGTAGGTGTGTGGTTCCTCGGACTGGGGCTGCGGTTTCGTGTCGGTCTGTCCTCTGGCTTGGCGGGGGGTGGTGGAGGGCAGGGGTTGCCCTATGTGACGCGGTGGTCTCCTGCGTGGGTGAGGGCTCTCCCCCGTGGAGCGCACCTTGGCACCTGCCACAGGCTGCTGGCTGCAACACACCTGGTTGGAGGGAGACTGTTTCCCCCAGTGTGGGAAACTCACTGCCTTGAACCGAAAATCCCACACTTCCTCTTTTGACAGCTGCTTCAGCTCATTAACTGACCACAACGAGCAAGGTAAGTACTCTCAAGTGGAACCCCGCTGGCTTTAATTGCCTGCGGGATTCCCACCAGAGGGGCTTGCGCGCGCAGCCCTGCACGTCAGCGCGGTACCCGGAAGTGGCCGGGATTTCGTCGCGATCCGGTCACGTGACCGGAGATCGGGATTTTCGGGGCCCCCCCGCTGGAAACCCGCCGGAAACACGATCCTAAAATCGAGCCCCATGTGTCACATCTGTGTCATCCTTGTAAATTGACTGGAAAAGATTGCCATTTTTTTTTCTTGGGATGTGGGCAACACTGGCAAGCCAGCCTTTATTGCCATCCCTTGTTGCCCTGAGGGCATTAAGAGTCAACCATGTAGTGTGGGACTGGAGCCATGTGTCGGCCAGAGCAGGTATGGGTGAGAGACCCCTCCACGAAGAACATTAGTGAACCAGATGGGTTCTTACAACAATCCAGCAGCTTTCATGCTCATTTTTTCTGGTGCCAGCCCACAACTAAACAGATTTATTGAATTCAACTTGCCATGTTGTGGTTTGAATTCACAATTTATGGGCTGTGAGTCTCGTACCATAACCATTAGTGATGAATGCCAAATTACAGGGAGGTCGATGTTGTAGAGTTGTCAGTGCTGTCCTGGGATTAACAAAAAACTATTTCATTTAGGATCCTTAAAATCAACAGGGAAAACTTTTCTGCCATCAATCTGAATTGAATTCGAGTAACAAGAAAATATTCTGCCCCAATGCATCTCCTACTGAGTCCATCTCTGTATAAATAATATAGAAAAAGCATTTTAAAAAATTGTTATATTTCAACTGCCAAATATAAATGCTAGTGACTATATATTATTTCAACTTTTTTTCTATTGTATGGCCCGCAATAAATAAAAAGTTGGCTGTGGTTTTATTTTAGATTTTGTTCTGCAAGGTTTGTCTTCAGTGTCCTAAAATGAGAAGTTGCTGAAACGAGATGTTTTTACTTTGGGGTTGTAAATATTAAAGAAGACGACAGAATGACTCGCATTTGCATGACAAAGATTTTTCTGGCCAATTTTCTTCACCCAATTCTCTCCCCTCCGCTCCTCTCCTGAAAGGATTCAGTCCTTCTTTGAGTATCTGTTGTCCTGTCTCCTCAACCGATTACTCATGCATAAACCTTGCCAATGAGTTCTGGCAACTGGGAGAAGCAAGACAAAGCTGAATCCAATCCTGTTCTCGCCAGCCGCTCATGCATTTCTGGGAGAAATTGGTGGATAACAATCGGGAATGAAAACCCTGGCCAATTTTTTTTTTACATAGAATTGCGTTGAAATTACTGCAAAGAAACAGGCCATTCGGCCGAACTGGTCCATGCAGGTGTTTATGCTTCACATGAGCCTCCTCCTACCCTACTTCATGTAACTCTATCAGAATTGCCTTCTATTCCTTTCTCCCTTATGTGTTTATCTAGCTTCCCCATCAAATGCATTGCCTTCCTTAACCCAGGGTCTGGAATCAAATCTGGAATTCTCTCCCCCAAAAGGCTGCGGATGCTGGGGGACAATTGGAGCTTTCAAGACTGAGATCGATAGATTTTTGTTAGGTAAGGGTATCAACGGATATGAAGCTAAGGCGGGTAAATGAAGTTGAGGTGCAGACCAACCATGATCTAGTTCGATGGCAGAGCAGGCTCGAGGGGCTGAATGGTCTACTCCTGTTCCTATATTACAGGGTCACTGAGACCAGTTGTTACTGCTGCCTCACCTAAGTTGGCTAACTCAGCGCAGGTAACCTGGGGCCTTTCTTATCCGTCTGGTACGTCCACTCACAGGATAAGTTCACTGAGGCATTGAGGGAATCCTACACATAAGAACATAAGAAATAGGAGCAAGAGTAGGCCACATGGCCCCTCGAGCCTGCTCCGCCATTCAATCAGATCATGGCTGATCTTTGACCTCAACTTTCCCGCCCGATCCCCATATCCCTTGATTCCCCTAGAGTCCAAAAATCTAATAGGAACATAAGAAATAGTTGCAACAGCCCCTTATCAAAACGCTTTTATCAGGCAAATATTAACCAAAATACTTGATATGGCTGGGAATATGTTGATATGAGATTGCTCCAGATTGTGAGTTTTATGAGCCCTGTAGTTGCACTGCAATCTATTACTTTGTCTCTGTCTCGCTGTGTCGAACACTTCAAACCGTCCTCATAGAAATCTCAGTGAGATCTCTGGAAATGAACCCTGACATGAAGTAATCGAATACATTTCCATAAATATTTTTGCAATGTGGAGCCTTTCTCAAACCATCTCCTAAGCCTACTTAAGTCCCATTCTTATTAGATAGGAAAACAGGCATCACAAAATACTTCAGCATCTCATTGACATTAATACGTTTTGTCAGACCAAATGACGATTTTTCTCTTTCCAACATCTTTCTGTGTTATTGGAGCAAAATGTACTGACTTGGTGTACTGACCGGGCTTGGTTTCTGTTTCTCCATAAGGTTTTCTCTGACCTCTTCAATTCAGATCTCATAATAAAATTTGACGGAGGATTTTCTGGGAGGTTGATATTTATTAAAAACAAAATTGGCTTTTCTCTCACGTTCTCAGTTACTGACCTGTGGGCGAGGCAGAAACTGCTTCCCTATCCCCCTACAGTTAAAGTGCAATGTAAGGGGGCCTATACCTCGTGCCCAAATATACTTGATCCTTTCCAAATATTCAAGTGGCTTTTTTTGACAAATAATCAGCAGAGTGAGTGTTTTATTTCAAACCAAGTGTTTTGTATTTTCACTTCCTGAGATGACTAATTAACTATTCAAAGGGAACACTAATGTCATGTGGAGATGGCAGAAGAAGTGTTGGATCTGCACAGTGAGAGCCCGACTCTCAGCAATCCGATTATACGTTCAATCTGCTCCCACAGTATGGAAAATCTCCGTGGATTCCTTTTTGCACTTGCCGATATTTCTGGCAAACCACTCACTGTTAGATTCCTACCTGTGCCACTCTAACGTAGTCACTAAGTGCTTTATCCTAAACAGCTAACGACTGCATTAAAATGATATGGACAGGAGTTTAACGAGAGCCCGTGAATCAGCACGCTGGAAATAGCAGGGAGGTTATTAAACACATCTGGATATTAAACTAAGTGATGGGAGAGGGGAGACAGAGAATTCTTTGAGGGAAGAACTTCTCTTTAAAATGCCTGACTAATACTTTCCTACCCAGCACTTACACACCACCTGTAACAATTCTCCACTCCCAATTTTAAACCACCTGTAACAATCCTCCACTATCAGTTACACACCACCCTTAACTATCCTATCCGACTAACTCTACGCCACCTGTTATTATATCATTCGACCAGTTATACACCACCTGATATTATCCTCCACTTGGTCAGACCCCTGGAGTACCGTGTTCAGTTTTGGGCACTGTATCTCAGGAAGGATATATTGTCCTTGGAGGGGGTACAGTGCAGTTGCACCAGAATGATACTGGGGCATAAAGGGCTAAACTATGAGGACAGGTTGCATAAACTTGGCTTGTATCCCCTTTAATTTAGAAGGTTAAGGGGAGATGTAATTGAGGTCTTTAAAATAATAAAGGGATTTGATAGGGTAGATCCAGAGAAACTATTTCCTCTGGTGGGAGAATCCAGAAGAATGGGGCTTAATTTTAAAATTAGAGCCAGGTCATTTAGGAGTGAAGTCAGGGAGTACTTTTTTTTTTACACAAAGGATAGTGGAAATCTGTTCAAGATTGAGATCTAGATTTTTATTGGGTAAGGGGATCAAGGGATATGGAGCAAAGCCTGGTGAATGGAGTTGAGGTACAGATCAGTCATGATCTAATAGAATGATGGAACAGGCTCAAGGACCAAATGGCCTACTCCTGTTCCGATGTATTTCTTAGAAGGTTGGTTTGGAGACTATTAACCACGTTGACTGGATTCCTTGTGCAAAACAACCTGCTGACCAAAAAATACCTTCACAAGGCATTTTACATGGAACCAGATGACACTAAGCAGGAAATAAGAGATAAGTTGGCCTTTTAGAGACCAGGATGGAAATTTTCAATCAGTTAGTCACATCCACAACTGTTTCAAATGATGTAACATGTTTCTCACTTATCTATCTTAGGAAGTAATTACACCACCCCACACAGCAACAGAACTCCTGGGTATAACAGAGAAGGACTTTCCATATACACATCCTGAACTGCATCTAAAACTTTCTCTTCAGTACAGTAAACTGTACACAGCAGGTGGTCCGTTATAGTGTATGTAGATCAGCTTTCTGCAGAATTAATTCTCTCGTTAAGTGAGTCTGCTATTGAAGAAAAGCTTAATACCAATTCCCATCTGATATGGACCTCAACTAATGCAAGTAATAAAATGCATTGAACAATGGGCCATCTTGTCAGACTCTGGTAAACCAGAGATAACATGCTGTAGCCTTAATAGCCCGATCTGATGATAGTAGCTGAAATTAAATGAAGTCCATAGCTGATGAGTTGCAATTAGTTTTACTTGCACTTAAGGTCTTCGACAACAGCAATCATTTCAATAACTTAGGTTTACATAAAGCCTTTCATGTGATGAAGTATCCCAAAGAGTTTTACAGGAGAAGCAGTGCACACTGAGCAGGAAATATGGGGAACAAATCTCCTATTTCTTCAACATTAGTTCTGATGTATCTCAAAGTTGCTGTGTGCATAAGGTGGGGGGAGTCATGCAGGGTTCTGCCAACATGGTGCCTCAGCAGACGGGAGTGTAGGCCCTCAGGATCGGTGCTGGAGTTAAAGCCTTGTCGCTGAGCTGTGCTCCTGCCTGGTGACATCCCACACTGAGAGCGGAGCTCGGAAGATTACTGCTACTGTGCAGACCTGAGCACAGCTCTATGAGCAGGGGGCCTCTCCCCGGTGTCCTGAGCCAATATTTATCCGTCAACCAACATCACTAAAAAACACTTTATCCGTGGGGAAAGAAAAAACCAGATTAAACTATGGGGAAAGAGCAGGGGAGTGGGACTAATTGGATAGTTCTTCAAAGAGCCAGCATTGACATGATGGGCTGAATGGCCTCCTTCTGTGCTCTATGATTCTACCTGGCCATTATCACATTGCTGTTTGGGGGCTTTGCTGTGCGCAAATTGATTGCCGCCTTTCCTACATTACAACAGTTCAAACTACACTTCAAAAAGTACTTCATCAGTTGTAAAGTGCTTTGGGACATCCTGAGGTTGTGAAAGGTGCTATATAAATGCAAGCCTTCTTTCTTTCTTACTTGAATATTAGTAGTGTCATACCTGGGCTTGAAGATTTAACTCAATCTGGTATCCCTAGTTATTACCAACAGCTAAACCTTATTAAGCAAATAGCACTATGCTCCTTCAACATTGCTTTGCCATTTAAACATTATAAAAAAAGAGCAAAATTGCTGAACCAAAGTGAAGGCAGGATGAGAAAAGGCCATTCAGCCCATCCCGATGGTATATTAAATGTCCCATCACAAAACTTAAATGCATTTTGAATAACCCCAATGCTTTTTGCCACTACCACCGAGCCTGGTTGACGATTCCAAACATTCATCACTCTTTGAGCAAAAAAGTTTTACCTGTAACTTTGCGTCGTTGAAATTGAATAATTGCCTTGCACTGTCTCATTAAATACTTATGCTGGGAATTTCCTTGGCGGTTCTCCCGATCTGGCAACATAACTTTGGCAGACATGTAAATAGGGGTTCCCCCAACTTTCAGCCTTAGGGCAGCTAATCAAGAGAACCCCGAGGAAATTCCAGGTGTTACTTATTATAGAATCATACAGCACTGAAGGAGGCCATTTGGCCCATCGTGCCTGTGCCAGCTCTTTGAAAGAGCTATCCAATTAGTCCCACTCTCCTGCTCTTTTCCCCATAGCCCTGCAAATTTTTACTATTCAAGTATTTATCCAATTCCCTTTTGAAAGCTCCTATTAAATCCGCTTCCACCACCCTTTTAGGCAGCGCATTCCAGATCATAACACCTCACTGCATAAAAGAAAAATTCTCTTCATCTCCTCCCTGGTTCTTTTGCCAATTATTTTTAATCTGTGTCCTCTGGTAAGTGACCCATCCACCAGTGGAAACAGTTGCTCCCTAATATAAACCAATGCTTTTGCTATTATTTTTCTATAACAATTTTTTACCACTGATATGCTGGGCCGCATCCAGGGTCAGGAATGGGAACTTCCCGGCTTACAGCGTCGCTGAACCCGGGCCCTTCCCCGACCTTGTCCTTTGCCTTGTTGTGGAGGATGGAAGTTCCACCCCATACAAGCCGAATCAGAAACTGGAAGAAATGGGAGGGACCCCAATGCTAGCGGGTCTCCCTCATTTCATTAGGAGTTCTGTCGGTCTCCTGCGGAAGTTACAGCAGATGACAGGTACAACCCCCGTGGAATTTTGGGACCATAATCTGGGTTTACCTTTCTTTATACAACAACTTGCATTTGTATGGCACCTTTAACATAGTCAAATGTCCCCGAGGTGCTTCACAGGAGCGATCATCAAACAAAATTTGACACCGAGCCACGTAAGGAGATATTAGGACAGGTGACCAAAATCTTGGTCAAAGGAGCATCTTAAAGGAGGAGAGAAAGGTATAGAGGTGGAGAGGTTTAAGGAGGGAATTCCAGAACTTAGGGCCGAGGCAGCTGAAGGCACGGCTGCCAATGGTACAAATTATGCGCGTAAAATCAATCCCAGTCACTTACAGCAGTGCGTTCTCCAGGTGTGATTGACAGGGGAATTACCCAATCTCCGTTCTGGCCCGGGTTTGTGGTATCACTACATGCAGCTTTTTTATTGGCGTTTACTATTAACATTTTAACTTAACCATCTTCTTTCCGGGCTTAACATATCACACAGTCTCCGACTCTAACACATTCTTTTCCCGCAATCATCAAAATATGGAATTCGTTACCTTCTCTGGTCCTTCCTGATACAATCATCGGCCTTTTAAAATCCAAGCTGGATGTCATCTGATCGTCATTTCCTGTTCACTTTTCAACCTTGTTGATGTCCTTGGCTTTTTGTAGCACAGCGGAATACGTAGAAATTTATACTGTCGCTAAAATTAGCATAAAACGTTGGTGTGGATACAAGACAAGAAATCTATAAAACGATCGACAGGAGGAATTTAGGCCCCATGACGTCATGACCAGTGGGTGGGGGGGGTGGGGGTGGGGGTGGGGGTGGTGTGGGGGTGGGGGGTGGTGGGGGTGGTGGGGGTGGGGTAGGGGGGAGACCCTCACTCATTGCAGGAGGCCACTCTGTCACTTGGGACAAAGTTTGGCCTCCACCACCCTCCTCCTGACAAGAAAATTCACCAACTTGCACACTTACCCCGGTGTCCAGAGACATGTACCTACCTTGCGGACCCCCTCAGATGTACATCTTCCAGATGGGGGCTGCCGTAGCTGCAGTCATGACCTCCTCGGAGGGCGAACAGCATCACCAGCCTCGCCGGCCACCTCTGACACGTGGAGCCCCACAACAGAGTGCTGTGACACATCCACCTGCACAGCAGGGGGGAGGGCAACCACAGAGAGAGATGCGTCGCAGAGGGCACTACCCTCGCCACAGGGTCCACAGACCGAGGCTCAGCTTCCTGGACCTCTCTGAGCAGCAGTGCACACGGAGGCTCAGAGTCACTCGACATGTAGTCGTGGACATCTGCAGCCTCCTTCATGTCGAGCTGCTCCCGGCTGGCCCGAGCACCATCTTCTTACCTGTCGCTGTCAAAGTCACCACTGCCCTCAACAACTTCTCCTCCGCATCCTTCCAGGGTGCCACCGGGGACATTGCCGATATCTCTCAGTCGTCTGCACAAAAGAGCCCTGCAAATACACCTATACCCACTCTGCAGTGACACAATGGGTGGCATCAGTTGTGGGTCTTCATAGTGATCCTCAGGAAAGGGCATTATTGCACAAACCGGACAAGATTCACAAAGACATGGCAGTAGTGGTGACAATATAATATGTGATGTGAGTTGGTCAGAAATTCAATATAAGTAACAACCATGACAAACCCTCAAACACCCTTGTGCATCCCCTTCATGCTCACAACACGTTTGCCTTACGCTTCCTACTGCACATATGTGATGCATGCCCTGTGGCTGCAGCACAGGTAGTGGCAGGTTGAGTGAGGCTGACTGTGAAAGAGATGCATGAGAGGGTGAGTATGAGATAGAGCCATGAGATTGTATGAGGATTGGGTTGAGTGGTAGTGGCGGGATGAGTACTGGCGAGGTGAGTAAGTGCAGGTAAGATGGGGATGAGGTTTGAGTGGGTGTGAGGGGTGATGTGACAGAGTAGTGTTGGCAGTGCAGAAGGAGATGTGGGGTGGGGGCGGTGATGTGGCAGACGGAGTGTAGGGGAATGAGTAAGTGTACTCACTTTGGCTGACCTACTGAGGTCATTGCAGCGCCTCCTGCACTGTATGCAGGTGGGCGATATGTTGGTGCTGCAGGTGACCTCCTCTGCCACCTCGAGCCAGGCCTTCCTGGTGGCAGAGGCAGGCCGCTTCCTCCCGCCCGCCGGGGGGAAGATCTCTGTCCTCCCCCTCCTCCTCACCCCATCTAATGATACCTGGAGTGAGGCATCATTAAACTGGGAGCAGCCTTCCCCCTGGGCTGCTCCATGCTGTAATTTTTCCTATTTGTTGCAGCATCTGTCAGTGGAGGACTGCCCCTTTAAATAGAGCTCCTCCAGCTGACAGAGCTTACTGCGCATGCGCAGCCCGCCCGCCGCACAGATCAACAGTGGGGAACCCGGAAGACCAGGTAAGTGGATCCAATTAGGCTGCGATCGCGCGGGGGGGCAGACTGATTTCGCCGGGCACGTTACCCAATAGCCCCCCCGCCGCGAACCCGCAGCCCTGGTAACATCGAGCCCGTGATTAGACTGCAATTTTTCAACATTGCTGTGCATATTTTCCAATCTGTGTAGTTTTGGTAAGAATGTGCTCGCTGACCTGTATTGTCTCCCGGTCCGGCAACTCCTCGATTTTAAAATTCTCATCCTTGTTTTCAAATCCCTCCTTGGCCTCACATCCCCCATCTCTGTAACCTCCTCCAGCCTGCCAACCTGCCGAGATCTCTATGCTCCTCCATTTCTGGCCTCTTGCGCATACCCGATTTTAAATGCTCCACCATTGGCGGCCGTGCCTTCAGCTGCCTACGCCCTAAGCTCTGGAATTCCCTCTACCTCTCTCTCCTCCTTTAAGAGGCTTCTTAAAACCTACCTCTTTGACCAAGCTTTTGGTCACCTGTCCTAATATCTCCTTATGTGGCTCGGAGTCAAACTTTGTTTGATCATCGCTCCTGTGAAGCGTTGGGCATCCACCAGAATAGCTGCTAGAACCACTGGTCCAATTATTAATGTTTATTGGGTCCATTGGCCTCCTTTGCAAAAGAGGCAAAAAGTCAGAAGACTGATGTGAATGCCAATTACCTTAAATTTGTGTCCCTTGGTTACTGACCCTTCAGCCATTGGAAACAGTTTCTCCTTAATTACTCTATCAAAATCTTTCATGATATTGAACACCTCTATCTAATCTCCCCTTAACCTTTTCTGTTCTAAGGAGAACAACCCCAGTTTCTCTGGTCTCTTCACATAATTGAAGCCTTTTATCCCTGTTACCGTTTTAGTAAATCTCTTCTGCTCTCTCTCTCTGAAGCCTTGACATCCTTCCCAAAGTGTGGTGCCCAGAATTGAACACAATACTCCAGCTGAGTCCTAACCAGTGTTTCATAAAGGTTTAGCATAACTTCCTTGCTTTTGTACTCTATGCCTCTATTTATAAAGCCAAGAATCCCATATGCTTTTTTAACACCCTTTTCAACTTGTCCTGCCACCTTCAAAGACATGTGCATGTACACTCCCAGGTCCATCTGTTCCTGCACCCCCTTTAAAATTGTACCATTTTGTTTATATTGCATCTCCTCATTCTTCCTAACAAAATAAATCACTTCACACTTCTCTGCATTAAATTGCATCTGCCATGTGTCTGCCCATTTCGCCAGTCTGTCTATGTCCTCCTGAAGTCTGTTCCTATCCTCCTCGCTGTTTACTACATTTCTGAGTTTGTTATCACCTGCAAACTTTGAAATTGTGCCCTGTAGGTAGATTTCAGGGAGCGTCTTAAAAAGAGGAGAGAGAGATGGAAAGGTTTAGGGAGGGAATTCCAGAGCTTGTGGCCTAGGCAGCTGAAGACACGGCCGCCAATGGCGGGGCGAAGGAAGTGGGGGATGCACAAGAGGCTGGAGTTGAGGGAACGCAGATATCTCGGAGGATTGTAGGGGTGGAGGAGGTTGCAGCGATAGGGAGGGGCGAGGCTATGGAAGGATTTGAACACCAGGATGGGAATTTTAAAATGGAGACGTTTAGGGACCGGGAGCCTCGTAGAATAACCCAGCTGGAACTGTCATTGAAACAACTTGGACAGAAAGTTGCACTGTAAATAGAATAAAAGATAGAACTGATCATCGATTCAACAGCAGCAAATACTAAAGATAACCAGGGACCAAGAAATTTCAAAAGATTAAAAATTAATATGCTGAAATGATTGAGAACTCAAAGCAGTGGATTTAGAAAAATAAACATTGTTAATCAGTAAAATAGTTCAGAGATTTTAAATTCTTCACAGCTCAACCAGGTATCAAACAGACACTGAAGAACCTTACAAGTCAAAAATATCTGAAGGGAATAGAGGGGGCTGAAGCATTAGGCATTTCAGGAGAGTGACAAGCCTTAGAGATAATTGGAGCAGCCTTGATCGATGGGAAGCTCACTGCTGAAATTAGTTAAATCTAATTATTTAATGGTCGCAGAGAGACTGCAACAGCTTTACCAGGATTAACTTTAATTAGGTACAAGGGATTATGTCCATTTAAAGGAGCAGTCCTTCCTTCCCTCCTTCCTAATTTTGTTCAAAGTTTTCAAAAGTGAAAAAAGTGCACTTTCAAATTTATTCTTTGATAAAAAAATTGGATGCTTATAACGTTAATGAAAAGAAAATTCTTTTCTCACCTCTTCATCTGACACAATGCCGTGGTACAGCTCCGCAGGGAAATGAATGCTCTCTGGGTTGACTAGTTACCTCCGATTTATACCCCTGGAATTTTGTTCTATTCCATGGACTATACACTATAATATCTTGTTTTGAATAAGTGTATTTGTTAAAATAATGGACTGTGGAATTGCATAAAATTATTTGGACAGCGCCTTCCGAATCAACGACCTCTACCACCTAGAAGGTCAAGGCCAGCAGGTGCCTATCCCACATATCTAGCGACACCCCTATCCCAAGAATGAATTAAAAAAAATACGTAAAGGAGTTTGTTACTTATGTTGCACTGTGCAATGCAAACCATTATGATAGCATCACCCATGAGAGTATGAACAAGGAACAGTCCTGTTTAGGAACCTTTTTTCCTCTCAGAGCTGGGAAGTTGGGCATTCCGAGATTCCTCAAGTCCTCTGATAGCCTTCTGCACAGGAAAGCATCCAATTTCCTTGTGGCCGAGGTGTGTCCAAGTCCACGCAGGATCCTTCGAATGGTGTGTCCGCCCAAAGCTCTGCTGCAAAGAGAACAGTTGTAAATATTTTAGGGCATAAATCATGCTGAAATATGTATTGATGGTACAGTATTGCTGCGGATTAGAACATGTGTAGCAGTTTTAAATGAGCTCAAATTCATGGAGGGTGGAGGATGGGAGACCGGCCAGGAGAACATTGGAATAGTCATGTCTGGAGGTAACAAAAGCATGGAGGAGGATTGCAGCGGTAGGTGAGCTGACGCAGGGGCGGAGGCGGGCGATGTTACGGAGGTGGAAGTAGGCGGCCTTTGTGATGGAGAGGATATGGGGTCGAAAGCTCAGCTCAGGGTCAAGTAGGATGCCGAGGTTGCAAACAGTCTGGTTCAGACCGAAACAGTGGCTGGGGAGTGCTCCTACCGGCTCTACATTTAAACCATGCAGGCCACTACTGGCTACCCCTCCCCCAATCCCTCGATTGCCGCTGCCATCCTCTCGAGTCCTGACCTCTACCCTCCCCATCCTGGCCTCTACCTTCCCCGATCCTGGCCTCCCCTCTCCAGTTCCCAGTAACTACCCTCCCTGACCACTACCCACCCTTCCCAATCGCCTCCGACCGCTACCCACCATTCCCAGTTGACACCATTCCCTGTCGCCCCCCTTCCCGATCCTCTCCGGCTACTACCCACCCTTACTGATCGCCCCCTTCCCAGTTGATCCCGTTCCCGGTCGTCCCCATCTCAATCGATCCCATTCCTGGTCGTCCCCATCCTGGTAGGTCCTTTTCCCAGTTGCCCCCTTCCCTGTAGTGTCTGCTTCCTGGTTCCCCTTTAAGGACACACCCGCGGGCTGATGCTGGCTCCTTTGAGTCCTCTTCTCCGGCGAGCCCAATAGGTGTCCGCAGCTCACCAACTCGATGATAATGAAGTCTGAGACCCAATATTACGGGCGGCTCGGCCCTAGCCATTCAAGCGTGGGGATCATTCCCTGTGCTCTCCGCGTGCCTGTTTGTGGGCACATTTGAATTTCTAAGCCGGAATACCTGAGCAATTTTCCACATTGTCAGGTAGATGCCAATGTTGGAGCTGTACTGGAACAGCCTAACTAAGGACTCGGCTAGTTCTGAAGAACTGGTCTATTGTCAGGTCCCGTAGCCTTTGCTTTGTCAAGTGCACTCTGCCGTTTATTGATATCACGTGGAGTGAATCGAATTGGCTGAAGACTGGCATCTGTGATGGTGGCGATATCGGGAGGAGGCCGAGATGAATCATCCACTCGGCACTTCTGGCTGAAGATGGTTGTGAACACTTCAGCCTTGTCTTTTGTGCCTCACGTGCTGGGCTCTACAATCATTTAGGATGGAGATGTGCATGGAGCCTCCTCCTTCCATTAGTTGTTTAACTTGCGACTGGATGTGACAGGACCGCAGAGCTTTGACCTGATCAATTAGTTGTGGGGATTGCTCAGCTCTGTCTATGGCATGCAATTCGGGGTTCTGACTCTCAATATTGTTTTGTTTATGCTCACATTAAACTTGGACTGGCTCATTTATCTTTATAAGCCAGAGGAATTCGCTACCAGCATTTAAGATGTCAACTTGACTCAATTGGTAGCAATTCTTACTATCGTAGTCAATTTGACTCTCTGTTTAATTGTTCGAAACTGACACCATAATGGTTAATAGCCATATGACTTTATTTAGTAGAAGCAAGAATCAATACATTACAGTATTTAAGTAGTCGTTTACAAATCACAATTGAGAATTATATTACCCTGTTGTCCTTTGGGTAATGGTGTCAACCTCATTCCCCATTCCTTCATTCACAAACTCTCGTTCTCGTTTCTCTGCCTGGTACTTTCTTTTCTGACCTCTACACTTAACAAAGTCTCAGATGCTGCCAGTTATCCCCCCAAAAAAAGGAACTGCGGCAAAATACATCCAATCAGGTATTTTCCCAAATACTCCCCTTAATTTACCCAATCATATGGGCCACACAAACTTGTCCAGATGAGACAGTGCATTGTGGCACTCCCCCCCCCAATCCCTCCTTACTCTCAATAACAAGATTCTTAGCACAGTGTTTCCCTGTCCCTGCAGTTGATGAATCACCCTATAGGCCTTGAAGTTAATGGGAGCACTAGCTAGCTTCAGGATTCCAGTATGTCTGAAGGAGTGGGGGTACCGTTATGTCCCTCCCTTAGTTTGCAATAACAAGATTCTCATGGCTGTTAGTGCCTGCAGCTGCAGTGAGTTAATTTTAAAATAGTCTATGTTATGGTGCAGTAGTTTCAGCTAAAGCCTTCACTATTTAACCCTTTCGAGCCTGATTCCCCTAAATACCTTTTAAACCTATATTTCCTTACATTCCCCACCTTGAGGAGGAGGAGCCACCTCCAATTCCTCACTCAATCTTATTTCTTACCTTGCTGCAACACGGTCACCATCTCTAGGTTATTAATGCATTGACCATGTTTTTTAAGGAACAATCATAATATCAAGAATCATGGACTTAAAATATTCTTCAGCTCTCCTTTTACTAATATTCATCTTGTGGATATTTTTGCCAAGTATTATTTCTCCCTAGCCCAATTTCATTGTTAACTGAAAGGAACCTAACCCTGAATTTTGGAAATCCAAATTACTATGTCCCTCTTTACTTTAATTTCAATCCCTTTGACCAGTGTTTAACTCTATCCTTATTGTTTCATTAATATCGGTCTCTCGATGAAACATGTGTCAGTGCCTTGTTTAAAAGGTTTTCTGGGCCACATTACCCATTTGATATTGTGCTGTTGTCAAGTAACTGAGCATGTCTGAGACCCGTTCTTCAGTGCATCTTCATCAGACATTTCTGCATACTAGTTGCCTCACACACAACATATCATACTTTCTGCTGGCCAATTTCTTTTTCCTCATGTTATTTCCAAATGTGTTTCCATGGCACATGTCATATGTCCAGTAAGATTCAATCCTGTAAGAGCAACTGCTCTGTTTGACAACTGGTTCCAATAGTTCACCAGGCCGTAGACCTTTGTCATCATGTTCTTCGTCCTGCTCTCCATTTCCAATTGATGGCAACACACACTTGTATTTTTCATGTCCACTGTAGCCATTCTTGGTTCAGGTTATCTTATCGACAGATCGGGGAGTATCTGGAGGTCTTTGCTTATCTCCCCTTGAAAGGTCCTGATGTCTCAGGTAGTGGCCAGGCTGTCAAATGCAGTTTTCTCATTGTTCACTATAGGCAATGACAAAAATATCTCCAAGAGAAAGCTATCAATTTATTATTCTCAACTACACTTTCCTGACTTTCACTAGATTGTACATTTATACCAGATTGATATCTTTTGGTAAATCATGCCCAGGTCAGTGACTTTAGAAAAATTCCCATTTGGTGGTATAATTTCCCTGTTTCAATCTTATATTCTCAATCACTTCCTCTCATCCAATTTTACAATTCCCATTATGTTACCATTTCATCTCATTCAGGAGTTCTGTCCAATTCAATATTTACAGTCTGGTCCAATAGCTTAATACATTTTTTTCTTTATTTTACTTAAATCCTTCTTGAACCACTTTTCATTATCCCAATTCCCTGAGAGTGGTACTGTTGGACTGATAGGACTTCTCAATGTACAATTTTATTTCCCCCACAAAATACCTTCTTCCTTCATACACAGCATTGGATAGAAACCATTTAGACTGGACTTATTTCATTTTAAAATATAATTTGATTACCCCTTTAAACTATAGGTAAATTTTCCCTTCTCGAATGCTTGAACAGCAACTCATATCAATTTATCTTATCAATTCCAATTTCAGAAACAGATTATGTCCAAGCTTTGTGGTTTTACAATAGAGACAGTAGTGCTTGTAATTACTCTTGGCAAACATTTCCAAAAGAGGGAAAGCAACTTGGAATATTCTTAGTTAAGTATAGAAGAGGTTTGATCAAGGCTTTTCCTTCTCTATGTATCTTTGAATTTTCAAAAATGCAAGTCTTAAGTCTCAGTCCAAAACGTCACCACACTGTGACACCTGCTGATATCTGCAGATATGGTCTTAAATTTTTAACACCACTGGATCATTTCCTGCACCAATATTTCTCCAGCAAAAGTTACACAGTAACTTTGTGAAGCCATTTTTATGTCAAAGAACTACTCTTGGTAATCCTGCACCATCAACACTCATGTGGTCCCGAAAACGATAGCCCCTTGTTTAAAAAGAAACATGGCAAATCCATTGTGGTTCTCCTAGAGAGCCCAAGGGGTTAATTTATCAATTCATGATTTTATGATTTCATTCTGTCACCGTGGGGAAATATCCAATTAAATTAAGCCAATTACTTTAAATAAATGCAAAAGTTGTTGCTTGGTGAATTAAAAACAGATATCGGTGTCCTTGGAAAGGGCTTAACTTAATTGCAGAATCAAAACGACAGAGCCAGATATCATCAGACACATGCAGTATTCTCAGTGCACCTCAACATCGCTTTCATGTATTTTTTTTAAAACTTTGATGTCGGGAGATAACATTTCCCTTTGTTCATCTCAGTTTTTTTTTAAAAATAGTACTTGTGCTTGGCCTTTTAATCTATAAATGTTGCAGATTAGATTCCAATTGTTTGTTAAAGCATTTAACGTTTATTTAAGATAATTCTTATTCAAGCAGTCGTTGGCCCGAGCTCTCTCCCCTCTGATGTCCGCTGGATGTATGCGTCCGCGTCGGACAATCTCTTTTCTGAGTTCTGTCGGGGATGATCATTTGGTTCTGATAACGTCCCAATTTATCGGCATTTCTAGGGTGATGTCCTCCCCATTTTTAGGACATCCCTGAGGCCATGGGCCTGTGCCCCATACGGCAGCCTGCAGCTGCCGGATCCAGGGGTCCTCGTTTTGCAAATTTGTCAAATTTAACTGTTCACAAGCCACTCGGACGGGAGCCATCCGAGATCGCTCGCTAATGGGCGCGGCCCACCATTCGCCACTCTGCTGGAAAGCTGTAGCCAATAAATCAGCTTTTCCATTTTCTGCCGCCCATGGCGTGTTTTTAGAATGTGCCTTTACTTTTACAATAGTGACCAAAAGTTTTCGATTTCAAGCCAATTCCAAAGTTCTTTGTAAGAGCTCAGCGGTGTGTAATGGCTTTCCATTCACTGAGGTGAACCCTTGTTTCTCCAAGATAGGTAAATAATCAGTCAGTGACAAGCAAGTAAAATGGCTGTCGGAGAAAGTGGTCGGGGCTCGTTCCCCTCCATCCATCTGCAGGACATAGGCCATTGTGACCAACTCAGCTAGCTATGCTGATCGACCTCCAGTTAAATCTGTTAATGCACCTGACAGTAACAACTCGGTGGAGTTGTGGGCGGTCATAAGTAAGGCTTTATCTAATCCAGCGATATAGGCAAATTTGTGATCATATTTTTTCATGACCTTGCTGTCATTGTAGTTCTGCATTACATGCTACTAATTTTCTGGCTCTAGTTGCGCTGAAAGCAGTTGTACGAGTTAATTTCCTACATTACAACAGTGACTACACTTCAAAAAGTACTTCATTGGCTGTAAACGCTTTGGGACATCCTGAGGTCGTGAAAAGCATGATATAAATGCAAGTCTTTCTTTTAATTGATTTCCCACCTCTAATTTTTGTTCCATCAACTTTTTGTTGAGGTCACCCTCGGTTTCTAATTGTTTCTTAAGTTTTATAATTTGCTGTCCTTGCCATAACACAACAATAGTTTTCCAATTTTCCTTTTTCACATGTTTTTCGAGAGTACAACTCTCCTAGCTGTTCTAGGTCTTCTGCTTTTTCTATCAAGGAGATACAAGATATTCTTTAATTAATCTTTTCTGTTTCTCATTAACTTTTTTTCCTGACCACAGCTTCCGAGATAAAAGGTGCTGTCAATTTTTCTAACAGCTGTCACATTTTAGTGCAGCCAGGATGATTATTCCAAAATTATCAAAATTGATGCCCTGTACTAGATAACACACAACATTCACTCCTTACACATCAACTCACACTCACGGATACTCAAAACAACTTCAATCAGATTAATTTTCATATGTGATAATCTCAAGGCCGGAATTTGAGATTCTCACATTTTTTTATAAGAACCAGAATTTTACTGTGGCCACAATAAAAGTCTGATTTCCACAACTTGATAGGTTAGTTTACCTCAATAACTCCAATTTTAATTCAGCAATATCAAAATTAAACACAAGACAAAACAAATATAATTATCAACATAGCATGTACTTACCCAATAAATTACATTGTCTTTCGTTTCGTTCTTCTTTAGGCCTTTCCAAAAACTGTAAAAATGCTGGAAATAATAGCTTTCACAGCTAAAAAAATCTTTGTTACAAAAGAAGAAAACACATAACAAGCATTAAAAAGGGGTCATAGCCCACAACAGTGAAAAGAAAGCACTCACAATGAGGACAGGCTTTTTACGAGATAGTACACCGAAAATGAAAGAACACTCTTTTTTATTTGTTCATGTGATGTGGGCGTCGCTGGCGAGGCCGGGATTTATTGCCCATCGCTAATTGCCCTTGAGAAGGTGGTGGTGAGCCGCCTTCTTGAACCACTGCAGTCCGTGTGGTGAAGGTTCTCCCACAGTGCTGTTAGGAAGGGAGTTCCAGGATTTTGACCCAGCGACGATGAAGGAACGGTGATATATTTCCAAGTTGGGATGGTGTGTGACTTGGAGGGGAACGTGCAGGTGGTGCTGATCCCATGTGCCTGCTGCTCTTGTCCTTTTAGGTGGTAGAGGTTTGGGAGGTGCTGTCGAAGAAGCCTTGGCGAGGATGTACACACTGCAGGCACAGTGCACCGGTGGTGAAGGGAGTGAATGTTTAGGGTGGTGGATGGGGTGCCAATCAAGCAGGCTGCTTTGTCCTGGATGGTGTCAAGCTTCTTGAATGTTGTTGGAGCTGCACTCATCCAGGCAAGTGGAGAGTATTCCATCACACTCCTGTCTTGTGCCTTGTAGATGGTGGAAAGGATTTGGGGAGTCAGGAGGTGAGTCATTCGCTGCAGAATACCCAGCCTCTGACCTGCTCTTGTAGTCACAGTATTTATGTGGCTGGTCCAGTTAAGTTTCTGGTCAATGGTGACCCCCAGGATGTTGATGGTGGGGGATTCGGCGATGGTAATGCCGTTGAATGTCAAGGGGAGGTGGTTAGACTCTCTCTTGCTGGAGATGGTCATTGCCTGGCACTTGTCTGGCACGAATGTTACCTGCCACTTATGAGCCCAAGCCTGGATGTTGTCCAGGTCTTGCTTCATGCGGGCACGGACTGCTTCATTGTCTGAGGGGTTGTGAATGGAACTGAACGCTGTGCAATCATCAGCGAACATCCCCATTTCTGACCTTATGATGGAGGGAAGGTCATTGATGAAGCAGCTGAAGATGGTTGGCCCTAGGACACTGCCCTGAGGAACTCCTGCAGCAATGTCCTGGGGCTGAGATGATTGGCCTCCAACAACCACGACCATCTTCCTTTGTGCTCGGTATGACTCCAGCCACTGGAGAGTTTTCCTCCTGATTCCCATTGACTTCAATTTTACTAGGGTTCCTTGGTGCCACACTCGGTCAAATGCTGCCTTGATTTACTGCTACACTGGTAGTATCCTCTTCTCTAGTGCAGATGGATGCGAAGTACTCATTTAGTTCCTCGGCCAGGTATTTTTTACCACCAATTCGGGCAGTGAATTCCATACACCCACCATCCTCTGGGTAAAAAAGTTTTTCCTCATGTCCCCTCTAATCCTTCCGCCAATCAGCTTAAATCTATGTCCCCTGGTTCTTGAACTCTCCGCTAGGGGAAACAGATACTTCCTGTCTACTCTATCTGGGCCCCTCATAATTTTGTACTCCTCAATCAAGTCTCCCCTCAGCATCCTCTGCTCCAAGGAAAACAATCTCAACCTATCCAATCTCTTCTCGTAGCTGCAATTTTCAAGCCCTGGCAACATTCTTGTAAATCTTCTCTGCACTCTCTCCAGAGCAATTACGTCCTTCCTGTAATGTGGTGACCAGAACTGTGCACAATACTCCAGCTGTGGCCTTACCAGCGTTTTATACAGTTCCATCATTACATCCCTGCTTTTGTATTCTATACCTCGGCTAATAACGGAGAGCATTCCGTATACCTTCTTCACAACCTTATCTACCTGTACTGCCACCTTCAGGGACCTGTGCACATGCACTCCAAGGTCTCTCACTTCCTCTACCCCTCTCAATATATTTCCGTTTACTGCATATTCCTTTTTACTGTTTGCCCTCCCTAAGTGCATTACGTCACACTTCTCCGGGTTGAACTCCATTTGCCACTTTTCCGCCCACTCCACCAACCCATTGATATCTTCTTGGAGTCTACAGCCAATTTTTGTGTCATCTGCAAATTTGCCAATCATACCCCCTACATTCAAGTCCAAATCATTAATATAAACCACAAACAGCAAGGGACCCAACATTGAGCCCTGTGGCACACCACTGGAAAGAGATTTCCATTCGCAAAGACATCCATCGACTTTTACCCTTTGTTTCCTGTGACTGAGCCAATTTTGCATCCAATTCGCCACATTTCCCTGTATCCCATGGGCTTTTACCTTTCTGACCAGTCTGCCATGTGGGACCTTGTCAAATGCCTTACTAAAATCCATGTAGTCAACATCCACTGCACTACCCTCTTCAATCCTTCTTGTCACTTCCTCAAAGAATTCAATCAGATTTGTAAGGCATGACCTTCCCTGAACAAATCCATGCTGACTATCCCTGATTAAACCATGCCTTTCCAAGTGACAGTTTATCCTATCTCTCAGTATTGATTCGAATAGTTTGCCCACCCTTGAGGTAAGACTGACCGGCCTATAATTGTTCGGCCTTTCCCTCGTACCCTTTTTAAACAATGATACTATGTTTGCAATCTTCCAGTCCTCTGGTACCTCCCCTGTATCTAGTGAGGATTGGAAAATGATCCTCAGAGCATCCGTTATTTGCTCCCTGGCTTCCTTCAATAGCCTAGGAAACAATCCATCCGGCCCTGGTGACTTATCAACTTTCAAGGATTCCAGTCCCTCTCGTACTTCCTCTCTCGTTATGTTTACCGTTTCCAATATTTCACACCTCTCCTCTTTAACTACTACGTCCAGATCATCCCTTTCCTTTGTGAATACGGAGACATCCTCTGCTTCTACACACAAGTTACCCTTATCATCCCTGAGAGGTCCCACCTTTTCCTTAGCTATCCTCTTGTTCTTAATGTACTGATAAAACATCTTTGCGTTTTCTTTAATCTAACGAGCTAATATGTTTTCATGCCCTCTCTTTGCTTTCCTTATTTCCTTTTTTACGTCATCCCTGTACTTTCTATACTCCTCTCGGCTTTCTGCAGTATTTCGTTTTCTGTGACAGTCATAAGCTTTCTTTTTCTGCTTTATCTTGCCCATATACTTCTAGACAACCAGGGGGCTCTAAATTTGTCAGCGCCACCCTTTTTCTTTGAGGGGACGTGTCTGCATTGTACCAGTAGAATTGCACTTTTTAGTGCCTCCCACTGGCTTGCCACTGATTTCTCCTCAAGTAGTTGTGTTCAATCCACTTCTGCCAAAACACCTCTTAGTTCTGTAAAATTTGCCTTCCCCCAATTTAAAACGTTTACTCCTGATTTAACTCTGTCCTTTTCCATAATAATGCTAAAACTAACTGAATTGTGGTCACTATCCCCAATATGATCACCCACTGTCACTTCACCCACTTGCCCATCTTCATTTCCCAGGACTAAATCTGGAATTGCATCCCCTCTTGTTGCCTTGTCAGGTACTGGCTAAAAAAGTTCTCCTGGACACCGATCAAGAATTTTGCGTCCTCCGTGCCTCTCACACTGTTTGAATCCCAGTTGATGTTAGGGTAGTTGAAGTCCACTATTATTATTACCCTCTTATTTTTGCACTCAGAAATTTGCCTACATATTTGTTCTTCTATCTTCCTTTCGCTATTCAGGGGTCTATATTACACTCCTAGTAGTCTGACTGCCCTTTTTTTATTTCTTAGCTCAACCCATATGGCCTCGATTGATGATCCATTTAGCATATCATCACTTCTCACAACTGTAATTGATCCTTTAACCAATAATGCTACCCCTTCCCCCTCCTTTTTTATCACCCACTCTATCCTGCCTGAAAACTCTATATCCAGGGATATTGAGCTGCCAATTATCCCCCTCTTTAAGCTAGGCTTCCGTTATAGCAATGATGTCATGCTGCCATGTGTCTATCTGTGCCCTTAACTCATCTGCTTTGTTTGTAATACTCCTTGCATTGAAGTATATACCCTTTAACCCCGTCAAATTCCTGTGCTGAACACTATTTAACCTTTGCTTCTTTTGCCTTTCTGAGTCGCTAACTATGTCACTAACTGCTTTTCTAGTCCCCGTTTCCTGGTCTGAATTTGTCCTATCTGTACCTGCCCTTTGGCTCCTATCCCCCTGCCATACTAGTTTAAACCCTTCCCAATAGAACTAGCAAATGCCCCCGCAAGGATATTTGTCCCAGTTCTGCTTGGGTGCAACCCATCCAGCTTGTACAGGTCCCACCTTTCCCAGAATCGGTCCCAATGCCTCAGGAATTTAAACCCCTCCTTCCTACACCATCTCTCAAGCTACGAATTCATCTGGTCTATTCTCCTATTTCAGCTCTCGCTAGCACTTAGCACTGGGAGTAATCCTGAGATTACTACCTTAGAGGTCCTGCTTTTTGATTTATTTCCTAACTCCCTATATTCTGCTTGCAGGACCTCATCCCTTTATTCACTGAAGTCGTTGGTACCGATATGGACCACGACCTCTGGCTGATAACCCTCACCCTTCAGAACCCTTTGAGTTCCTTGATGAAGTAACGGAGAGGGTTTATGAGGGTAGTATGGTTGATGTTGTGTATATTGACTTTCAAAAGGCATTTGATAAAGTACCACATAATGGACTTTTTAGCAAAATTAAAGCCCATGGCATTAAAGGGACAGTGGCAGTGGTGTCCCCCAGGGGTCAGTATTAGGAACACTGCTCTTTTTGATATATATTAATGACCTGGCCTTGGGTATAGAGGGTATAATTTCAAAGTATGTAAATGACATGAAGCTCGGAAATGTAGTAAACAATGTGGAGGATAGTAACAGACTTCAGGAGGACATAGACAGTCTGGTGAAATGGGCAGACACGTGGCAGATTAAATTTAACGCAGAGAAGTGTGAAGTGATGCATTTTGGTAGGAAGAATGAGGAGAGGCAATATAAACTAAATGGTACAATTTTAAAGGGGGTGTAGGAACAGAGAGACCTGGGGGTGCACATACACAAATCTTTGAAGGTGGCAGGACAAGTTGAGAAAGCTGTTAAAAAAAGCATATGGGATCCTGGGTTTTATTAATAGAGGCACGGAATACAAAAGCAAGGAAGTTATTCTAAACTTGACAGAATACAAAGATAGGGGAAAGAATTTCTCTGATTATTAGGCACAGTGACATTTTAAAGATATTCATGAAGATTTCCTCTGGTTGATATTAGCAGTGAAATTATTATTTTTTTTCAAAGTCACTCCAAATACCTTTGGATACTTTTACAGTTCCATCAGTGAACAGAGCAATTCTTCACTGCTAGGACGAGATATTTGGCAACTCCAATATTGGAAATGTGTGAGGGCTGCCCACCTCAAAATTGGAGATGTGTCAGGGCAGCCAATTTCTATATCTTAACTGGCCATGATGGGATCGATGTCTAGTTTGCTACTCCAGTAAATTAGCCACTAGGCTACCACACCCAATCCATGGTCTCTGCTGAGTTAGCTAACCTCACTTGGGGCAGCAGTAGGGTCCCTACAGCTTAATTGGCTTGAGTGCCCCTGGGTTAGGGAGGGGGAGAATATCAAACAGGTGTTCCTTTCCAAGTTGCTATACTGCAATCCCAGCTGGCGGTTCGAACACCAGGCGAGGAAGCGATCAGGCTTGGCTGGATGGTCAAATAGCCGGCCAGCACTCACTTGAGTGATGATGTGGAGATGCCGGTGATGGACTGGGGTTGACAATTGTAAACAATTTTACAACACCAAGTTATAGTCCAGCAATTTTATTTTAAATTCACAAGCTTTCGGAGGCTTCCTCCTTCGTCAGGTCACATCGTTCACCTGACGAAGGAGGTAGCCTCCGAAAGCTTGTGAATTTAAAATAAAATTGCTGGACTCTCACTTGAGTGAGGCGCTGGAGAAGTGTCAACAAACGGGGAACTGAAGCCTTGCAAGAGTCAGTAACTTTCAGGAGAGAAGGTGGGGGAATGTGTCATAAGGAAAGAAAATGGAACATCACCCCTCATAAAAGGATGATGCAAAAATGAGCAACTTCTCTTCCAGTCCGCTGAACACCCGTCAAAGTACGAACCATTTATTCTACACCATGCTGCTGCTGTGTAAAGTGAAAGAGAAACTATCCCGATGATTCACAGTGGATGGGAGAACTAACACTATCTCCGCATATCAAGTAATGCGCAACCTGAGTTTTCAATTGCATTTGTTATCTACATTATTATTGAACATGCTTAGGATTGTTGGACCAGTTAATTGTAAGTTTTGTACTAGAATTTTTAATGAATGCTTATGTAAAATGCGTTGTGAGTAGCTCATTATTGGCAATGCTAAATGTCTTCTCATCGTAGTTTAATGTTACTTATTCCGAACCATTTGTCCAGTCAAAACCTACTGCATAAGTAGTCCAATGGTGCAATCTAATTTTCTCTTTTATGCTTAATTGGTAATACAATCGTGTAAATTAACAGGATTTTATGCTAGATGTATTTTTAAGGCAGGTACTTGCCGTCATATCTCATTAGGTGCTGTGGTGGAACAGGTTCACAGCTGTTGCTCAGCTCCAGTAGTCCTGAAAAGTAATTGCGAGCTCGTTACATCTGGGAGACTCAGGGTCGTAGCAGGTACACTGGTAACTTTCTGCGTTCAGACTTTTAATCAGGAAGAATCACATATGAAGTCGCATAGAAGCCTATGTGGAGTGGGCGAACGGTTTAGTGGGTTTAGACAGTGGCTAGCTAAGCCACATGGACCAGGAAGGAAGGGCCCATCTTCAATTGCTGGTGTGTGCTGAATTCATAGAATCATAAAATCATACAGCACAGAAGAAGGCCACTCGGCCCATCGTCTCTGTGCTGGCTCTTTGAAAGAGCTTTCCGATTAGTCCCACTAAAATTAACCCCAAGGAGTTTAACATCAATATCTCAATCCTAAGATTTGTGACTTGTGTCACATAACCCACTGCAAAGTGTAATATTGTTTATAATATACAGAAATAATGGGAATCGATAATTTTATCAAAAAAAATTGCCACGAGTACAAAACAGGAAGTCCCGTCTATCTCCCATTAATGAAAGGAAGAACTCTACCCCATTGACGAGAGCTCCTGCATGTGTACCAAGCAATTATATGCAAAATGATATGGTACAATTTGATTACGATAGAACCTTACATCACAGAAAGCGGCCATTCGGCCCATTGAGCCTGTGCTGCCTCTTTGAAAGAGCTATCCAATTAGTCCCACTCCCCTGTTCTTTCCCCACAGCCCTGTAAATTTTTCCCAAGTATTTGTCCAATTCCCTTTTGAAAGTTACTATTGATTCTGCTTCCACCACCCTTTCAGGCAGTGAATTCCAGTTCATAACAACTCGCTGCGTAAAAAAAAAGTTTCTCCTCATCTCCCCCCTTTTGCCAATCATCTTAAATCTGCACCCTCCTGCCAGTGGAATCAGTTTCTCAGTTTCTCCCTATCTACTCTATCAAAACCCCTCCTAATTTTGACCTCCTCTATTAAATCTCCCTTTAACTTTCTCTTCTCTCAGGAGAACAATTCCAGCTTCTCCAGTCACTCCACATTAGACTGGAAATTATATCAGGATCTATTTCACTGGCAAATGCAGAGGAAGATAATAGCATTCAAATATTTCATGGTAACAGTAAACATTTCTGACGAGGTGCTGTCTCAGATGTTACAAATGGTGACAAATAGATTATGACACCTCATGACAACACAACTCATCTGTATTCTGAATTGGTCTTATCCATCTTTGGGGAGAAGATACTTTTAAATACGAGGTAGCCTGTCGAAGTTTAATTCATAACCAATTCATCGCATGCTCACTGATGTCAGGAGGCTCACTGCCAGTACTGAATAAATTAAGCTAGTTGTACATGGACATATGTCTCTTTAATATGAAAAAGAACACATAGAGAAATATCTTGGAGTCCAGAACTAGGGGGGGGTCACAGTCTCAAGATAAGGGGTCGGCCATTTAGGACCGAGATGAGGAAAAATTTCTTCACTCAGAGGATTGTGAATCTTTGGAATTCTCTGACCCTGAGGGCTGTGGACGCTCAGTCGTTGAGTACATTCAAGTCTGAGATCGATAGATTTTTGGCCACTAAGGGATAAGGCGGGAAAGTGGAGTTGAGGTAGAAGATCAGCCATCATCTTATTGAATGCCGGAGCAGGCTCGAGGGGCCGTATGGCCTACTGCTAATCCTATTTCTTATGTTCATATTTTACTGCACGCTACCAACTATCTTCCAAAACAGGCAGATTTATCCCACTGAAGCACAATTCACAGAATTTCTGTACAGACTATAGGGTAAATTGTACAAATAGCTACCTCTCTCCCCTTTGTTCAAAAGCCGCTTTAAAAAAACCTCTATCTCTTGAACTGTGACTTTAGATCCTTCATTTCAGAATATTTCATGTCTCGGGAATTCCCTGGAATACCACTGGAATTCCCCCCATAAAACTCTCCGGCTCTCTTTCCTCCTTTAAGACACTCCTTAAAACCTACCTCTTTGACCAAGCTTTGGTCCTAATTTGGAAGGGTTGTAAACAAAACTTGGAAGTGTAATAAACAGTGAGGAGGATAGTGATGGACTTCAAGAGGATATAGACAGGCTGGTGGCATGGGCGGACAATGGCAGATGAAATTTAACACAGAAAAATGCAAAGTGATACATTACGGTAGGAAGAACGAGGAGAGGCAATTTAGACTAGAGGGCACAACTCTAAAACGGGACAGGAACAGAGAGATCTGGGGGTATATGCGCACAAATCGTTGAAGGTGGCAGGGCAGGTTGAGAAAGTGGTTAAAAAAGCATACGGGATCCTGGGCTTCATAAATAGAGGCATAGAGTACATAAGTATGGAAGTCATGATGAACCTCTATAAAACACTGGTTCGTATTGTGTCCAGTTCTGGGCACCGCACTTTAGGAAAGATGTGAAGGCCTTAGAAAGGGTGCAGAAGAGATTTAATAGAATGATTCCAGGGATGAGGGACTTTAGTTATGACGATAGACTGGAAAAGCTGGGGTTGTTCTCCTTGGAATAGCTAGCCTTTCTAGTACCTCCTCTTTATCAATTATGAGCCCATCCAGTATCTCAACATCATCTTTTACTGAGACTCTGGCAGCAATTTCTTCCTTGGTAAAGACAGATGCAAAGTACCCATTTAGTACCTTGGCCATTCCCTCTGCCTCCATGAGTAGATCTCCTTTTTGGTCTCTGATTGGCCCCACCTTCCTCTTTACTGTTTACATTGAAGAATTTTGGATTCCCTATTATGTTGGCCGACAGTCTATTCTCATACTCTCTCTTTACCTCTTTTATTTCCTTTTTCACTTCTCCTCTGAACTTTCTATATTCAGCCTGGTCCTCACTTGTGTTATCAACCTGACATTTGTCATATGCCCCTTTTTTCTGCTTCATCTTACTCTCTATCTCTTTTGTCATCTAGTGAGCTCTGGCTTTAGTTGCCCTACCTTTCTCTCCCTTGGGAATGTACCTAGACTGTACGCGAAACATCTCCTCTTTAAAGGCTGCCCATTGTTCAATTTCTCTTCTGTGAAACGTCTTGGGATAACTTACCACATTAAAGGTGCTATATAAATGCAGGTTGTTGTTGTTGTGCCTCTTAATTTCCTCTTCCTTATGCTCCTGTTCTGCCTTCGTTATAAGGACACATAAATATGGAAATGAACCCCATGGTAAGGATTCCATGACAGTAGGGTGAGAGGCAAAAGATTTTTTTATCTTGAAACTGCTGAAAAGCAGTTGGCAGAACCCTTTTTTCGTTGCATAGCTGGTAAAGTTTCTTCCTAATTGCTTCAGTCAAAGCTGATGTTTCAGACAATGGTTATAGACATTCAGAGGCTGTGAACCTAACCACTCCCTGGTTTGACGAATCATTCAGGTAACTTGCTATTCTTTGCTACAGGTTTAACTTAAGTCAGGTACAATTCTGGTGTAAATGGTGAAATTTCTGGGACAGTAGGCTTTGCCCTCATTATCCTGTCATTTATGTCCAGGCACCACTTTGGGGGGCTGGCCTATCTTCTGCCAGTACTGGGTTCCACATTTTAGAATGAGTGTAACTCGCACCAAGTACCGTTCACCCATCACCCCTGTGCTCGTTGACCTACATTGGTTCCCAGTCTGGGAACGCCTCGATATTAAAATTCTCATCCTTGTATTCAAATCCCTCCATTGCCTCGCCCCTCCCTATCTCTGTAACCTCCTCCAGCCCTACAACCCTTCGAGATCTCTGCGCTCCTCCAATTCTTGCCTCTTGCGCATCCCCAATTTTAATCGCTCTGCCATTGGCGGCCGTGCCTTCAGCTGCCTCGGCCCTAAGCTCTGGTATTCCCTCCCTAAACCTCTCCGTCTCTCTACCTCTCTCTCTCCTCCTTTTAAGATGCTCCTTAAAACGTACCTCTTTGACCAATCTTTTGGTCACCTGTCCTAATATCTTCTTATGTGGCTCAGTGTCAAGTTTTGTTTGATAATCGTTCCTGTGAAGCGCCTTGGGACGTTTTACTACGTTAAAGGCGCTATATAAATGCAAGTTGTAGTTGTTGTTGGGGAATCTGATTTTTGTGCTAAAACCCAGCCCCCTCTGCCGGAATGACCACATTCTTGCTCTCAAAATATTGTAGAATTTTGCGCCCCTGCTCTTTTTATTAAGATGTCGTGAATAAACAACGCTACAATGTGCTTTTTGTGACATAACCAACATGTTAGTTATCATAACCACTATAATAACCAGTAATAAATCCAATAGGGAACTAGGGAGAACTTTTTTTTAACCCAGAGAGTGGTTAGAATGTGGAACACGCTACCACAAGGAGTAGTTGAGGCGAATAGCACGGATGCATTTAAGGGAAGTCTGGATAAACACACGAGGGAACAAGGAATAGAAGAATATGCTGATAGGGTTAGATGAAGTAGGGGTGGGAGGACACTGGTATGGAGGATAAACACCGGCATGGACCAGTTGGGCCGAATGGCCTGCATCTGTTCTGTACGTTATATGGAAATGTTTTTTTACATGAATTGCATTCATTGCCTCTGGTGACTTCTCCGGCCAACATTCCTCCCTCCACAAAATATCAGCAAAAAATGATGAGCTGGTTATTCGTCTCTTTACTGTTTGTGAGGATTTTGCTCTGTGCAAATTGGCTGCCAATTACAGCAGCCACACATCAAAGGCACTTTGAGACATTCCAACTTCAAAAAGCAATGTAGAGCTAATTTTCTGACCTTACACTCCCAGTGGGGAGCCTCATCCACCGGGAGCACAGGTTGGAAATTCAGGCAGGAATGGTGTCCATCAATTAATGATTGGAAATACCCATACCGCAGTGCAATCTCATTCATAGAATCATACAGCACAGAAGGAGGCCATTTGGCCCATCGTGCCTTTGAAAGAGCTATCCAATTAGTCCTACTCCCCTGCTCTTTCCCCACAGCCCTGAAAATTTTTCCTTTTCAAGTATTGGGTCAAAGACAGAGCTACAGTATCGTGGCTCTGATTCTTTGTCCCCTGTTCCCTGCTAACATGCTTGTGGTAGCAAGTTCCACATTCTAACCACTCTCTGGGTAAAGAAGTTTCTCCTGAATTTCCTATTGGATTTATTCGTGGTTATTATAGTGGTTATTATAGTGGCACCCCATCCACCGCCCTAAACATTCACTCCCTTCGCCACCGGCGCACAGTGGCCGCAGTGTGTACCATCCACAGGATGCACTGCAGCAACTCGCCAAGGCTTCTTCAACAGCACCTCCCAAACCCGCGTCCTCTACCACCTAGAAGGACAAGAGCAGCAGGCACATGGGAACAACACCACCTGCACGTTCCCCTTCAAGTCACACACCATCCTGACTTGGAAATATATCGCCGTTCCTTCATCGTCGCTGGGTCAAAATCCTGGAACTCCCTTCCTAACAGCACTGTGGGAGAACCTTCACCACACGGACTGCAGCGGTTCAAGGAGGCGGCTCACCACCACCTTCTCAAGGGCAATTAGGGATGGGCAATAAATGCCGGCCTCGCCAGCGACGCCCACATCCCATGAACGAATAAAAAAAAATAACCAACATGTTGGTTATGTAGCAAAAAAAACATTGTTGCGTTGTTTGTTCACAGCATCGTAATGGGGACGTAGGATCGCAGTATTCAAATTCAACTTCTCTGCAGTGGTGGAGAATGGACTTGAATTCAAAGGGAACTCGACCAAAGTTAAATTTCCCCCTTTGTATACAGCATAGGAACACAGGGACATAGGAACAGGAGAAGCCCATTCAGTCCCTCGAACTATTCAAATAGATCGTGGCTGATATGTATCTTAACTCCATCTACCTACCTTGGTTCCATAACCCTTCAGACCCTTACCCAACAAAAATCTAACAAGCTCAGTTTTTAAATTTTCAATCGACCCCCAGCCTCAACAGCGTTTATGGGGAGAGAGTTCCAGATTTCCACTACCCTTAGTGTGATGAAGTACTTCCTGACATCACCTCTGAACGGCCTAGCTCTAATTTTAAGGTTATGCCCCCCTTGTTCTGGTCTCCCCCACCAGAGAAAAATAATTTCTCTCTATCTGCCCGATCAAATCCTTTAATCATCTCAAACACGTCCAGCATCTTACCATTTTGTCAAAAAGTCTCTCAAACATTTCACACTTTGCTTCTGTTTACTGGACAAAAAAAAACACATGTTAACTAGACTTGTTCTAGTGTTCAATAAATATAACAGATATTTTCTGTAGTTAGAAAATGGCGGGTGACTCCCTGATATCCATGCCTGGCAGCTTATGTTTCCTGCTGGCTGTGCAGACTGAGAAAATTAGGCCTAAAGTACACTTAATATATTAACGAGGTGCATCCAATGCAGTAATTAAGCACATCTGATGCATAAACGAAGCGTCCCTAATGCATTAGTGAAGTACCAAGTACACCTAATGTATTATCGAAGTATACCTAATGCGTTAATCAAGCTTCGGTTGTACCTAATGCCCTTACCAAGTACATCGAGTATATTCATGAAGTACATGGTATTCCTCATCTATTAACAAAGCATAGCTATTGATGAAATGTAGGGTTTGCTCTTTGGGTAATTTTCGACTTACCGCAGCAGCGCAAAACTGAAATCAATGGAAAGGAAAATCAGCTTGTTTCCATATTGGGCGCCCAACCCACAGCGCTGGATTTACACTCCGGTGCTAAGGTATAGTGACTTTCACAACCTCAGGACATCCCAAAGCGCTTGACACCCAATGAATTAGTTTTGAAGTGTAGTCACTGTTGTAAAGTAGACAATGCCCCAACTAATTTGTGCACAGCAAGGTCCCACAAACGGCAATGTGATAATGACCAAATAACCTGTTCTAGTGATATTGGTTGAGGGATGAATATCGACCGGGATAATAGGAAGAACTCACCTGCTCTTCTTCGAAATAGTGCCCTGGGATCTTTTACGTCCACCTGGGCCCTTGATTTTAAGTCTAATCCGAAAGACGGCACCTCCGACAGTGCAGCAGTCCCTCAGTACTGCACTGGAGTGTCAGCCTAGATTTTGTGTTTAAGTCTCTGAAGTGGGGCTTGAACCCACAACCTTCTGACACAGAGGTGAAAGTGCTACCCACTGAGCCATGGTGCCCATGTTTGTACAAAAGGTATTGGGCACGATTTTAATAAGGCAGCGGGGGTGGGGGGGTCAATGGGCGCACGGCAAACCCAAATAATAAAATCTTACCATTCCTCACACAATCGCGACTTTTTTTTTATTCGTTCATGAGATGTGGGCATCGCTGGCGAGGCCAGCATTTATTGCCCATCCCTAATTGCCCTTGAGAAGGTGGTGGTGAGCCGCCTTCTTGAACCAATGCAGTCCGTGGGGTGAAGGTTCTCCCACAGTGCTGTTAGGAAGGGAGTTCTAGGATTTTGACCCAGCGACGATGAAGGAACGGCGATATATTTCCAAGTCGGGATGGTGTGTGACTTGGAGGGGAACGTGCAGGTGGTGTTGTTCCCATGTACCTGCTGCTCTTGTCCTTCTAGGTGGTAGAGGTTGCGGGTTTGGGAGGTGCTGTCGAAGAAGCCTTGGCGAGTTGCTGCAGTGCATCCTTTGGATGGTACACACTGCAGCCACAGTGCGCCGGTGGTGAAGGGAGTGAATGTTTAGGGTGGTGGATGGGGTGCCAATCAAGTGGGCTGCTTTGTCCTGGATGGTGTCAAGCTTCTTGAGTGTTGTTGGAGCTGCACTCATCCAAGCAAGTGGAGAGTATTCCATCACACTCCTGACTTGTGCCTTGTAGATGGTGGAAAGGCTTTGGGGAGTCAGGAGATGAGTCACTCACCGCAGAATACCCAGCCTCTGACCTGCTCTTGTAGCCACAGTATTTATATGGCTGGTCCAGTTAAGTTTCTGATCAATGGTGACCCCCAGGATGTTGATGGTGGGGGATTCGGTGATGGTAATGCCATTGAATGTCAAGGGGAGATGGTTAGACTCTCTCTTGTTGGAGATGGACATTGCCTGGCACTTGTCTGTCGCGAATGTTACTTGCTACATGCGGGCACGGACTGCTTCATTATCTGAGGGGTTGCGAATGGAACTGAACACTGTGCAATCATCAGCGAACATCCCCATTTCTGACCTTATGATGGAGGGAAGGTCATTGATGAAGCAGCTGAAGATGGTTGGGCCTAGGACACTGCCCTGAAGAACTCCTGCAGCAATGTCCTGGGGCTGAGATGATTGGCCTCCAACAACCACCACCATCTTCCTTTGTACTAGGTTCTCCTTAACGCTGTTTCCGGGTTTGACGTCCGAAAGCCGTGCAGTGGACACCCGCATGACCTGCTGTCAGCTGGAGTGTCTGGATTTAAAGGGCCATTGCAACAATGGCTTTTGCTGGAGCAAGGAGCAAGCACGCAGAATGGAGCAGCAGAGGTGCAAGCCAGCTCCAAGATTCAGTGACGCCTCACTTGAGGTGCTGCTGGCCGGGGTGAGGAGGAGGAGGAGGAGGAGGGAAATATTTTACCTGTGCGACAGGAGGAAGTGCCCTGCCTCTGCCACCAAGAAGGCCTGGCTCGAGGTGGCAGAGGAGGTCACCAGCAGGAGCCACATCTGCCACACCTGGGTCCAGTGCAGGAAGCGTTTCAATGACCTAACTAGGTCAGGAAAAGTGAGTACACTTACTGATTCTCTTGCATTCCGTGGTGCACATCACCCCCACCCCCCCACCCCTCACCTTCTGCCCTGCCCATCCTACTCCATCGCGTCACTCCTCACACCCACTTAAGGCTCATCCTCAACTTACCTTCACTTCCTCAGCACTTCCTCACCTCCCCATTGGTCACCCCACCACTACCACACACCCCAATCCTCATCCAATGTGATGTCTCATACTCACCCTCTGTTGCACCTCTTTCACGGTCAGCCGCACCCAAACCAATGCATTCATCGGTTGGCCACTTCACCCTCACTCACTCACACGTCTGTACTTTCTCCCCTTCTAGGAGAAGAGAGTGCAAAATGCCCGGGAGAGGGCGAGGACTGGAGGGGGGGCCGCAACAAATAGTGGTCCTCACAGAGGTGGAGGAGGAGGCCCTGGAGATCAGCCGCACCCTCGAGTGCCTGTCTGTCGGGGGCATCGAGACTGGCACCCCACAAACGTCTGGTGACACAACTTTAACATTCATCACACACAATATGAATTGATGTTAACAATGTTGAACACCTCAGTAAGCTCACCGCAACACGACACATCTGTGATGATGCTTAATATTGCCTTCTCTTCTCTTACAGGCCACTCAACGGCCGAAGTGACGGGAGAGGGCGATTCCTCAGAGGAGCTCCCGGCCTCTGAGGGCGCACCGTCACATCTTAGCGAGCCATCCACCAGCACAGATACTCACACCTCGGTGGGTCCTAGTCCTCAGTTAGTTGGGTTGGCACCTGGTGAGTTACCACACACAAGTGAGCACGAGCAGACACTGGTGGCGGGGGCAGTTGTGGAGAGTCCGCGTCGGTGGGCATACTCCTCTCCAGGATCTGCTCAGCTGGACACAGATGCTGAACCCTGGGGGCCATCCTTTAAAAGGAGAATGATCGAGGGACAGCAGCACATTTGCGAGGTGCTGGAACAGGTGCCACCATACTCTCCACAATCGCGCAGAGGATAGAGTCCAACTCCTGCATGAGTGGAATGGTGGCACAGGTAAGTGCGGGAATGTCTGAAGGCTAGCCTCCACTGAGCTTCAAGCACGGCTCACAAATGAGTCCATTCGGGCTCTGAGTGAACAACATTCTGCCGCTTCAAACAGGCAGACAGAAACTTTATAACTGGGCTTCGAAGGCATCACACATGTCCTCCAAACTGTTGTCCAGCAGGGTGGTAGGAATGATGTGGGCCTGGCCCAGGAGGGGGATGACATCAAAAGGGGACATGGAAGTGGGGGCGCCACTCAAAGCGCTCCCACATCTCACCCGTTGCCCCCCTCTCAACCAGTACCCGCAATGCTGCTTCCTCTCCAGGTGGCCGAGTCTGCCCCTGCACAGGTGCAGATGGAGCAGTCTTTGGCGGGGCCCACGTGGGCTCCAAAACCCAGAAGACGTAAACCGAAAACATCTAAGCAGTCAGGTCATGAACATGAGCAACCTGCCACTACCTCTGCTGCAGCCACAGGGGGTGCACCACGTAGAAGCAGTAGGAAGAGAAAGGCTAAGGATTTGTGATCACGAAGGGGATGCACAAGGGTGTCTGACAGACTGTCATGTTTTTCATTTGTATTTGTTTTTTGTTAACTTCACATTAAATGTTATCATTCTCACCATGACTGCCACGTCTTGCCCACTCGAGATCGCCTTTTGTGATAACGCCCTTTAATTTGCTTCATCATGAACAGTGAGACTTGCTGCCACCCAGTAGGTGCGTTTACAGTGGGTGTATGTGCAGTTGTAGGACTGTTTTGTGCAGGGGTGGGTCGGGGAGGCTGCTGGTGTTGGCGCTGCTCTTTCCAGGTGGTCTGAGGTCTGAACTATTCTCACTCTGTGATATCCTTATGAGAATCGTTCAAATATTAGTGATTCCCTGGCCTCACGAGCAGCCAGGTGAGCCGCTGCTCTGCCCATGGGTTCGACCTCCGCCACCTCAATGTTGATGGCTGATGTGGATGCTGGATGAGGGCATGAGGCCTCATCAACCGGTGACCACGATAATTCGACCCACTCTCGATGGTGCGTACTGAAACGTTCCCCCCAGACCGATCCAGGCACCAAGGCCCGTGAGAGCGGTCGGCAACGAGTCAGCATCACACGGCCCGAGAGAGCGAGGGGATGAAATGGGGACGGAGGGGAGTCAGGAGCACACGGCCCGAGAGAGCGAGGGGATGAAATAGAGACGGAGGAGAGTCAGGAGCACACGGCCCGAGGGAGTGAGGGGATGAAATGGGGACGGAGGAGAGTGAGCATCACAGGGCCCGAGAGAGCGAGGGGATGAAATGGGGACGGAGGGGTGTCAGCGGGACACGGCCCGAGAGAGCGAGGGGATGAAATGGGGACGGAGGGGAGTCAGGAGCACACGGCCCGAGAGAGCGAGGGGATGAAATGGGGACGGAGGGGAGTCAGGAGCACACGGCCCGAGGGAGTGAGGGGATGAAATGGGGACGGAGGGGAGTCAGCATCACACGGCCCGAGAGAGCGAGGGGATGAAATGGGGACGGAGGGGAGTCAGCATCACACGGCCCGAGAGAGCGAGGGGATGAAATGGGGACGGAGGGAAGTCAGGAGCACATGGCCCGAGAGAGCGAGGAATGAAATGGGGACGGAGGGGAGTCAGGAGCACACGGCCCGAGAGAGCGAGGGGATGAAATGGGGACAGAGGGGAGTCAGGAGCACACGGCCCGAGAGAGCGAGGGGATGAAATGGGGACGGAGGGGAGTCAGCATCACATGGCCCGAGAGAGCGAGGGGATGAAATGGGGACAGAGGGGAGTCAGGAGCACACGGCCCGAGAGAGCGAGGGGATGAAATGGGGACAGAGGGGAGTCAGCATCACATGGCCCGAGAGAGCGAGGGGATGAAATGGGGACAGAGGGGAGTCAGGAGCACACGGCCCGAGAGAGCGAGGGGATGAAATGGGGACGGAGGGGAGTCAGCATCACACGGCCCGAGAGAGCGAGGGGATGAAATGGGGACGGAGGGGAGTCAGGAGCACACGGCCCGAGAGAGCGAGGGGATGAAATGGGGACGGAGGGGAATCAGGAGCACACGGCCCGAGAGAGTGAGGGGATGAAATGGGGAGGGAGGGGAGTCAGGAGCACACGGCCCGAGAGAGCGAGGGGATGAAATGGGGACGGAGGGGAGTCAGGAGCACACGGCCCGAGGGAGCGAGGGGATGAAATGGGGACGGAGGGGAGTCAGGAGCACACGGCCCGAGAGAGCGAGGGGATGAAATGGGGACGGAGGGGAGTCAGGAGCACACGGCCCGAGAGAGCGAGGGGATGAAATGGGGACGGAGGGGAGTCAGGAGCACACGGCCTGAGGGAGCGAGGGGATGAAATGGGGACGGAGGAGAGTGTCATAGAGTCATAGAGTCATAGAGTTATACAGCACGGATAGAGGCCCTTCGGCCCATCGTGTCCACGCCAGCCATCAAGCCCTGTCTACTCTAATCCCATATTCCAGCATTTGGTCCGTAGCCTTGTATGCTATGGCATTTCAAGTGCTCATCCAAATGCTTCTTGAATGTTGTGAGGGTTCCTGCCTCCACAACCCTTTCAGACAGTGAGTTCCAGACTCCAACCACCCTCTGGGTGAAAAAGTTCTTTCTCAAATCCCCTCTAAACCTCCCGCCTTTTACCTTGAATCTATGCCCCCTTGTTATAGAACCCTCAACGAAGGGAAAGAGCTCCTTAGTATCCATCCTATCTGTGCCCCTCATAATTTTGTACACCTCAATCATGTCCCCCCTCAGCCTCCTCTGCTCCAAGGAAAACAAACCCAATCTTCCCAGTCTCTCTTCATAGCTGAAGCGCTCCAGCCCTGGTAACATCCTGGTGAATCTCCTCTGCACCCTCTCCAAAGCGATCACATCCTTCCTGTAGTGTGGCGACCAGAACTGCACATAGTACTCCAGCTGTGGCCTAACCAGTGTTTTATACAGCTCCATCATAACCTCCTTGCTCTTATATTCTATGCCTCGGCTAATAAAGGCAAGTATCCCATATGCCTTCTTTACCACCTTATCTACCTGTTCCGCCGCCTTCAGGGATCTGTGAACTTGCACACCAAGATCCCTCTGACCCTCTGTCTTGCCTAGGGTCCTCCCATTCATTGTGTATTCCCTTGCCTTGTTAGTCCCTCCAAAGTGCATCACCTCGCACTTTTCTGGGTTAAATTCCATTTGCCACTGTTCCGCCCATCTGACCAACCCATCTATATCGTCCTGCAGACTGAGGCTATCCTCCTCACTATTTACCACCCTACCAATCTTTGTATCATCAGCGAACTTACTGATCATACCTTTTACATTCATATCCAAGTCATTAATGTAGACCACAAACAGCAAGGGACCCAGCACCGATCCCTGTGGTACCCCACTGGCCACAGGCTTCCAGTCACAAAAACAACCTTCGACCATCACCCTCTGCCTTCTGCCACTAAGCCAGTTTTGTATCCAAAGTGCCAAGGCACCCTGGATTCCATGGGCTCGTACCTTCTTGACCAGTCTCCTGTGGGGGACTTTATCGAAGGCCTTACTGAGCATCACACGGCCCGAGAGAGCGAGGGGATGAAATGGGGACGGAGGTGAGTCAGGAGCACACGGCCCGAGAGAGCGAGGAATGAAATGGGGACGGAGGGGAGTCAGGAGCACACGGCCCGAGAGAGCGAGGGGATGAAATGGGGACGGAGGGGAGTCAGGAGCACACGGCCCGAGAGAGCGAGGGGATGAAATGGGGACGGAGGGGAGTCAGGAGCACACGGCCCGAGAGAGCGAGGGGATGAAATGGGGACGGAGGGGAGTCAGGAGCACACGGCCCGAGAGAGCGAGGGGATGAAATGGGGACGGAGGGGAGTCAGGAGCACACGGCCCGAGAGAGCGAGGGGATGAAATGGGGACGGAGGGGAGTCAGGAGCACACGGCCCGAGAGAGCGAGGGGATGAAATGGGGACGGAGGGGAGTCAGGAGCACACGGCCCGAGAGAGCGAGGGGATGAAATGGGGATGGAGGGGAGTCAGGAGCACACGGCCCGAGAGAGCGAGGAATGAAATGTGGACGGAGGGGAGTCAGGAGCACACGGCCCGAGAGAGCGAGGGGATGAAATGGGGACGGAGGGGAGTCAGGAGCACACGGCCCGAGAGAGCGAGGGGATGAAATGGGGACGGAGGGGAGTCAGGACCACACGGCCCGAGAGAGCGAGGGGATGAAATGGGGACGGAGGTGAGTCAGGAGCACACGGCCCGAGAGAGCGAGGAATGAAATGGGGACGGAGGGGAGTCAGGAGCACACGGCCCGAGAGAGCGAGGGGATGAAATGGGGAGGGAGGGGAGTCAGGAGCACACGGCCCGAGAGAGCGAGGGGATGAAATGGGGACGGAGGGGAGTCAGGAGCACACGGCCCGAGAGAGCGAGGGGATGAAATGGGGACGGAGGGGAGTCAGCATCACACGGCCCGAGAGAGCGAGGGGATGAAATGGGGATGGAGGGGAGTCAGCATCACACGGCCCGAGAGAGCGAGGAATGAAATAGGGACGGAGGGGAGTCAGGAGCACACGGCCCGAGAGAGCGAGGAATGAAATGGGGACGGAGGAGAGTCAGGAGCACACGGCCCGAGAGAGCGAGGGGATGAAATGGGGATGGAGGGGAGTCAGCATCACACGGCCCGAGAGAGCGAGGAATGAAATAGGGACGGAGGGGAGTCAGGAGCACACGGCCCGAGAGAGCGAGGAATGAAATGGGGACGGAGGAGAGTCAGGAGCACACGGCCCGAGAGAGCGAGGGGATGAAATGGGGACGGAGGGGAGTCAGGACCACACGGCCCGAGAGAGCGAGGGGATGAAATGGGGACGGAGGTGAGTCAGGAGCACACGGCCCGAGAGAGCGAGGAATGAAATGGGGACGGAGGGGAGTCAGGAGCACACGGCCCGAGAGAGCGAGGGGATGAAATGGGGACGGAGGGGAGTCAGCATCACACGGCCCGAGAGAGCGAGGGGATGAAATGGGGATGGAGGGGAGTCAGCATCACACGGCCCGAGAGAGCGAGGAATGAAATAGGGACGGAGGGGAGTCAGGAGCACACGGCCCGAGAGAGCGAGGGGATGAAATGGAGACGGAGGGGAGTCAGGAGCACACGGACGGAGGGAGCGAGGGGATGAAATGGGGATGGAGGGGAGTCAGGAGCACACGGCCCGAGAGAGCGAGGGGATGAAATGGGGAGGGAGGGGAGTCAGGAGCACACGGCCCGAGGGAATGAGGGGATGAAATGGGGACGGAGGGGAGTCAGGAGCACACGGCCCGAGAGAGCGAGGGGATGAAATGGGGACGGAGGTGAGTCAGGAGCACACGGTCCGAGGGAGCGAGGGGATGAAATGGGGACGGAGGGGAGTCAGGAGCACACGGCCCGAGGGAGCGAGGGGATGAAATGGGGACGGAGGAGATTCAGGAGCACACGGCCCGAGAGAGCGAGGGGATGAAATGGGGACGGAGGGGAGTCAGGAGCACACGGCCCGAGAGAGCGAGGAATGAAATGGGGACGGAGGGGAGTCAGGAGCACACGGCCCGAGAGAGCGAGGGGATGAAATGGGAACGGAGGGGAGTCAGCATCACACGGCCCGAGAGAGCGAGGGGATGAAATGGGGAGGGAGGGGAGTCAGGAGCACACGGCCCGAGAGAGCGAGGAATGAAATGGGGACGGAGGGGAGTCAGGAGCACACGGCCCGAGAGAGCGAGGGGATGAAATGGGGAGGGAGGGGAGTCAGGAGCACACGGCCCGAGAGAGCGAGGGGATGAAATGGGGAGGGAGGGGAGTCAGGTGCACACGGCCCGAGGGAGCGAGGGGATGAAATGGGGACGGAGGGGAGTCAGGAGCACACGGCCCGAGAGAGCGAGCGGATGAAATGGGGACGGAGGGGAGTCAGGAGCACACGGCCTGAGAGAGCGAGCGGATGAAATGGGGTCGGAGGGGAGTCAGGAGCACACGGCCTGAGAGAGCGAGGGGATGAAATGGGGACGGAGGGGAGTCAGGAGCACACGGCCCGAGAGAGCGAGGGGATGAAATGGGGACGGAGGGGAGTCAGGAGCACACGGCCCGAGAGAGCGAGGGGATGAAATGGGGACGGAGGGGAGTCAGCTTCACACGGCCCGAGAGAGCGAGGGGATGAAATGGCGACGGAGGGGAGTCAGGAGCACACGGTCTGAGAGAGCGAGGGGATGAAATGGGGATGGAGGGGAGTCAGGAGCACACGGCCCGAGAGTGCGAGGAATGAAATGGGGACGGAGGGGAGTCAGGAGCACACGGCCCGAGAGAGCGAGGAATGAAATGGGGACGGAGGGGAGTCAGGAGCACACGGTCTGAGAGAGCGAGGGGATGAAATGGGGACGGAGGGGAGTCAGGAGCACACGGCCTGACAGAGTGAGGGGATGAAATGGGGATGGAGGGGAGTCAGGAGCACACGGTCTGAGAGAGCGAGGGGATGAAATGGGGACGGAGGGGACTCAGGAGCACACGGCCTGACAGATTGAGGGGATGAAATGGGGATGGAGGGGACTCAGGAGCACACGGCCTGAGAGAGTGAGGGGATGAAATGGGGACGGAGGGGAGTCAGGAGCACACGGCCCGAGAGAGCGAGGGGATCAAATGGGGACGGAGGGGACTCAGGAGCACACGGCCCGAGAGAGCGAGGGGATGAAATGTGGAGGGAGGGGAGTCAGGAGCACACGGCCCGAGGGAGCGAGGGGATCAAATGGGGACGGAGGGGACTCAGGAGCACACGGCCCGAGAGAGCGAGGGGATGAAATGGGGACGGAGGGGAGTCAGGAGCACACGGCCTGACAGAGTGAGGGGATGAAATGAGGACGGAGGGGAGTCAGGAGCACACGGCCTGACAGAGTGAGGGTATGAAATGGGGACGGAGGGGAGTCAGGAGCACACGGCCCGAGAGAGCGAGGGGATGAAATGGGGATGGAGGGGAGTCAGGAGCACACGGTCCGAGGGAGCGAGGGGATGAAATGGGGACGGAGGGGAGTCAGGAGCACACGGCCCGAGAGAGCGAGGGGATGAAATGGGGACGGAGGGGAGTCAGGAGCACACGGCCCGAGAGAGCGAGGGGATGAAATGGGGACGGAGGGGAATCAGGAGCACACGGCCCGAGAGAATGAGGGGATGAAATGGGGACGGAGGGGAGTCAGGAGCACACGGCCCGAGAGAGCGAGGGGATGAAATGGGGACGGAGGGGAGTCAGGAGCACACGGCCCGAGAGAGCGAGTGGATGAAATGGGGACGGAGGGGAGTCAGGAGCACACGGCCCGAGAGAGCGAGGGGATGAAATGGGGACGGAGGGGAGTCAGGAGCACACGGCCCGAGAGAGCGAGGGGATGAAATGGGGACGGAGGGGAGTCAGGAGCACATGGCCGGAATTGAAAAAGTGACGTCATATATCAGCGAGTCGGTGATTGGTTGGCGACTGTCACTTTTCTTTCTCTCCAGCTTTGATCAAGGGTTTAACTGAGAGCTTAAAACAATAATTTAAACTAGATAAATTAATTAATCAATAAAACTAAGAGTAGCGACTGATTTAAAAACTCAAATAAAGTCGATAAATAAATTCTTAGTAGACAATGGCAAGGCAGGTGATGTGTTGTAACTGGAGCATGTGGGAGTTTGTGGAGAGCAGTGTGATCCCCGGCAACCAGATCTGCAGAAAGTGTCTGCAACTCAAGAAACTTCAGCTCAGAGTTGTTGAACTGGAGTCCAAGCTACAGATATTGCGATGCATCCAGGAGGAGGAGAGTTAGATGGACACTTTGACCCAGGAGGCAGTCACACCCCTTAGGGTAGTGGTTTAGAGTTGGTCAGTGGTCAGGGACAGGAGGATGTGACTGCGAGTCAGGCAGGTAAGGGGACCCAGGATGGAGTGGTGAAGGAGCCTCGGCTCTTGACCTTGTCCACTAGCTACGAGGTCCTTGCTACCTGTATGGATGAGAGCATGGGCTGCAGGGAGGATGGGCAAACTGACCACAGCACTGTGGTACAGGAATGTCATCGTGGTAGGAGACAGTATAGGCAGGGGGATAGATATTGTTCTCTGCAATTCGGGAGTCCCGAAGGCTGTGTTGCCTGCCCGGTGCCAGGGTTAAGGACATCTCCTTGTGGCTGGAAAAGAAATTGGAGCATGAGGGGGAGGATCCAGTTGTCGTGGTGCACGTAGGAACCAATGTCATAGGTAGAACTAAGAACGGGGTTCTGCTGAGACAGTTTGAGGAGCTCGGGCCTGAATTAATAAGCAGAACCTCAAAGGTAATAATCTCTGGATTGCTCCCTGAGCCATGTGCAAATTGGCATAGGGACAAATAGATCAGAGAGTTAAATGCGTGGCTCAAAGAGTGGTGTGGGAGACAGGGGTTTCAATTCATGGGCCACTGGCACCAGGACTGGGGAAAGAGGGAGCTGTTCCAATGGGACAGGCTCCATTTAAACCAGGCTGGGGCCAACGTCCTGGCGAAACAAATAACTTGGGCTGTGGACAGGGCTTTAAACCAAAAAAGGGGGAGGGAGGGGTCAGGTAAGGGAAAATTTGGAAATCTAATGAGAAAAGTTAAGGCAATAAAACAGTGTAGTGACTTGGGTAAAGGTAAGCAGAGTGTGGCAGGAAGGGACAGAGAGTTCACCAATAATAGTGCAACAACAAGTAAAGTCAAAGCAAGAAAAAATGGTAAAAAGTCAAAATTAAAGGCTCTTTAACTGAATGCATTCGTAACAAGATAACTGAATTAATTGCACAAATAGAGATAAATGGGTTTGATCTGATAGCCATTACAGAGACATGGTTGCAAAATGACCAATGTTGGGAACTAAATATTCCAGGGTTTTTGACATTTAGAAAAGACAGGCAGAATGGAAAAGGAGGGCGTGTAGCCCTAATAATAAAGGATGACATAAAGACAGTGGTGAGAAAGGATCTTGGCTCGGAAGATCAGGAAGTAGAATCAGTGTGGGTGGAAATAGGAAATAATAAGGGGCAGGAAACACTGGTGGGAGTAGTTTATAGGCCCCCTAATAGTAGCTGTACCGTTGGACAGAGTATTAATCATGAAATAATAGGAGCTTGTAACAAAGGTAATGCAGTAATCATGGGGGACTTTAATCTTCATATAGACTGGGCAAATCAAATTGGTAAAGATAGTTTAGAAGACGAGTTCATGGAATGTATTCGAGAAAGTTTCCTAGAGCACTATGTCATGGAACCAACCAGGGAACAGGTTATTTTAGATCTTGTATTGTGTAATGAGATAGGGTTAATTAGTAATCGCACAGTAAAAGAACCTCTGGGGAAGAGCGATCATAATATGATAGAATTTCACATTGAGTTTGAAAGTAACGTACTTAAGTCAGAAACTAGAATCTTAAACTTAAATAAAGCCAATTACATAGGTATGAGGGGCGAGTTGTCAAAGGTAGATTAGGAAATTGAATTAAAGGGTTTAACAGTTGAAAAGCAATGGCAAACATTTAAATAAATATTTCAATATTCCCAACAAATATAGATTCCATTGAGAAATAAAAACTCCTCAGGAAAAGTGATCCACCTGTGGCTAACTAAAGAAGTTAAGGAGAGTATTAGATTAAAAGAAGAGGCCTATAATGTTGCCAAGAAGAGTAGTAAGCCTGAGGATTGGGAGAGTTTTAGAAACCAACAAAGGATGACCAAAAAATTGATTAAAAAGGGAGAAAATAAAATATGAAAGTAAACTAGCAAGAAATATAAAAACAGATTGTAAGAGCTTCTACAAGTATGTAAACAGGAAGAGATTAGCAAAAGTAAACATTGGTCCCTTAGCGGCTGAGACAGGAGAAATTATAATGGGGAATCAGGAAATGGCAGATGCGTTAAATAAATATTTTGCATCTGTCTTCACTGTAGAAGGCACAAAAAGCATACCAAAAATAGTGGGGAACCAATGGGTAAGTGAGAGTGAGGAACTTAAAAAAATTAATATCACTGGAGAAAAAGTACTGGACAAACTAATGGGACTAAAAGCCAACAAATCCCCTGGACCTGATGGCCTACATCCAACAAATATAGAGGTGGCAGCAGAGATAGCGGATGCATTGATTATGATCTTCCAAAATTCCCTAGATTCTGGAACAGTCCCAGTGGATTGGAAGGTAGCAAATGTTACCCTGCTAGTCAAGAAGGGAGGGAGAGAGAAAACAGGGAACTACAGGCTGGTTAGCCTGACATCGGTCGTCGGGAAAATGCTGGAATCCATTATTAAGGAAGTGGTAACAAGGCACTTAGAAAATCATAATATGATTAGGCAGAGTCAACATGGTTTTTATGAAAGGGAAAACATGTTTGACAAATTTATTAGAGTTTTTTGAGGATGTAACTAGCAGGGTAGATAAAGGGGAACCAGTGGATGTAGTATATTTGGATTTTCAATAGGCATTCGATAAGGTGCCACATAAAAGGTTGTTACACATGGTAAGGGCTCATGGGGTTGGGGGTAATATATTAGCATGGATAGAGGATTGGTTAAAGGACAGAAAACAGAGAGTCGAGATAAATGGGTCATTTTCAGGTTGGCAGGCTGTAACTAGTTGGGTGCTGCAACGATTGGTGCCTGGGCCTCAGCTATTTACAATCTATATTAATGACTTGGATGAAGGGACCGAGTGTAATGTATCCAAGTTTGCTGATGATACAAAGCTAGGTGGGAAAGAAAGCTGTGAGGAGAACACAAAAGTCTGCAAAGGGATATAGACAGGTTAAGTGAGTGGGCAAGAAGGTGGTAGATGGAGTGTGATGTGGGGAAATGTGAAGTTATTCATTTTGGTAGGAAGAATAGAAAAAGAGAATATTTTTTAAATGGTGAAAAACTATTAAATGTTGGTGTTCGGAGAAACTTGAGTGTCCTTGTACAAGAAACACAAAAAGTTAGTATGCAGGTACAGCAGGCAATTAGGAAAGTAAACGGCCTGTTGGCCTTTATTGCAAGGGATTTGGAGTACAAGGGTAAAGAAGTCTTACTACAGTTGTACAGGGCTTTGGTGAGACCTCACCTGGAGTACTGCGTACAGTTTTGGTCTCCTTATCTAAGGAAGGATTATACTTGCCTTAGAGGCAGTGCAACGAAGGTTCACTAGATTAATTCCTGGGATGAGAGGGTTGTCCTATGAAGAGAGGTTAAGTAGAATGGGCCTATACTCTCTGGAATTTAGAAGAATGAGAGGTGATGTCATTGAAACATATAAGATTCTGAAGGGGCTTGACAGGGTAGATGCTGAGAGATTGTTTCCCCTGACGAGAGAGTCTAGACCTTGGAGGCATGATCGCAGGATATGGGGTCGGCCATTCAAGGCTGAGATGAGGAAGAATTTCTTCACTCAGAGGGTTGCGAATCTTTGGAATTCTCTACCCCAGAGGGCTGTGGATGCCGAGTCATTGAATATATTCAAGGCTGTGATAGATAGATTTTTGGACTCTAGGAGAATCAAGGGATATGGGGATTGGGCAGGAAAGTGGAGTTGAGGTCGAAGATCAGCCATGATCTGATTGAATGGCGGAGCAGGCTCGAGGGGCTGTATGGCCTACTCCTGCTCCTATTTTTTATGTTCTTATGTTCTTATTTCCATGCTGATGGGGTTCCTCAGAGGTGTTATGAGCAAGTGTGCAGGGTATCCCTTGTCTCCGAGGAGCCAGCCCTTAAGGTTATTTGGTGCGTGGAAGAGGGCCGGAATGTTGGATTCCCTCAGAATGAATGAATCATGGCAGCTGCCAGGGAATCAGGCGCACGTGAAGAATTCTTTTCCGGTGGGCACAAATGAGTTGCACGTTGATGGAGTGATACCCCTTTCTGTTGATGAACAGTCCTAGCTCGTATGGAGGTGCTCGGATTGCTATATGGGTCCAATCAATTGCACCTTGTATACATGGGATGCCAGCCACAGAGTGGAAACCCACTGCCCTCTCCGTCTGGCTAAAGTCGTCCATGGGGAAGTTGACGTATTGGGATGCCCTGCGAAACAAACCATCGGTGCCCTGTCTTATGCACTTATGTGCAGACAACTGATGTCACTGGTGGCACCCTGGAAGGATCCGGAGGTGAAGAATTTGAGGGCAGTGGTCACTTTAACTGCGACAGGCAATGCGATGCCACCAGGCCCAGCTGGGAGCAACTTGGCATGAAGGAGACTGCAGATGTCTGCGACCACCAGGTGACTCACTCTCAGCCTCCGTATGCACTGCTGCTCAGAGAGGTCCAGGAAGCTGAGCCTCGGCCTGTAGACCCTCTCACGAGGGTAGTGCCTCCTGCGACATCGGTCCCTCTGTTGTTCCCCTCTCTGCTCTTGTGCAGGTGCCTGTGGTGCAGCACTGTGTTGTGGAGCTACAAATGGTGGAAGTGCACACCATGCCTGACGAGGACGGTGATGTTCCTCCTCCTCGGATGTACTGGTGAATGCAGCCATCGCACCCACCCCCATCCTGAGGGTGTCAGTGTGAGGGGGTACGAAAAGGTAAATATGTGGAAACAGAACAATTCTGAGTGTGAACCAAGAATTTTCAGTCTAAACACAAAGATCTCCCAGCCAAACGTTTGTCTGAGAGAACTGAGTGCCCTGCTGCAATAACTCACCTTTTATCCCCGTCTGTCAAACAGGGATTTAATTAGAATCATAGAAAATTTATGGCACAGAAGGAGGCCATTCAGCCCATCGTGTCCACGCTGGCTGAGAAACGAGCCATCCAGCACTAATCCCACTTTCCCACAAAATGTCCAAATGGCTGCTGGCTGCAACCCGTCGAGTTTCCCATGCCGTGTTTCACACAGCACAGGAACACGTTGAGACAGCACTGAAATCGCTTGCCAACATAATTAATTAGGTTAATGCAGATTTCAAGTACTTTAAGTACTTCAATTGTTGGTTTAAATATCGTCCCGCCGGCTTTAATAGCCTTCTGGGTTCGGGAATGGCGGGCGCACCCAGATGGGTCTGGGTCGTGCGAGTTTTTCGGCGGGTTGGAGTCGGGATTCCTTCCCTCTCTGGAAATGCCCGATTTTATGTGCCCCCCCGCCTCCAACCCACCCGGACTTCAAAGTTAAAATCGTGCTCACTGTGTCAGCCTTAGCATTTCCCGTGTAACATAGATACTGACATGATATGAGGCCACCTCCTACCATTGTTCTGGTTTTAAATTCCAGTCCTGTGTCCAGAGGCCGTTCAGGTTGGGAATCAATTGCTGGCGATTGCTTGAGTTCACATGATTAATCCGTTTAATTGCACACTGCAGCAGTAATCTGGAACTTCATGGTACTTAGAGCCCTTGTAAGACCTCTAGCTTCAGTTTAAAAAAAGAACTCTGGAAAAAGACTAAGAATTTCAAAAGAAATTGTTGCATTGGACTTAGTTTTCATTGGTTCATTAAACTTTTGGCCGCATACAGTGACATCACAAGTCTCGGCCAGACCGGAGATGATTGTGTAACTCTTTCATCAATCGTACCTGGAGAATGCGCTGCTCTAAGTGACTGGGATTGACTTTACGCACAGAATTTGTACATTGTAACTATCCTCCACTCACTGCATTTTGCTGGAGAAAAATTCCTGCTTTTATCGGGAAACTCTTCTGTAGTTTTGGCCATGAGTTCTGTTTGCTGTAGTTTGTAGAGACTCTGTTTAAATAGACTCTGTTTGCTGATTAAATATACTCTGATGGCTGAGTAAATAGACTCTGCTGTAGTGCAAAGAGACTTGGTTTAAATAGACTCTGTTTGTTGTAGTGCACAGTTTAAGTAGACTCTGTTCGCTGTTTGCTGAGTAAATAGACTGTTTGCTGTAAAATAGACTCTGTTCGCTGTTTGCTGAGCAAATAGACTCTGTTTGCTGTAAGTCCTGCGGTAAGCTCCGCCCCGCATCCAACTCATTGGCTGCCACAGTGGTGTCAATACTCACTCTGTAAACTTTTTTCTAAGGGGCGGATTTCCCTGTTTCTGCACCTGCAGTTATTCGGTTGCCTGGGTGCAGAGAACACAGTAAAATCAGGTGGAGAGGAATGCATTAATTTAAATGCACGGAAAATCAGGCAGGTGCCTTTTATGGGCCCGTGCTCCTCCCCACTCGATTTTCCTGTATTTACCGCACCCTGGCAATTCAGCATCCCCAGTTGCAGCAATAGGGAGACCTGGTCCTAAGTAATTCTAATCTGCCGATTTATTCTGGTTTCTGTAAAAACTTGCCTCTGACAATAAAATCAAATGAGTGCTTTAGCCCGAACTATAAGGTCTGTCTATGTAGTATTTCTCCACCAGTTCAGAGAAACAAAGAGAGTACAATCAAATCTTGTACTATTTGTCAGTGCATGACCCAGAGTTATGAGAGTTCATCTTTCACCCTGAGGCCTGCTGCAACAACAACAACAACAATAACAACTTGCATTTATATAGCACCTTTAACATAGTAAAATGTCCCAAGGCGCTATTCCACATACTCCACATAGAGGCTTAAGTTTCAGCTTGCAGGGGCTTGCCCATGGAAGCTGGCTTTTGAGGTCAGCATGTGCAAAGAGTATTGGGAAGTATTACTATTTATAGAAATTATATTTTGTAATATTAGAAATTACACTGTGTGTTATTGGAAATTGCACAGTACGATATTCGAAGTTACATTGTGCAATATTAGAAATTACATGGTATGATATTAGTAATGACAGTGCAAGACTGTAAATTATACTTTGCAATATTAGAAACTGCAATGTATGGTATCAAAAATTACACTGTTTAATATTAGAAATTACACTGTGCTATTAGAATAGATACTGTATGATAGAAATTATTATATTAGAAATTACACTGCACAATTAGAAAAGATACTGTATGATATTAGAAATGACATTGTGCAAAGTTATAAATTACTCTGTCATATTGGAAATTACACTGTGTGATGTTAGAAATTACTCTGGGTAATATTGGAAACTACACTGTGCAATGTTAGAAATTATTCTGTGTAACATTGGAAATGACTGTGCAAGATTAAAAATTATTCTGTGTAATATTGGAAATTACACAGTGCAATATTAGAAATTATTCTGTGTAATATTGAAAATTACATGGTTCAATACCAGAAATGAAACTCTGTGGTATTATAAATTATATTGTGCAATATGAGAGTATGAATGCTGAAATGATTTGAATGAAATATTCTATCCAGTCCTTCAATTGTGTCATTGACCCTTTTATTTTAAATAGGTTATTGCCTCAAACTGGCAGGCAAATTAATTTCATATTAATGCGCTAATTATTTAGATGCTATTATCATGGTTTAATTTCCAGGCTGTGCTTCTTTTTGTTCAACGTTCCTTAAACGGTTTTCTTAAATTCCATTGTATTGCTGTTGGCCTGTTTTCTGATGTGGAGATGCCGGTGATGGACTGGGGTTGACAAATGTAAGGAATCTTACAACACCAGGTTATAGTCCAACTGTTTTATAATAGTTTTATAATAAAACAGTTGGACTATAACCTGGTGTTGTAAGATTCCTTACATTGGCCTGTTTTCTAGTGCTGCCCTTAATTTAATCCGTCTCAGAGCTCCGCTTGTAAAAAGTTTGCTTTTTTTCTAAATTCTCCCAACTCCATATTGCTCAGCTCTGCATTCACGGACTCTTCAGTAATAGTACGAGTGATGTGATGATAATTTGTAACTCTCACTACAGAGTTTCCACCCCCTGACTCATCTCTTGGATATAGATGAGTGTCTATTGATTGCTGTCGTCAGTATCAGTCCATGCTGTTCCTAACGATTTGTTTTAAAACTGCAGTGGGCACCTATCACTGACTTCCCTGCTCAGTCCATCAGAATACCCATTGTTACCTTTTAGATAACTAATGGCAGTGATCGCAGATAGACCACAGTTTTCAATTTCATTACTTAGAGTGAATGAGCTCTTTGATTAGGGTGAGTCAGGCTGTCTGTACAACTCCTTCCTGCACTGATGAAATCAGTCAGGTAATAATGCTGCATCGCTGTTCACTACAAACAATGTCTACAAACAAGAAATAATCACAGCCTGGGGAATAGAGCCAATCCTTCAGTGTCAATTTATTTGGCTCACAAGCTATCAGGCCCCAAATGGTCATTAAAGCAGCGGCATTAAATAACATTCACTATTTATATCTCACCGTAGTATGTCCCTACTGCTCTGTGATAAAACAATACATTCTCTTGTCGTAATGCAGCAAATTAGAAATGTCAACAACCAAATTAAGAGCGAGGGTGTGGTTGCGATAGTTAATTGAGGCTATAATTAATTGGAATGATTTAGTGGGTCCTACAATAGAGCAGGGGCAAGAAGTGATCGAACTGTAAGTGAGGGTAATTTTGACTTTGAGGCGATGGTATAAAACGGGCAATATACTCTCTCCTCATTTTTCTTTCCGTTGACTTCAATGGAAATAAAAATCAGGAGAGACGTATAACGGGCAGCTGGTCTGATATCGCCCGTTTTACACGATCGCACAAGGTCAAAATTACCCTCACTGTAATTAGCTGGAACTCCCCATTTTAGCATAGAATAAGAACATAAACATAAGAACATAAGAAATAGGAGCTGGGGTAGGCCAATCGGCCCCTCGAGCCTGCTCCGCCATTCAATAAGATCATGGCTGATCTGATCCTAACGTCAAATCTAAATTCATGTCCAATTTCCTGCCCGCTCCCCGTAACCCCTAATTCCCTTTACTTCTAGGAAACTGTCTATTTCTGTTTTAAATTTATTTAATGATGTAGCTTCCACAGCTTCCTGGGGCAGCAAATTCCACAGACCTACTACCCTCTGAGTGAAGAAGTTTCTCCTCATCTCAGTTTTGAAAGAGCAGCCCCTTATTCTAAGATTATGCCCCCTAGTTCTACTTTCACCCATCCTTGGGAACATCCTTACCACATCCACCTGATCAAGCCCCTTCACAATCTTATATATTTCAATAAGATCGCCTCTCATTCTTCTGAACTCCAATGTGTAGAGTCCCAATCTACTCAACCTCTCCTCATATGTCCACCCCCTCATTCCCGGGATTAACCGAGTGAACCTTCTTTGTACTGCCTCGAGAGCAAGTATGTCTTTTCTTAAGTATGGACACCAAAATTGTATGCAGTATTCCAGGTGTGGTCTCACCAATACCTTATATAACTGCAGCAATACCTCCCTGTTTTTATATTCTATCCCCCTAGCAATAAAAGCCAACATTCCGATGGCCTTCTTGATCACCTGCATACTAACTTTTTGATTTTCTTGCACTAGGACCCCCAGATCCCTTTGTACTGCAGTACTTTCCAGTTTCTCGCCATTAAGATAATAACTTGCCCTCTGATTTTTCCTGCCAAAGTGCATAACCTCACATTTTCCAATATTGTATTGCATCTGCCAAATCTCCGCCCACTCACCCAGCCTGTCTATATCCCCTTGTAGGTTTTTTATGTCCTCCTCACTCTCTACTTTCACTCCCATCTTTGTATCATCTGCAATCTTTGATATGTTACACTGATGGATCTGATGGATCATCCATAGCCATTAGTGGGGAGAACCATATTGGATATTCAAGGGCTTTATTCTGGTTATGCAAGTTCCTTCTTTTAAAATGTGTTTTTTGCTTTGGACTGGAGCTATATCTCTGCTGGTGAAAACACAAACCGATGTGAGACAGCTTTTTGGAGGGAGTCTCGTACCTTTTGACTTTGGGGCCTTGGCTACCAGATGTGGATCAGATTTCCAAGTTGTGCAGATACGTTTTGTGGCGATGCATTCTATAAAAATCACACCGAATCATCAAGGCTCAGAGCAGCTAATAAAGTAAGGGACGGAGAAAAACAAGTGAAAAGTAAATTGATTGTTAGCAAGACTTCAAAAATGACAAGAGTTCGAAATGTAATAATTAAACATAAAGGCAATGCGTTTTTTGCCGCAAAATGCAAATGTAGGTTCTTTATTTTGCAATTGGCAAGCTACGTTATACTTGAGTTTCGTTATCAGCAAAGTTAAATCTATAAAAATCAACGCAGTCGGATTCAGTTGCTGAAACGCTGTGATAAATTAAAGTTGAGTTCTTCGCTAAGTGGGACATTTAACAAGGCAGCGAGTGCCAAGCTGCAGTGGTTCCTTTTTTTTTGGCTGTGAAACTGATGCTGCTATATTTGGTTACAGTCGCTGTTGCTTAGGGCAACAAGCCACATGTTCGTTCCTGTGAAGGTAACGGTGTGATAAAGGGTTTGAGATTAATTTCTAGTGACTGCGATATCACAACGGGCTGTATATTTTTGTTAGCAATTATAATGTGCAGCGATTTTAACATGGATATATGTAGGGTGATGAGAATTCCAACAGATAGTAAGGCATGAGTGTAACATTAGTACAACAGCGTTTCAAGAAGAAGGCGGCCCACCACCACCTTCTCAAGGGAAACAAGGAATGGGCAATAAATGCCGGCCTTGCCAGCGACACCTACAGCCGATGAATTAATATATTGACAAAATGAATGGAGCCTATTTTGGAGAAATCCGAATACAGCTGGTATTTCTCACCAAGAATATGGGGTGTAAAATCGGGCGGAGTGTAAAATCGGACGGGATGTGAATAGGACGGGTGGTAAAATCGGGCGGGTGTAAAATCAGGTTGCACAGCAATTTGACAGCCCCACCCGATTGACTTCAATAGAGGGTATAATATGGCAGTGTGTCAAAATGGCGTGCCAACCAGTCCCGTCAGGTTAGGTTAAAATTGCCCTCATTTAATGAGTGATTAACATATTTAATGGGCTTTGAGATGAAATGGTGAAGGTGAGTACCCTGGAACCATTTAAGAAACAATTGAATGCTAGAATGAGGGAGATTCTAGGATCTCTCTGGATGGATGAGTTACGATGGCCTTCTTGATCCATAACTATTTTGTAATCAAATCCTTGCATTTCTGTAGTGACCTTAATATGTTCCCACAAACAGCAACGTGTTGAATGACTAGTATATCTGTTTTTATTGGGTGCGTGTCAGCTGAGGGAATAATGGTGGCCAGGGCAACGGAAAAACTCACTGCTATTCTTCAACTAATTGTCACAGGATATCTAATGCCTGCCTCTCAATTTAACGGAGGAGAGCATATCCGAAAACGTACAACGTCCCTTGGTCCTGCATTGGAGCGGCTGCCAACGAACTCAAACCCATGGCCTTTCTGACCAAGCGACAAGATTATCAACCAACTGAGCCGCGCTGCCACAAATCGCCTTTTAACAGCGTGGTCTGTGCTTTTCTGATGATAGTATTTAGCCACCTGCACCTGCACAAAAAGGAAAATTCCCAAAATGCATGCTCCATTCATCTTAATGATGAGTAGTTTTAAACACAGTTCAAACGCTTCATTAAACATTTCTCCAGGGACCTCTGGCGAAAAAAAGAAAATCTAATGAAAGTTCTAGCCTTAGTAAACACCGGGAATTTCCTCAAGGGCTCTCCCTGTCGGCTGACGGAATTTCAACGGAAGAGCAACGGGAACCCCGGATAGATGTGAGAACGGCTAAATTACAGCGTCGGATCCGGAGACCCCTCCCCCCCCCCCCCCCCCCCCACCCCGAGGAAATGTTTTTGCCCATAAAGTTTCTAAAAGTGCGAGCTGATAACAGCACAGCGAGGGAAACAGTGCATCTGGGACCTGAGTGAACAGGGCACGCAACCATTGAGATTTAAGGGTTGGGAGATAAAGACAGGAAGGACGGAGAATGAAAGGGGGTGAATTCAACATGAAATCAGGTATAGAAAGAGAAATTAAGAGAGAGAGGAAGAAAAAGAGACAGAAGGAAAAGTAAGAAAAAAATCATTTAAATTTAAAATTTGGCATTTTTAAAATCTCCCCTTAAAAATTCAAAACCTGAAGGAATGAGACTCCACACTTGTAATAGTTAATTTTCGGTGGCAGAGAGATTGATTGACAGTCATTAACACTTATCACATTGTCAACAGGGTACTAACACTTATAATTACTAGTCCTCAATATCTGCGGCGAGTTTAGTTCCTATCAACCAGCAACTTCACGCCGTTCAGTGCATTTCACTGATGAGGCAGGCAGCGAGATGCCGTTTTCGCGAAGCTAACGTCAGCAACTTTTGGATATTGGCATTTAACCGTGCGTCTGCCCTCGCCAGAAGTTGCTGCGCCATTTACGCGGAAGTAACGGCGAGCTCCATTAGCCTCGACATTACTTTGACAGCAAATTCTGGCCCGTTGTTTCTCCCTCCTACAGTATTTTACTTTTGTACAAGATTTATGACGCCACTTCAGCGAAATGCTCTGTGCGCTCATCTATTTACCAGTCGCATGGAATTACAGGACACTCATTTTAAACTTAAAAAAAACACAACAGAATAAGGACATGAAAAAAAATCTGGAGTGAGACAAAAATGAACAATTCGACCCTTACAGCTTGCCAGAGCCCGTGTTTGATTATTGTTTTGTGCGCTCCCTCCATCGCCAGCCATTTGCTCGACTGCATAGAGTTTGTGACGCAGAGACCTGGATATTAACTCGGAGCCAGGAAATGAGCGGGCGTTGGGGGGGGGGCGCGAGGATTCTCAGACGGGAAACCCGCGAGCAAGGGTTTGCTGCACGCCGCGACAATTTTGACGTGGGACGTCTTGAAAAATTTTCTCAATAAGTTTCGTGTCCGACAGCTAGTCAGATTGACAGGCTGGCTGCCCGTCGGGCGGCAAAGCAGCCGGGGAGAGATCAAAGTCTTTGGGGTTTGGGTGGGGGGGCTCGAGGAGATTTTGGAGTCTTCGGGGCTTTGATGGGGGTGACATCATGGGGGAGGAGTTTGGGGCGCATTAGACACCCGTGCTGGAGCCATTAAATTCAAAGGTCTCTTAAATTCAATTCAAAAATCACCTAATTAACATTTCATAATCAGGTAAATTGTACCTGCCCGCCTGCACTAAGTATGGACCCGCCTCTGGTGAGTAGGTTACTTGCACGCATTCAAACGCGCCTCCGTTAAACCCGGGAGTGGGCGCATTGGAGCCGGGTTGCGGTTGCACTGGAAAAATCTATTATTTTAACTTCCCACTCGTCCCCAACTCACACTTCTTGGGGGTTAAAACTCCGCCTCCCCCCCCATAGAATCAGAAATTATAATTAATACGCATTAGGGCTAATTTTCTGGGTGATGATGTCAGAAATTTGGGCACACACGGGTCTAGAGAAGTGTCCAATATTGCGGGCAGCACGCGTCCTGCACCGGAAGTAAGTACACATTTGTAAAAGTAAATTTTCAGTGCCAGAGAGCTTGTTTGCCAGTCATTAAGACTCACCATGCCGTTAAAATTCTGGTTAGACCAAAAAAACTGAGCGTATTTTTTTCTGGTGAAAATAATTAGTTTCCATCTGGGCAGGAGAGGAACTTTGCGCTGGTCCAGTCGGGATCCAGCCGGTGAGCTGTCCTTCCCGAGCAGCTTTCGCAGGAGCAGGGAATCTGATAGAGCAACTTCCGGATTCCTGCGTTTGACTGCGCCTGCCGGAAGTTGCTCTTCCATTTGCCCTGAAGTAACCATAAGCGCTGAGTGCTGTTATTTTCAGAGCAAATTCTGGGCCAATATTTAAATAAGGGTGTTACACTTGTTGTAGGACCCTCTGAATCTATGGCCCTGATTTTAACTGGCCCCATCTGGCGGAAAGCGGGCGGGGGCGGGGGGATGCAGTTAAAATAGCGGGTCTCAGCTACCTCCACCGATCCCGCTTCCAGTATCCCCGATATTAACCTGCTCTTTTAAGCAGGGAGCTGAACACCCGCAGGAAGGAAACGCGGTCCTGCTTTAAATATGCAGATCGGGTCGCGATGGTGTCATCAAGACCCAATCTGCAATTTCCTTACCTCTCCCCCCGATCACGGCCAGGCATCCCCTTCCCCCCCTCCGGATCACGGCCAGACACCCCCTTCCCCCCCGGATCACGGCCAGACACCCCCTTCCCCCCCCGCCCCGGATCACGGCCAGACACGTTCAAAATTATGACGCTCTTTTTGATAGATAGGGAGAAACTGTTTCCACTGGCAGGAGGGTTGGTAATCAGAGGACACGGATTTAAGATAATTGGCAAAAGAGCCAGGGGTGAAATGAGGAGAACTTTTTTCTACGCAGCGAGTTGTTATGATCTGGAATGCACGGCCTGAAAGGGCGGTGGAAGCAGATTCAATAATAACTTTCAAAAGGGAATTGGGTAAATATTTGAGAAGGAAAAATTTGCAGGGCTATGGAGAAAGAGCAAGGGGGAGTGGGACTAATTGGACAGCTCTTTCAAAGAGCCGGTACAGGCACGATGGGCTCCTTCTGAGCTGTAAGGTGCTATGATTTGTGTCCAGGGTCAAACAATGGGGGGAATGAAGGATTGTAGCAACATAAAGCTGTTGGAAAAGTGTGCAGATAGTCCCGTGTCGATAGTCACACACTAGCTGCACCCTGGACTGGAAGTCTTTGTGGTTCACGAAAACCTCTACTATTGTGGGCAAAGGGCCTCCTTGGGTGCTGTAAGATTCTATGCCTACTTGAACGAGGTACTGGAAGGTGAGCAGTGCCCAATGAACTGTATCCCTGTGAGTAATGTATTCAGCAGCACAATGGTGTCTAGAAAGAAATTTACACTTGGGTAAACTTACATTCATTGAAAGAATTGCCGTGCAGACGGATCTGAAATGTCTGTCCTGTTGTCTAACGCAATATTCTCATTGACCAGCACTGCTTGTCGCTGAACGTATTGCTGCTGTTGGCGGCAGTCACATCCCAGGCGCTGGCCGAGCTGTGGCGTCAATCAAGAGTGCAATTTGTGACAGGGGCTACATTTAATTACTGGCCAAGGTGGGAAAAGAAGAATTAACTTGCATCAGCAAAATCCACTGATTCCGTTTCGTTCTGCCGTTTGAGAGACCAGTTCATGGAAAAAGAGGGCGTGGGCCAGACTTTGAGCGTGTCAGATCAACAATGGGTCAACAGCAAAATACCACGGATGCTGGAAATCTGAAATAAAAACAGAAAATGTTGGACATACTCAGCAAGTCAGGCAGCGTCTGTGGAGAAAGAAACAGAGTTAACGTTTCAGGTCGATGACCCTTCGTCGGAACTGGAAGAAGTTGAAGATAAAGCAGTTTTTAAGCAAGCAACGATGGATGTCGTTGGTGCTGTTGGACATGTGTACGGTACAGATCCAAAACACTGCACCACACTTCACGAAGCGTCCTTCTCCACATGCTTACACACTCGCCACTATTACAAGCCTCACAACTCCCATCTTGCATGCACGCTGCCAGCTATTCGACCATAGCAGTCACACTCGCCAAACGCCTCACGAGACTCTCACCGCCCTTCTTTCTTGCAGGCGAAGGTGGTGCACAACATCAAGGCAACGGGCTGCCACCAGAGGAGGAAGAGCCCGCCTGCACACCCTCTCCCCACCTTGAAGAGAGAGTGCTGACCATCGTGGGAAGGAGCAGAGGGGAGGCCATGGCCACTGGCCACACTGGAGGAGACGTCGCGCAGCGTTTCTTTGTACCTAATTGTCTTTGTCGCTTCTGACTCCTCCCTCACCCCGCACACTCTACATAACAACAGCCCGTTTTACACCTCACCTGATTTTCTTTTCCATGTGCATGAGTATGCGTGTGTGTTTGCTTATTTGTGTGCACATGTATGTGTGTGCATGTGTGTATGTGCGTATGGGTATGCATGTGCGTATGAGTGTAGGGAGAATTACAATCGTTGATCATTGAGGGGTTACTGGAGTCTTTGAGGCTTGAGGTGCATTGCCCTCTCTCACAATGAATTGATTTTGTTCCTTTTTATTCGTTCATGGGATGTGGGCGTCGCTGGCGATGCCGGCATTTATTGCCCATCCCCAATTGCCCTTGAGAAGGTGGTTGTGAGCCGCCTTCTTGAACCGCTGCAGTCCGTGTGGTGAAGATTCTCCCACAGTGCTGTTAGGAAGGGAGTTCCAGGATTTTGACCCAGCGATGATGAAGGAACGGCGATATATTTCCAAGTCGGGATGGTGTGTGACTTGAAGGGGAATGTGCAGGTGGTGTTGTTCCCATGTACCTCCTGCTCTTGTCTTTCTAGGTGCTAGAGGTCGCGGGTTTGGGAGGTGCTGTCGAAGAAGCCTTGGCGAGTTGCTGCAGTGCATCTTGTGGTGAAGGGAGTGAATGTTTAAGGTGGTGGATGGGGTGCCAATCAAGCGGGCTGCTTTGTCCTGGATGGTGTCGAGCTTCTTGAGTGTTGTTGGAGCTGCACTCATCCTGGCAAGTGGAGAGTATTCCATCACACTCCTGACTTGTGCCTTGTAGATGGTGGAAAGACTTTGGGGAGTCAGGAGGTGAGTCACTCGCCGCAGAATACCCAGCCTCTGACCTGCTCTTGTAGCCATAGTATTTATATGGCTGGTCCAGTTAAGTTTCTGGTCAATGGTGACCCCCAGGATGTTGGTGGTGGGGGATTCGGTGATGGTAATGCCGTTGAATGTCAAGGGTAGGTGGTTAGACTCTCTCTTGTTGGAGATGGTCATTGCCTGGCACTTGTCTGGTGTGAATGTTACTTGCCACTTATGAGCCCAAGCCTGGATGTTGTCCAGGTCTTGCTGCATGCGGGCTCGGACTGCTTCATTATTTGAGGGGTTGCGAATGGAACTGAACACTCTGCAATCATCAGCGAACTTCCCCATTTCTGACCTTATGATGGAGGGAAGGTCATTGATGAAGCAGCTGAAGATGGTTGGGCCAAGGACACTGCCCTGAGGAACTCCTGCAGCAATGCCCTGGGGCTGAGATGATTGGCCTCCAACAACCACTACCATCTTCCTTTGTGCTAGGTATGACTCCAGCCACTGGAGAGTTTTCCCCCTGATTCCCATTGACTTCAATTTTACTAAAGCTCCTTGGTGCCACACTCGGTCAAATGCTGCCTTGATGTCAAGGGCAGTCACTCTCACCTCACCTCTAGAATTCAGCTCTTTTGTCCATGTTTGGACCAAGGCTGTAATGAGGTCTGGAGCCGAGTGGTCCTGGCGGAACCCAAACTGAGCATCGGTGAGCAGGTTATTGGTGAGTAAGTGCCGCTTGATAGCACTGTCGATAACACCTTCCATCACTTTACTGATGATCGAGAGTAGACTGATGGGACGGTAATTGGCCGGATTGGATTTGTCCTGCTTTTTGTGGACAGGACATACCTGGGCAATTTTTCACATTGTCGGGTAGATGCCAGTGTTGTAGTTGTACTTGTGTTTCCATTTTATGCAACAACATCAGCTAGAACTTGCATTTATATTGCACCTTTAACGTAGAAGGACATTTCAAGGTGTCTTACAGAAGCATATATTACCAGTATTGTATACTGTCTATACAATTTACACATGTAATTCCTTGACCACATTCAAATGGCATACATGCAATTTTTTAGGAACTAAACTTAGTAGACATTTACTTGCGTTTTTGGCCTTTCTTGGGAACCAATTGAGCAGTTATATATGTCAGCCATTAGCCATTACTTCCCTATCTTCATGTCAGATAGAAGATAAGCAGTTCCTACCAATTGTTTTGGAGAGATGAGAGGCGCTCCAGAGTTCAAAGTATCAAAATTGCTTTTTTAATCACCCACTGCTCCTTCACTGGGGGAAGATGGAGTTTATAATTATCAATAAAATTCTTTTGGAGAGATGGTCTGCAAAGGGGATCCGTATGGAATCCAGACATCCCCATCGAGGGTCAGCCAGGCTTACCTGAGCAATTGTAACTCTACTATCAAATCCCAAGACCCTACTTAAATTATTTCCTCCAGCTACAAAATATTATGGTGTCAGTTTTTACCTCCAACTGATTTTTTATTTATAGGAATGGGAAAGCTTCCGAGCTTAATACCTTTATCTAGCATAGATGTTTCTTACAGCTTAAAGAGGCATGTTATGCACTTGTTAAAATTAGTGCCATGCACAGGAAACAGGAGGTGTATGTAGAAGCAAGTCAGCTGATCAGTTGTCATGGGATCAGAACATTTAATGCTTCACTCTTAAATTACTCAGAATCAGAACATTTAATGCTTCACTCTTAAATTACTCAGAATCAGAACATTTAATGCTTCACCCCTAAATTACTCAGAATCAGAACATTTAATGCTTCACTCTTAAATTACTCAGAATCAGAACATTTAATGCTTCACTCTTAAATTACTCAGAATCAGAACATTTAATGCTTCACTCTTAAATTACTCAGAATCAGAACATTTAATGCTTCACTCTTAAATTACTCAGAATCAGAACATTTAACGCTTCACTCTTAAATTACTCAGAATCAGAACATTTAATGCTTCACTCTTAAATTACTCAGAATCAGAACATTTAATGCTTCACTCTTAAATTACTCAGAATCAGAACATTTAATGCTTCACTCTTAAATTACTCAGAATCAGAACATTTAATGCTTCACTCTTAAATTACTCAGAATCAGAACATTTAATGCTTCACTCTTAAATTACTCAGAATCAGAACATTTAACGCTTCACTCTTAAATTACTCAGAATCAGAACATTTAACGCTTCACTCTTAAATTACTCAGAATCAGAACATTTAACGCTTCACTCTTAAATTACTCAGAATCAGAACATTTAATGCTTCACTCTTAAATTACTCAGAATCAGAACATTTAATGCTTCACCCTTAAATTACTCAGAATCAGAACATTTAATGCTTCACCCCTAAATTACTCAGAATCAGAACATTTAATGCTTCACCCTTAAATTACTCAGAATCAGAACATTTAATGCTTCACCCTTAAATTACTCAGAATCAGAACATTTAATGCTTCACCCTTAAATTACGCAGAATCAGAACATTTAATGCTTCACCCCTAAATTACTCAGAATCAGAACATTTAATGCTTCACCCTTAAATTACTCAGAATCAGAACATTTAATGCTTCACCCTTAAATTACGCAGAATCAGAACATTTAATGCTTCACCCCTAAATTACTCAGAATCAGAACATTTAATGCTTCACCCTTAAATTACTCAGAATCAGAACATTTAATGCTTCACCCTTAAATTACTCAGAATCGGAACATTTAATGCTTCACCCTTAAATTACTCAGAATCAGAACATTTAATGCTTCACCCCTAAATTACTCAGATCAACTGCCATATAATCCAATGTGTCGGAGACTCTGGGATGAAACAGATACAATTGGGGGAGACACTTGACTTCGGCCCAAAAACCGCTGCGCAGTCGGTGGCACCGTATTCACCGCCCGCCCATTTGTGCTGGCGTGAAGCCCCATCACAATGCCGCCAGCTCTGGGTGGCACAATATCAGGAGACCCGGCTGGCAGGAAGGTAGATCCGTGGGGGCAACGAGCCTGGGTGATCGTGAAGGTGGGGGTGGGTGGGGAATGTGGGGGTGGGTGGGTGGCGGATGTCCAGGACGGCATTGACACGTCCTGGCCCCACGGAAAATATGTTTTCACTCACCAGGCAGCGGCCATCAGGTGAGCCCCAGAGGGAAAGGACAACAGGGGTGTGGAGGGCAGTTGCGAGACAGCTGCATCTCTCAGCACTGCTGTGGAGCCCGGAAGAGCTGGCCTGCTTGCCAGGCTGCATCCACGCCAGGTAAAACTGCGTGTCGCCTGCTCCACTCAGGGGCAGTCCGATTTCGCAGAGGAGCCCCTAAAGAGGCGGTAGACTCCTCGTGCAAGGGGCCTGTTTTAGGCCGCAGCCGGGGACTCCTGAAAAATCGCCCGACCCAATATGGCGTCGGACATGTTTCAGGCGCCCTTGGGTCCCGGGAAACAGCGCGGTGTAATTGGTGCTTTCGGCCCCGGTCCTCCACCCAAAGAAACGGGGGCTGGGGGGGGGGGGGGGGTCCAATCTCTTCCCCCCCCTCTCTGTCTGCCTATTCGGGTGAAATTCTAAGCTGGCATTCTTCTTACCACCTGGTGTGGCGGGCCCCCTCCGGTCCGTGCCCTCTCCCGGGCATTCTGGCATCTCTTCTATCAAGGTAAACACCGAGGCGTGATTGAGTGATGGATGCATGGTGAACCGCTGCATGCATTGGTGTGGGTGGGTTGAGCGTGAGGGAGATGCATGGGAGGGTGCGTGTGCAACATAGCCATGAGATTGTATGAGGATTGGGGTGTGTGTTAGTGTTCGAATGGGGACAGGGGCGGTGAGTAAGTGCGGGCAAGGTGAGGATGATAGTTGAGTGGATGTGAGGAGTGATGCGAGAGCGTTGTGGTGGCAGTGCAGAAGGGGTTGTGTGGTGGTGGAGGTGATGTGGCAGACGGAGTGTGGGAGAATGCGTAAGTATACTCACTTTGCCTGACCTGGTTAGATCATTAAATCTCTTCCGGCACTGGACCCAGGTTCGTGCCACATTGCTGCAGCTGCTGACCTCCTCGGCCACCTCCAGCCATGCCTTCTTCGTGGTGGAGGGAGGGCACTTCCTCCCATCAGATGGGAAAAATATTTCCCCCCTCCTCCCCACCCCATCCAGCAGCAGCTGGAGTGAGGAGTCTGAAAATCTTGGGGCAGCCTTCCCTCTGGCCTGCTCCATGGTGTAGCATTGGTTGTTTGCTGCAGGAGGAGCATTGGTGGACTGCCCCTTTAAATAGGGCTCCTCCAGCTGACAGACCTTACTGCGCATGCGCAGTCCGCCCGCCGCGCAGCTTACCAGCGGGAAACCCGGAAGGACAGGTAAGTGGCTCCAATTATCCTGTAATTGCGTGCGGAGCACACTGATTTCACCGGGTGCGTTACCCACGCGCCCAGTCGACCCCCCCGCTGAGAACCCGCCGCCCTGCTAATATCGAGCCCCAAAAGTTTGGTCAAAGAGGTAGGTTTGAAGGAGCATCTTAAAGGAGGGGAGTGAGGTAAAGAGGTGGAGAGGTTTAAGGAGGGAATTCCAGAGCTTAGGGCCTAGGCAGCTGAAGACACGGCCGCCAATGGCGGAGCGATGAAAATCGGGGATGGGCAAGAGGCCAGAATTGGAGGATCGCGGAGATCTCGGAGGGTGGTAGGCACGGAGGGGGTTACAGAGATAGGGAGGGGCGAGGCCATGGAGGGATTTGAAAACAAAGATGAGAACCAGGCTAACTCAGCACAAACTGAGAATGGAACCTGGGAGATTTCACCAGCTAATGAACGCAGAATTTTGGTACTGAACAACAAATGGCTGAAGGTTATCTTTTCACAACTTTCTAAAGCATTCAGCTTTCTAAAGCATTTATAATGGGCTGAGTGTCACATAAAGGCATCGCTTTTTTCTGATGAAAGGTCATCGACCTGAAACGTCTGCTTTTCTCTCTCCATAGATGCTGCCTGACCTGCTGAGCCTTTCCAGCATTTTTTGTTTTAATTTCAGATGTCTAGCATCCGCAGTATTTTACTTTTGTGGAACATTTAGAAAGCGGTGCGTTATCATCGACTCAAGCAGAAAAATAGTACAGAACCATTACAGCTGTTCCTTAAATGTCAAGAATCAAATTAGCTTCTTATCAATTCATTAATCGGATATGAATCACCCCACTGATACCAATCTGCTGATTAAACTTATTAAATTGTCAATAGAAGTGGACTACAAAGTGCTTATTTTTATAGCTTATTGATAATAACTTATTGACCAAAATGTTTTAATTACTTTTTATTTAGAAGATGCATATCTTTTCTTTCATTCAACACGATTAGGGCCCAGCATTGAGTGGAGAATACTGGATTATTTCCCACTTGGAAAAGGCAGCAGGGAAGTACTGGATATTTTTGGGGGAGGGGGAGGACGCAGAAAAGAAAAGTAAAGAATGTTCATTTTTAACGATCTTTAAATGTAGATTTCCGTTGCTGTATATGCAGCGAGCCAGGGTGCTGCCTGAAAAGAAAGAACTTGCATTTATCTACGCCTTTCATGATCTCAGGACGTCCCAAAGCGCTTTACAGCAAATGAAGTATTTTTGAAGTGAAGTCACTGTTGTAATGTAGGAAAGGCAGCAGCCAATTTGTGCACAGCAAGATTCCACAAACAGCAATGTGATAATGACCAGATCATCTGTTTTAGTGGAGTTGATTGAGGGATAAATATTGGCCAAGACACTGGGCAGAACTCCCCTGCACTTCTTCAAAATAGTGCCATGGGATCTTTTGCATCAACCTGAGAGGGCAGACAGGGTCTCAGTTTAACGTCTCATCAGAAACATGGCACCTCTGACAGTGCAGCACTCCCTCAGTACTGCACTGGGTGTGTCAGCCTAAATTATCTACTCAAGTCTCTGGAGTGGGACTTGAACCCATGACCTTCTGACTCAGAGGACATAGGGCCTGAGTCTCGGGTGACCAGAGCGAGCAGGCTTGAGTCACCCTGCAGCTCCTGTGCCCCTTTCACCAGCTATCCAAACGCTGGTTAAATTTTCGTGTTAGGAAAGTGCATAGTCCAGTCAGTTTCCCCATTAAGAAAGATTCATAATTAACTTTCAAAAGGCTTCAAACTAAACTGCAGTTATACTGCATTTAGGATGAAGCCCGGGCAGTACAAGTCTACTTGCCTTTAACGTGGTCTGCAGATAGTTTGGCAGGTGGACCCTAGGCTTTCATGTGCTGCTTTCCATCAACTGAAAAGAGGCTGTATAACTGTCCCTGAAATTATTGGCAATCATGGTGCTTTTTCCACATCTCTGACAGCCTTATAGTGTCCTGTGTTCAATTCTCTGTAAGACATGGTAATACATATTCAATTCCCCGCCAGTCTATTTATGGTCTAATCACCTAGCAACGTGGTGATGTGTACAAAAGGCACTTTCACATTTTGAAAGTACAGTTGCCTTGATGTGGAAATAGCATTCTTAATTAAGGCTGAGGTCCAAATTCTTGCAAGGTTTTCAAACTACAAGAGATTTGGATTTAATATGTTGATTTCCCAATTGGTTGCACCTGATTAATGGGCACGAAATTGGGCGTAATTGATTGGAGAAATGGGCTGAGACCCATGACATCATATTTGCCCCCTAAAAGCTCCATCCTCTAGTACCCTAACACCCCCTTCCCTAATATCCAACTGTTTCTCATGGCCTCTCAGGTGAAATTGTTCTGTGCAATAGTAGCATATAAATACTTCGACCCATTTGTATGAATTTCTTTTGTCTGCTATTTTTACAGAGACTTTAACCTGTTTCTTTTAAAAGAGTTAGTATCTTTGTTAAAACAGCAGGCCAAAAAGTCAATACAGTCATATACTGATGTAGCACAGTGTGTATACTGATGTAGCACAGTGTGTATACTGATGTAGCACAGTGTGTATACTAATAAAGCAGCAGTATACTAATATAGCACAGTGTGTATACCAATATAACACCGTATGTATACTAATATAGCACAGTGAATATACTAATGAAACAGTGTTTACTAATACAGCACAATGCATATACTAATATAGCACCGTGTGTATACTGATATTGTACAGTGTGTAAACTGATACATGGGGACCTTTGAAATCAGTCTTATCTGATTACCACTGATACATTCTCAAATTTATTTTGGGTGGTGAATTGATGAAAAAGAAAATTGATTTCCTCCTGAAATTTTTGATTAAAAAAATCTCCGCAATGTCCCATTTTATTCTTACCAAAAATCAGGTTCTCATTGTGCCCACAATGTTAGGGCACGGGGTGAAGAGTCTTGCTAATGGTTACAGCGAAGTTATTAACAAAATGGATACCATGCTTGTAATCTACAGCACACACCGCGAAATGAAACTTTCATCAACTATTTCATAGTTCAGTCAGACTTTAAAACTATTTGTTCTTCACAATGGTAGAACTGTCATATCAGTGGCCCGTAAATGACTGTCAGTCTTGGGAGTGATGTGCTGCTTCAAGTATTAATTTTAGCAGTCAATATTTTGCAGTGCACAATATTTGTGAAATGGTTTGACAGTATTTTGTGATGATGGAAACTTATATTAAATTATTACTTTTGGAACTGCTATTGAGGCTGATAAAGGTGGTGACTGTGAATGGTGTAAATGATTGCGAGTTATCTTTTAGCTTAACTCTGCCCTGTTAGTCGATTGCTTGTTTTCTTGAAGCTCAATGATGTTCAAAAGTGATTTTTACAGATTTTATTCCTTTTTTTTGTGCTCTAAATCTTTTTCCCCTAATTTTCTCCCAGTTTTTTTTTTAAATACCTAAAATTTTCCAGGTCTTTAAATCAGCAGTAGAAAGTGATGTTAAAGGACCATAATGATATTGCAGAATTCATAAACTGATGCTACACACTGAATAAGCCAATATTGCACCCTGCCATTTCTCCCACCTTTCATTTTAGTACCTTGTTTGACAGATTAATCCAAACGTTTGAATGTTTGCATAACCTTCTCCATTGTAAATCCACTGGGGTTAATTTTAACCTAACCTGCCAGCTGGGAAACTGACAGGATCGGGTCGGGGGCCCGTTTTACACCTGACGCCCGATTTTATTTTCCATTTCGAGGTTAGGTTGAGATGACCCTCTCCGGCTGCAGTCAGCGATCAGCCGTTGTTTGTCTATCAGCCGTCTCGAAGTTTAATTCGTGATTCGCATAAGCGGGGAAAATGAGGAATTTAAATATGCATAACAGTGGATTTCAGTGCAAATATCTTCATATTCACGAAGCTGCGACAGATTACGAGACTAACAACATTTTGAATAATGCAAAAGCAAAATACTGTGGATACTGGAAAGCTGAAATAAAAACAGAAAAGTGTGCGTAGCATTTACACCTCTTCTGGATCCATCTTTTGTTTCTATATTTGTCTCATCACCTTGCACATTATCCCTTTTATCATTTAATCACTCCTGCCCTCCACCCTATCATAGGCCTTCCCCTTTTGTTCTTTTTCTGCCCCTTTTTGCTCAAAATCTGTTCATCTCTGGCATGTTCCAGTTCTGTTGAAAGGTCATCAACCTGAAACGTTAAGGACATAAGAAAAAGGAGCAGGAGTAGGCCATACGGCCCCTCGAGCCTGTTCCACCATTCAAGATCATGGCTGATCATCGACCTCAACTCCACTTTCCTGCCCGATCCCCATATCCCTTGATTCCCCTAGAGTCCAAAAATCTATCGATCTCAGCCTTGAACATAATCAATGACTGAGCATCCACAGCCCTCTGAGGTAGAGAATTCCAAAGATTCACAACCCTCTGAGTGAAGAAATTCCTCCTCATCTCAGTCTTAAATGGCTGACCCCTTATCCTAAGACTATGCCCCGTAGATCTAGACTCTCCAGCCATGGGAAACAACCTCTCAGCATCTATCCTGTCAAGCCTCCTCAGGATCTTGTATGTTTCAATGAGATCACCTCTCATTCTTCTAAATTGCAGACAGTATAGGCCCATTCTACTCAATCTTTCCTCAGAGGACAACCCTCTCGTCCCAGGAATCAATCTAGTGAACCTTCATTGTACCGCCTCTAAGGCGAGTATATCCTTCTTTAGATAAGGAGACCAAAACTGTACACAGTACTCCAGATGAGGTCTGACCAAAGCCCTGTACAATTATAATAAAGATTTCCTTACACTTGTACTCCAACCCCCTTGCAATAAAAGCCAACATGCCATTTGCCTTCCTTATTGCTTACTGTACTTGCATGCTAACTTTTTGTGTTTCCTCTACGAGGACACCCAAGTCTTTCTGAACACCAACATTTAATAGTTTCTCACCATTTAAAAAATGTAAGGAGTCTTACAACACCAGGTTATAGTCCAACAGCTTTATTTGAAATCACAAGCTTTCAGAGGCTTCCTCCTTTGTCAGGTGAGGAAGGAGGAAGCCTCCGACAGCTTGTGATTTCAAATAAAGCTGTTGGACTATAACCTGGTGTTGTAAGACTCCTTACATTTGTCCACCCCAGTCCATCACCGGCATCTCCACATCATTTAAAATATATTCTGTTTTCCTATTCTTCCTACCAAAGTGAATAACCTCACATTTCCCCACATTATACTCCATTTGCCATCTTCTCGCCCACTCACTTAACCTGTCTATATCCCTATGCACGCTTTTTGTGTCCTCCTCACAGCTTACTTTCCCATCTAGCTTTGTATTGTCAGCAAACTTGGATACATTACACTCTGTCCCTTCATCTAGGTCACCACCACCTTCTCATGGGCAATTAGGGATGGGCAATAAATGCCGGCCTCGCCAGTGACGCCCACATCCCATGAACAAATAAAAAAACTATTATTATAGATTGTAAATAGCTGAGGCCCAAACGCTGATCCTTGCGGCACTCCACTAGATACAGCCTGCCAACTTGAAAATGGCCCGTTTATCCCTACTCTTTTCTGTCCATTAACTAATCTTCTACCCACACTAATATATTACCCCCAACCCCATGAGCCCTTATCTTGTGTAACAACTTTTTACGTGGCACCTTATTGAATGCCTTTTGAAAATCCAAATATACGACATCTACTGGTTCCCCCTTATCTACCCTATTAGTTCCATCCTCAAAAAAATCTAATACATTTGTCAAACAAGATTTCTCTTTCATAAAACCGTGTTGACTCTGCCTAATCATAATATGATTTTCTAAGTGCCTTGTTACCACTTCCTTAATAATAGGTTCCAGCATTTTCCTGACGACTGATGTCAGGCTAACTGGCCTGTAGTTCCCTGTTTTCTCTCACCCTCCTTCCTTGAATAGTGGGTTTATATTTGCTACCTTCCAATCCCCTGGGACCGTTCTACAATCTCGGGAATTTTGGAAGATCACAACCAATGCATCCACTATCTCTGCAGCCACCTCTTTTAGAACACTAGGATGTGGGCCATCAAGTCCAGGGGATTTATCAGCTTTTAGTCCTATTAGTTTCTCCAGTACTTTTTCTCCACTGATATTAATTACTTTACTCTCATTAGCCCCTTGGTTCTCCACTATTTCTGGTTGCTTTTTGTGTCTTATACTGTGAAGACAGATAAAAAATATTTGTTTAACATCTCTGCCATTTCCTTATTCTCATTATAATATCTCCTGTCTCAGCCTCTAAGGGACCAATGTTTACTTTTGCTACTCTTCATTTTTTGCATACTTGTAGAAGCTCTTACAATCCGTTTTTATATTTCTTGCTAGTTTACTTTCATATTCTGTTTTCTCCATTTTTATCAATTTTTTGCTCATCCTTTGCTGGTTTCTAAAACTCTCCAATTCTCAAGCTTACTACACCTCTTCTCAACATTATAAGCCTCTTCTTTTAATCTAATACTATCCTTAACTTCTTTAGTTAGTCACGGATGAATCACTTTTCCCATGGAATTTTTATTTCTCAATGGAATATATATTCATTGAGAATATTGAAATATTTATTTAAATGTTTGTTATTGCTTATTTACTGGCATATCTTTTAATCTAATTTCCCAATCTACCTTAGCTAACTCACCCCTCATACCTATGTAATTGGCTTTATTTAAGTTCAAGACTCTAGTTTCGGTCTTAAGTACATCACTCTCAAACTCAATGTGAAATTTTATCATATTATGATCACCCTTCCCCAGAGGATCCTTCACTATGAGATTACTAATTAACCCTATCTCATTACACAATACAAGATCTAAAATAACCTGTTCCTTGGTTGGTTCCCATACATATTGTTCTACGAAACTACTACAATGTGATTTGTCCAGTCTATATAAAGATTAAAGTCCCCCATGGTTATTGCATTCCCTTTGTTACAAGCTCCTATTATTTCTTGATTAATACTCTGTCCAACGGTATAGCTACTATTAGGGGGCCTATAAACTACTCCCACCAGTGATTTCTGTCCCTTGTTATTTCTTATTTCCATCCATACTGATTCTACTTCCTGATCTTCCGAGCCAAGATCCTTTCTCACTACCGTCCTTATGTCATCCTTTATTATTAGGGCTACACCCCCTCCCTTTCCATTCTGCCTGTCTTTTCTCAATGTCATGTACCCTGGAATATTTAGTTCCCAACCTTAGTCACTTTGCAACCATGTCTCTGTAATATCTACTAGATCAAACCCATTTATCTCTATTTGTGCCACTAAGTCATCTATCTTGTCATGAATACTTCACCTATTCAGATAAAGAGCCTTTAATTTTAACTTTTTTTACCATTTTTCCCTGCTTTTACCTTTTCGCTGATGCACTATTACTGTTAAACTCTCTGTCCCTTCCTGCTGCAGTCTGCTTACCTTTACCTAAATCACTACACTGCTCTGTTGCCTTGACATTTCTCGTTTAGATTTCGAAATTTTCCCCTCACCTGACCACCCCCCCTCCCCCCTTTTTGGTTTAAAGCCCTACCTTTAGGCCTATTAACTCTGTTTCTCTCTGCACAGATGCTGCCTGACCTGCTGAGTGTTTTCCAGCATTTTCTGTTTTTATTTTACATTAAATAATGCATTAGTTCTCCGTGAGCGACAAAGCATTTACATCAGCAGCCAGGGTTTTGGCCGATGGTACTTTATCCTTGCCCAAGTCACAGTAATGGAGAAAACTGTTGGCCGACTAGCAGGTAGACTTTGCGATTTGTTAGACAAGGGAGCACGAATCCTTTGTCAGCTTACCGTGAATGAGATCTCTCCAGCAATCAGCTGCATGAGAAGTGCCACATCCACATATAGAACACCCTTTCAGGCCTGCAAATCTTCGATCGTGTCCTGCCGCTCAGCGACATGAAAGATTTTGATGCCCTGAGTTTAGAAGGCTGAGGGCTGATCTAATTGAAGCCTTTAAATGATAAAGGGATTCGATAGGGTGGACACGGAGAAGCTGCTTCCTCTGGTGGGAGGGAATTGTCCACTGCCTGCTCCCTATTTCTCTCAAACTCTCCCTCCAGCAATTTCTCTGCCTCTCTGGTGCTCAGATTCCTACGTCTTGCAGCAGTGGACATCATTGTCCCTTCCCGTGCTGACATTTTTCATCTTTAGTTAGTTTGATCCATTTTAAAGTTCATGTTACTTGCATATAATATCGGCTTGTGCGTGTTCTAGTGCTGAGGGAGCGCTGCACTGTCGGAGGTGCCATCTTTCAGAAGAGACGTTAAATCAGGCTTGTGTGAGGCGCTTTATAAATACAAGTAATTTCTTCTTTCCTTTGAAGGCTCAAGCTCGAACTCTCGCTACTAAAAGAAAGAACTTGAAAGGGAGAACTTGCATTTATACGAACGTACAAAATTGATGGGCAGGAAAAGACCAGCTGTTCCATCAATCCTGCCCCACTCACACCATGGTGGTCGGAGCATCGCGACTAGACACTTAATATCGATAGATCCAGTTCAGACGGACCAAAACCGCTGTGTATTTTTATTTTGGGTTTCAGAAGCCTGTAATGCAGGAACAAAAAAAGAAAGAGCAGTGTTTAGCCGATGGAGAGGGACAGAACAGCCCAAGGTTCGTGTAGCTTGGATCAATAGCGAACCAAAACAAAAAAAAAACCTGGCCTGAGTCTAGTTTGTTGATCAACAGAACAAGAGAGAAAAGTCACCCCCCCACCCCCCCCGCCACCAACACGCCTCCCCTCCCCCCCGCACTCGGTGGCCTCCAATCCTGTAGTCCTGAGTAGTTCAGTGTGATCGAATACTGCCACGTGACCTTCTTATCTTGACTGTCAACCCAATCTCATTGAACAGCACCTCATCTTTCGATTAGGCACTTTACAGCCTTCCAGCCTCAACATTGAGTTCAACAACTTTAGACCATAACCACTGCTCCCATTTTCTCGGACAGCAGGTGCTGGTAATGGTTCTGCTGTTGCCATTTACACCTCCTCTGGACCCATCTTTTGTTCTTTCCTCCCCTCCTGCTCCCACCCCTTTTCCCCTGGCTGTGTACGTGCTTAAAAACTGTTGACTCTCTAACTTCTTCCAGTTCTGACGAAAGGTCATCGACCTGAAACGTTGACTCTGTTTCTCTCTGCGCAGATGCTGCCTGACTTGCTGAGTATTTTCCAGCATTTTCTGCTTTTATGTTCCTCATCTTGACTGTAAGTTGAGCTGCTGCAGGAAAGAATGAATAAAAGTCTCTCCATCTGGGGTACAGGAGCATATCCAAGCTGATTGTGTCACTCTCTATACATTGAGAAGACAGTGAATCACTACCGCGGACCTCTGGAAACAATAAAACGGGAGTGGCAGTGGGAATCACTCGCAACATGCTAGCAGCCACCAGTTCAATGCTTATCACCCACTTTGCATTTGAGCCTTTGACTCGGTGATTGATGTGGGTCATTGAGACCTCCTCAAAAGGAAGGCCAGAAATACCGTTAAAAGGGGTATAAATAGTTTTCGTTCACAGTGGAACTGTAAATCATTTTGTCTGGTGACTGCCAAGCAATACATTGGTGCGATCTAACATGCCTGCTGGGCGTAAAAGCTTCACGAACCCTCTATGGAAAGCATAGATCACAACCGTATGCGTCTGAAGGCTGGCAGAAATAGGGTGAAGTTACAGTCAAATTTGCCGGTGATAGATGCACGTGTATTGTGCCTCCTGAAGAGGGACACGGGAGAGTTATTTAGGCCCTCTCACAGCAGTAACAAAATATACTTGTATTCATCCTGGAAATAACACCAACATTTAATAGTTTCTCACCATTTAAAAAATGTAAGGAGTCTTACAACACCAGGTTATAGTCCAACAGCTTTATTTGAAATCACAAGCTTTCAGAGGCTTCCTCCTTTGTCAGGTGAGGAAGGAGGAAGCCTCCGACAGCTTGTGATTTCAAATAAAGCTGTTGGACTATAACCTGGTGTTGTAAGACTCCTTACATTTGTCCACCCCAGTCCATCACCGGCATCTCCACATCATTTAAAATATATTCTGTTTTCCTATTCTTCCTACCAAAGTGAATAACCTCACATTTCCCCACATTATACTCCATTTGCCATCTTCTCGCCCACTCACTTAACCTGTCTATATCCCTATGCACGCTTTTTGTGTCCTCCTCACAGCTTACTTTCCCATCTAGCTTTGTATTGTCAGCAAACTTGGATACATTACACTCTGTCCCTTCATCTAGGTCACCACCACCTTCTCATGGGCAATTAGGGATGGGCAATAAATGCTGGCCTCGCCAGTGACGCCCACATCCCATGAACAAATAAAAAAACAATTATTATAGATTGTAAATAGCTGAGGCCCAAACGCTGATCCTTGCGGCACTCCACTAGATACAGCCTGCCAACTTGAAAATGGCCCGTTTATCCCTACTCTTTTCTGTCCATTAACTAATCTTCTACCCACACTAATATATTACCCCCAACACCATGAGCCCTTATCTTGTGTAACAATCTTTTACGTGGCACCTTATTGAATGCCTTTTGAAAATCCAAATATACGACATCTACTGGTTCCCCCTTATCTACCCTATTAGTTCCATCCTCAAAAAACTCTAATACATTTGTCAAACAAGATTTCTCTTTCATAAAACCGTGTTGACTCTGCTTAATCATAATATGATTTTCTAAGTGCCTTGTTACCACTTCCTTAATAATAGGTTCCAGCATTTTCCTGACGACTGATGTCAGGCTAACTGGCCTGTAGTTCCCTGTTTTCTCTCACCCTCCTTCCTTGAATAGTGGGTTTATATTTGCTACCTTCCAATCCCCTGGGACCGTTCTACAATCTAGGGAATTTTGGAAGATCACAACCAATGCATCCACTATCTCTGCAGCCACCTCTTTTAGAACACTAGGATGTGGGCCATCAAGTCCAGGGGATTTATCAGCTTTTAGTCCTATTAGTTTCTCCAGTACTTTTTCTCCACTGATATTAATTACTTTACTCTCATTAGCCCCTTGGTTCTCCACTATTTCTGGTTGCTTTTTGTGTCTTATACTGTGAAGACAGATAAAAAATATTTGTTTAACATCTCTGCCATTTCCTTATTCTCATTATAATATCTCCTGTCTCAGCCTCTAAGGGACCAATGTTTACTTTTGCTACTCTTCATTTTTTGCATACTTGTAGAAGCTCTTACAATCCGTTTTTATATTTCTTGCTAGTTTACTTTCATATTCTGTTTTCTCCATTTTTATCAATTTTTTGCTCATCCTTTGCTGGTTTCTAAAACTCTCCAATTCTCAAGCTTACTACACCTCTTCTCAACATTATAAGCCTCTTCTTTTAATCTAATACTATCCTTAACTTCTTTAGTTAGTCACGGATGAATCACTTTTCCCATGGAATTTTTATTTCTCAATGGAATATATATTCATTGAGAATATTGAAATATTTATTTAAATGTTTGTTATTGCTTATTTACTGGCATATCTTTTAATCTAATTTCCCAATCTACCTTAGCTAACTCACCCCTCATACCTATGTAATTGGCTTTATTTAAGTTCAAGACTCTAGTTTCGGTCTTAAGTACATCACTCTCAAACTCAATCTGAAATTTTATCATATTATGATCACCCTTCCCCAGAGGATCCTTCACTATGAGATTACTAATTAACCCTATCTCATTACACAATACAAGATCTAAAATAACCTGTTCCTTGGTTGGTTCCCATACATATTGTTCTACGAAACTACTACAATGTGATTTGTCCAGTCTATATAAAGATTAAAGTCCCCCATGGTTATTGCATTCCCTTTGTTACAAGCTCCTATTATTTCTTGATTAATACTCTGTCCAACGGTATAGCTACTATTAGGGGCCTATAAACTACTCCCACCAGTGATTTCTGTCCCTTGTTATTTCTTATTTCCATCCATACTGATTCTACTTCCTGATCTTCCGAGCCAAGATCCTTTCTCACTACCGTCCTCATGTCATCCTTTATTATCAGGGCTACACCCGCTCCCTTTCCATTCTCCCTGTCTTTTCTCAATGTCATGTACCCATGAATATTTAGTTCCCAACCTTAGTCACATTGCAACCCTGTCTCTGTAATGGCTATTAGATCAAACCCATTTATCTCTATTTGTACCACTAAGTCATCTATCTTGTCATGAATACTTCACCTATTCAGATAAAGAGCCTTTAATTTTAACTTTTTTACCATTTTTCCCTGCTTTTACCTTTTCGCTGATGCACTATTACTGTTAAACTCTCTGTCCCTTCCTGCTGCAGTCTGCTTACCTTTACCTAAATCACTACACTGCTCTGTTGCCTTGACATTTCTCGTTTAGATTTCGAAATTTTCCCCTCACCTGACCACCCCCCCTCCCCCTTTTTTGGTTTAAAGCCCTACCTTTAGGCCTATTAACACAGTTTCTCTCTGCACAGATGCTGCCTGACCTGCAGAGTGTTTTCCAGCATTTTCTGTTTTTATTTTACATTAAATAATGCATTAGTTCTCCGTGAGCGACAAAGCATTTACATCAGCAGCCAGGGTTTTGGCCGATGGTACTTTATCCTTGCCCAAGTCACAGTAATGGAGAAAACTGTTGGCCGACTAGCAGGTAGACTTTGCGATTTGTTAGACAAGGGAGCACGAATCCTTTGTCAGCTTACCGTGAATGAGATCTCTCCAGCAATCAGCTGCATGAGAAGTGCCACATCCACATATAGAACACCCTTTCAGGCCTGCAAATCTTCGATCGTGTCCTGCCGCTCAGCGACATGAAAGATTTTGATGCCCTGAGTTTAGAAGGCTGAGGGCTGATCTAATTGAAGCCTTTAAATGATAAAGGGATTCGATAGGGTGGACACGGAGAAGCTGCTTCCTCTGGTGGGAGGGAATTGTCCACTGCCTGCTCCCTATTTCTCTCAAACTCTCCCTCCAGCAATTTCTCTGCCTCTCTGGTGCTCAGATTCCTACGTCTTGCAGCAGTGGACATCATTGTCCCTTCCCGTGCTGACATTTTTCATCTTTAGTTAGTTTGATCCATTTTAAAGTTCATGTTACTTGCATATAATATCGGCTTGTGCGTGTTCTAGTGCTGAGGGAGCGCTGCACTGTCGGAGGTGCCATCTTTCAGAAGAGACGTTAAATCAGGCTTGTGTGAGGCGCTTTATAAATACAAGTAATTTCTTCTTTCCTTTGAAGGCTCAAGCTCGAACTCTCGCTACTAAAAGAAAGAACTTGAAAGGGAGAACTTGCATTTATACGAACGTACAAAATTGATGGGCAGGAAAAGACCAGCTGTTCCATCAATCCTGCCCCACTCACACCATGGTGGTCGGAGCATCGCGACTAGACACTTAATATCGATAGATCCAGTTCAGACGGACCAAAACCGCTGTGTATTTTTATTTTGGGTTTCAGAAGCCTGTAATGCAGGAACAAAAAAAGAAAGAGCAGTGTTTAGCCGATGGAGAGGGACAGAACAGCCCAAGGTTCGTGTAGCTTGGATCAATAGCGAACCAAAACAAAAAAAAAACCTGGCCTGAGTCTAGTTTGTTGATCAACAGAACAAGAGAGAAAAGTCACCCCCCCACCCCCCCCGCCACCAACACGCCTCCCCTCCCCCCCGCACTCGGTGGCCTCCAATCCTGTAGTCCTGAGTAGTTCAGTGTGATCGAATACTGCCAAGTGACCTTCTTATCTTGACTGTCAACCCAATCTCATTGAACAGCACCTCATCTTTCGATTAGGCACTTTACAGCCTTCCAGCCTCAACATTGAGTTCAACAACTTTAGACCATAACCACTGCTCCCATTTTCTCGGACAGCAGGTGCTGGTAATGGTTCTGCTGTTGCCATTTACACCTCCTCTGGACCCATCTTTTGTTCTTTCCTCCCCTCCTGCTCCCACCCCTTTTCCCCTGGCTGTGTACGTGCTTAAAAACTGTTGACTCTCTAACTTCTTCCAGTTCTGACGAAAGGTCATCGACCTGAAACGTTGACTCTGTTTCTCTCTGCGCAGATGCTGCCTGACTTGCTGAGTATTTTCCAGCATTTTCTGCTTTTATGTTCCTCATCTTGACTGTAAGTTGAGCTGCTGCAGGAAAGAATGAATAAAAGTCTCTCCATCTGGGGTACAGGAGCATATCCAAGCTGATTGTGTCACTCTCTATACATTGAGAAGACAGTGAATCACTACCGCGGACCTCTGGAAACAATAAAACGGGAGTGGCAGTGGGAATCACTCGCAACATGCTAGCAGCCACCAGTTCAATGCTTATCACCCACTTTGCATTTGAGCCTTTGACTCGGTGATTGATGTGGGTCATTGAGACCTCCTCAAAAGGAAGGCCAGAAATACCGTTAAAAGGGGTATAAATAGTTTTCGTTCACAGTGGAACTGTAAATCATTTTGTCTGGTGACTGCCAAGCAATACATTGGTGCGATCTAACATGCCTGCTGGGCGTAAAAGCTTCACGAACCCTCTATGGAAAGCATAGATCACAACCGTATGCGTCTGAAGGCTGGCAGAAATAGGGTGAAGTTACAGTCAAATTTGCCGGTGATAGATGCACGTGTATTGTGCCTCCTGAAGAGGGACACGGGAGAGTTATTTAGGCCCTCTCACAGCAGTAACAAAATATACTTGTATTCATCCTGGAAATAACGAGTGATTGTGCGAGCGCAAATTATGTTGTCAGAAATGCCGCTAGGAGTTAATTGAAAATTCTGGGGTAATACACTGAATGTGCGGAGAAACGCTGACTGCAGCCCTGCGGTAAAGTGAAAATTCACTTTGCTGAGCAGTGTAGTTCTTATCAGTCGGAGAGAAAAAAGAACACTTGGGATTTCTTTTTTCCTTGGCGTTCGTCCCACGTCAAACAGGAGCGTCCGAGCTGTGACCCGAGAGCCATACGTGGCCCCCCAATCCAGGACAATCCGACCCCTCGAAGCCATTCATGCTGATCTGTATCTTAACTCTATCTACCCACCTTGGGTCCATAACCCACCTTGCCTAACTGAACTCAACTGTAAGCTTATAATCAGCAACCAGTTAATGTTGAATTACTGTGAAATTACTGAACTGTCTTTGTAACCTTTGTTATTTATTTCATCAATAATTATTTACGTACACACTGTTTAAGTTAAAGTGTCTAAGGTTAATAAATAATTGTTAGTTCATGACTGTTGTCTGACTTAGAATCGTAGAATCGTACAGCACAGAAGGAGGCCATTTGTCCCATCGTACCTGTGCCGGCTCTTTGAAAGAGCTATCCAATTAGTCCCACTCCCCCTGCTCTTTCCCCACAGCCTTGCAACTTTTTCCCTTTTTCAAGTATTTATCTGATTCCGTTTTGAAAGTTACTATTGAATCTGCTTCCACCACCCTTTCCAGCATTGCAAAAAAAAAAGCTTTTTTGAGTATTAGCAGGAAAGGGTTAATTCATTCACTCGGTGGTTTGTGCGGATCCTGATGGGAGGCAGGTAGTATAACTGCTAATACAATCTGAACTGGTTAACGTAAGACAATCGGAGAATCGAATTTAGGCATCGTTAACTCCTGGGCACGGACAGGGTGGTAAATCTCAGGCAATTCGTTGACAAGCGGTTCAGGTGAAGAGATTAAGAATTCTTCTGGTGCTCTTGATGAATGTTCTTGCCAGGATATCGATTCCAGTGTTCGTACAGTAACTTTCTCTGCTTCAAATATTTATCCACTGTACCGAATATTCCCTTGACAGCCGCCTCAACTATTTTCTGTGGCAAAGCATTCTATACTTCAACCACCCTCTCTATATACAGAGATTTCGACCTTACGTATCTCCTCACACTTTTAAATTGATGACCCCTGACTCACCAGTCAGAAGACATAGAGGTAGAGTTTAACTTTCGGGCGGTGGAGCTCGCCAGCTGTCCGGCCGCTAATATCGGCGGGAGGTTCGAGCCATTTCGCAGGTCGGCCCTCATTACCATGATGTCAGCAACCTGTGTGCCCCGAACGGGCGTCCCACCGCAGGTCGCGGATCTGGTGGTGGGGGGGGGAGGAACTGATCGCTGAGGGTGGGAGGCGAAGTCCGGGCAGCAGATGCTCCCCCTGGCCCCACAAAATTGCTGCTGCACTTACCTTTTTAGGGGCCACCCTAAGCTGGTGGATACTCAACTGCGCACTATTATGCATCATGTGCCAGGCACATCGCAGCCTACTCCCCTCCTATGGTTACCAGTCCTCTGCAACGTGGCTCCTCCATAACTTTGCCATTTAGATGCAGTCACAAAATTGGTGAATCGGCTTGGTGAAATGCCAATGCACTCTGATTTGTTCTATCCACTAACAGCACAGCTCTCTTCAAGACGCTAAATAAGTCAACGTTTCTTGACTTTTCCTTTGGCTTTTCCTTGCCAACTCACTGGCATGAAGAGTGGACATCAGACGTTCCTATAAATCACCATATCATCTCCGACCTTACAGGCAGTCAACCCGGATTCAACGAGGCTACCTCGCAGTGGGGCCGTTTCTCAACCGCTTTTGAACTGGACACGGACAGCGGACGCTGCACTTTTTTGGCTCCCCATTGCAGGAAGTTGGTGCCCGAAAGTCTGTGGATAGTTTGTGGGTCGGTTTAAATCTAACGAGCAGCGGGCACAGTTCGTTCGCTGCTCAGTGCAAAATCCAAGCCAATATTAACTGATGGTTTTGATACACTATTCATTCAACTGAACACTTTTGTGAATCTCAATTAATATTTCAATACTAAGTGTTTAGCATGGATGGTTCAGTTCCTCTTCTGCATTCTAATCATGCTTGTGCGTTCGCTGTGTATGTGTGCAAGGATTGGAGAATAATTAACCACATGACCTAATTCTATTTGAAGACTGAATACCAGTGCAGGCTTCCAAATATGTTTCATCTGACAACACCAGCAAGTGCGATGCTCTGTCAAATTTAATATTGAATACAAGAAAGCAGATTTAAGTGGCTGGGTGGAATCACACAATTTTATATTTACACTGGCGGTATTCTCTGGAAACAAAAAAGAATATTCTGATTTTGTTGTACATTCGGAGGTGCGTCAAAATGACACCCCGATTCTTGAAGGAGTAACTGGTGCTTCACTCATGATCGTCGACTTCAGCAACTGCTGGGATTGACCCTGGCTTTGAAATTAAACTGTGAGGACACGGTGTTCAATTGGTTAATAGAAAGAAAGAAATTAGATAGAAAGAACGAGAGAGAGAATGAAAGAGAGAAAGCAAGAAATAAAGAACTTGCATTTATAGAGTGCCTTAAAGCCAATGAAGTGTAGTCACTGTTAGAATGTAGAAAATGCAGAAGCCAATTTGCGCACAGCAAGCTCCCACACACAGCAATGTGATAATGACCAGATAATCTGTTTTAGTGATGTTGGTTGAGGGATAAATATTGACCAGGACACCGGGGAGAACTCCCCTGCCCTTCTTCGAAATAGTTCCTGGGGATCTTCTTTTACGTCCATCTGATAGGGCAGACGGGACCTCGATTTAATATTTCATTTGAAAAACGGTACCTCTGACAATGCAGCACTCCCTCAGTACTGCACTGGCACATCAGCCTATATTTTTGTGCTTAATTCTCTGGAGTGGGACTTGAACTCATCACCTTCTGACTCAGACTCAGACTCACTGAGCCAAGACTTAAAATAAAATACCAAAGTGTGAGCAGCACTGGCTGATTCATGCCAATGATCGTGACACCAGTCCATGAAGTCAATGGCTGATGCTGTAATGGAAATGATAGCAGCTGCTATTCTTACCACCTCCAGAATATGTCACTAAAGAGCAGTATGAGAAGAACATCAAAACAAAAGCAAAATATTGCAGCTGCTGGAAATCTGAAATTAAAACAGAAAATGCTGGAAAACACTCAGCAGGTCAGGCAGCATCTTCAGGACCTGAAACGTTAACTCTGTTTCATTCTCCATAGATACTGCCCGACCTGCTCAGTGTTTCCCAGAATTTTCTGCTTTAGTTGCAAGAACACCTGTTATTCTCACTTGCTCCACAGATGGCTCTGCATTCTGGCTCAGTCCGTTACCACAAACGCCGCGGTCAAGAGACATTCCACAGCTGATTCTACACTGCCGTTCTGGCAGACTCCCGATGTGGTTCCGGTGGGAGCTCAGGAAAACAGCTTGGAAATGTGGCTGGGACACGGATACACCAGGCACGCCCGATGTGGGAATTTCTTGGTCGGCCTACGAAAAGGGTGGAGACCTGGCCCGCCTCTTACAAGGCACCGATGTGGAGGAGGTGTGACCAGAGGGCAGTAGGAATTAGTACTCTGGCAAATTCCTGCTTCCCAAGCTCATATGACACCTGGTCTCTGTCTAGAGGCTGGTACGTCCATTCAAATGAGGCATGCTGGCCTCCTGAAGTGCACATGTAAGCTCACCGAGAAAGAACTTGCATTTCTATAGCACCTTTCACAACCTCAGAACATCTCAAAGCCAACAAAGTACTTTTGAAATGAAGTCACTATTATAATATGGGGATAATGCGGGAACTCGGTTTAATGTCCCATCCAAAAGGTGGCACCTTCAACAACGCAGCACTCCCTCAGTACTACACTGAACTGCCAGCCTATATTATGGGCACAAATCTTTGCAGTGGTATTTCTGACTCAGAAGTGAGAGTGCTACCAACTGAGCCACAGCTGGCACTGGGGTGGAGGTGGGTTCAGCCCAGGGAAGCATTCCTGCTCCCCAAGAGATAAGGCAAATATTACTTTTTTAAAATGGTTCATACTGGCCCTGTTGCTAACCTGAAGAAAGGTTTCTCCAGAAGGATTGGGCCTTGGGCACCTCTCCCCCTCCCCAGGTGGGTGCCAGAGTTTCCAGCAGTCTGGTGCTGGCAGGCGCTGATGCCCACTGGCCCCATGGAAATGAGTTGCCAGTCTCACTGACTCCACAAACTCCGGCAATCCCACCGTTTGCTCCACTAACTGCGAGGAACACTACAGTAGATTGACTCGTACTACAAGGTAGGCAAGCAATGCCAAGTTTCACTTGTCACACTCGCATGGGTAGTGATGTGAGTGTGAAAGATGGTGATCATTCGTGGTGCTTTTGACATTTTTAGCAGTTGGGTGAACGGCACTGCCCAAAGTTTCAACGAATTAAATGGAAACTTGCACAACTTCAGCGCTTGATTTTGGTGGGTTTTCATTCCTGCTGTTTTATTGCAAAGTAAATTCATTCATATTAAGAGACTGATTGCGGCAAAGAATTGAAGTTGGAACAATATATACTGAGGGCAATCCCACCAGTCCCTCGCCTGGTTCCATTCTTATTTATCCAGTCATAGCCAGAGAATCACCTGTAATGGCTTCTCTTCACACTCCCGCACAATTACCTTTGGAGTCCCTCAAGGATCTATCCTTGGCCCCATTCTATTTCTCATCTACATGCTGCCCTCGGCAACATCATCTGAAAACACAAGGTCAGGTTCCACAAGTATGCTGACAACACCCAGCTCTACCTCACCACCACCTCCCTCGACCCCTCCACTGTCCCTGATTTGTCACAATGCTTGTCCATTATCCAGTACTGGATGAGCAAATATTTCCTCCAACTAAATATTGGGAAGACCGAAGCCATTGTCTTTGGTCCACATCACAATCTCCATTCCCCAGCCATCGACTCCACCCCTCTCCCTGGCCACTGTCTGAGGCTGAACATCCTTGGCGACCCTGAGGTGAGCTTCCGACCCCATATCTGCTCCATCATCACGACCGCCTACTTCCACCTCCGTAACATCGCCTGTCTCCGCCCCTGCCTCAGCTCATCTGCTGGTGAAACCCTCATCCATGCCCTTGTTACCTCGAGACTTGGCTATTCCAATGTTCTCCTGGCCAGCCTCCCATCTTTCACCCTCCATAAACTTGAGCTCATTCAAAACTCAGCTGCCTGTATCCTAACTCGCACCAAGTCCCCTTCACCCATCACCCCTGTGCTCGCTGACCTACATTGGCTTCCAGTCCGGCAATGCCTCGATTTTAAAATTTTCATCCTTGTTTTCAAATCAGGAGAAATACATCGCACTAAAAAGCAAGAACAAACTAACCAGTAATGACACACCAAGGATAAATAAAGAAATAAGGGCAAAATTGAAAATAAAGAAAAAGGCATACACTAAGTACACAGACAACATAGAAAAGGATGACAAAAGGGGAATCAAAGAGGTTAGGAAAGAAGTCAAAAAAACAATTAGGAAAGCAAAGAGAAATGACAAAATTAATTTTTTTTTTTATTCGTTCACGGGATGTGGGCGTCGCTGGCGAGGCCAGCATTTATTGCCCATCCCTAATTGCCCTCGAGAAGGTGGTGGTGAGCCGCCTTCTTGAACCGCTGCAGTCCGTGTGGTGAAGGTTCTCCCACAGTGCTGTTAGGAAGGGAGTTCCAGGATTTTGACCCAGCGACGATGAAGGAACGGCGATATATTTCCAAGTCGGGATGGTGTGTGACTTGGAGGGGAACGTGCAGGTGGTGTTGTTCCCATGTGCCTGCTGCTCTTGTCCTTCTAGGTGGTAGAGGTCGCGGGTTTGGGAGGTGCTGTCGAAGAAGCCTTGGCGAGTTGCTGCAGTGCATCCTGTGGATGGTGCACACTGCAGCCACAGTGCGCCGGTGGTGAAGGGAGTGAATGTTTAGGGTGATGGATGGGGTGCCAATCAAGCGGGCTGCTTTATCTTGGATGGTGTCGAGCTTCTTGAGTGTTGTTGGAGCTGCACTCATCCAGGCAAGTGGAGAGTATTCCATCACACTCCTGACTTGTGCCTTGTAGATGGTGGAAAGGCTTTGGGGAGTCAGGAGGTGAGTCACTCGCCGCAGAACACCCAGCCTCTGACCTGCTCTCGTAGTCACAGTATTTATATGGCTGGTCCAGTTAAGTTTCTGGTCAATGGTGACCCCCAGGATGTTGATGGTGGGGGATTCGGCGATGGTAATGCCGTTGAATGTCAAGGGGAGGTGGTTAGACTTTCTCTTGTTGGAGATGGTCATTGCCTGGCACTTATCTGGCGCGAATGTTACTTGCCACTTATGAGCCCAAGCCTGGATGTTGTCCAGGTCTTGCTGCATGCGGGCTCGGACTGCTTCATTATCTGAGGGGGAACATTAAAAGAAATAGTAAAGTATTCTACAGACACATAAATAACAAAAGAAAAATCAGGATAGGGATAGGGCCACTAAGGGATACACATGATAAACTCAGGAAATGACAGCGAAATGGCAGAAATATTAAATAATGACTTTGCCTCAGGGTGACTAATATGGTGGGCAGAAGAAGAGATGAAAAAAGATGTAAAGACATTTAAGGTAGATAGGGGGAGATAATTGATAAACTAGTCAAACATAGAGAGGATAAAACCCCTGGTCCGGATGGATTGTATCCGCACATATTAAAAGAAGTTAGGGAAGAGCTAGCAGAGGCACTATTACATATCTATAAAAGATCTTTAGAAAAGGGAATAGTGCCAGAAGACTGGCGGACAGCTAATGTGATTCCTCTATTTAAAAACGGAGATAGAACCAGTCCAGGGAACTATAGACCACTTAGCTTAACATTGGTGGTAGGAAAGATAATGGAATCCTTACTCAATGATGTAATAGAGAAACATCTAGAAACTGAAAATGTAATAAAAAAATAGTCAGCACGGATTTCAGAAAGGGAAGGTCATGCTTGGCCAACCTTATTTAAGCCGTTGAAGACATATCAGAAAGGGTAGACAAGGCTAATGCAGTAGCTGTAATATTTGAATTTTCAAAAGGCCTTTGATAATGTACTGCATAGTAGACTCATGGCTAAGGTCAGAGCATGTGGAGTCAGGGGACAAGTAGCAGAATGGATAGCAAGCTGGCTAAAAAACAGAAAACAGAGAGTAGGCGTGACAGAAATCTGCTGTGGTTCACATGAAGAATGGGGGCATGGGTGAAGTACCAGAAGGCTGCTGATAATCTTGGGAAGGAAAGGGGACGGGAGAACTTGCTTTTCACCAAAATTGCTATCATTAGGTTTCTAATTTGGTTCTATTGTTGTTCAAACCAAAGTAAAGGGTCTCATAAAGTAAATTGCACTTTAGCCACATAGTTTTAACTATAATGACTTATTTAGTGTGACTAAGCAAAGTTTATTAGGCAGCTGACAGATGCATGCACTATTTGGGGAGGGTAAACAAGGCAAGGGAATGCACAATAAATGGGAGGATACTGAAAAGTGTAGAGGAAGTGAGAGACCTTGGAGTGCATGTCCACAGATCCCTGAAGGTAGCAGGACAGGTAGATAAGGCGGTCAAAAAGGCAGATGGAATACTTTCCTTTATTAGCCAAGGCATAGAATATAAGCCATGATGTGGAGATGCCGGTGATGGACTGGGGTGGACAAATGTAAGGAGTCTTATAACACCAGGTTATAGTCCAACAGCTTTATTTAAAATCACAAGCTTTTGAAGGCTTCCTCCTTCGTCAGGTGAGTGTGGGATTCCCTGAAAGGTACCGCATGTATAGTCAGAGAACAATGCCTGATGATTACAGATAATCTTTCCAACTGCCCGTTATCAAGGCAATCAAGGGAGTTGAATAGTGTTCAGACAGAGAGACATTACATACAAGACTACTGAATATACAAACGGTCAGAACACAAAGACAGAGAGAGAGAGAGAAACATCCGAAAGGAAGAGAAAGAGAGAGAATGACCAGTTGTATTAAAAACAGATAACTTTTTTTCGCTGGTGGGGTTACATGTAGCGTGCCATGAACCCAAGATTCCGGTTGAGGCCGTCCTCATGGGTGCGGAACTTGGCTATCAATTTCTGCGCGATGATTTTGCGTTGCCGTGTGTCTCGAAGGCCGCCTTGGAGAACGCTTACCCGAAGATCGGTGGCTGAATGTCCTCGACTGCTGAAGTGTTCCCTGACTGGGAGGGAACCCTCCTGTCTGGCGATTGTTGTGAGGTGTCCGTTCATCCATTGTCACAGTGTCTGCATGGTCTCGCCAATGTACCATGCTCCGGGGCATCCTTTCCTGCAACATATGAGGTAGACAACGTTGGCCGAGTCGCAGGAGTATGAACCATGTATCTGGTGGGCGGTGTCCTCTCGTGTGATGGTGGTATCTGTGTCGATGATCTGGCATGTCTTGCAGAGGTTGCCGTGGCAGGGTTGTGTGGTATTGTGGACGCTGTTCTCCTGAAAGCTGGGTAATTTGCTGCGAACGATGGTCTGTTTGAGGTTAGGTGGCTGTTTGAAGGAGAGTAGTGGAAGCGTGGGGATGGCCTTAGCGAGGTGTTCGTCGTCATCGATGACATGTTGAAGGCTGCGAAGAACATGGCGTAGTTTCTCCGCTCCGGGGAAGTACTGGACGATGAAGGGTACTCTGTTGGAATTCGCTACCACATGGAGTAGTTGAGGCGACTGGCATAGATGCATTTAAGGGGAAGCCAGATAAACACATGAGGGCGAAAGGAATAAAAGGATATGTTGATGGGGTTAGGTGAAAAAGGGTGGGGTGAGGATAATGTTGAGCATAAACAACAGCATGGACTGTTGGGCTGAATGGCCTGTTTCTGTGCTGTATATTCTATGTAATTCTATGTAATCTCTTTATGGCCTCGCCCCTCCTTATCTCTGTAACCTTCTCCAGCCCGACAATCCTCCAAGATCTCTGCGCTCCTCCAATTCTGGCTTCTTGCGCATCCCCAATTATAATAGCTCCACCATTGGCTGCCATGCCTTCAGCTGCCGAGGTTCTAAACTCTGAAATGTCCTCCCTAAATCTCTTTGCCTCTCCACCACTCTCTCCTCCTTTAAGACGCTCCATAAAACCTACCTCTTTGACCATGGTTACCTGTCCTAATATCTCCTTATGTGGCTTGATGTCAAATTTTGTTTGATAACGCTCCCGTGAAGCACCTTGGGACGATTTACTATGTTAAGAACATAAGAACATAAGAAATTGGAGCAGGAGTAGGCCAATCGGCCCCTCGAGCCTGCTCCGCCATTCAATAAGATCATGGCTGATCTGATCCCAACCACCAATCTAAAGAACACAAGAAGTCGGAGCAGGACCCGGCCACATAGCCCCTGGGCCCTCTCCGCCACCCACAGGGCATTGACCGATCCGAACTCAGCTTCATGTCCAATTTCCTGCCCGCTCCCCATAACCCCTAATTCCCTTTACTTCTAGGAAACTGTCTATTTCTGTTTTAAATTTATCTAATGATGTAGCTTCCACAGCTTCCTGGGGCAGCAAATTCCACAGACCTACCACCCTCTGAGTGAAGAAGTTTCTCCTCATCTCAGTTTTGAAAGAGCAGCCCCTTATTCTAAGATTATGCCCCCTAGTTCTAGTTTCACCCATCTTTGGGAACATCCTTACTGCATCCACCCGATCAAGACCCTTCACAATCTTATATGTTTCAATAAGATCGCCTCTCATTCTTCTGAACTCCAATGAGTAGAGTCCCAATCTACTCAACCTCTCCTCATATGTCCGCCCCCTCATCCCCGGGATTAACCGAGTGAACCTTCTTTGTACTGCCTCGAGAGCAAGTATGTCTTTTCTTAAGTATGGAGACCAAAACTGTATGCAGTATTCCAGGTGCGGTCTCACCAATACCTTGTATAACTGCAGCAATACCTCCTTGTTTTTATATTCTATCCCCCTAGCAATAAAAGCCAACATTCCGTTGGCTTTCTTGATCACCTGCTGCACCTGCATACCAACTTTTTGATTTTCTTGCACTAGGACCCCCAGATCCCTTTGTACTGCAGTACTTTCCAGTCTCTCGCCATTAAGAAAATAACTTGCTCTCTGATTTTTCCTGCCAAAGTGCATAACCTCACATTTTCCAATATTATATTGCATCTGCCAAATCTCCGCCCACTCACCCAGCCTGTCTATATCCCCTTGCAGGTTTTTTATGTCCTCCTCACTCTCTACTTTCCCTCCCATCTTTGTATCATCTGCAAATTTTGATATGTTGCACTCGGTCCCCTCCTCCAAATCGTTAATATAGATTGTAAAGAGTTGGGGACCCAGCACCGACCCCTGTGGAACACCACTGGTTACTGGTTGCCAGTCCGAAAATGAACCATTTATCCCAACTCTCTGCTTCCTGTTCGATAACCAATCCTCCACCCATGCCAGAATATTACCCCCAATCCCGTGATTTTTTATCTTAAGTAATAATCTTTTATGTGGCACCTTGTCGAATGCCTTCTGGAAGTCGAAATACACTACGTCCACTGGTTCCCCTTTATCCACCCTATACGTTATATCCTCGAAGAACTCAAGCAAATTTGTCAGACATGACTTCCCCTTCATAAAGCCATGCTGACTTTGTCCTATTAAATTATGCTTATCTAAATGTTCCGTTACTGTCTCCTTAATAATAGACTCCAAAATTTTACCCACCACAGATGTTAAGCTAACTGGCCTATAATTTCCAGCCTTCTGCCTACTACCCTTTTTAAATAACGGTGTTACATTAGCAGTTTTCCAATCTGCCGGGACCTCTCCTGAGTCCAGGGAATTTTGGAAAACTATCACCAAAGCATCCACAATCCCTACTGCCACTTCCCTCAAGACCCTAGGATGGAAGCCATCAGGTCCAGGGGATTTATCCGCCTTGAGTCCCATTATTTTACTGAGTACCATCTCCTGAGTGATTTTAATCGTATTTAGCTCCTCCCCCCCGAGAGTCCCCTGTTTGTCCAGTGTTGGGATATTCTTAGTGTCCTCTACTGTAAAGACTGAAACAAAATATTTGTTCAGCATTTTTGCCATCTCCATGTTTCCCACCATTAATTTCCCGGTCTCATCCTCTAAGGGACCTATGTTTGCCTTAGCCACCCTTTTTCTTTTTAAAGGCGCTATATAAATGGAAGTTGTTGTTGTTGTTATATATCCAAAGGAATTGGATATGAAAAATGCAGGGCAGTGTGGAAAGCGCAGGGGGAGTGGGACTAATTGGATAGCTCTTTCAAAGAGCCGGCACAGGCACGATGGGCCCAAACGCCTCCTTCTATACTGTATGATTCTACAATCTGAACTCAGTGTCATACTGAGGGAGTGCTGCATTGTTGTAGATGCCATCCTTTCAATGAGGTGTTAAACTGAGGGGGCCATCTGCTTGTCCAGGTGGATGTCAAAGATCCCGAGGCACTGTTTGAATAATCAAACTCTTCTAATGTCCTGGTTAACTGCTGGTACCAAACTTCCAGTGACCAACTGAAATAACGTAGCCATGCTTATGTAAAATGAAGAAAATGCACATAATTCGGGCATTTCAGAGTAATGACCAATATAACCAACACCAAACAAATTCTCCCATGGCCATTTGTGGGACATTGAACAGCTCCCCTATTTGCTGACATAATAACAGTTGCTGCACTTCAAAAGTAATTCATTGTGTGAAGTATTCTGACACATTTTGACACAATAAAGTGCTATAGAACACAAGAAATATATTTGTGTTATTGATCCTATATCTCTAACTGTATAATCCTTTATTTGAGCATATTTCGCAAAGGAGCCTTTAGAGTTGGAAGTAAAATAGGCAAAGAAGAGAAGGTGTTACTTTTTTCTGGAAAATCCTTTTAATCAACTTTGAGTGTTTGACACTTTCAATCCCACACAGGAAATTGCTGACACACTGCAGGATATGTTATTAAGACTAGTCAAAGCCCTAGTGATCAGCTCAGAAAACATAGCTACACGTGTATAATTTAAAGCAAATAGAAACACACATAGATCCAGGACATTTTGATATAATGGGTATAATACACGGTGTAGAACATAATTACCTGTGTTGAAGGAATCAAATTCCTTATGGTTGATGTAGACGGGCAATGTGAGAGGGCGCGTTATCTCGATGAATGATACAGGAGGAACATGCATTGAGTGTGGAGTTGCAGGCAGTTCCTGGATATAATCTGACATCGTGCTGCCAGGAATACCAACATAATCTCCCCCAAGAGCCTGGAAGGATCCAGAGGTGTTAAAAAATTCAAGGCAGCTGTAACGTTTCCTGCTGCAGATAGAACGGTTGGATTGACTGAAGCAATGTTCACAGTTACATAGAATTACATAGAATTTACAGCAAGGAGCAGGCTGTTCAGCCCAGCTGGTCCATGCTGGTGTTTATGCTGCACACGAGTCTCCTCCCACTCTATTTACTTCATCTAACCCTATCAGCATATCCTTCTATTCCCTTCTCCCTTATGCACTTATTCAACTTCCCCTTAAATGCATCTATGATAGTCACCTCATCTAATCCATGTGGTAGGGAGTTCCACATTCTCACCACTCTCTGAGTAAAGAAGTTTCTCCTGAATTTCCTATTAAATTTATTGGTGACTGTCCTATATTTATGACCCCTAGTTTTGGACTCCCCCACAATTGGAAACATCTCTACATCTTCCCTATTAAACCCCTTCATAATTTTAAAGACGTCTATGAGGTCACCTCTCAGTCTTTTTGCTAGCGAAAAGAGCCCCTGCCTGTCCAGTCTTTCCTGATAGTTGGAGCGGTGAAATTATAGATTCCTCCGGTGATGATCTCCCTTGCCTAATCTGATCTTCCTTCTGTACTGCTCTTCAGACAGACCAAACTACATCAAGGATTAAACAAGATGGCTGCACTTTCCCTTCAAACTCTGGGGGCTTCCCTTCTTAATTAAAGGCACTGTCATTTTTGGTGCCAGGACTCTGGGAGAGCAGCGGCTTGCAACCTCTGCGTGGCTCTCTTCCTTCTCGCGTGTACCAGTGTGCCACTGCTCTCAGTCAGAGGGCCGCTAGGGAATAGGGTCGCCAACTCTGGTTGGACGTCTTCCTGGAGGTTTGATCACATGACCGCTCGCCTCCAACTGACCCGCCCAGTCGAACAACCTTTTTTCCCCATCTCCAATATTTTCATAACTAATAAATGAAAGTGTTCGACTCCCTTCGCCCCACCAGTGGCAGCCGTGCCTTCAGCCGTCTAGGCCATAAGCTCTGAAATTCCCTCCATAAGCCTTTCCATATCTCCATCTCTCTCTCCTCCTTTAAAATGCTCCTTTTAACCCCTTTGACCAAGCTTTAGGTCAGCAATCCTAATATCTCCTTTTGTGGCTCAGTATCAACTTCTGTCTGTTTACGCTCCTGTGAAGCGCCTTGGGACGTTTTACTACGTTAAAGGCGCTATATAAATGCAAGTTGTGGTTGTTCAAAGAAAATGAAAGAAGCACACAATCTTTTTAAAGTCACTATGATTTTTCTCCCGGGTTGCTCGCAGCAGTTTTAGGAGACTAATCTTTAGCTCCTGGAGACTCCAGGATAATCCTGGAGGGTTGGCAACCCTTGTGGGGAAAGACCCATGTTTTCCATACTTAAAACCTCCATTCTCAAGGCCCGTGAAAATTCACATCCCGAATGCTGTCAGATAAATATGGATGGCCCTCTTCATGTTGCAGCAGTGGAAGTACTATACATATCCCACTCCAGAGACTTGAGCCCATAATCCAGGCTGACACTCCCAGTGCCGGTACTGAGGGAGTGTTGCACTGTCGGAGGTGCAGTCTTTTGGATGAGACGTTAAACTGAGGCCCCTTCTGCCCTCTCAGATGGACGTAAAATATCCCATGGTACTATTTCGTAGAAGAGCGGGGGAGTTCGCCCTGGTGTCCTGGCCAATATTTATCCCTCAACAAACATCACTGAAACAGATTATCTAGTCATTATCACATTGCTGCTTGTGGGATCTTGCTGTGCGCAAATTGGCTGCTGCGCCTCCAACATTACAACAGTGACTACACTTCACAATATTACTTCATTGGCTGTAAAGTGCTTTGGAATGTCCTGAGGTCGTGAAAGGAGCTACATAAAATGCAAGTCTTTTTTTCTTTTTTCCAATTCACCCCACAAAGAGTAAAATCAGTCCTGCCAGTTGAAGTCTACACGGCCAGACTCCATTGCAGGAGGCATTCCTCCATTTTCAATATTTTTTAACCTAACTAGGCATTCCTGATGAGCTGTTCTGTTCTGCGTTTGACTGGATGTGGCCGGGGAGAATAGTTTAAAAATGGGATAACATATGTCTTAAAAATAGCACAGCGGCACGTTAAATGTTTGTTGGTGAACTTCACTGACCAGAATCAGCCGTCCTCCTTTGCCAAATCCTATTTAATTCGGGAGTTTAGGTACAGATCAGCCCTGATCTGATTGCATAGCGGAACAGGCTCGAGGGGCTGAATGGCCTACTCCTGTTTCTATATTTCTACGTACCCGAATTTTGCTCACAGGGTTGTTCAGAGAGGTGTAGCCTTGAAAGCAGAGCAAAGAAAGATGATGGAGCTTTCTAAAATTCCACATAAACATGAGAAAAACATTTTTTTTTCAATAAATCCCTGTTGAATAACTTTTCTGGAATCTCCAAGTGTTTTGTCAGGGGAAAGGTGCAAGCTGTTAAAAAAAACATACAGGATCCATGGCTTTATAAATAGAGGCATAGAGGAGTACATAATCAAGGAAGTTATGATAAACCTTTATGAACCACTGGTTGGGCCTCAGCTGGAGGTCTGTGTGCAATTCTGTGCATCACACTTTAGGAAGGATGGCAAGGACCACTGCTCTTTTTGATATATAATAATGACCTGGACTTGGGTGTACAGGGAATAATTTCAAAGTTTGCAGTTGAAACAAAACTCAGCTATGTAGCAAACAGTGAGGAGGATAGTAACAGACTTCAGGAGGACATAGACAGACTGGTGAAATGGGCAGACACATGACAGATGAAATTTAAGGCAGAGAAATGCGAAGTGATGCATTTTGGAAGGAAGAATGAGGAGAGGCAATATCATAGAATCATAGAAAGGTTACAGGAAGGAGGCCATTCGGTCCATCGAGTCCGCACCGGCTCTATGCACGAGCAATCCAGCTGGTCCCACTCACCCGCCCTATACCCGTAGCCCTGCATATTTTTTTGTTTCAAGTACTTATCCAGTTCCCTTTTGAAGGCCATGATTGAATCTGCCTCCACCACCCCCTCGGGCAGTGTATTCCAGATCCTAACCACTCGCTGTGTAAAAAAGTTTTTCCTCATGTCACCTTTGGTTCTTTTGCCAATCATCTTAAATCTATGCCCTCTGTTTCTTGACCCTTCCGCCAATGGGAACAGTTCTCTCTATCTACTCTGTCTGGACCCTTCATGAACTATAAACGAAATATTACAATTTTTAAAAGGGGTGCAGGAACAGAGACACCTGGGGGTGCACATGCACAAATCTTTGAAGGATGCCAAGGCCTTGGAGAGGGTGCAGAGGAGATTTACCAGAATGGTGCCAGGGATGAGGGACTTTAGTTATGTGCACAGACTAGAGAAGCTGGGAAGGTTAAAGGGAGATTTAATAGAGCTGTTCAAAATTATGAGGCGTTTTGATAGAGTAAATAAGGAGAAATTATTTCCACTGGCAGGAGGGTCAGAAACCAGAGGACACAGATTTAAGATAGTTGCCAAAAGAGCCAGAGGGGAGATGATTTTTTTTTTTACACAGCAAGTTGTTATGATCTGGAATGCACTGCCTGAAAGGGCGGTGGAAGCAGATTCAATAGTAACTCTCAAAAGGGAATTGGATATATATACATGAAAAGGAAAAATTTACAGGGCAATGGGGATAGAACAAGGGGAGCGGGATTAATTGGATAGCCCCTTCAAAGAGCTGGCACAGGCCCGGTGGGCCAAATGGCCTCCTTCTGTGCTGTATTATTCTATGATTCCATTTTTCTGACACCATTAGTGACCTCACGTACGAAAGGTCGGCACTTGAGCTCATCCGACAAGGTGTGAGAGGTCCTGTATTTGGAAATCCTCCCCGGCACCACTGGGGGGCCTGAGGTGCGGGAGTGTTGCATGGCGCGAAGGCCTCAAATAAGTAACTGGGCCACTTTGCAGATACCCAGGCCCATTTTGCGGTGCCAGAGGGTTGCAGCCCCTTTTTGGTAACCTGCTCCTCAACGTTTGGTTGCATTTTAGCCCCACCCTGTTTATCTTTGGTCATCTGGTGTGTGTGGGAGGTAGTGAGCAGATCGGAGAAACTCCCAGTGGGTCTACTCCTAAGCCTGGCTAAGACTGCCATTCTCAGGTCCAGGATGCATAGAATCCATCAGGAAGCTCGCTGTGACTGCTTGCCTCTCTTCCCTGGCCTCGTGCATTTCAGGACCACAGAGAGAGATCATGCAGTGTCCACAAGTATGGTTTAAACCTCTCGCCACTGGTGGGCTCTGCTGGACATCAATTGGATCATTGACGAAGGAAACCAGATCATGATTTAATTGCATGTATTTTAGTTTGAATGGACCATTCGTATTAGTGGTGTCCTCCTCTTAGGGTACGTAGGAAAATAGGAACAGGAGGAGGCCATTTAGCCCCCCGAGCCTGTTCCGCCATTCAATGAGATCATGGCTGATTTGTGACCTAACTCCATATACCCACCTTAGCCCCACATCCCTTAATACCTTTGGTTAACAAAAACTTATCAATCACGGATTTAAAATTAACAATTGAGCTAGCATTAACTGTCATTTGATGAAGAGAGTTCCAAACTTCTACCACCTTTTGCATGTAGAAGTGTTTCTTAATTTCACTCCTGAAAGTCCTGGCTCTAATTTTCAGGCCATGTCCCCGAGTCCTAGACTCCCCAACCAGCGGAAATAGTTTCTCTCTATCTACCCTATCAGTTCCCCAAGGGGGCACTGGTAGTGTCACTCCTTTGGTTGATTTCAAATTGGTCTGAGTTCTGTTGCCCCTGGTAATTGGTGTCCAGAGTACCTCATGATGAAGAACCCCTTGACCTGGAGGCCTGAAACAGGGGATGCTGTTGCATGAAGACGAAAGATCACTTTCCTTCTGACTGCCCATGAAAGACAGAGGAGGAGCAGAAGAAAGACACAGTAACGGAAGACAGGTAGAAATATATCCCTGCTATGTGCCATCGCCTTCAGGACAGGGGTGAAGCAAGCTGAAGAAAAAAAAACAAACCCAAACAAAATAAAATTCAAGCCATGATTAAAACATTGGCAGATAAGGAGGAAGTAACTTGTTCAATGCAAATGTAACCAGAGAAAGATATGGAAGGATATCTGAGCAGACCATTAACCGAAGGAATCAAGCCAATAGCTACAACACAGAGCACATGCTGCTTACAAACTGGCAGTCATTACATTCCCCACTCTGACCTCTGCTTGGCCAGCTTTTTCCTCAGGCTCCATGTCAGATTCAGAGGTCGGCAACTAAAATTGAAAATCATCTCTTGAAGCCCATGCAGGTTGCACAATCTGGTTGACCTTCTTGACTTCAAGCCTTCCTTTTGATAGCACAGATTAACATGTAGATTGGAGATTAATTAAGTAATTAATTCACAGAGTTAATGGCAAAATAAATGCAATTTAATTGAACTTCAAACATGATTGTTTCTCTCTGGCTGATGGGACCCTATTTGGTATATTTAAAGTCAACACAGCAAGTTTACAGAAAGAGGGGGAAAAGAGAATGATACTGGGGCTAAGAGTGTTAAATTATGAGGACAAGTTGCATTGCTTGTATTCCCTTGAGCATAGAAGATTAAGCAGTGATCTAATTGATTAAAGGATTGGATAGGGTAGAGAGAGAGAAACTATTTCTTCTGGTGGGGGGAGTCCAGAACAAGGGGGCATAACCTTAAAATTGGAGTGAGGCCGTTCAGGGGTGATGTCAGGAAGCACTTCTTCACACAAAGGGGAGTGGAAATCTGGAACTCTCTCCCCCAAAATGATGTTGAGGCTGGGGGTCAATTGAAAATTTTCGAAATAAGATTGATTGGGTTTTGTTAGGCAAGGATATTAAAGGTTAGAAACATAGAAACATAGAAAATAGGAGCAGGAGTAGGCCATTCGGCCCTTCGAGCCTGCTCCACCATTCAATATGATCATGGCTGATCCTCTATCTCAATACCATATTCCTGCGCTCTCCCCATACCCCTTGATGCCTTTTGTGTCTAGAAATCTATCCAGCTCCTTCTTAAATATATTCAGTGACTTGGCCTCCACAGCCTTCTGTGGTAGAGAATTCCACAGGTTCACCACCCTCTGAGTGAAGAAATTTCTTCTCATCTCAGTCCTAAATATCCTACTCCGTATCCTGAGACTGTGACCCTCGTTCTGGGCCCCCCATTCAGGGGAAACATCCTCCCTGTATCCAGTCTGTCTTGCCCTGTCAGAATTTTATACGTTTCATTCTTCGAAACTTGAGTGAATACAGGCCGAGTCGACCCAATCTCTCCTCATACGACAGTCCTGCCATTCCAGGAATCAGTCTGGTGAACCTTTACTGCACTCCCTCTATGGCAAGTATATCCTTTCCGAGGTAAGGAGACCAAAACTGCACACAATACTCCAGGTTTGGTCTCACCAAGGCCCTGTATAACTGCAGTAAGACATCCTTCCTCCTGTACTCAAATCCTCTTGCAATGAAGGCCAACATACCATTTGCCTTCCTAACTGCTTGCTGCACCTGCATGTTTTCTTTCAGTGACTGGTATACAAGGACACCCAGGTCCCTTTGTACATCAACATTTCCCAAATTATCACTATTTAAATAATACTCTGCCTTTCTGGTTTTCTTTCCGAAGTGGATAACTGCACATTTATCCACATTATACTGCATCTGCCATGTATTTGCCCACTCACTCAACTTGTCTAAATTGCCTTGAAGCCTCTTTGCATCCTCCTCACAACTCATGATCCCACCTAGTTTTTTGTCATCAGCAAACTTGGAAATATTACATTTGGTTCCCTCATCCAAATCATTGATATATATTGTCAATAGCTGGGGCCCAACTAGTCACTGCCTGCCACCCTGAAAAAGACCCATTTATTCCTACTCTCTGTTTCCTGTCTGTTAACCAATTTTCAATCCATGCCAGTATATTACCACCAATCCCATGTGCTTTAATTTTGCACACTAACCTCTTATGTGGGAGTTTATCAAAGGCCTTCTGAAAATCCAAATAAACCACATCCACTGGTTCTCCCTTATCTATTCTACCAGTTACATCCTCAAAAAACTCCAGTAGGTTTGTCAAACACGATTTCCCTTTCATAAATCCATGTTGACTTTGTCTAATCCCGTTGATATTTTCTAAGTGTCCTGTTATCACATCCTTTATAATAAACTCTAGCATTTTCCCTACTACTGATGTTAGGCTAACTGGTCTGCAGTTCCCTGTTTTCTCTCCCTTTTTGAAATAGTGGGGTTACATTTGCCACCCTCCAATCTGCAGGAACTGTTCTATAATCTATAGAGTTTTGGAGGATGACAACTAATCCTCCCAAGAGCGGGAGGAGAATCCGAGAGGTGAGCGCAGTGTAAAAGGAGAGTCCGAGAGTGAGAGGAAAGTCCGAGAGTGAGAGGAGAGCCCGTAAGGTGAGCCTAGTATAACAGGAGAGTCCGAGAGCGGGAAGAGAGTCCGAGAAGTGAGCACGGTGTAAAAGGAGAGTCCGAGAGCAGGAGGAGAGTCTGAGAAGTGAACGCAATGTAAAAGGAGAGTCCGAGAGGTGAGCGCAGTGTAAAAGGAGAGTCCGAGAGATGAGCGCAGTGTAAAAGGAGAGTCCGAGAGGTGAGCGCAGTGAAAAAGGAGAATCCGAGAGGAGAGCGCAGTGTAAAAGGAGAGTCCGAGAGGTGAGCGCAGTGAAAAAGGAGAGTCCGAGAGGTGAGCGCAGTGAAAAAGGAGAGTCCGAGAGCAGAGCGCAGTGAAAAAGGAGAATCCGAGAGGTGAGCGCAGTGTAAAAGGAGAGTCCGAGAGATGAGCGCAGTGTAAAAGGAGAGTCCGAGAGGTGAGCGCAGTGAAAAAGGAGAATCCGAGAGGAGAGCGCAGTGTAAAAGGAGAGTCCGAGAGGTGAGCGCAGTGAAAAAGGAGAGTCCGAGAGCAGAGCGCAGTGAAAAAGGAGAATCCGAGAGGAGAGCGCAGTGTAAAAGGAGAGTCCGAGAGGTGAGCGCAGTGTAAAAGGAGAGTCCGAGAGGTGAGCGCAGTGTAAAAGGAGAGTCCGAGAGGAGAGCGCAGTGTAAAAGGAGAGTCCGAGAGGTGAGCGCAGTGTAAAAGGAGAGTCCGAGAGGTGAGCGCAGTGTAAAAGGAGAGTCCGAGAGGAGAGCGCAGTGAAAAAGGAGAATCCGAGAGGAGAGCGCAGTGTAAAAGGAGAGTCCGAGAGGTGAGCGCAGTGTAAAAGGAGAGTCCGAGAGGTGAGCGCAGTGAAAAAGGAGAATCCGAGAGCAGAGCGCAGTGATAAAGAGAATCCGAGAGCGAGAGGTGGGTCCGAGAGTGGGAAGGGAGTCTGAAAGGTGAGCGCAGTGTAAAAGGAGAGTCCCAAGAGCGGGAATAGAGTCCGAGAGATGAACGCAGTGTGAATCTAAGGCAATTCATGGCAGCAGAGCTCGCAACAGTGATATGCTCCTCCTGCACTATGTGGAATTCATGGACACTACAGGTGTCCCTGGTGACCATGTGTGCAGGAAGTGTGTCCAGCTGCAGCTACTGGCTAACCGCATTTCAGAGCTGCAACTGCGGGTGGATTCACTGTGGAGCATCCGCGATGCTGAGACGATCGTGGATAGCATGTTCAGTGAGGTGGTCACACCGCAGGTAAAGATTACACAGGCAGAAAGGAAATAGGTGACCGCCAGGCAGAGTAAAAGGACTAGGCAGGTAGAGCAGGAGTCCCCTGGGGCCATCTCCCTCTCAAACAGATATACCACTTTGGATACTGTTGGGGGAGATGGTTTATCAGGGGAAAGCAGCAAGAGCCAAGTTCGTGACACCACGGGTGGCTCTGCTGCACAGGAGGGGAGGAAGAAGAGTGGCAGGGCTATAGTGGTAGGGGATTCAATTGTAAGGGGAACAGATAGGCGGTTCTGCGGCCGCAAACATGACTCCAGGATGGTATGCTGCCTCCCTGGTGCTAGGGTCAAGGATGTCACGGAGCGGCTGCAGCGCATTCTGGAGGGGGAGGGTGAACAGCCAGTAGTCGTGGTCCATATCGGTACCAAAAAAGAGATGAGGTCCTTCAAGGTGAATTTAAGGAGTTAGGAGATAAATTAAAAAACAGAACCTCAAGGTTAGTGATCTCAGGATTACTCCCAGTGCCACGTGCTAGTGAGTATAGGAACAGGAGAATAGATTTTCAGAAGGCTTTTGATAAGGTCCCACACAAGAGGTTAGTGTGCAAAATTAAAACACATGGGATTGGGGGGAATATACTGGCATGGATTGAGAATTGGTTGACAGACAGGTAACAGAGAGTAGGAATAAACGGGTCTTTTTCTGGGTGGCAGGCAGTGACTAGTGGGGTACTGCAGGGATCAGTGCTTGGGCCCCAGCTATTCACAATATATATCAATGATTTGGATGAGGGAACCAAATGTAACATTTCCAAGTTTGCAGACGACACAAAGCTGAGGTGGAATGTGAGCTGTGAGGAGGATGCAAAGAGGCTCCAATGTGATTTGGACAAGTTGGGTGAGTGGGCAAGAACATGGCAGATGCAATATAACATGGATAAATGTGAGGTTATCCACTTTGGTTGTAAAAACAGAAAGGCAGGTTATTATCTGAATGGTGATAGATTGGGAAAAGGGGAGGTGCAACGAGACCTGGGTGTCCTTGTACACCAGTCACTGAAAGCGAGCATTCAGGTGCAGCAAGCAGTAAGGAAGGCAAATGGTATGTTGGCCTTCATTGCAAGAGGATTTGAATACAGGAGCAGGGATTTCTTACTGCAGTTATACAGGGCCTTGGTGAGACCACATCTGGAGTATTGTGTGCAGTTTTGGTCTCCTTATCTGAGGAAGGATGTCCTTGCCATGGAGGGAGTGCAACGAAGGTTTACCATACTGATTCCTGGGATGGCAGGATTGACGAATGAGGAGAGATTGGGTCGACTAGGCCTATATTCACTAGATTTTAGAAGAATGAGAGGTGATCTTATCGAAACATATAAAATTCTAACAGGACTAGACAGACTAGATGCAGGGAGGATGTTCCCGATGGCTGGGGAATCCAGAACCAGGGGTCACAGTCTCAGGATACGGGGTATGCCGTTTAGAACCGAGATGAGGAGAAATTTCTTCACTCAGAGGGTGGTGAATCTGTGGAATTCTCTACCACAGAAGGCAGCGGAGGCCAAGTCATTAGACGTATTCAAGAAGGAGATAGATATATTTCATAACGCTAAAGGGATCAAGGGATAAGGGGAAAAAAATGGGAACAAGGTACTGAGTCAGACGATCAGCCAAGATCATTTTGAATGGCGGAGCAGGCCCGAAGGGCCAAATAGCCTACTCTTGCTCCTATTTTCTATGTTAATGCATCCATTATTCCCATGGCTACCTCTTTTAGTACTCTGCGATGCAGATTTTTTTTTTACGAATAATAATTTCCTTTAATTCCTCCTTCTCACTCAACCCTTGGTTCCTTAGCATTTCTGGGAAGTTATTTATGTCCTCTTCCATGAAGACAGAACCAAAGTATTTGTTTAATTGCTCTGCCATTTCCTTGTTCCCCATTATAAATTCTCCCGTTTCTGACTGTAAGGGACCGACATTTGTGTTCGCTAATCTTTTTCTTTTTACATACTTGTAGAAGCTTTTACAGTCCACTTTTAAGTTCCTCTCATACTCTATTTACATAAGAACATAAGAAATAGGAGCAGGAGTAGGCCAATCAGCCCCTTGAGCCTGCTCCGCCATTCAATAAGATCATGGCTGATCTGATCCTAACCTCAAATCTAAATTCATGTCCAATTTTCTGCCCGCTCCCCGTAACCCCTAATTCCCTTTACTTCTAGGAAACTGTCCATTTCTGTTTTAAATTTATTTAATGATGGAGCAGCAAATTCCACAGACCTACCACCCTCTGAGTGAAGAAGTTTCTCCTCATCTCAGTTTTGAAAGAGCAGCCCCTTATTCTAAGATTGTGCCCCCTAGTTCTAGTTTCACCCATCCTTGGGAACATCCTTACCGCATCCACCCGATCAAGCCCCTTCACAATCTTATATGTTTCAATAAGATCGCCTCTCATTTTTCTGAACTCCAATGTGTAGAGTCCCAATCTACTCAACCTCTCCTCATATGTCCACCCCCTCATCCCCGGGATTAACCGAGTGAACCTTCTTTGTACTGCCTCGAGAGCAAGTATGCCTTTTCTTAAGTATGGACACCAAAACTGTATGCAGTATTCCAGGTGCGGTCTCACCAATACCTTATATAACTGCAGCAATACCTCCCTGTTTTTATATTCTATCCCCCTAGCAATAAAAGCCAACATTCCATTGGCCTTCTTGATCACCTGCTGCATCTGCAAACTAACTTTTTGATTTTCTTGCACTAGGACCCCCAGATCCCTTTGTACTGCAGTACTTTCCAGTTTCTCGCCATTAAGATAATAACTTGCTGTCCGATTTTTCCTGCCATAGTGCATAACCTCACATTTTCCAATATTATATTGCATCTGCCAAATCTCCGCCCACTCACCCAGCCTGTCTATATCCCCTTGTAGGTTTTTTATGTCCTCCTCACTCTCTACTTTCCCTCCCATCTTTGTATCATCTGCAAACTTTGATATGTTACACTCGGTCCCCTCCTCCAAATCGTTAATATAGATTGTAAAGAGTTGGGGACCCAGCACCGACCCCTGCGGAACATCACTGGCTACAGGTTGCCAGTCCGAGAATGTACCATTTATCCCAACTCTCTGCTTCCTGTTAGACAACCAATCCTCCACCCATGCTAGAATATTACCCCCAATCCAGTGATTCTTTATCTTGAGCAATAATCTTTTATGTGGCACCTTGTCGAATGCCTTCTGGAAGTCCAAATACACTACGTCCACTGGTTCCCCTTTATCCACCCTGTACGTTATATCCTCAAAGAACTCAAGCAAATTTGTCAGACATGACTTCCCCTTTGTAAAGCCATGCTGACTTTGTCCTATTAAATTATGTTTATCCAAATGTTCCGCTACTGTCTCCTTCATAATAGACTCCAAAATTTTACCCACCACAGATGTTAAGCTAACTGGTCTATAATTTTCAGCCTTCTGCCTACTACCCTTTTTAAATAAGGGTGTTACATTGGCAGTTTTCCAATCTGCCGGGACCTTTGCCGAGTCCAGAGAATTTTGGAAAATTATTACCAAAGCATCCACAATCCCTACTGCCACTTCCCTCAAGACCCTAGGATGTAAGCCATCAGGTCCAGGGGATTTATCCGCCTTGAGTCCCATTAATTTACTGAGTACCAATTCCTTAGTGATTTTAATCGTATTTAGCTCCTCTCCCCCTCGAGCCCCCTGTTTGTCCAGTGTTGGGATATTCTTAGCGTCCTCTACCGTAAAGACTGAAACAAAATATTTGTTCAGCATTTTTGCCATCTCCATATTTCCCACCATTAATTTCCCGGTCTCATCCTCTAAAGGACCTACGTTTGCCTTAGCCACCCTTTTTCTTTTTATATAACTGTAGAATCCATTTTTCCCCTCTTAATCAATCTCTTGGTCCGTTTTTGCTGAATTCTAAACTGCTCCCAATCCTCAGGCTTGATACTTTTTCTGGCTACTTTATGTAACTCCTCTTTGGATCTAGTACTATCCTTAATTTCTTTTGTTAGCAATGGTTGGGCCGCTTTTCCTTTTGTGTTTTTGTGCTAGAAAGGAATGTATTATTGTTGCAATTCATGCATTTGTTCCTTAAGTGTTAGCCATTGGCTATTCACCGTCATGCCTTTTAAGAAGCTTCCCAATCTATCACAGCCAATTCACTCCTCATATCTTCATAGTTTCCTTTGCTTAGATTTAGGACCCTAGTTTCGGATTGGACTACTTCACTTTCCATCTTAATGAAGAATTCTATCATGTTATGATCAGTCTTCCCTAAAGGACCCTGCACAACAAGATTATTAATTAACCCCTTCTCATTACGGAACTAAGGCGGTTAAATGATGTTGGGATATAGACCAGCCATAATCTAATTGAATGGCGGAACAGGCTCGAGGGGCTGAATGGCCTACTCCTATTCCTATGTTCCGATGCTCTTCTCCACTTTCCTCTCCTTCTTTGAGACTCTGCTTTTCACGGCCAAAGTTCAAGGCCATCATTTTAAAATGTTTTTTTTTTCCCACTGAGCATGACTCAGTTCATATCCTCGAATCGGGCACCTTTCCACTTCAGAAACTGGAAAAGAAATTGTATTAACAGCTTGTGGTACAGGCACTCAAGGGGAATTGTTCTGTTTTGCCTCAGTGTGTGCTGCCAAAAGAATATTATTGCATCTTTCCGTTTAAAAAAAAATTAAATGTCATGTTTGATATTTCATAGGTTGAACTGAAAGACTGGTCACAAGATTTGTTAGTTGAAATTAAATCAGCTGCAGAATTATGTGACCCGAATATACTTCTCATGTGTAAAGTGACGTGAGGAAGTAATTGAGACTGCATTATGAATAGCAGTGGAGAGCATTACAATCCATTCCCTGGCATCTTGGGAAAATCATTCCTATTTCTACAAAGGCAAAATACTGCGGATGCTGGAAATCTGAAATAAAAACAGAAAACGCTTGGAAACACTCAGCAGGTCAGGCAGCATCTGCGGTGGGAGAAACATAGGGTTTCTCTGTAACCTTTTCCAACCCCGCAACCCTCCGAGATCTCTGCGCTCCTCCAATTCTTGCCTCTTGCGCATCCTCGATTTTCATCACTCCATCACTGGCGGCCGTGCCTTCAGCTGCCTAGGCCCTAAGCTTTGGAAATCCCCTCCCTAAACCTCTCCACCTCTCTCTCTTCTCCTCCTTTTAAGATGCTCCTCAAAACCTACCTCTGATGATCCGGATTCTTTCCCCTCAGTCTGGTTCAGTAATAACTGAAGTCGAATACATTTTAAAATTCAACACATCTTTAATAGCAGGGTTCTTAGTCTGCAGCATTGATTTGGACTCCTGATAGAGTCCCTCTATGCTGGCAGAGCAAGAACAAAAACATACAGAAATCCACACGTTTTTATACAAATCAATAGGGTTGGAACATACTTAACGAGGGTCAACACCAATCATAAGCCGGGCACAGGTTGCCACGCGAGGTTACATTATTTCCGGCCAATCATAAATCGTCCATGTGCTGACCATGTTGCTGTTAGACATCAAAGGGGATACTTCCTCACCTTCCAACTTGGAATGTTCTTCCCTGTTCCTTCTGTTCCTTATCTCCCAACCTGGAATGTCTTTCAACTTTGGCTAAGCTCGTTACCTATATTGATCTGCCATAAACATGGAGACATTCAGACCAGTCCTTGAATCACATCAAAGACTCTACATTGCTAAGACCATGCAAACCTGCTGACTACGCAAACATATGGCCCAGCAGGAGGCCAGGCCACCTGTACCAATCTCAGTTACTAACTAACTAACCCTTTCTAACCATTTTACATTCTGCTTCTTTGCCACGTAGGCATCTTAATATTTTACCGAAAACTGACCACGTAGGGATTCTCACCTCTTCGACCAGGCTTTTGGTCACCGGTCCTAATATATGTGGCTCAGTGTTAAATTTTGTTTGATAATCGCTCCCGTGAAGCGCCTTGGGATGTTTCACTACGTGAAAGGTGCTATATAAATGCAAGTTGTTGTTGTTGTTGTTGTTGGTGGTGGTGGTGGTTAAGGTTGCAGGTCGATGACCTTTCATCAGAACGGGACGATGTTGGAGATGAACAGCTTTTAAGCAAGTACAGAGCAAGGGATAAAGGGAGCAGGGAACAAAGAAAAAGGGAGAGATCGGGTGGAGGGAAGAAGTGATTAAATGACAAAAGGGATGATGGTGCAAGGTAAAAGGAGGTGATAATGAAACTGGTATCGAAAGAAAAGATGGGTCCAGAGGAGGTGTAAATGGCTACAGCAGAATAGCAGAGGGGGAGGGAAGCATGGCAAAGCTGGCAAAGCGGAATGGGTTGGCGTGGCCCCGGGAACGTGGCAGAAGAAAGGCGGGTCAGGCCTTCTTATTTCTAGTCTGCCTACGTTCATCACACGTCTCTCAACGGTCACGTTTCCAAAAGACCTTCAGGATCTTTAGTTTTCAGAATTCAAGGTTAACATCTGTGAATGAACAAGTTTCTTGTAAAAACAGACTCCAGAATTTAGCCCTGAATTCCCTGGTTTACATTGATCGTAATCGCCACACAGTTTCAGCTCCAATACCCTTGAATGCACACCATCATTTGCTTTGCAGTTGTAATGGGTTCAAAAGCAGGATGAACGCTCATCAAAACAGCATATTCGCGCTCCTGCGCTTGCACAAAAAATGAGATGGTAATGTGGGCTTATGCCCATTGCAGAAAAAAAATATCAGTTGTCAAAGCAAATCATGTTGCATTCTCTTGCAATCAGCAGCTGTTGGAAGTGCAATCTGTAATAACAGGGAAGCCGAGAACTAGCAAAGTATCCGACTGAAGGACATTTGAAAACACAGTTTTTGTTCGAATTTGTACCCCCTCCCTCCCCATTAACAAGGATCAATTTGATGAATGTGATTGCGAAAATTCCAACTTGTACTCTTCATTTGCATTCAGGGGCGTTTTCATCGAATCATAACATTTCCAACACTGAGAAAGAAAGAAAAAGAAAGATTTGAATTTATATGGCGCCTTTCATGACCTCAGGACGTCCCAATGCGCTTCACAGCCGATGAAGTACTTTTGAAGTGTGGTCACTGTTGTAATGTAGGAAACGTGGCAGCCAATTTGCGCACAGCAAGCTCCCACAAACAGCAAAGTGATAATGACCAGATAATCTGTTTTTAGGTGTTGGTTGAGGGATAAATGTTGGCCCAGGACACTGGGGAGAACTCCCCTGCTCTTCTTCGAAACAGAGCCACTGTTAAATGAACCCTGTTAAAATAAGCAGGTTAGCGCTTCTGTTAAAGTAACGCGCACAGATTTTATACAAACGCGCAATTGTTGAAGGCTGCTCGGCCAAGGCCACCGAGAAAGGAATAGTTCATAAAAAGACGCAGCCCCTTGCTACAGGTCATTCAGCTTATTCTCACTTCCTTTGTCTTCATTCAACACAGATTGAATAACCAAAAACTTCTTGATCGTCTGCCAGAGTTAAACAAAGATTTAGAGTGTCAATACCTGCATTGCTAGTTACACTGAGGATTATTGTCTGTGAACTGATGTCAAACTGCTGCAGGGCGCACCACAAGCATCAGTCAGTCCTCCAAGCACAAGTATATTACCCAGGTAATAGCTTAATTTGTCAATAGGTTGCCTTGTTATACTTGTTTCCCTGTAACAGACAAGCAACACGGGAAAGCATGCCAGGGGATTTATAGTGATAAAGGTTGTTCACTGCTGCCCATTATAGATACCTTCACCATCAGAATAGGAAAGGAGTTAATTCTAACAGAGAGCCAGTGCAGACACAATCTGCCGAATGGCCTCTTTCTATGCTGGAACCATCTATGGGTGAATGCGCTGAAGTGTACGGGCAAGAGGGGACATCAAAGCAAAAGGAAAGACTTGCACCTTTCACAACCTTGGGACGTCCCAAAGTATTGTACGGCCAATGAAGTACTTTCAAAGTGTAGTCACTGTCGTAATGTAGGAAACGCAGTCGCCAATTTGCACCCAGCAATGTCCCACAAACAGCAATGAGATAATGGGCTCAATTTTAAACTTAAATTGCAGGTGCATGGGGGCGGGGGGTGGGAGGGGGTGGGGGCTGCGAAAATTGCAAAAATGCAGACCGGGTTCAGAAAGTCACGTCGGCAATTAAAGCCGGCAGGATGATAGTTAAAGAACCATCTGAGCCTCTGAGCCAGAAGGTTGTGGGTTCAAGTCCTGCTCCAGAATCATTGAGGTACTTAAGGCACTTTACTTGTGACATATTAGGCAGTTAGAACCTCTCCCCCCACCCTGATCTTCCCCTCTCCGACCCCCCAGTCTTCTGTTTCAGCACCGGATGACGTCTCTCTCTCTCTTTCTTTCTCCCCCCCCCCCGCCCTCGGCATTGCAGCTCCTGTCGGCAGCCAGCCTGTCAATCGAGGGCTGCCGGGCGCGAAACCCGGAGAGAACTTTAATCACCATCAATTGCATCGCGATCGAGTCGGAAAGGGTAAGTTTCTTTTTATTCGGGTTTGCCACAGGCACCTTCACCCCCCCCCCCACCACCGCTGCCAACCCGCCACCATTTCAAAATGGAGCCCAATGACTAGATAATCTGTTTTAATGATGTTGGCATAGATAAGATTGAATGTAAGAGACTTAGGGCGGTGAGCAGGAGAAAGATTTTTGCCCAGAGGTTTTGTGAGGCAGTGCTACACACTGCCGGAGTTAGTTATTGAAGTAGAGACCATGGGGTAAATTTGGGTGGTAATCTGGCACAGTGGAAGGCCCATCCTTTGTAGAACCCACCCGACTTTCATCACATTGAAATCGTTGGGAGAAAATCGGGCGGGTTCCACAATGGAATATAAACACCACCATGGACAGGTTGGACCGAACGACCTGTTTCCATGTTGTAATTTCTATGTAGTTCTATGCAATAATGCATTCACCAATTAAAAAGTGGGTTAATGTGTTTGCATGGTAATATCACAAAGCAGCATTTCAATTGAGTGTGCAGGTAGCTTGTGATGTGAACAGTGTTATCGTATCTACGGCTCGTAAACTACACTTGATCTTGTTATGATCAAGATCTTCTTTTTAAAATGAAAGACTTGCATTCACACAGCACCTTTCATGACATCAGGATGTCCCAAAGTGCTTTACAGCCAATGAAATACTTTTGAAGTGTAGTCACTGTTGTAACATAGGAAATGCAGCGGCCAATTTGCGAACAGCAATGAGATAATGACCAGATAGTCTGTTTCAGCGATGTTGGTTGAGGGGTATATATTGGCCAGGACACTGAGGAGAACGCCCCTGCTCTTCTTCGAAATGTGGAGATGCCGGTGATGGACTGGGATTGACAATTGTAAACAATTTTACAACACCAAGTTATAGTCCAGCAATTTTATTTTAAATTCACAAGCTTTCGGAGGCTTCCTCCTTCCTCAGGTGAACGTTTGTTGGAAATCAAACAAACGTTTGTTGGAAATCAAACAAACGTTTGTTGGAACGTTTGTTCCAACAAACGTTCACCTGAGGAAGGAGGAAGCCTCCGAAAGCTTGTGAATTTAAAATAAAATTGCTGGACTATAACTTGGTGTTGTAAAATTGTTTACAATTCTTCGAAATAGTGCCATGAGTTGGAAGCACTCTCGCCTCTAAGCCAGAAGGTTGTAGGTTCAAGTCCTGCTCCAGAGAATTGAGCACAATATCTAGGCTGACACTCCAGGCAACTTTATCCTTCATTGAAACCATGATATTCCTGACACAGGAGTGCTTGATGGTGTCACTGCGTGCGAACGATGAGAAGCAAATCTCAGCACCAACATTCCTGATCGTTGATAAGCACATAACTCATTATTCTTCTTTGGCCTGGAATTTCATCTATGGGCACAACCCGGAAGTTAGACCTAAAAATGTGCCCATTCCTGCTCCCATGCTGCCGATGTCAAGTTACGCTCAAATTTCCTGAGAATCTCATTAAAATTCGCCCAAACTTTAGGTACAGGATGGTTAAGAGTCAGCAATCGGGGAAGCTTTTCAATCTTTAATTACTGATACTGGTGCCATGAAAATCCATTTAAAAAGCACAAAATACTATGAGGATCAATTTTTTTTTTAAACGCTCAATAAATTGCAATAAAGCACCAAAAAATGACTCTGTTTCCTGCTGTGCGTGAAAATCTGGTCGTAATTTGAGGAGAGGCTCTGAGCAAGCTCAGCTGCAGGAAACATGAGTGTAAGGCTCTGTAACTTGGGGGCTGTTAATATGGGTGGAGATGCATTTGGACAGAGATAGACGATCGTAAAAGATCAAGGAGATTTGGTTGTATGCGTGTAACTCACACCCAAAATTCCACGGTCTTTTAGGCTGCGTATTTGATTTGTGCCCAATTGCGAGTGTCTCTGCGACTCCAGGCCTTCTTTTTACTATCAATACTTCAAGCAATTCTAAACAAAACGTGGAATTTTACAAACAATTTTTCTTTTCTCCTCATTTTTACATTTTTTTTAAATTAAAAATCTTTCAGTCCTTGGGAACTTCTCCTGTTGAGCTTCAGATAATTGGCCCAACTCTTTTTGTTTTTCCTCCCAGTCCAAGGTGTGTGAAGAGCCTGGTAGTTTAAGCAGATCTCTTGGATATCAGGTGGCCTTTTTTCCTTGATAAGGAGACAGGTGTAGTGCAGAAGGAGCAATGCTCTCATCTGGGCAACAGACAGCTTGCTCTAAGAAAGAAAGAAAGAACTTGCATTTATATAGCGTCTTTCATGCCCTTGGCATGTCCCAAAGCACTTCACAGTCAATGAAGTGCTTTTTGAAGTGTAGTCACTGTTGTAATGTAGGAAATGCAGCAGCCAATTTGCGCACAGCAAGGTCCCACAAACAGCAATGTGATAATGACCATATAATCTGTTTTGGTGATGTCGGTTGAGAGATAAATATTGGCCAGGACACCGGAGAGAACTCCTCCGCTCTACTTCGAATAATGCCATGGGATCATTTATGTCCACCTGAGAGGACAGACGGGACTTTGGTTTAACATCTCATCCAAAAAACGGCACCCCCGACAGTGCAGCACTCTTTCAGTACTGCACTGGAGTGTCAGCCTGGATTAACACAGAGGGAGATGCTATTTTCATATACCCATAATGGCAGCTGCAAGAGCGAGTGTTTGCAATGTAAGGAATGGGGCAATTGGCAGAAGGCTAGATCTACTTACATTGGACCTCCTGACTTTTCCTTGGTACAATAGCAAAAAATTGTTAGCTGTCCTGCTCTAATGCCAGTGAAGAGCTGGCGTGAACACTATATAACATCTGCAAGGTTTTACTTAAGCTGAGCTGATAAGTGTCATGCTCAGCGTGGACCCAAGCCATGCAGGCCAGGAATGCTCCAGATTCAGTCACCAAGTTGCGATGAGTTGGCTCATCACGGGGGGCTTGCCAACGCAACAAAAACCATAGACTGAGCTCGGAGCCCTCCTGGTCTGCCTGGCTCAGGTCCACACTGAGCAACGCACTTCCCAACTAAGCCCTTGGGGGAGTTGGCCATGCAGTTTCCAAACAAAAAAAATATGTAGTACTAATCAAATGAGGAAAGGTTGGAGACCCCGAGATTTACAGTTTAGAAAGAAAGTACTGAGGTACACAAAAACATTACATGGTAAATCCAGATTACTACATGAAAGCACACCAAGAAAGCAGGAGCTGAGGATATAAATGGAAACTGGGAAGAAGTAAATTTATCATGAAGAACTTTGGAATAATCTGACAGACAGGGTAGTGGAGGAGAAGAATTTGGGACTTTCAATGAGATGCTAAAATGGGTGAGGTAGGGTACTATTGTTTCTCATTGTTTTTCGGGATGTGAGCATCGCTGGCAAGGCTGGCATTTATTGCCCATCCCTAGTTGCCCTTGAGAAGGTGGTGGTGAGCCTTCTCCTTGAAACGATGCAGTCCATGTGGTGATGGTACCCCCACAGTGCTGTTCGGTAGGGAGTTCCAGGATTTTGACCCAGCGACAATGAAGGATGATGAATAACTTGGAGGGAAACTTGGAGGTGATGGTGTTCACATGCATCTGCTGCCCTTGTCCTTCTAGGTGGTGGAGGTCAAGGGTTTGGGAGGTGCTACTGAGGTAGCCTTGGCGACTTTCTCCAGAGCATCCTGTAGATAGTACACACCGCAGCCACTGTACACCGGTCATTTATACCCTCCTCGTTATTGACCAAATTTTGTGTCAAAGTGCTTTTAATGCTCAAGTACAAGTCATGTATATATATTGAGAGCAAAAGTGTACCCAGAGCTGACCTCTGGGACACGCCACTCCCAATCCTTCTTCAACCCAAGTACCACACACTAACTCAGGCTTGCCTCTGATAAGGAAAGTTGGAGGGGAACTAATCACGAGCCTAGCAGCACCAGATCTGACAGCACATGCGCACCGCACCTCATGCCTGGTCCCCCAACGACGTGCACAAGGCAACACCTATTCAACAGTGAAGTGAAACACTTAATGCATTTTCATCAGTGATGGTGTGGTTTTGCTGAATTCAGCATAAATGCACAGTGTTGTGCACAGCAAGTTAACATGCTTCAAAGTTCTAGATTAAAAATGCATGCACGAGTCTATTTGTGATATTGCTTCTAAAGGCATCCATAGAGTAATTATTTATTACCAATGTACTGTGGTTGAACTAATCGAGATTGATTAACCTTTCCACAATGCCTGTCAGTTTGCATTTGATTGGTGCTAAGGTTTTCAAGTACATGTAGGGGAATGTGCAAATACATCCCATTATTTTAAAACATTGGTCCGACTCTGTCAGGTTTGGAAGAAAGTTGAGGAAAATATTGAACTATGTTAAATGTCTAAGGACCTAAAACTTCATTGTTAAAACAAAGTGAGTATTGGTGTCACTGTGTCAGCCAATGAATTGGAAGCAGGGCGGGACTTAGAGCAGGACTCACAGCAAACAGTTCATTTTATAGCAAGCAAAGTTTATTTACTCAGCAAACAGAGTCTATTTAAACAGAGCCTCTATGAACTACAGCAAACAGAACTCATGACCGAAACTACAGCAAAGTCTCCCGATAAAAGTAGGATTATTTCTCCAGCAAAATGCAGTGAGTGGAAGGTAGTTACATAATACAAATTAAGTGCGTGAAATCAATCCCAGTCACTTACAGCAGTGATTGATAGGGGAATTATCCAATCATCTCCATTCTGGTCGGAACTTGTGGTGTCACTATATGCAGCCTTGTTAAAAAGCAACTGCAAGCCAATTTATTTATCAATGGAAATAATGGAATCATGGGCACCTTTCTCATGCCCTTTCTCAGCCTGACTGAGATGGTCTTGTGCCTTTCATCTCTTCAGTGCGGTACTGAAGGAGTGCTGCATTGTTGGAGATGCCATTTTTCAGATGAGATGCTAACCCAACATGTTTAATCCTAACCTTGTCTCTTACACCCTATCCATGCTATGCGGTTGCCCCCATTTCCGTGTGTTCCATTTTATGCTTTTATTTCTGATATTCAGCCTTTTACAGGTTATTTTTTCCACTTTTACATAGAAATGTAAAATATGAAAGATTTAGGGCAGAGATGAGGAGAAACTTTTACACAGAGGTTGAGATTGTGGAATGCACCACCAGAATAAATGATTGAAGCAAAGATATTTAAGAATAGTTTAGATCGATGATTGATGAAAAGGAGGGACAAAGGATGTGGGAATAGGGTGGGTACATGGGATTGGGAATACTGCTTATGAGGAGGATAGACACCAACACGGACTGGTTCAATGGAACAGCCTGTTTTCATGTTGTAATTTCTATGTAATTTGCCTTGTTCAGATATTTACTGATAGATGTATGTATAAATTTGTATTTCTTTAATTAAAAAAAGGCAATCCTTTTTCTCATTATTAGAAAATCAATTACATTTTCCTACCCAACCATTGTGACTACACTTCAAAAATAAGTAATTCATTGACGGCAAAGCAATTTGGGCTGCCCTGAGGATGTGAAAGGTAATTCTTTCTTTTTCTTCAAATTAAGGTTGATGACACTGGGCCAGTTCACCTGACGGCGTCAGAGTGACCGACTCACTAGTGACAGATCTGTTACTTAATTCCACGGACTTGTACCTGAATCGTGAAACCTTGCCAAGCAATCGAACTGGTAGGAGCACACTTTGACAAAGTGATGATTCTGAAAGTTAAGCATTGCTCAATGGCACGTTGTTGAACTAAACTGTTCCAAAATAAACAAATAGGAGTAAGAACACAACTAAAAATCCATGAAATCCTAGAACTAGGGGGCATGGTCGCAGAATAAGGGGTCGGCCATTTAAGACTGAGACGAGGAGGAATTTCTTCACTCAGAGGGTTGTGAATCTTTCGAATTCTCCACCCCAGAGGGCTGTGGATGCTGAGTCATTGAATATATTCAAAGTTGAGATCGATAGATTTTTGGACTCTAGGAGAATCAAGGGATATGGGGATCGGGCAGGAAAGTGGAGTTGAGGTTGAAGATCAGCCATGATCTGATTGAATGGAGGAGCAGGCTCGAGGGGCCGTATGGCCTACTCCTGCTCCTATTTCTTATGTTCTTACGTTCTTAAAAGACCATTTGGCCTATCAAAGCTTGTCCCTCATTCTTGTATACATCCCCTAATGATTGGAAAGGATTTTGTCTCTGTGCTATTTGTAGCAAAATTATAAACGAGTTCTTTATAAAATCATTTACAATTTCACTACAAACTGCTCACAGAGGAAATCTTTCTCCGATGATGGGACATTCTTACGTATGTAACGCAGCCAGAAAATAACGATCTGACCAGATAACCTTCTTTGTTCTATACCACACTGGCCCAGAATTTGCTGGAGCAGGGCATCTCGGGACGTGACCCGTTCGTTCGTTTTGTGACCTCACCCTTCAGCGCTGAAATTTTTTGCGCCGCAAATTGCTGGAAGTGCGAGCTGATAACGGGGGCACCTGGGACCTCGGTGAACGACGGAACCAACAGTGTACCTCCTTAACCAAAGAAACAGAGGAGTCACAGAGAAGGAAATAAGGTGAATTAGAGTCAACTTAGATACAGAAAGAGAAATAAAGAGAGGGAAAAAGGTTGGATTAAGAGAGTAATTTTAATGGCCACAGCTTTGGTGCTTCCTATTCTTTGCTTCCACCCTTCCTTTTCAGTTGGGTAAGTAGGACTTACAGTTGAACCTTCATTAAATGCAAATTGCATGATACAGCAATACCCCAGACACAAGAATAAAGACAAGTGCGATGCAAATTACATTAAAAAAATGCCCCTGATATTCGGAGGGTATTCCATTGAAATCAATGGAAATAAAAAGCGGGAGAGATGTAAAACGGGGCCCGACTTAGATTATCATTAACATTACCTCCCTTGTGTTTTTCTCTTGTGGTCCAAAGTCTAACTCTATCGCTCTATCTGTGTCTTTGTGAGCCTTGTTGCCATTTTTACCAGCACAGCTGTTCAATTCACTCTACATTTAAAACATTTAAAAAGCCTTTTTGTTTTGTACTCAATCATCCAAACACTCTTATGTTTGTAGGTTTTTACACTGAATGTACTACTTGGGTTCAGCATCAATGATCACTTGCACACGTGGACCTTTCATCCCCTAAGAACTGTCCCATTACCCAAGCAAACGTAGTCAGACCCAGGGATTGAACATAGAAGCCTTGTCAACATATTCTGGTTTAATGGTACATTATTTCCAACATGATAACAGTGACTACACTTCAAAAGTACTTCATTGGCTGTAAAAGGCATTGGGACGTCCTGAGGTCGTGAAAGGCATGATAAAAATGCCGGATCTTTCTTTCTTCCATATCATGTCCTAACACATGACCCCATCATATGGCTTTAAACCAACAGACAAATTTATTTAACATTAAAACGGTGAATGAACAGGGCTGAGAAAAAAATGCGGTCGCCATCATTTTCCGGGGAATTCCCCAATCTCCTATTGTGACTTTGGTGGACAATGGGCGGAAGACCGGGAGTAACCTCGGAATTGATTGTTTCCATTATTTCTCCCTGCATTTTCGATGATCTCCCACCAGTGTTACAGTGGGAGATTGGGGAACCTCATGGACATTCTAGCCCAGGGTATTCACACAGTTAACATCACCCGTCTCCATCACTACCTCAGCCCATCTGCTGCTGAAACCCTCATCCATGTCTTTGTTTCCTCCGCACTCGGTAATCCCAATGCTTTCTTGACCGGTCTCTTTTCTACCGCCCTATGTAAACTTGAGCTCATCCAAAACTCTGCTGCCCATATCCTAACTCGCACCAAGTCCTGTTCACCCATCCCCCCTGTGCTCGTTGACCTACATTGGCTCCCGGTCCGGCAACACCTCGATTTTAAAAATTCTCATCCTTGTGTCCAAATCTGTCCATGGCCTCTCCCCTCCCAATCTCTGTAACCTCCTCCAGCACTACAACTCTCCGAGATCTCTCTGCTCCACCAGTTCTGGCCTCTTGCGCCTCCCCGATTTTCTACGCTCCACCATTGGTGGCTGTGCCTTCAGCTGCCTAGGCCCTAAGCTCTGGAATTCCCTTTCTAAAGCTCTCCGCCTCTCTACCACTCTCTCCTCCTTTAAGTCGCTCCGTAAAACCCTACCTCTTTGACCAGGTCAACTGTCCTAATATCTCTTTATGTGGCTTATTGTCAAACTTTGTTTGCTAATCGCTCCTGTGAAGCCCATTGGGACGTTTCACTAGGTTAAAAGCGCTATATAAAATGCGAGTTGTTGTTGTTGTTGAAAGCTTTATTATTCTCCTCAATATACCAAAACTGCAAAAAGAAATTGAACATAACTACATAAGAAATAAGAGCAGTTTTAGGCCATACGGCCCCTCAAGCCTGCTATGCCATTCAATAGGATCATGGCTGATCTTCGACCTCAACCCCACTTTCTTACCCGATCCCCATTTTCCTTGATTCCCATAGTGTCCAAAAATCCACCTGAATCTTGAATATACTCAACGACTGAGCATCCACAGCTCTCTGGAGTAGAGAATTCCAAAGATTCACAACCCTCTGAGTGCAGAAATTTTTCCTCATATCAATCCTAAATGGCCAACCTCTTATCTTGAGACTATACCCCTAGTTCGAGACCTTCCAGCCAGGGGAAACAGCCTCTCAGCATCTACCTTGTCAAGCTCTCTAAGAATTTTATGCATTTCAATGAGATCTCCTCTCATTCTTCCAAACTCCGGAGAATATAGGCCCATTTTACTGAATCTCTCCTCATAGGACAACCCTCTCATCCCAGGAATCAATCTAGTGAACCTTCGTTGCACTCCTTCTCAGACAAGTATATCATTCCTTAGGTAAGGAGACCAAAATTGCACACATTACTCCAGGTGCGGTCTCACCAGAGCCCTATATAATTGCAGCACGACTTCCTTATCCTTAAACTCCAACCCCTTTGCAATAAAGGATAAAATACCATTTGCCTTCCTAATTGCTTGCTGTACCTGCATGTTAACTTTCTGTGATTTGTGTACAAGGACATCCAAATCCCTCTGACCACCAACACTTCTTATTCTCTCACCTTTTAAAAAATATTCTGCTTTTCTATTCTTCCTACCGAAGTGGATAATTTCACATTTCTCCACATTATGCTCCATCTGCCACCTTCTTGCCCACTTACTCAACCTGTCTATATCCCGTTGCAGCCTCTTTGCATGCTCCTCACAGATTGTGAGTGCAAAAGACAAGGCTGAAGTGTTTGCAACTGTCTTCAGCCAGAAGTGCCGAGTGGATGATCCATCTCGGCCTCCTCCTGATATTCCCACCATCACAGAAGCCAGTCTTCAGCCAATTCGATTCACTCCACGTGATATCAAGAAATGGCTGAATGCACTGGATACAACAAAGGCTATGGGCCCCAACAACATCCCAGCTGTAGTACTGAAGACTTGTGCTCCAGAACTAGCCGCCCCTCTAGCCAAGCTGTTCCAGTACAGCTACAACACTGGCATCTACCCGACAATGTGGAAAATTGCGCAGGTATGTCCTGTCCACAAAAAGCAGGACAAATCCAATCCGGCCAATTACCACCCCATCAGTCTACTCTCAATCATCAGCAAAGTGATGGAAGGTGTCGTCGACAGTGCTATCAAGCAGCACTTACTCACCATTAACCTTCTCACCGATGCTCAGTTTGGGTTCCGCCAGGACCACTCGGCTCTGGACCTCATTACAGCCTTAGTCCAAACATGGACAAAAGAGCTGAGTTCCAGAGGTGAGGTGAGAGTGACTGCCCTTGACATCAAGACAGCATTTGATCAAGTGTGGCACCAAGGAGCCCGAGTAAAATTGAAGTCAATGGGAATCAGGGGGAAAACTCTTCAGTGGCTGGAGTCATACCTAGCAGAAAGGAAGATGATAGTGGTTGTTGGAGGCCAATCATCTCAGCCCCAGGACATTGCTGCAGGAGTTCCTCAGGGCAATGTCCTAGGCCCAACCATCTTCAGCTGCTTCATCAATGACCTTCCCTCCATCATAAGGTCAGAAATGGGGATGTTCCTGATGATTGCACAGTGTTCAGTTCCATTTGCAACCCCTCAGATAATGAAGCAGTCCATGCCTGCATGCGGCAAGACATGGACAACATCCAGGCTTGAGCTGAAAAGTGACAGGTAACATTCGCGTAAGACAAGTGCCAGGCATTGACTATCTCCAACAAGAGAGTGTCTAACCACCTCCCCTTGACATTCAATGGTATTACCATCACCGAATCCCCCACCATTAACATCCTGGGGGTCACCATTGACCAGAAGCTTAACTGGACCAGCCACATAAATACTGTGGCTACAAGAGCAGGTCAGAGGCTGGGTATTCTGCGGCAAGTGCCTCATCTCCTGACTCCCCAAAGCCTTTCCACCATTTACAAGGCACAAGTCAGGAGTGTGATGGAATACTGTCCACTTGCCTGGATGAGTGCAGCTCCAACAACACTCAAGAAGCTTGACACCATCCAAGACAAAGCAGCCCGGTTGATTGTCACCCCATCCACCACCCTAAACATTCACTCCCTTCACCAACGACGCACCATGGCTGCAGTGTGTACCATCCACAGGATGCACTGCAGCAACTCGCCAAGGCTTCTTCGACAGCACCTCCCAAACCCGCGAAATCTACCACCCAGAAGACAAGGGCAGCAGGCACATGGGAACAACATCACCTGCACGTTCCCCTCCAAGTCACACACCATCCCGACTTGGAAATATATCGCCGTTCCTTCATCGTCGCTGGGTCAAAATCCTGGAACTCCCTACCGAACAGTCCTGTGGGAGAACCTTCATCACATGGACTGCAGTGATTCAAGAAGGCAGATCATCACCACCTTCTCAAGGGCAATTAGGATGGGCAATAAATGCTGGCCTTGCCAGCGATGCCCACATCCCATGAACGAATATAAAAAAAAAAATCGCTTTTATATTCCTTGCTAGTTTACTCTCATATTCTATTTTCTTCCTCTTTATCAATTTCTTGGTCATCCTTTGCTGATTTCTAAAACCCTCCCAATCCTCAGGCTTACTATTCTTTTTGCCAACATTGTTTGCCTCTGCTTTTAATCTAATACTATCCTTAATTTCTCTAGTTAACCACAGTTGGATCACTTTTCCCATGGAGTTTTTATTCCTCAAACTACTTTTGCCAATTTGATTTAGCCCATTCTATATGAAGATAAAAGTCCTCCACGACTATTGCTTTACCCTTGTTACGTGCTCCTCTAATTTCCTGATTTACATTCTGTCCAACAGTATAACGACTGTTAGGGGGCCTATAAAGTACTCTCACCAGTGTCTTCTGCCCCTTGTTACTTCTTAGCTCCACCCATACTGACTCTACATCCTGATTTTCTGAGCTAAGATCCTTTATCACTATTGCCTCTATCTCATCCTTTATTATCAGGACTACCCCACCGCCTCCTTTTCCATTTTGCCTATTTTTTTCTAAAAGTCAAGTACCTGGAATATTTAGTTCCCAACCTTGGTCACTCTGCAACTTTTTTTTTACTCGTGGTGTGTGACTTGGAGGGGAACGTGCAGGTGGTGTTGTTCCCATGCGCCTGCTGCTCTTGTCCTATGTCTCAGTAATGGATACTACATCAAACCCACTTATCTCTATTTGTCCCATTAATTCATGTATCTTGCTACGAATGCTTCCTGCATTCAGATATAGTGCCTTTAATTTTAACTTTAATTTTAACTTTAACTTTTTAATTTTTTCCCCTGATGTGACCTTAGTCACTAATGCCTTATTACCTTTGTTAAACTCTCTGTCCCTTCCTGACACATTCTGCTTGTTTTTACCCAAATCGCTACTCTGCTGCACAGCATTGACTTTTCTCTTTCGACTTATAAATTTACCCTTACCTGAACCCTCCCCCCCTCTTATTAGTTTAAATTATTTATCTACTGCCCCAGTTATTCGATTCACCAGAACACTGGTCACAGCCCGGTTTAAGTAGAGCCCGTCCCATTGGTATTCCTCCCTCTTTCCCCAGTAGTAGTCGTTGAATACATAAGAACACAAGAAATAGGAGTGGGAGTAGGCACTACAGCCCCTTGAGCCTGCTCCGCCATTCAAAAACATCATGGCTGATCTTCAACCTCAACTCCACTTTCCTGCCCGATCCCCATATCACTTGATTCTTCTAGGGTCCAAAAATCTATCTATCTCAGCCTTGAATATACTCAATGACTTAGTATCCACAACCGTCTGGAGTAGAGAATTCCAAAGATTCGTAACCCTCTGAGTGAAGAAATTCCTCCTCATCTCGGTCTTGAATGGCTGACCCCTTATCCTGAGACTATGCCCCCTAGTTCTAGACTCTTGCCGGGGAAACAATCTCTCAGCATCTACCCTGTCAAGCCCCCTCATAATCTTATATGTTTCAATGAGATCACATCTCTTCTAAACTCCAGAGAGTATAGGCCCATTCTACTGAAACTCTCTTCACAGGACAACCCTCTCATCCCAGGCATTAATCTAGTGAACCCTCGTTGCACCGCCTACAAGGCAAGTATATCCTTCCTTAGATAAGAAGACCAAAACTGGTGAGGTCTCACCAAAGCCCTGGACAATTGTAATAAGACTTCCTTACTCTTGTACTCCAACCCCCTAGCAATAAAGGCCAACATGCCATTTGCTTTCCTAATTGCCTGCTGTACGTGCATGCTAACTTTTTGTGTTTCTTGTACGAGGACACCCAAGTCTCTCTGAACACCAACATTTAATAGTTTCTCACTATTTAAATAATATTCTGTTTTTCTATTCTTCCTACCAAAGTGAATAACTTCACATTTCCCCATGTTATACTCCATCTGCCACCTTCTTGCCCACTCACTTAATCTGCCTATATCCCTTTGCAGACTCTTTGTGTCCTCCTCACAGCTTGCTTTGCCACCTAGCTTTGTATCGTCAGCAAGGTGGGATTTATATGGCAACACATTACCAGACAGCCAGATTCTATCATTCTCTGCTAACTTTAGGCTGACTGAGCCCAAGAAAACTACTGTAAGTCCACAGTCAGAAGGATCTGGCCATTGAGCTGCCAGTCAAGGTAATTAGAAAGAGCCATCGGCCCTGCCTTTTCTATAGGACTGATCGACGTCTTCACTGCAAATGCAGCTGTCAATCAAAACTACCACCTCAGGATGTGGATGATGTGGACTGTTTGTCCCAATCCACTTTGTATGATCTGCAATGGCTGGTAATCAATATATTGTCCGACCAACTGTAAAGGACACTACTCAACTTATTGACACTGATGACTATGCACTCAATCGACATATTAAACTCCATTTCAGGAACCAAGCCTTAGATGTATATGACCATAATGTATATTTCTGTAGCTTGCAGAGAACAGCTAGCAATAAATGACCTTGACCCTCTATTGTGGTCGGAAGTAAAGAAACCATAGAATCATACAGCACAGAATGAGGCCATTCAGCCCATCGTGTCTGTGCTAGCTCTTTGATAGAGCTACTCAATTAGTCCCACTCTCCTGCTTGTTCCCCATAGCCCTGCACATTTTTCCTTTCCAATTATATATCCAATTTACTTTTGAAAGTAACTATTGAATCTGCTTCCACCATCCTTTCATTCGTGCATTCCAGATCATAACCACTCGTTGTGTAAAAAAAATACTCCTCATTTCCCCCCAGGATTTTTTGCCAATTATCTTAAATCTGTGTCCTCTGCCACCCTCCTGCCAGTGGAAACTATTTCTCCCTATCTACTCTATTGAAAGCCCTCATAATTTTGAACACCTCTATTAAATCTCCCTTTAACCTTCTCTGCTCGAAGAAGAACAATCCCAGCTTGTCTAGTCTCTCCGCGTAACCAATGGATAATCTAACAAAGAGAAACATGTTTCGTTTGTAGTCACACTTGGTGCAGAAACTTTTTAACATTAGGAGAACACGAATGCTCCGAATCAAGCCTTTCATTAAAAACGAGCCTGCTGGCGATCAGCATGTCGATAGATGCACGCACATCTGGGCAAAGTCTCTCTGTCACTGAACTCAATTGTAAACAATTTTACAACACCAAGTTATAGTCCAGCAATTTTATTTTAAATTCACAAGCTTTCGGAGATTTCCTCCTTCCTCAGGCAAATCTCCACATCACTGAACTCAATGTGAGATGCGGCCAAGCCTGTAGCACGGTTCTGCTGGCTGCATGTTAGAGTATAACGAGACTGGTATCTGTAGCATAACGGTACCCTTAGGTAATTACGCACAGTCTAGGCCTCACGGTTGACACCTTCATGTACGCTGCCTCACTGACAAGTGTAACTACAGCTATGATACACACGGTATAGAAAGATTTTCAGACAATTTGTGAAATTTTTTGAAATGACGGGGTTAAAATGATGATAACAACGACTTGCATTTATATAGCGCCTTTAACGAAATAAAACGTCCCAAGGCGCTTCAGACAAAATAAATTGACACCGAGCCAAAGAAGGAAACATTAGGACAAGTGACCTGGTACATGGACGACACAGTTGTAATGTATGAACCTTCCAAACCTAAGGTGGCATTGATGGGGAAGAGTTGAATGAGCCTATACTCTCTCGAGTTTAGAAGAATGAGAGGTGATCTCATTGAAACATACAAGATTCTGCGAGGACTTGACAGGGTAGATGCTGAGAGGTTGTTTCCCCTGGCTGGAGACTCTAGAACTGGGGGGCATAGTCTCAGGATAAGAGGTCGGCCATTTAGGACTGAGATGAGGAGGAATTTCTTCACTCAGGGGGTTGTGAATCTTTGGAATTCTCTACCCCAGAGGGCTGTGGATGCTCAGTCGTTGAGTATATTCAAGACTGAGATCGATAGATTTATGGACTCTAAGGGAATCAAGGGATATGGGGATTGTACGGGAAAGTGGAGTTGAGGTAGAAGATCAGCCATGATCTGATTGAATGGCGGAGCAGGCTCGAGGGGCCGTATGGCCTACTCCTGCTCCTATTTCTTATGTTCACAGATCTGACTCTGTTGGGAATGTGGCACAACTTGGCAAAGTTCCGCAACCATAAGAACCCTGCATTAGTGTTAGGGGTAACCCTATCTCTAAGCCTAACCCTAACCCCCTTTGGAGTGAATGGGGGATCGATTTTGAGCTTCAGGCGACCGACCAGCAGATCGCGTCAGCCGGCCGGTCGCCCGCACTTGGGCAGTGATGTTCATCCATGGCTGGTGAGCTCGCGGGGCAGCAAACAGGTATCCCGATGCAGCCGGCTGAAAGGGGCGAGGGGAAGGTGCGATCGTGAATTGGCGGGGTGGGAGGGGGTGGTGGTTATCCCGGGGTTGAAGCGGCCCAGATTATTTTTGCGGGATCGGTCCTGCTGCTCCTGGCCCCACAAAAAAATAACATCAAACTTGTACTGGGCCTCTTCTCCTCTATCGCCCGTGGAAGCGATCGGAGCATGGCGATTATTTCTGAACAGGCTTTGGCCGCTTTGGGCATTCAACGGTAAACCCCTTTCAAAATGTCGCGGGTCACATCTTAAGGCTACCTATCCCATTTGGAGCCCATTACTGCCCTGTTAATGTCAGGTGACACAAGTTAAAATCAACCCCAATAAGCCCCACCCTTTATGTACTGAGATAATTCTTTGGTCTCGAGAGTCTGGCTGATGACCCTATTGACCAGTTGAGTAGATTTAATGAAGTTAGCAACTGCCTATTAATCTGATGTTGGGCAAATCCTCTAGTTTATGGTGCTTTTAAATGTGACTTCTATTGACAGTAACTACGCTTCTAGGTAAAGGGCTGTACTGCTTTTATAATGGTCTGCTTTTAACACAGACCAGTTCTGGCCCTTCTACCGACAAGAGACTGAGACATTGCAGAGCGTTGAGAGTAGAGTGACAGGAATGATTCTGGAGCCTGGGGCTCTAACTTATGAACTGCTAAACTTATTTTCATTTTGAATACAGGATCTGGCTTTTATAAAGTACCGAGAGGCATCAATAATTTAGATAGAAACTGGATATTGAACTTGGATGTGGAAGTAGAGCTCGAGGACACAAGTCCAAAATTAACAAGCCTGAAGTGAAACTCGAGCTTACAATTCTTTTCCTTGCAGGATGGACTCACAACAAAAAAGCAGTCAATGCTGTGTTAACTAACTCCTTTAAAATTAAAGAGCTCGATAAAAATTTTGGCTGTGGCCAGGATTGGGAGTTATTAGGATCAGTTAGCAATGTCCAAATGCTGTCTATTGAAAATGGTGCTTCCTGAGTCACATGGTATGGTCATCCAATGGAAAGCTACCGGTCTGGAATAAATAACATAGGATACAAGATTAGTCAGGTATTCCAGGCACTACTCAATTACTTTTAGAGATAGAGAGAAACTATGCTAACCCTTCTTCCACAAGATTGCTTATAATCCATGATACCGTAGATTGCACATGGTCCATGGAAGGAAGAGGCTTGATGGGCCAAATGGGCTTTCCTCATTCCATGCTTTCTTTTGATCTCAACCTGCCATTTTGTGAGCCCAACCCATTCCCATCAACTTTTATTTTCGCTGCATGCCTTGTAAGAAGCCTCATCAAAATCTTCTGAAAGTTAATGGCATGCTCAGTTGGTAGCAGGGCATGCTTGAGGGTCATAGGAACATAGGAACAGGAGCAGGCCATTCAGCCCCTTGAGCCTGCTCTGCCATGCAGTTAGATCACGATTGGTCTGTACCTCAGCTCCGTTGACCCGCCTTAGCTCCATAACCCTTGATACCCTCACCGAACACGATCAGATGGCTTTGATTCAAAGCTCCCCCCCAGGCCTTGAGTGAATAATATAAGCTGCTACTCCAGTGCACTAGTCAGAAAGTGCTGTTCTGTCAGATGTATCATCACTTGGATAAGATCCCATCTGCCAGTTCAGGTGGAAGATTTTTATTTTAAAAAGTTGCTCTGAAAAAATGCTATAGAGCTAGTATTCTGGATGAGATTATGTTAGAAAGAGATGAAATGAGCTGAGGGCCTTTTTTCATCACATGCCATCTTATGGCCTGATATCAGCTGAGGCTCCTTTTTTCCACGAACAGCGTAAAAGATGCTCAAGTCGAAGGGTTAATCCTCATAAGGCACACACACACATTCTAAGACAGGTATAGTTTATTCATACACTGGGACTAGCTGAGCTAGAGGCCTGCCAAAATTGGGGAAGAAAAACAGATTGATATTCAATGATCATTGGGCAGATTTCCCTTAACGAGACCTTGAGAGACAGCTGGTCTCCTTCTAGTGATTTCAAAACTGGGAACAAATAAGGAGCAAAGTGAATAATTTTAAATATTAGGAACATCGGAACAGGAATAGGCCATTCAGCCTCTCAAACCTGTTCCGCCATTCAATTAAATCATCTGCTGATCTGTATCTTAACTCCATCTACCCGCCTTGGTTCCGTAACCCTTAATACCCTTGCCTAACAAAAATCTATCAATCTCAGTCTTGAAATTTGCAATTGACCCCCAGCCACAACAGCTTTTTGGAGGAGAGAGTTCCAGATTTCCACTCCCCTTTGTGTGAAGAAATACTTCCTGACATCACCCCTGAACGGCCTAGGTCTAATTTTAACGTTGTGCCCCCTTGTTCTGGACTCCCCCACCAGAGGAAATAGTTTCTCTCTATCTACCCTATCAAATCCTTTAATCATCTTGTTTTTGTCACGTTAATTCAAATCTGGCAATTACAGTAACCGACACGTAGCTAGTTAGTTGAAATGACACCTTTGATAGTGAGGTCATTACTGGATACGTTACTTGAAGGGGGATTGTCTTTGTGATACTTTAAGAGTTTTAAGATCAAGCATTGTTCAGCTAAATAAGAAGCAGAAGGCTTTATGGTAAGTTCAGAAGGTCCTAAAAAGCCTCAGGTCCTAAAAAGACTCAAGCCATAGCTTGAGTACTGCGTACAGTTCTGGTCACCACGTTACAGGAAAGATGTGATTGCACTAGAGAGGGTACAGAGGAGATTTACGAGGATGTTGCCAGGGCTGGAGAATTTTAGCTATGAGAAAAGATCGGATAGGCTGGGGTTGTTTTCTTTGGAACAAAGGAAGCTGAGGGGAGATTTAATTGAGGTGTATAAAATTATGACGGGACTAGATAGAGTGGATATGGAGGACCTGTTTCCCTTAGCAGAGAGGTCAATAACCAGGGGGCATGGATTTAAAGTAATTGGTAGAAGGATTAGACGGGAGCTGAGGAGACATTTTTTCACCAGAGGGTGATGGGGGTCTGGAACTCACTGCCTGAAAGGGTGGTAGAGGCAGAAACCCTCATCGCATTTAAAAAGTACTTGGATGTGCACTAACCTACAGGGCTATGGACCAAGTGTTGGAAAGTGGGATTAGGCTGGATAGCTCTTTATCGGCCGGCACGGACACGATGGGCCGAATGGCCTCCTCTTGTGCCGTAACTTTCTATGATTCTAAAAAGCTTTTGGAGGTTACTTTGAAAGTGGAGAGCGTATTTACGAGTGTTAAGATAGTAAGCTTAAGGGGGTGAATTTCCTTAATTAAGGGTGTGTAAACAGAGTAGGAAAAAAAATCTTAAGCTGGAAAATCAGGTAGGAGCTATTTCCACCCGATTTATTTTATTCATTCATGGGATGTGGGCGTCGCTGGCAAGGCCAACATTTATTGCCCATCCCTAATTGTACTTGAGAAGGTGGTGGTGAGCCGCCTTCTTGAATCACTATTGTCTGTATGGTGAAGGTTCTTCCACAGTGTTGTTAGGAAGGGAGTTCCAGGATTTTGACCCAGCGACGATGAAGGAACGGCCGATATATTTCCAAGTCAGGATGGCGGGTGACTTATAGGGGAACGTGCAGATGGTGGTGTTCCCAATTCCACCATTAAAACTCCCCCAACTGCCCTCGTGCTTTTTGAGCCTTCCACCAATCTGTAGGTCAAGTCCCCATAGACCTTATTAGCGTCCGTCCAAGTGAGTCCAAAACTAGAGGTCATAAATATAAGATAGTCACTAATAAATCCAATAGGGAATTCAGGAGAAACTTCTTTACCCAGAGAATGGTTAGAATGTGGAACTCGTTACCACAAGGAGTAGTTGAAACGAATAGCATTTAAGGGTAAGCTAGATATGCACATGAGGGAGAAAGAAACAGAAGGGTATGCTGATCGGGTTAGATGATGAGGGATGGAAGGTGGCTTGTGTGGAGTATAAACACCAGCATAGACCTGTTGGGCCGAATGGCCTGTTTCTGTGCTGTAGATTCGATGTAACTCACTGCAGCTCCTAATTTCCTGGTTTATATTCTTAATGCACTGTGGGTAACTTAGACTGAGATTCATGGGGCTTAGCAGCTGCGGGACCAGATGATCAGGGTGGACGTGAAGAGTTCCTGACACAGAAGAGTCTGGACGTTTTGAATATAGATTTCTGCAGCTGGGAAACACTTTTAAAGCATTTACTTTTTTTTGCCATTTAGCCCACAGGCACCTGGGGGTAAAACTTTGGTTATGGCCTGTTTTCGGAGCTAACGCCCCAACCAGGAGGTTGCCTGAAATTGGGCCTCGTGCCTCATTTCAATAGTTTGGGTGAGCTGCTGGGACCTTTTGTGCCTCCAGAGGCTGCTCACCCATTGCCAGCGTTCTGATTTCGAGGCTCACTGCGTTGTTGGCAGTGGCCCTCAGGCGAGTCACGAGATTGGCGGGGTGGTGGGGGTGGGGGGGTGGGGAGGACAACTGGAAAAGGGGGCCGATCGCGGACTGGCAGCGGCCCTCAGGAGTGCTGTGGAGCTGGGAGGAGCACTCCTCTCCCTCCTGGCTCCCGAGGAATGTTTTTATTTAAAATTAAAACTTACCTTTTGGTGGCGGTTAGGGTCAGGGAGCGACCGCTGAAGAACCCTGAGCAGAGCAGGCTTGGAGGCAGGTGCCACGGGCGCCTGAGCTGCCGCCCATGCCAACATGGCACACCCGTGGCGCGATCGGGCACGGGACGTTGCTCCCTAAAATTGGCCCTTGTTACGCCCGTTTTGTGCCCGTGCGGTTTAATTTCAACCTCCTTGACTTTTTTCTCATTGCTTCTCCCAGAGTCAGACCGCTGGCAGCTTTTCTGGTGCCCCCACACCCCCCCACCCACAGTCAGGGCTCCTCTGGAGCAGGTATGGCATTCTCTGTGGGCATACTCTGGTATGCCGTTATCATGGAGGAGGGAGACGTTGCAGAACGGAGTAAAGGAGACTCGGGCAGCATTTACTGCAAGAAGCATCACAGCTCATGTCATCACCAGAGTCTTCTCCTCTGTAGAACATGGTCCACTTTACTCCACAGCCTTATCGCCTTCTCCCCCACTTTCAAACAACGGGACATTCCCTCAAACCAACAACAACAACAACAACTCACATTTATATAGCGCCTTTAACTTAGTAAAATGCCCCTTGGTGCTTCACAGGAGCGATTATCAAAACAAACTTTGACACCGAGCCACATTAGGAGATATCAGGACTCGTGACAGGTCAAAGCGTTAGGTTTTAAGACGTGTCTTAAAGGAAGAAAGAGAGGCGGAGAGGGAATTCCAGAGGGCTTAGGACCGATGCAGCTGTAGGCACGGCCGCCAGTGGTGGAGTGATGAAAATCGGGGATGCGCAAGAGGCCAGAATTGGAGGAACGCAGAGATCTCGGAGGGTTGTAGGGCTGGAGGAGGTTACAGAGATAGGGAGGGGCGAGGCCATGGAGGGAATTGAAAACAAGGATGAGAGTTTTACAATTGAGGCGTTGCCGGACTGGGAACCAATGTGGGTCAGCGAGCACAGGGGTGATGGGTGAATGGGACTTGGTGCGAGTTAGGATACGGGCAGCAGAGTTTTGGGTGGTATCATAACAATACATTAGCCTTCTTTACCCCAAATGACCATGCCAATCATCACCACCTCAGTGAAGAGGTCAGATCCACAAAAGGACCCCCTTTCTAACCTCTAACGTCCAGCAATAATAAAGCACCTTGTCAGTGCACACTCTGTTTTGTTACAGTGAATTCCAAAATGCACACAATTAATCTACTCTTAACCCTACACTTCCCCCGAGTGCCTAATACTTGCTTTTCTTTCATCGATTCTCGTGCTAAGATTTATGTGACTTTATTTTTACTCGTTCTCGGGATGTGGGCGCCACTGTCAAGGCCGGCAATTGTTGCCCATCCCTCGTCGCCCTGAGAGTTACGCTGATAGCGGTTTGATACAACTGAGTGTATCACTTCAGAGGGCAGTTTGTTAGGAGGGATATGGAGCAAAGGAGGGTAAATGGGGTTGAGGCACAGTTCAGCCGTGATCTAATTGAATGGCGGAGCAGGCTCGAGGGGCTGAATGGCCTATGCCTGTTCCTATCAATTCTCGTGCTTCTCTAGATGCTACCTGAGGGTCAGGATTGTAGGAGGTGGTTGGCCCTTCTCTTCATCTCTGGAGCTTGCCCCTGGGCAGCCTGGTCTTGTCTTCCACTGATGTGGTGCCAGGAAGGAGAAATCTAGAAGCCTGGCATGCACTGCTGTCCATGAGAGATGGCAGTATCATGAAGATGATGGTCCTCATTATCCTCTTCCTCATCATCAGTCTCATAATTCACCGGGAAGACATTTATTTCCTGCTGCCCCTCCTCCTTCTTCTCCTCCTCATCATCTTCCTCCTCCTCTGCCCTCCATTGCTGCGGTGGATTTTCAGGAAAGGAGGGCAGCAGCTAAGAATGGGTGAGAATGAACCGCTTGGGATTAAGTAGACAGAGAAGGGGCGCGTGGAAGGTTGTGGCTACGTGGTATTCACTGGGATTTCAGGGCAACAGTGTAGGTGTTCAGTCAGTAACCTGGTGCCGGCAATATACTGCCCGCCTTGGCATCTCCCACCACAAGAGCTGAGGGCCTTCCCATGCGCTCCATGGCCTTGAAGGGGTTGAGGTATTTAAAGGTTAGGGAAGCCCCCTCTAGTGGCCTGCTTCTGGCAGGCATTGTGCGCCAATTTGTCCATCAAGAAGATAGAGTTAACGAGCAGAAGGCTAGCATTTGAGGAGATGTAAGTGGCATGGGAGTTCTGAAGTAAGAAGTGTGGGGGAGACAAGGCTGTTAATTGGAGGTAGGAGTTTATTAGTGTTGAGCAAGTAAGCAATTGCAAAAAGGGAGCTGCGTGGCCATAGTGTAAGATGCTGAATTCGAGTCCCCTCTCTCCCTTTAACCAGACTGTATCGTGAAGGGTTAATAGAAACAGAAAATGCTGGGAAACACTCAGCAGGTCGGGCAACACCTGTGAAGAGGGAAACAGAGTTAACGTTTCAGGTCGATGACCTTTCATCAGAACTGGAAGAAGTTGGAGATTGAACAGTTTACAAGCAAGTAGAGAACTAGAGAAAGGGAGGTTGGTGGGGGGGCGGTGAGAGGGAAAGATCTCTATGATAGGGTGGAGGGCAGGAGTGATTAAATGACAAAAGGGATGATGGTGCAAGGCGAGGAGGGTGGTAATGGAACAAGTAAACAAAAGATGGGTCCAGTTGAGCTGTAAATGGCTACAGCAGAACCATTACCAGCACCTGCTGTCCGAGAAAATGGGAGCAGTGGTTGCGAAGGGTTAGTTGTGCAAGTTTTTGCTTTAAGAGATCTGAGAGTGAGCTGATGCCCAGGTGCAGCATTACCAGCACGTTACCTAGCCTGCCTTACTGGGATGTGGAACTGTTTTCTCGTACTGGTCTGCAATCCTGAGGACGAGGGGGTTGGCACTCAGTGCACCGCGGTGCCAACACCCTCCAGGTGGCACAAGTGATATTTCTGGATGGATTGTTGGGACCTACACCCAGGAGTAAGTGCCTCCTGCCTTCAGACTCCACCAGGAGGGCTTGGAGATCTGAACCGGTGAGGTTCTACATTCTTCTTCTCCGGCTTGCGACCATGTCCTGCTGCTTTCTTGGTGCTGATGTTGTCAGATTTCTTGAAAACATCAATAAAAAGGTTGACGCAGTGAAGTTATCTGAGAGTCAAGCGAGAGGGTCGAGCACTGCACTATGGTTAACCCCCAGTCTGCTGCTGAAGTGTGTGGGATGAACTGTCATTGTAAAGGCTACACTCCAGTTTCCATGCTACTTACACCATTTTACACGGGATTTACACCAATCACCACTCCAATAAGAATGCAAATGAACTGACCCAGCGAACTCTCGTGTAAACACTGGTGGGCTCAATCTTTTTTCAGTGAACAAGAAAGAAAGAAAGACTTGCATTTATACAGCGCCTTTCACGACCTCAAGACACCCCAAAACGCTTTATAGACATAGAAGTACTTTTGAAGTGAAGCCATTGTTGTAATGTAGGAAATGAGGCAGCCAATTTGTGCAGAGCAAGTAATGTGATAATGACCAAACAACCTGTTTTAGTGATATTGATTGAGGGTTAAATACTGGCCAGAACACCGAGGAGAACTCCCCTGCTCATCTTCAAATAGTGGCCATGGGATCTTTTACGTCCGCCTGAGCACTCCCTCAGCGCTGCACCAATGGCATAACAGTGGCACAACCCAGCATGTGGATATTCACCCCATAAGTGTTCAGATCAAAAATAGAAGTAGGGACGATGAGGTGCATGACAGCAGCCCATTTAACAACCTACATTTCAAGGCATGGAGTGAAAGTGCAGCATCATGTTACATGTTAACAACAGAAACAACAACTTGCATTTTTATATCGCGCCTTTAACGAATTAAAATGTCCCAAGCTGCTTCACGGGAGCGATTATCGAACAAAATTTGACACCAAGCCATACAAGGAGATATTAGGACAGGTGACCAAACGCTTAGTCAAAGAGGTAGGTTTTAAGGAGCGTTTTAAAGGAGGAGAGAGAGGTAGAAAGAAGGAAAGGTTTAGGGAGGGAATTCCAGATCTTAGAACCTAGGCAGCTGAAGGCACGGCAGCCAATGGTGGAGTGATCAAAATCGGGGATGCGCAGGAGGCAAGAATTGGAGGAGCGCAGAGATCTCGGAGGGTCGTAGGGCTGGAGGAGGTTACAGAGATAGGGAGGGGCGAGGCCTTGTGGGGATTTGAAAACAGGATTGAGGTATTCCCAGACCGGGTGCCAATGTAGGTCAGTGAGCACAGGGGTGATGGGTGAACAGGAATTGGTGCCAGTTAAGTTACGGACAGCAGAGTTTTGGATGAGCTCAAGTTTATGGAGGGCGAAAGATGGGAGGCCGGCCAGGAGAGCATTGGAAGTCCAGTCTGGAGTAACAAAGGCATGGATGAGGATTTCAGCAGCAGATGAGCTGAGGCAGGGGTGGAGGCAGGCGATGTTAGGGAGATGGAAATAGGCGGTCTTCGTGATGGAGCAGATATGCGGTCAGAAGCTCATCTCAGGGTGAAGTAGGACGCCAAGGTTGTGAACAGGTCTGGTTCAGTCTCAGACAGTGGCCAGGGAGAGGGATGGAGTTGATGGCTAGGGAATGGAGTTTGCAGCCGGGACCAAAGATAATGGCTTCAGTCTTCCCAATATTTAGGTTGACTAAAGCTAGGAAGAAGACCAAAGAGAGAAGATGACATACCATAGCGATGAAGCCAGAGATTCTCAGAGGATAGCCCTTTAATTCATTGAGAAAAGTTATACAATAAGGCCCTAAGCTCTGGAATTCCCTCCCTAAACCTCTCCGTCTCTCTATCTCTCGCTCCTCCTTTAGGTGGCTCCTTAAGACCTACCTCTTTGACCAAACTTTTGGTCACCTGTCCTAAGAGCTCTTTATGTGGCTCGGAGTCAAATTTAGTCTGATAACAACACTCCTGTGAAGCGCCGAGAGGTGTTTTACTATGTTAAAGGCGCTATAGAAATGTAAGTTCTTGTAATCCTAGACATTGAAAGTAACTCTGAATACTGTCACTGTAATCGAAACCCAGAGACAATTGAGATATACTCATTGTTCTGCTCATGATGATTTACCCTGTTGCCTGATATTAAGTAGTTTTACTACTTAATATCAGGCAACAAGGGTCGAACGAGTCATATTATTGGAGATGTAGTTAAATAAAATAATGTTAATTAATCCATCTGACTCAGTCTTTGATGCCTCCGGCAAACAGATGTTAAATGACATTCCACTCAATGTTGTACTGCGGCCCCATTGTGTACAGATCTGGCTTGACTAACAATCTATGCTTTCTGCACTAGAGTATGTGGGACACTTCGGACATAACTAATTTAGGCATTACTTATGAAACAGGCATGGTGAATCCTAATATAAATCTCCCACATGGACGTATTGGTTAAATGGGAGGAAGCGTCATCTGTTACCCTTCAAATAATATAGGTTAAGTGTTGAAATTTGCTCCGTAAACTTCTCCGCCTCTACCGCAGTCTCGACCTTTAAGATATTCCTTAAAACCTACCTCTTTGACCAAGCTTTTGGTCACCTGTCCTAATATCTCCTTATGTGGCTCGGTGTCAAATTTTGTCTGATAATCACTCCTGTGAAGCGCCTCGGGATGCTTTACTACATTAAAGGTGCTATATGAATGCAAGCTGTTGAATTTATTCCTTAGACATTGTGTGGGATTTAGCATTCAGAACTCCTATATCGGTGATGTTCTTCAAATATTCTAATAACACGGCATCTGTATTGCTTTATTCTTCACAGAATAAGTCCAGCGTTTAACTTTACCGAACACCTTTGCCTGGAATTTCCTGGGGGGGTGTCTGGGGGCAAGATCGATGGTACTCCAGGAGGAATGACAGGAGTTAGGAACATAGGAATAGGAATCGGCCCTTCAGCCCCTCGAGCCTGTTCCGCCATTCAATTAGATCATGACTGATCTGTATCTTAACTCCATCTACCCTCCTTGGTTCCATCACGTTTAATACCCCTGCCTAACAAAAATCTATCAATCTCAGTTTTGAAATTTTCAATTGACCCCCAGCCTCAACAGCTTTTTGGAGGAGAGAGTTCCAGATTTCCACTACCCTTTGTGTGAAGAAGTGCTTCCTGACATCACCCCTGATAGGCCTAGCTCTAATTTTAAGGTTATGCCCTCTTGTTCTAGACTCCCCCCACCAGAGGAAATAGTTTCTCTCCATCCACACTATTAAATCCTTTAATCATCTTAAACACCTCAATTAGATCACCCCTTAATCTTCCATACTCGAGGGAATACAAGCCTAGTCTGTGCAACCTGGCCTCATAATTTAACCCTTTTAGTTCTGGTATCATTCTGTTCTCCCCCCTTTCTTTAAGTTGGGTCCTAACTATTCTTGTTGTATTGACTTTGAATAAACCAACTGGTGTCCCATCAACCAGAGAGAAACAATCATGTTGGAAGTTCAATTAAATTATATTTATTTAGCCATTAATTCTCTAAATTAATTACTTAATTAATCTCCAATCTACATGCTAATAGCCAGCATCTTCTCTGAGCATTGCAGGGATGCAGAAAACAATTCTGCTACAAGCAGTAGGAAGACTTTTAAAGTCCTTGACTAGCTCTTATCTGCTGTGACTGTGCTGAGTGTGTTTATTCTGCCTTCCCTGAAATGATGAAATGAAGCTTTAAATTCATTAGATAAATAGGCAGCTAAAGTTAATACATCAACGGGATTTATTTTTAATCATAAATATTGTCATGAAGATATGAAATTTGTAGCAATTGAAGAATCATCACAATCTCCGTTGATAAAACAAGTGTGAATATAACTATTACAGTTTGTAAGTTTCCTGTAAAAAATATAGAAATGCATGTATTTATGTAGCATTTATCATCATTTTCTTATTATGAACTTGATTTTATAATCCAAGTTTGATTGAAAAGGAATAACTTCATTAAGGTTTAAAAATAACATAATACACAGCAGCTCAGTCTCTGCTCTCAATCTCCAAACCAACTAGGATAGCCTGATATTAAAAAATAGGAACAGGAGGAGGCCATTCAGCCCTTCGAGCCTGTTCCGTCATTTCAATAGATCGTGGCTGATCTGTACCTCAGCTCCATTTACCCGCCTTAGCTCCATATCTCGGGATATCCTTACCTAACAAAAATCTAGCGATCTCAGTCTTGAAACTTCTAGTTGTCCCCCAGCATCCACAGCCTTTTGGTGACGGCAGCTCCAAATTTCCACTACCCTTTGTGATTTCACTCCTGAATGGCCTAGCTCTAATTTTAAGATTATGCCTCCCCCTTATTCTGGATTCTCCCATCAGATGAAATAGCGTCTCTCTATTTACCCCATTGAATCTTTTTTATCGTTTTTAAACATCTCAATTAGGCAACCCCTCAGCCTTCTGAACTCAAGGGAATGTGCAAACCAACTTTATACATCCTGGCTCATAGTTTAACCCTTTAAGCCCCGGGTATTATTCTGGTGAATCTGCACAGCACCCCCCTCCAAGACCAATATATCCTTCCTGAGGTGTAGAGCCCAGAACTGAATGTGACGAACCGGATTCTTTTTTCCCCTCAGTCTGGTTCAGCAAAAACTGAGTCGAATACACATTTAAAGTTCAACACAACTTTAATAGCCGGACTTGGTCTGCAGCATCGATTTGGACTCTTGACAGAGTCCCTCTATGCTGGCAGAGCAAGACAAAGAAACATACAGAAATCCACACGTTTTATACAGATCAATAGGGGTTGGAACATTTGTTAACACCAATCATAAGCCGGGCACAGGTTGGCCATGCTAGGTTACATGATTTCAAGCCAATCACAAATAGCCCATGGCCTGATCATGCCGCAGTGACAGACACTGATGGATGTATCCTATCTTCTCACTAGGAATGTTCTCCCCTGTCCCTCTCGTTCCTTATCTCTTAGCTTGGAATGTCTCTCGGTCTCGTTAAGCTCGTTAAGGTTATTGATGATCCAGCTACATGGAGACACCCAGACTAGTCCTTGACCCACATCAAAGACTCCAAAGACTCCTACACTGATAAGACAATGCAGGCCTTATGGTAAAGAGATGAGCATGCGAACAGATAGCCTAAAGAGGCCCACTGTCCAAACTCTCAGCTAACAGGCTACTAATTAACCCTTTTCTAACCACATTGCTACTTCTGCTATTTTGCCACGTAGGCACTTTACTATTTTACTGGACACTGACCATGTAGGGATTCTCAAATGCAGTACTTCAGATGGGAAATAGCCTGTCTAATTGATGCATCGTCAAGTACTGATTGTTTAGGGACTCTCATAAGATGGATGCACATGAGGAAAGTCACTGAAAATCTTAGAAAGGCCCTACAGTCCCTCCATCATGGCACAAAATGATTCCGAGGTTTTCTGCCTCCACTGCCCGACCCAGAAGTCCATTCCCCATATTGATCAATTTGTCTGAAGACAAACCATGTTGACCTAAGTCCTAAGTTTGCCTTTTACAACTTTGAACCTGTGCCTCTTTGTGATACTGTCAAGGTTTATTTTGAAGTAATATTCCAGAACTACCTTTTTCTGGATTGTTTGCTGTCTTATATCCCTCCATAATTTGCCTCTCAGTCGTTACCTTTCAGGGGAGAATACCCAAGTTTCTCCAATCTTTTGTTGTAAGTCAGCACTCTGAACGTAATTAAGGAGAAACTGTTTCCATTGGCGGGAGGGTCAGTAACCAGAGGACACAGATTTAAAATAATTGGCAAAAGAACCAGAGGGGAGGTGAGGAGAAATTTTTTAACGCAGCGAGTTGCCCTGGTCTGGAATGCACTGCCTGAGAGGCGGAAGCAGATCTAATAGTAACTTTCAAAAGTGAATTGGATAAATACTTGAAAAAGAAAAAAAATTTCAGGGCTATGCAGAAAGAGCAGGGGTGGGGGATTAATTGGATAGCTCTTTTAAAGAGTCGGCACAGGCACGATGGGCCGAATGGCCTCTTTCAGTCCTGTATGCTTCTCAGCAGGTGGCGTCTTCATGCACTTGCAGGCTTTGGCCACCAAGTGGTGCTGTGGAGCAGCACAACTTCTTCAGCCTCCCTCGTCTCAGCCAGAGGGGGAATTTTAACTGCAGGGTGGGAAGCCAGTGGGATGGGCGGGTAACCCGCCTGGGGGGTCTCCCGGGAGGCCAGACCGCTATTAACTGCCAGGCCTCAAGAGCATCTCACCGGCACGCTGCCCCCCCTGTAAAGAGGCAACAGGTTGGCTGCTGGCAGGCAAAGAACGGGAGGTTCAGAGTCTGGCCCACTGACACTCAGGTATGTTGCTGGAGTTGGGTGGGGTGGGGTGAGGAGGGGAGGTGAAAGGGGGGAGGGGGACAGTCAACAAAGTCTCGTGGGTGGGAAGGCGAGCGGGGGTGGGCAGGGGGTGGAGTTCGGGGCAGCAACGATCCAGACTTTCCTCGTAAGGCCCGGAGAAGCATTCCTGCTCCTTCTGGCCACGTCATTGGATAAGTTTAAAATGTACCTTTTTAAGGGCCTCCGCTTCTTCCGTGAGAGATTTTTACAGCCAATGAAGTATTTTCTTGAAGTGTAGTCACTGTTGTAATGTAGGAAAGGCGGAAGCCAATTTGCGCACAGCAAGATCCCACAAACAGCAATGTGATAATCTGTTTTTTAGTGATGTTGGTTGAGGGTTAAATATTGGCCACCAGGGAGAACTCCCCTGCTCTTCTTGAAAGGAAGCAACAAACATAATAGAAATACTGTAACATTACTAAATTGGTTATACCGTTTCTTTTTTAAAATTTATTCATGGGATGTGGGCGTCGCTGGCGAGGCCGGCATTTATTGCCCATCCCTAATTACCCTTGAGAAGGTGGTGGTGAGACGCCTCCTTGAACCACTGCAGCTCGTGTGGTGACGGTTCTCCCACAGTGCTGTTAGGAAGGGAGTTCCAGGATTTTGACCCAGCGACGATGAAGGAACGGCGATATATTTCCAAGTCACGAATGCAGTGCATCTTGTGGATGGTACACACTGCAGCCACGGTGCACTGTGGTGGGGGGAGTGAATGTTTAAGGTGGTAGATGGGGTGCCGATCAAGTGGGCTGCTTTGTCCTGGATGGTGTCGAGCATCTTGAGTGTTGTTGAGTCTGTTCACATCCATTTACTAGTTAACATATCTGTTTGGCATTTTCTGGTCATTTTGTAATAGTGCCAAAGTGTTAATGTTCCACCTCTGTCTGGTTACTCTTATTTTGCGCAGTCCAACTCCCAAAAGCATAATGCTAAAATATATATGACGGACAACTGCTGTTCCAACTCAAAAGCAAAATACTGCGGATGTTGGAAATCTGAAATAAAAACAGAAAATGCTGGAAATACTCAGCAAGTCAGGCAGCATCTGTGGAGAAAGAAACAGAGTTAACGGGGTCAATTTTCGGATGGCTGAGCGGGTGCGTTTGTGGAAGGGGGGCTGGTAAAATTGGGGATTCCCGGGGTGGGTCCGGAGCCCGGCTCCAACCCGCCCACTTCCGGGTTCCCCAGTGACGCGCTTAGATGCGCGCGCAGCCCCCGCATGCGGGACTCCGGCCGGCAATTAAAGCCGTGGGATCCCACTTAAAGCAATTAATTACATACTTCAGGTCGTTTGCAGATCTGAATGGGAGGATGTTTTAGGAGGTGTGCGATTTTCATATCAACAGAGCGTGTTTCCCGTGCTGGGGGAAACACTCCCAGTTGAAAGAGACGTGTTGCAGCCACCAGTCAGTGGGAGCTGCAAAGGTCCATTTGACAGGTGGTGGGGAAGACCCTCACTCCTTGCAGGAGGCCACTCTGTCACTTTGGACAAAGATTGGCCTGCACTGCCCTCCTCCTAACACTAAAATTCACCAACTTGCAACCTCAACTCCAGTGTCCAGACACATGTACCTACCTTGCAGACCCCCTCAAACGTACATCTTCCGGATGGGGGCCGCCATAGCTGCAGTCATGACCTCATCGGAGGACGAACAGCATCACCAGCCTCGCCAGCCATGCCGTCCACCTAAGACACGTGGAGCTCCACAACACAGTGCTGTGACACATCCACCTGCACAGCAGGAGGGAGGGCAACCGCAGAGAGAGATGCGTCGCAGAGGGCACTACCCTCGCCACAGGGTCTACAGACCGAGGCTCAGCTTCCTGGACCTCTCTGAGCAGCAGTGCACACGGAGGCTCAGAGTCACTCGACATGTAGTCATGGACATCTGCAGCCTCCTTCATGCCGAGCTGCTCCCGGCTGGCCCGAGCACCATCTTCTTACCTGTCACTGTCAAAGTCACCACTGCCCTCAACAACTTCTCCTCCGCATCCTTCCAGGGTGCCACTGGGGACATCACCTGCATCTCTCAAAAGAGCCCTGCAAATACACCTACACCCACTTTGCAGTGACCCAATGGGTGGCATCAGTTGTGGGTCTTCATGGTGATCCTCAGGAAAGGGAATTATTGCACAAACCAGACAAGATTTGCAAAGACATGGCAGTAGTGATGATAACAAATTTTAATGTGGTTGGCAAAACAAACAAAACTAAATGAAAGACATGACATTCCGTCATACACACTTGTGCATCCCCTTTCTGCTCACAAAACCTTAGCTTTACGTTTACGGGAACTCCTACATGGTGCTACCCATGTGGCTTCAGCAGAGGTAGTGGCAGGTTGCTCTTGTCCATGCCCTGACCGATGAGATGCTTTGCGCGGACGCCCTCTGGGTTTCGGTGCCCATGAGGGCCCCTCCAAAGACTGCTCCACCTGCACCTGTGCAGGGGCAGACTCAGTCACCTGGAGAGGAGGCAGCATTGTGGGTACTGGTTGAGAGGGGGGGCAACGGGTGAGACGTGGGAGCGCTTTGAGTGGCATCCCCACTTCCATGTCCCTTTTTGATATCATCCCTCTCCTGGACCAGGCCCACATCACTCCTTCCACCCTGCTAGACGACAGTTTGGAGGACTTGTGTGAAGCTTTGGAAGGCCAGTTGTAATGTATCTGTCAGCCTGTTTAAGGCGGCAGAATGTTGCTCACCCTGAATCCGAACGGCCGTTGTTAGGGCCTGAATGGACTCATTATTGAGCCGTGCTTGAAGCTCGATGGAGGCTAGCCTTTCCTCCATCACAGACATTCCCACACCTACCTGCGACACTATCTCAGAGATGCCTTCATGTCCCTGAGACAGTATTCCACTCATGCAGGAGTTGGACTCCTCCATCCTCTGCGCTATTGCGGAGAGTGCGCATGGCAACTGTTCCAGTACCTCGGCAATGTGCTGCTGCCCCTCGATGACTCTCCTTTTCATGGCTGGCCCCCAGGGTTCAGCATCTGGGTCCAGCTTGGAGAAGAGTGCTCCCACCGACGGGGACTCTCCACGGCTGCCCCTGCCACCAGGGTCTGCTCGTGCTCACATGTGCGTGGTGACTCATCATGTGCAACCCCAGCTAAGTGAGGACGGGGACCCACCGAGGTGTATGTATCTGCGCTGGTGGATGGCTGGCTCAGATGTGACGATGACCCCTCAGAGGCCGGCAGGTCCTCTGAGGAATCGCACTCTGCAGTCACTGCGGTCGCAGATCGCCCTGCAAGAGATCAGAAAGCAATATTAAGCATGTGGACAGATGTTGAGGTGCTGCAGATGCCAAGTGATGTTACGATCATTCGCTATCATGAGTGCTGAGTGTTAGATTTCTGTCACCAGCCGTTTGTGCGCTCCCAGTCTTGGCGTCCGCCACGGACAGGCACTCCAACGTGCGGCTTATTTCTATTGCCTGCTGCTCCGCGTCCGTTAGGACCACCTGGTGTGGCGGGCCCCCTCCGGTCCTTGCCCTCTCCCGGGCATTCTGGCGTCTCTTCTCCTATCAAGGCAAAACACAGAGGCGTGATTGAGTGATGGATGCATGGTGAGCCGCTGCATGCATTGGTGTGGGTGGGGGTGAGCGTGAGGGAGGTGCATAGGAGGGTGCGTGTGAGATATAGCCATGAGATTGTTTGAGGATTGGGTCGCTTGGTAATGTTCGAATGGGAACTGGGACGGTGAGTAAGTGCAGGCAAGGTGAGGATGATGGTTGAGTGGATGTGAGGAGTGATGCAAGAGGATGTTCCCAAAGATGGGTGAAACTAGAACTAGGGGGCATAATCTTAGAATAAGGGGCTGCTCTTTCAAAACTGAGATGAGGAGAAACTTCTTCACTCAGAGGGTAGTAGGTCTGTGGAATTTGCTGCCCCAGGAAGCTGTGGAAGCTACATCATTAGATAAATTTAAAACAGAAATAGACAGTTTCCTAGAAGTAAAGGGAATTAGGGGTTATGGGGAGCGGGCAGGAAATTGGACATGAAGCTGAGTTCGGATCGGTCAATGCCCTGTGGGTGGCGGAGTGGTCCCAGGGGCTATGTGGCCGGGTCCTGCTCCGACTTCTTGTGTTCTTTAGATTTGTGGTTGGGATCAGATCAGCCATGATCTTATTGAATGGCGGAGCAGGCTCGAGGGGCCGATTGGCCTACTCCTGCTCCAATTTCTTATGTTCTTATGTTCTTATGTTCTTATGTTGTGGTGGCAGTGCAGAAGGAGTTGTGTGGTGGTGGAGGTGATGTGGAAGACGGAGTGTGGGAGAATGCTTAAGTATACTCACTTTGGCTGACCTGGTTAGGTCATTAAAGCTCTTCCTGCACTGGACCCAGGTTCGGCACGCATTGCTGCTGCTGCTGACCTCCTCGGCCGCCTCCAGCCAGACCTTCTTGGTGGCAGAGGCAGGCCACTTCCTCCCGTCTGATGGGAAAAACATTTCCCTCCTCCTCCTGACCCCATCGAGCAGCACCTGGAATGAGGAGTCTGAAAACCTTGGAGCAGCCTTGCCTCTGGCCTGCTCCATGCTGCCAATATGGTTCTTTGCTGCAGGAGGAGCATTGGAGGACTGCCCCTTTAAATAGGGCTCCTCCTGCTGACAGCCTGTGATGCGGGTGCGCAGTGCGCCCACTGCGCAGGTCTGCAACGGGAAACCCGGAAGCACGCGTAAGTACCTTCAATTAGGCTGCAATCGCATGCGGAGCACACTGATTTCACTGGGCGCGTTACCCACGCGCCCAGTTAACCCCCCGCTGGCAACCCGCCTCCCTCCAAATATCGGGCCCAACGTTTCAGGTCGATGACCTTTCCTCAGAACTGGAAGAAGTTCAGATCATAACCACTACTCCCATTTTTTCAGACAGCAGGTTCTGGTAATGGTTCTGCCTTAGCCATTTACAGCTCCTCTGGACCCATCTTTTCTTTACTTGTCCCATTACCACCCTCCTTGCCTTGCACCATCATCCCTTTTGTCATTTAATCACTCCTGTCCTCCACCCTGTCAGAGACCTTCCCTTTTGTTCTTACCTCCCCTCCCCCGCCCTTCCCCTGGCTCTGTACTTGCTTAAAAACTGTAAAGTCTTCAACTTCTTCCGTTTCTGACGAAAGGTCATCGACCTGAAACGTTAACTGTTTCTCTCTCCACAGATGCTGCCTGACCTGTTGAGTATTTCTAGCATTTTCTGTTTTTATTGGTGTTACGACTTAGAACAATACCAGCACTCTACCTCCTTGTGCTCACGAGGTGGATATGTCGTTAGCTTCTCGGTTGCCATTTTTACAAAGAATGGTACTTTGCTCAGAACCCGCTGGTTGAATGTCTCTGTGTTATGTTGCACGATCAGAGTCCCCCTCAGCGACCACCACTCCTGGTTATTGGAGAAAAATGATTCCCATTCTGTTGTTAGAGATTCAAGTAATTTGCTTCCCAGTAGGAGGCCCAGAGTCGACCAGTTTACAGAGAGGTGCAGCATCGCCTCTGCTTTGTGGAAGTAACCAGCCCTATTCACGTTTAGTTTTTCCTACTTATGCAGCTTCTGAATATGGTATTGGTGAGACCGCACCTGGAATACTGCATACAGTTTTGGTCTCCATACTTAAGAAAAGACATACTTGCTCTCGAGGCAGTACAAAGAAGGTTCACTCGGTTAATCCCGGGGATGAGGGGGCGGACATATGAGGAGAGGTTGAGTAGATTGGGACTCTACTCATTGGAGTTCAGAAGAATGAGAGGCGATCTTATTGAAACATATAAGATTGTGAAGGGTCTTGATCGGGTGGATGCAGTAAGGATGTTCCCAAAGATGGGTGAAACTAGAACTAGGGGGCATAATCTTAGAATAAGGGGCTGCTCTTTCAAAACTGAGATGAGGAGAAACTTCTTCACTCAGAGGGTGGTAGGTCTGTGGAATTTGCTGCCCCAGGAAGCTGTGGAAGCTACATCATTAGATAAATTTAAAACAGAAATAGACAGTTTCCTAGAAGTAAAGGGAATTAGGGGTTATGGGGAGCGGGCAGGAAATTGGACATGAAGCTGAGTTCGGATCGGTCAATGCCCTGTGGGTGGCGGAGAGGGCCCAGGGGCTATGTGGCCGGGTCCTGCTCCGACTTCTTGTGTTCTTTAGATTTGTGGTTGGGATCAGATCAGCCATGATCTTATTGAATGGCGGAGCAGGCTCGAGGGGCCGATTGGCCTACTCCTGCTCCAATTTCTTATGTTCTTATGTTCTTATGGCACTACAGCACTGACTGTGCACTACAGCACTGACTGTGCACTACAGCACTAACTGTGCACTACAGCAGTCAACTGTGGCAATTTGACTCTGCTTAAGGTATCAGCCGTGGCTCAGTTGGTAGCACTCTCGCCTCTGAGCAAGAAGGTTATAGGTTCAAAGTCCTATTCCAGAGAGTTGAACACAAAATTCTACACTGATACTCCCAGTGCAGTACTGAGGGAGTGTAGCATTGTTGGGGATGTAGTCTTTCTAATGAGACATTAAACTGTGGCCCTGCCAGGTGGATGTGAAAGATCCCATGGCACTATATAAAGGAGTACACTAGAGTTCTCCCTGGGGTCCTGGCCAATGTTGTCTACCTCATACGTTGCAGGAAAGGATGCCCCGGAGCATGGTACATTGGCGAGACCATGCAGACGCTGCGACAACGGATGAACGGACACCGTGCAACAATCGCCAGACACGAGGGTTCCCTCCAAGTCGGGGAACACTTCAGCAATCAAAAACATTCAGCCACCGACCTTCGGGTAAGCGTACTCCAAGGCGGCCTTCGAGACACACGACAACGCAAAATTGTCGAGCAGAAATTGATAGCCAAGTTCCGCACCCATGAGGACGGCCTCAACCGGGATCTTGGGTTCATGTCACGCTACACGTTACCCCACCAGCGAACAAATGTTATCTGTCTTTAATATAACGGGTCATTTGCTGTCTTTTCCATGTTTCTGCCTCTCTATTTCTGTGGGTTTTTTTTGGTGGTTTGTATATTCGGAGACCTTGTAGGTAACACCTGTCTGTCTGCAAACTGATTGCCTTGGCAACGGGCAGTTGGAAAGAATGTCTGTAATCACCAGGTATTGTTCTGTGATTTATAAATGCGAGAGGTTCGAGGATTTCATTTCCACAGCATTCACCTGAGGAAGGAGGAAGCCTCCGAAAGCTTGTGAATTTCAAATAAAATTGCTGGACTATAACTTGGTGTTGTAAAATTGTTTACAATTATAAATGCAAGTGCTTCTTTCTTTTATTTGTTCATCTGGTGCATGTCCAGCCTGTCTAATTACAAAACATTTAGAAAACACAGCTATTGAACGATAACAGAAGAGAGCAACCAGAATGATTGAAGGGGTGGAGGGTTTGGATTATGAGGAGCGATTATGTAAAGTGGGCATGTTCTCACTGGAAAGGAGTCGGTCGAGAGCTTATGATTTGCTGTTTTTAGGATTCTAAAGGGACTAGATAATGCAGACCATGACAAGCTGTTTCACCTTGTCCAGAACCATAGAACCAGAGGACACGGCCTGCGTTTGAAGGGGGGTAAATTCAAAATTAACGTGCAGAAATAATATTTCAGTGAGTGAGTGGTCAATCTATGAAACAGGCTCTCTGGGGAGACGGTGGAAGCAGTTAGTATTGATTCATCCAAATGCAAATTGGATTGATTTCTTTCAGAAAATAACATTTTGGAATACACTGTAAGAGTAATTTGAGACATGACATGTGGTAAGTGTAGAAAGCTTGGGTGATTTTGGACCTGTGGTTCCCAAAGCTCTCCTCCACTGGTGTTTTCCTCGCCTCATGTCTGGGTCTGCTGTAGACCAATCGATAGAGATTGATTGCTATGATTAGTCAACAACTCAATTATCGTTGTATCATGCGATTACCAGGCTGGTAGAAGATGAACCAGATGGACCTTGGTCTTTTAACATCTACCAATTCCTATGTTCCTATGTAAGGAGAGGGAAGTTAAATGATTAAACTCCTAAAAATTGAAAGGTGAAGATAGAAATCTGAAAGAAAAACTCAAGCCAGTATAGTCTAAAAATGACTGTATGCGATATTATTGTACAAACGCTAAAGGTATTCAAATCAAATATTTTCCGTGGCATTAATCTCTTTACAATAGATGGGTAATGCTTCTGCTACAGTAGTAAATGGGGAAAGAAAATTGTGACAGATGCAAATTTGAGGAATTTTTGTTTGAATTTGCTGCAGGTTCTTTTGCTTCCCTCAGGAGATATCAATGTTTCATGTTTGGGGAGTTTACTCTAGATGTTTTTTTTTCAGGTTCACTCCTGTAGGTGAGTTGTCCCTCCCTAGGAAGGGACAACTGACGGCAATTTCTGACTAATTTCCCCCTTCCTGACTCAGTGTCACCAATGCTAATTGTAGTATCCTTATTACCACTGTAGCTGAGATCACTTGACCAGAGATCAAACCTGGGCCCTTTTGCTATGTATGGTTCGGGTAGTCATTGTAGTAACCCATGGAATCAATGGAGAAACACACATACCTCTGCTACTCCTTGAGTCACCATCTGATTCACCTTTCCTTGCACTGCAGGAGCACCTCACTTCTACTCTCCTCCAAGGCCTGACTGAAATCGGGAACTCGCTGGTGAATTTTTTTTATATATATTCATTCATGAGATGTGGGCGTCGCTGGCATTTATTGCCCATCCCTAATTGCCCTTGAGAAGGTGGTGGTGAGCCGCCTTCTTGATCCGCTGCAGTCCATGTGGTGAAGGTTCTCCCACAGTGCTGTTAGGAAGGGAGTTCCAGGATTTTGACCCAGTGACAATGAAGGAACGGTGATATATTTCCAAGTCGGGATGGTGTGTGACTTGGAGGGGAACGTGCGGGTGGTGTTGTTCCCATGTGCCTGCTGCCCTTGTCATTCTAGGTGGTAGAGGTCGCGGGTTTGGAAGGTGCTGTCGAAGAAGCTGTGGCGAGTTGCTGCAGGGCAGCCTGTGGATGGTACACACTGCAGCCACGGTGTGCCGGTGGTGAAGGGAGTGAATGTTTAGGGTGGTGGATGGGGTGCCAATCAAGCAGGCTGCTTTGCCCTGAATGGTGTCGAGTTTCTTGAGTGTTGTTGGAGCTGCACTCATCCAGGCAAGTGGAGAGTATTCCATCACACTCCTGACTTCATAGAATCATAGAATCATAAAAGTTACAACATGGAAACAGGCCCTTCGGCCCAACATGTCCATGTCGCCCAGTTTATACCACTAAGCTAGTCCCAATTGCCTGCACTTGGCCCATATCCCTCTATACCCATCTTACCCATGACTTGTGCCTTGTAGATGGTGGAAAGGCTTTGGGGAGTCAGGAGGTGAGTCACTCGCCGCAGAATACCCAGCCTCTGACCTGCTCTTGTAGCCACAGTATTTATGTGGCTGGTCCAGTTAATTTTCTGATCAATGGTGACCCCCAGGATATTGATGGTGGGGGATTCGGCGATGGTAATGCCGTTGAATGTCAAGGGGAGGCGGTTAGACTCTCTCTTGTTGGAGATGGTCGTTGCCTGGCACTTGTCTTGCACGAATGTTACTTGCTACTTTTCAGCCCAAGCCTGGATGTTGTCCAGGTCTTGCTGCATGCAGGCGCGGACTGCTTCATTATCTGAGGGGCTGCGAATGGAATTGGACACTGTGCGATCATCAGTGAATATCCCCACTTCCGACATTATGATGAAGGGAAGGTCATTGATGAAGCAGCTGAAGATGCCATATTCCACCATCCAGTTATCTAACTCATTAGCGCACAGTTGTACCATGAGTGATCCAATTTAATTTGGCTAATAGTAAAAGTTTTTATAAATATATTAAGAGTAAGAGTTGAGGGAGATGTGGGCCCATTAAAGACAGACACAGGTGATATGGCAATGATATCAGCCATGATCTAATTGAATGGCGGAGCAGGCCCAAGGGACTGAATGACTTACTTCTGTTGCATAAGGAGGAGGCCATTCAGCCCCTCGAGCCTGTTCCGCCATTCAGTTAGATCATGGCTGATCTGTATCACAATGTCTTGGTTCCATATCCCTTATTACCCTTACCTAACAAAAATCTATTGATCTCAGTTCTGAAATTTCTAATGTTACTATGTTTCTTCAAAAAAAAGTGTAAAATTAATCAAAATGCAGTGTCCAGTGGGTGCTGACTATCTTTAAGCTTTCAAGAGGGAGATGGATCGGTTCCTGACTGGGGCAGAGGTCGCATCGTAGAATCATAGAATCATAGAAAGTTATGGCGGAGAAGGAGGCCATTCGGCCCATCGTGTCCGTGCCAGCCGATAAAGAGCCGTCCAGCTTAATCCCATTTCCAGCACTTGGTCCGTTGCCCTGTAGGTTACGGCACTTCAAGTGCTCATCCAAGTAGTTTTTAAATGAGTTGAGCGTTTCTGCCTTTTGCAGGCAGTGAGTTCCAGACCCCCCACCACCCTCTGGGTGAAAAAAAAAATCTCCTCAGCTCCCCTCTAATCCTTCTATCAATGACTTTAAATCTATGCCCTCTGGTTACTGACCCCTCTGCTAGGAGAGGTAAACGTCTTTATGGAAAACACTTGTGATCTCCTGGACTGGTTTCGATCACCTGAGGCGGGGGGGGTGGGGTCGGAGAGGAATTTTCCAGAGTATTTCTACCCTTATTGGCCCTTGCTGTTTCTCCTCTGGCTTTTTGTGCCTCCCAGGAAATTATTTGGCTGCAGTGGGGGGAATGTCGGCGGTGGGGGGGTGTGGAGGGATAAAAGGGAGGGAGGGAGGGAGGTTCCAGCCATCGCGGTGTGGGAACAGGCTTGATGGACCAGCTGCTCGTTTTTCTGCCCATCAATTTTGTATGTTCGCATTTCCTTTTGCATTAAAATAAAAATAAAACGTTTGCAAGTACATAATGATTACAGTTTTAAAGCAACATGAGTTAAATAGTTACTGGACTTTAAAGCGATTTTTTTTTTGCAATGTAGGGGCTTATTTTAATACTTTGTGTTACACTTGATCAAAAGAAATGTTAACTACTGTGTAACTAGATCATTTGCGGCAGATACAGATTTCCAACCTGTATGATTCAAAGTGATACAAAATGAAATGGAATTTCAGATCTCATTCATGCCTCATTATTATGTGGCAGTGCTGAACATGAGAAATGAGATTTGAACGCAATTTCATTCATACCTTATTCCGGTTGTTATCCATTTGAATCTCATCGCGATCCCTACCTTTGCAGGCAACCATAAAAGTGCCAACGTGCAATCCCCTGCTTAATTAAGAGAGATTGTTTCTTGAGTGATTTCATTACAAAGGAGACAATAGAGACAAATAAAACTTAGAAATGGGAAGACTAATCTAATGGTCTCTATTGAAAAGAGGCTATAAAAAAAACCCACTAGTGTTAAAATCTTCCCAATTAAGAAAAAAAAAACATGATTAGCCACTTGACAGACAGCTGAAGGTTACTATGTCATGCCTGCAGGGGGCGGGTTTATCTCACCCCGCCTGACGGAAATTGGTTGGGGGAGGGGGAGCAGTTAAATCAGAGCGGGTCACATACCCGCTGGCCTCCCCCACACCCGCTCCCCCCCCCCCCCACCACCTCCGATTCTGCCGGCTGCAATATTTAATCGCAGGCGCAAGGGACACCCGTTCGAAGCCAGCGAGGTCTTTGTTTGAATATGGCAATCGGCCTACCATGAATGTCATCAAGGCCTGACTGGAATGTTAACCCCATGGCCAAACCTGTCCTGAAATGAATCCAGAGGCTCAGCAAGGTAAGTTACTTTTAATTGTTTTGTTGTTTCCTTGTTCCTAATCCTTGTAGCTCACTGGTTTGTCAGCCAAGCAGCAGTAAGCCTGCAATTGGCCTCAACCTGTGCTTATTTACAGCAATGAGACTTTGTGGCCTTAATGGGACAGGTCAAATTAAACACAGGTCCACCTGAACAACAGAATAATACATTGTACTCCACAAAGCATAACTTCAGGTGCGACATTAAGCTGAGACTCCATCTGTCTATCCCAGGGCACTTTTTCAAAAAAAAGTAGGTAGCTTCCTCAGTGTCCTGGCCAACATTCATCCTTTGACCAACACTGCCAAAAAAAAAACAGATGAACTGGTCTCTCATTTCATCGGTGTTTTTGCGACCTGGCTGTGTGCGAATTGGTCGCTATGTTTGCCCACACAGCAAAAGTGAGGATAAACTTTTTAACGCAGCGGTCTGGAATGCGCTGCCTGAAAGGGTGGTGGAAGCAGATTCAATCGTGGCTTTCAAAAAGGAATTGGATAAATACTTGAAGGGAAAATAATTTGCAGGGCTACGGGGTAAGAACGGGGGAATGGGACTAACTGGATTGCTCTTACAAAGAGCCGGCATGGGCTCGATGGGCCAAATGGCCTCCTTCTGTGCTGTAATGATTCTATGATAAAAGTGACTGCACTTTAACAGTAATTCATTGGCTATGAAGCGCTGTAGGATATCCTGAGGATGTGAAAGGTCTTATGTAAATGCAAGCTCTTTCTTTATGAAACAGCATACACTCCCACTCACCATGTGCAACGCCACGGGCAATCTGCTAGTTATAATCAAATAATGTTTGGATTGGTGTGACCCCTTACTCTGCCCACTTTCCAAAAAGCGACTGGACCATTCATTAAAAAGCTGGGCTCGGGAACATATTCAGCTGTTGAACAATATTTAACAGTCGTCTGGTGCCTGAACCAACGATTTGAAAGACCAGCTAGCTCTTCATGGAAAGTGAGCACAATAATTTATCTCTTCCATCACTGCTTTTATAATATTAAATATTAAATTACCAAAATGCTCATGTTGCTTCACTCTGAGTTTACTGATTGCCAAACCATCTGCAACACTGATGCTATTTAAGTAAACATCACTTTAATGCCTTTAGGCAATTTATTTGTGAGATGCTAAAAAGCATATTTGGAGTGATTTTGTTGTTGCACTCAAAATCTCAATGATTTATACACACGCTGCTCCAGTTGATGATACGGAGCAGTGTAATGAAGAACAGCACAGAACAACTATTACCCATAGCTATTCTTCACAGAATTTGATTGTGGACTACGCACTTAATTTGTAATCGTGATTTTGCTTTGCCAGTATGCACTCACCTTAGCTTCCCTCCACTGTCTGGAAGATAGCCGTTCATTCTTAAAGCCATTCTTTTGTTCTAACACTCATTTTTGTCCCTATACAAGCAAGACCCTTTGTGTGCCATTGCTGTAGGGAAATAATACTGGTAAGATCGTGAAGTGGATGTTTACTTTCTCTCAGTGCCCCACCTACCCACTTTAGAACGCGGATGTGCTAGTAGGTTTCTGGTTAAACTAAAGCAGTGCCCCTACGTACACTCGGGGTGGGGGTGAGGGGATGGTGGTTGTGGGTAGGGTCTAAGTGGCTCTTGTAATTAAGTGCCTAAGTTCATTAGGCTTAGGTGTGAGATGTATCCTTATGGGAAGAGAATGTATTGAGCAAAGTGAAACTCCATTTTCTGTTCTCGGAATATGGGCATCGCTGGCAAGGCCAGCATTTATTGCCCATCACTGAGGTTTGATATAACTGAGTGGCTTGCTAGGCCACTTCAGAGGGCAGTTAAGAGTCAACCACTCTTGCTGTGGGACTGGAGTCTCTTATAAGCCAGAAAGAATAGGCAGGTTTGCGTCCCCAAAGGGCATTAGTGAAATAATTGGGTTTTTAGGTCAATTTGATGGCACCCGCTGGGCCAAGGAGAGTAAATATCAAACCCTCCGGTTCCTGATCCTGATCACCATCAATGACCTAGATTGATTCCTGGGATGAGAGGGTTGTCCTATGAGGAGAGATTGAGTAGAAAGGGCCTATATTCTCTGGAGTTTAGAAGAATGAGAGGTGATCTCATTGAAATGTATAAAATTCTCAGAGGGCTTGACAGGGTAGATGCTGAGAGGCTGTTTCCCCTGGTTGGACAGTCTAGAACCAGGGGGCATAGTCTCAGGATAAGAGGTCGGCCATTTAGGACTGAGATGAGGAAAAATTTCTTCACTCAAAGGATTGTGAATCTTTGGAATTCTCTACCCCAGAGGGCTGTGGACGCTCAGTCGTTGAGTACATTCAAGACTGAGATCAATAGATTTTTGGACACTAAGGGAATCAAAGGATATGGGGATCAGGCGGGAAAGTGGAGTTAAGGTAGAAGATCAGCCATGATCTTATTGAATGGTGGAGCAGGCTCGAGGGGCCGTATGGCCTACTCCTGCTCCTATTTCTTATGTCCTCTGCTGCAAAGGGCACATGTAGATATAGCAAGAAGTCAGGATCGACCTTGAATGTCCTGCTGGCAGTCACTTAATTTGCAGGGCTATGGGAAAAGAGCAGAGGAGTGGGATTAATTGGATAGCTCTTTCAAACAGCTGGCACAGGCACGATGGGCTGAACGGCCTCTAGTGCTGTATGATTCATGGTCACTTTTACTGATGGCAGATTTGTTTTAAACTGAATGCAATTTTTAGACTGCCGCAGTAGGATTATGAACTGACGTTCATCTGGGTTATTAGACAAGTAGACAGAACCACTCCGCCACCGCACTCCACTCAGGTGGAGTGGAAACTCTGAGACATGGTGACGGGATTTCTGCACATGCCAGACATCCATTTGACCAAAATCGATACCTTAGATCTCTTGTCAGGGCAACTTCCGGCTCAGTAGAGGCTGAAGGAGAATGTGGGTTCAGTAGCAGACGCTGGGCATGAGTAGTCATTGTGACTACAGGTGGAGAAGTCCTGAAATGGAACCACAGAGTAAATGTACGGCTTGTAGAGACGATCAAAGTTGTAGGATGTTCTGAAACAAGATAAAAAGTAACCTGAAATCCAGTTGTTAGAGAAGAAATGAGGTAAACCTGTGACTGTAATATTAGCTTTGCAGGTCACTGAGTTTTTGGTATAATTCCTTTTTGGAAAATTTCGACTTTTCATGCTTGACTAGTTTCTTTGACTAGTTTATGTTGCTCCAAAATGGATATTGATTGAAGCAGTCACCGGGTTCAATCATCATCAGATTTTTCTCTTATCGAGATAGAACAGGAGCAAAATTCAATCACAGTTTCTGGGCTGTATTTGTAAAATGAAGGGATCGGTGGGGGGGGGGGGTGGGGGAGAGGAAGAGAGATGTTTTGCTTCTTTGGGAAAGAAAATAACAGAACAACTGACAATCTGGATTTATTTGTTGGTCCCTGCAAGAGGTGGCACAGCGCTTGAACAGAACTAATATGGGGACATTTGATCAGCAGAAGATACACGGCAGAGATGAGTTGGTTGAGAGGAATACCAGCAGTGCTCAGGCTGCAAAGAATCAAAAAGCATATAGAAAGAAAAAAGGAAGAACTTACATATATGTGGCCCCTTTCACAACCTCAGGACGTCCTGAAGCACTTTACAGCCAATGAAGCATTTTTGAAGTGTAGCCACTGTTGTAATGTTGGAAACATATGGCTTGGACAAGAAACTACATGGCTTATACAGAATATCCAAGAAAGGCGACAGTGATGGTTTGGGAACGTTTCAAGAACGGGTAAATTGGAATCAAAGATTGGCAGGCAAAACTGTAATTGAACAGTGGGCGTCCTTTAAGAGTCAAGGCACATTCCCACGTGGGAGAAAGGTAGGTCAACTAAAGCCAGAGCTCCCTGGATGACAAAAGAGATAGTGAGTAAGATGAAACGGAAAAAAGGGGCGTATGACTGATGTCAGGTTGATAACACAAGTGAGAACCGGGCAGAATATAGAAAGTTCAGAGGGCAAGTGAAAAAGGAAATAAGAGGGGCAAAGAGAGAGTATGAGAATAGACTGGCGGCCAATATCAAAGGGAATCCAAAAGTCTTCTACAGTAAACAGGTAGTAAGAGGAGGGGTGGGGCCGATTAGGGACCATAAAGGAGATCTACGCATGGAGGTAGAGGGGATGGCCGAGGTACTAAATGAGTACTTTGCATCTTGTCTTTACCAAGGAAGAAGATGCTGCCACAGTCTCAGTAAAGGAAGATATAGTTGAGATACTTGAAGGGCTAAAAATTGATAAAGAAGAGGTACTTGAAAGGCTAGCTGTACTTAAAGTAGATAAGTCACCAGGTCCAGATGGGATGCATCCAAGGCTGCTGAGGGAAGTAAGGGTGGAAATTGCAGAGGTACTGGCCATAATCTTCCAAACATCCGTAGATACGGGGGTGATGCCAGAGGACTGGAGAATTGCAAATGTTACACCCTTGTTCAAAATAGGGTGTAAGGATAAACCCAGCAACTATAGGCCAGTCAGTTTAACCTCAGTGGTGGGGAAACTTGTAGAAACGATAATCCGGGATAGAATTAACAGTCACTTGGACGAGTGTGGATTGATTAGGAAAAGCCAGCACAGATTTGTTAAAGGCAAATCATGTTTAACTAACTTGATACAGTTTTTTGATGAGGTAACAGAGAGAGTAGATGAGGGCAATGCAGTTGATGTGGTGTAATTGGACTTTCAAAAGGCATTTGATAAAGTGCTGTATGGTAGGTTTGTCATCAAGATTGCGGCCCATGGAATAAAGGGGACAATAGCAACGTAGATACAGAATTGGCTAAGGGACAGGAAACAGAGAGAAGTGGTGAATGGTTGTTTTTCAGACTGGAGGGAGGTGTACATTGGTGTTCCCCAGGGTCAGTGCTGGGACCACTGCTTTCTTGATATATATTAATGAATTGGACTTGGGTGTACAGGGCACAATTTCAAAATTTGCACTTGACAGAAAACTTGGAAGGGTAGTGAACAGTGAGGAGGATAGTGATAGACTTCAAGAGGATATAGACGAGCTGGTAGCATGGGCGGACACGTGGCAGATGAAATTTAATGCAGAAAAATGCAAAGTGATACATTTCGGTAGGAAGAACGAGGAGAGGCAATATAAACTAGAGGGCACAACTCTAAAAGGGGTGGAGGAACAGAGAGATCTGGGGGTATATGTGCACAAATTGTTGAAGGTGGCAGGGCAGGTTGAGAAAGTGGTTAAAAAAGCATACGGGATCCTGGGCTTTATAAATAGAGGCATAGAGTACAAAAGTATGGAAGTCATGATGAACCTTTATAAAACACTGGTTTGGCCACAATTGGAGTATTGTTTCCAGTCCTGGGCACCGCACTTTAGGAAAGATGTGAAGGCCTTAGAAAGGGTGCAGAAGAGATTTACTAGAATGATTCCAGGGATGAGGGGCTTTAGTTACATGGATAGACTGGAAAAGCTGGGGTTGTTCTCCTTGGAACAGAGAGGGTTGTGAGGAGATTTGATAGAAGTATTCAAAATCATGAAGGATCTTGACAGAGTAGATAGAGAGAAACTGTTCCCATTGGCGGAAGGGTCAAGGACCAGAGGCCGTAGATTTAAGGTGATTGGCAAAAGAGCCAAAGGTGACATGAGGAAAAGCTTTTTTACACAGCGAGTGGCTAGGATCTGGAATGCACTGCCCGAGGGGGTGGTGGAGGCAGATTCAATCATGGCCTTCAAAAGGGAACTGGATAAGTACTTGAAAGGAAAAAAATTTGCAGGGCTATGGGGTTAGGGCGGGGGAGTGGGACTATCTGGACTGCTCTTGCATAGAGCCGGCACAGACTCAATGGGCCGAATGGCCTCCTTCCATGCTGTAACCTTCCTTTGATTCTATGATTCTAACGGAAACAGCTAGAATACCTATCGCGGCCCTGCACACAGAGCTACATGGAACAAGAAACCAAGGAAGACCAAGGAAGTACTGGATAGACAATGTCAAGAGTTAGTTTCTTTAACTCATTCATGGGATGTGGGCGTCGCTGGCGAGGCCAGCATTTATTGCCCATCCCTAATTGCCCTTGAGAAGGTGGTGGAGCTGCAGTCCGTGTGGTGACGGTTCTCCCACAGTGCTGTTAGGAAGGGAGTTCCAGGATTTTGACCCAGCGATGATGAAGGAACGGCGATATATTTCCAAGTCGGAATGGTGTGTGACTTGGAGGGGAACGTGCAGGTGGTGTTGTTCCCATGTGCCTGCTGCTCTTGTCACAGAGAGGGATACAGATAACTGAAAAAGCCAGAGCTGGTTCAGAACCCACAACAGTGGAGGGAATTAATTCAACCTGAATGGCCTACTCCTGTTCCCAGTGTTCCTATTCATTTTGTTATTCACGTGTGAGCTTTGACGGTGGGTGTCAGCAGACCATCTGACTGTCGAGAACCTCGCAGCCAAACCCACTCCTCTCCTCATCTCGTGTCTACACATATGCAGATCCAGTAGAGGTGGTTTTAAAGGGACCTGAATGGGGAAGTGTGACTAGTTTTTCCTTTCCCTAACCTAAGGATACTGTGGCCAAACACAATACCTCTACCATCAAGTCAGCTGAAATGGGGATTTAACCGAGGACCTTCCCGTGTGGTTCGGGAATTGAAACGTTACCTCTGAGCTATTAGGGTAAGCTGATTTGCATTTATATAGCGCTTTTCACAATCTCAGGATGTCTCAAAGTGCTTCACAGCCAGTGAAGTACTTTTTGAAGTGTAGTCACTGTTGTAATGTAAAAAAACGAGGCAGCCAATCTGTGCACAGCAAGCTCCCACAAACAGCAATGAAACAAATGACCAGATAATCTGTTTTAGTGATAAATGTTGACTAGGACACCAGGGAGAACTCCCCTGCCGTCCTTCGAGATAGCGGCATGGGATCGTTTACGTCCACCTGAGAGGATAGACCGGGCCTCGGTTTAACATCTCATCCAAAAGACAGCACCTCCAACAGTGTAGCACTCCCTCAGTACTGCACTGGAGTGTGAGCCTAGATTTGGTGCTCAAGTTTCTGGAGTGGGACTTGAACCCACAACCCTCATGCCGAGACTTCTACCCACCTAACCACAGCTGACAGGAACATGAGCACCAGACTCTGGTTGAAATGCATTTTCACCGTGAAAAAGGGACAAAGCAACTCTTGAAGAGGTTGAAATATCTGTCTTCATTGTTTTCAGTAAAAAGAACGATACAAATGAAATGTAGTGAAGAAAGTGTTTTACTTTATAGTCAAAATAAGCAAAGGTGGGACTTTTTGACCACAGGTGGCTCAGTGGGTTTATCCAGTGCATCGTTGAACCACACAGAACAAGGAAGGTTGTAGGTTCAATCCCCAGTCTGTGCTGAGTTAGCCGGCCTACGTTGAGATGGCAGGAGGAACATTACAGTTGGTGTCAGCACTTCCAGCGCGATCCAACCATTTTGTCGGGGGATGGGTCGGTGTCCAGCGACCTCCCACCAGAGTCACGCCGGGAGACTAGGAGAACCTCTGTGGAATTTCAGGGGCCAGGTGACAGGTTCAGGTTCGACTGTAACGCCTGTTTGGAATGTGTTTTTGTAATAATATAGACCGTGGATGCAGTCCTATGTCTATGTGCCAAGAATGAGTTTGAGAAGTGGAGTCAGATACTTGCACATTTATTATCGGTTAAATGAACATACACTTATAGTCAACACCGAGATTACAAGAGAGGCTTTGGTACAGACGAATGCACGTGAGAGCCAATTGAGCTCAACCTTCTCTCCTCTCCTCTTTCTCCTCTCTCTCCTCTCCCTCTCTCTCCCCTCTCCCTCCTCTCCTCTCTCTCCCTCTCCCTCTCTCCTCTCTCACTCTCCTCTTTTTCTCTCGCTCTCTCTCTCTCTCCTCTTTCCCTCCTCTCTCTCTCTCTCTCCTCTCTCCTTCCCCTCTCTCCCCTCTCTCCTCTCGCTCTCTCTCCCCTCTACCTCCTCTCCCTCTCCCTCCTCTCTCTCTCTCTCTATCTCCTCTCTCTACAGTACGGTCTCAGGACATATTACATAGAATCTACAGCACAGAAACAGGCCATTCAGCCCAACTGGTCCATGCCGGTGTATATGCTCACCCCATCAGCATAACCTTCTATTCCTTTCTCCCTCATGTGTTTTTCTAGCTTTCCCTTAACGGCATCTATGCTATTCGCTAATTGTGGTAGCGAGTTCCACATTTTAACCACTCTCTGGGTAAAGATATAAACATAACATAAACTACCTTACCTATTTACAAGCACAGAAAAGATTAAACATGCAGTTACTTCCATGGGAAGATTAGAACCATCCAAGGCGATTTTACATGACAACAGTTGCAGCCTTACAGATTTGTTGACATTCTACAGTTATTATCTGTTTTCAGCAAATCTCAGGGACGTTGCCTTTTACCCACAAAATGGAGTCTTTCATTCTAAAATGGAATCCGAATACAAATTCACCCAGCGTAGCGTCTCTAACATGCCTCTTGATTTCCAATTAACTGCTGGAACTCAGCGTCAAGCTTCATACTTGAAGGGAGACCTCTCGAGCAAGATACTGGGCACCTGGTTGTTCTTCGGACACTATGGGCCGAATGGCCCCTTTTTGGTTCTGTGGTTCTATGGTTCTATGACACCTACTGATGCCTGTAGATCCAGAACTCTACAAGGAGTCGATCCCTTCAGGAGGAGAGAACATTAATAGAGAAGTGAAAGAATAAAAACAAAAGAGAGAATTGGTTATGTCGGGCCTAATTGTTTTTTTCCTTGTTCCTAAAAAAAAAAGTCTTATGTCCGTATTAACAGGTTGACAGAAATATCCTAACCTCCCTGCTTAACTCAGATGATACATTCATTAAAAGTTTCAAAAATTTTCTTTTTCTTCTCCTAGCCATCTCTTGTAGCCCTCCAGCTATTTTTTTATTGTTAAATAATTCACAGAATTCAGATACTGACAGCTACAAGTTGAAATTTCTCCAGAGGACCGGTGCAGTTGTCTGCTGTTTTGTAAATTGTAAAAGTTACGGTCCTAGTTACTCGAAGCTGCAAACTCGGTTCTCTTCATAAATCTATCAATTATTAATAATGAAAAGTTAATAAGAGGAGAAAGAGAACTTCAATTATATATGGTCACTGCTCTCATAAGCTATTGGTTTGGCAGGAAGTGGGGACGGGGGTGGGGGGAGGGGAGCTTTTACCTTGGAGACAGTCCTTTGTAGCCAATTAAAATGCTGAAGATATCACAAGCCGCTTCACCAGAATATTGTGTAATCACCAGGGTTCTATTTGTCTCTTCCCTCGGCTAGAATTTGCTCTTTTCACCGACAGTTAATTGGCCCTATATTATAACACTGTAGAAAAGAGCACAGCCAAATGAACTAGGGGGCATAATCTTAGAATAAGGGGCTGCTCCTTCAAAACTGAGATGAGGGGAAACTTCTTCACTCAGAGGGTGGTGGGTCTGTGGAATTTGCTGCCCCAGGAAGCTGTGGAAGCTACATCACTGAATAAATTTAAAACAGAAATAGACAGTTTCCTAGAAGTAAAGGGAATTAGGGGTTACGGGGAGCGGGCAGGAAATTGGACATGAATTTAGATTTGAAGTTAGGATCAGATCAGCCATGATCTTATTGAATGGCGGGGCAGGCTCGAGGGGCCGATTGGCCTACTCCTGCTCCTATTTCTTATGTTCTTATGTTAAAATGGAGGGTGTGCTCTTTGAATGTCTCCATTCAATCCAAATTCACTAGTGTCAGGAAAAGGACACTGGCCAAGCAGGACACACTTCTAATAACGCTGCTTCCTCCTTTGCGAAGAAGCTAAATTGGTATGTGACTGGCATAGATGGCGAATACTTTATTGATCCAACTGTAGAGTACATACTGTTTAGTTGAAAGGCCCCAACAAAGATTTCACCATTTCTGTCATGATGGGAAGACACAGTGAACTTTTGGGCTGGAGGTTTTGGTTGGGGTTTAGTGGTTGTGGCTGCTGCTTCCCGGCCCTAAATCCATAGAACCACAGAACCTCATAAGTTGCAGCACAGAGCGGGGGCCACTCGGCCCATCATGTCTGCGCTGGCGCTTTGCTGGAGCAACCTAAAACTAATCCCACTGCCCCGCGCTCTCCCCGTAGCCTCTGTTTCAAATGTTTATCCAATTTTCCCTTAAAAGTTGCAATGGTCTCTGCTTCAGCCTCTGCCTTTGGCAAAGCATTCCATGCTCTCTGCATAAAGAAATTTCTCCTAACCTCTCTCCTCAGTCTCATAGTTCCAGTTTTAAAACGATAACCTCCTCATCGCTACTTCCCCAACCAGAAGAAATAATCGTCAGAACTTTCAACTTCGGGGTGAGATGAAACGGGCGATATCAGATCCGCTGCCCGTTTTACTCCTCTCCCGATTTTCTTTCTCAGTGACCCATGACAGAAATTAAACATCAGTTCCTGGCTGTTATAATGACCTTGAGGTACATTATGGTACATTACATAATATCGCACAATGATTCACACTCAAATGACTTTTGAAGCTATTAATTTTATTCTGTAGGCAAATGTACCAGGCAAGATGCGCACAAGATCCTGCAACTGGCAAATGAATCTCCACTGATTCTCTCCTGTGTAATCTCCCCTCCATTCACCCCACCATTGGTGACAAAGCTTTCAGCTGCCTTGGTCTTACCTTTTGGAACTCAGTCCCTAAATCCCTTTGCCCCATCATTTATTTCTTCTTTAAATACCTTGTCAAAAACCTATCTTTTTGACCACACTTTCAGTAACCTTTCCTCTTCTTTCCTTCCATGGCTCAGTAACCGTTCCCCTGTCTATTTTACATCGTTCACCTGACGAAGGGGGAAGCCTCCGAAAGCTTGTGAATTTAAAATAAAATTGCTGGACTATAACTTGGTGTTGTAAAATTGTTTACAATTATTTTACATCCGTGATATGCCTTGGGATTATTTTTATGTTAACACTTCTAGAGTATATTTAAATGCCAGTTCTTGTTGTCATAATGCTATGCACACACAGACACACACACACACACACACACACTATTGTTAGTCTCATCTCCACAATCTAATTGAAGTTACTAAAAGTCACAGTGCAACCAGAGTTCCTGCAGTCTTTGCAGAATTAAACCTACTGGCTAGTCTGACTTTTGGCTGGATTTGAGATTCTGCGTTGCACAACCTTCTTGATGTATCTCAGGATTATTTCTTTTGTTCCCCAGACATCTTGCACCGTTAGTTGTCTAATTCGTGATAACCTGTCAACCACGCTGTTACCTCATGGAGAATTGAAAGCTGGAACTCTCCTGGTGGTCCAGCAAGTTTATCTGGTGAGTAGATGAGCCAGGAAGGCCCCAGGTTTGAAGTGCAGGGAGCGAAATTGGGCCATGTAGTGCTGATTTTGTAGGCGCTGCACAGACACCTAAGCCCCGAAAATGGTGTCCGAGATGCGTACGCACTCGTCCGACGTGACACTGATTTAAAGGGACCGCTGCTATTTTGGAACTCCACGCTCCAGCCAATGCACTGTCTTAACCTCGCACAGCTAAACGGGTCTTAAATGGCCTGGAGGACCCCCGCCAGCGCTATTTAAAGGGATCATGCAGGAGTTACTGGTTTCTTGCTGGATTATTTGTTCTGGCTGCTGATGTATTTGTACCTGTTTTTGGAGGTTTCCTATACATGAATAAAGTTGCAATATTCTACAGGGAGTGGGGTCGCTAGCTGACAGGCAAACGCAAGGGCACTGGAGGAGTGGCAGGGGTGGGACAGGAATGCTGTCATCCTGAGAGAGGACGGCAGGTTCATGTTCCATGGATCCACTGACACTTGCTGCCTCCTGTTTTGTGTCACCTTCCCCTGCAAGAAAGCGGGACGTGTGTCGGTGAGTGTCCTGCAAGGTGTTTGGGTGGCGCGGCTGTCTTGGTTGAATAGCTGCCAGTGACCTGTGAGTTGTGGGTGTGCGTCTTGCAACAGTGGTAAAGTGTGAGGATGAGATGAAGCATCTGATTGGAAGAGGTGTGTACTGATTGAAAGAGTTTGTTGGTAGGTGGGTGATGGGGGGTGTAGTCCGTGGTGCAGTGGATGCGGCTAGTGGTGTAGTTGGTAGGTTATGACGCTTGACAGTTGACCTCACTCATCTTGACCACTCGTGTCAAAGCACTGAACTTCTACCTGCACTGCAATCATGTTCGTGGTACTGTGCGCCTGGCAGTGACCTCGTCTTCTACAGCCTCCCACTGCCTCATGGGCATATATCTGGAGGGCCACTTGCCCCCCTCTGTGGATATAGGATGCCCCTTCTTCTGTCCACCTCTTGCACCAAGAGCTCTAGTGCATCATCAGAGAAACTTGGTGCACGCACTCTCGCAGGCCTGGTACAAACTCAGATCGGCAGATTGGCCGGGTCCAGTGTGCAGATTGGAGGATGTGGGATGTCGTTTTCAGAAACCTATATTCAATATTTTAAAAAGCAACAACAGTTTTTAAACATAAGGACGAGACCTGCATCTGTGTTTTTCTTGTGCAATTCCTGATATCCGTTCAGACTCCATTCAGACCCTTATCTTATACTCTGAAAATATAAGAATCCCGTAAGCTTTGAGCAGCCAAGTTGTTGCTCATTAAAAATTCCAGAGTTCCCATCATCACCGCGTTTCACTATATTGCAGCACAGATTCAATTTACCATTGACTTCCACCACTTCCTGCAGCCACGGTGCACTGTCCCTTTAAGAGGTGCAGGCTGCCTTAAAGTGGTACTGGCCACTCCCGATATCGGGGCCCCCCTGCTGGTGCGTGCAGCCATTCAACAGCACAGGTAGCACTGGCTGCACACAGCAATCACTGAAATCACCAGGCAGCATGAATGTTACGTGCTGCCTGCATCGCAACCAACGGACGCGGGTTAATCGAGCACCGCGATCCTGGCGCCCGTTTTTGGGGGCTAATCAATTTAACCCTTGCAGCGTCCACTAAGCTGGTTGGTCTCAACTGTGGTGCCGGTGAGGGTGTCACTGTTGTCCTCACTGCCCTGGGACAGGGACCGGAAAATTAGCCAGAGTGCCCGTTCCTGTTTGCTGTCCAGTGACCCCTGCTGGAAAGTGTGGAGGGAAGGAGAGAAAAAATAGACGAGAAATAAAGGAATTCAATTTGTAGTGACCTTTGATAGGTACAGAGTCAATGAGCCCTTTGCCCTGATGTCCCCTATCTCTGTAACCTCCTCCAGCCCTACGACCCTCCGAGATCTCTGAACTCCTCCAATTCTGGCCTCTTGCGCATCCCCGATTTTAACTGCTCCACCATTGGCGGCCGTGCCTTCAGCTGCCTAGGTTCTAAACTCTGGAATTCTCTCCCTAAACCTCTCCGCCTCTCTCTCCTCCTTCAAGACGCTCCTTAAAACCCACCTCTTTGATCAAGCTTTTGGTCACCTTTCTTAATATCTCCTGAGGTGGCTTAGTGTCAAATTTTGTTTGATTACGCTCCTGTGAAGCGCCTTGGGACGTTTTATTACGTTAAAGGCGCTACATAAATGCGAGTTGTTGTTGTTGTTGTTGTTGTTGTTGTTGTTGTTGTTGTTGCCCAATGGCTGGGTCATATTGCATGGTTGTCTAACTTACATGGGAAAGAGCACGTTTATTCATTTTACAAGCCAAGAAGGTGACAGTGCACTTACTGGAGCTTGATCATCTCTGTTTTTAAGATATTTTCTGTTCAATAGCATCATAAACTTACCTCATAAATATTTTATCCAAACCTTCGGTAGATTTATCATGGGGACAGACCAGCAAAGCTGCAGGTTTAATGGGTTATCACAATAATGGAAGAAATTAAGGAGCAGATATTAGGAATGTCCACAGTTTTACCACCGCTCTGTACATTCCAATAACACAGCCCATAAATGAGCCAAGTAAAACACCACTTTAGCTAATCAGTGGGGTGGATCCAATTAAATTGACTCCTTCTGCAAATGATGCACTATAAGTCACATTTAGACTTTGTTTTAATATCATCGACAAACTTAATGCAGTGTTACTGACTGTGCTGCAATGCCTTTTACAACAGCAGGAATGCCATTGATTCCAAGTTCCACTTCACGTCACACACCACCCTGACTTGGACGTAGACCACCTTTCCTAAGGAACATAGGAACAAGAGTAGGCCATTCAGCCCCTTGAGCCTGTTCCGCCATTCAATTAGATCATTTGCTGATCTGTATCTCAACTTCATTTTACCCGCCTTGGTTCCGTAACACTTGCCTAACAAAAATCTATCAATTTCAGAAAAGCAGAAATTTTTAATTGGCCCCCCAGCCTCAACAGCTTTTTGGGGGGAGAGAGTTCCAGATTTCCACTCCCCTTTGTGTGAAGAAGTGCTTCCTGACATCACCCCTGAACGCCCTCACTCCAATTTTAAGGTTATGCCCCCTTGTTCTGGACTCTCCCACCAGAGGAAATAGTTTCTCTCTTTTTACTCGTCTTTAATCCTTTAATTGTCTTAAATACCTCAATTAGATCACCCCCTAATCTTCTATACTCAGCAGGATTATTGTTGCTGAGTCAATATCCTAGACCTCCCTACCTACCTGTCGCGGGAGCACCATCGGCACAAGGACTGCAGCGGGTCAAGAAGAAACCCCACCACCACCTTCTCAGGGCAAGAAGGGATGGGCAATAAATGCCGAGCTTGCCGGAGTCAGCCACATCCCAAGAACGAATTTTTTAAAAAGTCATTGTGCTGTCTGAGGAGGAGAAAGAAAAACGGAAGAAGCAAGTACACAAGGAGGCTGGAGATGGAAAGGCAGTGTCCTTGTGGAAGTCCATATGGGAATCTGAAGAGCTGTTCATCAGGAATATTGGAAAGCAGTTGCAGCAGGTTCTGCCTAGTGGTCTCTCACTTGTTGGACTTAGAGTTGGCAACTTTGGCAAAACCCAGGAAGCAGATTCACCGTGAAATCCTTCAATCTACTTCGCCAGCCCTTTGGGTAACTGAAAATGTAGAGGGCGTTTTTTAAAAAATAACTCATCGGCCTTGAAATTACACAGTGTGACATTAGCATGATTAGTATGAAGTTGCTTTGTCTGTAATTTTAATGGTAATACTTTAAACTGGTTAATGCCACCATTAAAATAGCGGATAACAGAATTTCATAACAATCCATTGAGCATTTGTTCACTAAGATCATGAAATGTAGTGGTCTATTTTAACCCTCCCCCGCCCAGTGGGAATAGTGTTAAGATGGCGGCGGGGGGGGGGTTTGTGCCACAGTCGGTGGGGGGGCGATGGGTTCAGCGTCATGCTCTTGGCCAAGCTGGAGTGAAGACCCAGGCAGTTTTAACTGCCATTTCCATCCCCCAGGTGAGTCTCCCGCACGATTCCGACAGGAATCAGTACCTGCCTGGCAGGCTGGTGGGCGGGAGCAGTATTCCGGGTAACGGGAGACCCGTGGGGGAATGGTTCCTGGCGGTCAGGTAAGCGCTCTCTGGACCGGAGTCAATCACGGTCAGTGATGGGGAGGGAGGGCCAGGGCAAGATTGGTCCAAGGTTTCCTTGTGGGGCCCAGAGGAAACAGTAAAAAATTAAGAAGTCTTAACTTCCTGGCCCTCCCGTCTGCCGCCATCTTTCTCTGGCAAGTCCGGCACTGGGCGCGAATTGTGCGATTGCGCGTTAAAATCATGTGGAGGTCCTATTTACATCAGAGAACCTCCGGCTTTTGCACATTGATGAGGCCCTCGTCCGCCTGCAGTAAGCACTTTGCACACTGCACAAAAGGCGCCAGTTAAACTGGCAGCGGGCATGAACGCCTATCGACAACCGAGAGGAGGACGAGGACGAGGAGGAGGAGGAGGAGGAGGAGGAGGAGGAGGACGACGACGACGACGACGGTTTATATTGAGTCTTTAACGTCGTAAAACGTCCCAACGCTCTTCACAGGAGCGATTATCGAACAAAATTTGACTCCGAGCCACGTAAGGAGGTATTAGGACAGGTGACCAAAAGGTAGAGAGGCGGAGAGGTTTAGGGAGGGAATTCCAGAGTTTAGGGCCCAGGCAGCTGAAGGCATGGCCACCAACGGTGGAGCAAAGAAAATCAGGGATACGTACGAGGCAAGATATGGAGGAGCACAGAGATCTCGGAGGGTTGTAGGGCTGGAGGAGGTTACAGAGATAGGGCAGGGTGGACACTGCCTCTATTGAACCTCATGCTTGTCAGGCGTGCAGGAGAGGGGGCGGTTTTAAACCGGCCCTTTATTGTGAAGATTTTGCACACAACAAATGGGCACTTTGGGCGAAGTACCAAAGGGAAATAATGGAACTGTACCCCCTTGGTTAGACCACACCTGGAATACTGTGTTCAGTTCTGGGCACCGCACTTTAGGAAGGATATAATGGCCTTGGAGGGAGTGCAGCGTAGATTTACTAGAATGATACCTGGCCTCCAAGGGTTAAATTATGAGGAGCGATTACACAAACGAGGGTTGTATTCCCTGGAATTTAAAAGATTAAGGGGTGATTTGATCGAAGTTTTCAAGATATTAAGTAGAACTGATAGGGTAGATAGAGAGAAACTATTTCCGCTGGTTGGGGAATCTAGGACTAGGGGACATAGCCTAAAAATTAGAGCCAGGACTTTCAGGAGTGAAGTTAGGAAACACTTCTACACGCAAAGGGTGGTAGAAGTTTGGAACTCTCTTCCGCAAACGGCAGTTGATGCCAGCTCGATTGTTAATTTTAAATCAGAGATTGATAGATTTTTGTTAACCAAAGGTATTAAGGGATATGGGGCTAAGGTGGGTATATGGAGTTAGGTCACAGATCAGCCATGATCTCAGTGAATGGCGGAACAGGCTCGAGGGGCTAAATGGCCTCCTCCTGTTCCTATGCTCCCCCCGACCCCACTGAGAGCAGTCAGGAGAGGAGTGTGCGTGGAAACTAGTACCAAAAATAAAGCACAAACAAAAAAAAAATTGAATTTAATTTATTGATTGTGAACAAACCATCGAGCAATAATAATTGAAGGTACGACATTTTCTTTCATTTGTACTTATTTTAGGAACCAAAATTCTCAGGGTTGAAGTGCAGCAAAAGTACAAGCAACTTGGCAGGGGGGCAGGGGGCAAGGAAGATTCCTCCTGGTCACTATGCGGTGGGCAACATTGGGAGGTTTTCCTATATTCACTATTTCTATTTAACTTGTAAAAGAATGGAGCGGGCTTGTGATGCCCCCCGTGGTAGAATTGCCTGCCGAAACTCCCAATATGGGCTTGCACGTGAGGAATGGCCACTTGCGGAGGACACCCGGTACCTATGAAATTGTATCCCGTCAAGGAGTTGGCACCTTCAGAAGAGGAGGGGAGAGGAGGAAATTGACAGGAAAAGTTGCACAAATTACATTTGTTTCAGAAACAGTGAGATTTTGAGGTTAAGATGAAAAAAATGTTGAAGTGTAAGAGTAAGAGCAGAATTCAAACGTGTATATTTTATTATTTTAATCTAAAATTATATTTTTAATGCTGAGCACTAAAGATTAATGCTAAGGTTACGAATCTATTCTTGATATTTAAGTCACTTTATTACTGTAATATTAATATCACTCTTAACATGGCAGAGCCTGAGCTGAAAACATACAAAGATGATTGGTCAAGGGAGACAGCAATTTCCCTAAAACCATGAATATTAATGACTTCTCGACGCATCACACCATGTGGAACCTTTTATTTTTCTCAAATGAATTCTTTCAGATCAAACTACAAACGCACAAATGCAAATTCATTACTTCCTTTCCCCCAGAACAAGAAGGGAAGCGATTTTAGCCTGGAAGTTACCGAGCGGAGATACCAGCAAACAAACACTTAGAGGGAAAAAATGGATCAGGGCCGTTTTCGGGCGCGGGTAGCGTGATGCGCTATTACTCTGCGCCCAATGGCCCTCACGCAGGCAGCATGTGAACTTCACGCTGCCTGCTAATTATCATGATGTCTCCGTGCAGCCAGTGCTACCCGCGCTGCTGAGAGGCTGCACAGAGAATGAGGAAGTTGCAAATGGGACGTGCACAGCGCACGTCATCAGCAGCCTGCACCTCTTAAAGGCGCAGGTGCACATTTCCAATGGCAGGTACACAGTTCACTAGGAGGAGGGAAAGATGGCCGCGAGGATAGCAGGGCCGGCCCGAGAGAGGGCGCAATGCTTCTCCGATGATGCACTGGAGGCCCTGGTGGAAGGAATGGACAAAAGCAGGGCCAACATGTACCCACAAGGTGGCAGGAGACCCTCCAAACTGTAGCTTCGCAGGCATTGGCAGGCTATGGCACAGGAGGTCAACGCCAGGAGCACGGCACCATGCACGCCAAAAGAAGTTCAATGATTTGACACGAGTGGTCAAGGTGAGTGAATGCAAGTGTTAAGTGGCACATCCCACTAACTGCACCAATACTCCATGCATCACACTCCCCGTCACCCACCCACCAACAAACACTGTCCATCCATACCCAATGCTGCACTCGACATGTTGCTTCTCACTGCACATAGTACCACACTTGCAGGCCACACAACCACCACTCATGGGTCACACACACTGGCAGCTATTCGACCACGACAAGCACATCTCCCACACACCTTGCAGGATACTCACTGACACATTGTCCTCTGTCTTGCAGGAGAAGGTGGCGCATCGCCGGCTGCAGGAGAGACCTGAGAGTCGACAGGCATGCTTACATGTCCTCACCCCCCTAGAGTGCTTTGGATCGTTGGGCGGGCAGTCAGTGCAGCCGTGACAACATGCTGCTCTGGAGGTCCTGATGAAGGGAATCTCTGCATGTCTAATGCTCCTTCTCGTTTCCCACATCTCCCTCACCCCATAATCTTTTCTGACTCATGTGCTGCACATGCTGCCAGCACGCACGTCTTACTTGCTCCTCTCCCCACTCCACAACTCAACCTGTTTCCCTTTGTCATTTCAGATGCCCAAGAACACATGGCGGCATCCGAGGAGGAAGAGAAGGAGGAGGGGGAGGAGGAGGACACTGAAGCCACACTGTCACTCGATCTGACACTTGCTTCCACCAGCTCAGAGACTGACACTGCACGACCTTTAGAGGTTAGGTTAAAGGAGGGATCGGCACATGGTGAGACATCGGGCACGAGAGCGCAGGAGCCGGGGCGGGGGGAACGGATACACAGGAGCCAGCTCACCGGAGGGCGAGGTCACTCATTAGTTCTGCTGCAGAGGAGTCAGATGAGGACTTCGATGGGCCAGGCTACAGAAGATGGTTGATGGGCGAACACCAACAAATGCTTGGGGCACTGGAAAACCTGCCAGAAAGCCTGCGCACAATGAGAAGGGGCATGGAGGAGTCCAGCTCCAACTTGGCACAGGGCTTTGCGCAGAGCTTGGAGCCTATCCCTTCTGACATGGAATGGGTGGTCACCTCCATCAGCACACCTGTGGAACCCACCATGATGCAACGTCTGATGACTGATGTCACAGCATCCATTGCAGCACAAACATCTGCCATCCAAGGTCTGACTGCTGTATTTAGAGCTCAGACTGCTGCCTTGGGAATCTCAGACTGCTTCTATCGTGGCGCTGGGGACCACTGTGGAACGGGGCTTCCAGGGCATCACAGCACTCCAGCAATCCGTTCTCCAGCCGATCACCAGGACTGCTGAGGTGTCGCCCCAGGACAGTGGCAGTGGCGCCATGGCAGTCGGACTTGCTGTCCTCTCTCAGGACGACAGCCTTCCTGCTCCCACCCCTGCCACTCCGCCAGTGCCCCTGTGGTTGCCTCTCGGCCAGCCAGGCCAGACTGCTGAGCCCATGCTGAGATGGTGCTGTCTGAAGCCGGGCACTCCAGGCCCAGGTCTGCTCGAGGTCGTTCTCCAAGGCCATCTGCATGTTCCTCCATTGAAGGCCAGCAGTCTCCCACCACCCATGCTCCAGCCATTGGGGAATCACCTCATAGGAGCATTAGGATAGGTAAAGGCACACGAAGAAAAGGCACTAAGGCAATGCACAAGGGTGAATAGTTCTGTTCTGTTTGCATAATTTCATTTATTCATTGATAAATGTGACTTTGAATTTGCATTTGGTGGTGGTTTTTATTTGTGTGATGAGCTGAGGGGGAAACCAAGGTGCAATCAGATGGAGGGCGATTTGATTGTCTTGTGGGAGCAGAAAGGTGGGGAGTGTAGGACTGTTGGTGAGTTGGGGGATGTAGTTGATATTATTGATAGCGCGCACGGATCAGGCGAGCACGCACAGCCCTTGCAGACAAGGCGTGTGGTTCCTGTTGCATCCTTGCGTCTTCCTCCACTTCCTCTTTCGGCTTCTCCCCCTCCTCCTCGTCCTCCTCCTCCTCAGCCTCTTCCTCCTCAACCTCTTCCTCCCCCTCCTCGTCCTCCTCCTCCTCAGCCTCTTCCTCCTCCTCCTCCTCAGCCTCTTCCTCCTCAGCCTCCTCCTCCTCCACCTCTGGCTCAGGGTCTTCTCCCTGATGGCAAAGGCTGGTCCCTCATAATGGCGAGGTTGTGCAGCATGCAGCAGACCACCACAAATCTGCCCACCCGCTCAGGAGAATACTGCAGGGCTCCTCAGTCCAGTCCAGGCAGCGGAAGCGTTGTTTGAGGGGGCCTATGGTGTGCTCCACGATGTTACGTGTGGCAGCATGGCTCTCATTATAAGCCTGCTGTGCACGTGTGCGTGGATTCCTGATCGGAGTCATGAGCCATGGCGTGAGGGGATAGTCCTTGTCACCCAGTAGCCAGCCATTGACTTGCCGAGCCGGGTGAAAGATAACTGGCACATTGGACTGCCACATGTCGAAGGCATCGTGACTGCTCCCAGGGTAGCGGGCATCGACCTCCATGATTCGATGCGTGTGGTCACTCACCAACTGCACGTTGAGGGAGTGGAAGCCCTTTCGGTTGACGTAGGTGGCCGAATTGATATGCGGGGCACTCAGGGCAATGTGCGTGCAGTCAATGGCACCCTGCACCACGGGGAAGCCAGCAATGCAAGCAAAGCCCCATGCTCGCTCATTCTGATTGTCTCTGTGGAGAGGGAAGGCGATGAACCTGTTCCTCATCTGGTACAGTGCGCCTGTGACCTCCCTTATGCAGCAGTGCACTGCATACTGCGAGATGTTGCACATGTTGCCAACAGAGGCCTGAAATTATCCTGAGCCGTAGAAATTCAGTGCCACGGTGACCTTCACAGCCACAGGCAATGCTGTCCTCGCCCTGCTCTGAGGCTGCAGTTGTGGCCGCACCAGTTGACAGATCTCGGTCATGGCTTCCTTGGTGAACCTCAGGCATCGGATGCAATCCTCCTCGGTCATATTGGAGTAAGAGAATTGGTCCCGAAAGGCCCTCATTGGATACGGCCTCCTGCTCAGTGCCCTGCGCCTCCTCGTCCTCCCTCTCCTCGCAGCTTGACCTTCTGGGCGTGGCCTCTCTGCATGCTCCCAGTCGTGTTCAATGCCCATCAGGAGCCCTAGCAGACCACCCATGGTTGCCAGGAATGTTGTTCAACCACGGTTGTAACTTTCCAAACCATAAGGCAGCACCTGCCAAACCACTCTCAAATGTGCTCTGGGAACTCTCAGTAAGTATAGGGAGCTTCGAAAAACACATCCTGCTCTACCAGCAGCCAGAAGCAATAATCCAGCAACTAACCTGCAACACCTGCATGGTCCCTTTAAATAGCACTGGTGGGGGGGTCCTCCAGACACAGTAAGACACGTTCAGATAGTCGGGGTTAAGACTGTGCGTTGAGTTGAGCGTTAAGGTCCAAGATGGTGCCTATCACTTTAAATCAGCGTTGCACACTGATTGCACGCATGTTCTCCCTACTTTACATGCTTCCAACGTTCGGTATTTGCGCATGCGCTAACTCCTATACCAAGATGGCGTCCGGCGCACGTCACGCAGGAGAAGTGTGTGTGCAGCTAAGACTCCATCTTGGATGTCGGAGAGGCCGCATAGCGTCGATACATTGGGTGCTACACGGCCTAATTTAGCGCCCTCTATGCTTTCATATGACGTTCTCCTATCTGCTAAGTCAGCAGAAGAGTTAGAACTATGGAATCATTCAGTACGGAAGAAGGCCATTCGGCCCATCGTGCTCTTTGTAAGAGTTATCCAATTAGTCCCACTCCCTCTGCTTTTTCCCCATAACCCTGCACATTTTCCCCTTTGAAGTAATTATCCAATTCCTTTTTCAAAGTTACTATTGAATCTCCTTCCACTTCCCGTTCAAACATCTTACATTAATTATAACAAATATACAAATACGTCACAGGCGTTAATATTTGTCAAGCTCAAAATGTTTGCTAAAATAACGGATAGAGGAATGTCAGACGAACACATTAAATATTCATCTGCTGATATCTCCTCACACTAAATTCTAGGCTCTAAACTGTACTCAAAGCCCTTTTGATGGTGTTTGAGCTAAGCTACTCACAAAAAATACTGGAACCAGAAACTTGGCGGGTTTTATAAAAAATGAAAAAAACTTGCATTTATATAGCGCCTTTCACGACCTCAGGACGTCCCAAACCGCTTCACAGCCAAGGAGTAACCCCTGTGGGGAGAGTAGCAAAGAGTTCCAGTGAGTCGTATAGCTGGAGCCAAACCCTGAGGCAGGGTGGGGGGAAAGCATTAGAGAGTTCTGAGGCAGGGTGGGGGGAAAGCATTAGAGAGTTCTGAGGCAGGGTGGGGGGAATGCATTAGAGAGTTCTGAGGCAGGGTGGGGGGAAAGCATTAGAGAGTTCTGAGGCAGGGTGGGGGGAAAGCATTAGAGAGTTCTGAGGCAAGGTGGGGATAAAGCATTAGAGAGTTCTGAGGTAGGGTGGGGGGAAAGCATTAGAGAGTTCTGAGGCAGGGTGGGGAGAAAGCATTAGAGAGTTCTGAGGCAGGGTGGGGGGAAAGCATTAGAGAGTTCTGAGGCAGGGTGGGGGGAAAGCATTAGAGAGTTCTGAGGCAGGGTGGGGAGAAAGCATTAGAGAGTTCTGAGGCAGGGTGGGGAGAAAGCATTAGAGAGTTCTGAGGCAGGGTGGGGGGAAAGCATTAGAGAGTTCTGAGGCAGGGTGGGGGGAAAGCATTAGAGAGTTCTGAGGCAGGGTGGGGAGAAAGCATTAGAGAGTTCTGAGGCAGGGTGGGGGGAAAGCATTAGAGAGTTCTGAGGTGATAAAGGTACAGGTCAAGATTTCAGCAGCATCGGTGGCGAAGTGGGATCGTTGGGGTTCAAAGGCATTTTGGTGTTTGTTATGACTTACCGACAGGACAGTCTATCATCTGCAAGAAAGAAGGAAAGACTTGCATTTATATAGCGCCTTTCATGACCTCCGGACATCCCAATGCGCTTTACAGCCTTTTGAGGTGTGGTCACTGTTGTAATGTAATAAACACGGCACTCAAATTTTGAGCCCAGCGAGGTCCCACAAACAGCAATGAAATAAATGATCAATTAATCTGTTTCCGTAATATTGGTTGAGGGATGAATATACCGGGGAGAACGCTCCTGCTCTTCTTCGAATGGTGCTGTGGGATCGCATGCATCCACCTGAGAGGGCAGGTGGGGCCTCGGTTTAACGTCTCATCCGAAAGAAGCCCCCCCCTCCGCCCACCCCCGACGTTGTAGCGCTCCCTCACCACTACACTGCTGTGGCTTTTGTACTGCAATGAGTTTCAAGGCACACATAGGGGACATAGCAAGGATCAGCCGCTTCCCCGTGTGCCACCCACCCCATTAAAGAGGTCACTTGATGCTCCGTTTCACCATCAACCCATATACACGCAGCAATAGCCAGGGCAGACAGCAACAATTTTTCACTATTGCCGGGACCGGGAATCGTTGCCTGTGCCCATGGAGCCATTCATCTTGCCGACAGCCCTAAGGCCTGCTCAAACAGGAAGGGCTACCACTCCATCAACATCTAAGTGGTATGCGATCGCCACCATAAAATAACGCGCTCAGTTCATGCTTCCCTAGAGTTCCAAATGATTTTTATATTCCAAGGCAATCAGAAGTGCCTCTGACCTTGAGGGAAAAAGAGTGGATAGTTGGTTACTCAGAATGTGGGGGGTTCGAGCTGCTGATGACACCTCTGTACAATCTTGCGTTGTCCACATGTGAACCAAGCAATTTGGGGTGCAGGAGCAATGATTCAGTTGGTCAGACCAGTCAGGGGATGCCTTACAACGAGCCCCAAAGAAGGCTGGCAACGTTATAATAGCACACTGCTTGCTCACAACTTTGCTATAATAAAAAGGACTTCCCCGTGGATTTCATAGAATCATGCAGCACAGAAGGAGGCCATTCAGCCCAGCGTGCCTGTGCCGGCTCTTTGAGAGAGCAATCCAATTAGTCCCACTACCCCTGCTCTCTCCCCATAGCCCTGCAAATTTTTCGTTTACAAGTATTTATCCAATTCCCTTTTGAAAGTTACCATTGAACCTGCTTCCACCGCCCTTTCAGGCAGTGCATTCTGGATTGTAACAATTCACTGCATAAAAAAAATTCTCTTCATCTCCCCCCTGGCATTTTTGCCAATTATTTTAAATCTGTGTCCTCTGGTTATCGACCCTCCTGCCAGTTGAAACAGTTTCTCCCTATCAACTCTATCAAAACCCCTCAGAATTTTGAACAGCTCTATCAAATCTCCCCTTAACTTTCTCTGTTCTAAGCTTCTCCTGTATCTCCTCATCCCTGGTACTATTCTAGTAAATCTCCGCTGCACCCTCTCCAAGGCCTTGATGTTCTTCCTAAAGTGTGGTGCCCAGAATTGGACACAATACTCTAGCTGAGATCTACCCAGTGATTTATAGAGGTTTGCATAAGAAGTAGCTTCGAACAACGGAAGATGCAGAGGAACATGACCTGTACAACCACCATGAGCAGAACAGTCACTGCAGCCACCGAGACGAGTGAGGGAGGTATCACTTTATCATTCTCAGGATGTGGGCATCACTGGCAAGGCCGGCATTTGCTGCCCAACCCTTGTTGCCCTTGAGAAGGTGGTGGCTGACTACGCAAACATATGGCCCAGCAGGAGGCCAGGCTACCTGTACCAATCTCAGTTACTAACTAATTAACCCTTTCTAACCATTTTGCATTCTGCTTCTTTGCCACGTAGGCATTTTAATATTTTACCGAAAACTGACCACGTAGGGATTCTCAGCGGGCCTTCTTCTTGAACCACTGCAGTCCGTGTGGTGAAGGTTCTCTCACATTGCTGTTAGGTAGGGAGTTCCAGGATCTTGACCCAGTGACGATGAAGGAACGGGCGATTATATGTCCAAGTCAGGATGGTGTGTGATTTGGAGAGGAACTTGGAGGTGGTGTTGTTCCCATGCCCCTGCTGCCCCTGTCCTTCTAGGTGGTGGAGGTGGCGGGTTTGGGAGGTGCTTTTGAAGTCTTGACGAGTTGCTGCAGTGCATCCTGTAAATAGTACACACTGCAGCCACGGTGCGAGCGAGGGAGTGGATGTTTAAGGTGGTGGATGGGCTTCTGATCAAGCGGGCTGCTTTGTTCTGGATGGTGTTGAGCTTCTTGAGGTTTGTTGGAGCTGCACTCATCCAGGCAAGTGGACAGCATTCCATCACACTCCTGACTTGTGCCTTGTAGATGGTGGAAAGGCTTTGGGGAGTCAGTAGGTGAACCACTCTCTGTAGAATACCCAGTCTCTGACCTGCTCTTCACCTACTGACACAATATTTATGTGGCTGGCCCATTTGAGTTTCTAGTCAATGGCGACTCCAGGAAGTTGATAGTGGGGGACTTGGTGATGATAATTGCCCAAAGCACCTTGGGACATTTTACTACGTTAAAGGTGCTACATAAGTGCATGTTGTTGTTGGTAATGCCGTTGAATGTTAAGAGGAGGTGGTTAGACTCTCTCTTGTTGGAAATAGTCATTGCCTGGCATTTTTGTGGCACAAATGTTACCTCTCACTTTTCAGCCCAAGCCTGGATGTTGTCCAGATCTTGTTGCATGCGGGCATGGACTGCTTCATTATCTGAGGAATTTTGAATGGAGCTGAACACTGTGCAATCATCAGTGAACAGCCCCACTTCTAACCTTATGATGGAGGGAAGGTCATTGATGAAGTAGCTGAAGATAGTTGGGCTTAGGACACTGCCCTGAGGAACACATGCAGCGATGGCCTGGGGCTGAGAGGATTGGCCTCCAATGACCACAGCCATCTTCCTTTGTGCCAGGTGTGACTGAAGCCACTGTAATGTTTTCCCCCTGGTCCGCATTGACTTCACTTTTACGAGGGCTCTTTGGTGCTACACCCGGTCAAATGCTGCATTGATGTTATGGGCAGTCACTCTCACCTCACCTCTGGAATTAAGCTCTTGTGTCCATGTTTGGACCAAAGCTGTAATGAGGTCTGGAGGTACTGGTGGTACTGGCGGAACCGAAACTGAGCATCGGTGAGAAGGTTATTGGTGAGCAAGTGCCGCTTGATAGCACTGTTGACTGCTCCTTCCATCACTTTACTGATGATTGGGAGTAGGCTCACTTTACTGATGATTGGTAATTGGCCGAGTGGGATTTGTACCGCTTCTCTTGGTCAAGACATCCCTGGGCAACTTTCCACATTCTCGGGTATGTATCAGTGTTGTAGCTGTACTGGAACAGCTTGGCTAGAGGTGCGGCTAGTTCTCGAGAACAGGTCATCAGCACTATAGCAGGGTGGTTGTCAGAGCCCATAGCCTTTGCTGTGTCCAATACCTTGCTTTGTTACTCCTCACCCCTCCCCTCACACCCCCCCCCATCCTCCCCCGCTGTCCTGCGCGTCCAAATTTGTTTCTATATTCCCATTTCCCCCTGATTGGCGCTCCCCATCACCCTGTGAAGTGCTTTGAAATATCCTTCTGTTCAAGAGTGGGCACCACAGAAAGATTCTGGAATTCTGCTTCCAATCCGAAAAACAACCGTTCACCACTACTCTCTGTTTCCTGTCACTTAGCCAATTTCGTATCCGTGTTGCCACTGCCCCTTTTATTCCATGCAACCAGAAGCAACAAGGGGAATTTCCCCCCCCCACCCCCACCCATTATCTTCCAGAGACTAAAGTCCGTCTCCTCAGGTCTACTTAAGATTTTCACTGGTTCAAAGGAAAACATAATTAACTTTGGTAACCTTTTCCGTACCTCAGCTCAATTGCGAACATTTAGTTATGGCCTCCAGTGACATCACTGATCTTTATACAAATGTCAAGTTACTTTATAAATGCTCATGTATAATTTATCCCACCTTCTAGGCATATCTACCCGAAGGAGAGGAGGAAATTGAAATTCTACAGCTTGTTGCCACAGATAGGATATAATAGATGTGTAATGATTATCTGGCTGGGTGGAAAGTAACTGGGAATAGGAGATAAACTTTTTTTAATCTCCTAGTCCCAGTTACTAATATTAATTCAAATAACTGTAAACAGATTTTTATATTGCATTACACTAATATAGATAGAAATGAGATGTTTTAATGTTTCACATTATTTTACTGTAGTGTCCTTTTTGCCATTTATTATTGGTTGGGCCAGATAAGAGCACCAGCTCCACATTCAGATCTCATTACACGGATAGTAACATTATCTTTTAATACATTGTTCCTGTTTCCAATATAGCTTACAGTAACATTGAACATTAAGAGATTAGATATACAGGGCTCGTCTGAAAGTCTGAGTGGTCGTAGCTTCAGAGGCTGCTTGACACTTAAGGGTAGATGTAGCAGAGAACCTGGGAAGTATTTCTTCATACGGAGCATCATCAACAGCTGGATAAGGGTTGCCAGGAAGAGGTCGTTCAAGAAACAACTGGATGCTGTGATGGGAAGATGGTGGGGTTGGTTTTCTGCAAGAATAAGAGCAAATGTCAAGGTCTTGGAGAGGGTACAGGGGAGATTTATGAGAATGGTTCCAGGGATGAGGGACTTCAGTTACATGGAGAGACTAGGGAAGCTGGAATTGTTCTCCTTCGAGCAGAGAAGGTTAAGAGAGATTAATTAGAGGTGTTCGGAATTATGTCCTGCCAAGTAGGGGGTGTGATTTCTTCCGGTATTGTGCTGGTTTGCAGCAAAGTTTCTTTGTGTGTTATTTTGCTACACTTGTTTATTCATTCCGTACAAATGACTTATTGAATTAGCATACAGAAGAATTCCATGCGAATGTGTTGAGCTATTAAGGAAAATAAACTCCTGGGTCTGTGAGGGGGTGATTAAGGGGTCATGTTAAAGAAAGAAAATGATGTCAATGCTCTTCAACCTACAGAGAACATTAGTTCCTTCCACTGGACATCCATTAGGCATCCACTGGACATCTACTGGGCATCCACTGGGCAACTACTGGGCATCCACTGGGCAACTACTGGGCATCCACTGGGCATCTACTGGGCATCCACTGGGCAACTACTGGGCATCCACTGGGCATCCACTGGACAACTACTGGGCATCCACTGGGCATTCACTGGGCAACTACTGGGCATCCACTGGGCATTCACTGGGCACTCACTGGGCATCCACCAGGCACTCACTGGGCAACTACTGGGCATCTACTGGGCATCCACTGGGCAACTACTGAGTATCCACTGGGCATCCACTGGGCATTCACTGGGCATTCACTGGGCACTCACTGGGCATCCACTGGGCATCCACTGGGCACTCACTGGGCAACTACTGGGCATTCATTGGGCATCCAATGGTACTGGCAGGGAGGTTCTGGTTTGAAAAGAAAAAAAAGTAATTTTACAAATCAAACTCGCTACTGTCACAATTTTTGTCACGCTTTTGGGTCAAGTTGTCAATTGTAAATTGTAATGCCAACATTTCTCCCCGGTGTCCTGGCCAATATTTATCTCTCAACTAACATCACTGAAACAGATTATCTGGTTATTATCTCTTTGCTGTTTGTGGGATCTTGCTGTGCGCAAATTGGCTGTTGCATTTCCTACATTACTACAGCGACAAAACTTCAAGAGTACTTAATTGGCTGTAAAGCACTTTGGGATGTCCTGAGGTGGTTAAAAATTGCTATATCAATGCAAGTTCTTTTTCTCTTTCTTGTTACGGTGTAGGCTTTGGCCAAGAAGGGACTCTGCGGAGCGACTTTCTGAAGCCCCTTTCTCAACTCCATTGTCATGTTGTATACAAAAAAAACTATATTCATCAAACAAGCTATAGCAACACCGTGTGCTACTGGTTTATTTTAATTCCTTATAGTCCAATAAAGAAGCAATTTAATATCTTCATTTCCAGGTGGGGATACCAGATGGTCATCGGGACAACCCATTTTTCATGACTTTTTAGGGAGACTGATGCACCATCTCACAGTTATCAGGTTTAAGCCTCAACTACATGAATACTTACGTTCCTCATTTAAGATGCATTTATGGTGGAAGCTAAATAATTACGTGAGGGGGACAGGAAAAGAGGGATATGTTGACAGGGTGAGATGAAGTAAGGTGGGAGGAGGGCTCATCTGGAACATAAACACCGGCATAGACATGTTGGGCCGAATGGCCTGTTTCTGTGCTGTAAATTCTTTTGTCATTCGATGTAATTTTTGCACTCTCCGGTAGATGACAGCAGCTTGTTATTGTCAATTTAATTTACTTCAGAAGTCTGTCTGCAACAAGTGTTCTTCACTGGTCCCAGTCGAAGCTTCATTATTGACAGCAGAGTTATAATCAGCTGACCCTTTAAGTGGAAGGGTGACTTTGCCAGGCATTGTGCGAGGGCTCGGCTCTTGGTTTAGGTGTCCCAGTTTTAAAAAAAAGAATCCAAGGAAAATATTTAAAAGCACTCAGAACTCCCGATCAATTCCGTAATTTTTTTTGAAGATTCTGCTCCCAGCTTGGTGCGTCACTCAGCAAGAACACAGATCGGAGAATCAGGTAAGTATTCAGCTCACTCATTACTCAAGAATGCACTGATCTGAGCACCCAATTCTCTGACTACATTTGACACTGTGTGAGCCTCTACGCTGGGGAGCTGAGTCTACTACAATTAGACCACTGACTTTAGTCTTGGCTCCTTATCGAAAATAATCTTAATCTAGTACAATGTACTTTATTTTCTAATAATTCTGCTTTAGAATCATAGAAAGGTTACCGACCATTCGGCCCATTGAGCCCGCGCCTGCTTAAACTGCTAATTCATCTACTTATCATCGCTCCTGGGAATTACGTGACCACATTATTCTGCATTCATTTTAGCCGTGGCTCAGTGGGTAGCACTCGCTCCATGGAGTCAGAAGGCTGTGGGTTCAATTCACACTCCAGAGACTTGAGCACAATATCTAGGCTGACACTTCAGTGCAGTACTGAATGAGTGCTGCACTGTCGGAGGTGCCGTCTTTTGGATGAGACGTTAACTCGAGACCTCCATCTGCCCTCTCAGGTGGACGTAAAAGATCCCATGGCATTATTTTGAAGAAGAACAAAGGAGTTCTCCCCAGTGTCCTGGCCAATAATTATGCCTCAACCAAAATCATGAAAACAGATGATCTGGTCACTATCACATTGCTGTTTGTGGGACCTTGTTGTGCGCAAACTGGCTGCCTTGTTTCCCACATTACAACAGTGACTACAATTTTTAAAAAAGTACTTAATTGGCTGTAAAGTGCTTTGGGATGTCCTGAGCTCGTGAAAGGCGCTATATAAATGCAAGTTCTTCCTTCTTTCTTATAATGGAGTTGTTGAGGGAGAAGGCTCTATCATTTCTAGCAGTTATGGCTCTGAGTAACCTCATTATCCCTTTGGATTCTCAATTTTAACCTGGTTTCAATTTGATCGAGATCTTTCGTTCTCTGCTTGATTTCTTGAGCCATCTTATCATTTGTTTATTCTCCTCAGTTCTCTTTGGTCCATTGATAGTTCCATCACTCAACCTTTGTAACACTTGGACTTGTCCCTGAAGTCATCTGAGTTGTTTTCTTTCCGAATCCCTATGGAAGTGCTGTGTGAAAATTGGCTGCCGTGTTTCCTGTATTACAACAGTGGCTACACTTCAAAAGTACTACATTGGCTGTAAAGCATTTTGGGACTTCCTGAGGTTGCGAAAGGCATGATATAAATGCAAGTCTTTCTTCCTTCTTTCTTATAATGGAGTTGTTGAAGAAGAAGGCCCACCACCACCTTCTCAAGGGCAACTAGGGACGGACAATAAATGCTGGCCTTGCCAGCAACTCCCATTATCCCAAGAATTAATTTTAAAAAAAATTCCCTTAGAACTTTTTCAAGGTGATTTCCTTCTGTTCATAAAATGCTCATATGTAAATGGAGAGGAAAAACCAATCACGTTAAGGGCTTGCTAACTGCTTATCATGCTTAGAGTGTGCTTGTTGAACCTTTTCGCACAAAAACAGTTGGACTAGGAATTCGGTGGTGCCTGCGCCCATTTTTCAGGCGCAAAAACGGGCGCCTAAGCATCCAATGTGGCGTTTGAGGGACCCGCGCTCATTAGGCACTGGAATTGCGCTGCCCGCTATATTGGTAAAGGCAGAGAAAGAGCCGTCCATCCTTCCCTCAGCTCAGTTCGCATTGGCAGGCAAACTAATTTCTAGGCACTGGTGCTTTCAACTTAGAAACAATTGGAAGTGGGTCTTATTCTTGTTTAGTCTGAATTGATGTTAATTTACTCTCAACCGTGAAGCTATCAAAGGGGAATATTTTCTTTCATTACACTATCACTATGAATCAGTCTCAGCTTGGCTAAACAATTTATCTTTATCTATATATACACACAGGAAAACATACCCACAGTAGCCTCAGTAGCCCACACTTATCTGAAGCAGATGCCTGGTTTCTGAGATAAGAGAGAAAGAGAAGAGCGAAAGGAAGAAGGAAAGAAGGAAAGAAACAGTTGCATTCATGTAGCGCCTTTCATGACCTCAGGATGTCCCAAAGCACTTTACAGGCAATGAAGTACTTTTGAGGTGTAGTCACTGTTGTAATATAGGAAACGTGGCAGCCAACTTGTGCACAGCAAGGTCCCACAAACAGCAATGTGATAATGACCAGATAATCAGTTTTAGTGAGGGATAAATATTGACCAGGACACCAGGGAGAGCTCCTCCGCTCTTCTTCGAAATAGTGGCCATGGAATCTTTTACGTCCACCTGAGAGGGCAGACGGGGCCTCGGTTTAAGGTCTCATCCGGAATGCGGCATCTCCGACAGTGCAGCACTCTCTCAGTACTGCACTGGGAGTGTCAGCCTAGATTTTGTGATGCAGTGATATAGATATGGCTGATCAGCTGGCCATCACTTCCAATTCAAGGCCTGCACTCACACATCGTCCTCACAGCCAGTCAGAGCCTCTACACCCAAGTCTTACTAGTCTCTGGGATTTGAAGCTCAGTATAAAATATACAAGCTGACAGTGTGTTTTCTTTACTGGATAAATCTACACTCTCAGCATATCAAGGCATATACTTGGCAAACATCTGCTGGAAACCCACAGGACTGTAAATCATCCTATCAGCCACATAAATCATCATTATCTTCTTCTGCAGTGCGTTGTGCATAGACTCTGCCAAGTTTTGCACTTTAAATAAGCGTTGCCGTTCAATTTAATCCATCGTCAGGCCCTGTCTTTGCGCTGAACCTTTAGTGTGTCTGCGATCAGAAGAAGTGTCAAACTGCCCTAAGCATCGGATACAGCTTTGCTACCCAGATTGACCAACTGTATACAGGCGCTACATAGGGTGACATTCGTGAATCAAGTACGAACACATTAAAATGAATGAAGCTTCAGCAAATATTTGTTTCTCACATTAGGCATCACAATGACTCCCATCAAACAGGAGGGTTCCCTCCCAGTCGGGGAACACTTCAGCAGTCATGGACATTCATCCACCGACCTTCGGGTAAGCGTACTCCAAGGCGGCCTTCGAGACACACGACAACGCAAAATCGTCGAGCAGAAATTGATAGCCAAGTTCCGCACCCATGAGGACGGCCTCAACCGGGATCTTGGGTTCATGTCACGCTACACGTTACCCCACCAGCGAACAAATGTTATCTGTTTTTAATATAATGGGTCATTTGCTGGCTTTCTCTGCCTTCCGGATGTTTCTGCCTCTCTCTGTTTTTTTTTCCTGTTTGTTTTTTTGTTGAATGTGTATTCGGGGGTTCTGCAGGTGACACCTCTCTGTCTGAACACGGTGATTGCCTTGGCAACGGGCAGTTGCAGGGGCATTCTGTAAACACCATGTATTGTTCTATATGTATAAATGCGTAGGCTTCGAGGAGCTCCTGAACATTTACCTGAGGAAGGAGGAAGCCTCCGAAAGCTTGTAGATTTCAAATAAAATTGCTGGACTATAACTTGGTGTTGTAAAATTGTTTACAATTCCCATCATTTGGGCAGCGGAGCCACATTTGGGAACATGGAAGAGCTCATCATAGGGAAATATTACCAGCTGAGGATTTAGGAACAATGGAGAGGTACATTCAGCGCCTCGAGCCTTCTCCGCCATTCAATTAGATCACGGCTGACCTGTCCCTCAACTCCATTGACCCGCCTTAGCTCCATATCCCTTGATTCCCTTCCCTTACAAAAATCTAGCAGTCTCAGTTTTGAAAGCTCCAATTGACCCCAGCCTCCACAGCCTTTTGGGGCAGGGAATTTTGATGACTCATTCTCCCTGTTTGTTGCATTGTTAGGTGACATCCATGGCTCAACGGTAGCACTTCTCACCGCTGAGTCAGACCTTTGTGGGTTCAAGTCGCTCTCCAGAGACTTGAGCACAAAATCTACGCTGACATTCCAGTTCAGTACTGAGGGAGAGCTGCACTGTCAGAGGTGCCGTCTTTCGGATAAGATGTTAAACCGAGGCCCCGTCTGCCCTATCAAGTGGACGTAAAAGATTCCATGGCACTATTTCAAAAAAGAACAAGGGAGCCCTGGCTGATATTTATCCCTCAACCAACATCACTAAAAACAGATGACCTGGTCATTATCACATTGCTCTTTGTGGGATCTTGCTGTGCACAAATCAGCTGCCATATTTCCCACATTACAACAGTGACTACACTTCAAAAGTACTTCATTTGCTGTAAAGCGCTGTGGGACGTCTTGAGGTCGTGAAAGGCGTTATATAAATGCAAGTCTTTCTTTCTTTCTTTAGTAATACAGTTCCCCAGTAATCCATCCACATAAGCAGCGAACATCTGCTCACCTCAGCAACACATGAGAAAAAGAACTGACTGTGCACATTTCTACGTGTAGGGAAAAGCAGCCCCGTCAGTTGCTCTGTGAATAAACTTCTCCTCCATCCAATGGAACATCTGCTTCATGTTGCATCACCTCGGTATATCGTAGTGAGCTAAAGATGCACGGGCAGTTTGATTCAGGCCTCAGGCATATTTGTTTGAATAACACAAGAAACCAGGGATATAAAAAACAAGTAGGCCAGTGCTCCCAACAGGTCATTTTCTGCTCTCCTTGTCTTGATTGATCTCAATCCAGCTTTCTCGCCATGTCTCCGGAACAATTTCCTTCCACTCTCATCTTAAAGGAAAAAGAAAGACTTGTATTTATACACTGCCTTTCACGACCTCAGGACGTCCCAAAGCGCTTTACAGCCGATGAAGTACTTTTGAAGTGTAGTCACTGATGTAATGTAGGAAATGCGGCAGCCAATTTGCGCACAGCAAGCTCCCACCAGCAGTCATGTGATAATGACCAGATAATCTTGTTTTTAGTGGTGCTGTTTGAGAGAAAACTCCCCGGCTCTTCTTCGAAATAGTGGCCGTGGGATCTTTTACGTCCACCTGAGAGGGCAGACGGGGCCTCGGTTTAACGTCTCATCTGAAGGACGGCACCTCCGACAGTGCAGCACTCCCTCAGTACTGCAAAAAGACTAATGGAATGTTAGCCTTTATAACAAGAGGGCTAGAATATAAAGGGGAGCAAGTTTTGCTACAGCTATGCAAAGCCCTGGTTAAACCACATCTGGTGTACTGTGTAGAGTTCTGGGCACCGCCCCTTAGAAAGGATATATTGGCCTTGGAAGGAGTGCAGCGAGATTAACCAGAATGTTACCAGGGCTCCAAGGGTTAGATTAAACTAGGTTTGTATCCCCTGGAATATAGAAGGGTGATTTGATTGAGGTTTTTTAGAATTTTGAAAGGAATTGATAGGGTGGATAGAGAGAAACATTTTCCGCTGTTGGGGGAGTCTAGGACGTAACCTTAAAATCAGAGCCAGGTCATTCAGGAGAGAAGTTAGGAAACACTTCTTCATGCAAAGGGTGGTAGAAGTGTAGAACTTTATCTCACAAAAAGCAGCAGACGCTAGCTCAACTAATCATTTTAAATCTGAGATTGATAGGTTTTTGCTAGCCACAGTTATTAAGGGATATGGAGTCAAGGCAGGTAGACGGAGTTACGATACAGATAAGCCATGATCTCATTGAATGGCAGAACAGGCTCGAGGGGCTGAATGGCCTCCTCCTGTTCCTATGCTCCTATGTTAGGATGGTACACTTAGTTTCACCGGGTGTACCGAATTCTCCAGGCCAGCTACCCGCCCTCTGACGCCAGTGCCCTTGTATGCGGTGGGCAGAGGCTCAGCCTCCAAACTAGGCCCTCACAGAAACCGGCAGGGAGAGGTGGAAAACCGTGCATCCAAGCTCCAGCCTCATTTCCCGCTCCTTCTGACATAATCTCACTCCACTTACAGGGGGAGTTTACTAGAAGGGCCGTGGATTTTCTGTCCCAAGTTTACGATTTTGCCACAAATAGCAAATACAAATATTACGTCTTAGTTGACAGCTGAATCCATTCGCATTATTAAGGTGATATGGACCTCCTCGGTAACTCATTCGACAAGCCTGTTGTCCTTGTGTACAAATGCTCTGCGTGGCTTCCTTTCCTACTCCTGATTCTTAACAACCTGGACCTGATTTGAGAAGTGGGCAGCGATCATCTGCAAGGGAACCGCAGTTTTCTATCCAGTTAAATTAATGGATGGAAAATCAGGGTGTGTGGTCTTCCCTCCTCCCCCAACCACACCCGATTCTCTCTCCCAGGACCACATCCGGGAGATGCAGAGAGGGCCCAGGGGCTGAGTGGCCGGGTCCTGCTCCTACTTCTTGTGTTCTTTAGATTTGTGGTTGGGATCAGATCAGCCATGATCTTATTGAATGGCGGCGCAGGCTCGCGGGGCCGATTGGCCTACTCCTGCTCCTATTTCTTAGTCGTAGAGTCATAGAGTTATACAGCACGGATAGAGGCCCTTCGGCCCATCATGTCCGCGCCGGCCATCAAGCCCTGTCTACTCTAATCCCATATTCCAGCATTTGGTCCGTAGCCTTGTATGCTATGGCATTTCAAGTGCTCATCCAAATGCTTCTTAAATGTTGTGAGGGTTCCTGCCTCCACAACCCTTTCAGGCAGTGAGTTCCAGACTCCAACCACCCTCTGGGTGAAAAAGTTCTTTCTCAAATCCCCTCTAAATCTCCCGCCTTTTACCTTGAATCTATGTCCCCTTGTTATAGAACCCTCAACGAAGGGAAAAAGCTCCTTAGTATCCGTCCTATCTGTGCCCCTCATAATTTTGTACACCTCAATCATGTCCCCCCTCAGCCTCCTCTGCTCCAAGGAAAACAAACCCAATCTTCCCAGTCTCTCTTCATAGCTGAAGCGCTCCAGCCCTGGTAACATCCTGGTGAATCTCCTCTGCACCCTCTCCAAAGCGATCACATCCTTCCTGTAGTGTGGCGACCAGAACTGCACACAGTACTCCAGCTGTGGCCTAACCAGTGTTTTATACAGCTCCATCATAACCTCCTTGCTCTTATATTCTATGCCTCGGCTAATAAAGGCAAGTATCCCATATGCCTTCTTTACCACCTTATCTACCTGTTCCGCCGCCTTCTGGGATCTGTGAACTTGCACACCAAGATCCCTCTGACCCTCTGTCTTGCCTAGGGTCCTCCCATACATTGTGTATTCCCTTGCCTTGTTAGTCCCTCCAAAGTGCATCACCTCGCACTTTTCCGGGTTAAATTCCATTTGCCACTGTTCCGCCCATCTGACCAACCCATCTATATCGTCCTGCAGACTGAGGCTATCCTCCTCGCTATTTACCACCCTACCAATTTTTGTATCATCAGCGAACTTACTGATCATACCTTTTACATTCATATCCAAGTCATTAATGTAGACCACAAACAGCAAGGGACCCAGCACCGATCCCTATGATACCCCACTGGCCACAGGCTTCCAGTCACAAAAACAACCTTCTGCCACTAAGCCAGTTTTGTATCCAAAGTGCCAAGGCACCCTGGATTCCATGGGCTCGTACCTTCTTGACCAGTCTCCTGTGCGGGACTTTATCGAAGGCCTTACTGAAATCCATGTATACCACATCCACTGCGTTACCCTCATCCACACGCCAAGTCACCCCCTCAAAAAATTAAATCAAATTAGTCAGACATGATCTTCCCTTGACAAAGCCATGTTGACTATCCCTGATTAATCCTTGCTTCTCCAAGTGTTCTTTTGTTCTTATACAAAGTGAAGGAACGGGAAAGATCCATCCCAATGTGCCCTACTGTTGAAAGGATGTGAAAGGCATGGAGAGAGGATGGAGAAGATTCACCAAGATAATACCAAGGATGAGAGGCTTTAGTTATGAGGTGAGGCGGGAGAAATTGGGGCTCTTTTTCATCAGAGTAGAAAAGGTGAAGAGGAGGTCGGATGGAGGTGTTCAAAATTCTGCAGGGTTTTGATAAGGTAAATAGGGAAAAACTACTTCCACTGATCAGTAACTAAAGGGCATAAATTTAACATCAACACCAAAGGAACAGAGAACAGTTAAAATATTTTTTTTAACACAGAGGGTTGTTAGGATATTACAACAGTGACTACACTTCAAAAAGTACTTCATTGGCTGTAAAGCGCTTTGGGGCGCCCTGAGGTTGTGAAAGGCGCTATATAAATGCAAGTTTTTTTTTCTGTCAAGTAGGACTGAACGCAGCCACTGTTCATCAGTCAATTTAGGAATGCATATTTGGGACTAACAGGAGAGGTAATGCTGACAATATAATCCTTGTTGATACCACACCACATTACTTTGGACCTCGAAAGCCACTGATTCTAATGAATGACAAAACTGAGTAGCTTTTGGTTCAAGGCAGAAATCATTCAGACTTGTTATGATGGTGTTATAAAGCTGCAACAGTATGAAGCTACGAGGCACATTGCTATGTTAACAGCTCAAATGTAATACTTGGCCACATCTGTTGCGCTGTGGAGTAATTTAGAGCACAGCCACATATTTCTGAGAGAATGTGAAATGGCTGTCCAATTCCGTTAGGATCTCCCATCGTTCTAAAATAATAAATGACAGATTACATATCGCGCAGAGTCACATTTGCATCTGTGCCTTTCTTGTGCGAAATGAAAAGAAGTTACTTGTATTAATGTCCGCAAAAAAAAAAACGCATGTTCATTTCTCATTGTAAATGCGAATCTCCACATCAGCCGAGATTACTGGATGTTCATCAGGGTGGTGAAGATGAAAATTTACCCCATTAGAAAGAAGAAAGAGAAGAAAGGACTTTTTTTTCATTCGTTCATGGGATGTGGGCATCGCTGGCAAGGCCGGCATTTATTGCCCATCCCTAATTGCCCTTGAGAAGGTGGTGGTGAGCCGCCTTCTTGAACCACTGCAGTCCATGTGGTGACGGTTCTCCCACAGTGCTGTTAGGAAGGGAGTTCCAGGATTTTGACCCAGCGACGATGAAGGAACGGCGATATATTTCCAAGTCGGAATGGTGTGTGACTTGGAGGGGAACGTGCAGGTGGTGGTGTTCCCATGTGCCTGCTGCTCTTGTCCTTCTAGGTGGTAGAGGTCGCGGGTTTGGGAGGTGCTGCATTTATATAGAGCCTTTCACGACCTCGGGACGTCCCAAAGTCCTTTACAGAAATGGGGTACTTTTGAAGTGTAGTCACTGTTGTAATATAGTGACTGTTTCCACAGTCCCAGTAGATACAACAGATAAGTCACTACAGAAGGAATGACAGTTCTATGGGTTTGTATACTGTAGTCTGAACTTGGCGTATTCTGTTTGTAAACGTGCAATGAGCTCCCATCAGTTAAACTGAGGTTGTGAAAGGCGCTACATGAACGCGTCTATCTTACATTGGCACCTTAGCTGGTCAGAATGAATGCCAGTGTGTTTTGAATGTCACATCGAGCCCTATGGCTGCCGAACATTCATCAGTGATTTCTCAGCAGACACTCTTCCAGATGCTGCTCCCCACCGGGAGCACTGGATCGCAGAATCACCGCTGATCAATGTTTCCAACACTTTTATTTCCAACGTTTGGAACTTTTTTCTTTTTCATTTACGCAAAATCCGGTTATATTTTGATATAAAAAACTCATTAATTAAAAGGCGGCTGGCCCATCAGTCTTCACTCAGAGGGTGGTGAACCTGTGGAATTCTCTACCACAGAAGGCTGTGGAGGCCAAGTCACTGAATATATTTAAGAAGGAGCTAGACAGATTTCCAGACACAAAAGGCATTCGGGGGAATGGGGAGAGAGCGGGAATATGGTATTGAGATAGAGGATCAGCCATGATCATATTGAGTGGTGGAGCAGGCTCGAAGGGCCGAATGGCCTATTCCTGCTCCTATTTTCTATGTTTCTATGTCCAGTGACCATCCAGTGATTGGTTGTAGTCTGTAATCATCCTTGTTATTTGCTTTTTTAAGCAGATTCAATAGTAACATTCAAAAGTACAATATGGGCTTGAAAAGGAGAATTTTTCAGGGCTATGGGGAAAGAGCAGGGGGAGTGGGATTAATTGGATAGCTCTTTCAAAGAGCCGGCACAGGCACGATGGGCCGAATAGCCTCCTTCTGTGCTGTAAGATTCTATGACTCTATGAAATGGGTTAAGGCCTGCGTTAGGACAGTGGACAGAGGGAACGTTTCCAGTGGCAGAAGGGTCGGCACCCAGAGGACACAGATTTAAGGTGATCGGCAAAAGAGCCAGAGGCGACATGAGGAAACATTTTTTTTACACAGCGATCTGTAATGATCTGGAATGTGCTGCCGAAAAAGGTGATGGAGGCAGATTAAGTAGTAACTTTCAAAATGGAATTAGCTGAATACGTGAAGGGAAAAAATTTACAGGGCTATGGGGAAAGAGCAGAGGAATGGGACGAATTGGAAAGCTCTTTCAAAGAGCCGGCGCAGGCACGATGGGCCGAATGGCCTCCTTCCGTGCTGTACCTACTATGATACCACGAATATGTTAAATGTTCACTCGTTAATATTGTCAACGGTAGTTTCTAGGCCTGCGCGAGGGCGATATGTGAATTGAGCGAGCTGAGTGTCATTGGCAGCATGCTCACCTCTGGAGATCAGAAGGTTACGGATTAAAACCCTGCGCCAGGACATGTGACCAGCTCTTTAATGCTTCATTGTTGGAGGTCCTGTCTGCCTATCTGGGTGGGCATTAAAAGACTGTGATTGGGAAGACTGGCATTCTGCAAAGAGGAGACGAAATGGGCCTTTCTTTATCCAAACCTATTTTGCGAGAGGGAGAAGAGAATCCATTTCACAGATACGTTTTTGCCCAAACTGATGACGGCTTTTTTTTAATTTAATCGGACATTTGGATGCTAAAAAAAAAGCAGTAAAATCTACAAAGATATACACACCGATGAAGTCTGTACTCTCCCGGTACTTGGGTACTGACAGTGTAATCATGTCAGGTCATAATTAAATAAAGACTACTTGGGTTTCGGAGAAGAAGGGCAACGAGATTTGATAGGCCTTCAAGAGCCCTTCAGAATTAATTACACTTAAAGTCCTAGAATTTGGAAAAAATGAATTTATTAACCTCGCAAGGGAAGACAGTCAGAAATACAACTAAAGTTAAACAGCTGCTCACTGCCAAAGACTGAAACCGAATCCTAATTGTTCCTTCAACTATAAATTTCTTTAATTCATTGCTTCTACCTGAACAATAGTTAATTTTTTACAAACTGATGGCAGGATCTACTTTACAGTATCAGTGTTTTCAAAAGTGCCTTGGGATGCCGATCGCTGTTCTAGTTAGCGTAATCTTAAAATTAGAGCTAGGCTGTTCAGGGGTGATGTCAGGAATCATTTCTTCACATAAAAGGTAGTGCAAACCTAGAACTCTCTCCTCCCCAAAAAGCTGCTGAGGTGGGACGGTCAATTGAAAATTTCAAAACGGAGATCGATAGATTTTTGTTAGGCAAAGGATATTAAGGGATATAGATCCAAGGTGGGTAGTCAAGATACAGATCAGCCATGATCTAATTCGATAGCAGAACAGGCTCGAGGGGCTGAATGGCCTCCTGCTGTTCCTATGTTCCCATTTAGGGTTTTTCCAGCCTCCGACAGTAATGTTTACAGGGCTTTTCTCTTTAATGTTTTCATTAGAAGGATATGCTAGTAGGTTTGGATGAAGTAGGATGGGTGGAGGCTCGTGTGGAGCATAAACGCTGGCATACAGCTGTAGGGCCGAATGGCCTGTTTCCATTCCATGTAATTCTATGTAATGTGTCATACAGGACTTATTCTCTGGCACAATATGGATTTTATACACCCATGGGACTAGTTTAAAATATAATCTCTGCGGGGACGGGAGAAATAAGGGGTAACTTTTGGAGGTCCGCGCCTCCGTGAGGCGCCTCACCTCATGGGAAATACGGTCATGCGCTGCCTATAATTTTCCACCTGTCAAAATTAATCGACGGAAAATCGTGAGCAGCAAGATTGTGATTTTCCTGATAGGCGCAAGGGTTGCCAACAATGGTCGGGCGTATTCCTGGAGGTTTCATCACATGACCTCGCGCCCGGCCCGGTCAAACGGGCTCTTTCTTCCCCCTGTCTCCAATATTTTTTTTTATATAACGAGTAAACAAAAACGTTCGAGGGAAATGAAAAAGTAAAAGACGCACAATGTAAATTAACGTTTAATTCCTCTCCTGGAGTTGCTCGCAGCAGTGTACGAGGGATTAATCTTTCATTACTGATTCCGGGATGCTCCGGGGAGAGGGGCGGGGCGGATCCCTGTGTGAGTGGACCTACCAATAAACAAGATGCTTGTGGGACCCTTGCCCTTAGTAAATGGCTGGTGAGTGATACAAGGACTGCACTCCAACCGAAAACCTTATAATGAGAATAGCTGCAGTTAATCATACAGGACAATATGTTTTATGCTGCACACTCTGAGGTGCATTTGATTCATTTAACACCAGCATCTGTGATTAGTATGCAGCTAAGCAAATTCATTACCATCTTAAAAGGAATATATCACATTGCAAATGAATCTTACAAGACAAAAACCACAGGGCCAAGCAGATTGTACCTAATCTGGCAATGACCACAGAATCCATCACAATTAGATTTTTTTTTTATCACAGTTTCCTCTCCTCTCTCCTCTTGACAGCATGGACTCCTACACGACCATTGGTCACCTTCCAGTTCTTGCGCCCAAACGGTCATTTTTATCCCGTGGGCTTAGGTTTGTGAGGGCTGGCAGGCTAATTCTTCGTAGCAGCATCACAGCCTTCTCCGAGTCCATATAAATCCACGGTCGTTCCAGCAGACTCCCGCTGTTAGTTCGGTGGGAATTCACTGGGACCGACGCCAACTTGGCTGAGATCGGGCCTTGAACCCTCAATTTCTGGCATGGCCTTGGAGGGTTGTAGCCTCCGCCCGTTTCTACAAGGCCGTCGAGTAAGGAGTTGGGAGGGAGGGGGCTGCTGGGCTGAGGGGCTGAGGACTTCTCGCATTGAGACGTCCTGCTCCTCGGCCCTCAGTGGGCGCCTGGTTTAGAAACCCCGCAGGTACAGCAGGTTCACCAAGCATGCCTCGTCCCACTGAGAATCCCTACGTGGTCAGTTTTTAGTAAAATATTAAAATGCCTATGTGGCAAAGAAGCAGAATGCAAAATGGTTAGAAAGGGTTAATTAGTTAGTAACTGAGATTGATACAAGTGGCCTGGCCCTCCTGCTGGGCCATATGTTTGCTTAGTCAGCAGGTTTGCATTGTCTTATCAATGATAGGTCTTTGATGTGAGTCAAGGACTGGTCTGAATGTCTCCATGTTTATGGCAGATCAATATAGGGAACGAGCTTAGCCAAAGTTGAAAGACATTCCAGGTTGGGAGATAAGGAATAGAAGGAACAGGGAAGAACATTCCAAGTTGGAAAGTGAGGAAGTATCCCCTTTGATGTCTAATAGCAACATGGTCAGCACATGGATTGTCTATGATTGGCCGGAAATAATGTAACCTCGCATGGCAACCTGTGCCCGGCTTATGATTGGTGTTGACTCTTGTGTTAATGATGTTCCAACCTCTATGGATTTGTATAAAGGTATGAGTTTTTGTCTTTGTCTTTGTCTCCTTATTCTGTTAGAATCGTTCGAATTCTCTCAGGAATCTGAATTGAAGCTACAGACTAAGATCTGCTATTAAAGTTGTTTGAACTTTACGGTGTACTCGAATCAGTTCTTGCTGAACCAGACTGAGGGGAAAGAATCCGGTTCGTCATTTGGTGGCCCGTATGGGGATTTCAACGGTCGTTCACCGAGAGTTCGCGGAGTAAGAGGCGGCTTGTCTTGGACACAGAGGACGGGAAGGGCGCGCCCGGTGTGAGTAAACTTTTCTTTACTATATCGGCTTTCCTAAATCTGTTAAGTCTGACGACGAATCGTCCAATCGCTAACACTCGTGTGGCGTCCTTACGAGATTCAGGTCAGTCTGGCGAATACACAGAAATAGCAGAAAGAGGTCAATGGTTGAATATCACTGAGGGTCAGTACAGGGACTGAGGGAATAACTTGTAAGCGGTAGGTCAGTGATCAAACTAGAACTTCGGGTCAGTGATCGAACTAGAATCTTGAGTCCGTGATTAAAATTATCACTGAGAGTTAGAGTTCGAGTTCTTGGTGATTGGTTATAAACCAGAATCTTGAGTCAGTGATTAAAATTATCACTGAGAGTTAGAGTTCGAGTTTTTGGTGATTGGTTATAAACCAGAATCTTGAGTCAGTGATTAAAATTATCACTGAGAGTTAGAGTTCGAGTTCTTGGTGATTGGGTATAAACCAGAATCTTGAGTCAGTGATTAAAATTATCACTGAGAGTTAGAGTTCGAGTTCCTGGTGAGTGGGTATAAACAGGAACTGATTGCTTGTGCTGATCAACTAAGGGAGGAAGTGCCTGTCTCAACGCGCAGCCTTCGACTGGTTGTTAAGAGGGGAGATCCCCCACGCGAAGGTCAGGACCCTGAAGTGGGCGTAGAGACCAAAGGCACTTGGGATTGTGAGGCACAAGGAGTCAGGTCCATCTTTGAATTCTGTTCAAATACGGTTGTATTAATTAGTTGACTAAGAGTAAAGGAAAACGGGACATAGAATGGGTAGTTGTCTGGATACCTCTGCAGAACCAGGGAGTGCCTTACAGACTTTGTGTGAAAAATATCCGGACAAGGCAAAACAATTTAGACAATTGTCAGGCGGGTTGAATAAAAAACTGGGGAATGGTCAATGGCCATTGGGAGGAATTAAAGACCTAGATACTGCCATAAAAGCACAGGAATTAATTTGGAAAAATAACGGAAATAAAGTAACCAAAGATTTAATTGCTTTATGGAGACAGTACTGTCAAGAACTGAAAGAAGCTTCGTTATTAGCAAGTTGGCAGGATAATGCGTTGAAGTTAGGGATAGGACTCACTGAAGGAGGGGTGGTCAAGTCCGTAGAGGTCCTAAAAGGAGAATGTGCTCATGAAAAGTGCTCTAAAAAGAGGTCTGAAAAGACTTCGGGCGAGCCCAAACTGGTTGAGAAAAGTGGATTATGTAATCCAATGATTGGCCTTGCCTTGGCTGGGGGAGACGATGATGATTTGGATGAGTGGAATTGTAGGTCCGGTGTAGCTCCCCAGGGTCCTAGTGCCCCTCCTGAGTACAGTAATATCTATTCTTCAGTGCCTACGGTACAGACTGTTCAAACCCCTGTGATAATGCCTCAAACTGTCTCCCCGGTTGCTTCCCGTACTAGAAGTAAAACTAGGGAATTATTGGCTCCAACATTTAAATTCTCAGTCAGCCCACTTAGTTTAAGTCAGCAGAGAGATCAGAGATTGGACAGTCAGGGACTTAGAGACGCAGAAACTGAAGAGTCAGGAGACGACTTGCCATCACTAAACTTAGAACGTACTACTGAGACACTAGCTAGGGATGAGCCGACCCCTCGTCAGTTACCAATGAGGCCGATGCCTAATCCTACTTTTGACCCAAACCCAGACAATGTTGGAGTAGCCGGCAACTCCCGAACGATAGATGTGTACTGTCCATGGAAACCTAACGAGATAATGGCCATTCTAACTGGGGTGCCGGATAGGAGAAAGTCACCTACCGCATTTATAGAATTCCTTAAGACTACCGTTTCTGTCTATAATGCAGAATCAAGGGACTTATGGTCGCTAATACAGCAAGTTTTAACCCATGCTGAACATACCAAATTCCTGGACCAATTGAATGTCCGGACTCATGTCGCATTGGTAGCACAGATACCAAACAATGATGTTGAGCGCCAGGAGCGTCTTTTGGGTGCCCTTAGTGCTACTCTACAAAAACCAATTGACATAACTAAGATCTTAGACACCAGGCCTAAAAAGGGAGAAGGAGCAGATGAATATTTGGAAAGATTCTCGGAAGTATACCGGAATCAATCAGGAGACACAGCGTACCGTGAGGGAAGAGACTCACCACAGTACTGCGCTATGCTACTGAACTGCCTACCGATTCCGGTTTCTCAAGCAATTAGGACTAATAATATGGACTGGTCAGAGAATACTTCCAGCCAGATGAATAGGGCAGTAAAATACTACTGGATGGATAATAAGCACCAGGAAGGTCAGGCCCATGTTAGAGTTAAAACTGAGTATGTGGTGAAAAAGGAAGGGCCGAAACGCACCTCAGACAGAACAGGATATCAGATAGAGCCTCAGTATTGTGTTCCAGGATGGGTTAACGGAGAAGGGTATGGGTACGATACACACCCTAACGGACCAACCGCCCCTAACTATGGCCCACCCTACGTTCCTCCGAGACGTAATTTTGAAGGGAGAAGAGGAGGAGGGAGACAAACAGGGTCAGATGCCTGTTTCAATTGTGGTCAGCTAGGCCACTGGAGCAAGGAATGTCCCTCCCGTAGACAGGGAAGAGGGGGCCATATGCAAGGGCAGCGAAGAGGAGGTTGGCAAGGGAATCGAGGACGAGGAAGATATACGGACTTTTCCCAAAACAATCCGTTCCCCCAGTATTGACTAGCTAACCTTGTGGTAAACGGGATCCAGTCAGAGCAGGAGCCCGTTTTGTCACTGATGATTAAAGGAAACCCACATACATTCTTGGTAGACACCGGAGCAACCATGTCATCTGTCCGATCGGAGCTCAATCTCCCTGAGTCCGGGGAAAAACAGAGTCTGTCTGGTTTTCAGGGACAAGTGAGCCAATACCCGATATCTGAACCAGTGGAAGTACAATTTGGAAATGAGTCAGTGAAACACCAATTTGTAATTACAAGTGGACTAGACTGTAACCTCATGGCTCGAGACTTGCTATGTGCATTCCGCCTGAGCATTGAATGCGGGGACGAAGGACTGATTGTGAAACCATGGGCTCCCAAAATGCAGTGTTATGTTTCCATCACCCCACAATGGTGGTCTCTAGACTTCGAAGATGAGGGTTCCCTTCATGTAACCTTGGCCTACGATATGAGTGGGAGAAATAAGGAATTGGAGGACTTTTACCGAAGCTATATAGGAACGGAATGGGAGGTTATTCGCCGGGCTATGGTTACAGGACCAGAAGGGAGAGCAGAGTATGTTGAGATCCCCTCAGAGTTGTGGAAGGAAGCACCTGTTACAGGTTACATCACTCAGGGTGCTGCAAAAACAATAGGATGGGACCCAGGACCCTTTGAAATAAAGGGAGCCCCACATATCACCTGGGAGGTGAATTACCCGTACCATGCGAAAGATTTAGGACCCATGATAAAACAGACAGTCGAACAAGCTGATTCAAATAATCGACAGAAACAGACCCTGTCATGCGGTCGGACTATTCTGTTTTACCAGACACCAAGGGTTAACAGGGCACAATTGCGCCACCATGTGGGCAATGAAAAACCAGAATATGTTAATCCGCAAGTGTGGGCGGAGGATCCCACACAGGTAGGATGCGTTAAAATGATTCCTATTCATATTGCCCTGCAGGAAAATGTTGTATTACCCTCTATTCGACAATATCAACTAAAGCAACAGGCGATACCAAGCATTGACAAATTGATCGCTGGGTTGTTAAAACAAGGGATTTTGATTAAATGTCAGTCCCCGTGTAACACGCCGATACTGGCAGTTCCAAAGCCAGGCAAGCCAGACCAGTACAGATTAGTACAGGATTTGCGATCAATCAATGCCATTGTACAGCCACTGCATGCACTAGTGCCCAATCCAGCTCATATTCTGGCTCAAGTTCCTGCAACAGCCAAAGTCTTTGCAGTAGTCGATCTTCAACACGCCTTTTTCGCCTTACCGCTAGACCCATCAAGTCAGTATCTTTTTGCCTTCACTTACAAGGGACAGCAATATACTTGGACCCGACTGCCACAAGGCTTTGTTAACTCCCCAACGTTATTTTCTAGATGCTTACAGGAACAATTACAGACATTGACTTTGAAACAAGGGTCTGCGCTAGTCCAGTATGTGGATGATCTGTTGATAGCCAGCCCTGATGAGCAGAGTAACCGAAAAGACACTGCCCAATTGCTAAATCACTTATCCTCGCTAGGGTACATAGTATCCCAGTCGAAAGTACTGGTGGGCCAACAGAGGGTTAAGTTTCTTGGAGTTATGCTCTCAGCAACCGAGCGGAGCCTAGAAAGAAGCAGGATTGAACCAATCTGTCAATTCCCTGTGCCTCGCACTGCAAAGGAGGTACGGCAGTGGATGGGAATGGTAAACTATTGCAGACAGTGGATCCCTAACATTGCTTTGGACACTAAATTATTAACGCCATACACCAGCATAGAGGGTGAATTTCAACTAGATTCTGATGCCTTGGGAGCATTTGAGAGATTAAAGGAAGCTTTGTCACAAGCACCCGCATTGGGGAGACCCTTGTATGACAGACCATTTCAGTTGTACTGTACTATCCTCGCTGATTGCTCGACTGCTGTTTTGACTCAAAAACATGGCGACAAGCATAGACCGGTGGTGTACTACTCTTCGAAGTTAGATCCAGTAGCATTAGGACATCCAGTTTGTACTCAGATTTTAACGGCCATTTACAATAGCCTACAGTCGGCGGCTAATCTGACTTTACAACAGGACATCACTGTATACAGTTCACACTCGGTAACTGCATTATTAGGACAGTTGCAGACTCAACATCTTACCATGGCTCGACAGAATAAGTATGAGATATATCTGCTTAATAATCCTAGACTGCGATTTAAACATTGTACTACTATCAACCCAGCATGTTTTCTCACAGAACCACCCATGGAACAGACTGATCCAGGACATGATTGTTTATCTTTAATTAAGGAAGACACTTCTGTCAGAGATGATCTATCTGATGTCCCAATAAAAGATCCGGACATAACTATGTACGTGGATGGGAGTGCCTCTATTGGTTCCTTTGGAGAGAAACTTTCTGGATATGCAATAGTGGACCAGGACGGTAAAACTGTCGAATCTGCTGCTTTTGAGTTTCCATATTCTGCCCAGCAAGCGGAGCTGTTTGCATTGATAAGAGCTTGTGTCCTCGGGAAAGACCAAAGGGTTAATGTCTGTACAGATTCGAGATATGCTTTCGGGGTAGTTCACGACTTTGGACAGTTATGGAAAAACAGAGGGTTTCTGACTTCTGTAGGTACGCAGATTTCCCATCAGAAGTTAGTTTCAGATTTGTTACAAGCCCTTATGCTACCAAGACAAATCTCGGTTATAAAATGCCCCGCCCACACGACAGGACAGACCCCAGTAGATATAGGGAATAGATATGCTGATCAGGAAGCTAAGGAAGTGTCCCAGACACAGAGGGTGGTTGTCCCTAGAATGATGAGTCAGACTAAAAGCTCAAAACAGAGCAAGTCTCCCTCTGAAAAGCCAATGCCAACCATCCAAGACGTCATTAAATTACAGGAGGACGCTCCTGACTGTGATAAACAATTGTGGAAACAACTTGGTTGTACTTATGACTGTGTATCTAAATTATGGGTTACCCCTGTGGGGCAGACCTGTATGTCAGATAAATTAGCAGTATGGGTTATTGAATGTGTACACTTTGCAACTCATTGTGGTGCCAAAGCTGTTAGTGGTACGCTGCTGGCCACTTGGTGGCATCCTAGGTTGCAAGCCCTAGCTCAGAGCATCAGCAGTCGCTGACTCATTTGTCAACAATACAACCCTGGGAAGGGAGTGCCTTGCGAATGGGGAAAGACCCCTTTGCCGGAAGGTCCCTTTGAGACCCTCCAGATGGACTACATTGAGTTGGAAAGATGTCAGGGTTATAAATATGTCCTAGTTATTGTTGATGTATTTAGTAAATGGATAGAGGCCTATCCGACAACAGATAACAAAGCCTCCACTGTTCTAAAAGTTCTGATGAAAGAGATCATCCCTAGATACGGAATCCCAAATCAATTGAGTTCAGATAACGGCCCTCATTTTGTGGGTCAGGTGAACAAGGAATTCTGCACCCAAATGGGCATTAAACAACAGTTACACTGTGCCTACAGGCCACAGGCCGCTGGGTTGGTCGAACGAGCTAATCAGACTTTGAAAAATAAACTGGCTAAACTAGGCAGAGACTGGTACTACTTGGCTTAAACTTCTTCCTATAGCCTTATTTCAGATACGTACTACTCCGGCTGGGGTAGCACGGTTAAGTCCTGCTGAAATTATATACGGGAGACCCCTCAAGACCCCGTGGAATCAAAACGTTCCGAAAACTGTCCACTTTCACCACATGACGACAGAAATGACTAACTATATTTTGTCATTAACTAAGGCATTGAGAAGCCTCCACTCTCGGGTACGAGCTGCCTACATCGAACTTCCTCCTATCGCCAGTCCATCTAAAATTGAACCGGGAACGTACGTGTTAATCAGGAATTGGGCAAGGAAAGGACTGGAACCTCGTTGGGAGGGGCCCTATCAGGTTCTACTCACCACCCCTACCGCTGTGAAGGTAGAGGGGAAGAGTGCGTGGGTTCACCTCCACCACTGTAAAACTATCAGTCCCACGTCTCAAACTTAAAATGCTAACTTTTCTTTTCTTCTAAGAAATCTTCCCTATATAGGTATCGTGACCAGTTATGAAAGTCTTCCCTTGGATCTTCTGCCTTGAACTCTTGCTGACCCTGGGAGTAACCAAAGAGAGAACATGTCGACGGGACCAGCCTAAGCGCATACACCACTTATGCAAAGGAGACGTACTTCGATGCAACGATAATGACCCAGACGGATTCGGAAGGTGGAACATCACCCGGATAGATGGATGTGCCGGGCTCCTGAGGCAGCCCCACCGCTCGATAGAGTTTGGAATATCGCATGGAGGAATACCTTGTTATTGGACTGAGTGCAAATATGATTATGTTTGTAAACGTGAAGGGGAAAAGACCTCTGAGTTGTGTGAACAAGAGAGAGATACACAGAGGTACGATCGGTACCTGAGATTTAACCAAGGGAGAAAGCGTAATGGGTTAGCCCCCATAGAGATTTTTAACTATCCAAGATTAGAGGGTTCTCTGCTACAGAGACGAAAGAGAGATCTCCAACTCCAAAAGCGCGAACTGCACGTTAACACCTTCCTGTACATGAGTTATGTGTATGCCAAACGGCAGGGTATCTCTAGCTGTTGGGTGTGTTCTCACATTCCTATCCATTCCAAGGGAGGTATCCCTTTAAAGCCGATTCCCTTTATGTCCCATGAATCTGCGGAATGGGTCATTAGACGAAACAATTCGGGAAATGCGATAGGAACCCCGGAAACAATAGAATGGGCATCAGCGGGGTATAGTCTTAATGAGTTTAGAGGATGGTACCAGCCTAATTACAATCAAGCCCATAAGCCCCCGTTCTTGCTCTTGACCAATACGTCTAGACCAAACGGGACGGTATGTTGGAATAAGAATGCCCCAAATAATGGCCCTTTTATGGGACATAGTGATTGCAGCACCACCCACTATTGGCTACCGCCCATAGTCAACCTGACTACCCAGGGCATGTTCCAGGGCCAATGGGCCCCAACGCTTAATAAAACCAGTGGGTTGCTGTGGAATCACCTTGACTCTCAGCCTCTTATATATATGGCTAAAAAGGGAAATTTAACTGCATATAATGGTACGTATTTCATATGCGGCCATAAGGCATACCCATGGTTGCCTCAGAACTGGATCGGGTCCTGTTATTTAGGATATGTAGTACCCCATGTTCATCACTTGCCTTCCCTAGCGGATCATTACCAATATAGGTCTAAAAGGGAAATTACAGAAACGGAGCGATATTTCGCTATTTTGTTCCCTGGGTATGGGGTAGCCAGGACAATTAAGGAAATTCGGCAGGTGGCTTCGATATTAGAAGAAGTAGCTAATGACACCGCAGTGGCACTGAAGGATACAAATGCAGAAATGATAGCCATTCGGACAATGGCCTTGCAGAATCGCATGGCTTTAGACTACCTGTTAGCCGCAAAAGGGGGAACCTGTGCACTGATTGGATCAGAATGCTGCACCTACATACCAGATAACTCAGAAAATATAACTAATCTGGCTGAGCATATACAGAAAGCCGTAACAAAATTACACCAAACCCTGGGAGAAGGTTGGTTAGAATGGCTCCTCAGTGGCTTATGGGGATCGTACTTGATGCATGGATTAGTTATTCTAATTGTAGCAATACTTACTTTTGGCCTGATCGTTGCTTGCGTTAAAATCTGCTGTAAGGCGGCAATGGAACAAATTCGTGTATGAGACTCTGCTTAGGCAGAACTGATGAGTGAACAAGGGTTGGTTATCATTAAATGATAAAAGGGGGGAATGAGAATCCCTACGTGGTCAGTTTTTAGTAAAATATTAAAATGCCTATGTGGCAAAGAAGCAGAATGCAAAATGGTTAGAAAAGGTTAATTAGTTAGTAACTGAGATTGGTACAGGTGGCCTGGCCCTCCTGCTGGGCCATATGTTTGCTTAGTCAGCAGGCCTGCATTGTCTTATCAATGATAGGTCTTTAATGTGAGTCAAGGACTGGTCTGAATGTCTCCATGTTTATGGCAGATCAATATAGGGAACGAGCTTAGCCAAAGTTGAAAGACATTCCAGGTTGGGAGATAAGGAATAGAAGGAACAGGGAAGAACATTCCAAGTTGGAAAGTGAGGAAGTTATCCCCTTTGATGTCTAATAGCAACATGGTCAGCACATGGATTGTCTATGATTGGCCGGAAATAATGTAACCCCGCATGGCAACCTGTGCCCGGCTTATGATTGGTGTTGACTCTTGTGTTAATGATGTTCCAACCTCTATGGATTTGTATAAAGGTATGAGTTTTTGTCTTTGTCTTTGTCTCCTTATTCTGTTAGAATCGTTCGGATTCTCTCAGGAATCTGAATTGAAGCTACAGACTAAGATCTGCTATTAAAGTTGTTTGAACTTTACGGTGTACTCGAATCAGTTCTTGCTGAACCAGACTGAGGGGAAAGAATCCGGTTCGTCACCACCAGGTAAAACTCACCAAAACCAACGGAAGTGGGGCCCTCTGAGGGGGGTCATTGGAGACCAGGCTGGGTTTGGGGTGGGAAACTCCTGAAAATCAGGGCAGAATGCAATTTTTAATTTTTGTTTTAATGCGGTCCCTTTGACACAGGTTTCTGGGGGTGGGGTGGGGTGGGGTGGGTAGAGGGCTAATCCAGCATTCTCCCCCTTCTTCTGGACCAGCCAGCTTCTGACAGAGTTCCTGGCACCTTCAACAGGGGGTGGAGGGGGGCGGTGGGCGGGGGGAAGAAGGGAAGGGACACCATGGATGCGCATCAACGCAGCCGAAGGCGCCCACAGCCCCCACCAACCCCCCCAGTGGAGGTCCCGCTCCCTGACCCCATGAACTTTGGGGGGGGTCTGCAGGGTTCAGCGGCATTCCCAATCCCAGCATAACTGCAGAGGTCGCGCCCCCCACCCACCCCCACCACAGTGCATTTCCAGGGCCGTAATGTCTACACATGCGCACTTTACAGCCTGAGCTCACCAGGTGGCCATCAGAATTGGTAATCTTTTCTATTCCCTTTCCAAGGACACAGGGTCCTTTGTAGCACAGATTCCCCAGATGATTTCAGGCTCGCTCAACGACGACGACGACGAAAACAACAACAACAGCAGCAACAACAACAACATTAGGACAGGTGACCAAACACTTGGTCAAAGAGGTAGGTTTCAAGGAGCATCTTAAAGGAGGAGAGAGAGGTGGAGAGGTGAAGAGGATTGGGGAGGCAATTCCAGAGCTTAGGGCCTAGGCGGCTGAAGGCACGGCCGCCAATGGTGGGGCGAAGGATGCGCAAGAGGCCAAAGTTGGAGAAACACAAAGCTGTAAGGCTGGAGGAGGTTACAGAGGTAGGGAGGGGCGAGGCCATGAAATGACTTGAACACAAGAGGAAGAGTCGTAAAATTGAGGCCAGACCAGACTAAACTGGAATTAAACCTAGAACATGGCCCAGTTACATCCTTAACCAACTAGGCCATCGGAGGGGGAGCTATATAATTAACGATTTCAAAAGGCGCGGAGGGTCACATTTGTCTTTCAGATGCTGAATGACCTGCTGTACATTGCCAGGGTTTTCCGTTTCTATTCATAATTGCTGTTGTCGCTGGGTGTGTTTACTGGGGTGACAGGCCCATTAGCAAGTTGTCCGTGCTAGGTTCCTTGATATTTCGGATTTGCTGACCCCGTGACATATGCATTCCAAACGTCCTCGGGTAATCTGCTCGTGCTCGAGACATCAGCGTCTGTCAGTGTCATATGGGTGCCCTGTATATAATGTGCCACAGTTGATTGGCAGCTGCAGCCTACTCTGATAATCCTCAGAGAAAGTAAAACAAGCTGACACATCTGACCTTATTTCCTTATGTTCATATTAGCAGTAACCAGCAGGTTGGACTGTCGCTGAAAAAAAAGCACCTCAGGGTATAGTTCTCATGGCAATTATCTGGTGCCACACATGAGTCACTGTGTTATGTATAGTTTCTATCTGTCTGCGAAGAACACTTCTGCGTTATACTGAAACTAAATATAACGGAACGTAGGAATTGCTAGACGAGAAAAGGCCGAGGCTCATCTAGTTCGCCTTCTACCATCCTGCTAGTTGCGTGATACAATGATAATGGAGCTGTTAACTAATCATGTCAATCAATCTGCGGTAGATTTTGACTCTGAGTGATAGCGTAAAACAGGTGATAATCGGCAGCCCATTTTACATCTCTCCCCATTTTTATTTCCATTGACTTCAGCGCTAATAAAAATCGACTCTTATTAGCCCGTAACAGACCCAGACATGACATGAGGAAAACCCCCGTTGGTGGAGAGCTTTGGAAACCACAGGTCCGAAGTCACCTTTTTCCTCCCAACCGGCACGGGCACGATGGGCCGAATGGCCTCCTTCTGTGCTGCGTGATTCTATGATCCACTTGCCGCATGTCATGTCTGAACCTTTACAGATCACAGTTCTTCGAATAGAACAAAGCCTTTCAGAAGTCGCTAGGGATTTTTAACCCTTGGGTTGAAATGCAGCAAGCACATTGGGGTAAATCTCAGTGTTCATTTCGTTTTCAGAACCCGACTCGTTTACACTCCACTGAAATCACCGGAATGAGAATCAGGTGGGCTCTAGAACGAATGGCTTCGCCAGATTACTGCCCAGGTGGTGAAGACGAAAATTTACCCCATTAGAAAGAACGAAAGAACAAACTTTTACAGCGCCTTTCATGACCTCAGGATGTCCCAAAGTGCTTTAAAGCCAATGAAGTACTTTTTGAAGTGTAGTCACTATTGCAACTAGTGGACAAAAGATTTCTGTCATTAATATCACACGACAAAATGGCACCCCAATGGCTTTAGTGTTTCTAGGTCCACTGCGAGCAACTACTAGTTACATATTGTAGAAAAAATAAAAATAAATCAGAAAGGAAGGAAAGTGGGAACAAACCAACAAGCTCTACATTGAACAGATACATATATCTACCTATCTATCTTATATTATGCGCACACTTCCTGCATGTCACGTTTGTGGCATTTCCTGTGTTACACTCTAGCGTGACATTTCCTGTGTTACATTCTGGCGTGACATTTCCTGTGTTACATTCTGGCATGACATTTCCTGTGTTACACTCTGGCGTGACATTTCCTGTGTTACATTCTGGCGTGACATTTCCTGTGTTACATTCTGGCGTGACATTTCCTGTGTTACATTCTGGCGTGACATTTCCTGTGTTACATTCTGGCATGACATTTCCTGTGTTACACTCTGGTGTGACATTTCCTGTGTTACATTCTGGCGTGACATTTCTTGTGTTACATTCTGGCGTGACATTTCCTGTGTTACATTCTGGCATGACATTTCCTGTGTTACACTCTGGTGTGAAATTTCCTGTGCTACTCTGGTGTGACATTTCCTGTGTTACATTCTGGCATGATATTTCCTGAGTTACACTCTGGCGTGACATTTCCTGTGCTACTCTGGTGTGACATTTCCTGTGCTACTCTGGCGTGATATTTCCTGTGTTACACTCTGGCGTGATATTTCCTGTGTTACACTCTGGCGTGACATTTCCTGTGCTACTCTGGTGTGACATTTCCTGTGCTACTCTGGCGTGATATTTCCTGTGTTACACTCTGGCGTGATATTTCCTGTGTTACACTCTGGCGTGACATTTCCTGTGCTACTCTGGTGTGACATTTCCTGTGTTACACTCTGGCGTGATATTTCCTGTGCTACTCTGGTGTGACATTTCCTGTGTTACACTCTGGCGTGATATTTCCTGTGTTACACTCTGGTGTGATATTTCCTGTGTTACACTCTGGCGTGACATTTCCTGTGTTACACTCTGGTGTGAAATTTCCTGTGCTACTCTGGTGTGACATTTCCTGTGTTACATTCTGGCATGATATTTCCTGTGTTACACTCTGGCATGATATTTCCTGTGCTACTCTGGTGTGACATTTCCTGTGTTACACTCTGGCGTGATATTTCCTGTGTTACACTCTGGCGTGATATTTCCTCTAAATGAAATCGCATTTATAATTCACAGAACAATGCTTGGTGAGTATAGACAGTTTTTTCAACTGCCCGTTGCCAAGGCAATCAGTGTGCAGACAGACAGGTGTTACCTGCCAGGTCTCACAGAATATACAAATCACCAAAAAAAAAAAACAACAAACAAAAAAAAACAGAGATAGAGAGGTAGAAACATAGAAAAGACCGCAACTGACCCGTTATATTAAAAACAGATAACATTTGTTCGCTGGTGGGGTAACGTGTAGCGTGACATGAACCCAAGATCCCGGTTGAGGCCGTCCTCATGGGTGCGGAATTTGGCTATCAATTTCTGCTCGACGATTTTGCGTTGTCGTGTGTCTCGAAGGCCGCCTTGGAGAACGCTTACCCGAAGGTCGGTGGATGAATGTCCATGACTGCTGAAGTGTTCCCCGACTGGGAGGGAACCCTCCTGTTCGGCGATTGTTGCGCGGTGTCCGTTCATCCGTTGTCGCAGCGTCTGCATGGTCTCGCCAATGTACCATGCTCTGGGGCATCCTTTCCTGCAACGTATGAGGTAGACAACGTTGGCCGAATCACAGGAGTATGAACCATGCACCTGGTGGGTGGTGTCCTCTCGTGTGATGGTGGTATCTGTGTCAATGATCTGGCATGTCTTGCAGAGGTTACCGTGGCAGGGTTGTGTGGTGTCGTGGACGCTGTTCTCTTGAAAGCTAGGTAATTTGCTGCGAACGATGGTCTGTTTGAGGTTGGGTGGCTGTTTAAAGGCGAGTAGTGGAGGAAACCAACACTATACACCAGATACATCGACGACATTTTCTTTCTATGGACCCACGGCAAGGAATCACTAAAGAGACTACACGATAACATCAACAAGTTCCATCCCACCATCAAGCTCACCATGGACTACTCCTCAGAATCAGTTTCTTTCTTGGACACACGAATCTCCATCAAAGACGGGCACCTCAGCACCTCACTCTACCGTAAGCCCACGGACAACCTCACGATGCTCCACTTTTCCAGCTTCCACCCTAACCACGTCAAAGAGGCCATCCCCTATGGACAGGCCCTGCGAATACACAGGGTCTGCTCAGACGAGGAGGAACGCGATGGACACCTACAGACGCTGAAAGACGCCCTAGTAAGAACGGGATATGACGCTCGACTCATCGATCGACAGTTCCGACGGGCCACAGCAAAAAATCGCATAGACCTCCTCAGGAGACTAACACGGGATGCAACCAACAGAGTACCCTTTGTCGTCCAGTACTTCCCCGGAGCGGAGAAACTACGCCATGTTCTCCGCAGCCTTCAACATGTCATCAATGAGGACAAACACCTCGCTATGGCCATCCCCACACCTCCACTACTCGCCTTTAAACAGCCACCCAACCTCAAACAGACCATCGTTCACAGCAAATTACCGAGCTTTCAAGAGAACAGCGTCCACGACACCACACAACCCTGCCACGGTAACCTCTGCAAGACATGCCAGATCATTGACACAGATACCACCATCACACGAGAGGACACCACCCACCAGGTGCATGGTTCATACTCCTGTGACTCGGCCAACGTTGTCTACCTCATACGTTGCAGGAAAGGATGCCCCAGAGCATGGTACATTGGCGAGACCATGCAGACGCTGCGACAACGGATGAACGGACACCGCGCAACAATCGCCAAACAGGAGGGTTCCCTCCCAGTCGGGGAACACTTCAGCAGTCATGGACATTCATCCACCGACCTTCGGGTAAGCGTTCTCCAAGGCGGCCTTCGAGACACATGACAATGCAAAATCGTCGAGCAGAAATTGATAGCCAAGTTCCGCACCCATGAGGACGGCCTCAACCGGGATCTTGGGTTCATGTCACGCTACACGTTACCCCACCAGCAAACAAATGTTATCTGTTTTTAATATAACGGGTCAGTTGCTGTCTTTTCTATGTTTCTACCTCTCTATCTCTGTTTTTTTTTTGTTTGTTGTTTTTTTTGGTGATTTGTATATTCTGTGAGACCTGGCAGGTAACACCTGTCTGTCTGCACACTGATTGCCTTGGCAACGGGCAGTTGAAAAAACTGTCTGTACTCACCAAGCATTGTTCTGTGAATTATAAATGCGATTTCATTTCGAGGATTTCATTTCACATCGTTCACCTGACGAAGGGGGAAGCCTCCGAAAGCTTGTGAATTTCAAATAAAATTGCTGGACTATAACTTGGTGTTGTAAAATTGTTTACAATTGTCAACCCCAGTCCATCACCGGCATCTCCACATCGTGATATTTCCTGTGTTACACTCTGGTGTGAAATTTCCTGTGCTACTCTGGTGTGACATTTCCTGTGTTACATTCTGGCATGATATTTCCTGTGTTACACTCTGGCGTGATATTTCCTGTGTTACACTCTGGCGTGACATTTCCTGTGTTATCCTGGCATTATGACCTGATATGAAGCCTTGGCATCATGCTTTGTTGGTTGGCTTAAATATAAAACTGCAACAAATCAGACTAGAAAAGTGGGGAATGTATGAATGAAAAGTGAGGAAAATGGCTAGAAAACCACAAGCAAGGACTTATGAAAGCAACCAACCCAGATTTCATTGCAGGTACAGCACAGTAGGAGGCCATTCAGTCCATCGTGTCTGTGCCGGTAAGAGAACTACCTTGCCAGTAAGAAGAACTAACCAGGGAAATCGCCCAGGGTCCGGGGCTCAGGACCAAAGACCTGCAGGCATTGCGACAAAGGAAAAAGTATACCCCCTTTTTCTTACTTCATAAAGAGAGTCGAGAGAAAGATATACAGAGATATAGAGAGAGATATAGGAAGGGATAGAGAGAGAGACAAAGAGAGTGAGAGATTCGGAGAGAGATGCAGAGATGTGGGGTGGGGGAGAGAGATACACAGGTACCGAAGAGTTGAACAGTTTTGCTTTCATTTTGTCTATATTGAGAATTCCAATACCATCATTGTTCATATAAGAATTGTTCACACAGTGGGTAAGGGAAACAGATTTATTTCCTGGGAACTTGCTTCAATATCTCTGGGCAGTTAAATTTTAAGACATTATTTAGCAAATTGTTTCACTGGAGATATACACCCCTCCCCCACTTCCACACCCCAGCACCCACATGGGAGCAGATTAAAGCTTGAACCTTTTGAGATTTGTATGATGTAATTTTTGACACCAAAAGCAATATATATACATATATACAATGGATTATATATATATATGTAAGTTATATTTATTAAACCAGCCATGTCTTTATTTATTGTTAATATCCTAAAACGTTAATTTACTTATTTTCCAGGAGCCAATCAAGGACATTTCAGTCTCAGTGGGGATAGCTCATAAATATCTCTCCAAATTAAATTCCTCCCCACTCAGGGTTACCAGGTCCCTGGACCTGCCACCCCCCCACCCCCACCCTCTGCCAGTGCTGCCAAATCTGACATACCACTTCCAGTTCTGTCATAACCTGGATTTCCTCGTCTGCAGTATGGCCACGTCACTGGAAGCTCTCCTGGTGGCCCCAACACCAAAGATCTTCTCCCCAGTCATGACAAACCTCAGGACACATACCACTGTGCTGTCAAACCAGAGGACTATATTCTCAAGGCTGCCAAAACCCAAAGATCACCCACATGCTATTAAACATCAGATCCCCCATCAGTGCTATCATATCCCAGGATCCCCCACTGGAGTACCATCAAACCTCAGGACCAGCATTTTAATGTTGCCATCCCTCTGGATCTCCTTCTATCCTATGCTGCTAAACCTCAAAATCCCCACCAGGTTTTGTAAGGTCCTCACATAATGCTGCAAAGCTCTAGGACTCTCACCCCAAACTGTCAAACCTGTTACAACTATCAGGACAGACTGAACAGGCTGGGGCTCTTTTCTCTGGGAAAGAGAAGGCTGAGGGGTGACCTGATAGCAGTCTTTAAAATTACAAAAGGGTTCAATAAGGTAGAAGTAGAGATGATGGGCTCGATTTTAGCGTCGGGTTTCCTGCGGGTTTCCAGCGGGGGGGCCCCGAAAATCCCGATATCCAGTCACGTGACTGGATCGTGCCGAGATCCCGGCCACTTCCGGGTGCCGCGCTGACGTGCGGGGCTGCGTGCGCAGGCCCCGCTGGTGGGAATCCCGCAGGCAATTAAAGCCAGCGGGGTTCCACTTGAGTGTACTTACCTTGCTTGTTGAGGTCATTAAATGAGCTGAAGCAGCTGTCAAAACAGGAAGTGTGGGATTTTAGCTTCAACGCAGTGTGTTTCACACACTGGGGGAAACAGTCTCCCTTCAACCGGTCGTGTTCCAGCCAGCAGCCTGTGGCAGCTGCCAAGGTGCACTCCACAGCGGGTGGGAGAGCCCTCACCCACGCAGGAGGCCACCGCGTCACGTAGGGCAACCCCTGCCCTCCACCACCCCCCGCCAAGCCAGAGGACAGACCGACGTGAAACCGCAGCCCCAGTGCGAGGAACCACCTACCTACCCTGCACAACCCCTCAGACCAACACCTGCCAGATGGGTGGTGCATTGACATCCTCGGAGGACGAACAGCATGACCAGCCCCAGCAGCCTCGCAGTCCACGCCGTCCGCCTCGGAGACGTGGAGCCCCCCAACACGGTGCTGTGGCACACCCACCTGCACAGCAGGAGGGAGGGCAACCGCAGAGAGAGATGCGTCGCAGGAGGCACTACCCTCCGCACAGGGTGTACAGACCGAGGCTCAGCTTCATGGACCTCTCCGAGGAGCAGTGCATACGTCGGCTCAGAGTCAATCGCCAGGTAGTCGCCGACATCTGCAGCCTCCTTAACGACAAGCTGCTCCCTGATGGACCAAGCAGCATCTTCTTACCTGTCGCCATCAAAGTCACCACTGCCCTCAACTTCTTTGCATCCGGATCCTTCCAGGGTGCCACCGGGGACATCACCGGGGTCTGTCAGTCGTCTGCACACAAGTGCATAAGGCAGGTCACCGATGGGTTGTTCCGCAGGGCCTCGACCTACATCAACTTCGCCATGGACGAGCACAGCCAGATGGAGAGGGCGGTTGGATTCCATGCCATGGCTGGCTTCCCACGGGTACATGGTGTAATCGACTGCACCCACATCGCAATACGGGCACCTCCGCATGAGCCAGGGCTGTTCATCAACAGGAAGGGGTATCACTCCATGAACGCCCAGCTCATCTGTGACCACCACCAGAGATTCCGACACGTGTGCGCCAGATACCCCGGCAGCTGCCACGATGCCTTTGTCCTCAGGGAGTCCACCGTCCCGCCCATCCTCCAGGCACCCAACGCCGGCAACGGCTGGCTCCTTGGCGACAAGGGGTATCCCCTACACACGTGGCTCATGACGCCTCTGAGGAACCCCATCACCGAGCTGGAGCGTCGGTACAATGACAGCCACACTGCTACCAGGTCTACAATTGAGCAGACCATAGGGCTGCTCAAGATGCGCTTCAGGTGCCTTGATCGTTCTGGGGGAGCGCTCCAATACACACCATTCAGAGTGGGACGAATCATAGTTTTCTGCTGTGCCCTGCATAACATGGCACTACAGAGAGGGGTACCGCTGGAGGAGGCCCCATCCACACCCGCCACCCACATTGAGGACGGCGATGAGGAGGAGGAGGAGGAGGAGGAGGAGGAGGAGGACGCGGACGCGCCAGAGGATGGTGGACGACCCATGCGCCGAACCACGGCTCACCGGGAGGCACTCATACGTCAACGGTTCTCCCAGAGTCAGACAGTGCGAGGCGCTCGCATCTCCTCACCTGCACATGCGAGGGGCCATACCAGCCCCCTCCACTGAAGACTGTTGCCAGTACTCCTGCACCCACAGCAGTGTGCCCAATGGGCGACAGCAGGTATTCGCTGTCATGATGGCCTGCACGGAACGCACCTATTGCACAGGCCGCGGAAGAATGGACGAGAGGTGGCAGGAGTGGTGAGAATATAGTATTTAATATGTACAATGTGAGATAATATAAACAAAAAGTGTACAAATTAATAGACACCCTGGTGCATTCCCTTTGTGATTATAACGCCTTTGGATTTCTTTTGCGGGTACCCCTACGTGGTGCTACCCCTGTGGCTCCAGCAGAGGTAGTGGCAGGTTGCTCCTGTTCTCGCCCTGACCGGGTAGATGCTTTGGGCGGACGGCCCCTGGGTTTCGGTGCCCGTGAGGGCACCTCCATAGACTGCTCCTCCTGCACCGGGGCAGGGGCAGACTCGGCCACCTGGAGAGGAGGCACCATTGCGGGTACTGGTTGAGAGGGGGGCAACGGGTGGGACGTGGGGGCGCCTTGAGAAGCGTCCCCGCTTCCATGTCCCCGGTCACCATCATCCCTCTCTTGGCCTCGGCCCACATCACCCCTTCCACCCTGCTGGACGGCAGTTTGGATGGCATGTGTGAGGCCTTGCAAGGCCACCCCTAGTGTATCCGTCAGCCTGTTTATGGCGGCGGAATGTTGCTCACCCTGAATCCGTACAGCCGTTGTCAGGGCCTGCACGGACTCGATGTGGAGCTGTGCGTGACGCTCGAGGGAGGCCAGCCTGTCCTCCACCGCAGACACTCCCGCACCTACCCGCGACACTGTGTCGCCGGTACCCTCCTGTACCTGCGCCACCAATGCCCTCATGCAGGAGTTGGACTCCTCCATCGCATGCGCAATTATGGACAATGCGCGCGGCACCTCTCCCAGTACCTCAGCAATTAGCTGGTGCCCCTCGACGACTCTCCTTTTCACTGGTGGCCCCCTGGGTTCAGCATCTGGGTCCGGCTGAGCAGAGCCTGGAGATGAGTGCTCCCACCGACGCGGACCCTCCGCGGCTGCCCCTGCCACCAGGGTCTGCTCATGCTCACTCGTGCGCGGTGAATCACCAAGTGCTACCCCAACTAGTTGGCGAGGGGGACCCACCGAGGTGCGTGTCTCTGCGCTGGTGGATGGTTGGCTCAGATGTGACGATGCACCCTCAGAGACCGCCATGTCCTCTGAGGAATCACCCTCCTCGCACACAGCGCTCGCAGACGGCCCTGCAAGAGAACAGAGGGCACTATGAGGCATGTGCACCAACGTTACGGTGCGCCTGATGGCAGGTGATGATACGGTCACTCGCGATCATGGGTGTTGAGTGTCAGCTTTCCCTTACCGGCCGTTTCTGCAGCGACAGACTCGCCATCAGCGACCGACAGGCAATGTCGCGTGCAGGCGAGGTCGAGCGCCTCCACCTCTGCGTCGGTGAGGTCTAACAGGTGCGGCGGGCCACCTCCGGTGCGGGTCCTTTCCCTGTTGTTCTTGCTCCCCTTCTCCTGTCAAGGCAAAACACAGATGCGTGAGTGGGTGCGTATTGCATAGTGAGACGCATCGAGCATCGGTGTGGGTGGGTTGAGCGTGGGGCAGATGGATGGGAGGATGCGTGTGCCACATGCCCATCCCATTGCATAGGGATTGGGGTGTGTGGTAGTGTTCGGGTGGGGACTGGGACGGTGGGTACTTGCGGGCACGGCGAGGATGGTGAGTGAGTGGCTGTGAGGATTGCTGCGGGAGCGCTGTGGTGGCTCTGCAGGAGGGGTTGTGATCTGTTTGGCGTGATGGTGGGGACGGGTTGTGGGAGGGTGCGTTGGTGTACTCACCTTGCCGGACCTAGTGAGGTCATTGAACCGCTTGCGGCACTGCTCCCATGTCCTGGGGGTGTTGGCCCTGCTGCTGACCTCCGCCGCCACCTCTGCCCATGCCTTCCTGGTGGCGGCGGCAGGGAACTTGCGTCCATCCGCAGGGAAGAGCGTGTCCCTCCTCCTCCTCACGCCCTCCAGCATCAGCTGCAGCGCAAGGTCTGAAAAACGTGGCGCAGCCTTTCCCCTCGGGTGAGCCATCATCACCAGCCTACTGATTGCAGCAGGAGGGGCTTTGGGAGACTGCCCCTTTAAGTGGAGCTCCTACATCGCGTCGACGGTACTGCGCATGTGCAGCCGGCCGGCACGCAGCTGGGGAGCGGAGAACCCGGAAGCAGGGCTTAACCAGTTCAATTATCCCGCGATCGCGCGGGGGACGCACGCAATTAGCCGTCCGCGTTTTCCACGCTCCCGGAGGACCACCCGTTGGGAACCCGCAGGCCTGCTAAAATCGAGCCCGATGTTTCCACTTGTGTGGGAATCTAAAACTAGGGACCATAAATATAAGATGATCCCTTATAAACCCAATAAGGAGTTCAGGAGAAACTTCTTTATGCAGAGAGTGGTTAGAATGTGGAACTTTTAAAAAATATTTGTTCATGGGATGTGGGCGTCGCTGGCGAGGTCAGCATTTATTGCCCATCCCTAATTGCCCTTGAGAAGGCGGTGGTGAGCCGCCTTCTTGAACCGCTGAAGTCCGTGTGGTGACGGTTCTCCCACAGTGCTGTTAGGAAGGGAGTTCCAGGATTTTGACCCAGCGACGATGAAGGAACGGCGATATATTTCCAAGTCGGGATGGTGTGTGACTTGGAGGGGAACGTGCAGGTGGTGTTGTTCCCATGTGCCTGCTGCCCGTGTCATTCTAGGTGGTAGAGGTCACGGGTTTGGAAGGTGCTGTCGAAGAAGCCTTGGCGAGTTGCTGCAGTGCATCCTGTGGATGGTACACACTGCAGCCACAGTGCGCCGGTGATGAAGGGAGTGAATGTTTAGGGTGGTGGATGGGGTGCCAATCAACCGGGCTGCTTTGTCCTGGATGGTGTCGAGCTTCTTGAGTGTTGTTGGAGCTGCACTCATCCAAGCAAGTGGAGAGTATTCCATCACACTCCTGACTTGTGCCTTGTAGATGGTGGAAAGGCTTTGGGGAGTCAGGAGGTGAGTCACTCGCCGCAGAATACCCAGCCTCTGACCTGCTCTCGTAGCCACAGTATTTATGTGGCTGGTCCAGTTAAGTTTCTGGTCAATGGTGACCCTCAGGATGTTAATGGTGGGGGATTCGGTGATGATAATGCCGTTGAATGTCAAGGGGAGGTGGTTAGACTCTCTCTTGTTGGAGATAGTCATTGCCTGGCACTTGTCTTACGCAAATGTTACCTGTCACTTTTCAGCTCAAGCCTGGATGTTGTCCAGGTCTTGCTGCATGCAGGCATGGACTGCTTCATTATCTGAGGGGTTGCAAATGGAACTGAACACTGTGCAATCATCAGGGAACATCCCCATTTCCGACCTTATGAAGGAGGGAAGGTCATTGATGAAGCAGCTGAAGTTGGTTGGGCCTCGGACACTGCGCTGAGGAACTCCTGCAGCAATGTCCTGGGGCTGAGATGATTGGCCTCTAAAAACCACTACCATCTTCCTTTGTGCTAGGTATGACTCCAGCCACTGGAGATTTTTCCCCCTGATTCCCATTGACTTCAATTTTACTAGGGCTCCTTGGTGCCACACTCGGTCAAATGCTGCCTTGATGTCAAGGGCAATCACTCTCACCTCACCTCTGGAATTCAGCTCTTTTGTCCATGTTTGGACCAAGGCTGTAATGAGGCCTGGAGCTGAGTGGTCCTGGCAGAACCCAAACTGAGCATCGGTGAGCAGGTTATTGGTGAGTAAGTGCCGCTTGATAGCACTGTCGATGACACCTTCCATCACTTTGCTGATGATTGAGAGTAGACTGATGGGGCGGTAATTGGCCGGATTGAATTTGTCCTGCTTTTTGTGGACAGAGCATACCTGGGCAATTTTCCACATTGTCAGGTAGATGCCAGTGTTGTAGCTGAACTGGAACAGCTTGGCTAGAGGCGCGGCTAGTTCTGGAGCACATGTCTTCAGCACTACAGCTGGGATGTTGTCGAGGCCCATTGCCTTTGCTGTATCCAGTGCACACAGCCGTTTCTTGATATCACGTGGAGTGAATCGAATTGGCTGAAGACTGGCTTCTGTGCTGGTGGTGATATCGTGAGGAGGCCGAGATGGAGTAGTTGAGGTGAATAGTCTAGGTGCCTTTAATGGGAAGCTAGATAAGTACATGAGGGAGAAAGGAATAGAAGGATATGTTGATAGGGTTCGTTGAAGTAGGGTGGGAGAAGGTCCGTGGGGAGCATAAACACCAGCACAGACCCAAAGAGCTTGTTTCTGTGCTGTAAACTCTATGAAATGTAATTCTATGTAAAATCCCAGAATCCCCATCACAACACTGTCACTGTCCATGACTATTCTCCTCAAAGCTGCCAAACTGCAATACCATCCCCCAGTGCCACAAAAGATATTTACCCCTTGGTGCTGCTCAAGCCCACAATCCTCTCCCTTACCGTACTGCTGAAATGCCATGTTCTTCACCCAACCCCAGCCTGGTAAATTTTGCCCACTTGAAATGCTTTCTCCAAATGCTTTGGAAAATTCCGGAGAGCTGAAAGTTGCAACTCGGCAATTAAGGAAAGGCATCCAATTGCGGTAGAGGATTGGTCGAACACCTGATAGAACTCAAAGGCAACACTAAATATTTGTTTTAGACTAATGCAATCTCGTATTAGTTGTTAGCATATGGGCCGATTTCATTTAAGAAGCAATAGCCATTACTGAGAGTGCAGAATTACCACCATTTTACATTTTGCACCCATTATTAATAACCAGCTCCAATGGGTATTGCCAGAATCATTAAGAAGGACTTCATGTCCCAGCAACATAGACACAACAACAACAACAACAACAACAACAACAACAGCAGCACAGCAACAACACGTTTATATAGCATCTTTAAAAACATAAAAATATTGGAAATAGGAGCATGAGTAAGCCATCTGGCCCATCGAGCCTGCTCCGCCATTCAATAAGTTCATGGTTGATCTTCTACCTCAACTCCACTTGCCTGCCCTATCCCCATATCCCTTGATTTAACGTAGTAAAATGTCCCAAGGCGTTTCACAGGAACATTATCAAACAAAATTTGACACCAAGCCACACATGAGGACAGGTGACCAAGAGCTTGGTCAAAGAGGTAGGTTTTAAGGAGCATCTTAAAGGAAGAGAGAGAGGTAGGGAGGTGGAGAGGTTTAGAGAGGGAATTCAAGAGCTTAGGGCCCAGGCAGCTGAAGGCACGGCCGCCAATGGTGGAGCGATGAAAATCGGGGATGCGCAAGAGGCCAGAATTGGAGGAACGGAGGGTTGTAGGGTCAGAGGAGGTTACGGAGATAGGGAGGGGTGAGGTCATGGAGGCACCAGCTTTAGAACAGAGCGAGCTGGTGGCACTCAGTTATAATACTGTCTTGTCTAGACAGAGAAAGTGGAGCTCTGTGCCAATCTATTAACGCACACTCTCACAGCTGTTCACTCCTGCACCCAAATGCCACTGAATTTTTTTTTGAGGTTAGGAAAGAGTCAACAGGATAGAGAGCTGCTTGTTAAAATGAAACCATTTAAAAATAAAGTTTGACAGGTTCTCAGGCAACCTGAGAGCTTTCGAGAGAACATCGCTTTGCACTAGTTGTGGTGACATGGCAGCCTGTGAAAAACTGAAACAACAAGAGATTACTTTCTCCAGATGGTCTCACACTGCCTTCTATTAAACTGAATCTTGCTGCAGTTTTCGTGCAAACCTTGTGTTGAAATTTGATACAAAATCTGCGGCATAATAATAATATTTGCATTGAGATGCCACCTTATCACAGCAAAAACGTCTCAAAGCACCGCAATATTGAAAATTACTTTTTGTGGACAACTGTTTATGATATAGCAGATCCTTAAATGATAGAACAGCAGGCAAAACATTCAGTTCAAATTTTCAAGCGCAAACTTCACTGATATCTCACTGAAATCGTTCACACAGAACCAAGTGCTAAGAGGAGGAGCAGGAAACGACTAATATTCACCACACTTAGTAATGTCAAAGAGTTTTTAAGTCTATTAGATCGCGAATCAATGATAAGTTGCTATGGCCTAGATATACTGTAAATGTTGCCAACATAAGACATCGTACTTTTGTTTCAAATATAAAATAAAAACAGAAAATGCTGGAAACATTCAGCAGGTCAGGCAGCATTTGTGGAGGGAGAAGCAGAGTTAACGTTTCAGGTCGATGATCTTTCATCATAACTGGAAGAAGTTAGAGATTTTGCAGTTTATAGGCAGGGAAAGAAGAGGGGGAGGAGGGGAGGAAAGAACAAAGGGAAGGTCAGTGATAAGGTGGAGGGCAGGAGTGCTTAAATGACAAGTGGGATGATGGTGCGAGGCAGAAAGGGGATGGTAATGGGACAAGTAAAGAAACAAAAGATGGGGCCAGAGGAGGTGTAAATAGTTACAGCAGAGCCATTACCAGCACCTGCTGACCGAGAAAATGGGAGCGGTGGTTATGATCTGAAGTTGTTGAAATCAATGTTTCGGCCAAAAGGCTGTAAAGTTCCTGATCGAAAGATGAGGTGCTATTCCTTGAGCTTCCATTGAGCTTACTTTTGTTTCAGACAGGTTAATGACTGGGTTATATTAACACAGGGTAGGACTTACTACTGCACTAAAAAAAAGTGCATGGAGGAAATCACCATGTGTACTATGGTGGAATTGAGTGACCAGCAGAATGGCAAATAGCCTCTGCTGTAACAAAAGGTAGCTGTCCTCGATGATAGGGCCATTGTCTTTACAACACTAATTGGGTGTCATTTTGACTTTTTGCGATAATGTAGTCAATGGAAATAAAAAATCAGGAGATATGGTACTGGACTACCAGTCAAGAGGACGTGGATTCAAATCCCACCAATAAATCCAGACCTCAACATAGCCTTGATACAGACCCATGGACGCGAGATCTCAATGCCACAGGAGGTGAGAGTGACTGCCCTTGACATCAAGGCAGCATTCGGCTGAGGGTGGCACCAAAAGAGCCCTAGCAAAACTGAAATCATTGGAGATCAAAGGGAAAACCTGCCAGTGACTGGAGTCATAGCTGTGAATGAAGCCATGCTCAGAAGTGTTTGCTGATGATTCCATAATGTGCAGCTCCATTCAAAACTCCTCCGATAATGAAGCAACCTCTACCAGCCTGTAGCAGTGATGTGGAGATGCCGGTGATGGACTGGGGTTGACAATTGTAAACAATTTTACAACACCAAGTTATAGTCCAACAATTTTATTTTAAATTCACAAGCTTTCAGAGGCTTCCTCCTTCCTCAGGTGAACGTTGTTGGAAATGAAATCCTCGAAATGAAATCGCATTTATAAATCACAGAACAATGCTTGGTGATTACAGACAGTTTTTTCAACTGCCCGTTGCCAAGGCAATCAGTGTGCAGACAGACAGGTGTTACCTGCAAAGTCTCCGAATATACAAATCACCAAAAAAAACCAAAAAAAAACAGAGATAGAGAGGTAGAAACATAGAAAAGACAGCAACTGACCCGTTATATTAAAAACAGATAACATTTGTTCGCTGGTGGGGTAACGTGTAGCATGACATGAACCCAAGATCCCGGTTGAGGCCGTCCTCATGGGTGCGGAACTTGGCTATCAGCCTGTAGCAGGACCTGGATAACATTAGGCGTGAGCTGGCAACTGGCAGATAACGTTTGTGCCGCATACGTGCCAGGTAATGACCATCTCACGCAAGAGAAAGCCCAGTCATCTCCTTCAAGAACATTCTGTGGTGGGGGGGAGGGTGAACAGCCAAAGTTCATGGTCCATATAGGTACCAGTGGCATTGGCAGAGAGAGGGATGAGGTCCTGTTGGCAGATTTTAAGCAGCTAGGAAAGAAATGAAAAAGCAGGACCTCAAAGGTTGTAATCTCCGGATTACTCCCGGTGCCACACGCCAGTGAGTATAGAAATAGGAGGATAGAGCAGATGAATGTGTGACTGGAGAGATGGTGGAGGAGGGAGTGCTTTAGATTCCTGGGGCATTGGGACCGGTTCTGGGGGAGGTGGAGCCTGTACAAGCCGGACGGGTTGCACCTCAACAGGGCCGGGACCAATATCCTCACAGGGAGGTTTGCTAGTGCTATTGGGAAGGATTTAAACTAGCTTGGCAGGGGGATCGGAACATGAGCTTAGGTTTAGAAGGGAGAGAAGCAGAGCTGGAAACGGAAGACAAAAAATTAGTAAGTGAGTTTGGAAGGCAGAGGAAACAAAGGTTAGAAAATAGACAACAAAAAAGTTTGCCAGTGCTTAATGGTATATACCTCAATGCAAGGAGTATAGTGAATAAGGGCACAGATAGACACGTGTCAGTATGATATCTTAGCTATTACAGAAACACAGCTTAAAGATGGGCAGGAATGGCAGCTCAACGTTCCTAGTTACAGGATTTTCAGTTGTGATAGAGAGGGGGATTAAAAAAGAATGGGGGTAATATTGGTTGAAGAAACAATTACGGCTGTGAGGAGGGATGATATGTTAGAAGGATCATCAAATGAGACCATATGGGTTGAGCTAAAGAACAAAAAAGAGGCAATCACACTGCTGGGAGTATACTATAGACCCCCAAACAGTCAGAGAGAGATACAAGAGCAAATATGCAGGCAAATTTCTGAGAAGTGCAAAAACAGTAGGGCAGTTATAGTAGGGGATTTCAACTATCCTAATATTAACTGGGACACAAACAGTGTGAAGGATATAGAGGGCGCAAGATTCTTAAATTGCATTCAGGAGAACTTTTTTAGCCAGTACGTAGAAAGCCCAACAAGAGAGGGGGCAATTCTGGATTTAGTTATAGGAAATGAGGCTGGGCAGGTGGAAGGAGTATCAGTGGGAGAGCATTTTGGTGGTAGTGATTATAATTCAGTTAGATTTAGCATAGTTATGGAAAAGGACAAAGATAGAACAGGAGTTAAAGTTTTCAACTGGGGAAAGGCCAATTTAACTAAGCTGAGAAGTGATTTAGCAAAAGTGGACTGAAAACAGCTACTTGAAGGTAAATTAGTGTCTGTGCAGTGGGAGGCATTCAAGGGGGAGATAGTGAGGGTTCAGAACAAATATGTTCCCACAAAGAAAAAGGGTGGGACTGCCAAATCTAGAGCCCCCTGGATGACAAGGAGCACACAGGGTAAGATATGGCAAAAAAGGGAAGCTTATGTCAGATACCGAGAGCTCAATATTGCAGTAAGCCTAGAGGAGTATAGAAAGTGCAGGGGTTAAATTAAAAAGGAAATTAGGAAAGCAAAAGGAGGGCATGAAAAAATACTGGCAAGTAAAATCAAGGAAAACCCAAAGATGTTTTATAAATACATAAAGAGCAAGAGGATAACTAAGGAAAGAGTACTGCGTACAGTTCTGGTCACCACATTACAGGAACGACGTGATTGTACTAGAGAAGGTACAGAGAAGATTTACCAAGATGTTGTCAGGGCTGGAAGATTTTAGCTATGAGAAAAGATTGGATAGGCTGGAGTTGTTCTCTTTGGAACAAAGGAGGCTGAGGGGAGATATAATTGATGTATATAAAATTATGACGGGCCTAGATAGAGTGGATAGGGAGGACCTATTTCCCTTAGCAGAGGTGTCAGTGACCAGGGGGCATAGATTTAAAGTAATTGATAGAAGGATTAGAGGGGAGCTGAGGAAACATTTTTTCACCCAGAGGGTGGTGGGGGGTCTGGAACTCAGGTGGAAAGGGTGCTAGAGGCAGAAACCCTCAACTCATTTAAAAAGTACTTGGATGTGCCCTTGAAGTGCCGTAACCTACAGGGCTACGGACCAAGTGCTGGAAAGTGGGATTAAGCTGGATAGCTCTTTTTCAGCCGGCACGGACACGATGGGCTGAATGGCCTCCTTCTGTGCCATAACTTTCTACGATTCCATGATTCTAAGGACACTACAGTCACCAAGTCTCCCATCATCTTGGGGATCATCACTGACCAGCAGCTGAATTGGACCAACTATATCAACACCCTGGCTGCAAGAGCAGGGCAGAGGTTGAGCTCTCTCTGATGAGTGGCTCACCTCATGACCCCTCAAAGCATCTCCACTATCTACATGGCTCAACTCAGAAATGTGATGAAATGCAGACCATTCGTTTGGATTAACCATGACAACATTCAAGTAGGTCAACACCGTCCATGACGGAGCAGTTCACTTGATTGGTGCCCTTGCCACTCGGCTCAATATCCAGCCCCCTCCACCACCAGCACACTGGGATGCAGTATAGATGATCTACAGGATGCAATGCAGCGACGCTACTACGACAGTACCTCCCTTTCCCACCACCTCGGCCTTCGAGCAGAACAAAAGCAGCAATGTCACGATAACACCATCACTTCCAAGTTCCCCTCCAAGCCACACACCATCCTGACTTAGAATCATAGAATCCCATAGAATGTTACAGCTCAGAAGGAGGCCACTCGGCCTGTCATGCCAGTGCTAGCTCTTTGAAGGAGCTGTCCAATTTAATCCCACACCCCAGTTTTTACCCCATAACCCTGCAAATTAGTCCTCTTCAAATACATGTCCAATTGCCTTTTGAAAGTTCCGATGGAATCTGCTTCCACCATCCTTTCAGGTAATGCGTTCCAGATCTGAAAAAAATTCTCCTAATTTCTCCTCTAGTTCTTTTGCCAATTATTTTAAATCTGTGACCTTTGGTTACCGACCCATTTGCCAGAGAAAACAGTTTCTCCCTACTTTCTCTATCTAAACCCCTCACGATTTTGAAAAGCTCCATGAGGTCTTCCCTTGGACATACATCACCATACCCTTCATCGTCGCTGGGTCAGAATCCTGGAATTCCCTAACTAACTCTGTTGCGGGAGCACCAACACCACCAGGACTGCACTGTCACTTTCTCAGGGCAACTAGGGACGGGCAAGAAATGCCAGCTCTTGTCGGCGACACCCACAACCCGAGAACGGATTGAGAAAAAAATAAAGAGAGAATTAACCAGCGAGAAAAGAAAGGAAATTGATATTTTATCACTTTGCCCCTGAACGTCACTTCTCGCTGGTAAGTGAAAGAACTGTGAGCAGTGGAAAGTGCTGGTAGCTGAGGCTAAGTGAAGAATCTTTCCAGTTCCCAGCTCCTAGCCTCCAAAATGCGTGACTATCACCTTGTACCAAGTTTCGTTAAACAACGTTTGAGATAAAATTGCAGATGGGCCAATTCTTTTTTCAGATAATTGGATGATGTTATAGCAATTGTGAAGTTTTACATCTCGCACTCCGGCACGGAGCGCTGATTTAACTGGCTGTCAAATGACTGTAATTTTGAACAGATCGAACCAGCTGCAGGATAGGAAAATGACATTTCATCAGAGACTGCTTCCGTTAAACTGCAGAGGACCGAGCGTCCAGTCCGGGCAAGTAATCTCGTATACCGTCCCTCCGTCAGCCGAATGAACACTCCTTCCGCTGCTGTCAAGCTCGAGCCACGGATCCTCCAGACCCGCCGCGCATGGTAACTGCGCGGCGCTAATCGTAGAATCTTACAGCACGGGAGGAGGCCATTCGGCCCTTCCTGCCTGTGCCGGCTCTTTGAAAGAACTATCCGATTAGTCCCACTCACCCACCCGCATTCTCACCCCCCCCCCCCCCCCCCCCCCGCTCTTTCCCCCACAGCCCTGCAAATTTAATTGATTATAAATTGACCCGCGGTGATTCACAGGGGTGCTGAGGTACCTGGATGTTTGACTGGGGGGCCGGGGGTGGGGGCTGGTGGGGGTTGGCTCAGAATTGGTTCTGCGCTGATTCTTGATTCTGAAACCTGAGCACAAAGGGGGACTTGGTACAAATGCTTGACCACCCAAATAAAATGCTTCGATCACATCACCCCTCAATCTCCTATACTCAAGGGAATACAAGGCAGCGTTCCTCAACTGCTCCTATCAAGAAACAACAGACTTCTGGAGGTGTTGCTGGGGCAGAATGGCTGCCATGTTTGCCTAGATTACAACAGTCAATGCGTTTAGTCATTCTATGCAAAGTCCTTTGAGACGTGATAAGGTGCTTATAAATGAGAGTAGGTCCTTCTCTTTTTTGCACCTCTGCGCTCTGGAGATTTTGCGCTTCAGAAGGAAACGTCGCATTATTTAAAGTCTGGTGCAAGAAACGCAAAAAGTTAGCATGCAGGTACGGCAGGCAATTAGGAAAGCAAATGGCATGTTAGCATTTATTGCAAGGGGGTTGGAATACAAGAGTAAGGAAGTCCTACTGCAATTGTATAGGGCTTTTGTGAGACCCCACCTGAAGTATTGCCTACAGTTTGGTCCCTTATCTAAGGAAGGATATACTTGCCTTAGAGGCGGTGCAACAAAGGTTCACTAGATTAATTCCTGGGATGAGAGGGTTGTCCAATGAGGAGAGATTGAGTAGAATGGGCCTATACTCTCTGGAGTTTAGAAGAATGAGAGGTGATCTCATTGAAACATATAAGATTCTGAGGGGGCTTGACAGGGTAGATGCTGAGAGGTCGTTTCCCCTGACTGGAGATTCTAGAACTAGAGGGCATAGTCTCATTTAAGACTGAGAGGAATTTCTTCACTCAGAGGGTTGTAAATCTTTGGAATTCTCTACCCCAGAGGGCTGTGGGTGCTGAGTCATCGAGTATATTCAAGGCTGAGATAGATACATTTTTGGACTCCAGGGGAATCAAGGGATATGGGGATCGGGCAGGAAAGTGGAGTTGAGGTTGAAGATCAGCCATGATCTGATTGAATGGCGGAGCAGGCTCGAGGGGCCGTATGGCCTACTCCTGCTCCTATTTCTTATGTTCTTATGTTCTATCCCTTTAAGGTGATTGGCAAAAGAACCAAAGGCGATATAAGGAAAAACTTTTTTACGCCGTGGGTGGTTATGATCTGGAATGCACTGCCTGAGGGGGTGGTGGAGGCAGATTCAATCATGGCTTACAAAATGGAATTGGATAAGTACTTGAAGGGAAAAAATGTGCAGAGCTATGAGGAAAGGGCAGGGGAGAGGGACTAGCTGGATTGCTCTTGCAGAGATCCAGCACGGACTCAACGGGCCAAATGGCCTTCTTCTGTGCTGTAACGATTCTATGATTCTAGTCTATGACTATCTGGGATCTCAGAGGGGAGAAGAACAAGTTGAACTCAAACATGGATATAGATAGGTTGCCTGGACCTACATGGCAGTGCACGAGTGTGAGAATTTGCACATGGCTTAACTCCCCTTGTCTCCTTTGAATAGTGCCGAAGGATGTTTGATGCCCACCTGAAGAGGAAGACCTTGGTTTAACATCTCATCTGAAGAGACGGCATCTCCGGCAATGCAGCACTCCTTCCGTACTGCATTGGACTCTCATGTATGACAATGGGGTCCAATTTTTGTCTTCACCGCCCGTCGGGAACAGGGCAGTAGCATGATGAAAATTGGTGACGCGGCATATATGGCCCAATTTCTGCGGCTGCTTCAGCCAGCGCCATTTTGGTGGGGCCCTCAAAATGGCCGATCCAGGCGGCAGCTGGAAACAGGTAGGTACCTCATTGGCCCATGCAAACTAGGATCCTATGCGCTTTGCACATTCCAACCATCACTACTTGGCGTTGAGCGGCTCTTGAAGGGCCAGCTGGAGGTCACTTCAAAAAACCTCACAGGTGAGTTTTAAATGATTTTTATGGGGCCAGGAAAAGGCCCCATAAAAATCATGGGATGTGGGCGTCCCCCTCCCCCCACCCCCCACCCAATGCCGACCTCCCCGGGAATCGGATCACCTCCTCTCCCTTTTTACTCACTCTGACCGGCTCGGCCCAGCGGGGGAGCCATTGGATTTCCTGCCCCTTCTGATGGCTGAGCTGCCTCATGTTCTTCCTGTCTCCAGCCCAGTTTAGGTGGTCGCATGAACTTCGACCCCATGTGGGCTCAAGTTCAGCTACGGGGCTCAAACCCAAAGACAAGAGTCAGCCAACTGAGCCAAGAGAAAGGAAGAAAGAAAGAAATTGCATTTTTTATAATGCCTTTCATGACCTCATGACGTCCTAAAGCACTTAACAGTTAATGGAGCACTTTTTGAAGTGTAGTCAGTGTTGTAATTACACTCCTGTGCAGTGCCTCGGGTTGTTTTACTCCGTTAAAGGCACTATATAAATGAAAGTTGCTATTGTTGTAATGTAGGAAAGGCGGCAGCTAATTTGTGCACAGCAAGATGGCGGCTCACCGCCACCTTCTCAAGGGCAATTAGGGATGGGCAATAAATGCTGGCCTCGCCAGAGACGCCCACATCCCATGAACGAATAAAAAAAAAAATCCCACAAACAACATTGAGATAATGACTGGATAATCCATTTGTTTTTTTTCATATTGGTTGAGGGATAAATATTCCCCAGGACATAGTGATTAATGTAGATGCAATTTATTGGTGAATAATGCAGGTTGTGATTAGATGTGGCGATTATGTCAAAAGCAGCCACACTATTCACAGGTTAGTCCTCCTTTGCATCAAGTACACTGAGCAGTTTTTGCACTGTATCACAGTTTTCTTTTTCCTAACTCAAATCCAATTACCTGACCTTCTTGAATTTTCCTTTGAAGGAAGTCAAGTGGCTAAGGCATTTGACCTTTGACTCCTTAATAGGATTTGCTTGAACTGGAGCAGTCTGCATCCATTTTGTGCCTGCAACCAAAAGTCAGTCCAAGTCACTGCTATAACTAGAGTCGATCTATAATACAACCTAACAGGATTGTTCCTACAGTAAATTGCAAGGATTCTGTTGGGAGCTGCTGTCATTTCTTTTTACTGATGTGCTTTCAAAAGAGTCGAAGCTTATAGTTTGTAGATAGCTTGCTCTGCCTGCTGTAATCATAGATAATTGTTTGGCTTTAAATTATTTTCTTTTTTTTGTGTCCATCTACCATTACTACACAATGATCTATGGCTCAAAACAGACACTTTCTATAATTTTATCAAATGCATTGCAAAATATGGCTGTGCAGTGCTAAGAAGTGCAGCTTCAATTACTCATGGCTGATTTAACAAGCGTTCCTTGGTATGAAGCATAATCAATTTTCTTTTTGTGCTAAAGAAACCTGTGACAGACACAGTTTAAAGAGTCCAGGGTATGACATTTTTCGCTTTTTGTGTTGCGGCAGTAAAAGATTTAACCCCTTCCATCTCGCATCTCCATGGGGTTTTATTCTGCGGTACATCTATATTTTTAAAGATCTCAGTACTTAAAATTACAGAAATAATGATGCCAAGGTGATAGGGGGTGACTTTTTTTTGCTGCAATGTTAATAAAATATACATGTCCTATATAAAACAACAACAATCTGCATTTATATAGCACCTTTAATGTAGTAAAACGTCCCAAGGCGCTTCACAGGAGCGTAATCAGACAAAATTTGAGACCGAGCCAAAGAAGGAGACATCAGGTGGATGACCAAAGGCTTGGTCAAAGAGGTAGGTTTTAAGGAGTGTCTTAAAGGAGGAGAGAGAGAGGTAGAGAGGCGGAGAGGTTTAGGGAGGGAATTCCAGGGCTTAGGGTCTAGACAGATGAAGGCGCGGCCGCCAATAGTGAGGCGAAGGAAGTAGGGGATGCGCAAGAGGCCAGAGTTGAAGGAACGCAGAGTTCTCGAAGGGTTACGGGGCTGGAGAATACAGGGAGAGGGAAGAGTGAGACCATGGAGGGATTTCAACACGAGGATGAGAATTTTCAAATCACGTCATTGCTGGACCAGGAGCCAATGTAGGTCAGTGAGCACAGGGGTGATGGGTGAACGGGACTTGGTGCGAGTTAGTTTGGAAGCAAGCTCTGATGACAATGTAGGGTAGATGGTGGTGCTTAGGATGTCATGCTTGCCTTACGTCTGAGGTGCTAATGTTAAACATTTACATCATTATTCATGGAGCATCTGATTCATTGCATAGCAAAAGACCATCGTTATATTAGGATGGATCATGGCCTGAGGTTGGATTATTGCAATCGTACAAGAGAGTTACAGAGGTACATTTATTGTCTTGGACATTCATGACCCATTTTGTATGGCATAAACATTCAGGGGCCATGTATTTACTTGGACCACAAGTTTTGGTGAGCTGGTGGAATGGTCGAGGCTTTTAAGCTTTTAGGTCAGGACGTCAACTGAACCTGTCTGTAGACTTCCAGAAACGTTCTTGATTGTGCTTCATGTTTGTGTTGTGTTGTAAAAATGGAATCACTGGCCTCGAAATTAACCCCCCCACGACGGGCAGGAGAGGGTTAAAAATATTAAAACGGGGAACGCGTCCCTAACCTGACGCTTATGCGCCCATTGCCGTTTTTACGAGGGTAGGTAGCGTGGTGTGCAAGTGTCCCACCCTCGAGAGGCGGGACTCCTCATTATCATATTTAAGTCAGGCTCCCACAGTGCAATTGAGAGCTTGATTTGAATGTAACAATTGCTGGCTGGGAAACCAGGCAGTGAAATGGAGGCAGCAACTGCCGGCTCAGGAAGGTAAGTGCTTTTTACAGCACTGCTTGTGGGCCAGGAGGAGCAGCAGTGCTGTAAAACCAGACCCGATCTCTCGCTCCCTCTCTCCCGCTGCTCTCTTTGTGTCCCCCACCCCCACCACCAAGACCCGACCTCTCGCTCCCTCCCGATTGCCGGGGACTGTCCGCAAGGGTCCCCGGCTGCGGCCTCCTGCCACTGGTTCTTCAGCCAGCCTGTCAATTTCGCCGGATGCCGGGCGGAAAAAGGAAGGAAAAAATTATAATGAGACCCTGCCGTTAAATTTGGCTAGAATGTAGACTGCAGGAAGACATCAATGGACTGGTCAAGTGGGCAGAAAAGTGGCAAATGGAATTCAATCCAGAGAATTGTGAGGTAATGCATTTGGGGAGAGCAAACAAGGCAAGGGAGTACACAATAAATGGGAGGATACTGAGAGGTGTAGAGGAACAAAGGGACCTTGGAGTGCATGTCCACAGGTCCCTGAAGGTAGCAGAACAGGTAGATAAGGAGGTTAAAAAGGCATACAGGATACTTTCCTTTATTAGCCGAGGCATAGACTATAAGAGCAGGGAGGCTATGCTAGAACTGTATAAAACATTGGTTAGGCCACAGCTTGAGTACTACGTACAGTTCTGGTCACCACATTACAGGAAAAATGTGATTGCACTAAAGAGGGTACAGAGGAGATTTACGAGGATGTTGCCAGGGCTGGAGAATTTTAGCCATGAGAAAAGATCGGATAGGCTGGGGTGGTTTTCTTTGGAACAAAGGCGGCTGAGGGGAGATTTAATTAAGTCATATAAAATTATGACGTAACCAGATAGAGTGGATAGGGAGGACCTATTTCGCTTAGCAGAGGGGTCAGTGACCAGGGGGCATGGATTTAAATTAATTAATTAATTGGTAGAAGGATTAGAGGGGAGCTGAAGAGAAATATTTTCACCCAGAGGGTGGTGGGGGTCTGGAACCCACTGCCTGAAAGGGTGGTCGAGGCAGAAACCCTCAACTCACCTAAAAAGTACTTGGATGTGCACTTGAAGTGCTGTAACCTACAGGGCTACGGACTAAGTGTTGGAAAGTGGGATTAAGCTGGATAGCTCTTTTTCGGCCAGCACAGACATGATGGGCCGAATAGCCTCCCTCTGCGCCGTAACTTTCCATGTTTCTATGATTCTATAAGCCAGTTCCGCCATTCAATTAGATCATGGCTGATCTGCACCTCAACCCCATTTACCTGCCTTTGCTCCACACCCTTCCTGAACAAAAATCTATCGATCTCAGTCTTGAAAATTTCAATTGCCCCCAGCATCCACAGCCTTTTGGGGGAGAAAGTTCGATATTTCTACCACTCTTTGTGTGGAAAAATGCTTCCTGATTTCACTCCTAAATGGACTGGCTCTAACATTAACATTATGCCCTTTTGTTCTGAAACTCCCCCATCAGAGAATCTCTGCATCTACCCAATCGAATCCCTCTAACATTTTAAACACCTCGATTAGATCACCACTCAACCAACTCAACACATGAGAATACAAGCCAAGTTTATGCAACCTGTCCTCATAGTTTAACACCTTTAGGCCCTGCCATCTGTAGCTGCTGTAGTTAGTTAATTAGTTAGCTAGATCAAACTGGTTCCTGAAACAATAGCAGAGGAGGGCTGACTCATCTGAGTCACAAATAGTAGAAATACAGGGGCATGTGAGTGCAACCAGCACTGAGTGCAGTGGGCACAGAGTGAGCAACTTGAGAGTTTGGTAAGGGTGAGAGTTGGGGGGGAAGTCATGGAAGGAGGTGGTCCTTTGCTTTGCCTTGCTTTTACGAACTTTTTCTGTAGAGCGGCGGCGGACCTGAGCAGCAGCAGACCGAGAACTGGGATAAAAGCAGCAGCATATCTGTAACAAGAGAAAACTGCAGTGCGACGTCACAGGTGAGGCAGGTAAGTGATTGGTAGTGACTGTGGGCTAAGTTTTAAGTTAACATATAGCATATAACTAAATTTTAAAAACTAAACTTAATTTAATTAATCTAATAAATTAAACGAGGTAAATAATTTGATTAACATTAAATTAATTAATTAAATAAATAACATTATGGGAGAACAGGAGATGTGTTGCTGCTGCAATATGTGGGAGCTTGTGGACATTTTTGTCCAGGGCGACTACATCTGCAGTAAGTGTCTGCAGCTCGAGGAACTTCGGCTCCGTGTTGAGGAGCTGGAGTCCAAGCTGCGGACCTTGCGAGACATCAGGGAGGGAGAAAGCTACCTGGACCTTTTGCTCCAGGAGGCAGCCACACCCCTTAGATTAAATACTTTAGAATTGATACATGGTCAGGGACAGTAGGGTGTGACTGCGAGTGAGGCAGGTACGGGGATCCAGGAGGTAGTATTGCAGGAGCCTCAGTCCCTGCACTTGTCCAATAGATACGAGGTTCTTGTAACCCTTGTGGACAAGTGAGGGGACTGTGGGGAAGACAAGCAAACTGACCACGGCACATGATATAGGAAGCCGTTCAAGTGGGAGGGAGTAAAAAGGAAGGTGGTTGTAGTAGGCGACAGTATAGTTAGGTGGATAGACACTGTTCTCTGCAGCCAGGAGCATGAGTCCTGAAGGCTATGTTGCCTACCCAATGCCAGGGTTAAGGACATTTCCTCCGGGCTGGAGAAGAACTTGTAGTGGGAGGGGGAGGATCCAGTTGTCGTGGTCCATCAAAGTACCAACAACAAAGGTTCTGCTGAGAGAGTTTGAGCAGCTAGGGACTAAATTAAAAAACAGAACCACAAAGGTAATAATACCTGAGCCATGAGCAAATTGGCATAGGGTCAATAGGATCAGGGAGATGAATGCGTGGCTCAAAGATTGGTGTTGGAGAAGTGGTTTTCGATTCGTGGGGCACTGGTACCAGTACTGGGGAAAGAGATCTGTTCCGTTGGGACGGACTACACCTGAACCATGCTGGGACCAGAGTTCTAGCGAATAGAATAACTAGGGAGGTAGATAGGGCTTTAAACTAAATAAGGGGGAGGAGGGTCCCAGTGGAGAGAAATCTAGAATGCTAAAGAGAAAAGACAAGGAAGCAGTGCAGGAAAGCAATTGGGGTAAGGATAACCAGATTGTGTCAGGAAGGGACAGAGCGTACAAACAAAAGAGTGCACTAACAAATAGGGTCCGGGTAAGAAAAAATGGTAATAAGACAAATAGGGTCATAGTACAAAAAAATGTTAAGATGTCTAAAAATGTTAAAAAGACAGATCTAAAGGCACTGTATCTGAATGCACGAAGCATTCGTAGTAAGGTAGACAAATTAACAGCGCAAGTAGATGTAAATGGATATGATATAATTGTGATTATGGAGACATGGCTGCAGGGTGACCAAGGCTGGGAGCTGAATATCTAAGGGTATTCGATATTTAGGAAGGACAGGCAAAAAGGAAAAGGAGATGGGGTGGTGTAGTTAGTAAAAGATGAAATCAAAGCAATAGTGAGAAACGATATTGGCTCAGAAAATCAAGATGCAGAATCAGTCTGGGTGGAGTTAAGAAGCACCAAGGGGCAGAAAACACTGGTGGGAGTTGTCTATAGGCCTCCAAACAGTAGTGGTAATGTAGGGGATGGGATTAAACAGGAAATTAGAGATGCATGTAACAAGGGTCCTACAATAATCATGGCTGACTTTAATCTACATATAGACTGGCCAAACCAAATTAGCAATAATACTGTGGAGGATGAATTCCTGGAGTGTGTACGAGATGATTTTTTAGACCGCTAGGTTGAGGAGCCAACCAGGGAACAGGCTATCCTAGATTGGGTATTGTGCAATGAGAAGGGGTTAATTAATAATCTTATTGTGCGGGGTCCTTTAGGGAAGAGTGACCATGACATGATAGAATTCTTCATTAAGATGGAAAGAGAAGTAGTCCAATCCGAAACTAGGGTCCTAAATCTAAACAAAGGAAACTACGAAGGTATGAGGAGTAAGTTGGCTATGATAGATTGGGAAGTTTCATTAAAAGGCATGACGGTGGATAGGCAATGGCTAACATTTAAGGAATGAATGCATGAATTGCAACAGTTATGCATTCCTTTTTGGCGCAAAAACACAAAAGGAAAAGCAGCCCAATCATGGCCAATGAAAGAAATTAAGGATAGTATTAGATCCAAAGAGGAGTTATATAAAGTTGCCAGAAAAAGTAGCAAGCCTGAGGACTGGGGGCAGTTTAGAATTCAGCAAAAAAGGACCAAGAGACTGATTAAGAGGGGAAAAAGAGAGTATGAGAGTAAACTTGCATGGAACATAAAAGCTTCTACAAGTATGTAAAAAGAAAAAGATTAGTGAAGACAAATAAAGGTCCCTTACAGTCAGAAATGGGAGAATTTATAATGGGGAACAAGGAAATGGAAGAGCAATTAAACAAATACTTTGGTTCTGTCTTCACGGAAGAGGACACAAATAACTTCCCAGAAATGCTAGGGAACCAAGGGTCGAGTGAGAAGGAGGAATTAAAGGAAATTAGTAGTAGTAAAAAAAAAGTGCTGGAGAAATTAATGGGCCTGAAAGTCGATAAATCCCCAAGATCTGATTATCTGCATCCCAGAGTACTAAAAGAGGTAGCCATGGAAATAACGTCATCGTTGTCATCTTCCAAATTTATTGTCATCTTCCAAAGTTCTATAGATTATGGAACAGTTCTTGCAGATTGGAGGATGGCAAATGTAACCCCACTATTTAAAAAGGGAGGGAGAGAGAAAAGAGGGAACTACAGATCAGTTAGCCTAACATCAATAGCAGGGAAAATGCTAGAGTCTATTATAAAGGATGTGATAACAAGACATTTAGAAAATATCAACAGGATTAGACAAAGTCAACATGGATTATTGAAAGGGAAATCGTGTTTGACAAACCTACTGGAGTTTTTTGAGGATGTAACTGGTAGAATAGATAAGGGAGAACCAGTGGATGTGGTGTATTTGGATTTTCAGATGGCCTTTGATAAAGTCCCACATAAGAGGTTAGTGTGCAAAATTAAAGCACATGGGATTGGGGGTAATATATTGGCATGGATTAAAAATTGGTTTGCAGACAGGAAACAAAGAGTAGGAATAAATGGGTCTTTTTCAGGGTGGCAGGCAGTGACTAGTGGGGTACCGCAGGGATCGGTGCTTGGGCCCCAGCTATTCATAATATATATCAATGAATTGGATGAGGGAACCAAATGTAATATTACCAAGTTTGCTGATGACACAAAACTAGGTGGGATTGTGAGTTGTGAGGAGGATGCAAGAAGGCTTCACGGCAATTTAGACAAGTTGAGTGAGTGGGCAAATACATGGCAGATGCAGTATAATGTGAATAAATGTGACGTTATACACTTCGGAAGGAAAACCAGAAAGGCAGAGTATTATTTAAATATTGATAGATTGGGAAATGTTGATGTGCAAAGGACCTGGGTGTCCTTGTACATCAGTCGCTGAAAGCAAACATGCAGGTGCAGCAAGCAGTTAGGAAGGCAAATGGTATGTTGGCCTTCATTGCAAGAGGATTTGAGTACAGGAGCAAGGATGTCTTACTGCAGTTATACAGGGCTGTGGTGAGACCACACCTGGAGTATTGTGTGCAGTTTTGGTCTCCTTACCTAAGAAAGGATATACTTGCCATAGAGGGAGTGCAGTGAAGGTTCACCAGACTGATTCCTGGGATGGCAGGATTGTCGTATGAGGAGAGATTAGGGCGACTCAGCCTGTATTCACTCGAGTTTAGAAGAATGAGAGGGGATCTCATTGAAACATATAAAATTCCGACAGGGCTAGACAGACTGGATGCAAGGAGGATGTTTCCCCTGGCTGGGGGGGTCTAGAACGAGGGGTCACAGTCTCAGGATACGGGGTAGGACGTTTAGGACTGAGATGAGGAGAAATTTCTTCACTCAGAGGGTGGTGAACCTGTGGAATTCTTTATCACAGAAGGCTGTGGAGGCCAAGTCACTGAATATATTTAAGAAGGAGCTAGATAGATTTCTAGGCACAAACAGCATCAAGAGGTACGGGGAGAGAGCAGATATATGGTATTGAGATAGAGGACCAGCCATGATCATTTGAATGGCGGAGCAGGCTCGAAGGGCCGAATGGCCTACTCCTGCTCCTATTTTCTGTGTTTCTATGTTTTCTATCATTTTTGGTGAATCTGCGCTGTGCCCCTTGAAGGCTAATATATCTTTCCTGAGATTCAGTGCCCAAAACTGAATGCAATACCACAGATGAGGCCTGTCCAGGGCTCTGTACATCACTTCCTCAATTTTGCATTCAAACCCCCTTGGGATAAAGGCTAACTACTTTTTGTACCTGTGCACGCCACGATTTGTTTTTCCCTGATCCAAAGTGGATGTCTCCACACTTCCCAGCATTGAACTCCATCTACCTTACTTTTGCCCATTCACTTAGACAGACCCTTGCTTTCCTGACCACAAGAACATTCTCAAGAGCCAATTAGGACATTGTAGCTACCTGCCCATCTTCAGTCTATGAACTTCCCACATCTCAAATACATTAACTTCTTCTTTAGAGCTCAGGAAGCCCTACTACTACTACTACTACTACCACTACTACTACTACTACTACTACTACTACTACTACTACTACAACAACAACAACAACTTGCATTGATATAGCACCTTTAATGTAGTAAAAGCGTCCCAAGTAGCTTCACAGGAGCGATTATCAAACAAAATTTGACACAAGACACATAAAGAGATATTAGGAAAGGTGGGCCAAAGAAGTAGGTTTTAAGGAGTGTCTTCAAGGAGGAGAGAGAGGTGGATAAGCGGAAAGGTTTAGGGAGGGAATTCCAGAGCTTTGGGCCCAGGCAGCTGAAGGCGCGGCCGCCAATGGTGGAACGATTAAAATCGGGGATGCGCAAGAGGCCAGAATTGGAGGAGTGCAGAGATCTCGGAGGGTTGGAGGGTTGGAGGAGGTTACAGAGATAAAGAGGGGCAAAGCCAGGGAGAGATTTGAACACAAAGATGAGAATTTTAAAATCGAGGCATTGCCGGACCGGGAGCCAATGTAGGTCAGTCAGTGAGTGCAGAGGTGATGGGTGAACGGGACTTGGTGCGAGTTAGGATACGGGCAACAGAGTTTTGGATGAGCTCAAGTTTACAGAGGGTGGAAGATGGGAGGCCGGCCAGGAGAGCATTGAAATAGTCGAGTTAGAGGTAACAAAGACATGGATGAGGGTTTCAGTAGCAAATGAGCTGAGGCGGGGGGGGAGACAGGCGATGTTAAGGAGGTGGAAATAGGAGATCTTGGTGGTGGAGAGGATATGGAGTCAGAAGCTCATCTCAGGGCCAAGGCTGCAAACTATTTCAGCCTCCGACAGTGCCCAGGGAGAGGGATGGAGTCAATGGGCTAGGGAACGGAGTTTGTGGTGAGTTCTCACGCAATCAATCGAATGCCCAGCACAGTAATGACTATGGACTGCATTCATAGTGGCTTTTACACATCTCTGTGACATTGTCAATGCGTTCTGTAACCAAAAAACAAGAAGATTCTCTGAATACTGTAACTATATAATAGACCAACATTGAGACGATAGGCAGCTGCCACAATGTTTGTATTATTACCAACTCAGTGTTAAGACAGGCATTTGTATTAGTAACATACCAGAGATTGGTACAGAGGTCTGAGGGTAATGGTAGTGGGATCACTTTTTGCCTGTGATGTAGTAGAAGAGCCTATTAGTGTTTCTGACATGAAAACAGGAGATACCATGAACATTGGACATTTCCTGTACTTATTTTAAATTCCTAGCATTCATGGGTTTTCATTCTCTTGAGTGTTTCTCAGTGGAGGAGGGAAGATTTCCTTCGGGCACTGTTTGTACCTTGATCTTTATGGATGGTTTTTACAGTTTTGCTAGAAACAGCGCACATAAGAAACCTTTGCTTTTGTCTTTTAGATGAATATGTCAAAGCTTTGGGTTCAGCATATTTCATCAATTCAGTTAAGGAGGAAAAACAGAAAGAAAGAACTTGCATTTAAATAACATTTAATCAAATCCTCAGAATGTCCCAAAATGTTATCCAGCCAACTGATTACTTTTGAAATACACACATCTTGTCATGTAGGTAAACGTGACAGCCAATTTGCACATAGCAAGGCCCCACAAACAACAAATAAAATGAATGACAGGTTCGTCTGGTTTTTTGGTGCTGTTATTTGAGGGATGAATGTTGGTCAGGACACCAGTGCCTTAAGGTGTTTCACTTCCACTTGAACAGGTAGACAGGGCTTTAGTTTAATTTCTCATCCAAAAGACAGCACCTCTGACAATGCAGCATTTCTCAGTACAGATGCTTTCACTTGTGGGGGAGTCCAAAACTAGAGGGTCATAAATATAAGATAGTCACTAATAAATCCAATAAGGAATTCAGGAGAAACTCCTTTACCCAGAAAACGGTTAGAATGTGGAACTTACTACCACAAGGAGTAGTTGAGACGATAGCACCTCCCAAACCCTCGACCTCTACCACCTAGAAGGACAAGGGCAACAGGCGCATGGGAACAACACCACCTGCACGTTCCCCTCCAAGTCACACACCATCCCGACTTGGAAATATATCGCCGTTCCTTCATCGTCACTGGGTCAAAATCCTGGAACTCCCTGCCTAACAGCACTGTGGGAGAACCTTCACCACACAGACTGCAGCGGTTCAAGAAGGCGGCTCACCACCACCTTCTCAAGGGCAATTAGGGATGGGCAATAAATGCCGGCCTCGCCAGCGACGCCCACATCCCATGAACAAATTTTTAAAAAAGAATAGCTTAGATGCATTTTAGGGGAAGCTAGATAAGTACACGAGGGAGAATGGAATAGAAGATTATACTGATAGGATTAGATGAAGAGGAGTAGGAGGAGGCTCATGTGGAGCATAAACACCGGCATGGACCTGTTGAGTTGAATGACCTGTTTCTGTGCTGTAAATTCTATGCAATTCTATGTAAATACTACACTGACTTGTCAGCCATATTAAGTGTTCAAATATCAGAGGAAGAGGATGATAAACCAGGAAGAGCGCAGGGCCAGCAGCTTACCAAACTTATTTTGGCAGCAACCTTTCAGCCCCTGAGACCTCTAGCCCTGAGAAGGACAAGAGCATCAAAGATGTGGAAACACCATCACCTCCAAGTTCCCTTCCAAGTCACGCATTACCGGGACATGGACATATTTCGCCTTTTCCCTCATCATCGCTGGGTCAAAATCCTGGAATTCCCTACCTAACACCATCGCGAGAGCACCTTCACCGCACAGACTGCAACAGCTCAAGAGGCAGGCTTACCTTCTCAGGGCAATTAGGGACAGGCAATAAATGTGGCTTTGCCAGCAATGCTCACTCAAGAATGAATAATAGATATATATACTTTTTAATTCCCTATTTATCAGAGACTCGGGCAGTATGAGATGAATTAACAGCTGACTAGGTTCCCAGCACAATACATACATAATGAAACAACATGAATAATAAATATAGTCAACTACAAACGTCTCATGTTTACTTAAGGGCGCTTTAATTTATGTAGCTCACTTCAGCATCAGTCTTCAATCCTGTTATGAATTCTTCAGGAAAGGCCTTTATAATTGCTTGTTCTGCCCGATTAATTAATTGGATTGTAGAATTCCTGTCCATGGGGGCTGCAATTCTCCTCCGAAGTGAAGTTTTAGCATTATCAATGTTACGTAATAACATCATCTATGTTAGGAAGTCCCAGTGATGGATTTGGTAGTCATTTGTAATGCACCTTCCCATGTGTGCAGTCTGATCAACATAGACAAGCTGAATAATGTTTCTGCTTGTGTGGAAATCCAAAACTAGCGGCCATAAATATAACATAGTCACTAATAAATCCAATAAGGAATTCAGGAGAAACTTCTTTCCCCAGAGAGTGGTTAGAATGTGAAATTTGCTATCACAAGCAGTAGTTGAGGTGAATAGCGTAGATTCATTTAAGGGGAAGCCAGATAAGTACACGAGGGAGAAAGGAACAGAAGAATATGCTGATAGGGTTCGATGAAGTCGGGAGGGAGGAGGTTCGTGTGGAGCATAAACACCAGTTGGGTCGAATGGCTGTAAAGACTATGTAATCCTATGTAATAAAGTGTGCTTATATCGCAGCATCAACTCTACTAAGGGTCAAGTTCTTGGTTTTGTTGAAGTTTGCTTCGTGCTTGGAATCAGGTATTTCCATTGTGCATTTGGATTGCAATGGTGTCCGCTTGGATTTTCATGGGGCCGAACCAACAAGAAAATAAAGATCTGTGCAGGAGTAAATATTTATTATTGTGGCCCTGAAATTCCACAGAGATTCTCCTGGTTTCCCATTGGGAGACCGGCAGAATCTTAGAAAGAAAAGGAAGACGGTTGACAGAACCCAGTCGTGCCAGGTGTCTGCCATCTTTTTGTGAGGGGTTTCGATGGTCTCCCCCCAGAGTTACAGTGGGAGAATCACCACAGAATTTTAGAGCCAGTGTGTTTACAACATGGGTTCAAGAGAAAAATTCCAAATTATTGTAGCACTTGTGATAGGTTCCAGAGGCATACTAATCATCTCTCATGGTGTCGCACAGAGAATATGGTCTCTCTTACCTGCCTCTGTTGGTTTTGCGTTGCTGTTTCTCTGATCTTAGGAATATTGGAACAGGAGTAGGCCATTCAGCCCCTCTGAGCCTGTTCCGCCATTCAATTAGATCGCAGTTTTTCTGTATTTTAACTCCATTTACCCTCCTTGGTTCTGTAACCCTTAATACCCTTGCTAATAAAAGTCTATCAATCTCAGTTTTGAAATGTTCAATTGACCCCCAGCCTCAACAGCTTTTTGGGGGAGAGAGTTCCAGATTTCCACTACCCTTTGTGTGAAGAAGTGCTTCCCAACATCACCCCTGAATGGCCTCGCTCTAATTTTAAGGTTATGCCCCCTTGTTCTGGACTCTCCCCATCAGAGAACATAGTTTCTCTCTATCTACACTATCAAATCCTTTAATCATCTTAAACACCCCAATTAGATCACTCCTTAAACTCTTACATTCAAGGGAATATAAGCCTAGTCTATGCAACCTGTCCTCATAATTTAACCCTTTTAGCCCCGATATCATTCTTCTGCTTCTGTCTCTCCGACTTCTTTTTCCCCTTCGCTCTCAATCTGTTTTTCTTCTTTCCTATTGGGTGTCAGGTGATGTGGTGGGGGTTATGACGTGGTGTGACAGGGAAAAGAGCCAACAGTGTCTGCAGGCTGCATTTGGGGTGAGGATTGCGAGGAAAAGTTGGTCCTCAACATTGGCCCCCTCCCAATCACTCATGCTTTTTCTGCTACCACGGTCCTATCCGCAACTCCAATCGCTTCATCTTCCCATTGATTTCCCACCACACTCTCACTCGCAACACTCATCTTACCTCTTCCCTTTCAAATTACCCATTCAACCCCTGCATCAGCTTCCCCCACACCCTCTCCCCCACCATGCTCGAGCATTATTCACCTTATCCATAACCCTACATCCACTCGCCCTCGCACCCCACTCTCAAGGGCAGGTAATGTGAGGCATGAGGTCCCCTTATCCTCAACCTGTTTTACTCCTCCCCTCACCTTTTACTCTTCCTTCCTGTTTCCTTTAAAGAGGCAATATTTGCTTTCAAAAGTCAACTTACTTGTTTTTTTTAAAAAAAAGTAATCAAACTAGAATGAGGAAAGACTCTCTGTGGATAGGAAGAAAGACCAAGAGGCAGAGGGGAGGAGGGTGACAGGTTGAGGAGGTTGAAGCAGACCACTGCCCGTTGTCTGTCTCTGTGTCTCTCTCTCTGCCTTACAGGTGTTAACAATTAGGATCATCCTTGCATAGGCATAAGCATTTATCTTTTTTTTAAATTGTCAACAAAGCATAAATGAGATAATTAGTCGGCCTCAAAATTCATGAGGAAAGAAACTCTCAGTTTATTACATTTTCACACAGAACAGTTTCCCTGGGCTGAATGGCCTACTCCTGTTGCTATGCTTCCTATGATAAACTAGGAGTTCACTCTCTTCCACTTTTCCTTGATCTCATTGATACTTCCTCCCTCCCCTTTGCATTAGCTGAGATGAACAGCACAGCATTGTGAAAGGACATCATAAATGATTTGAAATATGTGGCAGGATATAAAGCTATCCACAATAATAATTAAAAAGAAGTTTTGCAGCTGATAAACAGTCTTGCAAAGCACCCAATTAAATTCCTCTCGGCCAAAATCTTAAGGTAAAATTGATCATGTTTAGTTTTTAATTTGTATGGATAGAGAGACAACCCGTCAGGCTCTGGTTCTGGCTAGGATGCTGGGATCTGATATGCAGGCCCTAAACTTCCACAAGGGATCCACGGACCAACTGGCATAACTTTGGTGAGAGATCAGGGCAAACCGTAGAGAAATGGTGTAAAGGGCTTAAAACGACCATTTACACCATTTCTCCAGGAGGGCTTCTGCTGGTCTCCTGCTGAGGTTATGGTGGGTGAACGGGAGAACTCCCATGGAATTTCAGGGCCTGTCTATCAGATCCCAGCATCTGCCACCTCTGCCACCAACTCCGCTCTCTTGCCACTGATTCTACCCCCCTCCCCAGCCACTGGCTCAGGATGAGCCGGGCTTAGCAACCTGTTTGACACCTGAGCTGAGCTTCCATTCCCAAATGCTCTCCATTACAAAGACCATCTCCGTAACATCCCCTGCCTCCATTCCTATCTTAGCTGCTGAAACACTCACCCATACCGTCATCACCTCCAATGCTGTCCTGACCAGTCCCGATCCTCCAGCCTCCATGGATTCACCTCATCCAAAATTCTGCTGCCCGTACCCTATCCTGCACCAAGTCCTACATTACAACAATGACTACACTTCAAAAGCACTTATATAGAATCATAGAATCATAGAAGTTACAACATGGAAACAGGCCCTTCGGCCCAACATGTCCATGTCGCCCAGTTTATACCACTAAGCTAGTCCCAATTGCCTGCACTTGGCCCATATCCCTCTATACCCATCTTACCCATGTAACTGTCCAAATGCTTTTTAAAAGACAAAATTGTACCCGCCTCTACTACTGCATCTGGCAGCTCGTTCCAGACACTCACCACCCTTTGAGTGAAAAAATTGCCCCTCTGGACCCTTTTGTATCTCTCCCCTCTCACCTTAAATCTATGCCCCCTCGTTATAGACTCCCCTACCTTTGGGAAAAGATTTTGACTATTGACCTTATCTATGCCCCTCATTATTTTATAGACTTCTATAAGATCACCCCTTAACCTCCTACTCTCCAGGGAAAAAAGTCCCAGTCTGTCTAACCTCTCCCTGTAAGTCAAACCATCAAGTCCCGGTAGCATCCTAGTAAATCTTTTCTGCACTCTTTCTAGTTTAATAATATCCTTTCTATAATAGGGTGACCAGAACTGTACACAGTACTCCAAGTGTGGCCTCACCAATGCCCTGTACAACTTCAACAAGACATCCCAACTCCTGCATTCAATGTTCTGACCAATGAAACCAAGCATGCTGAATGCCTTCTTCACCACCCTATCCACCTGTGACTCCACTTTCAAGGAGCTATGAATCTGTACTCCTAGATCTCTTTGTTCTATAACTCTCCCCAACGCCCTACCATTAACGGAGTAGGTCCTGGCCCGATTCGATCTACCAAAATGCATCACCTCACATTTATCTAAATTAAACTCCATCTGCCATTCATCGGCCCACTGGCCCAATTGATCAAGATCCCGTTGCAATCCCAGTTAACCTTCTTCACTGTCGACAATGCCACCAATCTTGGTGTCATCTGCAAACTTACTAACCATGCCTCCTAAATTCTCATCCAAATCATTAATATAAATAACAAATAACAGCGAACCCAGCACCGATCCCTGAGGCACACCGCTGGACACAGGCATCCAGTTTGAAAAACAACCCTCTACAACCACCCTCTGTCTTCTGTCGTCAAGCCAATTTTGTATCCAATTGGCTACCTCACCTTGGATCCCGTGAGATTTAACCTTATGTAACAACCTACCATGCGGTACCTTGTCAAATGCTTTGCTGAAGTCCATGTAGACCACGTCTACTGCACAGCCCTCATCTATCTTCTTGGTTACCCCTTCAAAAAACTCAATCAAATTCGTGAGACATGATTTTCCTCTCACAAAACCATGCTGACTGTTCCTAATTAGTCCCTGCCTCTCCAAATGCCTGTAGATCCTGTCCCTCAGAATACCCTCTAACAACTTACCCACTACAGATGTCAGGCTCACCGGTCTGTAGTTCCCAGGCTTTTCCCTGCCGCCCTTCTTAAACAAAGGCACAACATTTGCTACCCTCCAATCTTCAGGCACCTCAACTGTAGCGGTGGATGATTCAAATATCTCTGCTAGGGGACCCGCAATTTCCTCCCTAACCTCCCATAACGTCCTGGGATACATTTCATCAGGTCCCGGAGATTTATCTACCTTGATGCGCGTTAAGACTTCCAGCACCTCCCTCTCTGTAATATGTACACTCCTCAAGACATCACTATTTATTTCCCCAAGTTCCCTAACATCCATGCCTTTCTCAACCGTAAATACCGATGTGAAATATTCATTCAGGATCTCACCCATTTCTTGTGGTTCCGCACATAGATGACCTTGTTGATCCTTAAGAGGCCCTACTCTCTCCCTAGTTACCCTTTTGCCCTTTATGTATTTGTAGAAGCTCTTTGGATTCACCTTTGCCTGATCTGCCAAAGCAATCTCATATCCTCTTTTTGCCCTCCTGATTTCTCTCTTAACTCTACTCCGGCAATCTCTATACTCTTCAAGGGATCCACTTGATCCCAGCTGCCTATGCATGTCATATGCCTCCTTCTTCTTTTTGACTAGTGCCTCAATCTCCCGAGTCATCCAAGGTTCCCTACTTCTACCAGCCTTGCCCTTCACTTTATAAGGAATGTGCTTACCCTGAACCCTGGTTAACACACTTTTGAAAGCCTCCCACTTACCAGACGTCCCTTTGCCTGCCAACAGACTCTCCCAATCAACTTCTGAAAGTTCCTGTCTAATACCATCAAAATTGGCCTTTCCCCAATTTAGAATTTTAACTTTTGGGCCAGACCTATCCTTCTCCATAGCTATCTTAAAACTAATGGAATTATGATCACTTGTCCCAAAGTGATCCCTCACCAACACTTCTGTCACCTGCCCTTCCTTATTTCCCAAGAGGAGGTCAAGTTTTGCCCCCTCTCTAGTCGGGCCATCCACATACTGAATGAGAAATTCCTCCTGAATACACTCAACAAATTTCTCTCCATCCAAGCCCCTAATGCTATGGCTGTCCCAGTCAATGTTGGGAAAGTTAAAGTCCCCTACTATTACCACCCTATTTTTCTTGCAGCTGTCTGTAATCTCCTTACATATTTGCTCCTCAATTTCCCGTTGACTATTTGGGGGTCTGTAGTACAATCCTATCAAAGTGATCTCTCCCTTCTTATTTTTCAGTTCTACCCATATAGACTCAGTGGGCGAACCCTCGGATATATCCCCTCTCACTACTGCCGTGATGTTCTCCCTAATCAAGAACGCAACTCCCCCTCCTCTCTTACCTCCTGCTCTATCTTTCCTATAGCATCTGTACCCTGGAACATTGAGCTGCCAGTCCTGCCCCTCCCTTAGCCATGTTTCAGTAATAGCTATAACATCCCAGTCCCATGTACCCATCCATGCCCTGAGTTCATCTGCCTTGCCCATCAGACTTCTTGCATTGAAATAAATGCAGTTTAATCTAGACTTCCCTTGGTCTTTGCCCTGCTTTCTCAGACCATCTGTCCGGTCATGTTCTGTACACTCTCCCTTACTGCCTTTTGTTTCTGTCACCATTTTATTTCCCACTGACTTCCTGCATCGGTTCCCATCCCCCTGCCACATTAGTTTAAACCCTCCCCACCAGCACTGGCAAACATTGGTTGTAAAGCGCTTTGGGACGTCCTGAAAGGCACTATATGAATGCAAGTCTTTCTTTCTTTCTTTCTTTCAAGTCCCACTTGGCCATTTCTCCAGTTCTTGCTGACCATATTGGCTCCTGGTCCCCAACACCTCAAATTTAAATTTTGTCCTTGACCTCGAAATTCTGATGGTTTAGTAGGGCATAACCCTAGTGAATCTACCTGCGGGAGGGTCAGAACTTAGGGAGGAGAAGGTGTGTCTACTGAAATTCTACTGGAAGTAAGGGGAGTTGTAAGGATCTATAGGTTTAGAAGGTATTTAGGGGCACCAGGCTCGAAAGGGTGAAATAGTCAAGGCTTTAGCTGAAATTGCTGTGTCACTAAATAGACTGCTTTTAAATTGACTTACTAAAGCTGCAGGATGACTAACAGCCATGAGCATCCTGTTATTGCAAACTAAGGGAGGAATTGCAACATTTTCTCCACTCCTTCAGACATACTGAAATGATGAAGCTAGCTAGAACTCTCGTTATCTTCAAGGCCTATAGGGTGATTCATCAACTGCAGGGACTGAGAAACATTGTGCTAAGGATAAGGAGAGATAAGGGGGGCCACAAGGCAATGTCTCTTCTGAACAAGTACATGTTGTCCATATGATTGGGTAAATTAAGGGGAGTATTTGGGAAAATACCTGATTGAATGTATTTTGTTGCAGTTCTGTTCTTTTGGGATATAACTGGGCGGTGGGCTGAGGCTTTCTAAATGTGGAAGAAGAGGAGCGAGAAGCAGACACAACTTCTACCCAGAACGGAACGGTAATATAACTCGTGTTCTGTACTGTTAACCACTGCTTAGACACTTGCATGTGTTGATCCTTGTGCGAAGTTAATAAAATATCACTCTATCCATTTGGAGTCAAGTCAAATCATTCTGACAGAGTGTAAGATGTGCCTATCCTAGCTAAGGTGCAAATGATGCACTTAGGCTAAGATGACATGATCAATCCTAAATTCCATTTTCACCCTAGTATCTGCCGATCTAACTTATGCCACTGTAAAACAATGTAAGGAATCTTACAACACCAGGTTATAGTCCAACAGTTTTATTTGAAAATCACAAGCTTTCGGAGGCTTTCTCCTTCGTCAGGTGAGTGTGGAATTCCTTGAAGGTTACTGCATATATAGTCAGAGAACAATGCCTGGTGATTACAGATAATCTTTCCAACTGCCCGTTGTCAAGGCAATCAGACAGAGAGACAGTACATACAGGACTACTGAATATACAAACGGTCCGAACCCAAAGACAGAGAGAGAGAGAGAGAGAGAGAAACATCCGAAACCATGCAGACACTGCGACAACGGATGAACGGACACCGCGCAACAATCGCCAGACAGGAGGGTTCCCTCCCAGTCGGGGAACACTTCAGCAGTCAAGGACATTCAGCCACCGATCTTCGGGTAAGCGTTCTCCAAGGCGGCCTTCGAGACACACGACAACGCAAAATCGTCGAGCAGAAATTGATAGCCAAGTTCCGCACCCATGAGGACGGCCTCAACCGGGATCTTGGGTTCATGTCACGCTACACGTAACCCCAACAGCGAAAAAAGAGTTATCTGTTTTTAATACAACTGGTCATTCTCTCTCTTTCTCTTCTTTTCGGATTTTTCTCTCTCTCTCTCTCTCTCTCTCTGTCTTTGGGTTCGGACCGTTTGTATATTGAGTAGTCCTGTATGTACTGTCTCTCTGTCTGATTGCCTTGACAATGGGCAATTGGAAAGATTATCTGTAATCACCAGGCATTGTTCTCTGACTATATATGCGGTAACCTTCAAGGAATTCCACACTCACCTGACGAAGGAGAAAGCCTCCGAAAGCTTGTGATTTTCAAATAAAACTGTTGGACCATAACCTGGTGTTGTAAGATTCCTTACATTTATCCACCCCAGTCCATCACCGGCATCTCCACATCACTGTAAAACAAGGTTAACTTTGAACAGTATCTGACAATGGCTGATGCTGGAATTTAAAACGTGAATTGTGTTTCTTTCCACTGCTAGAAATTCATAACTTTCCTTCGGACTGGTCATTTGTCAAAATATTGTTCCTCTTTATTTTGGAGGCTCCTGGCTACACTTGGAACTCTCCTTCGAGACTGGGTTTAGCCTGAGAAATTTCCTTATTGAACAGTACCATAGGAAAAACAGACCTTCCTGCAGATTCCTAGCCATCAGGATGTATAACCCCAGAAGATCTTGTTTGAATACCTCTCTGGAGTTATGTGTAAGGAGACTGTGAAAGAGCTTTACACCATTCTCCAAGGAGATCTGCAAATTTGCTCAAGAAGCAACACATCACTTTGGAAGAGAAAGTCACTACACTTCATTTCTTGGCCGCTGGCTCATTCCAAGAGGCCAGCAGGTGACTTCAGTCACATGTTGTCCATTCTCGAGTAAGGCAAGTCATTAACGTCCTTGTTTGCCGGGCAGTCCAGTTCATTACTTTTCACGCTGGAGCAAGTCCATTGAGTGAGTAGCCCACTCATTTTCATCAGATTGCTGGGTTTTCACTTCAATGCTTGGAGCTATAGATTGTGCCATACGAGCCCTTACTGTCACCATTATGTCAGCTGAAGAGGATTTTGCTCCCTTAATGTCCAATTAACGTATGACTACAGGCACAGGTTTCTACATATCGCTACCCAATATGCAGGGAGCTGCCATGATTGATTTATCCTTAGGCAGTCCAATATTCCTGCACTCTTTCAGAACCAAAGGCTGCCTTCTCACAAACAAGGGGGGAATCCAATGTTACTGTGGCTGCCAGCATCACCTCATAAGGATCAACAGTGAAACAGTGGAATACTACAAGAGGCTGATATTAAACTTCAACAGGCCGTTGGCATACTGAAGGGATGAGTCAGATGCCTAGCTAGGTTCAGGGGCTCCCTCCAGTATGCTTCCAGTGTTGTCTCGTGAACTGTGCTGGCTTGCTGTGACCTCCACAACTTCACTGTACAGAAAGGTTTAGAAATTGAGATTCTTGAGGAGGAGATTGTGTCAGAAGTTGAACTGCCTGGAGAAAGAGGATCTTAGGCACAAGGAGGACACAGCGGGGTCAGAGACCAACAGGTGGGAGAGAGCTGCGAGACAAACTCATCATAGAGACTTCAGATAACGTCTGATTATATTATAGCTACACAACATCTGTAATAACCAGTAATCCCCACTTCATTTAAAAGTATAGCCTTAGAGAACACTCCATTCACGTTACGTCCCGAGGTGGTGACAGGTGCGATATAAATGCAAGTCCTTTTCTTTCATTTAACAGCAGAAGAACAGTAGGGTAGTGGAAATCTGGAACTCTCTCCCCCAAAAAGCTGTTGAGGCTGGGGGTCAATTGGAAATTTCAAAACTGAGATTGATAGATTTTTGTTAGTCCAGTGTATTAAGGGATATGGAACCAAAGCAGGTAGATGGAGTGAAGAATCAGATCAGCCATGATCTAATTGAATGGTGGAACAGGCTTGAGGGGCTGAATGGCCTACTCCTGTTCCTATGTAAATCCTGTGAGGGTGCTAAGCTCTGAAACATATTTCACAGCTCCATTTGCATTTATAAAGCACCTTTAACGTTGAAAAGCATCCCGAGGTGCTTCACAGAGGCGTAATCAGGCATAAAAATGGATGGCAAGCCAACGATGAACGGGTCAAGGAGGTGGGTTTTAAGGAGAGGGAGGTGTAGAGATAGAGGGATGTAGGGAGGGAATTCCAGAGTGTTGGGCCTTAACGCTGAAGGCACGGTGGCTAATGGTGGGGCGAAGGGAGGGGGTACGCAAGAGACCAGTGTGGGAGGAAGGGGGAGTTATGAGGGATTTGGAGGGCTGGAGGAAATTACAGAGATAGGGAAGGGCAAGGCCAGGAAGGGATTTAAACACAAAAATTAGAATCTTAAATTGGAGGCAATTAGGGGACCAGGAAGTAATGTGTATCAGCGAGGACAGGAGATTTGGGCAAATGGGACTTGGTGCAGGATTGGATATATGTAGCGGAGCTTTGGATGACCTGAAGTTTACAGATCATGGAGGATGGGAGGGCAGCTAGCTAAATAGCCAGCCCCAACAATGGGTTGCAGAAGACCCCTCCCCATAGTATTCACTATCGGAGATGCCTATTTATTCTGATATACATATTACTGAGATAGAACTGAAAGGACATGACATAGAATGGCATAGGATTTACAGCAAAGAAGCAGGTCATTCAGCCCAACAGGTCTATGCCGGTGTTTATGCTCCACAAGAGTCTTTTCCCACTCTACTTTATCTAACCCCATCAGCATAGCAGCAGCGGCAACAACAACAACAACTTGCATTTATATAGTACCTTTAACGTAGTAAAACATCCCAAGGCGCTTCACAGGAGTGTTATCAAAGAAAATTTGACACCAAGCCACATAAGGAGGTATTAGGACAGGTGACCAAATTTGGTCAAAGAGGTAGGTTTTAAGGTGTGTCTTAAAGGAGGAGGGAGAGATAGAGAGGTAGAGAGGCTTAGGGAGGGAATTTCAGAGCTTAGGGCCTAGGCAGTTGAAGACACGGCCGCCAATGGTGGAGCGATTAAAATTGGGGATGCGCGAGAGGCAAGAATTGGAGGAGCGCAGAGATCTCGGAGGGTTGTAGGGCTGGAGGAGGCTCCAGAGTAAGGGAGGGGGTGAGACCGTGGAGGGATTTGAAAGCAAGGATGAGAATTTTTAAATCGAGGCTTTCTCAGACCGGGAGCCAATAACCTTCTATTCCTTTCTCCCTCATGTACTTATCTAACTTCCCCTTCAAGGCAGCCATGCTATTCACCTCAACTGTAACATGTGGTAGCAAGTTCCACATTTTAACCACTCTCTGGGTAACAAAGTTTCTCTTGAATTCCTTATTGGATTTATTGGTGACTATCGATACATGAGTACTTATGAACATACAAAAGCAAAGGCCTGGAATAGACCAGCTGGTTCTTCGAGACTGTCCTATACCGTCATCGCGTGACTTCTGCAATCCATGACCTCAGTCACCCACCTATTGACCAGCCAAACAATCTTAGAAAAGACTAACGAGGATGTTACCAGAATTGAGAGGATGCAACTATCTGGAAAGATTGAGCAAGCTGGAGCTCTGTCCTCTGGAAAAAAAGAAAACTACGAGGAGGCCTTTAAAATTATGAAGGTTTTTTAAAATTTGTTTATGGGATGTGGGCGTCGCTGGCAAGGCCAGCATTTATTGCCCATCCCTAATTGTCCTTGAGAAGGTGGTGGTGAGCCGCCTTCTTGAACCGCTGCAGTCCGTGTGGTGAAGGTTCTCCCACAGTGCTGTTAGGAAGGGAGTTTCAGGATTTTGACCCAGCGGCGATGAAGGAACGGCGATATATTTCCAAGTCAGGATGGTGTGTGACTTGGAGGGTAACGTGCAGGTGGTGTTGTTCCCATGTGCCTGCTGCCCTTGTCCTTCTAGGTGTTAGAGGTCGCGGGTTGGGAGGTGCTGTCGAAGAAGCCTTGGCGAGTTGCTGCAGTGCATCCTGTAGATGGTACACACTGCAGCCATGATGCACGGTGGTGAAGGGAGTGAATGTTTAGGGTGGTGGATGGGGTGCCAATCAAGTGGGCTGCTTTGTCCTGGATGGTGTCGAGCTTCTTGAGTGTTGTTGGAGCTGCACTCATCCAGGCAAGTGGAGAGCATTCCATCGCACTCCTGACTTGTGCCTTGTAGATAGTGGAAAGGTTTTGGGGAGTCAGGAGGTGAGTCACTCGCCGCAGAATACCCAGCCTCTGACCTGTTCTTGTAGCCACAGTATTTATATGGCTGGTCCAGTTAAGTTGTGGTTGATTCCAGAACAAAGGGGCATAAATATAAGATAGCAACTAACAGATCAAAATTAAAGAATTTAGGAGGAATTTCTTTACACAGAGTGGTGAGAATGTGGAACTCACTGCCACATGGAGTGATTGAAGCAGATAGCACTGATGCATTTAAGGGGACATTTGATGCATAGATGAGAGAGAAGGGACTAGAGGGAAACGGGAGCTGGGCGGGCAGGGTAAGAAGAGATAATTAAAGTGGGAGGAGGCTCATATGGAGTATAAACACTGGCACAGACTATTTTGGCCGAATGACTTGTTGGTGTGCTGTAGATTCTATGTAACTCTATGTTGGGAGAGACAAAAAAAGTTAAAGAAACAATCTAAGGCCAATTTAGGAAAAAATCAATAGGAAATTGCTCTCTGACCTCTGAAGACATATAAACATACGATATTGATGGGCAGGAAAAGACCAGCTGGTCCATCAAGCCTGCCCCACACCATGATGGCCGGTCCATCATGGCTAAATATCAAACAAGTTCCAGGAGACCATGGTGACTGGGAGACATATCCCCAAATTCCCACCTACCTTCTACAATTAGTCATGATGGCCACACTCAGAAACTGATCCAACTCCCTCTGAATGCCTTCAGCGACTGCACACACCTGTTGAACAGAAAGCACCGCCCCTAGACTTTACTTCCCTTTTAAGTGAGGAAAAATGAGCTGTGTTATTAATGATAAATTCAGTATTAGTTTTAGAATATGAGAGTACTTTGCACGATGATTCTTGTCCATGATAGATATTGGGAAATGAATGGATATGTAATTTGAATGGAAGTCTCCCCCATTCACTAGGCTGGAGCTAATTTTCCTGTTTCAAGGAAAATTTAAACCTGACTCTCTTTTGTCGAGTTCAGTTGGTTCTTGGCTATGTTTCTGTCATCGAATCTGCCCCGAGGGTAGAAAATGCTATTGAGGGACATCATTGATATTGCCAAAGCTGCATTATTGCCAACACACTAATATTCTTCCACATGGTACTAACAAATTCTTTTGGAGCAATATTTTGAGGCTTAAGCTAAAAGAAGTTGTGTGAATCTCAAAAAACCTAATGTTCTGAATTGACATAGAAAGTCACTTGACCAGCGCTGCTATTTTTGAGCATTCCAGGAAATGGACTGAACTTGCTTTCACTTGTCATCTGTCTCACCTCAAGCTGATGTCAGGGTCATAGCCTCCATTGAGACTGAGACAATCCAGGTCAGGCACATTGGTAATTATTTTGTCATCCTGAGTTGTAGAGAACACTGAAGGCTAGTTAGTGAACAAAACAAAGGTTAGATGTGAAACCTCAAAGCCTGTAAACAATACAGATAAGAACTGCAAAAACAACTTGCTAACATATTCATCGGATGTTGCACATGCCTTGCACGGCCATTGTAGGCTTTGGTCTTAGGACTTAACTTGCAACAGTTTGAATTATAAAAAGGGAATGCTTTAGCATCTTAAGTGTCAGGGACATAAAGTTGAACCAAAGTTTTTGGTTGGAGAAGTGTGGGGATATAGGAGTACTGAAGTGAAAAAAATCTGAAGAGTAAGAATGCCTCTGACATGAAGCAACAAATTTGACCAAAGGCCATGTCTTTGCCAACAGCTGCCGCCTGAAGGTTCCCCTTCTACAGAAGATCTGCTTTCATAAGCCTCAACATACCGAGCTATCAAACTCTACAATACCAAAGAAAAGTTAGAATTTCACATACACAAATAAATCTACAAATACAAACAGAAAACATGAAAAACACAAGGCAAACATGCTTATTGCGGACAAAGTGACCATATTTGCTATGGGCAAGGTGACTATATTTGTTGTGGGCAACATTACCATGTTTGTTGTGAGCAAGGTGACCATGTTTGTTGTGGGCAAGATTATTATGTTTGTTGTGGGCAAGGTGACCATGTTTGTTGTGGGCAACATGATCATGTTTGCCTCAGTGCAAAGTTTGCCCTAATTACAAATCTTAGCTGGAGCTCTGTTTCTTTTCTTGGAACACTAGGCTCCAAGGACTCTTGCGTGGAACAGCTTGTGAAATCATTATCCCCTGTATAATCTCCCTCCACAGAATTAAGAGTCATGGTGAAGCTTGCTCTTTCACCTGAAGCTGGCGCTGCTCGAACCTGTGCAATGTCTGGAGACAATGAAAACACTTTTGATGGGCGTAAAATGCTGGAAAAGATCCCTGACAAGATTGTAAATCCTAATATCAGCGCCGCAATCGACCAGAGTTGTGAATCGATAAGCACAACAATGCAGTTAATAAACGCCTCGATCAATCAACCCAAATGAGAAACCAATAAAGCGTATTCTGAGATCGGAGGTGAACGTTAACAACTTGCACCAAAAAAGAGGTAAATCCTTGGTGAAACTTCAAAAATATTGATCACCATGCTTAAAAAAGATTAAGTGCGAGGCCGGCAACACAAATTAAAGCATGGTCACATCGAGAGAGTCACAGATATGAATCATGTCCTGGTGTGCTGATATCACAGCAAACTGGCAAGGGAGAAATGACAGGTGAAAAAGAGCTGGGAATGTGGCCCCCAAAATAAATGGGGGTGGTGCTCCCGTACGGCTTGAAACGCTTAAAGAGACAGCGTTGCACTGGATGTCCTCCCATTGGGATGACAGTGCATTCATTTGTATGTGGAGGTTGAACAAATGAGGAATAATCTGGGTTATGCTGCAAAACTATTCCGACTGTTGCTCCTGCTCTGTGATTTCATATGGATTTACTTTGCACCATCTAGTGGACCATGTTGATGCCTGCAGATAAAAATAACTCGGGCCAGGCACAATTTCATTTTGCTGCATGACAGACCAGCAAATAAGAAAGTTGCTTGCATCAAGAAATTACCTCAGGAGTAAATTGTTCTATCAAGTGTATTGTCACCATGCAGTGCGAGGGATTAACAGCAACGAGGCAAGGTGTTCCAGATTGTTGGTGCAGGACATTACTGGTACAGGACGTTGCTGATATGGGACGTGTTGGTACGGGACGTGGCTGACACAGGACATTGCTGGTACGGGACGTTGCTGTTACGGGGCATTGTTAGTACGGGACATTGCTGGTATGGGACATTGTTAGTACGGGACATTGCTGGTACGGGACATTGTAAGTACGGGACGTTGCTGGTACGGGACATTGTTGGTATGGGACGTTGCTGGTACGGGACATTGTTAGTGCGGGACGTTGCTGGTTCAGGACATTGTTGGTACGGGACATTGTTGGTACGGGACATTGTTGGTGCGGGACGTTGCTGGTACAGGACATTGTTGGTACGGGACATTGTTGGTACGGGACATTGTTGGTGCGGGACGTTGCTGGTACGGGACGTTGCTGGTACGGGACATTGTTGGTACGGGACATTGTTGGTACGGGACGTTGCTGGTGCGGGACATTGTTAGTACGGGAAACTGTTAGTGCGGGACATTGTTAGTGCGGGACATTGTTAGTGCGGGACGTTACTGGTACGGGACATTGTTAGTGCGGGACGTTGCTGGTACGGGACATTGTTAGTACGGGACATTGTTAGTGCGGGACATTGTTAGTGCGGGACGTTACTGGTACGGGACATTGTTAGTGCGGGACGTTACTGGTACGGGACATTGTTAGTGCGGGACGTTGCTGGTGCGGGACATTGTTAGTACGGGACATTGTTAGTGCGGGACATTGTTAGTGCGGGACGTTACTGGTACGGGACATTGTTAGTGCGGGACGTTGCTGGTACGGGACATTGTTAGTACGGGACATTGTTGGTACGGGACATTGTTAGTGCGGGACGTTGCTGGTACGGGACATTGTTAGTACGGGACATTGTTGGTACGGGACATTGTTAGTGAGGGACGTTGCTGGTACGGGACATTGTTAGTGCGGGACGTTGCCGGTACGGGACATTGTTAGTACGGGACATTGTTGGGACGGGACATTGTTGGTACGGGACATTGTTAGTACGGGACATTGTTGGTACGGGCCGTTGCTGGTACGGGACATTGTTAGTACGGGACGTTGCTGGTACGGGACATTGTTAGTGCGGGACATTGTTAGTGCGGGACGTTGTTGGTACGGGACATTGTTGGTACGGGACATTGTTGGTGCGGGACGTTGCTGGTACGGGACATTGTTAGTGCGGGACATTGCTGGTACGGGACATTGTTAGTGCGGGACATTGTTAGTGCGGGACGTTGCTGGTACGGGACATTGTTAGTGCGGGACATTGCTGGTACGGGACGTTGTTGGTACGGGACATTGTTGGTGCGGGACGTTGCTGGTACGGGATATTGTTAGTGCGGGACATTGCTGGTACGGGACGTTGTTGGTACGGGACATTGTTGGTGCGGGACGTTGCTGGTACGGGACATTGTTAGTGCGGGACATTGCTGGTACGGGACGTTGTTGGTACGGAACATTGTTGGTGCGGGACGTTGCTGGTACGGGACATTGTTAGTGCGGGACGTTGCTGGTACAGGACATTGTTGGTACGGGACATTGTTAGTACGGGACATTGTTGGTACGGGCCGTTGCTGGTACGGGACATTGTTAGTACGGGACATTGTTGGTACGGGACATTGTTGGTACGGGACATTGTTAGTGCGGGACGTTGTTGATACGGGACATTGTTGGTACGGGATATTGTTAGTGCGGGACGTTGTTGGTACGGGACATTGTTGGTGCGGGACGTTGTTGGTACGGGACGTTGTTGGTACGGGACATTGTTGGTGCGGGACGTTGTTGGTACGGGACATTGTTAGTGCGGGACATTGTTGGTACGGGACATTGTTGGTACGGGACATTGTTGGTGCGGGACATTGTTGGTACGGGCCGTTGCTGGTACGGGACATTGTTAGTACGGGACATTGTTGGTACGGGACATTGTTAGTACGGGACATTGTTGGTACGGGCCGTTGCTGGTACGGGACATTGTTAGTACGGGACGTTGCTGGTACGGGACATTGTTAGTGCGGGACATTGTTGGTACGGGACATTGTTAGTGCGGGACGTTGTTGGTACGGGACATTGTTGGTGCGGGACGTTGTTGGTACGGGACATTGTTAGTGCGGGACGTTGTTGGTAAGGGACATTGTTGGTACGGGCCGTTGCTGGTACAGGACATTGTTAGTACGGGACATTGTTGGTGCGGGACGTTGTTGGTAAGGGACATTGTTGGTGCGGGACGTTGTTGGTACGGGACATTGTTAGTGCGGGACATTGTTGGTACGGGACATTGTTGGTGCGGGACGTTGTTGGTACGGGACATTGTTAGTGCGGGACATTGTTAGTACGGGACGTTGCTGGTACGGGACATTGTTGGTACGGGACATTGTTGGTACGGGCCGTTGCTGGTACGGGACATTGTTGGTACGGGACATTGTTAGTGCGGGACGTTGCTGGTACAGGACATTGTTAGTGCGGGACATTGTTCGTACGGGACGTTGCTGGTACGGGACATTGTTGGTACGGGACATTGTTAGTACGAGACATTGTTGGTAGGGGACATTGTTAGTGCGGGACGTTGCTGGTACAGGACATTGTTAGTACGGGACATTGTTGGTACGGGACATTGTTAGTGCGGGACATTGTTAGTGCGGGACATTGTTAGTGCGTGACGTTGCTGGTACGGGACATTGTTGGTACGGGACATTGTTAGTGCGGGACGTTACTGGTACAGGACATTGTTAGTACGGGACATTGTTGGTACGGGACATTGTTAGTACGGGCCGTTGCTGGTACAGGACATTGTTAGTACGGGACATTGTTAGTACGGGACGTTGCTGGTACAGGACATTGTTGGTGTGGGACGTTGCTGGTACAGGACATTGTTAGTACGGGACATTGTTAGTACGGGACGTTGCTGGTACGGGACATTGTTGGTACGGGCCGTTGCTGGTACAGGACATTGTTAGTACGGGACATTGTTAGTACGGGACGTTGCTAGTACAGGACATTGTTGGTGTGGGACGTTGCTGGTACGGGACATTGTTAGTGCGGGACGTTACTGGTACAGGACATTGTTAGTACGGGACATTGTTGGTACGGGACATTGTTAGTGCGGGACGTTGCTGGTACGGGACATTGTTAGAACGGGACATTGTTAGTACGGGACATTGTTAGTACGGGACGTTGCTGGTACGGGACATTGTTAGTACGGGACATTGTTAGTACGGGACTTTGCTGGTATGGGACATTGTTAGTGCGGGACGTTGTTGGTACGGGACATTGTTAGTGCGGGACGTTGCTGGTACGGGACATTGTTAGTGCGGGACATTGTTGGTACGGGACATTGTTAGTGCGGGACATTGTTAGTGCGGGACGTTGTTAGTACGGGACATTGCTAGTACGGGACATTGTTAGTACGGGACGTTGCTGGTACAGGACATTGTTAGTACGGGACATTGTTAGTACGGGTCATTGTTAGTACGGGACATTGTTGGTACGGGCCGTTGCTGGTACGGGACATTGTTAGTACGGGACATTGTTAGTACGGGACATTGTTAGTACGGGACATTGTTGGTACGGGACATTGTTAGTACGGGACGTTGCTGGTACGGGACATTGCTAGTACGGGACATTGTTAGTACGGGACGTTGCTGGTACGGGACATTGTTAGTACGGGACATTGCTGGTACGGGACATTGCTAGTACGGGACATTGCTAGTACGGGACATTGTTAGTACGGGACGTTGCTGATACGGGACATTGTTAGTCCGGGACATTGTTAGTACGGGACGTTGCTGGTACGGGACATTGTTAGTACGGGACATTGTTGGTACGGGACATTGTTAGTACGGGACATTGTTGGTACGGGACATTGTTAGTGCGGAACATTGTTGTTACGGGACATTGTTAGTGCGGGACGTTGCTGGTACAGGACATTGTTAGTACGGTACATTGTTGGTACGGGCAGTTGCTGGTACAGGACATTGTTAGTACGGGACGTTGCTGGTACAGGACATTGTTAGTACGGGACATTGTTAGTACAGGTCATTGTTAGTACGGGACATTGTTGGTACGGGCCGTTGCTGGTACGGGACATTGTTAGTACGGGACATTGTTAGTACGGGTCATTGTTAGTACGGGTCATTGTTGGTACGGGTCATTGTTGGTACGGGACATTGTTAGTGCGGGACGTTGCTGGTACAGGACATTGCTGGTACGGGACATTGTTAGTACGGGACATTGTTAGTACGGGACATTGTTAGTACGGGACGTTGCTGGTACGGGTCATTGTTAGTACGGGACGTTGCTGGTACGGGACATTGTTAGTACGGGACATTGTTAGTACGGGACGTTGCTGGTACGGGACATTGTTAGTACGGGACATTGTTAGTACGGGACGTTGCTGGTACGGGACATTGTTAGTATGGGACGTTGCTGGTATGGGACGTTGCTGGTATGGGATTTTGCTGGTATGGGACGTTGCTGGTATGGGATGTTGCTGGTACGGGACATTGTTAGTATGGGACGTTGCTGGTAAGGGACGTTGCTGGTATGGGACATTGCTGGTATGGGACATTGTTGGTGCGGGACGTTGTTGGTACGGGACATTGTTAGTACGGGACATTGCTGGTACGGGACATTGTTAGTACGGGACATTGCTGGTATGGGACATTGTTAGTACGGGACATTGCTGGTACGGGACATTGTTAGTACGGGACGTTGCTGGTACGGGACATTGTTAGTACGGGACATTGTTAGTGTGGGACGTAGCTGGTACGGGACATTGTTGGTCCGGGACATTGTTAGTACGGGATGTTGCTGGTACGGGACATCGTTAGTACGGGACATTGTTAGTACGGGACATTGTTAGTACGGGACGTTGTTAGTACGGGACATTGTTGGTACGGGACACTGTTAGTACGGGACATTGTTGGTACGGGACATTGTTGGTACGGGACACTGTTAGTACGGGACATTGCTGTTACGGGACATTGTTAGTACGGGACATTGTTAGTACGGGACATTGCTGGTACGGGACGTTGTTAGTACGGGACATTGTTGGTACGGGACATTTTTGGTACGGGACATTGTTAGTACGGGACATTGTTAGTACGGGACATTGCTGGTACGGGACATTGTTAGTATGGGATTTTGCTGGTACGGGACATTGTTAGTACGGGACATTGTTAGTACGGGACATTGTTAGTACGGGACATTGTTGGTACGGGACATTGTTGGTACGGGACGTTGCTGGTACGGGACATTGTTAGTATGGGATTTTGCTGGTACGGGACATTGTTCGTACGGGACATTGTTCGTACGGGACATTGTTAGTACGGGACATTGCTGGTACGGGACATTGTTAGTACGGGACATTGTTAGTACGGGACATTGCTGGTACGGGACATTGTTAGTATCGGACATTGTTAGTACGGGACATTGTTGGTACGGGACGTTGCTGGTACGGGACATTGTTAGTATGGGATTTTGCTGGTACGGGACATTGTTAGTACGGGACATTGTTGGTACGGGACATTGTTGGTGTGGGACGTTGCTGGTCCGGGCCGTTGCTGGTATGGGACATTGTTAGTATGCGATTTTGCTGGTACGGTACATTGTTAGTACGGGACATTGTTGGTACGGGACATTGTTAGTACGGGACATTGCTGGTACGGGACATTGTTAGTACGGGTCATTGTTAGTATGGGACGTTGCTGGTATGGGACGTTGCTGGTCTGGAATGTTGCTGGTATGGGACATTGTTAGTACGGGACATTGTTAGTACGGGACATTGTTAGTACGGGACATTGCTGGTACGGGACATTGTTAGTACGGGACATTGTTAGTGCGGGACATTGTTAGTGCGGGACATTGTTAGTACGGGACATTGTTAGTGCGGGACATTGTTGGTACGGGACATTGTTAGTACGGGACATTGTTAGTACGGGACATTGCTGGTACGGGACATTGTTTGTACGGGACATTGTTAGTGCGGGACATTGTTAGTGCGGGACATTGTTAGTACGGGACATTGTTGGTACGGGACATTGTTAGTACGGGACATTGTTAGTACGGGACATTGCTGGTACGGGACATTGTTAGTACGGGACATTGTTAGTACGGGACATTGCTAGTACGGGACATTGTTAGTGCGGGACGTTGCTGGTACGGGACATTGTTAGTACGGGACATTGCTGGTACGGGACGTTGTTAGTACGGGACATTGTTGGTACGGGACATTTTTGGTACGGGACATTGTTAGTACGGGACATTGTTAGTACGGGACATTGCTGGTACGGGACATTGTTAGTATGGGATTTTGCTGGTACGGGACATTGTTAGTACGGGACATTGTTAGTACGGGACGTTGCTGGTACGGGACATTGTTAGTACGGGACTTTGTTAGTACGGGACATTGTTCGTACGGGACATTGTTAGTACGGGACATTGCTGGTACAGGACGTTGCTGGTACGGGACATTGTTAGTACGGGACATTGTTAGTACGGGACATTGCTGGTACGGGACATTGTTGGTACGGGCTGTTGCTGGTACGGGATGTTGCTGGTATGGGACGTTGCTGGTATGGGACATTGCTGGTACGGGACATTGTTAGTACGGGACATTGTTAGTACGGGACATTGTTAGTACGGGACGTTGCTGGTACGGGACATTGTTAGTACGGGACATTGTTAGTACGGGACATTGTTAGTATGGGACGTTGCTGGTACGGGACATTGTTAGTACGGGACATTGTTAGTATGGGACGTTGCTGGTATGGGACGTTGCTGGTCTGGGATGTTGCTGGTACGGGATATTGTTAGTACGGGACATTGTTAGTACGGGACATTGCTGGTACGGGACATTGTTAGTACGGGTCATTGTTAGTACGGGACATTGTTAGTACGGGACATTGCTGGTACAGGACGTTGCTGGTACGGGACATTGTTAGTACGGGACATTGTTAGTACGGGACATTGCTGGTACGGGACATTGTTGGTACGGGCTGTTGCTGGTACGGGATGTTGCTGGTATGGGACGTTGCTGGTATGGGACATTGCTGGTACGGGACATTGTTAGTACGGGACATTGTTAGTACGGGACATTGTTAGTACGGGACGTTGCTGGTACGGGACATTGTTAGTACGGGACATTGTTAGTACGGGACATTGTTAGTATGGGACGTTGCTGGTACGGGACATTGTTAGTACGGGACATTGTTAGTATGGGACGTTGCTGGTATGGGACGTTGCTGGTCTGGGATGTTGCTGGTACGGGACATTGTTAGTACGGGACATTGCTGGTACGGGACATTGTTGGTACGGGTCATTGTTAGTACGGGACATTGTTAGTACGGGATATTGCTGGTACGGGACATTGTTGGTACGGGACATTGTTAGTACGGGATGTTGCTGGTACGGGACATTGTTAGGACGGGACATCGTTAGTACGGGACATTGCTGGTACGGAACATTGTTAGTACGGGACATTGTTAGTACGGGATGTTGCTTGTACGGGACGTTGCTGGTACGGGACGTTGCTGGTACGGGACATCGTTCGTACGGGAGATTCCTGTACGGGATATTGCTGGTACGGGACATTGCTGATACATTGTTAGCACGGGATCACACTGGATCACGTGGGATCACACATGAAAATTGCACTGGGTTCCAGTAAGAATCATGGAGATGGTAGTTATTTATTTTCTGATCGGGTAACTTGATTAAATTACGGTTCAGAAAGAAAATACAATAAAGGTTTTGAGTAACTTAAGCTTTGCAGCCTAGAATGAAGACTGTTAAAGAGGCTGGACCCACATCGAAATGTATAACATATTAAGTAGTAGAGATGACGAAAATCTGAATCATCACTTCAAAATAAAGGCAGTGAAGGTGGAGCAGGGCATATAAATGAAAATTAGTGAGAAGTTAAATTAAAACAGATATAAACAAAATGGCTTTTCTCACCCCTGATTTTCTTTAAGTTCTTCAGTTTTGAGCTCGGTTAGTGCGATGTACTGTTCTACAACTTAATAATAATATCCTTTAAAGAGGAGATGGTTTGGGGATGGTCTCGGTACATTCCCACGGGGAGAAAGGTAGGGCAACTAAAGCCAGAACTCCCTGGATCACAAAAGAGATATGGAGTAAGATGAAGCAGAAAAAGGGGGCTTGTGACAGATTTTTTTTTATTCGTTCATGGGATGTGGGCGTCGCTGGCAAGGCCGGCATTTATTGCCCATCCCTAATTGCCCTTCAGAAGGTGGTGTTAGGAAGGGAGTTCCAGGATTTTGACCCAGCGACGATGAAGGAACGGCGATATATTTCCAAGTCGGGATGGTGTGTGACTTGGAGGGGAACGTGCAGGTGGTGTTGTTCCCATGTGCCTGCTGCCCGTGTCCTTCTAGGTGGTAGAGGTCGCGGGTTTGGGAGGTGCTGTCGAAGAAGCCTTGGCGAGCTGCTGCAGTGCATCCTGTGGATGGTACATACTGCAGCCACTGTGCGCCGGTGGTGAAGGGAGTGAATGTTTAGGGTGGTGGATGGGGTGCCAATCAAGCGGGCTGCTTTATCTTGGATGGTGTCGAGCTTCTTGAGTGTTGTTGGAGCTGCACTCATCCAAGCAAGTGGAGAGTATTCCATCACACTCCTGACTTGTGCCTTGTAGATGGTGGAAAGGCTTTGGGGAGTCAGGAGGTGAGTCACTCGCCGCAGAATACCCAGCCTCTGTCAGGTTGATTATACAAGTGAGAACCAGGCTGAATATACAAAGTTACAAAGTACAGAGGAGAAGTGAAAAAGGAAATAAGAGGGGCAAAGAGGGAGTATGAGAATAGACTGGCGGCTAACATAAAAGGGGATCCTAAAGACTTCTATAGACATACACATAGTTAACAGGTAGTAAGAGGAGGGGTGGGGCCAATTAGGGACCAAAAAGGAGATCTACACATGGAGGCAGAGGGCATGGCAGAGGTATTAAATGATTACTTTGCATCTGTATTTACCAAGGAAGAAGATGCTGCCAAAGTCACAGTAAAAGGGGAGGTAGTTGAGATACTGGATGGGGTGAAAATTGATAAAAAGGCGGTACTAGAAAGATTGGCTGTACTTAAAGTAGATAAGTCACCTGGTCCAGATGGGATGCATCCTAGGTTGCTGAGGGAAGTAAGGATGGAAATTGCAGAGGTACTGGCCAAAATCTCCCAATCCTCCTTAGATATGGGGGTAGTGCCAGAGGACTGGAGAATTGCAAATGTTACACCCTTGTTCAAAAAAGGGTGCAAGGATAAACCAGGCAACTACAGACCAGTCGGTTTAACCTCAGTCGTGGGGAAGCTTTTAGAAACGATAATCCAGGACAAAATAAATAGTCTCTTGGACAAGTGTGGATTAATAAAGGAAAGCCAGCATGGATTTCTTCAAGGCAAATTGTGTTTAACTAACTTGATTGAGTTTTTTGATGAAGTAACAGAGAGGGTTGATGAGGGCAGTGCGGTTGATGTTGTGTATATGGACTTTCAAAAGGCATTGGATAAAGTGCCACATAATAGGCTTGAGAACAAAATTGAAGCCCACGGAGTAAAAAGGGCAGTGGCAGCATGGTATACGAATTTAGCTAAGCGACAGGAAACAGAGAGTAGTGGTGAACGGCTGTTTTTCAAACCGGAGGGAGGTGTACAGTGGTGTTCCCCAGGGGTTGGTACTGGGACCATTGCTTTTTTTGCTATATTAATGACTTGGACTTGGATGTACAGGGCACAATTTCAAAATTTGCAGATGACACAAAACTTGGAAGTGTAGTAAACAGTGAGGAGGATAGCAATAGACTTCAAGAGGACATAGACAGGCTGGTGGAATGGGCGGACACATGGCAGATGAAATTTAATGCAGAGAAGTGCGAAGTGATACATTTTGGCAGGAAGAATGAGGAGAAGCAATATAAGCTATACGGTACAATTTTAAAGGGGGTGCAGGAACAGAGAAACCTGGGGGTATATGTGCACAAATCTTTGGAGGTGGCAGGACAGGTTGAGAAAGCAGTTAAAAAAGCATATGGGATCCTGGGCTTTATAAATACAGGCACAAATCAAGGAAGTTATGTTGAACCTTTATAAAACACTGGTTTGGTCACAAATATTGGAGTATTGTGTCCAATTCTGGGCATCAAACTTTAGGAAGGATATGAAGGCCTTAGAGATGGTGCAGAAAAGATTTACTAGAATAGTTCCAGGGATGAAAGACTTCAGTTACGTGGATAGACTGGAGAAGCTGGGGTTGTTCCCCTTAGAGCAAAGAAGGTTGAGAGGAGATTTGATAGATATGTTCAAAATCATGACAGGTTTAGATAAAGTAAATAAAGAGAAATTGTTCCCTTTGGCGGAAGGGTCGAGAAGCAGAGGACACAGATTTAACGTGATTGGCAAAAGAATCAAAGGTGACATGTGGAAAAAGATTTTATGCAGCGAGTAGTTATGATCTGAAATGCGCTGCCTGAAAGGGTGGTTGATGCAGATTCAATTATGGCTTTCAAAAAGGAATTGGATAAATATTTGAAGGGAAAAAATTTGCATGGCTATGGGGAAAGAGTGGGGAAATGGGACTAACTGGATTGCTCTTACAAAGATCTGGCACAGGCTTTATGGGCCGAATGGCCTCCTTTTGTGCTGTAACAATTCTATGATTCATAGGAACATAGGAACAGGAGTAGGCCATTCAGCCCCTCGTGCCTGCTCCGCCATTTGATAAGGTCATGGCTGATCTGTGATCTATCTCCATATACCTGCCTTTGGCCCATATCCCTTAATACCTTTGCTTGCCACAAAGCTATCTATCTCAGATTTAAATTTAGCAATTGAGCTAGTATCAATTGCCGTTTGCGGAAGAGAGTTCCAAACGTCTACCACCCTTTGTGTGTAGAAATGTTTTCTAATCTCGCTCCTGAAAGGTCTGGCTCTAATTTTTAGACTGTGCCCCCTACTCCTAGAATCCCCAACCAGAGGAAATAGTTTTTCTCTATCCACCCTATCTGTTCCCCTTAATATCTTATAAACTTCGATCAGATCACCCCTTAACCTTCTAAACTCTAAAGAATGCAACCCCAATTTGTGTAAATTCTCCTTGTAACTTAATCCTTGAAGTCCGGGTATCATTCTAGTAAACCTACGCTGCACTCCCTCCAAGGCCAATATGTCCTTCCGAAGGTGCGGTGCCCAGAATTGCTCACAGTACTCCAGGTGCGGTCTAACCCGGTTCTATGATTCTTATCATACTAGAAAATCTCACAAGAACTACTCTTGAGGTCTAGTGATTGATTATGAACATGTTGGGGTGCAGTTCCCACAAACTCTTAGTGAATTTATCAAGTTAATTTGAACCATTCAGACCAGTAAGGCGCCCATGTTTGAATTAGGTGTTTAATGCTTTGCTGAGGCAAATTGAATAGCCAAGTGATGACGGATTGAATACTAGAGCCTGGTCTTCAGTTGCTTCCAAGCCTCTATTCACAGAGATTCCCCTTACACACACACCACACCCTCGATGAGCTCTCATCTAAAAATGATACAAGAGAGTCCCCAATTGACACACACCACCTGAATACAATTAACACTAATTGATATAAATCACATGATACAATTAATGTATGGACATTACAACTGGCATCAGTGCTCTCAGGGTAAGGAGTAAAAAAAGTTGCAAGGGTTTCCACTTGTGATTCACCCAGCCAAGCTGGAACTGTTCTCAGTGGAGAGGTGGAGAGATTTAATGAGGGAGTTCCAGATCTTAGGGCCTAGACGGCTGAAGGCATGGCCGCCAATGGTGGAGGGAAGGAAGTGGGGGGTACACAAGAGGACAGAAATGGAGGACCGCGGAGTTCTCGGAGGATTGTAGGGCCGGAGGAGGTAACAGAGATAGGGAGGGATGAGGCCGTAGAGGGGTTTGAACGTGAGGATGAGAATTTTAAAATTGAAGCTGAGTAATAATTTCCTTAAAAGCAGCAGGGTAATAATTTCCTTAAATGCCAGCGAGTAATAATGTCTTCAGATGGAGCTGTGGAATAATTTCCTTAAATGCAGCTGAGTAATGATTTCCTTACATTCAGCCAGAATCTAACCAACCCCCCCATGACAAGCCTTCTATCTAACAGAAGGCAACCCTGTGTCTGCCAACATTCTGGCCAGCATGCCAACCAGGAAACAAGCACTCCCTGCCAGCAGTGGGGCAAGCAGATTGTAATGCAGCCTCAACAAAGCACATCATATGTCAATAATTATTTTTTGAAGAATTAAAAGTTACATCAAAGGGGAGATCTGTCTCGAGCCTATTGGCTGGAAATTACTGCATCAAATTCCTTTCCCCGCTGTTATAAAGGAGGTGTGAACTTGTCAAAAATAAACCAGTCAACACTTCCATTAAAACAGTAATAGAAACGTGGATTTGTATGGCCTCTCTAATGTACTAAATGTCCCAAGGTGCTTCACAAAGCAGAAATGGATGTAAAGCAGGAGAGGTCATCAAAAGCAAGGCAGAGGCATTAGAGTGTAAGAAAAACAGAAAATGCTGGAAAACACCCAGCGGGTCAGGCAGCATCTGTGGAGAGGGAAACAGAGTTAACGTTTCAGGTCGATGACCTTTCGTTAGAACTGGAAGAGGATGGAGATTTAACAGATTTTAAGCAAGTACAGGACCAGGGGAAAAGAGCCCTTTCTAACTGAGCTGCATTTTGCTTTTTTTTGTATTAGATAATAAGACTGACACTGAGAGCGGAGCACTCAGGAGGAGAGGTGATGAGCAGGGAGCCATAAGACTGACGGGCAAGGCTGAGACATACGGCTGGAGAATGGCATATGGAGACAGTGAGAGGTGAGGCCCGGGAGAGATTTGTAAACGAGGACAATTATTTTAAATTGAATGCTTTCGGGAACAAAGGACCAAAGGAAATCAGTGAGTACAGGGGTGATGTGCGAGTGGATTGGGTGTGAAACAAGAATCAGATGGTGGAGTTCAGGACAAGTTGCAGTTTGTATAGGGTGGGTCTTGATGGACCGGTGAAAGAACAGAGAGGGCAATTTGATACCAGTGTGTGCTTACAATAACATCGTCAACAGTGATTCTCAGCTTTGTCTCTTTGTCTCTGTTACATAAAGGTTAATCTTACATGAAGGTTACATGAAGGTTTCTCTCCCTCTCTCTCTCTGTTTTGTGTTCTGGCCGTTTGTGTATTCGGTGGTCCTGTAGGTAACATCACTCTGTCTGAACACTTTGATTGCCTTGACAACGGGCAGTTGGAAAGATTATCTGGAATCACCAGGTATTGTTCTCTGAATATAAATGCGGTAACCTTCCATGGAATCCCACACTCGCTCACCTGACGAAGGAGAAAGCCTCCGAAAGCTTGTGATTTTTAAATAAAACAGTTGGACTATAACCTGGTGTTGTAAGATTCCTTACATAAAGGTTAAGATCAAGATAGTGAAGAAATGAGAAAAACCAACATACTAACACGTTCAGTACTTAATGCATGGCCAGGCATCAAAGTTATGCCACAGTATGATATGAGAAGGTTCTGTGATACCAAAGAGCCTGCACTACTGAGCCAGTACTTTCCTTCGTTGCGTAATGAAAATAAGGATATAAACAAATACACATTGTATCACAGATTCAGACCAAATCAGCCCTTTACACAGAAAACCCTTACTCTCTGTTGTTGTGATGTTGGTTGACACATTTGTTTGGAGTTCCAATCATGAATGAAATTGGCACAAGTGAGTGAGTTTTCATAGAATCATAGAATGACATAGCACAGAAGGAGGCCATTTGGCCCATCGTGCCTGTGCCGGCTCTTTGAAAGAGCTATCCAATTAGTCTCACTCTGCTGCTCTTTCCCCATAGCCCTGCAAATTTTTCCCTTTCAAGTATTTATCCAATTCCCTTTTGAAAGTTACTATTGAATTTGCTTCCACCGCCATTTCAGGCTGTGCATTCCAGATCGTAACAACTCACTGAGTAAAAAAAAATTTCCTCATGTCGCCACAGTACCTATTTTGCCAATTACCCAGAATCACAGAATCTTGGAAGGTTACAGCACAGAAGGAGGCCATTTGGCCCATCGAGTCCGCGCTGGCTCTATGCAAGAACAATCCAGCTAGTCCCACTCCCCTGCCCAATCCCCGTAGCCCTGCAAATTTTTTCCTTTCAAGTACTTATCCAGTTCCCTTTTGAAGGCCATGATTGAATCTGCCTCCACCACCCCCTCGGGCAGTGCATTCCAGATCCTAACCACTCACTGTATAAAAAAAAAATTTCCTCATGTCACCTTTGGTTCTTTTGCCAATCACCTTAAATCTATGTCCTCTGGTTCTTGACCCTTCCACCAATGGGAACAGTTTCTCTCTATCTACTCTGTCTAGACCCTTCATGATTTTGAATACCTCTATCAAATCTCCTCTCAACCTTCTCTGTTCCAAGGAGAACAACCACAGCTTCTCCAGTCTATCCATGTAACTAAAGTCCTTCATCCATGGAATCATTCTAGTAAATCTCTTTTGCACCCTCTCTAAGGCCTTCACATCTTTCCTAAAGTGCAGTGCCCAGAACTGGACACAATGCTTCAGTTGTGGCCGAACCAGTGTTTTATAAAGGTTCATCATGACTTCCATACTTTTGTACTCTACGCCTCTACTTATAAAGCCCAGGATCCTGGATGCTTTTTTAACCACTTTCTCAACCTGCCTGTCACCTTCAACGATTTGTGCACAAGCACCCCCAGATCTCTCTGTTCCTGTACCCCTTTTAGAGTTGTGCCCTCTAGTTTATATTGCCTCTCCTCATTCTTCCTGCCAAAATGTATCACTTCGCATTTTTCTGCGTTAAATTTCATCTGCCACGTGTCCGCCCATGCCACCAGCCTGTCTATATCCTCTTGAACTCTATCACTATCCTCCTCACTGGTTACTACCCTTCCAAGTTCTGTGTCATCTGCAAATTTTGAAATTGTGCCCTGTACACCCAAGTCCAAGTCATTAATATATATCAAGTGGTCCCAGTACCGACCCCTGGGGAACACCACTGTATACCTCACTCCAGTCTGAAAAACACCGTTCACCACTACTCTCTGTTTCCTGTCACTTAGCCAATTCTGTATCCATGTTGCTACTGCCCCCTTTATACCATGGGCGGCAATCTTGATGATAAGCCTACAGTGCGGCACTTTATCAAACACCTTTTGAAAGTCCATATTCACCATATCAACTGCATTGCCCTCATCTACCCTCTCTGTTACCTCATCAAAAAACTCCATCAGGTTAGTTAAACACGATTTCCCTTTAACAAATCGATGCTGGCTTTCTCTAATCAATCCACCCTCGTCCAAGTGACTGTTAATTCTGTCCCGGATTATTGTTTCTAACGGTTTCCCCACCAACGAGGTTAAACTGACAGGCCTATAGTTGCTGGGTTTATCCTTACACCCTTTTTTACCCTTACAACCTTAATTATTGTTCTAATTATTCTGGTTATGTTGCCCAGTAACTGTATGGACTTCTCGACCCTGATAAGTGATAATCGGATTTCATTTCTGAATGTCATGTAAACATACAAAATGTATAGACTGTCAGAAATTGACTGTTGATACAGATAGATACGCTGTCCAAAGAGTCGATGATAACCTGGATGGATTATCAAGATCCTCCTGATACTCTATGGTGGATCTATCCCATACATATGGCTGGAGTTGGAGAAAACAGACCACATAGATATTATATTCGCAACACAGTTATTTATCGGCCATGACCATGAGTTCCCTTTTCTCCCGATTGCGATCAAGTGACTAATCTCCTACAATCATTCCAAAGGTGTTGAAGCTGGCCCTGTGCAGGCTCTCTCTATGGCTCAGTCAGTTTATTCAGTAAGGAGATAAGCTGCACAAATATGATGAAGGTCCCAGTTTTGATTCCTGGCCTGTGCTAAGCTAGCCGATCACCTAAAAAATGTCACCTATATTTTTTTTAAAAATTCATTCTTGGGATGTGGGCGTCGCTGACGAGGCCGGCGTTTACTGCCCGTCCCTAGTTGCCCTTGAGAAGGTGGTGGTGAGCCGCCTTCTTGAACCGCTGCAGTCCGTGTGGTGAAGGTTCTCCCGTAGTGCTGTTAGGTAGGGATTTTGACACAGTGCCGATGAAGGAACGGCAATATATGTCCAAGTCGGGATGGTGCGTGACTTGGAGATATATGTATATCTATGTGTGTGTGTATATTAGAATAAGAGATATCGAGTTAAAGGCTGCAACCTCCGTTTGGAGTCCAGACAAGGTTTATAAATCATTCAGCTTCAGTTATGTGGTTTTCCATCTAACTCCTTTGATTAGAGTACAGCTTCGTAGCACATAACCTCTAATGTACCTTATCTGGATTTTTAAAAAAACACACATATCTTATCAATATTGATTACATCCCTGTAGGGTGTACTTTAATTAACTTAAGTCAATAGTTCTTTTGCCCCCCACTTTCACACGACTGATCATCCACTTTCTGTTGCTCTAAAGAAGTATCATTGAAGGGCTCTCTCTGGATTTTGCTGTCACCTCTGAGTGATCACTAAGCCTGCTATCCGTATTTCAAATCTGCTTTCTTCTTCTCCTCCTCACATTATTGCTGTCGTGGACTGAATGATCAATATCGAATAGACAGGTGAAGATTTTCAACCTCTACTCAAGGTGATTTACATGCTTTGCTTTAATTGCCTACATTAGTGGCTGGTTCGGAGTCATCTCCCCCTGTGTTTAAGTTTTGCAACGGTGATGACCCACATTTCCATTTTAACACAGCGATCTAGATTAGCTTTCTTCTAAACTTAATAACATGGTACGTTAATTAACAATCTTCACAGCGCTGGTTTGAAAAGGATGCCCGTTTTTACATCGCCTCAAGCTGAACTCCCCGACCTCTGTTCAGTGAAACCATCCCCAAAGCTCGTTTGCCATGCAATGCACAAGTGACAGGCTGCAGGTCTCTCATCGATTTACCGCTGATTATCCATCTGGTTCATGGATCCCCCTGCTCTACTTTGACTGAAAGCTGCAAATTTCAGGGCACGACTGAGGCATCGCTTCCCCACTTACTGCTGATCTTGAGCCGGAAACGGCAGAAAATGAGAATGGGAGCCAAGGTTTGCCTTAACTCTGTCCTAAAGAAAGACTCATATTTAAGCGGCACCTTAAATGTCTACCTCAGAGTGCTTCGCTTTACATTGAGGCGCCATTGTCATTTTTTACGAATTCATTCTCGGGATATAGGCGTCGCTGGCAGGAGCGGCATTTATTGCCCATCACTAGTTGCCCTTGAGAAGGTGGTGAGCCTTCTTCTTGAACCGCTGCAGTCCGTGTGGTGACGGTTCTCCCACAGTGCTGTTAGGTAGGGAGTTCCAGGATTTTGACCCAGAGACAATGAAGGAACAGCGATATCATGATATCATAGTATCATAGTAGGTACAGCACAGAATGAGGCCATTCAGCCCATCATGCCTGTGCTAGCTCTTTGGAAGAGCTATCCATTTGGTCCCATTCCTCTACTCTTTCCCCATAGCCCTATAATTTTTTTCCCTTCAAGTAACTATCCAATTCCCTTTTGAAAATTACAATTGAATCTGCTTCCACCACCCTTTCAGGCAGCGCATTCCTGATCATAACAACTCGTTGCGTAAAAAAATGTTTCCCATGTCGCCTCCGGCTCCTTTCTCGATCATCTTAAATCTGTGTCCTGTGGTTACCGACCCTTCATAGAATCATAGAAAATTTACAGCACAGAAGGAGGCCATTCGGCCCATCGTGTCCGCGCTGGCCGAAAATGAACCACCCAGCCTAATCCCACTTTGCAGCACTTGGTCCGTAGCCTTGTAGGTCATGGCACTTCAGGTGCACATCCAGGTACTTTTTAAATGAGTTGAAGGTTTCTGCCTCTACCACCCTTTCAGGCGGTGAGTTCCAGACCCCCGCCACCCGCTGGGTGAAAAAATTTTCCTCAGCTCCCCTCTATTCCTTCTACCAATCACTTTAAATCTATGCCCCCTGGTTATTGACCTTTCTGCTAAGGGAAATAGGTCCTTCCTAGCCACTCTATCGAGGCCCCTCATAATTTTGCACACCTCAATTAAATCACCCCTCAGCCTCCTCTGTTCCAAAGAAAACAACCCCAGCCTATCCAATCTTTCCTCATAGCTAAAATTCTCCAGTCCTGGCAACATCCTCGTAAATCTCTTCTCTAGCCTCTCTAGTGCAATTACATTCTTCCTGTAATGTGGTAACCAGAACTGTACGCAGTACTCAAACTATGGCCTAACTAGTATTTTATTCAGTTCCAGCATAACCTCCCTGCTCTTATATTATATTCTATGCCTCGGCTAATAAAGGAAAGTATTCCATATGCCTTCTTAACCACCTTATCTATCTGTCCTGCTACCTTCAGGGATCTGTGGACTTGCACTCCAAGATCCCTCACTTCCTCTACACCTTCCAGTACCCTCCCATTTATTGTGTGCTCCCTTGCCTTGTTTGCTCTCTCCAAATACATTACCTCACACTTCTCCAGATTGAATTCCATTTGCCACTTTTCTGCCCACCTGACCAGTCCACTGATATCTTCCTGCAGTCTACAGCTTTCCTCCTCACTATCAACCACACGGCCAATTTTTGTATCATCTGCAAACTTCTTAATCATGCCCCCTACATTTAAGTCCAAATCATTAACATATATCACAAAAAGCAAGGGACCTAGTACTGAGCCCTGCAGAACCCCATTGGAAACAGCCTTCCAGTCACAAAAACACACGTCAATCATTACCCTTTTCTTCTTGCCTATGAGCCCAATTTTGGATCCAACTTGTCACTCTCCCGTGGATCCCACGGGCTTGTACTTTTTTGACCAATCTGCCACATATCTTGTCAAAAGCCTTGCTAAAATCCATGTAGACTACATCAAATGCACTACCCTCATCAACTCTCCTTGTTACCTCCTCAAAAAATTCAATCAAGTTAGTCATTCACGACCTTCCCTTAACAAATCCATGCTGACTGTCCTTGATTACTCCGTGCCTTTCGAAGTGATGGTTTATCCTGTCCCTCCTGCCCTTCTGCCACTGGAAACAGTTTCTCCTTATTTACTCTGTTAAAATCGTTCATGATTTTTGAACACCTCTTTCAAATCTCCCATTAACCTTCTCTGTTCCAAGGAAAACAGCTCCAGCTTCTCCAGCCTCTATCCAAGTCGGGATGGTGTTCCCATGCTTCTGCTCCCCTTGTCCTTGACCTGGTAGAGGTCGCGGGTTTGGGAGGTCAGCGAAGGTACTTGCACTTTACCCATAAGGAACAAACAAAAGGAAAAAAAAAAGCTCAAAGATGAAGATATCGACTGTGGCAAAAACAGCAGCTGTTCAGTGGGCAACTAATAGTCATGTATTGAGAGGAAAACCTGCTTTCCACTTATTTATAGGTGTATTTTACCATAACAAGAAGAGAAGCCCAATTAAAATAATATAATTTTAAACTGCTTAAAGGGATAATGAGAGCATCGAGGCAGCAGACTGGGGGAGGGCTAGTTGTCACAGCAGCAACAAAGAGCAGAAGAAATGTTATACTTAGAGCTTAGCGCAGTATCTTTCCTGATAGGTTACCCCATTCGAAAGAAGGAACTTTGATTTATGTAGTGCGTTTCACATCCTCATGACATCCCAAAGTGCTGCACAGCCAATGAATTGCTTTTGAACTGTGTCTGCTATTGTTTTGCAGGCAAACTCGGCAGCCAATCTGCATACATGAAGGTCCCAAAAGCTGTGAGGAGGACGCAAAGAGGCTGCAAAGGGATATGGACTGGTTAAGTGAGTGGGCAAGAAGGTGGCAGATGGAGTATAATGTGGGGGAAACGTGAAATTATCCACTTTGGTAGGAAGAATAGAAAAGCAGAATATTTTTTAACAGGTCGGAGACTAAAAACGGTTGGTATTCAGAGGGATTTGGGAATCCTTGTACACGAATCACTGAAAGTTAACATGCAGGTACGGCAAGCAATTAGAAAGGCAAATGATATGTTAGCCTTTACTGCAAGGGGGTTGGAGCATAAGAATAAGGAGGTCTTGGTGCAATTATATAGGGCTCTGGTGAGACCACACCTGGAGTACTGTGTACAGTTTTGGTCTCCTTACCTAAGGATGGATATACTTGTCTTAGAGGGGATGCAACAAAGGTTCACTAGATTGATTCCAGGGATGAGAGGGTTATCCTTTGAGGATAGATTGAGTAGAATGGGCCTATATTCTCTGGAGTTTAGAAGAATGAGAGGTGATCTCATTGAAACATATAAAATTCATTGAGGGCTTGACAGAGTAGATGCTGAGAGGTTGTTTCCCCTGGCTGGAGAGTCTAGAACTAGGGGTCATAGTCTCAAGGTAAGGGGGTCGGCCATTTAGGACTGAGATGAGGAAAAATTTCTTCACTCAGAGAGTTGTGAATCTTTGGAGTTCTCTACCCCAGAGGGCTGTGGGTGTTCAGTCGTTGAGTATATTCAAGGTTGAGATTGATAGATTTTTGGACTCTAAGGGAATCTAGGGAAATGGGGATCGGGCGGGAAAGTGGAGTTGAGGTTGAAGATTAGCCATGATCTTAATGAATGATGGAGCAGGCTCGAGGGGTCGCATGGGCCTCCTCCTGCTCCTATTTCTTATGTTCTTATAAAAACAGCGATGGGATCTAAGTTGGTAAGCCTGTTTTTGGTAGTGTTGGTTAAGGGCATAAATCTCGGCCAGGACACCAGGAGAATTCCCTGGCTCTCCTTCGAACAAAGCCGTGGGGTCTTATACAACCACCTGAATAGGAAAACAGGGCCTCGGTCTCATCCAAAAGACAGCACTAGTGACACCGCACGTGCTCCCCTGACGTCTAAGCCTAGATTATGCGCATAAATCCGGGAGTGGGTTTGAACCCATAACTTTTCAACTCAGAGCTATGAGTGCTACTTCAGCGCCAAGTTGGAACCCAATCGACATGGCTGTTGGGCTTTGTTAAACCAGTATGGTTTTCAGGGACAATTCTGACAGTAAGTTTTATATCAAAATAAACGGTTTGACAAGCCATAGTGACCTGCTGTGGTGCTTTGCAGAAAGAGTGGATTGTACGTCAAAAAGCACATCAACACACCTGAAATGATTCTGCATGGCACAATTCCTCACTGTATAGTGAAACAGTGGGCCTGAATTTCCCAGGGCCTGCGGCACAATTCTGGAGTAAAGGAGGCAGGAAAGGACTGGCGGGGGTGGAAAATTGAGCGGTGCCCAGAAACGCCGGCTCTATAGGAACATAGGAACAGGAATAGGCCATTCAGCCCCTTGAGTCTGTTCCGCCTTTCGATTTGGTCATGGCTGATCTGTATTTTAACTCCATCTACCCGCCTTGGTTCCTTAATACTCTTGCACAACAAAAATCTATCAATCTTAGTTTTGACATTTTCAATAGACCCCCAGCCTCAACAACTTTTTGGGGGAGAGAATTCCAGATTTCCACTACCCTTTGTGTGAAGAAGTGCTTCCTGACATCACCCCTGAATGGCCGAGCTCTAATTTTGAGGTAACACCCCATTGTTCTGGACTCGTCCCACCGGAGGAAATAGTTTCTCTCTATCTACCCTATCAAATCCTTTAATCATCTTAAACACCTCAATTAGATCACTGCTTAATCTTCTATACTCAAGGGAATACAAGCCTAGTCTATGCAACCTGTCCTCATAATTTAACCCTTTTAGCTACTCCCTGTCCTGAAGAGCAATGAAAGGAAATTCATGCTAGGTTGTGACGGGCAGAAGCTCCATCAACCAATTAGATGGCCTTAAGTGTAAAAGGAGGAGGTGCCAGTGGGATCTCGCCATCATTTCCTGTGGTGCATGCCTCCTGAGAGCTGAGTAACTTGGAAGCCAGCAAGATACTGCCATCCAGATCAAAGAGTTGGCAGAAGAAAGGGCCCACAAATGTTTCAGGCCAGGATAATGGCCTGAAAAATTCTCGAAGCCCAATTTTAGATTGGTCCTCTTTTAAAGGTTACTTAACCAGTCTCGATGGCATTTGAAGCCAGGCTCACCAGCTGCTCACCCATGCAGCATAGAAGAACTGCATCTTCCTGTCCCCCAGCCCCTCTGTTGGGCTCCTGCAATACGCCCATAGTGGTGTGTTGCCCACTGGAATTATTATAATAAATGACCTGTGCTGATTCCAGATACTCCATAGGGGTCGGCAGCATGTTTTACTCAGCACCTAGTTAGCGTCCAAAAGTATAGTGAAATGTCCAAGGAAAGGAGACCTCTTGCTGTAGAAAGATTTCCTCTGTTCTCCATTTATAGCAAAATCATTCATGTCTTCTTTATATTCATGTTTACAATTATGCTACGAAAGGGTTACAGACGAAACCTGTCCCAATATTGTGTGGCGATCTTCCTGACATCACTTCTCATGGTGGGCTGGTAGACTGTGTACATATTTGTTGGCTCTTCACTGGTTTGCTTAGAATGTGTGCAATCAGCAAAGGTGGTAAGTGCTGATGGATGATTCCCAATAAAGGCTGTTGCTTCATGCGACAGTCTTTATTGGGAATACCTTGTTGATATCTTTAAGGCAACTAATTTGAAGCAGAATATGATGGTTACAAGTGGCACATCTACTCAGTCAGGATTTTTGGTTCTCTGAATGAATCTGGCTTTTGCACCATAGAGTGTGAGACAAGAAAATTGAGGACGTCGACCTGGAGGATCTGTGGAGGTACGTTCCCGGCTGAAGTGTCAGGATTGTGCCTGCTACACAACTCCACCAGGGTCAAGGGTCGGGGGACTGGGAGATGGGTGGGGCCCGACCAGTCCCCTTACCAACTTTTTCGACGCTTTGAGGATTCCAGCCTCTGACCCTAGAGTGAACTCCCAAGAAGGCCCCACCTCTCCTGTGATCAGTGAGACCAAGCATACCCACACTGATCAAATGCTGGGTCCCGACTGAGGGCTGGGGTATGTGAATTCCTGACTTAGGGAATCCCTGCCACCCCCCACCCCATCTCCCACTTGGCTCCACACCCGCTTTACGTCAATGGCCTTGTAAGGGCTCTGACCCCACAACAGTGTCCCAGAAATTCGAACCCAAGGCCGAGATTTGGCATTGCCTGGTCCTAACAGAGTTTGCGCCTGTTCTGGTTGAGGCCTGCTAGACTTCCGGCAGAAATCCACAAAAACAGCCATGTACATTTGGAGCCATTACATTTCATGGAACCCTGCATATTATGCAAAAGTGTTCAGACCTTCATTTACCCAAACTTATTTTTTTTTGGCCTGACTTTGAGCAAACTACATCACAGATAGGACCTGGGTTTTCTCTAATATTCCCTGTTGCTATGGATCATTAACTTAAAAAAGACAAATCTGGCCTCCTGATTCACTGAATCTGAAATCTAGATATATCTTTGAAAAGTAACACACAAAATAAAATGGTACAACAGGAGGAATGCCAGAGAAATAATTCGAGGCCCCATTCAAACTGTTGACTTTAGCTGCCAGATTTCCCCTAACACATCTCAATGATAGATAAAGCTACTTGGAAGTAGCTGTTCTGTTCATAATTCCATCATAATATCTCAATAATTATTTGGTCTAGACTTAATGAAGCAGATGCACATTGACACACAAACTAAAAGCAATCTCATTAAGTCCTTCAACTCATCTATCCATGATTATGTTTAGTGTTGATCAAAGATCGTAACTAGGACAATGCAGCTATGAAGTTCCGGTTTATTAAACTACTAATAAGTACGTTGCTCAATTTAAAGTCAATGATCTTTGAATCGTAAGTGTTGTTGTGCACCAAGCTTTTTATTTCATGACTTTTCATGATATGGAGAAATGTGCTTAATGTTGGATAATGGATGCTTTTTTCAGCTTGCAAGTCAATAAACCTGTTATTGCTGCAAAGAGTGTCTAAATATTCAACACTATGGGCCTTGATTAATAGCACGACCAAGCTTAGCGAAGCAGACAGATAGTAATCATGACCTTTCTTGGAAAATTAATGTACATGAGTATTTACTTGACTTTTACAAAACGCTAAAGCTATTATTTTAGAAAATAAAATGAAAAGGTTATAAATTGATAGACAGATTTCAAAGTGCACTCTGTCTTATATTTCATATATCATCCTTTAATGTACTTTGAACTATTGCATCATGATTCTTATCCATTGATGGCAGGCTGGATTTTAAATTTATCTTTTTAATACCCATAATAGTTTCTCTGTCAATACGAGGTCAAAATATCATCGTCTGTGAGGGGCGGCTTATTGCTTTGGTAGACGTTCAGCTTTCAGGCCATCAATTGAAGTCTAATGACCATTCATGTGAAAAGACAGATAATTCTTGATTAACTGTTGATTTATTTAGCTGTGCAGTCTGAGATTGAAGAGAAACATATACATCCATGTTATCAGTAGAGGAATAGGTCACCTTTCTATTGGATTTTCTCAGACTTGCAGTAAGCTAATGGAACTGAGGATCTGAAACGTGGACTCAGGTCCAAAAGTAAAAGCTGGCCTGAACAACGTTGGTTCAGTAGAGCCGTATCAGAATAAAGACCTTGGCTTTCTCCTGCTTGTCACGAGACGACCTCCACAACATTGACACAACTCTGTCAGCTACTCGCAAGTCAAGTAGCAAGAGCCATTTTCGATATGTTGAAGGATTCTGGGCTTTTGACGTGGACTTTGGTGATTGCTCCGAAGAAGAATTGAGAAAGGCCTATGGAGCGGGAACCGTCACGACGAGGCTCGCCCGGGTACCGTGAGATGGATGAAGAAATGGATGAAACCTTGGATTAAAAGAGTGGTGACTTGGTAAAACAGCATAATGGGTTTAAAGCACAGGCAGCCAACGAAGAATAGCTCGTGCAGCCAGTGCACTTGGAACAAAATTACAGGTAGATTAACTCGGGACCGACGGCCTCCCGAGGAGTGGGTCGGTTCAGCAAAGTGCCAGTTGAATAAAAGCCTCTGGGTTGTAATTGCCAGCTCGACCAAAATCAGAGAGCATGTTGGGACTCGTTTATTGCTCGAGCTGTAGCGAGGAACGGGTGTTTGGCGATACTAGCTGACTTGCTGAATTCTTCAAGGAAGAAACTTGTTCAAACTTGAATAAAAGAGACAAAGTAAGAGATGAGCCCAGCAGCTGGCAGTAGGAAGCAGAGAAAGACAAGACCACATTTGGCTATTCTTCCCAACAACAGATTCAAGGACACAAAGAGAAAGATAATGATATAAAACACCCAGGCTTACAGCGATCCAGAGGCGAACTACAAGCAACATTTGAAGGAAAAGAGTCTCCTCTATTCTTCCAGGACACAGGACTTGATTACCTTTGGTCCTGAGTCATGGTCCCCAGAGTAAGGTTGCAATAATACTTTATCTGGTAAAACTGTTGCGTTTTGAATGTCAATAAAATTAGAAGCATTATAGACCCTCACTTGATTCTTGACCTTTCATGTGTGGAAAAGAATTGTGAAGAGTCCTAACTAACAAAATAATGAAATATCTGCAAACATATGCAAAGATGGAACTAGAGATACTAGTATAAAAGCAAAAAAAAAATCTGTGATAGAGAGAAAAAAAATCCGTGAAATAAAGTCACTAGGAAAAATATTCAAAGGTGGGAATTGGGCTGGACCCAAAAAAAAGAGCTTTTCCTTAATCTGGTTGTGTTACCGAATATAAAATAAGGATGATACCACGTAGTGGGAAGCTCAAGAGGATTTCTGTTCCATTCTCGGTGAAGATCATTGATATGAGTTTGGAACAGAATAATCCACACTCCAGACACACACACATACCCACATGCGAGTCCGTACGTGCAATAAAAAACAATCGGAACCGTTACTTATTAAATCAAAATTACAAAGGAAATTGGAAGAGTAAAGGACATTTGCAGTTAAGGAATCTGGAGGAGAGCATTAAAGACAATTTTATGAATTACAGCCTGGAGATTATTGTTGGCAATATTAGTTTACTGTGTAGTGTAGTGACGTTCCTTATCCTCTATTTTACTGGAGGCATTAACATGTTTATTTAAACTGGTTTAATATCTCTGTTAAGATAGCGTGTGGAGGAACGTCATTTGAATGCATTAAGCATCCGTACACTAATATTGAAAACAGCAATTTTTAGGCTTATATGAAAACATGGAACAAGAAAAGGCCACTGGGCCTATCAACCTGTTCATTCCACAGACCAGGTGTAATATTTCCTGTCCCAGGCTCTAACCAACTTATTCAATCTGCAGAAAGTTTTTTTTTACATAATTTCTCCCTGGCCCTCAGAAATAATTGAGCAAAACTGTGAAACGCCTAAACTTTACAACTTCCATTTTATTCAAACAGGACCAGTTGCTTTGCACTGACGACATCTCACGACCCCAGTAGCACAGGAGGCACCATGTTACAAGATGCAGTGATCATCTCTGTCTCTACTTACCTTTCTGACCCTCCATCTCATTCCTAACCAGCTGTGTTGATCACAATGGCATCAACTATTTTCTTGTGTCTATTCCCCATATCCTCTAATCTCTTAGGATGGGGGGTGATTCTCATAATTGCCAATCATACTTCAGCATTGCTTATTTTGCAATTCTATCCCCTAGTCATAATCGAAGTTAACGAACCTACTGGCATTTACATTCTTTGTGCTACACAATATTTTATCAACAACAACAACTTGCATTTATATAGCACCTTTAACGTAGTAAAACGTATCAATGAGCTTCACAGGAGCGATTATCAAACGAAATTTGACACCCAGCCACATAAGGAGATATTAGGACAGATGAGGTAGGTTTTAAGGAGCGAATAAAGGAGGAGAGAGAGGCGTAGAGGTTTAGGGAGGGAATTCCAGAGCTTAGGGCCTAGACAGCTGAAGGCATGGCCGCCACTTGTGGAGCGATGAAAATCGGGGATGCGAAAGAGGCAACAATTGGAGGAGCGCAGAGATCTCGGAGGGTTGTAGGGCTGGAGGAGGTTACAGAGATAGGGAGGGGCGAGGCCATGGAGGGATTTGAAAACAAGGATGAGAATTTTAAAATCGAGGCGTTGCCAGACCGGGAGCCAATGTAGGTCAGCGAGCACAGGGGTGATGACTTGGTGCGAGACTGCTTTTTCTCCAATCAGCTTCGTAACTTAGAGTCCAAAGTCTTGGCATCATCCTTGTCACTCTGATACTGCTCCAATACATTGATATCCCTTTGAGGGTAGGATGTTCAAAACTGCACACAACGGGTCAAATTTTCAGGTCCCAGAGCTAAAGTGGTCACGGAGAGAGTCCAAGCACATTGGGTTTCCCATGATTGGCCTCACTGAATATTGGCAAAGTGCTTCTGATGCAGATTGGTCAGGAAACCCGGAGCTCACAGATGGCGGGGGGGGGGGGGGGGGGGGGTGGGAAATAGTGCTCATGGATTGTTACAACAGACGACATGCCTGGAACAATGATTGGGTCGGCTCCCCTTTTCTGGCGTTGCTTCGGAGGTTCCTCCTGTAGGAACTGAAGTAAAAGAGGATTTGCTTGGCAAGATGTGGCTGACAAAGTCACTGCAATGTCCGCCATCTAGCGAACGTGGAAGCCGATGTCGGAACAAAAATTAATACCTTCAGGAAATCCGTCAAGGTAAGGCGAGCCAGCAGTGAACTGTATCAAATGGATGGGCAGACTATCCAGCCAATTGACTATTTCCTCTCACCTTGTTACATCCTAACTCGAGCTGCATGCTACGTCTGCTGTAAGCAGGCCTTTCTAAACCTAACATGCATGCTGATATTGTAGCAGGGTGTGCCTTATTACCATCACTTCAAACAGCTACTTTTGCCCCATGGCTATTTGGAAATGTGACCGCACAAAGCAAACTTCACACGCCACTAACCTGTATGATGCAGGATTCAGGGTGTCACTTAGTTCTCACCAGTCTATGTGCCTCTACCAACTTCCAACATCTCACTACTTCTTTGTTTACAGGGAAAATGCTACCACAAAGAAAGCATAACTGGAGAGGGACTCCCTCAGTTCAGGCCCCTCAGACAGTATGAGCAAGGCACACTTGGATTTGGTTGTGCCAGAGCATTTAAAGGGTGTGAGCCATGAGATTTGAAGAGCTGTCTCAAGCGAGAGCTGGATCTGTTTCTGACTGGGGCGGAGATCAGCTCGTACAAAAGGTTGGTACTGCACAGAATTATCAGGGCCAGAGTGGTCTCCTGGATTAATTTCGCTCGCCTAGGGTTTTGATCTGGCTTTTCGCCTCTCCCAGGAGATCACATGGTTTTGGGTGGGGTAGGGAGTGTATATATTGTGGTACACAGGGTATTAACGTTGTGTGGGACAGGCTGGATGGGCCAGAGGGTCTTTTCCTGTCCGTCATTGTTCGAATGTTCATATTTCGGTGAGAGGGTAATAAACTACAAAGCCTGCTGAAAAGAGCATCAACGACTTTCTTCACTCTGAGGTGAGCTGTTACCTGACTAATGTGTCAGGGTCACCTAAGGCTGCCTGGAAAGAGTCAACGGCAAAAAAAAATTCAAAGCGGTGAACACCTGCTCTGCTACAGATAATGCTGTGCTCCTTATTGAAGTGGGCTGCAGGTCTTCAGGCAGCAACTGGCAGAACTCTGCAATAGTGCCCCCCACCACCCCAATCACAGCCTTCTGGAGCATTGGCAGGCAAACAGATCTAAGTGATACCTTCTCGGTCGATGGGTCTGTGGAGTGGGTATTGACATGCTGAAAACAAATGATGCTTCGCTCTAAGTTTCTCCAATCTATCTTCTTCTATTTTGTCATTGTCCCCGTCCTCGTAGCACAGGAAGAGAGGGGTTTCCACTGGGAAATCCATTTCCATATTTCAACATTTAAATTGGCCTCACACTCACTTTAAACAGCAGGAGAGCTCCTCCGTGAGGTTCTAGAGCATATGGCGACAAAAACATCATTGTCCCACTAAAGTTCCACAAACAGGCAAAAGAAAATAGCAACAATTCTCTCTGCTATGCGATAGCTGCCTCAGGAGTACCTCTGTGTTGTTCATACCAATGGGTTAGGGGTGTTATTTGTGGGAAAATTGTGGAAAGTGCTTGGCTATACCCTTTACATGCATATGGCAGGGGGAGCCGTCAGACTGGCTATTTTTTTGGAGAGGAGAATGTTAGTGGCCATTTCTTGGGGCAGGGTTGTGGTGGTAAGCCATACCATTGGGTTTTACTATTTAGAGCTAAAACACTGCCTGAAAATGGGTGGTTTATCCAAAGGAAAATCACGACCTCTTACTCCTCAGCGTGTTTCCTCTCATGTTCCTGAACCTGCACTTATGCAGTTTAATGCCATCTTCCAATCCATAGCCCACCTAGTTAAATGATCCAGATCCTTCTCAATGCTATATTGCACGAGCATCATTGTAATATTTTATAATATTTCTATAAATACCTTCCTCCTTCTATTTATGAAGAATGTGACCTGCAGTACATAGGAACATAGGAACAGGAGTAGGCCATTCAGCCCCTCGTGCCTGCTCCGCCATTTGATAAGATCATGGCTGATCTGTGATCTAACTCCATATACCCGCCTTTGGCCCATATCCCTTAATACACAACAGACCACTGCCCATGGGCCACTGTTCAGTCAGACAGGTCTTTTCACCCATTTGCCATCTCATTCTTCTTCCTCATACCAAGCCTAGTTTTCAACCAAATTAGTTAATCTACCTTTTTAATTTCATGGGCCTTAATCTTCGCTAAGAGCTTCACATATGGAATTTCATCATATGATCTGGAATGCACTGCCTGAAAGGGCGGTGGAAGCAGATTCAATCGTAACTTTCAAAAGGGAATTGGATAAATGCTTGAAAAGGAAACATTTGCAGGGCTAAGGGGAAGGTGTGGGGGAGTGGGACTAATTGGATAGCTCTTTCAAAGAGCCGGCACAGGCACGATGGGCCAAATGGCCTCCTACTGTGTTGTATGATTCTATGATTCTATATACATTTCTGAAAACCCAAGTAAGTTATATTCACTGGATAGCCCTCAGCCACTAGTCACCTATCCCTCAAATTTCTAACACACCCTTGCTTCTAAATCCATGCTAACTCCTCTTTATATCTTCTGCACTTTTTTAGATAAACATTAATCGAGTAATGTTAAAACCTCTCGAGCAATTTCCCCACTATAGATGATAGTCTAACCAGTTAAAATGTGAAATCAATTGAGCTTGAAATGGGCAACAAGGTCAACAAAAGAAAAGGCTTCTGTATTATCTCTTTTTAAAGTGGAATAGCTGAAGGGAGTTGAATTGAAGGCAGCTAACCTATAACGAGTTAGTCAGGGGACAGAACAGTGCCACAATCAATAGTATAAATCCTTCAATGTTGTTCCATTAAGGTTAGCAGTAAGGTTTTTATGCTCAGACCAATGTAGTAATGGAGATGGGGAATATATAATTTAGCCGTTACTTTATACCTTTTGAAACTTATTTTAATTTTCTCCTTCGCAAATTATTCTTCTTCACGAAAAAAAATAATTGATTTCTATGGCGCTTTAATATATTAAAATGTCTCATAGGAACAGGAGTAGGCCATTCAGCCCCTTGATTCTGTTCCGCCAATCATGGCTGATCTGTATCCTATCTCCACCACCTGCCTCATTTCCGTATCCCTTAATAGCCTTGCCGAACAAAAATCTATCAGTTTTGTAATTTTCAATTGATCCCTAGCTTCAACAACAACAACTTGCATTTATATAGCGCCTTTAACGTAGTAAAAAGTTCCAAGGTGCTTCACAGGAGCGTTAACCAGACAAAATTTGACACCGAGCCACATAAGGAGGTATTAGGACAGGTGACCAAAAGCTTGGTGAAAGAGGTAGGTTTTAAGGAGCGTCTTAAAGGAGGGGAGAGAGGTGGAGAGGCAGAGAGGTTTAGGAAGGGAATTCCAGAGCTTAGGGCCTAGGCCGCTGAAGGCACAGCTTTTGGGGGAGAGAGTTCCAGATTTCCACTACCCATTGTCTCAAAGCACGATGAATCACTTTTGGTGTACAATGATTAATTTTTTGTTGTCGCATGTGGCAGCTACTCTGTGTCAGCAACGAACGGCAAACATCAGTGCATAAAATAACCAGTTAATCCATGGTATTGGTTGAAGGTGGAACGCTGGCTAGGACACCGGAGAATTCTCATCTCTTATCTGCATGGTGCTACGGGATAATTTTCTTTTACGTCAATGAGAGGCGATCTTATTGAAACATATAAGATTGTGAAGGGGCTTTGATCGGGTGGATGCGGTGAGGATGTTCCCAAGGATGGGTGAAACTAGAACTAGGGGGCATAATCTTAGAATAAGGGGCTGCTCTTTCAAAACTGAGATGAGGAGAAACTTCTTCACTCAGAGGGTAGTAGGTCTGTGGAATTTGCTGCCCCAGGAAGCTGTGGAAGCTACATCATTGAATAAATTTAAAACAGAAATAGACAGTTTCCTAGAAGTAAAGGGAATTAGGGGTTACGGGGAGCGGGCAGGAAATTGGACATGAATTTAGATTTGAGGTTAGGATCAGAACAGCCATGATCTTATTGAATGGCGGAGCAGGCTCGAGGGGCCGATTGGCCTACTCCTGCTCCTATTTCTTATATTCTTATGTAACCTGACCCATCGGATTACAATCAGATTCAGTGTCGTGTCTCCTCTAAGGGATAACATCCACAACAACACAACATTCCCTCAGTGCTGTGCCAAATTGTCAGCCTGGATTGTCAGCACTCGCCATTCATGTTATCCCCCTCAGTTGGAAGAGGGGGGAGATTCCATCTCCCAGATGTTGCACATGTATTGTTAATGTCACCACTTGGTCATTGTTTTGTAAGGGGTGGATGAAGGTTCCACCCCAAACAAATCAAAATGGCAAGCTCCCAGAACTGGGTCTCTATCCTTTCCCTCGTGATTCCACCAGTCTCCTGTTGAAGGAGACGGCCAGAAACCCCAAGGGGTTTCAGGGTCAAAATGTACATGTGGTTCTAGAATTATGAGGGTTTTTTTCAAAATGATGAGGGGTTTAGATAGAGTAGATAGGGAGAAACTGTTTCCACTGGCAGGAGGGCCGGTAACCAGAGGGCAGAGATTTAAGATAATTGGCAAAAGAACCAGGGGGTTAACGAGGAGAATTTATTTTAGCGAGTTGTTATGATCTGGAATGCACTGCCTGAAAGGGTGATGGAAGCAGATTCAATAATAACTTTAAAAAGGGAATTGGATAAATACTTGAAGGGAAAAAAATTGCTGGGCAATGGGGAAAGAGCAGGGGAGTGGGACTAATTAGATAGCTCTTTCACAGTACTAGCACAGACACGATGGGCCAAATGGCCTCCTTCAGTTCTGTATGATTCGATGAATTCCAAATTTTGTAAATATGGAGAGCGATTCTGCAATTCAATATTTCCAGTTGGAAGCAGAGCTCACAGGGAGTGTGACCTGTGAAATCGTGGACACACAGCCCTTGACGTTCCAAAACGTATCGAATCCTGCGATCATTGAATCTCGGAACCGCCCCTACGACCTGTTACTTTAGTTCGTATGTTGCTTCAGCAGACAAAAGCAAAAACGTTAAAAAGGTTTTGCCAATGGAAATAAAGGTTTGTCTTTTCACCCCGTTCCGAGTTAAAAAGAAAGAAGGAAAGAAGGAGAGAAAGAACTTGCAGTTCAGGACATCCCAAATCACTTAACTGCCAAAGAAGTACTTTTTTGAAGTGTAATCACTGTTGTAATGTAGGAAACGCAGCAGCCAATTTGCATGCAGCAAGGTCCCACAAACTAGCAATGTGATAATGACCAGATAATCTGTTTTATGTGTTGGTTGAGGGATAAATATTGGCCAGGACACTGGGGAGAACTCCCCTGCTCTTCTTCGAATAATGCCTTGGGATCTTTAATGTCCACCTGAGAGGGCAGACAGGGCCTTGGTTTAATGTCTCATCCGAAAGACTGAATGCATTTTCCGCACAAATATTTTATTTGAATGTTACTTGGAAGAACATCTAAATGACGTCTCAAATTCTGTTATAATTTCTGACTCTAAATGTATTTCTTCACAGTCTTCCTTTAGCCCACTGCTGTACATGTGACATAGGACCATCGGAACAGGAGGAGGCCATTTAGCCCCTCAAGCCTGTTCCGCCATTCAATGAGATCATGGCTGATCTGTGACCTAACTCCATAAACATTGAGTTCAGCACTTCTTTTATTATTCTGCTGGAAATAGTTTTGCTTCTACATAAACTCAGGCTCAGAAGAAGGGAGGTAAACAATTCATAGAACCGTACAGCATAGAAGGAGGCCATTCGGCCCCATTGAGCCTGTGCCAGCTCTTTGAAAGAGTAATCCAATTCATCCCACTCCCCCTGCTCTTTCACATAACCCTGCAAATTGTTACCTTTTCAAGTGTATATCCAATTCCCTTTTGAAATTGAACTACTTCAAACAGAATGTACAGACTTACCTATATGAAAGTAAACTGACAGTCAACTGGGTTTTAAAGGGCAGATCCCTGACTTGAGGAAATGGCATCTCAAGTGAATCTTGATATAGTCGCTGGGAATTTCCTCAGGGTCGTTCTTCCAATCGGCAGCCGTAACTGCAGCATTAGATCGGCGCACACCCTGTTTACGGAGAATCTCCCCGAGGATATTGCTGGCAAGTATACCTAGACTCCCAAGAAGCCTTTAAAGTTCCACATCAAGGGTGGCCACATAACCTTAAGTCAGTGGGTATTCTAAGTAAGTCGGAGATGGATAAAGAATTGGCTGAAAGGCAAAAGCAGTGGATATAGTTTGGGAAGTTATATTTGAGGGGGTAGGTGTAGCGAGAGAAGTGACCTAGGGATTGTGCTGGGATCCCTAGCATTGCTGATCTTTACATCTGACCTGGATTCTGTCATGAGTATGCCATAGTCTTTGCAGGAACTTTTAGTTTTTGCTACAGTCAGATAGGTTCTGTTCTTTTCCAGATTTCTGTCATGTAATTTACTGTGCACTTTATTGTGTTGTTTGGTATCAAGACATGGATCAACACATGGTGAGGACCTGCTTCTGACAACTAGGGTGAAAGGCCATACATCATGTACAATCCAATAAGGTACTAGCCACTCAGAAAACTTTTTCAGAGCTGGAAAGAATTTGCACTGTTACTCATTGTACTGTATCCATTTTTATAATATCTGTAATCATATTGTATGAATATTTATAAGCATTCCTTCATTTCAGTAAACCTTAAAGGGGCTAATTTTCAACTTTGCCGCCCGGGCGGTAACCTAGCAGAACGGATTGTCCACCTGTTGTATACCCGTCTGATTTTCATCCCGTTGATCTGCTCCACCAGGTTATGGCCTGGGCGGCAAAGTTGAAAATGAGTCTCAATGGTTTGTATCAATGGTTTAGAGGCTGTTCCCTAACAATCAGTATCTGCTGATGTGCCAATTAGTACAACCAGTTAGGTCCACACTGGATAAGTCAGACAAGTCTGTAAGATGGAGTCTATAAATTGACAGAAATTGCTGAATGTAAACTTAGGAACATAGGAACATAGGAACAGGAGTAGGCCATTCAGCCCCTCGTGCCTGCTCTGCCATTTGATAAGATCATGGGTGATCTGTGATCTAGCTCCATATACCTGCCTTTGGCCCATATCCCATAATACCTTTGGTTGCCAAAAAGCTATCTATCTCACATTTAAATTTAGCAATTGAGCTATTATCAATTGCCGTTTGCAGAAGAGAGTTCCAAACTTCTACCACCCTTTGTGTGTAGAAATGTTTTCTAATCTTGCTCCTGAAAGGTCTGGCTCTAATTTTTAGACTGTGCCCCCTACTCCTAGAATCCCCAACCAGTGGAAATAGTTTCTCTCTATCCACCCTATCTGTTCCCCTTAATATCTTATACACTTCAATCAGATCACCCCTTAACCTTCTAAACTCTAGAGAATACAACCCCAATTTGTGCAATCTCGCCTCGTAACTTAACCCTTGAAGTCCGGGTATCATTCTAGTAAACCTACGCTGCACTCCCTCCAAGGCCAATATGTCCTTCCAAAGGTGCAGTGCCCAGAACTGCTCACAGTACTCCAGACGTGGATCAAAGGCGAGTGAACCTCAACTCCAGCAAGTAGTCAATAGAGAGGAGGAGAAGGAGCAGAGAAAATTCGAAGAAAACAGGGTTGGGGGGTGGGGGGGGAGGAAATAAACATTTTAAAATATAAAATAAAGTGCACAGTCAAATTCCATAGTGGTCCATGTGATTTGCATGATGTGAGTCAGCTCCAGGTGTTGCAAATGCCTCTAGTTGGAAGCTTGCCTGTTTTTGAGGCAGAAAATAGCATCTAGCTGCAAACATCTGCAGAAGAGCTTTTCACACTGACCACAAAGATCTGCTGCATGGAATATCTGAGAGATCGGCTGAAGGTCAGGTAGGGCCCAGGTTTGCCGATGGAGAAGCGGAAGTGCTCCTGTAACAGGTTAAGGAAGGAGGCCTCTTTAGAGTGGAGAGATGGAGTGCCCAATCAGTGCAGCTCAGAGCCAGTGAAGGGAGATGGCATTACCCATCCATTATTCTATTATCCCACGCACTGTCAGTCCAGGAAGAAGGTTAATGACCTTACCAGGTCAGGCAAGGTAAAAGGAATCAGCCATAACTTCTAACAATGCACTGTACTCCATTAAAGTGCTTGAAAAACTTACAATCAGTGCCTGAGGTAGCATGGTGCCCTATACACCCCCAGCCTTCACATGCAAGTGTTTTTTCACTCACATTTTGACATGCATTCATCCCACAGAACCCTCTGTACAGGCTCTATACAACTGAAGCATCACTTCCTCACTTTTGTATTTCAGCCTCCTTGAGATAAAGGCCAACATTTCATTAGCCTTTTTCATTACTTTTTGTACCTGTGCTCTAACTTTTCGTGATTTGTGGGCCTGGACACCCAAATTCCCTTTGCTCCTTCACAGCTCCTGGTCTCTCACCATTAAGATTCAACGTACTATCTTTTAAACATTTGATTAACTTGATCAATCTTCCATTAGACTCTACCCGACCCTGGCTTTGTATTCCTCTGAACAGGAAGAGGCACTTTGGAAGCTACCAGTTAGTATTGTGCAATTATGTTTTTTATAGCAAAGATATATTCTGAACTGGTTGTTACCTTCTTATGGGTGTGTGGTACATGCAAAGCACAAAAGGTTCTGAGCCATAAATTGCTGCATAAATTACTAACTTATTACCGTTAACAAGGCTTCAGTAATCAGCTATTGTATTTCACTCCAGATAAATGAATATAGGATTCAAGCATGAAATTAAAATCTACTAAATTATATTCCTTCTATTTCACAGAATATATGATCCACATATAATGACTGAGGGATAAAAAGACTGCACTATTTGTTTTCATATAATTATAGAATCATAGAATCATAGAAGTTTACAACATGGAAACAGGCCCTTCGGCCCAACATGTCCATGACGCCCAGTTTATACCACTAAGCTAGTCCCAATTGCCTGCACTTGGCCCATATCCCTCTATACCCATCTTACCCATGTAACTGTCCAAATGCTTTGTAAAAGACAAAATTGAACCCGCCTCTACTACTGCCTCTGGCAGCTCGTTCCAGACACTCACCACCCTTTGAGTGAAAAAATTGCCCCTCTGGACCCTTTTGTATCTCTCCCCACTCACCTTAAATCTATGCCCCCTCGTTATAGACTCCCCTACCTTTGGGAAAAGATTTTGACTATCTACCTTATCTATGCCCCTCATTATTTTATAGACTTCTATAAGATCACTCCGAAACCTCTTACTCTCCAGGGAAAAAAGTCTCAGTCTATCTAACCTCTCCCTATAAGTCAAACCATCAAGTCCCAGTAGCATCCTAGTAAATCTTTTCTGCACTCTTTCTAGTTTAATAATATCCTTTCTATAATAGGGTGACCAGAACTGTACACAGTATTCCAAGTGTGGCCTTACTAATGTCTTGTACAACTTCAACAAGACATCCCAACTCCTGTATTCAATGTTCTGACCAATGAAACCAAGCATGCTGAATGCCTTCTTCACCACCCTATCCACCTGTGACTCCACTTTCAAGGAGCTATGAACCTGTATTCCTAGATCTCTTTGTTCTATAACTCTCCCCAACGCCCTACCATTAACGGAGTAGGTCCTGGCCCGATTCGATCTACCAAAATGCATCACCTCACATTTATCTAAATTAAACTCCATCTGCCATTCATCGGCCCACTGGCCCAATTTATCAAGATCCCATTGCAATCCTAGATAACCTTCTTCACTGTCCACAATGCCACTAATCTTGGTGTCATCTGCAAACTTACTAACCATGCCTCCTAAATTCTCATCCAAATCATTAATATAAATAACAAATAACAGCTGACCCAGCACCGATCCCTGAGGCACACCGCTGGTCACAGGCCTCCAGTTTGAAAAACAACCCTCTACAACCACCCTCTGTCTTCTGTCGTCAATCCAATTTTGTATCCAATTGGCTACCTCACCTTGGATCCCGTGAGATTTAACCTTATGTAACAACCTACCATGCGGTACCTTGTCAAAGGCTTTGCTAAAGTCCATGTAGACCACGTCTACTGCACAGCCCTCATCTATCTTCTTGGTTACCCCTTCAAAAAACTCAATCAAATTCGTGAGACATGATTTTCCTCTCACAAAACCATGCTGACTGTTCCTAATCAGTCCCTGCCTCTCCAAATGCCTGTAGATCCTATCTCTCAGAATACCCTCTAACAACTTACCCACTACAGATGTCAGGCTCACCGGTCTGTAGTTCCCAGGCTTTTCCCTGCCGCCCTTCTTAAACAAAGGCACAACATTTGCTACCCTCCAATCTGCAGGCACCTCACCTGTAGCTGTCGATGATTCAAATATCTCTGCTAGGGGACCCGCAATTTCCTCCCTAACCTCCCATAATGTCCTGGGATACATTTCATCAGGTCCCAGAGGTTTATCTACCTTGATGCGCGTTAAGACTTCCAGCGCCTCCCTCTCTGTAATATGTACACTCCTCAAGACATCACTATTTATTTCCCCAAGTTCCCTAACATCCATGCCTTTCTCAACCGTAAATACCGATGTCAAATATTCATTTAGGATCTCACCCATCTCTTGTGGTTCCGCACATAGATGACCTTGTTGATCCTTAAGAGGCCCTACTCTCTCCCTAGTTACTCTTTGCATCACCGGGGAGGGGGGGGGAAGATAGATATTGTTGAGGAAGGCCATTACAAGATCGTAAGGTAGGTATGGAAGAGGAAAGCCATTAGGCAAATGTTAGCTTACCCATCTAGAAACAAAAACATTAGTCCATTCTCCGGGGGCATTAAACATAGTTAGTCAGAATCAAGTGTTGTCCAGGTCAAATGGGATTGGAGGGCAAAGAATAATTGGGCCAGGTGCACAGATGTAATTGGTCCCCATTTTAAAGCCAAGGGGGCAGAAATTCGGGTGTGCTGATTTTTGGGTGTGGGGTGGGGGTGGGGTGGCCGGGGGGACGCACAGTATAAATTCCATGCACCTGAATGGTGAGGCCCAACATTGGTCTTCAAGCAACATTTCAATGATGCTGGCGTGGCACGAAGACTTAGCCAAGCATCGCTGCAGTGTGCAGGTAAGTGAGGGCCAAAGGTCCGGAGGTAGGAGGCCAGAGAGGAAGATTGGAGACCGGGTTGGGAAATAGGCCAGGGAGGGGGATTGAAGGCCTGGGGGGAGATAGGCCAGGGAGGGGGATCAGAGTCGGGGGAAGGGGGGGGAAGATAGGCCAGGGAGGTGAATCAGTGGGCGTGGGTTGGGAGATCGGCCAGGGAGGGGGATCCGAGTCGGGGTGGCGGGGGGGAAGATAGGCCAGGGAGGTGAATCAGAGGGCATGGGTCGGAAGATAGGCCATGGAGGGGGATCAGAGGCCGGGGGGGGGGTGGATATGAAACTGAGGAGGGGGATCAGAGGCCGTGGGTCGAGAGATCAGAGGCAATGGGTTAGGAGGTTTGGCGGCGACTGGGGAGGGGAGAGCGGTGGACCGTGGTCTTTAAATGTGGAGCCGAAAGGAGTACTCCTGCCCCTCCGGGCTCCACATTCAGGAAAGTAAATTTCAAAAACTTACCTTTTTAGTAGCAGGCGGTCCCCAGTGCAGACGGTACTGGTGCCAACTGCCTCTAAGCAAACCAATGTTGCAGTGGGAGCCTCACACAAGCATTTGGCCCCTTATTTGCACATGTAAAGGGGATAACGCTTGTTTCAGAAGTGGGCACTGGATGACAATTTTGTTCCTTCACCAATATGGCGGACGGTGCACTTCCATCTGGGAATGTGCGCGTGTTTCCTGCCCGCCATTTTAGGGGCTTAGTGCCGGTTAGCGCCCGAAAAACAGGCATTGGGCAGCCAAATTTATAGGCCAGAGAATTGGTGCTTATTTTTACACAATACTTTGATTTTATATTATTATTTATAGTTAAATGGTAACATTTATGACAATTTGGAATACGAAGAAGTATAATTGGTTGGAACATTTGAGCAGTACAGTAATAGGAGCTGGGAGACGCTGAACTGAGGAGCTGCAGCATCACCACTGGTGAGAGGGTATATTTACAATGTGGCATGTTTATGGAGACCGGGGGGGAAAAAAATTGGATAAGGCCTATTATTGGGCATGGGTAGTGCGATCTGCTATTAACCTGCGTCCAATGGCCCCTGCGCAGGCAGGACAAGAACTTCATCCAGCTTCAGTACTCACCTTCAAGCAGCGTTGAAATTTCGGCCTTACACGTCAATTCGAGTAAATGCACACTTTTCACCAGCAGGGGCAGCCTCCAACCTCTTAAAGGGAGGATGTCTCTTAAAATCTCTTAAAGGTAGCCGGTACCTGTTATTTGCTAAAAATAACAGTCTGCTGCCTGTACAGAGTCTGAACGGAGATTAGACATCACACACGTAAAACACAGATGCTGGTCCCGTCCCTATGTCTACAAATTGATGAGTTATGTTAAAACTTTGAATAAAGGTTGCACACTACTAAATCCCACATCCTCCAATCTGCATGACAGACCTCACTTATCTGCCGATCTGAGTTTCACCAGGCCTGCGAGAGTGTGTACACCAAGGTTCTCTGCTGACTCACTAGAAGCCTTCGTGCAAGAGTTGGACAGAAGGAGGGATATCCTATATCCACGGGGGACCGGGGGTCGGGGGGAGGCAAGAGGCCCTCCAGGCATATGCCCAAAAGGCAGTGGGAGGCAGCGGGGGACGAAGTCAATGCCAGGCGCACAGCATCGTGAACATGGATACAGTGCAGAAAGAAGTTTAATGCTTTGACGCGAGTGGTCAAGGTGAGTGAGGGTAACTGTCAAGTGGCGTCTCCTACCAACTGTACCACGAGCCGCATCCACTGCCCCACCCACTACACCTCCCCATCATCCACCTACCAACAAACTCTTTCCATCAGTACTCAACTCTTCCAATCGGATGCTTCCTCTCACCCTTATAAACGACCACTGTTGCAAGCCTCCCACCCACAACTCACAGGCCACACACACTGGCAGCTATTCAACCTGACAGGCATATCACCCAGATACCCGTCCTGCTTTCTCGCAGGAGAAGGTGGCACATAACAGGAGGCAGCAAGTGGCAGTGACATTTAGCCCCTCGAGCCTGTTCCGCCATTCAATGAGATCATGGTGGACCTGTGACCTAACTCCATATACCTGCCCTAGCCCCATATCCCTTAATACCTTTGGTTCACAGAAATCTATCAATCTTAGATTTAGAATTCACAATTGAGCTAGCATCAGCTACCGTTTGCAGACGAGTGTTCCAAACGTCTCCCACACTTTGCGTGTAGAAGCAATTTCTAACTTCACTCCTGCACGTCCTGGCTCTAAATATTAGACTATGTCCCCGCGTCCTAGTATTCAAGTATAGGAGACCTCCAAAAACAGTTACAACTGCATCGACAGCCAGAAGCAATAATCCAGCCACTAACTCGTAAATCCTGCGTGGTCCCTCTAACTAGCGCTAGTGGGGGGTCCTCCAGGCACTCTAAGACATGTTCAGATAGTCAGGTGGTTAAGACTGTGCGTTGAGTAGAGCGTTAAGTCCCAAAATGGTGTCTATCACTTTAAATCAGCGTTGCACACTGATTCTATCCATTTTCTCCTTACTTTACAAGCTGCTGCCGTTCGGTTTTTGCACATGCGCTAATATCTATAGCAAGATGGCGTCCGGCGCACGTCATGCTGGAAGTGTGCTTGTGCAGCCAAGACGCCATCTTGGCACTTCGGCGTCGCGCCAAAACAATGGCCGCTACACGGCCCAATTTCTAGCCCACCGTTTCTATTATAGATAGGGACAGTGGAATTTACAATGGAGGAAAGATGTCAAGAAGCACAGGGAGATGTAAGATTTTTAATATGGTATTGAATGGCTAAGAGCCTGGTTGTTGGGGGGGAGGGGGGAAGGTAAAAGGTGACACGCAGTCTCTATTTAAAATCTGCCTTGAATTTCACGTTGTGCCTCACGTGGTTCATATTATTTTGACTGCTCTTCTGATCCACGATCTCAATGAGCCAGCGCTGGTATTGGGCATGGCTGCCTGTCCTACCTGGTACTTTTCACCTGCAGCTGTGTTAAGTACAGCATTTTTAAATCAAGTCTGTGCTTGCGAGCATCAAGAAACTTTGTAACCCCAACAAAAAGGGACTAAGATCTCCAATCTGCCAACGAAGCTTATCTCACTGAGCTGGTACCACAAATAGTGGCACAGCAATCGGTTGGTCAGATTTATTCTTCATGCCAAAACCAAGGCCACACTGGTTGAAGAAAATCTTCTCTTCTCCCTGAAGGGGTAACTTTCTCGGGTCATTTTAACCTGACCCGCCCGGCGGGCGACTGACGGGATCAGATCTGCCGCCCGTTTTACACCCCCCTCGATTTGACTTTTTATTGAAGTCAAGGGAAAGTCAAACCAGGCAGGATGTAAAACCTTGGAGGGAGTGCAGCGTAGGTTTACTAGAATGATACCCGGACTTCAAGGGTTAAGTTACGAGGAGAGATTGCACAAATTGGGGTTGTATTCTCTAGAGTTTAGAAGGTTAAGGGGTGATCTGATCGAAGTTTATAAGATATTAAGGGGAACGGATAGGGTGGATAGAGAGAAACTATTTCCGCTGGTTGGGGATTCTAGGAGTAGGGGGCACAGTCTAAAAATTAGAGCCAGACCTTTCAGGAGTGAGATTAGAAAACATTCCTACACACAAAGGGTGGTAGAAGTTTGGAACTCTCTTCCGCAAACAGCAATTGATACTAGCTCAATTGCTAATTTTAAATCTGAGATAGATAGCTTTTTGGCAACCAAAGGTATTAAGGGATATGGGCCAAAGGCAGGTATATGGAGTTAGATCACAGATCAGCCATGATCTTATCAAATGGCGGAGCAGGCACGAGGGGCTGAATGGCCTACTCCTGTTCCTATGTTCCTTTGTTCTTATGTTCCATTAGTCTCCTGCGCAGCGGGTTAGGTTAAAATTACCACCACCCCCAGTGACTTTGTGCTTCTTGCGAGGGAACCTCCAGTTGCCCACTGGCTATCGTTTTTTTGACCCTCTAACGTAACATTTGGAAAAACTGTGAGCAGCACATGATTGGAATTTCCGACATGTGCTGTGGACAGCGAGGCTTCCTACTGATCACGTATCAAAGTCAGAACACTACCCCAGTTCCAGATTATTAAAAACCCTGACACTCCACCTGCAACACAAGTTCCAGTCGAGGTTTAAATACTTCCACATAACAATCGATGCTCTTGCTACATTTGCGGATACAGCAGGCGTCTCCTGTGAACGTTTGCTTTGGTCACTGATGCTGAACAGAGGAAGAAGGAGAATATGGAAGAGGGTTTATCCTTCCTGTCGGATTTACAGGCTCAGACCAATCTATCTGGCCATGACAGAGCAGCAGAGTCTGAATTAGTTCCAACTGAGCGGTAAGTTTCTTACTGACATTTCTTACATCTTAAATGTTGAGCTGTAATCACTCACATTTGTAGCAACTGCATTACTTGTAGACGGGAAGGTAATTGTAGCTATGAATGCTCATGCCATAGGCTTCTTCTAGGAGTCAGACAATGATTACATTGACATATTGCAGTTATTATTTTTACTCAGCGAGTTGTTGTGATCTGGAATGCACTGCCTGAAAGGGAGGTGGAAGCAGATTCAATAATAACATTCAAAAGGGAATTGGATAAATACTTGGAGAGGAAACATTTGCAGGACTATGGGGAAAGAGCAGGGGGAGTGGGACTAATTGGATAGCTCTTTCAGAGAGCTGGCACAGGCACGATGGGCCAAATAACCTCCTTCAGTGCTGTATGATTCTATGATTCAATGATTCAGCAATGTCTAACTGTGAACAGGAGGCTGTGAGAATTCTGGGATCAGTAGCTCACCAAATATTTATCAAGGCCACAAGAAAAGACCTTACCGCTCCTCGTCAAGGAACCACTTGGGTTTTCACTCCAAGCCTATGCCTAGGAGTGAATAATGCCTAGATTTGGCACACCCAACTGTCTTGTATCAATAAGTTTGGATTATGTTAGCGTTTACTGTCTCCATCTCCGATTGGGATGCACACAAACTGCTGACTGAATCTTGCTTTGTTTATATAAACCTTCATGGTGTTAATTAGCTCTTTGATTTCCCAGCATTCATTCTAACTATTGACTCCATTTTGAGGACACTTTTGAGCTGAAACTCCGTTTTGAGGGCACATTTAAGGAGGTCTCCAGGGCATTGTGCCCACTCTGCCACACATGCATCCATGTAGAATTCCACATTTGTCAATTTGCCAAAATCTGAGCAGTATATAGCAGCATTTTCTTGCTGAATCATCCAAGAAGAAGACAGATGAGTCATGAATTAACAATTAACTTCAGGATCATGATTAGCAACACCTAAACTTTAACACTGAGAATGTCGCTAATTAATAAATAGGGATAACTAACAAAATGAATACCAGAGGTTTCAGGTGTATCACAGTAATTCAGCATTTACTGGATTGCTGATTATCAATTTATATTTGAGATCGGTGTCTGAGATTGATATAAATTGGTGAGATTAATTTAAAATAGTTATCAGCATTAACTAGCCAGTCTATTGAATAGATTAGCATCTATGTGCTGGTGGTTAGCAATATGTCCAGAACCTATACAACCTCATCTTCGTGAGCTGCATGGTTGAGCCTGTGTCTTGTCTTCCTCTGGAACGATGGTGTTGGTTTCTGGGACCTCTTTCTACAGAGATGTTATCTGCTCCTCTTGTATCCTCTGCTCCTGCATAAACCCAACTTATGCACTGGTAACTATATCCAGACTAGTTGGCTTAAATCTCACCCTCGTTGACCTCAGGAAAACTTATACATCTAAATGACACGCGAATGTATGTCTGTAACTGACTAATGTAGCCGTACAATATGACTTCTGTAACCTTTCTCTCTCTCTCTCTGGCCTCTTGCTCAGCCCCGATTTTCATCACTCCATCATTGGCGGCTGTGCCTTCAGCTGCCTCGGCCCTAAGCTCTGGAATTCCCTCCCTAAATCTCTCCGCCTCTCTCTGCCCCTTTGAGACGCTCCTTAAAACCTACCTTTTTGACCATGCTTTTGGTCACCTGTCCTAATACCTCCTTATGTGGCTCGGTGTCAAATTTTGTCTGATAATCACTCCTGTGAAGCCTTGGTACATTTTACTACGTTAAAGGCGCTATATAAATGCAAGTTGTTGTTAGAGATACACTTTTCCTTTTACAGAGACACCCTAATTAAAAATGCTAGATAAAGACCACTAAATAAACAATAAAGAACCAAATCACAATCACAGGCGAGAAGCGAAGAAACCTTAGAAGAATGTCAAAACACCCTCTTATATACCCTCCATTTTCAAATCAAACCTCTTTCCATTCAACTGACCAACCTGAGTGACACGTGCCAAAAGAATTCATCTCTTTTGGATCACTTCACTCACCTCTTCTCTTCACTTCACTTCAAACAGCCACATACAGTCCCCTGAAACCCTCCACGTTAATGAAGCGTCAGTACCTATACCCGGTCAAACTTTTACTCCCTGACTCCTCAATCTATCTCTAACAAAAAAGGTCTCAGACACTGGGGAGTCAGCGGGGTAGATCTTTGAATTTGTGCAATCGTGTAAAACTGGCAGCACCAATGGAATCGGGAGAGATGTAAAACGGGCTGCCGATTCGCTATCACCTGTTTTATACAATCGCTCAAAGTCAAAACCCACCCCATTAACTCCCCAAGAGGAGAGCTACCTACAAGCTCCAAAGCCAGAAGCACGGAGGCAGTCGGGGAGGATTAGATGAAGGGTTTTCCACAAGCTCAGGACCAGTTCCGCCCTCTGTTTATTATTCTTTCTGCACTAGTCACTCATCCATTCACTGACACTGCACCCCGACGACATAACACAAAAGCCTAGACTTTTCGATTGGGATCGCCAGATCTGCACTCCATTCTGATTAGAAAAAAATGGGTGGAAATCCATAATCCTTGATCTCTGCCCACTTCTTGCCATGTACAATCTCCTGTGGGTGGAGAAGGCCAATGTTGGAAGTGCTGCTTCAAACAGACAGAATCATCATTCAAATATTAATTTGGACATAGAGATACCCTGCGCACCATTTTTCGATGGTAGGACAGACAAGACGTCCATTCACAATCACACCCATGTAAAATGGCCATCCAGGGTTACTGGATAAAGGTGAGGATGTAGAAGATCATGGAAAGGACAGTGTAATGTCAAGGAAAGTATACATCAGCCATTCTTAATGACTCTTCTTCCTGTTTTGTATTTTGTACTTGTACCAGTACTTGGTTATTCATGAGCTTTGGGCCAATTGCTCTCTTTTTTTTTTGCCTAGCACTTTACTGCCATCACTGGGTTTCCCAATGGGAATCCCATTGAAAGAAAAGAAGCACCAGTGAAAGGAGTCAATGGAAATAAAAATCAGGAATGGATGTAAAATGGGATACTGACTCGCCAACACCCATTTTACACAGTCACACAAGGTCAAAATGACCCCCGCTCTGTTGTGCCAATTTCACTCATGATTGGAACTCCAAGTAAATGTGTCAACAATCATCGCAATAAATGAGAGTAAGGGTTTTCTGTATAAAGGGTTGGGTTGGTCTGATAGGTCTGACTCAATGAAGCCATTAGATGCAGCGAATTACTGTCAGCGCTGTACACTGCGCATCTCTGCTTATTTTGCCTGCCTACCATAAACAGGAAGATCATTGTTTGCAACATTTGCACGTGGTTTTCAATCGGTCGGTGTTTTGTACGGTTTAAGGCTCCAGCTCAGCTGTAGGCGATGGCCAGCGAATTGATTTATCGTTTACAAGTGATCCTCAATACCATAAGCAAACAGCATCGAGTATTCCACACCAGTCAACGCAGATTTAAATAGAAGCATCTCGCAGAGAATCATTGCGATGTCCACACGCATCCTGAATAGCCAGGTGGCTCCAGGGAATTGGATTCGAATGAAAGGTACAATAACACATGCCTATAGCTAGAGAAGCTGTGCTTATCTGAATCACTCTCATCCGCTACAGAAAATCTTTAATTTGATGTACAAGGTGTTCAAGGTCACTGCACAGAATCTCAGAGCAAATATTGATCTATCTGCTACTTTTTTCCAAAACTTGCTTACTCCCTTGTTTCTCAGTAGTGAGCTGGTGAGGGATATCTGGACCCAGGTCAGCTTTCAGTACTGACTGAATACTGTACACACACTGTAACACTGCACTGAATAAAGTAAAACCACAGCAGCAACAAAACAGAACAAATCAGTGGGCCAGAATTTGCTGTCAAAATAACGGTGAGGCTAATGGCGTCGCCTTTATTTATGCGCAAATGCCACAGCAACTTTAAGCGAGGGACAGATGCGCGGGTAAATGCGGAAATCCAAAAGTTGCTTCACAAAAAAGGCATCTCGCTGGCTGCCTCACCATTGAAATACACGGAACGGCGTGAAGTTGCTGTATTTTTTTTTATTAGTTCATGGGATGTGGGCGTTGCTGGCAAGGCCGGCATTTATTGCCCATCCCTAATTGCCCTTGAGAAGGTGGTGGTGAGCCGCCTTCTTGAACTGCTGCAGTCCGTGTGGTGAAGGTTCTCCCACAGTGCTGTTAGGAAGGGAGTTCCAGGATTTTGACCCAGCGACGATGAAGGAACGGCGATATATTTCCAAGTCGGGATGGTGTGTGACTTGGAGGGGAACGTGCAGGTGGTGTTGTTCCCATGTGCCTGCTGCCCTTGTACTCCTAGGTGGTAGAGGTCGCAGGTTTGAGAGGTGCTGTCGGAGAAGCCTTGGCGAGTTGCTGCAGTGCATCCTGTGGATGGTACACACTGCAGCCATAGTGCGCCGGTGGTGAAGGGAGTGAATGTTTAGGGTGGCGGATGGGGTGCCAGATTGCGCGGTAGATACGAACTAAACTTGCCACAGAAAGTTAAGTCTTGTTATTTCAGTCTAGGTACCCTTTTAACGATACAAGTATTGGGCCACAAATTACTCACCCGAGGACGTCATATTACAACGGCCTCCTCTCCGACCGCCGGCGAATTGATGGAGTAAGTTCACGAATGCGCACATGCGCAGTAAAACCCCAAAATCGCGAACTTGCTCCCATTGGTTCGCCAGCAGTTTGACAGTTACGAATTAAAGGGCCACCTACGCTACAATCAAACACAATCAGGAAACATTCGTAAACTTACCCATCTGCCCAACTGGAATGAGGAATACTCACGCCACCAAAACGTACGCTGGAAAATACCAGCCCTACACTATTTTTCGAAAGTGCGGTGACTGTTAATGACTGCGAAACAACAAAAAAATTAAATATTAAAAATGTGGAATGTCAAATTACTCTTATTTGAATATTTTTTGATCTTTGAAAATAATTTTAAAATTAAAAATATTTTTTAAAATGTTTTTTTAACTTTTAACACCTGCGAGTTTCAGTGAATTAAATCATTTCCTTGGCTTTTTATAATAAGGTATGTTAAGTTTCTATTTACGCTAACACAGACAGTGTCACTTTAAATGAATGAGTTTTACTTGTGGGTGGGGCTTCCGTTCTCACAGTCATTTGCTTGAGCACCAGCCCACGCTGTTCAAGACTGGGCAAATCTCGCAATTTCTTTCCAGCCTCTTAATTCAAGCAATTCGACGCCATGGATACAGAGTAAGTTAAATTCGTTCCTTTCATTCGTAGGGGCTGCTGCGGACTTTGCCACGCTGGTCGGAGCAATTTTTGGCCCATTAATTACTGCCTGTCAACCTCTCTGGCACTGAAAATGAACTATTACTAGTGTGGAGTCTCATTTCTTCAGGTTTTAATTGTTGTTGGAGATATTAAAAATTGTAAAATTATAAAATTTAAAACTTTTTTTTTTACTTTTCTTTTCTGTCTTTTTTTTCTCTCTCTCTTAATTCAATCTTTCTGTCCCTCTCTCTATTTCTCTTTCTGTACCTGATTTCACATTGAATTCACCCACTCTAATTTACAATTGCTTCTCAGTCATTGCGCTGTTTATTTCACAATCCTTCAATCTGATTGTTTAAGGAGATACCCTGCTGCTTGCCCTGTTCACTCAGGTCCCAGATGCCCTCTTTCCCTCGCTGCGCCGTTATCAGCTCGCACTTTCAGCAACTTGCGACGCAAAAAATTTAGAAACCCAAACGGGCAAGGGCAAGTCGCAATGGCAGACGCATCGGAAGTGTGATTCTGGGAAGCCGTAAAAGCACTGTGCTTACTGTGCGGGTAGTTCAGCCCACTGAAAACATAGAGGGAGGGATACTGAAGCCTAGTATTATAAATAATAATAATAAAGAGGAGTGGGAGTAGGCTCGCGTGAAGTATGAACACTGGCATAGACCAATTGGGCCGAATGGCCTGTTTCTGTGCTGTAAATTCTGTGTCAGTCAGGAAATTGCAATTTGTGCGGTAATTAGAGTTGAACTAAGGGTTAGGGTTGATTTTAGAGTTAGGGTGAATTTGTTTCAGCGAGTAAAGAAAGAAAAGAAAGAACTTGCATTTATAAAGCACCTTTCACAACCTCAGTGTAATATTTTATCTGAGAGATAGCATCTCTAATAGTGCAGTCCTCCCAGTACTGCAGTGTATTGCCAGCCTAGATCTTGTGCTCCTGTCCTGCTGTGGGAATTGAATTCCATGACTGTCTCACTGAGAAGTGCTGCTAACTAAGCCAATTAGAAAAGAAAGAAAGATTTGCATTTATTTAGCGCCTTTCACAACCTCAGGATGTCCCAAAGCGCTTTACAGCCAATGAAGTACTTTTGAAGTGTAGTCACTGTTGTAATGTAGGAAATGCAGCAGCCAATTTGCGCGCAGCAAGGTCCCACAAACAGCAATTAGTAAACGGCCAGATAATCTGTTTTAATGATGTTGGTTGAGGGATAAATATTGGCCAGGTTACACTGGGGTGAACTCCTCTGCTTTTCTTCGAAATGGTGCCACAGGATCTTTTACGTCCACCTGAGAGGGCAGACTTGATTTAAAGTCTCATCCAAAAGACTACACAGCTAACAATGCAGCACCCTCTTGGTACTGCACTAGAGTGTCAGCCTAGCTCATGCCTCTGGAGTGGGACTCGAACCCACACCTAGAAAAGTCCTCGGTTCAATCCATGATCTGCACGGATTTAACCAATATCAGCTGTGATGGTTGCAGCGCTGCTACAAGTGGCCCTAATGTTGGGGAAGGGGAAAATCAGTTAGCGATTCTGCTTCTTTGTGTGGACATTGGGTGCAGATTGGATTGGAGCCCGATGTGATACTATCCACAATCGAATGGCCTGCCAATCCATGTAGTCTAAGCTTGCACACAAAGAACGGGTGCTTAAGTGAGGTTCTGAAGGGGAGAAGGTGGGGGTGGGCTTTGTCCGGTGCTGGGCAGGGAGTCAAAGCTTTAAAAAGAAGAGGATGAGAGGGGTGAAAATTGGTGGAAAGAAGAGAGTAAAAAAAAACGAAGCAAAGAAATTGGATGTTTCGCTCAACAATCTCTTCATTTCATAGGGTAGAAGGAGGTCTGTTCTGAATAACAGATGCCTCTTTACTACATAGTGAGATGAGTCTGACTTCGCAGGAATTTTTACAATGAATTTTACAGATATTGTGACCCTGGAAGGTCCCACTGTTCCTAATTATTATCACTGAATGGAGCTCTTTTCAGCATTACTGCACCATTACCAGAAATATAACAGGATCACAATGCAGTTTGTGCTACGAAATGTTCTGTGATTCTCTACCTTTTATTAACACTCTTTTATACTATCCATTGTTAGAAATTTATGGAAAATCGTTTTACAAAGGCTATACAAAAGAAGAGATATGCAGAAAATATCTTACAAGGGCTCAAGGAGTTAATTTAGTGGTCGCTTTGCTGATTCGCTGCCTCAGAAATCTTGGCATGCGTTTCAGTTCTGTATTGTGAATGAATGAATTAATCTTTAGCTCTGTAATGGTTCTATGAAAGCAAATGTATTTGGCTAATTTTCAGACACCTCTTTATTTTTTTCTTATCAATTCTCTCTCTCCCCTCCCAAGGTAATACTGGAGCAGAATTTCCTCCTTAGTGCTTGGGTGTTAAGCAATGGTTGAACAGAGCGCGTAGGTGGGGAGGATCGAATGCGCATAATGGCGTCCATCATGATTTTCTGTTTTTCCCTCTATGCACTCAGTGCAGGAGATGCCTTATGCCAAAGTGCTAAACAGCAAAAACTGGCTCAGTGACTCCTTACTGCAGGACAGATTGTTTTTGGGTGAGCCCTGATAGTGAGCAGGCTATTCGACTATATGGGGCATCACAGCTGATCCAGATCTCATCCTCAGGCGACTTCCGCATATGCGCACTTCCATCATTGCAATCAGGGGTGGGAACTCTGGCTGATTTATTCCCCCAATACCACCCCCCACCCCCCACCCACAATCCAGGTACGCTGACACTAAAGGGGGAATTTTAAGTCTCAGGCGGGAAGCCAGCGGGATGTGCGGGGAGGGCCCAGAAGCTGCAGTGCAAGGCCCAGTAACATTCTGCCGGCTGGCTCCAATGGCCAAAATGGGCATCCAGAGGAAGCTGGTCGGCTTTTGGACCGACGAAGATTGGGCAGCCTGGAAGCCATCAGGCCAGCAATCAGGGAAGTTGCAAGGGGGAGGGTTTGAGAAGGTTACAAAGGTTGGGCAGAGAGGGGAGGGGGTCCCCGGGTGGCAGCGGGCACAAAGCATTCTTTTGCGGGGCCAGGAGGACCAAACCCCTCTGGGCCGCATAAAGATAGGTTTTACACTTACCTTACAAGGGCCTCCACCGGGTGTCCATCAGGTATTACTGAGTGAGCATCTATGGTGGATAGAGCTGGGTAGCCATTGTGCAAAGCTCCTGAAGTAGAGCCCCCTACTTAACCAGAACGCATTACGTTGTTTTAAGAGAGTGAGAGTTGCGCTGGTGGTCAGGGTGAGCAAGGAAGAAATGTGAACATGTGTTACCTTACTTGCCCTGATCAGATCATTGAACTTCTTGCAGTACTGGTCTGCAGCTGTGGGGGCGAGAGAATTGGCGCACGGTGCCAGTGCCACTTCCCTCCAATTCGAAAGAGTATCATTCCTGGCAGGCTCACACCCAGGAGTCTGTGGCTGCTTATCTCAACTTCCTCTAGAGGGCCTTGGCGGTTTGTGTCAGAAAACTTCCCTGTTCTTTTTCTGTGCCCGGATGCTATGCGCTACTGCCATGTTTGGCTGCTTGTTCCAAGGGTTCCTATTGTAAACATTCTGGAAAAGTGTGAAAAAAAGATTGATGAGGTTATGTGAGAGTGAAGTGAGAGAGCCAAACACTGGTCTTTCCTTATCTGGTTGTCCCCAAGTCTATGGCTGAAGTGTGCAGGCTGAACGGACTTATTAATGGCTGCACTTACAGTTTCCATGCACTCCAGCTAATTACAGCCATTTCTCACAGGATTTACGCCAATCGCTACTCCAAATGATACACAAATGGGGTAATCCAGGAAACGGTCATGCAAGTGCCTCTCCTGACCACCGGTGGATGCAAATCTTTTCCCATTGGCACAACAGCAATTCAACTCACCTTGTGCAAATTCTGGGCCTGTCACTTTTAGAAAAGTGTCTCACCTTGCCTGCTGTGGTCAGGTCATTGAACTTTTTGCAGCACTGGTCTGCACATCTGAGGGGTAAGAGAGTTGGAACTCAGCGCTGGTGGCCACCTCCGTCCGCATGGCACAGGTGACCGTATTGGCAGGTTTCCTGCCACCAACAACCGTCAGTCTCTATGCTCTGAGGGAGCCTGCGTGGCTGGTTTAGGTTGAGTGATGTGGACCGATTCTCTCCAATTCTCACTACCGGCGAAAAGCCTCGCTTGCTGGCCATGCATCATAGGAAATTCCGTAGGCGCATTGCCCACGATTTTCCATCCATGCGTGGCCAATGGGTGGGGCTTCTACTGGCACCACAGTCTCAGAACATCAATCCCAGGAGATATTGAGGGTGGGTCCAGTCTATGAATGAGGGCTGTCCTACACAGTAAATAATGTAACTTTCTTGTGCATTGGCTACCTTGCACCACGGTAGCCTAGCGGTTATGGCATGATGCTAACAACCCACTGTTTGGGAATTCAAATCCCACCATGGCACGTTGTGGAATTGAATTCAATAAATTTGGTAATTTGTGGGCTGGCACCAGATAAAATGTCCATGAAAATCAGTGGATTGTCATTAAAAACCCAACAGTTCACTAATGTCCTTCAGGGAAGGGAACTTGCCACCCCTACCTGGTCTGGCCAGATGTGACACAAGTCTCACACTCTATGATTGACTCTTTATACCCTCAGAGCAACTAGAGTTGGGCAATGAATACTGCCTCGCCAGTATTGCCCACCTCCTAAGACCAAATTTTAAGAAGAGACTAACAAGAAAGCTTCAGGTTTGATAAGGAGACCAATGGGTTAAAAACTTCATGGGTTACTATGGCAAAGTTCACCTTCGACAATAGCTACAGGGTTGCTGACTGGAGCAACCTTCATACTTTTACTATAACTGAGACTTGTCAGTGGGCAAGTCCTATCAGGGTCTACCGCTTCCTCCTATCGCTAAGTATTATTCGGTCATTCTCTTGCGACATGTGACAAAGCAGTCTGCTTGATCAGCAGCCCATCCACCACCTGAAACATCCACTCCCTCCACCGCACACTATGGCTGCAGTGTGTACTATCCACAGGATGCACTGAAGCAACTCACCAAGGCTTCTTCAGCAGCACCTCCCAAACCCGCGATCTCCACCAGTAAGAAGGACAAGGGCAGCAGATGCATGGGAACACCAGCACCTCCAAGTTCCCCTCCAAGTCACACCCCCATCCTGATTTGGGCATATATCTCCCTTCCTTCATCGTCGCTGAGTCAAAATCCTGGAATTCCCTACCTAACAGCACTGTGGGAGAACCTTCACCACAAGGACTGCAGCAGTTCAAGTACAAAGGCCCACCACCACCTTCTCAAAGGAAACTAGGGATGGGCAATAAATGATGGCCTTGCCAGCGATGCCCACATCCCGGGAATGAATTTTAAAAAAAGGAAGTGCAGGAATAACAGAGAATTCTACTGGTCACCAGCTAAAGCATGCCTTTCCAGGGCAACTGACAATTTTATATTTCTTCCTACATATGTTTCTAAATGATGTGTGTAGATCTGTCCACTCAACGATTGAGCCAATCTAAAATTAGTCAAGAAACACGGAGGGAGCAATTGAGGGAATTGTCTTTTGGAAGCTCAGCTCTGGTCCTTTCAAGCAAAATTTCACAGCATGTGTTGCCATTTTCTATTGAAAATAACAAAACCTTGCACAATTTTATTCACCTCACAAGATATCATTTTTGCCGCGATCCCGACAGAGAATAATGACCTGTCAGAAATGTGAGCTTTCCTTCCATATTGAAACACCGAATGGCATGGGTGAATAAACTCCCACTTCCATGACCCCTACCCAACCACACATATATCAGGAATGGTCTCGGCCATTGGTATTTCTGTGGTCACTCAGTCGCTGAATGCGGCCACTTTGCCATTGATGTAATGGAGGTCCATCGCCAGGTTGCCGTGTACTATTGTGAAAGTGCAACGAGTGTCTCGCAACTGGTGCACAGTTGATCACTATGATACATAAGAACATAAGAAATAGGAGCAGGAGTAGGCCAATCGGCCCCTCGAGCCTGCTCCGCCATTCAATAAGATCATGGCTGATCTGGTCCTAACCTCAAATTTAAATTCATGTCCAATTTCCTGCCCGCTCCCCGTAACCCCTAATTCCCTTTACTTCTAGGAAACTGTCTATTTCTGTTTTAAATTTATTTAATGATGTAGCTTCCACAGCTTCCTGGGGCAGCAAATTCCACAGACCGACTACCCTCTGAGTGAAGAAGTTTCTCCTCATCTCAGTTTTGAAAGAGCAGCCCCTTATTCTAAGATTATGCCCCCTAGTTCTAGTTTCACCCATCCTTGGGAACATCCTTACCGCATCCACCCGATCAAGCCCCTTCACAATCTTATATGTTTCAATAAGATCGCCTCGCATTCTTCTGAACTCCAATGAGTAGAGTCCCAATCTACTCAACCTCTCCTCATATGTCCACCCCCTCATCCCCGGGATTAACCGAGTGAACAGCACGAGATGGAAATAGTAAAGGCGGGTTGTTAGACCCTGAAATGGGATGTCAAGAGATCAGTAAAAATCAGCTACTTTTCCATCCTACTGCTTATTTACAGAGTATGTGATTATGCACGCACACGCACAAATGGGATCTAACCCACACAGACTCCTGTAACCATCTACAGAAGCTTTTCTTCAAAAGTATAGAAACTGATCATGGTGGGGGGAGGCAGGAGCACTGGGAAATGTTGTACGATCTAAGGTTGTACACAGGTTCCGCGTTTTCCTACAAAATCTCATTAAATCCAGAAGGCCACTCTAAATCATGAATAAACTGCATGGTATTAATGCAGAACTAATGTTAATGGAAGCTTTGAATTTTCACCCGATGTTTTCTGTGACTTTCAGTGCAGTCTAATTAAGTCTGTTCAGAACAGCAATATTCTCCAATCATGGTCAGCACAGGGCATAAGACTCTTAAGTTGTCAGGAAGAGAGAGTAAAATAGATTACTAGAAAGGAATAAGGAAGGCTATTTAATTCATCGAGCCAGAGAGACCTGAATATCTTCCCATTGAAGCAATCAATGGTTTCTTAAATTATTCCAGGACTTTTACCTCCACAACTCGACCTAGAGTTTTATCCCACAGACTGATTATTCTTTGTGTGAATAAGGCTATTCTGATATCAGTCCTAAAATTACCGTTTACTAATTTGAATCTGTGTTCCCTAATTCTACGCCCATAGTTCAATTTAAAATAATGTTCTGGGTTAACTTTTCCCTTAAACAATCTTGATAAGATCACTTCTTGGTCACCTCTATTTCTATGATGTGGAGATGCCGGTGATGGACTGGGGTGGACAAATGTAAGGACTTGCACAACACCAGGTTATAGTCCAACAGTTTTATTTTAAATCACAAGCTTTCGGAGCTTTCCTCCTTCGTCAGGTGAGTGAAGGGTTCTAAAAATGCATAGCATATATAGTCAGAGAACAATGCCTGGTGATCACAGACAGTCTTTCCAACTGCCTGTTACCACACCTCGGCTGGGAGACGATCACAGCAATCAAAGGTGTCGTTGGTGTTCAGACAGGTTAGCCACGGAAAACATTACATCCCAGTATACTGAATACACAATGGGTCAGATGACAAAGCCAGAGAGAGAAAGAGACCCGAAAGGCAGAGAGAGAGAGAGAATGTCCAGTTGTATTAAAAACAGATAACTTTTTTCGCTGGTGGGGTTACGTGTAGCGTGACATGAACCCAAGATCCCGATTGAGGCCGTCCTCATGGGTGCGGAACTTGGCTATCAATTTCTGCTCGACGATTTTGCGTTGTCGTGTGTCTCGAAGGCCGCCTTGGAGAACGCTTACCCGAAGATCGGCGGCTGAATGTTCTTGACTGCTAAAGTGTTCCCCGACTGGGAGGGAACCCTCCTGTCTGGCGATTGTTGCGCGGTATCCGTTCATCCGTTGTTGCAGTGTCTGCATGGTCTCGCCGATGTACCATGCTCCGGGGCATCCTTTCCTGCAACGTATGAGGTAGACAACGTTGGCCGAGTCGCAGGAGTATGAACCATGCACCTGGTGGGCGGTGTCCTCTCGTGTGATGTTGGTATCTGTGTCGATGATCTGGCATGTCTTGCAGAGTTTGCCGTGGCATGGTTGTGTGGTGTCGTGGGCGCTGTTCTCCTGAAAGCTGGGTAATTTGCTGCGAACGATGGTCTGTTTGAGGTTAGGTGGCTGTTTGAAGGCAAGTAGTGGAGGCATGGGGATGGCCTTAGCGAGGTGTTCGTCGTCATCTATGACATTTTGAAGGCTGCGAAGAACATGGCATAGTTTCTCCGCTCCGGGGAAGTACTGGACGACGAAGGGTACTCAGTTGGTTGTGTCCCGTGTTTGTCTTCTGAGGAGGTCCATGCGATTTTTCGCTGTGGCCCGTCGGAACAGTCGATCGACGAGTCGAGCGTCATATCTCGTTCTTACGAGCGTCATATCCCGTTCCTAAGAACGTCATATCCCGTTCCCAGTCGGGGAACACTTCAGCAGTCAAGGACATTCAGCCTCCGATCTTTGAGTAAGCGTTCTCCAAGGCGGCCTTCGAGACACACGACAACGCAAAATCGTCAAGCAGAAATTGATAGCCAAGTTCCGCACCCATGAGGACGGCCTCAACTGGGATCTTGGGTTCATGTAACGCTACAGGTAACCCCACCAGCGAAAAAAAGTTATCTGTTTTTAATACAACTGGACATTCTCTCTCTCTCTCTCTGCCTTTCGGGTCTCTTTCTCTCTCTGGCTTTGTCATCTGACCCATTGTGTATTCAGTATACTGGGGTGTAATGTTTTCCGTGGCTAACCTGTCTGAACACCAACGACACCTTTGATTGCTGTGATCGTCTCCCAGCCGAGGTGTGGTAACGGGCAGTTGGAAAGATTATCTGTAATCACCAGGCATTGTTCTCTGACTATATATGCTATGCGTTTTTAGAACCCTTCACTCACCTGATGAAGGAGGAAAGTTCCGAAAGCTTGTGATTTAAAATAAAACTGTTGGACTATAGCCTGGTGTTGTGCAAGTCCTTACATTTGTCCACCTCTATTTCTAGGCTGAAAAGCCCAAGGGGGTAATTGTGACTTTGAGTGATAGTGTAAAACGGGCGATATTGGATCAGCTGCCCATTATACATCTCTCCCCATTTTTGTTTCCATGGACTTCAAACAGTTCCTTATCCAGTCCATCCAGTAGATTATGGATTTATGTCTCTCGAATCAGGCTTGAACTCACAACCATCTGATTCAAAGGCAAGAGTACTATCACTGAGATAAGGCTGACAACAGCCTTGTAGTACTCCAGGTTACTGATAATCAACTAAAAAAACATAGAAACATAGAAAATAGGAGCAGGAGTAGACCATTCTGCCCTTCGGGCCTGCTCTGCCATTCAAAATGATCATGGCTGATCGTCTAACTCAGTACCCTGTTCCTGCTTTTTCCCCATATACCTTGATTCCTTTAGCATTAAGAAATATATCTATCTCCTTCATGAATACATCTAATGACTTGGCCTCCATTGCCTTCTGTGGTAGAGAATTCCACAGGCTCACCACCCTCTGAGTGAAGAAATTTCTCCTCATCTCGGTTCGAAATGACATACCCCGTCTCCTGAGACTGTGACCCCTGGTTCTGGACTACCCAGCCATCGGGAACATCATCCCTGCATCTAGTCTGCCTAGTCCTGTTAGAATTTTATATGTTTCAATGAGATCACCTCTCAATCTTCTAAACTCTAGTGAATATAAACCTATTGGACCAAATCTCTCCTCAGTGGGAAGTAAAGTGGTGACAGAAACAAAAGGCAGTAAGGGAGGGTGTACAAAACATGACCGGACAGATGGTCTGAGAAAGCACGGCAAAGACCAAGGGAAGTCTAGATTAAACTGCATTTATTTCAATGCAAGAAGTCTGATGGGCAAGGCAGATGAACTCAGGGCATGGATGGGTACATGGGACTGGGATGTTATAGCTATTACTGAAACATGGCTAAGGGAGGGGCAGGACTGGCAGCTCAATGTTCCAGGGTACAGATGCTATAGGAAAGATAGAGCAGGAGGTAAGAGAGGAGGGGGAGTTGCGTTCTTGATTAGGGAGAACATCACGGCAGTAGTGAGAGGGGATATGTCCGAGGGTTCGCCCACTGAGTCTATATGGGTAGAACTGAAAATTAAGAAGGGAGAAATCACTTTGATAGGATTGCACTACAGACCCCCAAATAGTCAACGGGAAATTGAGGAGCAAATATGTAAGGATATTACAGACAGCTGCAAGAAAAATAGGGTGGTAATAGTAGGGGACTTTAACTTTCCCAACATTGACTGGGAAAGCCATAGCATTAGGGGCTTGGATGGAGAGAAATTTGTTGAGTGTATTCAGGAGGAATTTCTCATTCAGTATGTGGATGGCCCGACTAGAGAGGGGGCAAAACTTGACCTCCTCTTGGGAAATAAGGAAGGGCAGGTGACAGAAGTGTTAGTGAGGGATCACTTTGGGACCAGTGATCGTAATTCCATTAGTTTTGAGATAGCTATGGAGAACTAGAACTAGGGGGCATAATCTTAGAATAAGGGGCTGCTCTTTCAAAACTGAGATGAGGAGAAACTTCTTCACTCAGAGGGTAGTAGGTCTGTGGAATTTTCTGCCCCAGGAAGCTGTGGAAGCTACATCATTAAATAAATTTAAAACAGAAATAGACAGTTTCCTAGAAGTAAAGGGAATTAGGGGTTACGGGGAGTGGGCAGGAAATTGGACATGAATTTAGATTTGAGGTTAGGATCAGATCAGCCATGATCTTATTGAATGGCGGAGCAGGCTCGAGGGGCCGATTGGCCTACTCCTGCTCCTATTTCTTATGTTCTTATGTTCTTATGATAGGTCTGGCCCAAAAGTTAAAATTCTAAATTGGGAAAAGGCCAATTTTGATGGTATTAGACAGGAACTTTCAGAAGTTGATTGGGAGAGTCTGTTGGCAGGCAAAGGGACGTCTGGTAAGTGGGAGGCTTTCAAAAGTGTGTTAACCAGGGTTCAGGGTAAGCACATTCCTTATAAAGTGAAGGGAAAGGCTGGTAGAAGTAGGGAACCTTGGATGACTTGGGAGATTGAGGCCCTAGTCAAAAAGAAGAAGGAGGCATATGACATGCATAGGCAGCTGGGATCAAGTGGATCCCTTGAAGAGTATAGAGATTGCCAGAGTAGAGTTAAGAGAGAAATCAGCAGGGCAAAAAGGGGACATGAGATTGCTTGGGCAGATAAGGCAAAAGAGAATCCAAAGAGCTTCTACAAATACATAAAGGGCAAAAGAGTAACTAGGGAGAGAGTAGGACCTCTTAAGGATCAACAAGGTCATCTATGTGCGGAACCACAAGAGATGGGTGAGATCCTGAATGAATATTTGACATCGGTATTTACGGTTAAGAAAAGCATGGATGTTAGGGAACTTGGGGAAATAAATCGTGATGTCTTGAGGAGTGTACATATTACAGAGAGGGAGGTGCTGGAAGTCTTAACGCGCATCAAGGTAGATAAATCTCCGGGACCTGATGAAATGTATCCCAGGACGTTATGGGAGGTTAGGGAGGAAATTGCGGGTCCCCTAGCAGAGACATTTGAATCATCCACCGCTACAGATGAGGTGCCTGAAGATTGGAGGGTAGCAAATGTTGTGCCTTTGTTTAAGAAGGGCGGCAGGGAAAAGCCTGGGAACTACAGACCGGTGAGCCTGACATCTGTAGTGGGTAAGTTGTTAGAGGGTATTCTGAGAGATAGGATCTACAGGCATTTGGAGAGGCAGGGACTGATTAGGAACAGTCAGCATGGTTTTGTGAGAGGAAAATCATGTCTCACGAATTTGATTGAGTTTTTTGAAGGGGTAACCAAGAAGATAGATGAGGGCTGTGCAGTAGACGTGGTCTACATGGACTTTAGCAAAGCCTTTGACAAGGTACCGCATGGTAGGTTGTTACATAAGGTTAAATCTCACGGGATCCAAGGTGAGGTAGCCAATTGGATACAAAATTGGCTTGACGACAGAAGACAGAGGGTGGTTGTAGAGGGTTGTTTTTCAAACTGGAGGCCTGTGACCGGCGGTGTGCCTCAGGGATCGGTGCTGGGTCCGCTGTTATTTGTAATTTATATTAATGATTTGGATGAGAATTTAGAAGGCATGGTTAGTAAGTTTGCAGATGACACCAAGATTGGTGGCATTGTGGACAGTGAAGAAGGTTATCTAGGATTGCAACGGGATCTTGATAAATTGGGCCAGTGGGCCGATGAATGGCAGATGGAGTTTAATTTAGATAAATGTGAGGTGATGCATTTTGGGAGATCGAATCGGGCCAGGACCTACTCCGTTAATGGTAGGGCGTTGGGGAGAGTTATAGAACAAAGAGATCTAGAAGTACAGGTTCATAGATCCTTGAAAGTGGAGTCACAGGTGGATAGGGTGGTGAAGAAGGCATTCAGCATGCTTGGTTTCATTGGTCAGAACATTGAACACAGGAGTTGGGATGTCTTGTTGAAGTTGTACAAGACATTAGTAAGGCCACACTTGGAATACTGTGTACAGTTCTGGTCACCCTATTATAGAAAGGATATTATTAAACTAGAAAGAGTGCAGAAAAGATTTACTAGGATGCTACTGGGACTTGATGGTTTGACTTATAGGGAGAGGTTAGATAGACTGGGACTTTTTTCCCTGGAGAGTAAGAGGTTAAGGGGTGATCTTATAGAAGTCTATAAAATAATGAGGGGCATAGATAAAGTAGATAGTCAAAATCTTTTCCCAAAGGTAGGGGAGTCTATAACGAGGGGACATAGATTTACGGTGAGAGGGGAGAGATACAAAGGGGTCCAGAGGGGCAATTTTTTCACTCAAAGGGTGGTGAGTGTCTGGAACGAGCTGCCAGAGGCAGTAGTAGAGGCGGGTACAATTTTGTCTTTTAAAAAGCATTTGGACAGTTACATGGGTAAGATGGGTATAGAGGGATATGGGCCAAGTGCAGGCAATTGGGACTAGCTTGTTGGTATAAACTGGGCGACATGGACATGTTGGGCCGAGGGGCCTGTTTCCATGTTGTAAACTTCTATGATTCTATATGTCAGTCCTGCCATCCCAGGAATCAGTCTGGTAAACCTTCGTGGCAGTCCCTCCATGGCAAGGACATCCTTCCTCAGATCAGGAGACCAAAATTGCACACAGTACTCCAGATGTGGTCTCACCAATGCCCTGTATAACTGCAGTAAGACATCCCTGCTCCTGTACTCAAATCCTCTTGCAATGAAGGCCAACATACCATTTGCCTTCCTAACTGCTTGCTGCACCTGAATGCTCGCTTTCAGTGACTGGTGTACAAGGACACCCAGGTCTCGTTGCACCTCCCCTTTTCCCAATCTATCACCATTCAGATAATAATCTGCCTTTCTGTTTTTACAACCAAAGTGGATAACCTCACATTTATCCACGTTATACTGCATCTGCCATGTTCTTGCCCACTCACCCAACTTGACTAAATCACATTGGAGCCTCTTTGCATCTTCCTCACAGCTCACATTCCACCTCAGCTTTGTGTCATCTGCAAACTTGGAAATGTTACATTTAGTTCCCTCATCCAAATCATTGATATATATTTTGAATAGCTGGGGCCCAAGCACTGATCCCTGCAGTACCCCACTAGTCACTGCCTGCCACCCGGAAAAAGACCCGTTTATTCCTACTCTCTGTTTCCTGTCTGTCAACCAATTCTCAATCCATGCCAGTATATTCCCCCCAATCCCATGTGTTTTAATTTTGCACACTAACCTCTTGTGTGGGACCTTATCAAAAGCCTTCTGAAAATCCAAGTACACCACACCCATTGGTTCTCCCCTATCTATTCTACTGGTTACATCCTCAAAAAACTCCAGTAGATTTGTTAAGCATGATTTCCCTTTCATAAACCCATGCTGACTTTGTCCAATCCCGTTAATGCCTTCCAAGTGTTCTGTTATCACATCTTTTATCATAGACTTTAGCATTTTCCCCACCACTGATGTTAGGCTAGCCAGTTGATGAAACCTGAAGAGGTAGAATTGTCACTGGGGGGTTTAGGTTCTTTCGACTTGACTCCAGATAACCCTACAACCCGATGCTCTAATGACTAGGATGGCCTTAGCTGGACAAGCAACAGTAAGCTTAGAACATAAGAAATAGGAGCAGGAGGAGACCATATGGCCCCTCCAGCCTGCTCCGAGCTTACCAGTTCTCTGTACTAGTAAGCCGTACAATTCTAGCTAGCTAAACTCCAACAGTATACTTTGGAGGTGCCTAAGTCTGGGCTATGCCAACCAACACTTGACGACGACGACGACGACGACGACGACGACGACAACAACAACAACAACAACAACTCGCGTTTATATAGCACCTTTAAAGTAGTAAAACATCCCAAGGCGCTTCACAGGAGCGATTATCAAACAAAATTTGACACTGTGCCACATAAGGAGGTGTTAGTACAGGTGGCACAAAGCTTGGTCAAAGAGGTAGGTTTTAATGAGCGTCTTAAAGGAGGAGAGAGGTGGAGAGGCGGAGAGATTTAGGGAGGGAATTCCGGAGCTTAGGGCCCAGAAAGCTGAAGGCACAGCCGCCAATGGTGCAGCAATTAAAATCGGGGATGCGCACTCTGGACCTGGGAAAGTGATGTGTGTCCCCATGGGGAGGGATTATGCAATTGATATCAGACAGACAAAAGTCCTTTAGCCATAGATGGGTATGGGTATGGTAGCATAGTGGTTATGTTTGGGACTAGTAGGCCTGGACTAATATTTTATGAGTCATGAGTTCAAATCCTGCCATGGCAGCTGGGGAATTTTAATTCAATCAATTAAATAAAATCTGGAATAAAAAAACACTAGTATCAGTAATGGTGGCTATAAAACTACTGGATTGTTGTAAAAACCCATCTGGTTCACTAATGTCCTTTAGGGAAGGAAACCTGCCGTCCTTACCCCAGTCTGGCCTATATGTGACTCCAGACCCACAGCCAATGTGGTTGATTCTTAATTGCCCTCTGAAGTGGCCTAGCAAGCCACTCAGTTGTTCAAGAAGGCTGCTTACCACCATCTTCTCAAGGGCAATTAGGGATGGACAATAAATGCCAGCCTTGCCAGCAACACCCACATCCCATGAATGAATTTAAAAAAAAGATTCTTCAGTGGTTTGGCTTGGAGCCTCACACAGAAGGCATGGCCACTTCTGACAGATACCGCAGGGATGTTGATGCTTGTGCCTGAGTCAACATCTTTAGTGAGAGGAAGGGAGAAACTAGTTAATTCACTGCTAACTCCAGGTGCTTTTTTATTTCTGACAGATAATGCTCATTAGAAGTATCCAAACAGTATTCATCTCAGTTAAATTTTCTTCATAAGGCATTTATCAAAAGAATTCATTTGCAACAATTTCAAGCTTGGCATATTGATGGGGTTAAATAAATGCAATTTGAAGAGAACCTAACATGAAAAACAATCACAGTTTCACTTGCTTCCCTTATATAATAAGTGACTTCATGGCTAACAAGCAAAAATAATTATTGGTGACCAGATTTCTGAATCTAAACAAGCAGTGTTTTGTATTCAAGAAAAATAGGTTTGAAGAGGTCCCCAGCAGGAGGGCCCTTTAAGATGCTTTCACACAGCTATAATCACAGGCTTCAATCCTCTCACTCAGCAGCATTTTAATGCACCTGTTCTGCCATTTCTTATCCAGAGAAAATACATCAGAGAACAGAGTGGTGATTAAACGCTCTTTCTGACTAGTGCTGCTACCTACTGGAGTAATCTGTTACATTTCCACAGACTGCGATGTGACGATAGGTCAGTGGAAATGTTGACATTACCCCTTTGGCTCTTAATACCATTAAAAGGGCAAAGTAGGTAAGAATCAGGCCCTGCTTCTAACGTGATAGCTGAAATCAGCCTTCTGGTGATCTATGAAGTGTGAAATGGCGAATGGAATTATGCCAAGCAGAGGAGCAGGCTCCAGCAGTGTATTGATGCCAGTTTTTGCGCACACACACACACACACACACACACACAAACAAAAATTGAAACACACACCGCTTGAGCAGCCAGATCACCTGCCGTGCCCACTGGCAGACTTCAAAATTATCGGTCGCGACACATAGAATCGCTAATTTTTTTTCGTAGAAGAGGAGAGGTCTCGTAATACAAATGTTCTCGCATTAAAACCAGAGGGTTGGATTTGTTGTTGAGCCTGGGAATTTTTCCATTGGGAAAAGCTTAGAAAATCCAAGGTGGGAAACGAGCGTGCGCCATGGAGACCTGGAAGGACAACTGGGCAAAGACCAAAGTGTTGTTTGTGGGACATCTGCAATGTCTGCTGAGCTGAGTTGGGCAGAGTCAGTCATGGGAACTTCTGAAGCATCTGTCAGGTGAAGTGTTTCAGTGCACTCATCTGAAAAAAAAGCCTGCAGCAAGAAACCGTGAAGCCGTCATAAGGGGGACCTTGCAGCAGAAAGACGTGAATTTCAAGTAGATGACCTTGAGCTGTCCCAAAGAGGTTAAAGTCGGTGAGAAGAAGCTTTAAAGTTTGGGTCTCGAGATGACTTTAGACGCATTCTATTGAAGTCAGCAAGACGTAATTATATCTCTTGGTCTTTCAGTTAGTGTTAAAGATGGGGATACAACAACAACTTGCATTTATATAATGCCTTCTAACGTAATGAAACGTCCCAAGTCGTGTGACAGGAATGTTATCAGACAGAATTTGACACCAAGCCACATAAGGAGATATTAGGACAGGTAAAGAGGTAGGTTTTAAGGAGCATCTTAAAGGAGGGGAGAGAGGTAGAGAGGCGGAGAGGATTAGGGAGGGAATTCCATAGCTTGGGGCCTAGGCAGCTGAAAGCACGGCCGCCAATGGTGGAGCAAAGAAAATCGGGGCTGCGCAAGAGGCCAGAATTGGAGGAACGCAGAGGGGAGTGTACATGCCCAATATCTGAATTAAGCTTGATGGATATGGGTCAATTTAAATGAGACCAAATTGAATGTCTAACCCTTGTAATATTCACCCACCTCTGCTATATGTAGGAACTAGAGAAATAGAAACCGTCAACACTCTAAATTAGAAAAGAACAATCAGCTTATCAGGTTGCTCTGTTTGCATCTGCAAACGACCCTTAATGCATAAGAGCAGCTAACAATTCCCCCTAGTATCCAAATGTGATACAAATGCATGTACATCATTTCAATCTGCTGTTTGACAGCTTTTCTAGTGAGTCTGAAACCTGTTCCATTAAACGATGTCACTCTTATCAATCCAGTGATTTAAGAGATGGAAAAGGTGCAGTATAGATTCACTTTACAATTATTTTTCCTGAATGCAAGACATTGTTCATTTACATTCAGGAATCTTGTCACTTATAATTATTTTTACTTGTTAGTCATGAAGATGTTGATATTACTAGGGATGGGGGGGGTGGTTACGGTTGTGAAGAGAGTCTTGAGAAGTTCGAGCTTTTTTCACTGCAGCTGAAGAGGTTAAGTGGTGACTAGAGATCTTCAAGATTATGAAGGGTTATGATCAGGTAAATAGTGATAGATTGTTTGGTTGGCGAGACTATAATAAAAGGGCAAAAATTTAAGATAATCCAAATAAAGGGAAGGTTAGAAAAATTCATTACACAGAGGGTGGTTAGAATGTGAAATTCTTGACTACAAATAGAGTCCACAAATTTCCTTAAAAGTGAATTAGATAGTTGCATGAAAAAAAGCATATGGGGTGGGATGGGGGAGCAAGAATGGGTGACTCACTTGGAGAAAGATACCAGCACAGACTTCATAGGCCAAATGGCCTGTTTCTGTGCTGTAACATTCTGTTACTTTACAAATATAGTTTAATGTGAATGCAAACCAGATATTTTCCTTTGGTTTAAGGTCGCCATCCAATCCCATAAGTGGACCTCGCATCCCCTACGAACTGGAGTGTGTCGTTACTTGTCCAATGTCTAGGTAAACATATTGAAACCCAAGGGTCAAGCCTTGTTGCTGTACTGTGAATGGCTGGAATGTGTCATGTGCTATCGCATGATCTCCTCATCTTTAGTGGGCAGAAGTACATGCACTCTCTCAGACCATGGCTCAAGCTATAAGCCACCAGATAAATAATTCAAAATTCAATCAGGTGGATGAATAGCTACACACCAAGGGTAAACTTGAAGGAGCAGATGTTCCTCTGGAATTATCTTGGACAATTCCACCACTTCTGGGATTTTCGGCCAGAAGTGATGGAGGATGTGGAATACAACAGGTGTAACATGTGTGGGTGCATTCAAAATAGATACAAGTGACAGAAATACATTATGAAACATATTTGCTGCCAAGGTGCCCGAGCAACACTGGATGCTCAGAACACCAGTGCATTGTTGGCATCCAGGGTGGCTATGATGGGCTTTTACTATGTAAACGGTCACCTTAACCTACTCAATTAATTGCTTAGGCTGAGGCAAATCAAGGTGGGAAAATTTAGGGGGGAAAAACTTTGGGGTGAGCCTCGGAGACTCCTGCTCATGCCACGCAGTATCAGTCGCCTGAAGCCTGTTCTAGCTATTGTCCAAGCTGCACGGACAGCCTCCTTGATGGAGGCAGGAATCCCACCGATAGCCTAGGGTCAGGTACAGAGCAATGGAGCGGGTGGGAGTTCTGCCTCACCAAAGCTGGGCCAATGTAAAAGAAAGAAAGAATTTGCATTTATATAGCGCCTTTCACAGCCTCAAGATGTCTCAAAGTGCTTCACAGGCAATGAAGTACTTATGAAGTGTGGTCACCGTGTAGGAGGCCTTGGCATTAGAAATGTAAAGAGTTCCAGTCTCCAGGAATAACGTACCTTAAAAAAATTAAGAGACAAGAACATTCTAAATCAAGTCCCTATAATTTACAGTAAATTCAGATCTTCATTGCTAAACCTGAAGTGGCCAATTGAAGACACTGTGGATTCTCAATTTGATTTGATGCTCACCCTTACTGACAACAGATCACCTTTATTACTCTGTTTGTTTTAATGATGACTGTCCAAGTTGTCTGAGAGCAGAAATCACTGTCACCAACATTTTTATATGAACACTAATATCAATATCCCTTCCCACTGTTTTAGTGGCGATATTAGCCTGTTTCAGGTAAGCAGGTTAACATTTCCGTTTATACAGCAGAGAGCGGCATTTGGTGTGAGTGTATTAAGTGTTCATACAGTCATTTCTACCCTTCGATTGGCATGGCAGACTTGTGGCACCTTTTTCAATGAATCCAAGTTCATGGAAGTCTCTGGGGACAATTTTAACTGTACCCGCCTGGCAGAAACTGGGCGGGTGGGCAGTTAAAATCGCCCAGGTTACTTAACTGCTCTGGAGCTGACCATTCTATGGGGAAGGGGCAGGGGAATGGGACTAATTGGAATAGCTCTTTCAAAGAGCTGGCACGGACGCGATGAGCCGAATGGCCTCCTTCTGTGCTGTATCACACTATGATTCTCGATTTCAAACCCATCCTTTACATATACATGCTGCACTTTTAACTGGACTGCCTGAGCGGGGAAGCCGCTGTGACTTTCCCACTCAGGTGAAGACAGCGGGGAAGAGGAGACGGGAACAGAAGAGGCCCAAACAGGTAAGTTTCGTTACTTTCCTTGTAGGGCCAGGAGGAGCTTAGGCTTTTCCTGCTGGCGACTCACTCTCCACCCCCCTCCCCCCTCACCAACCCCGTTCCCGGTTGCAAGACCCCCGCAAGAGGATACCTGAAGCCAATCCCGCCACCTTCCTGGTTTTGGCTGGCTTCCTCTGGGCAGTGCCATTTTCCACTGCCTCCCGCCAATTTCCAGCACGGAATGGGCACGGGATGGCCGGCAAGATTTCAATGAGGCCCAGCCATTAAAATCATTCTGCCGCGGGCGGGAAATTAACTCGCGAGCCAGGTTTCCCACCAGAGACCCGCTGCCGGTTAAAATATCAGGCCTCTGTGCCTGATGCTTCCAATTTTCTGGGGTCTCAGTACATAAACAGATCCATCTGGTGCATCATTTTTTGTAAAGATCCAGGGAGATATCAGGTCAAAACATCCGTTCTCTTGGTGGTCTGCTGAAGATACCCTCACCGACACTTTCATGCACTAGTCATGGTATTTTTTAGCTTTTTCAAACCAATGGGTCAACTCCTTTTGTGCTTTATTTTCAATGAGTTAATTTTGATTCCTGTCTAAACAGGTTTGTTTCTGCACTAAAATAGTGCAAAGAGGAATTTACACAAACCAGTGAGCTGCTCTGTTGGAAATAGTGCAGTGAGGAAATTAAACCCTCTGATCAACGAACTAATTTCACGGCTTGTCTCTGGTTGACTATTTCATCTCAAATTTCAACATATTTGACCACAAAAGTATTACAGCTGACAAAGAGAATCAGTCTCAGCTGGGTAATATGCAATGTGAATGGGGTCAATATATGGAACCTTTTGTAATGCATTTAGATGAAAATTCCTTACAGGGTTCTTACAAAATAATACAATAGATATTATTTATTTTAATCTTGACTGTCATTAAGCATCCTGTTGTAAATGCAGTTGGGAATAAGCACTGAGAGAATAAGAATTGAGTGAGGGACCTCACCTGACAGGATGTGTTCAGTTGGATGTGAATGATTTCCCCCTTGGTTAATGACCAAAATATGTCAAAATCCCAGTTCTTTAGATATCGGAATGTCATTTGCACAATGATATAACAATGGTATAAGAGTCTGAGCTTGAAGTTGAGTGATCAGCAAGGGTCAAACTCAAATCAAAATGAGATGGATTGGATCCTTCCCTCTTAAAACCAGCGAAAACCTTATGTTAAACCAGATGCATCAAAGCCCAAGCTTAATTATAAGACACTGGTCAGGGTGCACATAAGAACATAAGAAATAGGAGCAGGAGTAGGCCAATCAGCCCCTCGAGCCTGCTCCGCCATTCAATAAGATCATGGCTGATCTGATCCTAACCTCAAATCTAAATTCATGTCCAATTTCCTGCCCGCTCCCCGTAACCCCTAATTCCCTTTACTTCTAGGAAACTGTCTATTTCTATTTTAAATTTATTTAATGATGTAGCTTCCACAGCTTCCTGGGGCAGCAAATTCCACAGACCTACTACCCTCTGAGTGAAGAAGTTTCTCCTCATCTCACTTTTGAAAGAGCAGCCCCTTATTCTAAGATTATGCCCCCTAGTTCTAGTTTCACCCATCCTTGGGAACATCCTAACCGCATCCACCCGATCAAGCCCCTTCACAATCTTATATGTTTCAATAAGATCGCCTCGCATTCTTCTGAACTCCAATGAGTAGAGTCCCAATCTACTCAACCTCTCCTCATATGTCCGCCCCCTCATCCCCGGGATTAGCCGAGTGAACCTTCTTTGTACTGCCTCGAGAGCAAGTATGTCTTTTCTTAAGTATGGAGACCAAAACTGTATGCAGTATTCCAGGTGCGGTCTCACCAAAACCTTATATAACTGCAGCAATACCTCCCTGTTTTTTATGTGTAGTTAGAGTGTTGTGTGTGCTTAGGACATCTCACTATAGGAAAGATATTAGAGGCATAGAAAGGGTGCAGCGAGGATTCACCAGAATGATACTAAGAATGAAAACTTATAGTTATACTTTGAGACTTTTTTCAATGGGAGATAAAAAGTTAAGGGGGGATCTAATAGATGTTTTCAAAATTATAAAAGGTTTTGAGGAGGTGCTATTGTTTCTACTGGTTGATGAATTGATAACAAGGGGGATTAGACTGAGGATTATCACTGGCGGAATGAAGAAGACATTGGAAGAATTATTTTCAGAGTGTTGTTCGAACATAGAATATAACACTGTTGCTGTTCAGTTGCTGTTGAATCAGAGCCTATTAAATCATTTAAAAGGGGAATTGGTTAAGCATTCAAAGAGGAGGAATACATTAGGATATAGACAAAGGGCGTGGAAACAGGATTAGAGTAGATAGTCCCAGTTAAAGGGCTCGTACTGGCACAGGCGTGATGGGCAAAACGGCCTCCTTCTTGACTGTCACATCTATGATTCTGTGATAAGCAGTAAAATAGCTGATAATTGATGGTTTGAGATGACTGTCACGGCCCCATATTAATTACAGCAGTATTAAAGGGACTATTTTACCAAACTGCACTTGCAGTATGGAGCCTTGCCCACCAGGAGCTCGTATCAGGAATTTGGCGCATATGTCGCCCATGAGCTTCCATCTGGAATGGATGGAAGATTTATGGTCGGAAAATCAAATCATGAGGTCGCATGCCCGGGTTCCAGGTACCCGCAATCCCAGCGTGTTTTTTCCCCAGTTTCCTTGAACACTTTTCTTTATTAGTTATAAAAAATATTAGTGATTGGCGGCGGGGGATGGGGGGGTGGGGGGGAAAACAAGGCTGTTTGACTTGACAGTCAAGAATCATCCAATCGGGTAACGAAGGCTTTGTTCGCTTTCCGATTGACCGTGGGAAGGTGGTGCGCCCTGAGGATGAACGTGTCAGGTGACCAATAGCCGGAGCGTGGAGGTGGGACCGCTGGAAGGAGGAGGTCATGTGATTAAATCTCCCGGCATATGTCCAGCCAGAGTTGGTACCCCTACCTACAGCTGCTTCAGTCACGGAGGATACTGTTGGAAAAACTGCATTCCACCACAGTGGGGGAGGGGAGGTATCTTCTTCAGCTACATATATTGACACCACTATACCCGGCCAGAATGGAAATGACTGGGTAATTCCCCAGTCAATCACGCCTGGAGACTGCACTGCCACAAGTGACTGGGGTTGATTTTACGCATATATAACTACCCTCCACTCACTGCTGGAGAAATCACCCTCGGGAGGCTTTGCTGTAGTTTCGGTCACGAGTTCTGCTTGCTGTAGTTCATAGAGACTCTTTTTAAATAGACTCTGTAGACTGTTTGCTGTAGTGTATTGTTTAAACAGATTCTGTTTGCTGAGTAAATCGACTTTGCTACAATAAAAACAGAAAATGCTGGAAATACTCAGCAAGTCAGGCAGCATCTAGGGAGATAGAAACAGAGTTATAGTTTCAGGTCGATGACCCTTCGTCAGAACTGGTTGCTGTAAAATAGACTGTTTGCTGTGAGTCCTGCCATAAGACCTGCCCTGCCTCCAACTCATTGCCTGACACAGTGGTGCCAATAGACACGCTGTTCTTTCTTTGAACCAATGCTGAAAGTTCTGATCCCATTGTCAGGTACAATCTTGACATTCCAGCTTTCTCCAATCATTATCCCTCTCTTATTCTTTCCTGACTTTGATTTTTGTTCTTTTCTCTACATCCTTTGTCCACTCACTTAGCTTTTGTCACTCAGGGACTTTCTTTTCTGCAACTCTCCTCCACGATCACATGATTACAGAGTCTCTTTTTCCCCCTCTCATTTCTACCCCAATCCACAATGCTGCCTTGTTTATTATACTTGTTTTGTTTTGAAGTGTGGCCTTGCCTCCTTTAAAGAGGCTCTCATTATTTTTTTCTGAATTGCTTCCTTTTTTATTCTGAACTATCATTTGCAACAACGTCCCTGGTCCCAATTGTCTATTTATTAACTCTCAGTGGAGATAACCAATTATAGCTTCAGGCATTGATGTCACTAGGCAACTTTCCTTCCAGCAAATGGCCTTTAAGGGTTATATTTCTTTTTCTGCTACTTGCTCCAGTCTTTCTTTTCTTGTTTGTGATATGGGGGTAGTCCCTTTCCTACTTTGACGTAATAAATTTTTAATGTAAAAGATGTGTTATTTTTTTCATTTTCATTTTGTGATGCTTGCTTTACATTGAATATGCACAGCACCAGTGTACTAGGAGTGTAACCATTGGTACCATTCGAAGAGTAGCCTGATACCATTGAAAGTACCTCAGACACTGCAGAGAGGGTTGAGGCCCCCAAGTTAGACTGCAAACAGGAAGAGACGGTCGGTGGAGAGGGCAGGAATGTGGAGATCCCACTCGCACAATTGGAGGTTGCCGGAGATTGTCCTGGAGGCATTTACAGACAAGAAGGAACAAAAGCGCTAGAGTTTAGAGTTTAGAAACAGCTGCTCACAGTTATCCAGTTTCATTTCCTCCCACCTGCAGTCAGAGCTGGAGGCAAAAGGCTATTCCTCTGTGCCTAGGAACAAGCAGACTGTCTGAAGCCAGCCAGATTCCTATATTTAAAAAGGGAGATAGAACCAGTCCGGGGAACAATAGAACAATTAGCTTAACATCAGTGGTAGGAAGGATAATGATGTGGAGATACCGGTGATGGACTGGGGTTGACAAATGTAAGGAATCTTATAACACCAGGTTATAGTCCAACTGAAAATCACAAGCTTTCGGAGGCTTTCTCCTTCGTCAGGTGAGCGAGTGTCACTCGCTCACCTGATAATGGATAATGGAATTCTTACTCAAAAGAAATAGTAAAACATCTAGAAGCTGTAAACGCAGTAAAGAATAGTCAGCATGGATTTCAAAAGGGAAGGTTATGCTTGACCAACCTCATTGAATTCTTTGAAGAAGTAACAGGAAAGGTAGACAAGGGTATTGTAGAAGATGTAATATATTTGGATTTCCAAAAGGCCTTTGATAAGGTACCGCATAGTAGACTCATGACTAAGGTCAGAGCATGTGCAGTCAGGGGACAAGTAGAAGAATGGATAGCAAGCTGGCTAAAAAACAGAAAACAGAGAGTAGGGGTTAAAGGTAGTTACTCAGACTGGCAAAAGGTGGGAAGTAGTGTTCCACAAGGATCAGTGCTGGGACCACTTGTTCACCATTTACATAAATGATTTGGAATCCTGAAATCAGAAGTACAATTTCAAAATTTGCAGACAACACCAAATTAGGGGGGGAATAGTTAATACTGAGGACTGTGACAAAATACAGGAAGATATAAATAAACTTGCAGAATGGGCATGTAATTGTAAGGGGTTTCTTTTTACTGTTTCTCGGGCTTATAATAGGTCAGCCAGTTATGTTTTCCTGAGCTGCCCTGCCCGCAGTGCGGTTGCGAATCGCTTACCCCTTCCTGATTCTGAGCTGAGGACTTATCGAGTGGTAACAAAGACAGACAAACAGACCAGTGGATTGGTACAAGGAAAACCAATGTTTATTAATAAGAAAACTAAAACTACAAGGTAAACAGTATAATACAGAAGATAAAGAAATCGCTATGGATGTAATACAGTCTTACACTTATCGGGTTGAAAGAAACGGACACATCGAGGGAAAATTCTAAAATCACAAGTTTAGCAATATCCCCTTTAACCCCAAACCTTACACCTATGCTAAGCTGCCTTGTGGCAGCCAGAAAATTAATGCTCACCGGTGAAAACAGATGAAAAGGCCTGGCCCCTGTGCCTGCTGTTGCCGTCGACATGTGGTTGCGAGGTTTACTGGATGGCCTTCCTTCTTAGCTGCTAGCAGACAGACAGGATGGGGCCAAGAGGCGAAGAGAGAAGAGAGAGAGAGATACTGGGCAGCCCCAGTTATACCCTCTTGGTAACAGGTTTTTTTCATACCTCATCAGCTTGCTTCATTGTTTGATTTAAGCACGAAACGTAAGACAAAGGACCCCATCTCTGGCCCATTTACATTAATGGCCGGTTCCTGTATCGATCTGTTCGCTAACTGCTTTACCATTGTTCCGAATGTACCTTGATGGTTCACCTTTTGTCCTGCGATCACTTCTTGCTCGAATTTTGATGTATTGGCCGGCCATGTTGATAGCTTGCCTCAGGGCTAGAATGCAGCTGCATTGTTTAAAGAAACCTGTCTGAAACACGAAGCCTGCCGAGTTGTTGAGAATGCAATTTCAAATCTGCCGGTCCTCGGCCATGTGTCTGACTGCAGCCATTTTGAGAGACCTTGGATTTTTTAAAACAGTCACACCAGGGTTTCTTTAATAACTCCAATAAATCTTCGGGGTGGGGGGAACATGTGAAATTTTGCGAATCCCTTCAGTAATTGGCAAATTAATTTCAATATAGATAAGTGTGAGGTATTACATTTTGGTAGGAAGAATAAAAGGCCACATATTGCTTGGATAATAAGAGTCGAAATGTAGTTGAGAAGCTATGTAGAAGGATTGGGGGCACAGATATACAAATCACTAAAAGTAGTGACACAGGTTAATAAGGCCATAAAAAAGCAAACCAAGCACTGGGGTTCATTTCTAGAGGTATAGAATTGAAAAGCAGAGAGGTTATTTTAAACTTGTATAGCACTTTGGTTAGACCGCACTTGGAGTTTTCTTTTATTCGCTCATAGGATGTGGGTGTCGTTGGCAAGGCCAGCATTTATTGCCCATCTCTAATTGCCCTTGAGAAGATGGTGGTGAGCCACCTTCTTGAACTGCTGCAGTCCGTGTGGGGAAGGTTCTCCCACAGTGTGTTAGGTAGGGAGTTCCAGGATTTTAACCCAGTGACGATATATTTCCAAGTCAGGAAGTGTGACTTGGAGGGGAATGTGCAGGTGGTGGTGGTGTTCCCATGCGTCTGCTGCCCTTGCCCTTCTAGGTGGTAGAGGTCGCGGGTTGCCATTCGTGGGACCTTGCTGTGAGCAAATTAGCTGCATGCATTTCCTACATTACAACAGTGACTAAAGGTACCTCATTGGCAGTAAAGTGCTTTGGGATGCCCTGAGGTCATGAAAGGCACTATATAAATACAAGTTCTTTCTTTCTTTAGAACTGAGCGGTTTGCCAGATCACTTTATAAAGCACTATAAAGTGGTAGACACTGAGTGTGGACTAGTGCCGACTGCAGGCCAGACCAGGTGAGGGAGGAACAAGTTCCCTTGTGAACCAGTTGGGTTTTTACAACAGTGTGGCAGCTTTCATGGTCATTTTCCTTCTGCCAGCTAGCCAAGATTGGTTGTTTACCACCAAGTCGCAGTGATTCCAAGCTTCATCATCCCTCTTGGCCACCCCTTCTTGTGCGATCCAGTCAAGCCATCCTCTCTGGGGTCTGGGGCAAGTTTCCATGCGGCAGTCCTTTTTTAAGGCTACCTTTGCTCTGCATAAACCACCTCCACAGCCCAGATCATAACCCTTCCAGTGTAGAAATGGATCCTTGCATGTCCCCACAGGACAGCTGAGCAAGTTACACCTGGTCCTTCTGCCTGCCTGACTTCTATCTGATTCCACCATTCATTCTTGCACACGTGCATCTTACCAACAATGATAAATGAGAAAAGACCTTCTGGTCCATCACAGCCTGTCTCACACGATTTGTGATACCTTGAGCATCACAATATACACACTCCCCACCACACCCGGAATCATGTGATCTCCTGGGAGAGGTGAAAATCCAGATTTAAATCCCAGGCCAATTTAGCGGAAATAAATCTGGGAAATTCCTCTCCGACCCTGGGAAATTCCTCTCCTAAAGTCCTACAAGAGAGGGGGCGGTACTGGACCTAATTCTAGGGAATGTGGCCGGCCAAGTGGAAGAAGTGCTAGTAGGTGAGCACTTTGGTGAGAGTGACCATAATTCGGTGAGATTTCAGGTGGTCATGGAAAAGGTCAGGGAGGGGCCGGAAATAAAGGTTCTAAATTGGGGGAAGGCCGATTTTAATAGGATAAGGCAGGATCTGGCCAAAATGGACTGGGATCAGCTGCTTGTAGGAAAATCCGCATCGGAGCAATGGGAGTCTTTCAGAAGGGAGATTGAGACCATACAATGGCAACATATTCCCGTAAAGGTCAAGGGTGGTTCCAAGAACTCCAGGGAACCTTGGATTTCAGGGGATATACGAGAATGGATTAGGAAAAAAAGGAGGGCTTTTGGCAGATACAAAAGGCTAAAGACGGAGGAAGCCCTAGAGGAGTACAAAAAGTGCAGGGGGATATTTAAAAAAGAAATTAGGAGATCAAGGAGGGGCCATGAAATAACACTGGCGAGCAAAATAAAGGAAAATCCTAAGATGTTTTATAAGTATATTAAGGGTAAGAGGATGACTAGGGAAAAAATAGGGCCCATTAGGGACAAAAATGGCAATCTGTGTGTGGAGCCGGCAGATGTAGGAGGGGTTCTAAATGAATTTTTTGCATCTGTTTTCACTATGGAGAAGGACGATGTAGACATAGAAATACGGCAGGGGGACTGTGATATACTCGAACATATTAACATCGAGCGGGAGGAGGTATTGGCGGTTTTAGCAGGCCTAAAAGTGGATAAATCCCCAGGCCCGGACGAAATGTATCCCAGGCTACTGTGTGAGGCAAAGGAGGAGATTGCGGGGGCTCTGACACATATATTCAGAACCTCTCTGGCCACAGGGGATGTGCCAGAGGACTGGAGAACCGCTAATGTAATACCATTATTCAAGAAGGGGAGTAGGGAAAAACCGGGGAACTACAGGCCAGTGAGCCTAACATCAGTGGTAGGAAAATTATTGGAAAAAATTCTGAAGGACAAAATTAGTCTCCACTTGGAGAAGCAAGGATTAATCAGGGATAGTCAACATGGCTTTGTCAAGGGAAGATCATGTCTGACTAATTTGATTGAATTTTTTGAGGGGGTGACGAGGCGTGTGGATGAGGGTAACACAGTGGATGTGGTATACATGGATTTCAGTAAGGCCTTCGATAAAGTCCCCCACAGGAGACTGGTCAAGAAGGTACGAGCCCATGGAATCCAGGGTGCCTTGGCACTTTGGATACAAAACTGGCTTAGTGGCAGAAGGCAGAGGGTGATGGTCGAAGGTTGTTTTTGTGACTGGAAGCCTGTGGCCAGTGGGGTACCACAGGGATCGGTGCTGGGTCCCTTGCTGTTTGTGGTCTACATTAATGACTTGGATATGAATGTAAAAGGTATGATTGTAAAAGAATGTAAAAGTTCGCTGATGATACAAAAATTGGTAGGGTGGTAAATAACGAGGAGGATAGCCTCAGTCTGCAGGACGATATAGATGGGTTGGTCAGATGGGCGGAACAGTGGCAAATGGAATTTAACCCGGAAAAGTGCGAGGTGATGCACTTTGGAGGGACTAACAAGGCAAGGGAATACACAATGAATGGGAGGACCCTAGGCAAGACAGAGGGTCAGAGGGATCTTGGTGTGCAAGTTCACAGATCCCTGAAGGCGGCGGAACAGGTAGATAAGGTGGTAAAGAAGGCATATGGGATACTTGCCTTTATTAGCCGAGGCATAGAATATAAGAGCAAGGAGGTTATGATGGAGCTGTATAAAACACTGGTTAGGCCACAGCTGGAGTACTATGTGCAGTTCTGGTCACCACACTACAGGAAGGATGTGATCGCTTTGGAGAGGGTGCAGAGGAGATTCACTAGGATGTTACCAGGGCTGGAGCACTTCAGCTATGAAGAGAGACTGGGAAGATTGGGTTTGTTTTCCTTGGAGCAGAGGAGGCTGAGGGGGGACATGATTGAGGTGTACAAAATTATGAGGGGCACAGATAGGATGGATACTAAGGAGCTTTTTCCCTTCGTTGAGGGTTCTATAACAAGGGGACATAGATTCAAGGTACAAGGCGGGAGGTTTAGAGGGGATTTGAGAAAGAACTTTTTCACCCAGAGGGTGGTTGGAGTCTGGAACTCACTGCCTGAAAGGGCTGTGGAGGCAGGAACCCTCACAACATTCAAGAAGCATTTGGATGAGCACTTGAAATACCATAGCATACAAGGCTACGGACCAAATGCTGGAATATGGGATTAGAGTAGACAGGGCTGATGGCCGGCGTGGACACGATGGGCCGAAGGGCCTCTATCCGTGCTGTATAACTCTATGACTCTATGACTCTATGACTCTACCCTCTTAGGTGATCAAAACTAGTCCAGGAGATCACTCTGGCCCTGATAATTCTATGCAGTACCTAACTTACGTAAGAGGTGATCTCCATCCCAGCCAGAAACAGGTTCAACCGCTCGCTTGAAGGAGTTCGACGAATTGGCGTCCACCGCACGAGCCGGCAGCATGTTCCACAGGTCCACTGTTCTCCAGGAAAAGAACCATCTCCCGACATCTAACTAGATCGGGCCTTATACAACTTAAAATTATGACCCCCCCCACACACCTCCCGGTCCTCCCTAATCTTCGCTGGACTGATCTAACGGGACTGCGAGAATATGTGAAAATAACACTTGAGCCTTTGGAACAAAACAACTTTAACCCTTAATGCTCTTGTCTGAGCGTCGGTCCCACTTATCATTTAGAAACGCTGAATCAAAACGACAGCAGAGTTTGGGCCCCGGAAGGTTGAAGTGGTCAATATGATAATAAAAAAAATTATGCTGGTAGAATTTAGCCTGAAAAATAAATTTGCAAGTTCTTTAAATCTGCATATTTCAGCTTTGTTCGCGACTCTTGTGCCATAATTATTGATTCAGTTAAATGGTAAGACAAATCTGTCGCCTTGGTTTCATTGTGTGAAACAGGCAACATTGATTACTGTGTATATGAGCACCAGTGGACATATCATTTTAATGCCACTCTACATCATATCTGATTCAGTGCGTATCACACGGAGGAAACGATTCAGCAGATGAATAGCTTCAGAAACAATCCATCCAGTTCCAACTCTCCTATACATAGGGCCAAACAATCATAGAATCATACAGCATGGACGGAGACCATTCGGCCTGTCGTGCCTTTGCCGGCTCTTTGAAAGAGCTATCCAATTAGCCCCGCTCCCCCTGCTCTTTCCCCGTCGCCCTGCAAATTTCTCCTTTTCAATTATATATCCAATTCCCTTTTGAAAGTTACTACTGAATCTGCTTCCACCAGCCTTTCAGGCAGTGCATTCCAGATCATAACAACTCACTGCGTAAAAAATTTCTCCTCATTTCCCCTCCGGTTCTTTTGCCAATTATTTTAAATCTGTGTCCTTTGGTTACCGACCCTCCTGCCAGTGGAAACAGTTTCTCCCTATCTACTCTACCAAAACCCCTCATAATTTTGAACACCTGTATTAAATCTCCCCTTTTAACCTTCTCTACTCTAAGATGAACAATCCTGGAATAGTGGTTATAGATGTTACTTTGTTTTATTTATCCTGGGGATGTGGGCGTCGCTAGCAAGGCTGGCATTTATTGCCCATCCCTAATTGCCCTTGAGAAGGTGGTGGTGAGCCGCCTTCTTGAACCGCTGCAGTCCGTGTGGTGAAGGTTCTCCCACAGTGCCGATAGATAGGGAATTCCAGGATTTTGACCCAGCGACGATGGAGGAACTCTCCTGACTCAGATGCCGGGGTCGATTTTAACTCTACCCGCTCGGCGGAAACTGGGCGGGTGCCCCTGGAGTGGGACATGAACCCACAACTTTCTGACTCAGAGCGAAAAATATTACCAACTGAGCCACGGCGTATGTATGAAATTCTTCTGTCCACTATTTTAACAAAGGCCCATTTAAATGAAATAATCCTTCATCATTAAAATCATGAATTTCATACCCATGTATTAACACATTTGTTACTATGAAATCTCACATTGCCAATGTGTGGAGTTGAATTCAATACACTGATTATTTGTGGCTGGCACCAGAGAAAATGACCATGAAAGCTGCTGGGTTGTCATTAAAATACCAATTGGCTCACTAATGTCCTTCAGGGAGGGGAACTTGCCGCCCCCTAACAATCTGGCCTACACGTGACTCCAGTCCCACACTATCTGGTTGACTTTTAATGCTCTTTGAAGTGCCCTAGCAAGCCACTCCGTTGTACATACAATCACTAGAAGAATGCCCACCTGGACCTTCTCAGGACAATCGGGGACGGGCGATAAAAGCAACCTTGCCAGTGTCGCCCACATCCCAAAAACAAACGAAAAAATATTGGTCCAATGCAAATTCAACCTATTAATCAGTTTTGATGATTTCAAATTAATCTTTGTGGTTTTAAACTTATGTATTTATAATGTGAGAGAGCAAGAAAGACAGAAAGCAAGCCATCATATCCGAGTACAATGAAATATAAAATAGTAATCCTTATTTATGTAATAATAGAAGTGTTTAAATAATTACAGTCATTTTCAGATGTTATAATAAGTGATTTGTTTCAGCTATGTGTCAAAATGCAATGTAGGTGGGACCGTTATTGTAATTATGTCCAGACACAGACTGAGAGCAGATGGTGATGAATATTTGAGTCTCATTCGTACATTGTGAATAAGCTGAAAACAATATAGGTAGTAGGTCAGTTTAAGGCCAATATTTTGTTAAGTACTCCTCCCGTCTTAGCAAAGAACAGAAATGCATTCAAAAGAACGCTTACCTTATCGAAAATGTGTAATATTCCCTCAGCCACAGAGATCTAGTTCCTCTCTCTAGCCACTGCACAGAGTTGTCAAAAGGTTGCCAACCCTCCAGGATTGCCCTGGAGTCTCCAGGAATTGAAGATTAATCTCCAGCAATTGGTGCGAGCAAACACGAGGGAGAAAAATCATAGGAGCATTTTTTTTAAAAAATGGTGCGTTTTTTAAAAAAATCCTTTAAACACTTTTGTTTATCAGCTCTAAAAATATCAGAGATTGGGGGAGAGATAGGTTGATTGATTGACAGTGAAGATTCATCCAATCAAATGATGAAGAGTCTGTTAGCTTTCCGGTCGCCGGAGGGAGGTGGAGCACCGTGTGGATGGACGTGTTGGGCGACCAATGACGGGAGGGCGGGGGGGGGGAGGCAGGAGGTCATGTGATGAAAATTCCAGGAATACGTCGGACCAGAGTTGGCGGCCCTGAGCTGTCAGTGAATATCGCATCGCCTTTCTCGGCCTCCAGGCTGATCGGCAAAGGCGCCCAAGCTCAGGGATCTTGCTACCAGCCGAGTACAGATAACGAGGCAGTCCGTGCCCGCATGCAGCAAGATCTGGACAACATCCTGGGCCCAACGATCTTCAGCTGCTTCATCAATGACCTTCCCTCCATCATAAGGTCAGAAATGGGGATGTTCGCTGATGACTGCACAGTGTTCGGTTCCATTCGCAACCCCTCAGATAATGAAGCAGTCCGAGCCCGCACGCAGCAAGACCTGGACAACATCCAGGCTTGGGCTCATAAGTGGCAAGTAACATTCGCGCCAGACAAGTGCCAGGCAATGACCATCTCCAATAAGAGAGAGTCTAACCACCTCCCCTTGACATTCAACGGCATTACCATCGCCGAATCCCCCACCATCAACATCCTGGAGGTCACCATTGACCAGAAACTTAACTGGACCAGCCAAATAAATACTGTGGCTACAAGAGCAGGTCAGAGGCTGGGTATTCTGCAGTGAGTGACCCATCTCCTGACTCCCCAAAGCCTTTCCACTATCTACAAGGCACAAGTCAGGAGTGTGATGGAATACTCTCCACTTGCCTGGATGAGTGCAGCTCCAACAACACTTAACAAGATCGACACCATCCAGGACAAAGCAGCCCGCTTGATTGGCGCCCCATCCACCACCCTAAACATTCACTCCCTTCACCACCGGCGCACAGTGGCTGCAGTGTGTACCATCCACAGGATGCACTGCAGCAACTCGCCAAGGCTTCTTCGACAGCACCTCCCAAACCCGCGACCTCTACCACCTAGAAGGACAAGAGCAGCAGGCACATGGGAACAACACCACCTGCACGTTCCCCTCCAAGTCACACACCATCCTGACTTGGAAATATATCGCCGTTCCTTCATCATCACTGGGTCAAAATCCTGGAATTTCTTTCCTAACAGCACTGTGGGAGAACCTTCACCACATGGACTGCAGCAGTTCAAGAAGACGGCTCACCACCACCTTCTCAAGGTCAATTAGGGATGGGCAATAAATGCTGGCCTTGCCAGCGATGCCCACATCCCATGAACGAATATAAAAAAAACATCCAGGCTTGGGCTGATAAGTGGCAAGTAACATTCGCCTCAGACAAGTGCCAGGCAATGACCATCTCCAACAAGAGAGAGTCTAACCACCTCCCCCTGACATTCAACGGCATTACCATCGCTGAATCCCCCACCATCAACATCCTGGGGGTCACCATTGACCAGAAACTTAACTGGGCCAGCCATTTCAATACTGTGGCAACAAGAGCAGGTCAGAGGCTGGGTATTCTGCGGCGAGTGACTCACCTCCTGACTCCCCAAAGTCTTTCCACCATTTACAAGGCACAAGTCAGGAGTGTGATGGAATACTCTCCACTTGCCTCGATGAGTGCAGCTCCAATAACACTCAAGAAGCTCGACACCATCCAGGACAAAGCAGCCCGCTTGATTGGCACCCCGTCCACCACCCTAAACATTCACTCCCTTCACCACAGGATGCACTGCAGCAACTCGCCAAGGCTTCTTCGACAGCACCTCCCACCTCTACCACCTAGAAGGACAAGGGCAGCAGGTACATGGTAACAACACCACCTGCATGTTCCCCTCCAAGTCACACAACATCCCAACTTGGAAATATATCGCCCATCGTTGCTGGGTCAAAATCCTGGAACTCCCTTCCTAACAGCACGATTGGGAGAACCTTCACCACATGGACTGCAGCGGTTCAAGAAGGCGGCTCACCACCACCTTCTCAATGGCAATTAGGGATGGGCAATAAATGCCGGCCTCGCCAGTGACGCCCACATCCCATGAACGAATAAAAAAAAAACACGGCAGCACACAGTTGATGCTGAGGACTCCTGGCTCAGATGTGCCTTCAGATGCAGGACAGGAAAGGATGGTATCCGTAAAAAATAGGCGGTGGGCACCTGTTGGGAACCCGTTCCCCAGATTTAGGTCTTTAAAACCTCCCCGCCCACCCCGCCCCCCCCCCCCCCCCATCACCGATACTCTCCCAGCCATCGTGGTGGTGGTGGGGGGTTAATTTTGCAGTCTATGAGTAAACTGAAGAGTATACGACCTGGGATATATCTATTCCTTTTTAAATTGGGGTAAATTTCCATGTGTTCAATTCCAGCAGATGGGAGGCTCACAATGGGATCACTGTTGCTCAATTTCTTCCTGCTTTTTTGGTTTTCATTCTTGGAGATGATTATTTTCTGCTTTTAATTCTGAGAGTGTGGGTGTGGGGGGGGGAGTGGTTGGGGAGGGTTGATTGGGGGGGGGTGGTGGGTGATATGTCTGGTACCTGCATATTGTTAACTGAACATTAGCTGGCCCCCTGATGGGAATAAGTACATTGTAGCAATTATACTTCTCTGGTATTACTTTTGCTGTTCTTTGACGGGAATGTTCTCGAGGGTCTGGAAATAAAAGCAGCTAGTTATTAGCCCACCAATTTGAGTGTTTATTTGGACATAACACCAGCAAACAGAAGCCGACTTGGATTGAGAAGAAGGTCACCCCGACCGACCTCCTCAACTTCTTTGAGGAAGTAACACCCCATGTGGACTATGTAGCGTACCTAGACTTCCGACAGACAATTGGATGCTGCAATGGCGGAGAATGTAAGGTGCTTCAGGATGGACCAATTAAGATGAGCAGAATGGCCTCCCTGATCTTGTGATCTCATGTACAGTTTCAGATTAAAAGAAAATCTTGGAATAATTGCTGAGGGAGGTGATATTGTTTGACACCACTCCCCCCTCCCCCTACTCCATCCCTGTTGTTCCATCCATGTTGTGGGGAAGTGTCTGCCCTTGCACTCAGCATCTCCCTTAATCGCTTGTCTAAGATTGTAGGCTAACCTCCTGGGGAATTGTAGAGGACAGCCAATGTCCTCCTGCTCCCAAGCGCAGTATGTCAGCTCACTGATGGGTTTTACCCATTCCGGGTCAGGGCCGTTACATTAAAAATCAGCGCGGCTGTGATTTATGGGCGTTCAGACTGATATAGGAGTGTAACCCGGAGAGTAGAAAGGCTGAAGCAATTATTGTAGAGACTCTAATGGGTTTGTACTTTACATCCATTATGCATTTTAACAGACTTGTGAAAAGTCAAGAAAGCGAAACTGCAAATTTGGAAATTTTGGATTTGCATTGAATAATTTAACATTTTTAAATATTTTTGCTTCTTCTTTGCTTAAATGTTTCTTGCTTTTGTATCAAAATAACTCTGTAAAATGAAAATAATGTTTGTCATCTGACTAGCTAATGTTGGCCTTTACCTATGTAACATGACATTTAACATAGATTGAATGCTGAGCTACCATTTTAATATTATTACCCAACCGTAACCTTCATTCATTATAGATTAATACTTTTCGACTAGAATTAATGAATATATGTCAGTTCAACAGCAACACAACTTTATTCAGTGCATGTCAGGCACTGTTTGTTAAGTGATAGCCATCTTTATTCAGAGCTCCCTTCTTCAGGGAATACAGCATGTCACAGCATGAATGGGTTTGAATGACACCAGTCTGAATACTGATTTCAGTGCTGTTTGTGTATTGTACACAGGACCGCTTTAAAGAAAAACTCTGTTCAGACAAGGGATAATCACATTTCTTTTTTTTCCTGAATTTTTAGGCAATTCTGTCCGTCTGTGTCTCTGTCTGTGCCTCTGTCGTCTCTGTGCATCTGTCTGTGTCTCTGTCTGTCTGTCGACGCCCATAATCTATAATGAATTTAAAAAGTAAAATAGCAGGCAGCACCTTCTACTTCAAGGCATCATCTGCTCTCGCGAGCCTAGTGCCTGCAATTTCTTGGATGTCCTGGTTTGAGCGTGTGCAGTATTACCCAGCATTTATCGGTATGACTCACTGCCGCTTTGTGAGTGATCTCAAACGATAACCGGATTTACAAGTTCCTATTTGTTTTCCAAATAACTTGAGGCTAGCCGGAGAAGGATGTGGGCATAGCTGGCGAGGCCGGCATCTATTGCCCTTCCATAGTTACCCTTGAGAAGGTGGTGGTGCTCCACTTTCTTGAACCACAGCAGTCCGTGTGGTCAATTGGGAACTGATTTCATAAACAAGCCAGAAATAGGCGCTAGGCCCCTGATTTGCGTACGCAATGGGCCGAATGCCAGTTTAGGATGGGCACCATGGACGACCACAGGGCGCCTCAGCTAATATTGCATGCGGCGCATGCCCGGCGCAGAATGGGCACGGCGCATGCCATAGTGGACCCTTCAGCACCTGTCTTTCACTTGAAAATCGGGCACTGTGCGATCCCTTTTCTAGGCCAGTGTGCATGTGAAAGAGTGAGAGAGACATACAGAGAGATATTACGCGAGGCATAGAGAGTACCAGACACAATGCACGAGAAAGAAACACGTAATTAGAGAGAAAGACAGAAACTACGCAAGAGAAATACAGAAGAGTTCACGGAGCTGTGAAAAAAGACTTACAGAAAGAATAGAGGAAGCCAGAGAGAGAGTGTAACCAAACTATGAATATTAACCAGTCCAAACTCAACCAGTTCAATGAGGCCACTTCAAGGAAATGTCAGCCTTGGCTCACCAGTAGCCCACGTGCCTCTGAGCCAGAGGGCCATGGATTCAAGCCCACTTGAACATGTAGGCTGTCACTTCAGTGCATTATTAAGGGAGTGCTGCGCTGGCAGAGGTGCCACCTTTCAAATAAGATGTTAAACTGAATCCCTGTCTGCTGCCTCAGGTGGACTTAAAAAGATCCAATGGGACTTTTCGAAGAAAATTGGGTGAATTGTCCTGGTCAACCTTTATCCCTCAACCAACGTCACCCAAACAGATTATCTGATGGCTTATCTCATTGCTGTTTGTGGGACCTTGCTGTGTGCTAATTGGCTGCCACATTTCCCCACTTTTCAGCAGTAACTACACTTCAAAAGAACTTAAGTTGCTGTGTGTTGCTTTGGGGCATTCTGAATTTGTGAAAGACGCTCTATTAATGTCAATTCTTTCCTTCTTACACTTTGCTGAAGTGAGTGCAGGAAGAAGTATCTTTACAATTTTGATTTGATACACTGGCATAGATTAGGTCGAAGCACATCAGCCAACTGATCCAGATCTGTTTACTCATTCCTAACCTTTTCCTTTCCTCTTTAATATTTAATGGCATTGCAGTTCTGCTGAGCACCTGCTCTTTGATAGATCAACTCCCAAGAAGCCACAGTTGTAACATTGCCCCTTCTGATATTGATATAGATATTGACAACCCACATTGTCTTTCATGCTCACTGCCTGGCAACATTCCTGGTCTGACTAATCCTGACATAAAAAGAATCAATATTGGCACCAATACATAACCATGATAGCTGGCATCATGTTTGCAAGCTACTCAGATATGAAGCTCACGTTCCATCAGTAGATCAGTTGAGTAGTGCTCCAAAGTCTCCCTTGGTTCAGAGCTCGCAATCGATGATCTCGGGCCAATAGCACTGTCCTTACTGCAGGTTTTTTTTATTGTCTGATTACGCTCCTGTGAAGCACCTTGGGACATTTTACTACATTAAAGGTGCTGTATAAATGCAAGTTGTTGTTGCTGCAATTGGCTGGTGGTCTCATAATTATAGGTGTTCTTTTAGCTTATAGTGGCCCAATCGACAGTACAATAACATGATATTGCTTCCATTGAATTTCCAAGTTTAATGTGCATTCATTATAGGTGCATTCAGTGATCCCACTCTCCCAGCAGTGGAGGTTTGCTTGAAGAGAGCACAGATCAGAGACAGAGAGGGCTACACAACTGTAGCATCAATATTTTGATTTGCATTTCCTTCAGGCACAGCCCCCCATTGGAAGCATGTGAGCACTGAACTTGCCCATCTATATGCAAGTGCCCAATTCAACAAAAATGTGATTTAACTCTTTCCCCCCAACTTATTTCTTTGTTTAATCTTTAACGTGACGAATACCTGCAAACAGGCTAAGGTTTAACATTGGTGTATGTTATGACCTCGGGAGCTAATCCTCTATGCTCTTCAGGCTGTTACCAGTAATAAAGAAAGAACTTGTATTTATATTGGGGGAGTAATTTTAACCAAACCCACCCAGCGCCAAACTGACGGGGTGGGCTGCCCGTTTTACACCCTGCACGATTTTACTCTCCACGGAAGTCAATGGAGTGTAAAATCAAGCGAAGTGTAAAACAGGATCCAGGCCGAACCCACCCAGTGGGTTAGGTTAAAATTACATCCATCTTTCATTTTGGGGAATCCAGAACAGGGGAAATGACCTTAATATTGTCCTGACTGGGACATATATCACTGTTCCATCATTGTCACTGGGTCAGAACCCTCAAATTCCCCATCTAACACCACTGCGGGAACACCATCACCAAAGGACTGCAGTGGTTCAAAAAGAAGGCCCCCCCACCACCAGCTTCTCAGGTCAACCAGGGCTGGACGATATATATGGCTTTGCTGCTGTCACCCACATTCGGAGAATAAATAAAACAACATTTTTAACAGAACCGTAAACGTGTTTTTTACATTTGTGGTGTTGCTGGAAGTAACAAACAGAGCAGGAACTATAAGTGAAGTTAGTTTTTCTTTACACCAACAGCATAGTGACTATTGAATGGCAGACTTTCACTGGCAAAATCTAAGTGGTAAAATATTCTACAATTATTAACTACAGTTGAGAGCTATAATGGTAAACTGTTGATTATAAGGCTGCAGAAGCCACTGAGGTATTACAATACCTGAAACCCCCAAAAATGAAGTGGAGATGCCGGTGATGGACTGGGGTGGACAAATGTAAGGAGTTGCACAACACCCGGTTATAGTCCAACAGCTTTATTTGAAATCACAAGCTTTCAGAGCTTTGCTCCTTCGTCAAGGACGAAGGAGCAAAGCTCCGAAAGCTTGTGATTTCAAATAAAGCTGTTGGACTATAACCTGGTGTTGTGCAACTCCTTACATTTGCCCAAAAATGAAGCCTTTCATTTCTGGGAAAAGGTAATACTATCTTTTCTCACTCTCCTATCTTTCTCCCTCTCTTCTCTCCTCTTTTTCTCTCTCCCTTTCTTTCTTCCCCCTTCCCCTCTCTTCCACTCCCCCTTTCTCTCTGTCTAGTTCACTAATTGTATCATACAGTATGAATAGTCTTACCATTTTAATGACATTTAGTTCTGTAATAAGCATTTCATCTGCCACGAACTTAAAGCATTGCAGCGCAGGAAGAAGCATATTTATTTTGATGTGAATTGCTTATATCAGCTACATGTGGAGTGGTGTCTGCTGTAATGGGCTCAATCATATATACTTTCAAGTTTGATTGCAGCATGCATGAGGCCAGCTACGCCAACTGATTTACATGTCTGAATAAACAACTTTTTTTTAAACCGACTGTGTCCAGCGCTAATTCAGACCTTGCTACTGAAGCCAAGCTAAGGGAAACCAAACACCCTGTTGCATACAAATGGAATGATTTTGCATATTTAGAACCTAGGTGATGCGAATGGAGTGTATTTAATTAAGGTGAGCGTAAAGGTTACGTTTTGAGTAATTATATGCGTAATGGGTGATTCCAACATCATACCCTCCCAGCTGAGGGTCGCATTCATAGGGAAAGTCGATTGGACCTTCGGGGCTACAGTGAGTGTGAATGTTGGCATCAACCTGCTAGTTCAATTACGCGACTACCTCAATGGCTCAGATGCTAAGAGCAATGCCAGTATTTTTACCAACAGGGCCAAGCAGACCAAGAAGTTCCCTGTCTCTGTACTCCTCTCACACATGTAACTTCACTGATGTAGCGAATTTCTGTGTCTCATCTGAGTTAGGGGTCAACCCTTGCAGTAAAATGGCTACCATCACTTGCCAAGTAATAAATCCAACCAGGGATTCCGGAGAAACTTCTTTACTCAGAGAGTGGTGAGAATGTGGAATTTGCTACCACATGGAGTGGTTGAGGCGAATAAAATAGATACATTTCAGAGGAAGCTAGATAAGTATATGAGAGAGAAAGGAACAGAAAGATATGCTGATAAGGTGAGATGAAGTAAGGTGGGAGAAGGATCGTGTGGAGCATAAACACCAGCACAGACCAGTTGGGCCGAATGGCCTGTTCCTGTGCTGTTAATTCTATGTAAGTAGCAGGTGGGTGCCAGAAGTAGGTGTAAAAGTTCTGATGCAACATGGGCAGGTGAAAGAGAAACTGAGGTATTGGGGACTGAGGCCTTGAGGGAGTGAGCAGGCTGAGGCATGAGATTGGCACATGGGATAAAATGGGCAGAGGGGGCAAGGATTGAGGAGGGAATTCGTGGTGTGGGGCTCGAGGTGGGGTTGGGGAGTGAGATGGGCGGTCCAAGGCACAGCAGCATTGGTGCGGAGTTGGAACTTGGCAGCATGCGAGGGAGAGAGTGTAGGGGGTCTTGCAGCAATCAGTGAGAAGGGGGCTGTGACCTTGGCAGCACCTGAGAGAAGGGCGCTGAGGATGGACCGAGCTGCACTCAGAGCAGCAGAATGAGAAAGATTGCATCAGCTGGGGCCAGAGAGCAGGCCAAACATTGGTTCCTGAGAATCGCATTTCAGTTACTTGGTACAATTCCTGGGGCCGGAGATATTTTAACATGATAGGGGTGAAATTTGTCTTTGCCAGTAGCGTGAAACAGGTTCATAGCGAATCGATAGCCTGCTATACGCTCTGCCCGATTTTCTTTTCCATTAGACAAGAGCGGTTTAAAACAAGTGATGAACAATTTCACCCCAAGAGCTCATCCAAAGCTCCGCTGCCCGTATCCTAACTCGCACCAAGTCCTGTTCACCCATCACCCCTGTGCTCGCTGATCTAGATTGGCTTCCGGTCCGGCAAGGCCTCGATTTAAAAATTCTCATCCTTGTTTTCAAATCCCTCCATGGCCTCGCCCCTCCCTATCTCTGTAACCTCCTCCAGCCCTACAACCCTCCGAGATCTCTGTGCTCCTCCAATTCTTGCCTCTTGCGCATCCCCGATTTCCTTCGCCCCGCCATTGGCGGCCGTGCCTTCAGCTGCCCAAGCTCTAGGTTCTGGAATTCCCTCCCTAAACCTCTCTGCCTCTCAACCTCTCTCTCCTCCTTTAAGATGCTCCTTAAAGCCCATCTCTTTGACCAAGCTTTTGGTCACCTGTCCTAATATCTCCTTATGTGGCTCAGTATCAAATTTTGTTTGATAATCGCTCCTTGCGATGTTTTACTACATTAAAGGTGCTATATAAATGTAAGTTGTTGCTGTTGTGTGTCCAGTGGAGGCACAGCTGCTTGTGGCCAGAGCAGGATGCAAGTTTGGGGATGTTTATGAGCCAACATTAGGTGGGGAAGTTGTTGGAGTGATTAAGGATGGAATCGGCAGGTAATGTTCTGCTATTTATCCTGAGCTTTTGATTTATGAATGTGTTTATGTGGGACGAGCACAATCACTCAAAGGGACGGGGTGGGGGGGGGAGGAAACAATTCAGGTGTGTAATTGGTTCCTTTTTTTTGGTGAATGGGAATTTTTTTTTGAGACATAGGGAAACGAGCGCCAAAATGTTTTTTGGATTGGCTAAACCTTGCATGCCTTAAAAAGCAACCAATCAGCATGCTTTCCACCCGACAGATATGCCACCCGACAGGCACGCAGCAGATGCACAGATTTTAATTCTGTACTTCCATCGTTTTCTCTCACTTTTTCCCTATACTTTTCCCCAGTTACATTCCTTCTCCTGGTATTTTGCATTCCTTCCTCTTTCTCTTGATGTTCTCCATTCCCATTGCCATTGCCTCTTGGTGTCAATGGATTATCAGTTGATGACCTGCCCGCTCTCTGAGATCAAACAACTTTCCCCCGCACATGAGACTCTCATCCTCCCTTCTCCAGCCTTTTCCCTATAACCAATGATTCACAAATTGCAACAGTTCCCAAGATTGGAACATTAGGAACAGGAGTAGGCCATTCAGCCCCTCGTGCCTGCTCCACCATTCAATTAGATCATAGCTGATCTGTATCTCAACTCCATTTACCCGCCTCAGCTCCATATCCTCAGATAAGATCTTGATAAGATTTTCCAGGTCTTATCTATTATATCACAATCATGTTAGAGGAGACTTATTGCATTTTTTCCTGAAGGGCTCAAACAACTTTTCTCTTCGCATCCTCTCCTGTTGATATCTTCAATTCATCCACATTAGTTGAATGAGGTTTCCCAACTTTAAAATATCACTGATACTAATATAGATGTGACTTTGGGAGCGTCACCTCTGTTTCCTTAAAGAAAACAATAGCAACAGTATGTACCCGGACTGTCAACTTGTTTAAAATAAATGGATTAATGACAGTGTTAAAATAGCACACAAAGCATTAACCAGCGCACTGCCAGAGAGAATTAACCCCCCCCCCACCCCGCCGCATTGGCAAAGTAGCTCTGCTAATACCTTAAATGTGTAAACTGTAAGCAAAAGTCACAAGTAAATTGAACACAATCAAGCTGTAACAATCACACACCATTAACAAAAAATTAAACAATGCGTTGTAGTTTTCTGTTTGAACTGTTTGATATAGATCTGAGCCTATAAGCTATAACTTTAAAAGATGGTGACCCTGAAACTATGCTGTAGGATAAATAAGATCACAAGTTCGTCTGAAATCCCTCTCTGCGCTATCTTTAGCAGGAGCGTTAATCCGTTTATTTTAAATGGGCTGGCGCTTCCCCTAAAGACTTGTATTTATATCGCGCCTTTCACATCCTCAGGACCTGGTGAAGCGACAACTCAGGACTACATCCATGCTAAACAGCGGAAGCAACATGCTATCGACAGAGCTAAGCGATTCCACAACCAACGGATCAGATCAAAGCTCTGCAGTCCTGCCACAAACAGTCATGAATGGTGGTGGACAATTAAACAACTAACGGGAGGAAGAGGCTCTGTAAAAATCCCCATCCTCAATAATGGCGGAGTCCAGCACGTGAGTGCAAAAGACAAGGCTGAAGCGTTTGCAACCATCTTCAGCCAGAAGTGACGAGTGGATGATCCATCTCAGCCTCCTCCCGATATCCCCACCATCACAAAAGCCAGTCTTCAGCAAATTCGATTCACTCCACATGATATCAAGAAATGGCTGAATGCACTGGATACAGCAAAGGCTATGGGCCCCGACAACATCCCGGCTGCAGTGCTGAAGACTGGTGCTCCAGAACTAGCCGCGCCTCTAGCCAAGCTGTTCCAGTACAGCTACAACACTGGCATCTACCCGAAAATGTGGAAAATTGCCCAGATATGTCCTGTCCACAAAAAGCAGGATAAATCCAATCCGGCCAATTACCGCCCCATCAGTCTACTCTCGATCATCAGCAAAGTTATGGAAGGTGTCATCGACAGTGCTATCAAGCAGCACTTACTCACCAATAACCTGCTCATCGATGCTCAGTTTGGATTCCGTCAGGACCACTCGGCTCCAGACCTCATTACAGCCTTGGTCCAAACATGGACAAAAGAGCTGAATTCCAGACGTGAGGTGAGAGTGACTGCCCTTGACATCAAGGCAGCATTTGACCGAATGTGGCACCAAGGAGCCCTAGTAAAATTGAAGTCAATGGGAATCAGGGGGAAAACTCTCCAGTGGCTGGAGTCATACCTAGCACAAAGGAAGATGGTAGTGGTTGTTGGAGGCCAATCATCTCAGCCCCAGGACATTGCTGCAGGAGTTCCTCAGGGCAGTGTCCTAGCCCAACCATCTTCAGCTGCTTCATTAATGACCTTCCCTCCATCATAAGGTCAGAAATGGGGATGTTTGCTGATGATTGCACAGTGTTCAGTGCCATTCGCAACCCCTCAGATAATGAAGCAGTCCATGCCCGCATGCAGCAAGACCTGGACAACATCCAGGCTTGGGCTCATAAGTGGCAAGTAACATTCGTGCCAGACAAGTGCCAGGCAATGACCATCTCCAACAAGGGAGAGTCTAACTACCTCCCCTTGACATTCAACGGCATTACCATCGCCGAATCCCCCACCATCAACATCCTGGGGGTCACCATTGACCAGAAACTTAACTGGACCAGCCATATAAATACTGTGGCTACAAGAGCAGGTCAGAGGCTGGGTATTCTGCAGCGAGTGACTCACCTCCTGACTGCCCAAAGCCTTTTCACCATCTACAAGGCACAAGTCAGGAGTGTGATGGAATACTCTCCACTTGCCTGGATGAGTGCAGCTCCAACAACACTCAAGAAGCTCGACACCATCCAGGACAAAGCAGCCAGCTTGATTGGCACCCCATCCACCACCCTTCACCACCGGTGCGCAGTGGCTGCAGTGTGTACCATCCACAGGGTGCACTGCAGCAACTCGCCAAGGCTTCTTCGACAACACCTCCCAAAACTCTGACCTCTACCACCTAGAAGGACAAGAGCAGCAGGCACATGGGAACAACACCACCTGCACGTTCCCCTCCAAGTCACACACCATCCCGACTTGGAAATATATCGTCGTACCTTCATCGTTGCTGGGTCAAAATCCTGGAACTCCCTTCCTAACAGCACTGTGGGAGAACCTTCACCACACGGACTGCAGCGGTTCAAGAAGGCGGCTCACCACGACCTTCTCAATGGCAATTGGGGATGGGCAATAAATGCTGGCCTCGCCAGCGACGCCCACATCCCATGAACGAATTTTTAAAAAGGACGTACCAAAGCGCTTTACAGCCAATTAAGTACTTCTGAAGTGTAGTCACTGTTGTAATGTAGGAAACAGGGCAGCCAATTTGTGCACAGCAAGCTCCCACAAACAGCACTGTGATAATGACCAGATAATCTGTTTATTAGTGATGTCGGTGGAGGGATAAATATTGGCCAGGACACCGAGGAGAACTCCCCTGCTCTTCTTCGAAATCGCAGCATAGGATCTTCTATGTCCACCTGAGAGGGCAAAAGGGGCCTTGGTTTAATGTCTTATCCGAAAGGAGGCACCTCCAATAGTGCAGCACTGCACTGGGAGGGTCAGCCTAGATTTTGTGCTCAAGTCTCTGGAGTGATTCAGGAACATTGCACGAAAATGTCATATTAGTTTCTCACAGGCTATGGGGAAAGAGCGGAGAGGGACTAATTGGGTAGTTTCTTTCATAAAGCCGGCACAGGCAAGAGGGGCCGAATGGCCTTCCCATCTGCGCTGTAGGATTCTACAGTCCTAATTTCAGGCTCATTGAGATAAATTGTGCACAGAGATTGGAGCGGACAGCTCTCATTTCTAAAGATGGCAGGACGATTGTGAACTCCGTGCTGTATAACTCTATGACTCTATGACTCTTGTCTCTCCAGCTGCTAATTACATTGTTTGCGCGTCCGAATCCAGATTCTAAATGGAGCGTCTAAAAACCATACGAAACCGCACAGTGACCCGTTTTTATGGGTTGCTGGTCATGTCATTTCAGACGTTCCCTGTACTGTATGCTAAAACACGCAAACTTAAGCTGCTTTAAAGAAAAAAAAATGCACACTGTCATTTAAAATGAAGAACAATCACGGGAATATACTGCGAGTGACCTTTTCCAGCACCACAGCACTGGTCTGGAATTATTTTTGAACAGCTTCCCTTCACGTATTACTTACTTTAATTAAAAGCCACGGCGACTCGAGCATCCAGCTGTGGGTGTTGCTCTCCGTTCGGCGCGGTGATCAGTCTTGTGACCAGCTGCGACTTCACAATATCTCAGTGCCGTTAGTGACCTATTTAAAAAGAAAATCGCACTCGATTCTCTGTCCCTGTCCCAGCCTGGCACCTACCTTACAGGCTGTGACCTTTCAGAAATCTGCTGTCGGAAGAACGTCTCTTGGAACTATACTGAGACATCTCCGACCCTAATCAACGGCAGCCAGCATGGGAACAGGAGTAGGCCATTCAGCCCCTCCAGCCTGTTCCGCCATTCAATTAGACCATGGCTGATCTGTATCTTAACTCCATCTACCTGCCTTGGTTCCGTAACCCTTAATTCTCTTGCCAAACAAAAATCTATCAATCTCAGCTTTGAAATTTTCAATTCACCCCCAGCCTCAACAGCTTTCTGGGAGAGAGAGTGGTCCAGATTTCCACCACCCTAAATGGCAGCAACCTATCTTCCCTTGATTGTTGCATTTTTAAGATCTAATATCACTTTTTTTTTTTTGCAATGTTGTAAAATCGATCACTGTTACTGTGCAACCCATGAATAAATATCCATTCATTAAAAGTGCTGCTTGTACCGTGGCTCTCGCTGCCAGTCATCTGAAAGTCTTGCGGAGTCCCCTCATCCCTTGATTACATCTTGTTAACATGGATCTTTTGCCTGTTACGTTAAGAAGCTCAGACTGAGTCTGCCTCACCGCCCATGAATTACAGATGAATGGAACGCTCACCTGAACTCTGCTGATAGACACTCCACCCACAGCACCATGCAATCTTACAGCATCGAAGGATACCGGCCGTCCCATGGTGCCTGTGCTGGCTCTTTGCTAGTGCAATCCAAAACTATTCCTACTGCCCCATTCTCACCATAGCCCAACATTTTCTTCTGCTTGATATTTTTATCCGCTTTTCTCTTAGAAGATAAAGAACTTGCATTTATATGGCACCTTTCACAACCTCAAAGACGCCCCAAAGCTCTTTACAACCAATGAAGTACTTTTGAAGCGTAGTCACTGTTGTAATGTGGGAAACGCGGAAGCCAATTTGCGCACAGCAAGCTCCCACAAACAGCAATGTGATCGTGACCAGATAATCTGTTTTTTAGTAATGTTGTTTGAGGGATAAATATGGGCCTGGACATCGAAGAGAACTCCCCTGCTCTTCTTTGAATAGTGCTGTAGAATCTTTCTCATCCACCTGAGAGGGCAGATGGGGCCTTGGTTCAACATCTCATCCAAAAGACACCATCTCCGACAGTGCAGCACTCCCTCGGTACTGCATTGAAGTGTTAGACTGGATTATGTGCTGAAGTCTCTGGAGTGGGACTATGAACCCAAAAGTTTCTGACTCAGAGGCAAGAGTGCCATCACTGAGCCAAGGATCTCTGCCTCAACTGATCCCTGTGACGAAGCATTCCATTTTCTGACAACTCCCTACATAAACAAATTTCTCCTGAGCTCTCTCCTCACTCTCATTGTGACAATTTTAAGTTGATGATCCCCTTCATCACTGACTCCCCAACCAGAAGAAATAACCTTTCCCTCTTCATCTTATGAAAACCCTGTAATGTTTTAAAAATCCTTATAAAAATCCCGTCTTAGCTTTCCCTGCTCCAGTGGAAATAGTCCCAGTATCTCAAGTCCTAGTCAACATTTATCCCTCAACCAACATCACTAAAACAGATTATCACATTGCTGTTTGTGGGATCTTGCTGTGCGCAAATTGGCTGCCGCGTTTCCTACATTACAACAGTGACTACACTTCAGTAAGTACTTCGTTGGCTTTAAAGCGCTTTGGGACATCCTGAGGTCGTGAAAGGCGCTATATAAATACAAGTCTTTCTTTTTTCATCTCTCTCCTGATGGGGGTAATTTTGACTTTGGGCGATAGTGTAAAACGGATGATATCAGGTCAGCTGCCCGTTACACATATCTCCCAATTTTCTTTTGCATTGAAATCAATGGAAATGAAAATTGGGAGAGATATATAACGGGACAGTTGATCAGCTATTAGTCCTTTTATACTATCGCCCAAAGATAAAATTACCCCCAATGAGTCATTAAATATGAAACGTTCAATTAAAATGATAGCAATTTGTTAGTGGAACTTGTTTGCTAGACCTATTCTTCAATGCAACTATTTTGGACACCGGAAGGTCATACAGTGGCAAACATTTTCAATTCTAGGAACATAAGAACACAGGAAACAGGAGTAGGCCATTCAGCCCCTCGAGCCTGTTCCGCCATTCGACTCTGATCTAGAATAAAAATCAGTTTTTGAAGGAGCAGTGTTTTCAGCTCTTTGACCCTGGATTTGGATTAAGTTAATTTTCTGGCTCGGCTGGTTGTGTTGGGCTCTAGGCAGTTGCTAATAGCAATTTCAATAATAACAGTAATTTGGACCGAAAAAAGAAACCAGACAAATGTACTTAGAAAGAACATAAGGTTGTTTGGTGGAAATGAAGCATTGCTTTAGCACCCAGGGATGCTCTACTAAAGGCACGTTGCATGGTGGTACAGAAGGATCTAAGCTGCTATAACTTGAGAGCACCGACATTAAGGATTGATTTTCCAAGCTTCAGCTCCAAGTGAGGAATTTCAACTGCTGGTGTTGCACATCAGGACATTAAAATGATTGGAAAATTGATGCTCTCCACAGGCAGTGTGAACTCCCAAAATTACCCTTGAGGTGCAAAAAGTAAAAAAAAAATACCAGGACTTTACCCTTTAATTGAAAAAACATATAGATTGGGATTCCTCACAAAAAAGGGCACAATTACTTAAAGCCTGAATACATTTAAGTTCTGTTGCTCACCTTTTTTCTCAATGGACTGTCCTACTGACAATTACTTGAGTGAAAGGGTTCAAAATACTCTACACACCACCTGTTCAACCCATACTGCCACTCAGTGGAAAGAAGTGGTTCAAGGCATTACCTCCTTTAAAATGTGAGGGGAAAATCGAGGAATTTGAACATTATTTGTTGACACGACTAAAGTAGAGAGAGCAGTAGGGGAATGGGATGTAGCACAAGGTTTGCTGAAGGATTTAGACTGAATCAATGAACTTGCATTTAGAAAGTATTTCAGGACATCCCAAAGCACTTCACGGCCAATGAAGTACTTTTGGGTTATAGTCATTGTTGTAATTGTTATGTCCGAATAAACACTCAAATTGCTAATAACTAACTATTTCCAGACACTCGAGAACGTTCCTATCAAAGAATAATGAAGTAATACAAGAGAATTTCTACAACGTGCTTACCCCTAACAGAGGGCCATCTAGCGTTCAGTTAACAATATGTAAGTACCATACATATAAAGAAAAGAAAGACTTATATTTATATAGTGCCATTCACTTTACAGCCAATTTTGAAGTGTAGTCACTGTTTTAACTTAAGAAATGCAGTAGCCAATTTGTGCACAGCAAGGTCCCACAAACAGCAACGAGATAATGACCAGATAATCTGTTTTAGTGATGTTGGTTGAGGGATAAGTATTGGCCAGGACACCGGGAGAACTGGTCTACAGGTCAACAGGGAATATGCTTAGACATTACAAGGGAGTGGAGTTGGTTCTGGCCACCACCCTACAAAACAAGTACGGGCATTGGAAAGAGTCTCGAGGTGCCGTCTTTTGGATGAGACATTAAATGGAAGCCCTGCCCCCCCTCTCAGGTGGACATGAAAGATCCCAGTGGCGCTTTTATGAAGCAAAATTGTGCGGTGCGCTCTTGCCATATGAACATTTAACCAGTTCATATCAAATTCCTTTCCTGATTATTTTAGCAGATGCATTAGCCCATGTATTTTCAAGCAAAGAAATTACAAGTGAATACATTAAGCATTCATATGCCAATTTCCCACGACACAGTTTCACCCCATAGATCAGTTATGCAGCTGAGTGGACAAATGTCAATGAAATTTAGTACTGAGGAATCTAAAGTAGCACACATTTGCTGATTAAAAAAAACCGTAACAGGTTTTTGAACATGTAATCTGGGTGGACAATCTAAGCAACATTGAGTGCTGCATTGTCCCATTTAACTTCGCATCGGAAGTTAAATGGGACCCATCTGCTTGACCCCATACCTGCTCCATCACCAAGACCGCCTACTTCCACCTCTGTAACATCGTCCGTCTCCACCCCAGTTCAGCTCATCTGCTGCTGAAAACCTCACCCATGTCTTTGTTACCTCTAGACTTGACTATTTCAATGCTCTACTGGCCGGTCTCTCAGCTTCCACCCTCCATAAACTTGAGCTCATTCAAACCTCTGCTTCCTATGTCCTAACTCACACCAAGTCCTGTTCGCCCATCACCCCTGTGCTTGCTGACCTACATTGGCTCCCGGTCTGGCAAGGCCTCGATTTTAAAATTATCATCCTTGTTTTCAAATCCCTCCATGGCCTCGCCCCTCCCTATCTATGTAACCTCCTCCAGCCTTACAATCGTCTGAGATCTCTGCATTCCTCCAATTCTAGCCTCTTGTTCATCCCCGATTTTAATCACTCCACCATTGGCAGCTGTCTAGGCCATAAGCTGTAGAATTCCCTCCTTAAACCTCTCCGCCTCTTTACATCTCTTTGACCAGGCCTTTGGCCACCTGTCCTAATATCTCCTTATATGGCTCAGTGTCAAATTTTGTTTGATAACGCTTTTGTGAAGCACCTTGAGACATTTTACTGCATTAAATGCGCTATATAAATATAAATTGTTATTGTTCCTTTTTTGGTGGATCTTGAACAAAAGAACACAGATATACATAGAATACATTTATCTTCACAATGGACCAAAGCAAGATCTTCAGTTCTGGCTCACAAAACACGTAAAGGTATTGGAAAGAGCATAGGAATGAGCAACTACATTTGATGCCAAATGTCATAGTGATGAGCTACTTGAAAAGATTACTGAAGCCCAAAGTTTGCAGTCTGTAGAGAAGACAGTTAAGGAGTAACCTATTAAATGATGAGGGAAGGTAGACCCAGAATTTTACTTCAAAGTAGGTCAGGATAGTAGGCCTAGGGGACATCAAAGGGAATTAATAAAAAATACATTTAAAGCAGGTGTCTGGTAGAACCTCTTTATTCAGAGAGCTGTATGTTTGGAATAATCTACCACATAGGGTAGGAAAGACAAAACCAAAATTCAGCTGGATGGTATATTGGGGGATTTAACGCAGTCCTGGCCAATATTTATCCCTCAGCCAACACCTAAAACAGATTATCTGGTCATTATCACATTGCTGTTTGTGGGACACTGCTGTGCACAAATTGGCTGCTGTATTTCCTACATTTCAACAGTGACCATGCTTCAAAAGTTCTTCATTGGCTGTAAAGCACTTTGGGATGGCCTGAGGTCATGAAAGGCACTATATAAATGCAAGTTCTTTCTTTCTTTTCATTCTGTTTAGGGTACAAGAGGGATGAGCTGCAAGGATTAAATGGCCTTTACTCATCCTCTTGGGGTTTTAATAATGAATTCATCAACTGCCAAAACGTTAACATAATATGTGAGATTGGAAGATTTGATACCACAATATGTGCAGTGACATACATGACTTAAACATACAATGTTACAATGAAAGGAATGAACATTGTATTATTAGCTGAAGCGTATGAGCAATGATTATCAGAAAAATCAAACTACCTTGGAATCTTATTGTGGATGATCTCAAAGACTCAAAACGAGTTATTTCTAGGATTGAATGGTTTCAGGTCTCACTACCCTGAATGAGTGGATGCTTGTTGTGTTCATATAGCTATTTATTAGTTGTTATTAATTACTTGACTTTTACCAAATGCAAGTGCATTCTGTTTTAAAGGAATTGTTACCCCTTTCTTTTTATTTTAAAAAGGTGCCCATGATAATATGTAGAATGGCATTCATTCTGTTCGACTTCTACTGTTGAGTCCCCATTGACTAACTGTGGCAGCTCACTTGATCTGACTTCAACAAGAGTAGCTGAGCACAGGGGATTAATTCCCATTTGTGATTTGAATATAATTGCTTTGGTTGAGTTTAGCAACGGGATTTATAAGCCTCACCTGTGAACAGGTGCAGATTGACAAGTAACTGTTACCTTTAGAAAATATCCTCAAATATCTGAATCGTAGTTATTATTACCTTGGAGGCCAGTAAAGAAAAATGGCAACAAAAATAAATTATCTCTGAGCAGAGTTCTGTTTGATTTCCTCACTGCCTGAGGCTCCAAGCTAACAAGCAATAAAACGTCTAGAAGACATTTCAAACGTATCCTTGAAGGACAGTGGAGGCACTCCTGGGAACAGAATAAAATGATAGCTGGTGTTAGATGGATAAGCTGGAACTCAGTAGGTCAGGTGTGTGAGGGGACATACTCACAACTGCAATATGCAATAAAGAATCATTGGAGACGTTGAGTAGTTTTTACATAGAATTACATAGAATGCCCAACATAGTAACAGGCCATTCGGCCCAACAGGTCCATGCCGGTGTTTATGCTCCACACGAGCCTCCTCCCTTCCTACCTTCATCTAACCCTATCATCATATGCTTCTATTCCTTTATCCCTCATGTGTTTATCTTTGAGCAGTGCCTATGAAGGAAAGAAAGAAAGACTTGCATTTATATAGTGCAATCACATTTATTTGAAATGTATCAAAGCTGAATGTATAATAAATGACTTTGAAATCAAACGATTGTTGTTATGTGGGTAAACACGGCAGCCATTTTATGCACAAACAGTACTGAGATGAATGACCAATTAATCTGCTTTTAGTGGTACTTGAGGGAAAATGTTAGTCAGGAGGCAGATGCCATACCGCCTGTCTATTGCTACCGCCCAAAAGAAATTTCTACCCCGTTATCATTTTGAGGTATTCGTAAGAAAAATCCACAACAATAATAAATGACACAATGGCATCATGGAATCAGTGCTGAAAACATCCTGTTCAACAGTTGGCCCCTGACAGATTTCTGCTCATTCAGATACAATTGGCTCCAGAGACCAGTGACAAGAATGGCACATTCAGAGGCTTGGCTTTCAATTGGCTGAAATACTGGAGCTGAGCCGACCACAGGATCTTCATCAGAGGGCCTTGCTGTGATGGTTCACATTGGGTAGCTTAGTAAGTTGATCGCGGACTTGAGGACAGAAGGACTTGTATTCACATCGTGAAAGGGTTCACTCAGCCATCTCATCCTTCCTGAGTAAGTAAGATAAGCACCATGTCCTAAGGTTGGGAGCGATGGACAGGAGATTTTAAGGACTAAACAGTGCTTGCCACATTGTTGCACTATTTCCTGAATGTTGTTAGATTGTGCAGGTGTGGTGCTAAAAGTGTAACAAATACCAAAGAATTGTTTTTACGCAATGTATGTATCATGAAATACATTTAGTATGTAACCACACATCTTGTACAAATTATAAGTCTGTATCATGGAGTTTTACTGGAGATAGCCACAGACACTCAGTGTATTTAGGCGATCAGCAGGGGAGATGTATATTCGAGAGACACAGCTCAGTCTTGGTTTGAGATTCACAAGCTTTCGGAGACTTCCTCCTTCCTCAGGTAAATGTTCAGGATCTCCTTGAAGCCTACGCATAAATGCGTAGGCTTCAAGGAGATCCTGAACATTTACCTGAGGAAGGAGGAAGTCTCCGAAAGCTTGTGAATTTAAAATAAAATTGCTGGACTATAACTTGGTGTTGTAAAATTGTTTACAATTGTCAACCCCAGTCCATCACCGGCATCTCCACATCTTGGTTTGAGATGACTGGGAATGGGTGGGCCACCTTACCGGCCAGAGAGGTTAAGTGCCTTGCCATTATCTCAGCTCCCAGAGAGATAACTGCCCGTCTATATTGCTGAGATTGAGTGCCTTGCCATTCTCCTGAGCACGTTAGCCCACCTCCTCATCTATATTGATGAGGTTAAGCACCTTGCCTTTGTCCCATGTCGTTAGCATCATTAGCCATCTCCTCTTGATGAGGTTAAATGTCTTGCCGTTGTCTTAGCAAACTGATGGACTAGGTCTGGCCTCACCAATTGATGTTTAGTCAGCTCACCACAGGACTTCCTGCTAAACGGTGTATAAAGACACAGCTCAAACAAAGGTGCAGCGTAGAGGATCCCTCCAGAGACAGCAGACCAGGTTTGTTAAGGCAGGAGCCCCACACCCATGTCAGAAGAAGGAAAGAAGTCTGCAGAAGGCAGGATCCGCAGGATCCAAGAGGGTGGGGCCGTGAGGACCACGAGAAGTGAAAGGCCAAGGCATGAGCTCTACCCAGAGTGGAAGCAGAATCTCCAGTTTCCATCCTGTAAACTGCTGTTTAAATACTGAGTATATTAGACTGTTCTTCGTGATAAAGTACATGCCACCGTAACCAATTGGGGTCAACTTGAATCTTTCGGAACTGGGAAGTGAGTAGCGATGCAGGAGCTCCCTAAGACTGTATATATAGTCCCAAAAATGTTCAGCAATGAAAATGTAGATCACCTCCATATCAAATAGAGCATTTCATGCCTAAGAGATGAAAGCCTCCACAGGTAATCTCTCTCTGAATAATAGCCATTTTATTGAACTGCATTTCAGTGTGAAGAAACTGTTTATTGACCTGAGAAAATAAATCGACAGGGTATGGTATTGTAAAATAATGGCATTCAAAATAGTTAAAGAACTTTCATCTTACCACTATGGAATGTTGGATTTATATAATGCGAACCGGTCGCATGTTTTTTATATATATAAACTCCATATCACTTTGGTAACTATGTAATTTTGAATGTCAATTTGATGTTCTTTCCTCTCTCTTTTTCTCCCTTGATGCTGTATATTGGAAGTGTGTTATTAAAAACGGAGCTCAAGTTTCTTGTGTTTGCTGCTGGGGTTTTTATTTCACAGATTAAATGAGTTCTGTCGCGTCATTGTGAAATCTAGTGATTGACAGGAGTGGTATCACTCATTTAACTTACAACTATGCACCTCCTCCCTTTGTCATTTCTCTATTAGGCAATTGTTTTATGAATTGACGAACGGTATGTTTCGTTCATGCCAAAGAAAGTAAAAGTAGAATTTACCAAACAGAAATTGTATTAAAAACAACAGTCACCTCAGGTCAGTCAGTCAGCTTGGTGCAGTTGGCAGCACCCTGGCTTTTGACTCAGAAGGTTATGGGCTCAAACCTCACACTCCAGGACCTGGGCTAGCGTTTCTAGACTGACACTCTAGTGTAGTACTGAGAAGGTGCTGTCCTTTGGCTGGGACCTTAAACTGCATATGATAGTTTAGATGGACTTTAAAGATCCTCTGGAAGATGAACAGGAAGTTCCTTCAATGTCCCGGCCAACATTTCTCCTTCTCCCAACACCACCAATGAACTGGTCATTCATCTCATTGATGCTTGTGGGATCTTGCTCTGTTGAAAATGGTGACTACTTTTAACAAAATTAACTGCACAAAGTTCTCAATACTGATGAGGGAGAGGGTCCCTCTACGGAGTGCAGCCAGAGCCAAGACCATAACACCATGATTTTTTGTGGAATTCTGACATTCTGGTAGATAAATTTATCTGTTTGACAACCATATGTTTACCTTTACCTGTATGCTTAAGGAGACAAACAGCTTATGTTATGTCCTGAGGCCCACCAAGGAACTTTCACCCCCTGACCGGCACAGACATGATGGGCCAAATGGCCTCCTTCTGTACAGTAAATTTCTCTGATTATATTCTATGATACCACAGAGACAACAACTCTGTGGTGTGATGAGCTGATGGAAGTTGATGTAACTGATGATAAAGGTCACAAAAGAGATATGAGATAATGACCTTTAGCTGAGACATTACCATAGTCACAGGAACTTACGAAGATGGAGGGTTAACCACCCAGCTATTGAACACAGCAACTGTAACATGAGGTCTCCTGTAGCCTTTGAACCATCGCGTGTACTGCTTGTATCATTTGCTCTAATAAATATATAAGCAGAAGACCCTGCACCTAGAACTCTCATTCCTGGCACAGGAAACAGCTCCAAGCTGGTCTCTATGTTATTTACCACTGATGGTAGAGGGGAGGGGGGGTGTGAATATACAGTAGACCAGCGTTGGAATTCCGACTGGAGGGTGGATGCAAGGAAGTAGGGCTGGAAGAGTTTGTCAAGGTATGGAAGGGCAAGGCTGTGGAGGGATTTGAATACAAGGGTGAGGATTTTGAAATCAATGCACTAGGGGACTGAGAATACAATGAGGTTCATGAGGGCAGGGATGATAAGTAAGCAGGACTTTGTATGAAATAGGATGGCAGAGAATGGAGTTCTGAAAGAGTTAGAGTTTATGTGGGATGGAGCTTGGGAGGATAGTAAGGAGGGCATTGGAAAAATCGAGTCTGGATGTGACAATAATTTTGGGATGAGATAGGGGCAGAGACAAGTGATGTTTCAGAGGTGGAAGTAGGCAGTCTCGGTGACGGACTGGATGCAGAATATAAAGCTCAGCTCAGATTCCAGCAGGATAATGAGATTGTGCACCTATGAGCTGAACCTGAGCAGGCATCCAGGGAGAAGGATGGGATTGGGGACTGACCCACCAAGATGGCTTCATTCTTGTTGACGTTGAGATGCAAAAAAATTCTCGCTCATCCACAACTTGATATCAAATGGGCAGTTTAACAGCACAGTGACAGCCTTGGATTCAAGGGTGGTAGTGGAGAGATAAAGCTGGTTATCATCTGCATACGTATACACACGCACTAACCCCAGAGCCAAATCAGGTGTTACTCCTAACGCAGGTGTGAGAGCCTTTTATGGAAGCCATCTCATACAATTATAGGCCCAGCAGCTGCAGGGTATAACTCCAGTGCATTGCTAAAGCAGATTTAAAAGGCATCTGGGGTCTGTTTGACTCCTGGGCACTTTCTGAACTGAAGCAAGATTTGGTTGAAATGTTCGGACAGTATGCACACTCCTGCCTGCACTCTCGAAATATCCAGAATCTACCAGCCAGAAGCATAGTTCCGCACACTCATGTAAGCAGGGCCCTCTGTAGCTGGGTTCAGTGCGATGTAACAAGGCTCTTGCCAGCTCCAAACTACACTCTTCACCTACCAGTCTCGGGTTTGTAAATCTACATAATCACAGCATAAATTCAGCAATATTTCTACATTATTTTCTGGTACGATGATCAAGACTGCGTTTTACTGGGACACACATTCAGATAGATGTTGGTTAATGTTTATAGTTAATGTGTGGTTTATGACAACCTCTGAACCCCTTCAAGTGTGTCACAGCAGTGGAGAATGCTATCAGGCATCATTTTATTCTCTGTGTTGCAGGTAAAACAATAGATTATCTGGGCAAAGCACTACGCTTTTTAGTAAAGCACGCTCTTCATGTCCGTAAACTCTAATGCAGCCCTGATGTAGTGTAATCATATTGTAAAACATCGTCTCCGCAACGTGACCAAAAATAAACCACATGGACAGACTCAATGGGCATAACAGCAGTTAGTAGCAGCTATTATGGAAGGCGGAAAATCCACCAGTGATTCTGCAATAGAAAAGTTCTGAAAAGGTGACTGATACCAAATTGTATGTTCTGAATTTTCCAAGTGTCATGAAGACTTGAGCTCTGCTCTCCTAGTTTATTTGAATGTGGATAGTTTTGGATGAAAGGGTCTTTTGGCCTCATTCTTCTAGAATACCAACCGCCATCAAAAGAAACAAAAAAACTTGTATTTATTTAATGCCTTATCTCAGAAAAGTCTCAAGCACTTTACATACAGTTAATTGCTTTGAAGTGCAATGATGTGGAGATGCCGGTGATGGACTGGGGTTGACAATTGTAAACAATTTTACAACACCAAGTTATAGTCTAGCAATATAGAAGTGCAATGACTATTGCTGTGCATGTAGCCATTTTGCACACAGCAAGGTGTCACAAACAGCATTGAGATGAATGAATTAGAGGAGAGGTAAAGGTGTGTGTTCTTACTTATAATTTATTCCACAAATCAATAGGGTTCACAACATTCAATGTCAGATACCATAGATTTATTAAGTAGACAGAAATTAAACATACACTTAACAGCAGCACTTACAACAAAAACCTTGAAAGTTCAGTCGGAGAAATCAAAGGCGTTACAGTTCCGAGTTCGGTATACTGGCTGCAGACATTCCAATACCTAAGTCTCTGTTCCAACACTCAATTTTTATATCTTTTTGTTACCCCTTCTACGTGACAATCCACACATTTCTTCATTACCTAATGCAACTCCATATCAGGGGAATTTTAATGAGTTACTTCCCTTGTCCCTTATCAATAACTTTAGCTTTAACAAGTTTTTTTCTATACACCGGTATAACTCCCCTACTTTGTTTTCTTATCGATAGTTTCACTCTTGTTGCTATTCTACTGAGTGAAACTTCTAATTATAAAACTGTACCGTTCCATACCAATCTCCTGCTTCTACAAAGGATGATGTAGTCACCAACATTTTCCTTCTGCAGAACTTGTTATCAACTAATTAAAGCCCTTGCAGTATACACTGGAATGAGCTTTAAGCTCAGTCCTTTAAGCTCAGTCTCAAATCAACAGTTCAGTGGTCACTGCATCTAAATTGACTTATACTTCCTCGCCTGACAGGCAAAAGCTAAAAGTTACTATTATTATATTATGAAAAGAAATCAATCGGAGTATAACATGAGCAGGGCAGCCTGATTAATCCTTTCCTCACAAGTACATAATCTGTTTTCGGCGGGGTTGGTTGAGGGAGGAATAGTAGGAGAACATGCACCTTAACCATCGGAACAGGCAGACCACAGTTTAATGTCTCTTCTGACAATGCAGCACTCCCTCAGTGCTACATTGGAGTATCAACCAAGATTACATGCTCTAGTCCAGCACCTCTTTCAACTCCGTTCATTGCCTCTGTGCTGTCAGATTTGTTGCCTGACGTGCAGACATGGATGAGTCTTAACTCTCCCTGGCTAAACATTGGAAAGATCAAAGCCATCACCATCAGCCCTTGCCACAAACTCTGTTCCCTCGTCATTGACTCCACCCCCTTCCCAAGCCAAAGTCTCAGGCTGAACCAGACTGTTTGCAACCTCAGCACCTTGTTCAACCCTGAGCTACGCTTCTAATCCCATATCCCCTCCATCACAAAAATCACCTACTTCCACTTCTGTAACGTTGCCAGCTGCCGCCCCTATCTCAACCCATCTCCTGCTGAAACCCTCATCCATGCCTTTGTCATCTCCAGACACAAATACTCCAATGCTCTTCCTGTTGGTCTCCAATCCTCCATAAACATCAGCTCATCCTGTTGCCCGTATCCTATCCTGCACCCATTGCGCCCATCCTCGTTACCTTTTATTGGCTCCCGGTTCACCCAACACCTCAACTTTAAAATTCACATCCTTCTGTTTATATCTCACCATGGCCTCATCCCCTTCCTATCCTTGTAGCTTCCTACAGCTCAACAACTTCACATAGCACTTCTAACAAACCAGTAGTCTCTCAGCTCTGCACTGAAATGTCAACCTAGATTAAGTTCCAATGAGGGCATTGAACCTACAAATTCTAAGTCTGAGGCAAGAGTACTGTCAACTCAGTCAAGCGGACACTTGAGACACTGTATGGTATCATTCAAACATTGTAACCTACCCACAGCTATCATTCCTTCCATGTGTATATACAACAATATTATAACACAAATGTATTGCTTTCACAGGAAACCCCTCTCTACTGGTCAACTGACCCTACTGGAACCCTACTCCAGTATAATGAAGCACACTTAAGAGAATGTCTGTGCACAGGATGCTGTGAACCCGATGACTACGTTAAGTGGAGCAATCCCCTAATTATTTTAGTCTACCACAGCACACACATTTTTGAAGGGCAGTGTACACAAATAAAATAAAAATACAACAATATGAAATAGGTTATGAATGGAGTATGTGAAACAATTTGCGATAGTGCATTGAAGATCATAGAATCTTACAGCGCAGAAGGAGGCCATTCGGCCCATCGTGCCTGTGCCGGCTCTCTGAAAGAGCTATCCAATTACTCCCGCTCCCTTTCTCTTACCCCATGGCCCTGCAATTTTCTCCCCTTCATAAGGTTAGGAAATAATCTGTGTTTCTTAATCAATTTTGTTTACACAGTACAGAACAGTAATGCATCTAAATGAAATATGTTTTGCAGACTTCACTGTGACAAATTCAGTTTTGTCTCTTTGTTGGGACTTTTGTTGTCGTCCACTAATGCCTGCTTAAAGTCAATAGACATTTCTGTGGTCCTGAGGAAGACTCCCTCCCATGAGCAGTTCCATAATCATCCTATTGTGTTTCGTCATCAAGTAAGGGCTGCATTTATAATACACGACCATGAAAGTGCAACCAGCAAGACTGGAGTTATACTGTGGGCTGCAACTTGTAATCTGACCAGCAGGAGAAAGCTTTGTGTATGCCAGGAAGAATATATGACACAGTTCTGCTCCCCTTGTGGCTATTTGGTAAAATTACAAGAGAACAGGAGCCAAAGCCCAATATTAAAAAGGCTCTACATTCTAAATTAGAAAATGCCCTGGAAATCAAAAGATCTCCCCACCCCTGAGCACTTTTTAAACCCATTTTTACACTTTACTGTCCTGAAGCACAAAGCGAACAGAGTGGAAATTTGAGAATTTGGTGAGGGGGGGAATTAGGTATAGAGAGGGAAAGGACAGTGAACAGAGAGGAAAAGCTTTGAGAGACCCGGAATAAAAGGGTAGGTTAATCGGGGTAAGTAAACAGTAAGTAAATTAATAATAAGAGTATCTAAAGGGAGTTTAGAAAAAAAAGGTTTCTAAATATAGTGGACAGGCAGCTGAGACCCATTGCCTGCAATTCCTGTGCCATGTGGGAACTTCTGGATGCTTCATGTGTCCTGGAGGGCCACGTACGCAGGAAATGCCTCCAGTTGCTCGAGCTCAAGCTGAGGGTTTCTGAGCTTGAGGCGCAGCTGGAGTCACTGCAGAGCATAAGGGAGGCTGAAGGGTTCCTGGATCGCACGTTCCAGGAGGTGCTCACCCCACAGCCACAGAGAGTTCAGGATAGAAAGTGAATGGCCATCCGAAAGGGCAGGCAGTGCAGGAATCTTCTAGGTGTGTGCCACTGTCATTTGGCATTTCTATGATTCTATGAATACCAGTAAGAGTGACAATACCTCGAAGGAGTGCAGTGCTGAGCATGGCACCATGGGGCAATGGACTGCACAGGGGGGGCACAGTGAAGTGTAGAAATGCAGTAGTCATAGGGGATTCAACAGTCAGGGGTTTCTGTGACCATCGACATGATTCCCGCACGGTGTGTCGACTCCCTGGTGCCAGGGTAACGGACATCACGGAAAGGGTGCAGAACATTCTGCGGGGGGAAGGGAAACAGCCAGAAGTCGTGGTCCATGTGGGTACTAATGACATAGGAAAGAAGAGGGATGATGTCCTGTGGTTAGAGTTTCAGGAGCTAGGGAGGAAATTAGAAAGCAGGACCTCAAAGGTAGAAATCTCTGGATTACTCAAAGTGCCACGCACTAGTGAGTACAGAAATAGGAAGATAAGGCAGGTTAATGCGTGGTTAGAAACATGGTGCAGGAGGAAGGGGTTCAGACTTTTGGGGCATTAGGACCAGTTCTAGGGCAGGAGGGGCCTGTTCAAGATGGACGGGTTGCACCTCAACAGAGCTGGGACCAATGTACTCGCGGGGAGGTGCACTAGTGCTGTGGGGGGGAAGGTTTAAACTAATTGCAGGGAGATGGACACCAGGATGTAGTCTTGGAAAGGAGAAACTAGGTGCACAAAGGATTGGGAGAGACAGAAAGCACTAGAGTAAGAAACCATACAGTATTAGGTGGGATCAGATTGAGACGGAATATGAGAAGGTCTAAGATAGGTTTAGAATGCATGTGTGTAAACGCATGAAGCGTGGTAAACAAGGTTGGTGAGCTGCCGGTGCAAATAGCCGCACGGGAATATGATGTAGAGGTGATAACGGAGAATTGGCTCAAAAAAGAGCAGGATTGGGTACTAAATATTCCTGGATACAAGGTGTTCAGGAAAGATAGGGAAGGAAGAAACGGAGGGGTGGGGGTGGCAGTATAGATTATGTTGAATATTGCAGTGCTGGAGAGAGGGAATGTCCTTGAGGGGTCAAGGACAGAATCTAATTGGTTAGAGTTAAGAAACAATAGAGGCGCCATTAAACTACTGGGTGTATCCAAAGGCCACCAACTAATGGGAAGGATATAGAGGAACAAATTTGCAGGGAAATTACAGAGAGTTGCAAGAACTATAGAATAGTGATAATGGGGGACTTCAACTATTCTAACATAGACTGGGATAGTAATGGTGTAAAGAGCAAATAGAGGGAGGAATTTCTGAAGTGTGTTGAGGAGAACTTTCTTGATCAGTATATATCCGGATCAACGAGGAAGGAGGCATTGCTGGATCTGTTTCTGGGGAATGAGGTGGGTCAAGTGGAGCAAGTGTCAGTTAGGGAACAGTGATCATAGTATCATAAGGTTTAGATTGGTTACGAAAAAGGACAAGGATGAATCGAGAGTAAAAATACTTAATTGGAGGAGGGCCAATTTCAATGAGTTAAGAATGGATCCGGCCCATGTAAATTGGAATCATGGATTGACAGGCAAAACAGTAATCGAACAATGGGTGGCCTTTAAAGAGGAGATGGTTTGGGTACAGTTTAGGTACATTCCCACGACAGGGAAAGGTAGGGCAACCAAAGTCAGAGCTCCCTGGATGAGGAAAGAGATAGAGAGTAAGATGAGGCAGAACAAAGGGGCTTGTGACAGATGTCAGGTTGATAATACAAGTGAGAACCAGGTTGAATATAGAAAGTACAGAGGAGAAGTGAAAAAGGAAATAAGAGGGCCAAAGAGGGAGTATGAGAATAGACTGGCGGCCAACATAAAAGGGGATCCAAAAGTCTTCTATAGACATACACATAGTTAACAGGTAGTAAGAGGAGGGGTGGGGCCAATTAGGGACCAAAAAGGACATCTACGCATGGAGGCAGAGGGCATGGCAGAGGTATTAAATGATTACTTTACATCTGTCTTTACCAAGGAAGACGATGCTGCCAGAGTCAGAGTAAAAGAGGAGATAGTTGAGATACTGGATGGGGTGAAAATTGATAAAGAGGTAGTACTAGAAAGACTGGCTGTGCTTAAAGTAGATAAGTCACCCGGTCCAGATGGGATGCACCCTAGGTTGCTGAGGGAAGTAAGGGTGGAAATTGCAGAGGTGCTGGCCATAATCTTCCAATCCTCATTAAATACTGGGGTGGTGCCAGAGGATTGGAGAATTCCAAATGTTACACCCCTTGTTCAAAAAAGGGTGTAAGGATAAACCCAGCAACTATAGGCCAGTCAGTTTAACCTTGGTGGTGGGGAAGCTTTTAGAAATGATAATACAGGACAGAATTAATAGTCTCTTGGACAAGTGTGGATTAATAAAGGAAAGCGAGCACAGATTTGTTAAAGGCAAATTGTGTTTAACTAACTTGATTGAGTTTTTTGATGAGGTAAAAGAAAGGGTTGATGAGGGCAATGCAGTTGATGTGGTGTTTATGGACTTTCAATAGGCATTTTGATAAAGTGCCACATAATAGGCTTGTCAGCAAAATTGAAGCCCATGGAATAAAAGGGGCAGTGGCAGCATGGATACAAATTTGGCTAAGTGACAGGAAACAGAGAGTAGTGGTGAATGGTTGTTTTTCAGACTGGAGGGAGGTGTACAGTGGTGTTCCCCAGGGGTTGGTACGAGGTCCACTGCTTTTCTTGATATATATTGATGACTTGGACTTGGGTGTACAGGGCACAATTTCAAAATTTGCAGATGACACAAAACTTGGAAGTGGCAGTGTGATTCAGTAATCAAGTCCTGATGTGACATTTGAACATATGAAAGCTAAACAGTGTGAGACCCATATGGGAGGCCATTCGCACCCCTTGACTTTCTCAACGTGTGGATTACAATGCCAATAGAATCATAGAATCATTACAGCACAGAAGGAGGCCATTCGGCCCATTTGTAAGAGCAATCCAGTTAGTCCCAATCCCGTGCTCTTGCCCCGTAGCCGTGCAAATATTTTCTCTTCAAATATTTATCCAATTCCTTTTTGAAAGCCACGATTGAATCTGCCTCCACCATCCTTTCAGGCAGTGTAGTAAACAGTGAGGAGGATAGTAATAGAATTCAAGAGGACATAAACAGGCTTGTGGAATGGGCGGATACATGGCAGATGAAATTTAATGCAGAGAAGTTCAAAGTGATACATTTTGGCAGGAAGAACGAGGAGAAGCAATATAAACTAAATGGTACAATTCTAAAGGGGGTATATGAACAGAGAGACTGGGGATATATGTGCACAAATCTTTGAAGGTGGCAGGATAGGTTGAGAAAGTGGTTAAAAAAGCATACGTGTAGAGTACAAAAGCAAGGAAGTTATGTTGAACCTTTATAAAACACTGGTTCGGCCACAACTGGAGTATTGTGTCCAATCTGGGCACTGCACTTTAGGAAGATGTGAAGGCCTTAGAGAGGGTGCAGATAAGATTTACTAGAATGGTTCCAGGAATGAGGGACTTCAGTTACGTGGATAGACTGGAGAAGCTGGGATTTTTCTCCTTGGAACAGAGAAAGTTGTGAGGAGATTTGATAGAGGTATTCAAAATCATGAAGGGTTTAGACAGAGTGGATAGAGAGAAACTGTTCCCATTGATGGAAGGGTCATGAACCAGAGAGCATAGATTACGGTGATTGTCAGAAGAACCAAAGGTGACATGAGGAAAATCTTTTTTACACAGTGATTGTTTACGATCAGGAATACACTGCCTGAGAGGGTGGTCGAAGCAGATTCAATCATGGCTTTCAAAAGAGAACTGGATAATCATAGAAGTTACAACATGGAAACAGGCCCTTCGGCCCAACATGTCCATGTCGCCCAGTTTATACCACTAAGCTAGTCCCAATTGCCTGCACTTGGCCCATATCCCTCTATACCCATCTTACCCATGTAACTGTCCAAATGCTTTTTAAAAGACAAAATTGTACCCGCCTCCACGACTGCCTCTGGCAGCTCGTTCCAGACACTCACCACCCTTTGAGTGAAAAAATTGCCCCTCTGGACCCTTTTGTATCTCTCCCCTCTCACCTTAAATCTATGCCCCCTCGTTATAGACTCCCCTACCTTTGGGAAAAGATTTTGACTATCGACCTTATCTATGCCCCTCATTATTTTATAGACTTCTATAAGATCACCCCTTAACCTCTTACTCTCCAGGGAAAAAAGTCCCAGTCTGTCTAACCTCTCCCTGTAAGTCAAACCATCAAGTCCCGGGAGCATCCTAGTAAATCTTTTCTGCACTCTTTCTAGTTTAATAATATCCTTTCTATAATAGGGTGACCAGAACTGTACACAGTACTCCAAGTGTGGCCTCACAAATGCCCTGTACAACTTCAACAAGACATCCCAACTCCTGCATTCAATGTTCTGACCAATGAAACCAAGCATGCTGAATGCCTTCTTCACCACCCTATCCACCTGTGACTCCACTTTCAAGGAGCTATGAATCTGTACTCCCAGATCTCTTTGTTCTATAACTCTCCCCAACGCCCTACCATTAACGGAGTAGGTCCTGGCCCGATTCGATCTACCAAAATGCATCACCTCACATTTATCTAAATTAAACTCCATCTGCCATTCATCGGCCCACTGGCCCAATTTATCAAGATCCCGTTGCAATCCTAGATAACCTTCTTCACTGTCCACAATGCCACCAATCTTGGTGTCATCTGCAAACTTACTAACCATGCCTCTTAAATTCTCATCCAAATCATTAATATAAATAACAAACAACAGCGGACCCAGCAACGATCCCTGAGGCACACCCCTGGTCACAGGCCTCCAGTTTGAAAAACAACCCTCTACAACCACCCTCTGTCTTCTGTCGTCAAGCCAATTTTGTATCCAATTGGCTACCTCACCTTGGATCCCATGAGATTTAACCTTATGTAACAACCTACCATGCGGTACCTTGTCAAATGCTTTGCTGAAGTCCATGTAGACCACGTCTACTGCACAGCCCTCATCTATCTTCTTGGTTACCCCTTCAAAAAACTCAATCAAATTCGTGAGACATGATTTTCCTCTCACAAAACCATGCTGACTGTTCCTAATTAGTCCCTGCCTCTCCAAATGCCTGTAGATCCTGTCCCTCAGAATACCCTCTAACAACTTACCCACTACAGATGTCAGGCTCACTGGTCTGTAGTTCCCAGGCTTTTCCCTGCCGCCCTTCTTAAACAAAGGCACAACATTTGCTACCCTCCAATCTTCAGGCACCTCACCTGTAGCGGTGGATGATTCAAATATCTCTGCTAGGGGACCCGCAATTTCCTCCCTAACCTCCCATAACGTCCTGGGATACATTTCATCAGGTCCCGGAGATTTATCTACCTTGATGCGCGTTAAGACTTCCAGCACCTCCCTCTCTGTAATATGTACACTCCTCAAGACATCACTATTTATTTCCCCAAGTTCCCTAACATCCATGCCTTTCTCAACCGTAAATACCGATGTGAAATATTCATTCAGGATCTCACCCATCTCTTGTGGTTCCGCACATAGATGACCTTGTTGATCCTTAAGAGGCCCTACTCTCTCCCTAGTTACCCTTTTGCCCTTTATGTATTTGTAGAAGCTCTTTGGATTCACCTTTGCCTGATCTGCCAAAGCAATCTCATATCCCCTTTTTGCCATCCTGATTTCTCTCTTAACTCTACTCCGGCAATCTCTATAATCTTCAAGGGATCCACTTGATCCCAGCTGCCTATGCATGTCATATGCCTCCTTCTTCTTTTTGACTAGTGCCTCAATCTCCCGAGTCATCCAAGGTTCCCTACTTCTACCAGCCTTGCCCTTCACTTTATAAGGAATGTGCTTACCCTGAACCCTGGTTAACACACTTTTGAAAGCCTCCCACTTACCAGACGTTCCTTTGCCTGCCAACAGACTCTCCCAATCAACTTCTGAAAGTTCCTGTCTAATACCATCAAAATTGGCCTTTCCCCAATTTAGAATTTTAACTTTTGGGCCAGACCTATCCTTCTCCATAGCTATCTTAAAACTAATGGAATTATGATCACTGGTCCCAAAGTGATCCCTCACTAACACTTCTGTCACCTGCCCTTCCTTATTTCCCAAGAGGAGGTCAAGTTTTGCCCCCTCTCTAGTCGGGCCATCCACATACTGAATGAGAAATTCCTCCTGAATACACTCAACAAATTTCTCTCCATCCAAGCCCCTAATGCTATGGCTGTCCCAGTCAATGTTGGGAAAGTTAAAGTCCCCTACTATTACCACCCTATTTTTCTTGCAGCTGTCTGTAATCTCCTTACATATTTGCTCCTCAATTTCCCATTGACTATTTGGGGGTCTGTAGTACAATCCTATCAAAGTGATCTCTCCCTTCTTATTTTTCAGTTCTACCCATATAGACTCAGTGGGCGAACCCTCGGATATATCCCCTCTCACTACTGCCGTGATGTTCTCCCTAATCAAGAACGCAACTCCCCCTCCTCTCTTACCTCCTGCTCTATCTTTCCTATAGCATCTGTACCCTGGAACATTGAGCTGCCAGTCCTGCCCCTCCCTTAGCCATGTTTCAGTAATAGCTATAACATCCCAGTCCCATGTACCCATCCATGCCCTGAGTTCATCTGCCTTGCCCATCAGACTTCTTGCATTGAAATAAATGCAGTTTAATCTAGACTTCCCTTGGTCTTTGCCCTGCTTTCTCAGACCATCTGTCCGGTCATGTTCTGTACACTCTCCCTTACTGCCTTTTGTTTCTGTCACCACTTTATTTCCCACTGACTTCCTGCATCGGTTCCCATCCCCCTGCCACATTAGTTTAAACCCTCCCCAACAGCACTGGCAAACACTCCCCCTAGGACATTGGTTCCAGTCCTGCCCAGATGCAGACCGTCCAATTTGTACTGGTCCCACCTCCCCCAGAACCGGTTCCAATGGCCCAGGAATTTGAATCCCTCCCTCTTGCACCATCTCTCAAGCCACGTATTCATCTTAGCTATCCTGTCATTCCTACTCTGACTAACCCGTGGCACTGGTAGCAATCCTGAGATTACTACCTTTGAGGTCCTACTCTTTAGTTTAACTCCTAACTCCCTAAATTCAGCTTGTAGGACCTCATCCTGTTTTTTACCTATATCGTTGGTGCCTATATGCACCACGACAACTGGCTGTTCACCCTCCCCCTCCAGAATGTCCTGCAGCCGCTCCGAGACATCCTTGACCCTTGCACCAGGGAGGCAACATACCATCCTGGAGTCTCGGTTGCGTCCGCAGAAACGCCTGTCTATTCCCCTTACAATCGAGTCCCCTATCACTATAGCTCTGCCACTCTTTTTCCTGCCCTCCTGTGCAGCAGAGCCAGCCACGGTGCCATGAACCTGGCCACTGCCACCTTCCCCTGGTGAGCCATCTCCCCCAACAGTATCCAAAACGGTATACCTGTTTAGGAGGGAGATGACCGCAGGGGACCCCTGCACTGCCTTCCTACTCTTCCTCTGTCTGTTGGTCACCCATTCACTATCTCCCTCAGTAATTTTTATCTGCGGTGTGACCAACTCACTGAACGTGCTATCCACGACTTTCTCAGCATCGCGGATGCTCCAAAGTGAGTCCATCCGCAGCTCCAGAGCCGTCAAGCGGTCAAACAATAGCTGCAGCTGGACACACTTCCCGCAGGTGAAGGAATCAGGGATACAGGAAGGAGCCCTGAATTCCCACATCCCACAAGAGGAACATGACACGGCCCTGGGATCTCCTGCCATGACGTAACCCCTAAATTAGCTTAAGAACAACTACAATGTCAAGAGAAAAAAAAAGGAAAGAAAAACTACTTACAACTCCCTTTAAGGAGTTTACTCCTTTAAATTGTTTTCAATTTAGAGAATGTTAACTACACTAGGGACCTTGATTCACTAAAAAATAAACGCTACTTCCTATAAGACCAGCAGACCTTCCCTTTCCTTTTACTTCAGTTACTGTCGATAAGTAGAAATACTCACCTGAACCTACTCACCAATCAGGTGCCTCCCCTGTGTCGCGTCCCGATCTGATTCCTGACGTCACTTCGAACTCGGTCGCAGCTCCGCTCGGCTCGGCTCCTCTCAGCTGTTCTCAGCGCTCTGAAATCCCGCCTTTTATCGGACGCTCCCTCCGCTCGGCTCGGCTCCTCTCAGCTGTTCTCAGCGCTCTGAAATCCCGCCTTTTATCGGACGCTCCCTCCGCTCCGCTCGGCTCCTCTCAGCTGTTCTCAGCCCTCCTGATTTCTCTCTTAACTCTACTCCGGCAATCTCTATAATCTTCAAGGGATCCACTTGATCCCAGCTGCCTATGCATGTCATATGCCTCCTTCTTCTTTTTGACTAGTGCCTCAATCTCCCGAGTCATCCAAGGTTCCCTACTTCTAAGTACTTGAAAGCAAAAAATTGCAGGGCTATGGGGAACGAGCGGGGGAATGGGACTAACTGGATTGCTCTTACAAATAGATCGAATGGCCTCCTTCTGTGCTGTAACAATTCTATGATTCTACTGGAGTTATAATCCACACGTTGAGAAAATCAAGGGGTGCGAATGGCCTCCCACAGAGGTCTCACACTGTTTGGCTTTCATATGTTCAAATGTCATATCGGGACTTGACTACTGAATCACACTGCCACTTTTGCAATGATGCATGCTCAAAATTGCTTCACATAACAGAGAAATAATCCTAAGAATGGATATATTATTGAAGCAAAGGAAGATATTGGGCTACAGAGAGCATGGCAGTGAGATTAGTTCTGGATTGCTCTAACAAAGAACCAGCAAAAAAACAATGGACCAAATTGCCTCCCTCTGTGCTGTTAACTTCTATAGTTTTAAGACTCTGATAGAATCAGAGAAAATTTACGGCACAGAAGGAGGCCATTCGGCCCATCGTGTCCGCGCCGGCTGAAAATGAACCACCCAGCCGAATCCCACTTTCCAGTACTTGGTCCATAGCCTTGTAGGTCACGGCACTTCAGGTGCACATCCAGGTATTTTTTAAATGAGTTGAGGGTTTCTGCCTCTCCCACCCTTTCAGGCAGTGAGTTCCAGACCCCCCACCACCCTCTGGGTGAAAAAGATTTTCCTCAGCTCCCCTCTAATCCTTCTACCAATCACTTTAAATCTATGCCCCTGATTATTGACCTCTCTACTAAGGGAAATAGGTCCTTCCTATTCACTCTATCTAGGCCCCTCATAATTTTGTACACCTCAATTAAATCTCCCCTCAGCCTCCTCTGTTCCAAAGAGAACAACTCCAGCCTATCCAATCTTTCCTCATAGCTAAAATTATCCAGTCCTGGCAACAAGCTAAGCTAAGCTTCTGGTGGGTTTCAGAGAATTATAGAATTGGCTGGGAGTGTACTACAAGGCTGTAACACAGTCAACTGGTTAGGCTGATGAAGTTCCAGTGATTCATAAATGGCACCCAAACATTCAGCATGTATACAGTCATTAGCCGAGGCATAGAATGTAAGAGCAGGAAGGTTATGCTGGAACTGTATAAAACGCTAGTTAGGCCATATCTTGAGTAAATCTCCTTTGTACCCTCTCTAGTGCAATTACATCCTTCCTGTAATGTGGTGACAGAACTGTACGCAGTAGCTGTGGCCTAACTAGTGTTTTATACAGTTCCAGCATAACCTCCCTGCTCTTATATTCTATGCCTCGGCTAATGACTGCAAGCATGCTGAATGTTTGGGTGCCATTTATGAATCACTGGAATTTCATCAGCCCAACTAGTTGACTGTGTTACAGCCTTGTAGCACACTCCCAGCCAACTCTATAATTCTCTGAAACCCATCAGAGGCTTAGCTTGCTTTTATTTGAAATAAATGTGAATAAATCCATCCACCCAGAGGACCTTAAACCGAGGTCTTGCATGCCTTGCCACAGGTTCAGGTGGACATGGAAGATCCCACGGCATTATTGAAAGTTGAGCAAAGGATTTCTCCTGGTGTCCTGGCCAACATTCATCCCTCAATCAATACCAACTAAATGGAGATTAACTGGTCATTCATGTCTTTGTTTGCAGTTACGGGAAAATTAACTGCTGTGTTTCCCCACATAATGGTCAATGCACTTCAAAGTCCAAGACACAATTTGAAGGAGTTCCTTTAATGTCTTGACCAATATTTATCCCTCAACCAACATCACTAAAACAGATTATGTGGTTATTATCACCTTGCTGTTTGTGGGACCTTGCTGTGCGCAAATTGGCTGCCGCTTTTCCCTACAACAGCGACTACACCTCAAAAGTACCTCCTTGCCTGTACAGCGCTTTGGGACATCCTGCAGTCATGAAAGCAAGTTCTTTCTCTAAGTTCTTTATTGAATGTGTGGGAAGCACTTTGAGATGTTTCTGAGTGCACATTTCTCTTTCCCATTGGACCAATGGGCACCCAATCAGCAACAGCTTTACTTTTATTTACAGAACATATCCCTCAACAGGGTGACCCTGAACTATTTCCCAGTTTGTTCCCTAAACTTCATCCCTCTGTTCAAATTCAGGAACATAGGAACAGGTGTAGGCCATTCAGCCCCTCGAGCATGTTTCGCCATTCAATTAGATCACGGCTGATCTGTAGTTTAACTCCATCTACCTGCCTTGTTTCCATATCACTTAATACCCTTGCCTAACAAAAATCTATCAGTTTTGAAATTTTCAGTTGACCTCCAGCTTCAACAGCTTTTTGGGGAGACAGTTCCAAATTCCAGTATAACGTGGGGAAATGTGAGGTTATTCACTTTGGAAGGAAAAATAGTAAAACAGGATATTTTTTAAATGGTGAGAAACTATTACATTTTGGTGTTCAGAAGGATTTGGGTGTCCTAGTACTCGAAACACAGAAAGTTAGCATGCATGTACAGCAAGCAATTAGGAAGGCAAATGGTATGTTGGCTTTTATTACAAGGGAAGTTGGAGTACAAGAGTAAGGAAGTCTTGCTGCAACTGTACATGGCTTTGGTGAGACCACACCTGGAGTACTGTGTACAGTTTTGGTCTTACCTAAGGGAAGATAAACTTGCCTTGGAGGCAGTGCAACAAAGGTTCACTTGATTGATTCCTGGGATGCGAGGGTTGTCCTATGAGGAGAGACTGAGTAGAATGGGCCTATACTCTCTGGAGTTTAGAAGAATGAGAGTTGATCTCATTGAAACATATAAGATTCTAAGAGGGTTTGACAAGGTAGATGCTGGGAGGAGGCTTCCCATGGCTGGAGAGTCTCGAACTAGGGGACATAGTCTCAGGATAAGGGATTGGACATTTAGGACTGAGATGAGGAGGAATTTCTTCACTCAGATAGTCATGAATATTTGGAATTTTCTACCCCAGAGGGCTGTGGATGCTTAGTCATTGAGTTTATACAAAACTGAGATGGATAGATTTTTGGACTCTAAGGGAATCAAGGGATATGGGGATCGGGCAGGAAAGTGGAGTTGAGGTCAAAGATCAGCCATGATCTTAATGAATGGTGGAGCAGGCTCAAGGGACCACATGGCCTATTCCTGCTCCTATTTCTTATGTTCCACTCCCCTTTGTGTGAAGAAGTGCTTCCTGACATCACCCCTGAACGGCCTAGCTCTAATTTTAAGGTTATGCCCCCTTGTTCTGGACTCCCCCACCAGAGGAAATAGTTTCTCTCTCTCTCTCTCTACCCTATCAAATCCTTTGATCATCTTAAAACACCAGAGAGTTAAACAAATTTGAGGTAGATTGATTTTACAAACTAGTTAAATGGTCTTTTAAACATCTGTGCTTATAAAATGTTCAAATCACTGATTTCTTTTCGAAACATCTAATTTTTAATGGGACTAATGTTAATGAAGATAATTGATTCACCCTTTGCAAAAGTTGCTGTGCATCTTCGGATCAATGGGGCAGAAGGAGACTGCTTGTGTGTGGGTTTGGCTCCACCGTGGAGTGGAGTTTGTTACTACAGCGCTGGAGAGGCAAGTACCTGGAGAGGGACGGCGATCTCTCTGCCTCTCTTTCTGAATGTACTGCAGGTCCTCGTCTTCCCTCACGGGTTAAAACTTGACTTCTACGAAGTCGAGTTCCAGACTCGCCTGCAATCACACTACAGGTGAGAAAGACCCGTGTCGTTAAACTGCAGAAAGGGCAGCGACGTGGAGAATGTTTAAATACCGTGGAGGAGGAGGGGAGTGGGGGAGTGAATAGACTAAGGCACTTGGACAAATGGATAGGGGTGGTCCTTTTGCGAGTTTAGGAGGTGTCAGGTCGAGGCAATGGGACCGTATGCTCCGAAATAAGACACAGTCGTTTGATTAAATGCAGAAAGGCACTAAGGGGAGAGACTAAAATCTCAACACAACCAAGTACAACTAAATCAACTCTTGTACGTCTCATTGACCGGTCCTCATATGTTCAGCAATAACTTAAAAAAAAACCCAGTCCAGACAACCGAGAGGCAGCAGCCTGTACAGCCTCTCTCTTTCACTTCTCTCTCTCTCTCTCTCTGAATACAAACTCTTTTTTTTTCCAGATGCCATTGGCTGCAGACAATTATTTTAAGCCCATGAGCCGGGACGGCGTTTCCCTGCGTCAGCCCTTCGCTGGTGTTGGGTGCATCACCATTTAGATAGGGCCAGCCCCACTCCGCGGGGTGGAGAGAGAACCAAGGTGGGAGATACCAGCAACATTCAATCGATTTTTTGCATCCAGTTGTTATTTTCATTCCACGCTCCCCAACCACCCCCCCAAATCTGGAAAGTCTCGTTCTGTCGGCCGGGCTCGGTTTGCTTTGCATATGTTAAGGTGCCTCCTCCTCCTCCTCCCTCCCTCCCTCCTGCCAGATCTGCCTGAGATCCGAGTCCACACGTGTTTTAAAAGACAAGACTTGAGCTTGGGAGAAAATAAGACCAGACCAGACCAGGAGGGATGCCGGTGAAATGAAGCAGCCGTCTCGTTTCATTCTAAAGGCTATTGGTGCAAGTAAGGATCATCTCTCTTTAACTCCCTGGGATCATTGACAGTTCCAACCGATTGAAAACTGCAGGCTCCTGTTCGTCTTTAACGAGTAAAGGATATGCTATGATTAAAAAAAAATAAGGGAATTGGATCACACAGTAGTGGTAGTAGGGGGAGGAAGAGACAACGTGGCTGTCAGTCCTGGGAGTGGATAAAGTCAGTGTCAAATTGGTTGAATGGGGAGATCATTGCGGCGGATATACAAGTAGCCACATCCCGAGGTAAGTGGAGCTGAGTCCAGGGTACAGAAGGCAAAGACTGTGTTTTGGTTCAGTCTCTGGTCCCTCCCATATTCAAACCTGTAATAGAATTAAAGTGGGAACAGGAATAAGCTGTTAGTCTTTCTATTGCCAATATCCATTTCTACCAATAAAAGTAAATATTGTGTGTGTATATATATATATAAAAGTTGAGTATTAACCATTAAATGTCTTATCAATGTTCCAAGTTTGGTAACAATCGCTTCTAAAATCTGATCCTGAAATATACGTGGATTTGTCTCTTTTTTTTTGTTTGCAGATTCGGAGACCCGTGTTCCCTTTTAAATTAGGAGTTGCCCCCTTCTCCCAAGCGCTGTTCGGTGGTTTGGAGACAGTCCGTCCCTCTCTCCAAGTCTTCGGACCTGGGCGCCGCTCAAACGATAGTTTGTTGGAAATAGCAGTGGAGGGGAAAAAGTTACCCATTCGGGATGAAACGGAAACAGAAGCGTTTCTTGCAGATGGTCGGCCTCTTTATCGTGGCTTTGGTTTTCTTACCGAACGTTGGACTGTGGTCCCTTTACAAGGAGAAGCGCATGGAGAAGTTCACCGAGTCGGGAGATCAGGTAAAAGGGGTGGTGGGGAGGGGTGCGACGGTTGGAATTGGGCATTGTAACCGGGAAGGGGCAGAGATACCACCGGGTGCAGATGGGGACAATGGTGGCAAATCTTGCCTTGGTTCATCATCCTGCCTTTTCCCTACTCCTGGAGGACAGAAATCAACTCAATATAACCAACTGATCAATGTCACCACCCCAATTCAATTCCTTCCTTGCAAAGTATCATTGCCCGTTATTGGTTGTCTGGGTTGAAGTTTTGGTGAGTTGTACCCCATGAGGGTTTAACAGATATCTAATACTCTGGATTGATGCGGCAGTTAGGATTGCCATGGAGGAAATTGAGTTTTTAAAAAAAAACCCCACTTAATTGATAATCGGAATTGAGGGAGCCAACCCCATTGAATTACTAGCACAGACAGGCAGAAACAAAAGAATTTACCAATGTGTGTTTTTTTTAAAAAATTGTGTCAAATGCAATCAGACCCGACTCGCCTTGCTAAACCTGGCAATTAATTTGTCTTTTTCAGCTTTTTTAGATAAAAGATGAGCTGTGGTTTTGAAAGTACTGATTCTTGAGCAGGAGATAGTTCTTTGTTCAAACTGAAGGCACAATTGGAACTTCTAGTGATGTTGAACATTAGTTAAGTTGGAAGGCTAATTAGTGTTTGTTCCTTTTTTGAGGAAGAGTTTTCCTATCACTGAGAGAGGTTCATACACTAGAATTAACACGTCAAGTTAACACCTTCTCGTGTGCGTGTATATATATATATATATATATATCTTCAAAAGTTTCAACTGTTCAACCAAAGCAGAATATTAAAACTTTATAAGTTGATATTGAATGTGTATGGAAAATATTTTTTTTTTTGTGGAGCAGCATTGTAATTCTGTTACCATTCCAGACTGGAGGGATTCCAGGTTTTGAAAGTGACAAATGTGACTCTCAGCGTTTGTGAATGAATCCACGGCATGTTCTCCCAAGACTTGAGTTCGGAGGCGGTCTCTCACTGATGTATAGAGAAACAGGTTGCAGTGAAATCCCGTTACCTTTCTCTGCTCTCGACGCCAGTGCTTGCAGATCACAGTAGCGAAGAAGTGAGAGAAAGATCACAGTCAAAAATGAACCATCGATGCGCAGTGACATTTAATTTTTTTTAAAATGTTTTTTTGTGTGTGCTGGTGCAGGCTGGGCAGTGGAGTCAGCAACAGGTACTTTCAGGCCAGGTTAAGCATAGTTATACACAGAGTGAAATTCCCTGCACTCTACCCTAACCAAATGCCTATTCCTTAATCTCGGACCTCTTTACTGCACTGTTCTCCCATCCTCCCCCCACCTGCCAACCTGTCGCCTCTCTGTGTGAAGGAGAGTGTTCTAATCCCTCTGTGATCTCACCTTTCCCTAACTCTGTAACCTCCTCCAGCCCTACAACCCTCCAAGATCTCTGCGTTCCTCCAAGTCTGGCCTTTTGAGCATCCCCGATTTTCTTCGCTCCACCATCCTTCAGCTGCCCAGGTCCTAAGCTCTGGAATTCCTTCCCTCAATGTTTCTCTCCTCCTTTAAGTCGCTCCTTAAAACCTACCTCTTTGACCTAAATTTTGGTCACCTCTCCTTATATCTCTTTATGTGGCTTGGTGTCAAATTTTGTTTGATTACGCTCCTGTGAAGCACCCTGGGATGTTAAAGGTGCTATATAAATGTACGTTGTTGCCAGTTTGTGCTGTGGGCTCATATTCACTTGGGCCTGGGTAGAGGCTGCCCAACCTAATTTCATATAGAACCCTCATGACCAACAGATAGAGGTATCATAGTAGATACAGCACTGAAGGAGGCCATAGTGCCGAAAGAGCCATCCAATTAGTTTCTTTCCCCATAGCCCTGTACTTTTTATCCCCTTCAAGTATTTAAAGGATTCTTGAAGGAAAAATACCTAGGTGCCAGAGTACAATTTTAAAGGGGGGTGAAGGAACAGACAGATCTGTGAGTTTACAGACAGAAATCTTTGAAGGTGGCAGGACAAGTAGATAAAATGTCTTTTTTTTAAAAAAAAAGCATAAGGGATCTTTGGCTTTATAAATAGAGGCATAGAGCACAAAAGCAAAGAAGTTATGCTAGATCTTTACAAATTAATGTTTAGGCCTCCGCTGAAGTAACGTGTGTAATTCTGGGCACCACATCCTGGGAAGGATGTCAAGGCTTTGGAGAGGGTGCAGAGGAGATTTACTAGAATGGTACCAGGGATGAGGGACTTCAGTTACGTGAAGAGACTGGAGAAGCTGGGATTGTTCTGCTTAGAGCAGGGAAGGTTAAGGAGAGATTTAACAGAGGCGTTCAAAATCATGAATGGTTTTGATAGAGTAAGTAATGAGAAAGTGTTTCCACTGGCTGAAGGGTCAGTAAACAGAGGACACGGGTTTAAGGTAATTGGCAGAAGAGCCAGAGGTGAGATGAGAAATTTTAAGCAGCGAGTGATGATTTTGAATGCACTGCCTGAAAAAATAGCGGAAGCAGATTCAATACTAACTTTTCAAAAGGGAATTGGATAAATACTTGAAGGGGAAGAAGTTTGCAGGGTTATGGGGAAAGAGCAGGGGAGTGGGACTAATTGGATAGCTCTTTCAAAGAGCCTGCATGGCCTCCTGTGCTGTAAGATTCTGAGTAAAGTCCTACCCATATTTAAATAAAAAGAATTACAGGCTTTTCTATTCCAAAGGATGGTATCTGAATCCCATCAGTATGCTTGATATAATTTTAACTCCCAGGCTCATGCATGTCTGCTATTGATTTTCAGCAGTGGACACTCATGAGCCTGGGTGTTGACATTATATCGCGCATACTGATTGGTTTTGGCTGCAAATTATGCAAATCACTTCAGGTGAGCCAGCCATACAACCACCTTCATCTCATATGCGCCAGAGGGGAGAGGAGAATTTTTATGCAGCGAGTTGTTATGATCTGGAATGCACTGCTTGAAAGGGTGGTGGAAGCAGATTCAATAAAAACTTTCAAAAGGGAGTTGGATAAATACTTGAAAAGGAACAATTTGCAGGGGCTTTGGGGAAAAGAGAGTGGGATAAATTGGATAGCTCTTTCAAAGAGCAGGCCCGATGGGCCGAATGCTGCCTTCTCTGCTGAAGAAGTCTCTGATATCATCCACTTTTCAAGCCAATATAAAGACGATGTTAATAAGGACAGAGCAATGCTTTGCATTGCCCATATCAATTTTGTGGGCAGTTCAATTAATATTGTATATTAGAGCACTGAATATGCTACTAGACTAGCAACCTGGAGGTTGTTAGTTCAAATCCTATCATGGCACGTTACATAGAATTATATAGAATGTACAGCACAGAAACAGGCCATTTGACCCAACTGGTCCATGCCGGTGTTTATGCTTCACAAGAGCCTCCTCCCTCCCTACTTCATCTAACCCCATCAGCATATCCTTCTATTCCTTTCTCCCTCATGGGTTTATCTAGTCACCTCAACTACTTGTGCTGGCGAGTTCCACTCTCTGGGTAAAGAAGTTGTGAAATTAAATTCAATCAATCTTGTAATTAGCACCAGGAAAAGTGACAAATGAAAGGCAGGTGGATTGTTCAAGGAAGGGAACCTGCTGCCCCTCCCTAGTCTGTCCTCTGTGACTCCAGTCCACACTGCATAATTAAACCCATTTGGTTCACTGATGTCCTTTAGGGAAGGAAACCTGCTGTCCTTACCCGGTCTGGCCTATATGTGACTCCAGACCCACAGCAATGTGGTTGATTCTTAATCTCCCTCTGAAATGGTCTAGCAAGCCACTCAAGAAGGTGGCTCACCACCACCTCAAGGGCACCCTGATCTCAAGGGCACTCAGGGATGGGCAACAAATGCTGGCTTTGCCAGCGACGCCCACATCCCATGAACAAATAAAAAAAAATTGACCCTTGATGCCCACTGAAGTGTCCTAGCAGCATTCAGTTGTCCAAATATTAAGATATGGTCTTTTATATGCAGTGTTGTCCATATCCTGAGGGCAAATACTAAGTCACTTTCATGAGCTAGGATAGTACTGACTGTTAAGAGATTTTCAGATGAAAGGGGTTAAAAATTCTGAATGTAAATTCAAATCCGAATTTGGTTTGAGCATCAAAATTGGAGTGTGAGCAGGGTCTTTGCATAACAGCAAAAAAACACTGCATCAATAGACCATGGGACTATTGAGGATTACCACCAGTACAGATGAACTTTTAAAGACAATAAACTGACTGGGTATAAATGTGTATCCACCACGAGGCATTCAACCAACCAGATTATGCAAAATGAGAAAGGCATGTACTCATTGTTAGACTACCAGGAACCTGATGTGTATCTCCCACTACACTCTAAAGTTTCTTTGTGCTTAAAAAAAAAAGTGAATTATCGAATATAATTTGAATTAAGCAATGCCAATAACAAAGTGGGAATAAAATGCTTAAAATTGAATTGAGAATTTGAATTAAGCAACTTTGAGTTTGGAGGAATAGACTGTAGATAGCTGGTGATTGGGTGGTGACCTCCAAAGCTGCACTTCTCCACACCGAGATAACAATTTTTTTTAAAATTGCTGTTTTGCCATTTAAGAGACGGGTGCATCAAATCTGCATTGCTTCAGATTGGGCCAATTTTTTTCCCCCTCTAAATAAATCTGAAATGACTGCATTCGGAATTCAACCATGGATTCAAGGTTCAGTGCCAGCTTGCATTACAGTCTGCTTCATTGGAGAAGCCATACATTATCTGACAAGCCACAAGATGGTTGGATAGTTACTAACTGGTGTCAGCTGTGGCACTCTATCCTCTAAGTCAAATAAGTCGTGGGTTCAAGTCTCACTCCAGAGACTTGAGTACAGAATACAGGCGGTCATTTCAGTGCAGTACCGAAGGGGTGCTGCACTGTGGGAGGTGCCATCTTTTGGAAGAGATGTTAAAGCGAGGCCCCATCTGCCCCCTCAGGTGGATTGTAAAAGAACTGATGGCACTATTTTGAAGAATTGCAGGAGAGTTCTCCCTGTTGTCGTGGCCAATATTTATCCCTCAACCAACACTAATAAACAATTATCTGCTCATTATCATGTTGCTCTTTGTGGGACCTTGCTGTGCCCAGGTTGGTTGTTGCGTTTCCTACATTACAACAGTGACTACACTTCAAAAGTACTTAATTGGCTGTAAAGCACTTGGGGACATCCTGAGGTTGTGAAAGGTGCTACATAAATGCAAGTCTTTCTTTCTAATTGCTGCAAATGACAAGATCTATGGATTTATAGGTGATTTTTTTTTTAAAACAGAGTGACTGGATGACTTCTGGCCTAGCTCTAGTTATGCGATGTAATGCCTGATTGTGTCTGGTGAAGGTGTGTGTCCAGACACACTCAAATGTTTGTGTCCTTGGCAAATTCACAGAGGTCCTACCTCTATGTATTTGAAAAGACTGAACAGGGCGAGGCTCTCTTCTCTAGAAAAGAGAAGGCTGAGGGGTGATCTAATCGAGGTCTTCAAAATTATGAAGGTGTTCGATGGGATTAATGTGGAGATGTTTCCACTTGTCACTAACAAATCCAATAAGGAGCTCAGGAGAAACTTCTTTACTCACAGAATGGTGAGAATGTGGAACTTGCTACCACATGGAGTAGTTGAGGTGATTAGCATATATACATTTAAGGGGAAGTTAGATAAGTACATGAGGGAGAAAAGAATAGAAGGATATGCTGATGAGATTAAATGAAATAAGGTGGAAGGAGGCTCCTGTGGGGCATAAACACTGGCATAGACCCATTGGGCTGAATGGCCTGTTTCTGTCCTGTAATTTCTATGTAACTTATAGCAAATGCATTTGTGATCTTAACACAGTTAAGTACCGTGAAATAGTAAACCCAATACTAGTCATGTTAAAAGTACAGATAATGGAAGGAGGCAACAAGGCAGATTATTGTCTTGACGCTAATGTACAACAAAATCTCTCTGTTCTATTGACATAATAATAAAAAAAAGTCATTTCGAAGGCATTGACTGATTAACCAATTTAAGGGGGAATCGGCCCAGATCAAATCATAGAAAGGTTACAGCACAGAAGGAGGCCATTCAGCCTGTTGAGCTTTTGCTGGCTCTCTGCAAGAGCAATCCAGCTGGTCCCACTCCCTGCCCTTTCCCTGTAGCCCTGCAAATTTTTTCCCTTCAAGTACTTATCCAGTTCCCTTTTGAAAGCCACGATTGAATCTGCCTTTCAGGCAGTGCATTCCAGATCATAGCCACTCACTGCGTTTTAAAAAAAAAAGTTTTTCCTCATGTCGCCTTTGGTTCTTTTGGCAAATACAGATGAATGATAATTGCTTGAAATCTGGACGCAACTTATCTACTAAAATCATAGGGACTGTCTTGCTCTCCATCTAGATTGGTTTCTAAACCAGGCTCTACAAGGGGGAGGACAGTGGGAGTAGAAGTTCAACTTGCATAAAACTGGCATTACGGGATCCATCGCCCGTTACAGAAACCACCCAATATTCATTGATTCAAGTGGAAATGAAAATTTTCTATAACGAGTGATTGATCCACAATGCCAGGTTCACGCCCCGGAAGCAAGTTGAAAATCTACCCCAGTTTACTTTTTGGCAAATCTGCTACTCTAATATATCTTAAAAATAAAGCATTGGTTATGACAAAGTAATTGCATTTGTTATTTTCTTATTACTGTTTCCAGTCTCTGTACATTCCTAACCCTTTCTCCATAAACTCTGATTCTATGCAGAAGGACATAATTTTCCACCCATTAACGTCAGCAATGAAGGAAAATGTGTTTTTTGCACACCAGTGTCACATCACCCACACTTGCTTAACTCTCTGAACCGAATCCATGATCATTTCACACTCTGGTTAATCAAAGCTGTAAAATATTTTTATGCAGTGTTAGAACATTGCTGAAACACCTTTTTCAGTTTACTGTAGTTAATAAAATTGTCCTTTTTGAAGACATGGGACTAATTGGTTAGCTCTTTCAAAGAGCAGGCACGATGGGCCGAATGGCCACCTCCTGTTTAAGAAACTTAAGCAATTAAATTGTCAACACATACTAACTAAAAGTGAATTGTACCTGCCCAACGGACAATATACACTAGTAAATTAATTAGGGTTGGGGGTGAGCAACTTGCCACAGAGGATTTATAATATATTAATGTATTTCAGGCCGGACAAGACCATGGTCCCTTTAGCCTGCCCATCACCTTTCTTTCCTATCTGATGTTTCTAAAACACAATAACCATGTATCCTAGCAGAAAGCAGCAGAAACTTGTCTCACCTTCTCAAATAAGGGTAAGCAAAGCATTCTTATGAACTGCCTAAACTAACAGGTGTGACTTAAGACATATCGAAGTATTCCAGTTTAGAATTTTATCATGTAGTTTATTATGCAGGACTTGTATGAACCCAAGGAGTCTCTGCTGACATTTGTTAAAGGAGATCCTAGAGGGATTTATTTCTATGGATGGCGACATGCTGCTCATTATAATCCACAGTTTTGCTTCAGACATTCTTTTCTAAATTGAGCAAGGGAGCCTGAAATGCTTTATTTTTTTTTGCTGAATCTTGGGTTTATATGGATGGTTATTATCAGCCCCATCCTCAGATCTGGACCATTCACATGAAATCACAAATACTGCTGCGATTCAAAGGCCTTCCACATTTCAGAGCAACTACCCACAGAGCCATGCAGGCACCCGGCCACAAATGTGCTTGCTTTATCGGTGTATCCTCTGGACTATGTGGCAGCTAATGTAAATCTAGTTCATGGGGATGATGAAACATTGTGTTAAATTCTACTTCTAGGAATTGTCATACAGCATGTTCAGGAACTTTGCAGTTGCTTAGCAGAAATACATTCATTAACAACAACTTACATTAAAAGGCACTATATAAATGCAATAAAACATCCCAAGACGTTTCACAGGAGTGTAATCAGACAAAACTTGACACCGAGCCAAAGAAGGAGATATTAAGACAATTGACTAAATGCTTGGTCAAAGAGGTAGGTTTTAAGGAGCATCTTAAAGGAGGAGCAAGAAGTGGAAAGGCAGAGGTTTAGGGAGGGAATTCTAGAGCTTAGGGCCCAGAAAGGCTGAAGGCACGTCCGACAATGGTGGGGAGAAGGAAATCCGGGATGCACAAGAGGCCAGAGTTGGTGGAATGCAGAGTTCTCGGGGGGGAGGGGGGTTGTAAGGCTGGAGGACGTTACAGTGATAGGGAGGGGTGAGGCCATGGAGGGATTTGAACACAAGGATGAGAATTTTAAAATTGAGATGTTGCTGGACCGGGAGCCAATGTAGGTCAATGAGCACAAGGGTGATGGGTGAATATGACTTGGTGTGATTTAGGATACGGGCAGCAGGGCTTTGGATGAACTGAAGTTTATGGAGAGTGGAAGATGGGAGGCTGGCCAGAAGAGCATTGGAATTGTCGAATGTGGACCTAACAAAAGCATGGAAGATGGTTTCAGTAGCGCATGTGCTGAGGCATGGGGGGAGACGGGCGATGTTTCAAAAGTGGAAGTAGAAGGCCTTGGTGATGGAGAAGATAACTATACAGGGTAATTATTCCCTTTTCTACCCACTACCATTTTCTCCCTTCCCCTCTCCTCCGTTGTCCTGAAGGTATTGAATCCTTACTGTGGTCTAGTTTCATGGACACTGGGTGTGTCCATGAAACTAGTCCACAATGCCACCAATCTTGGTGTCATCTGCAAACTTACTAACCATGCCTCCTAAATTCTCATCCAAATCATTAATATAAATAACAAATATCAGCGGACCCAGCACCGATCCCTGAGGCACACCCCCCAAATGGCCATTATTCATGTCAGTAGGCTGTTTGAGCATGGGAGGGTGGGAGGGGGTGTGAATCACAGCCAAACCCTGTCCTCATTGAGAAGTCCTCACGTACAGTTCCAAAAGGGGGCGGCTGGATAGCGATAGGAGTGGGAACTGGCTGATTTTTTTTCCCCCCTCCCAAACATAGGGGTGGAGAACCCAATTGAGGTGATGCTACTGCCACTTCAGGTAATCTCGCTGGTCTGTGTGCTCTGGCTACACAGTGAACAAACTTGCTGAGCTGTCTGGAAGCCCCATTTCTACCCTGAAGATTGGAGGGTAGCAAATGTTGTGCCTTTGTTTAAGAAGGGCGGCAGGGAAAAGCCTTGGAACTACAGACCGGTGAGCCTGACATCTGTAGTGGGTAAGTTGTTGGAGGGTATTCTGAGAGACAGGATCTACAGGCATTTGGAGAGGCAGGGACTGATTAGGAACAGTCAGCATGGTTTTGTGAGTGGAAAATCATGTCTCACGAATTTGATTGAGTTTTTTGAAGGGGTAACCAAGAAGATAGATGAGGGCTGTGCAGTAGACGTGGTGTACATGGACTTTAGCAAAGCCTTTGACAAGGTACCGCATGGTAGGTTGTTACATAAGGTTAAATCTCACGGGATCCAAGGTGAGGTAGCCAATTGGATACAAAATTGGCTTGACGACAGAAGACAGAGGGTGGTTGTAGAGGGTTGTTTTTCAAACTGGAGGCCTGTGACCAGCGGTGTGCCTCAGGGATCAGTGCTGGGTCCGCTGATATTTGTTATTTATATTAATGATTTGGATGAGAATTTAGGAGGCATGGTTAGTAAGTTTGCAGATGACACCAAGATTGGTGGCATTGTGGACAGTGAAGAAGGTTATCTAGGATTGCAACGGGATCTTGATAAATTGGGCCAGTGGGCTGATGAATGGCAGATGGAGTTTAATTTAGATAAATGTGAGGTGATGCATTTTGGTAGATCGAATCGGGCCAGGACCTACTCCATTAATGGTAGGGCATTGGGGAGAGTTATAGAACAAAGAGATCTAGGAGTACAGGTTCATAGCTCCTTGAAAGTGGAGTCACAGGTGGATAGGGTGGTGAAGAAGGCATTCAGCATGCTTGGTTTCATTGGTCAGAACATTGAATACAGGAGTTGGGATGTCTTGTTGAAGTTGTACAAGACATTAGTAAGGCCACACTTGGAATACTGTGTACAGTTCTGGTCACCCTATTATAGAAAGGATATTATTAAACTAGAAAAGAGTGCAGAAAAGATTTACTAGGATGCTAGCGGGACTTGATGGTTTGACTTATAGGGAGAGGTTGGATAGACTGAGACTTTTTTCCCTGGAGAGTAAGAGGTTAAGGGGTGATCTTATAGAAGTCTATAAAATAATGAGGGGCATAGATAAGGTAGATAGTCAAAATCTTTTCCCAAAGGTAGGGGAGTCTATAACGAGGGGACATAGATTTACGGTGAGAGGGGAGAGATACAAAAGGGTCCAGAGGGGCAATTTTTTCACTCAAAGGGTGGTGAGTGTCTGGAACGAGCTGCCAGAGGCAGTAGTAGAGGCGGGTACAATTTTGTCTTTTAAAAAGCATTTGGACAGTTACATGGGTAAGATGGGTATAGAGGGATATGGGCCAAGTGCAGGCAATTGGGACTGGCTTAGTGGTATAAACTGGGCGACATGGACATGTTGGGCCGAAGGGCCTGTTTCCATGTTGTAAACTTCTATGATTCTATGATTTCCAGCAATGCTACTTTTTTTTTACTTGCCCTGGTATTGAGCCTGAAGTGCTCCATCTGTAAGCTGATTTATTTTTATAACGTTGTACTGCACTTAACCTACAAATTCTGCAGGAAAGATGATGTGTAGGAGGTCGGATTAGTTCAACACAAAGGAACTAAATCCAGGGACAAGAATGATTATTACTGCTTTGTTTGCAGATGTAGCGAGTCTTTAATTGCCGGATAATGGAAAATGAATTAATAATCATGTATTTTAATATTAATTAAACCATTAACCACTATTGAAACCATTGTGGATCCTCGTTGCAAATGACTTTGAAAAAGATTTTCTAGCTTTGAAATGGTTTGCCCTGCCCCCTCCCTTTGACCGTGAAGTCCCACTGTGCGAATATTAGAATCTGAATGCTTCAGATATTAAGATGAAATTCCTTTGCTCGTCATTTTAGCAGGAAGTGTGAACCCAGTTAAATAAAGAAAGGCTTGCATTTATATAGCGCCTTTCACAACATCAGGACGTCCCAAAGCACTTTACTCTTCAAAAAAATTACTTCATTGGCTGTAATCGCTATTGTAATGTAGGAAACACGGCAGCCAATTTGCACACAGCAAGGTCCCACAGACGGCAATGAGATAATGACCAAATACATCTGTTTTTTTTTAGCGATGTGGTTGAGGGATAAATATTGGCCAGGACACCAGGGAGAATTCTGTTGCTCTTCTCCAAAATAGTGCCATGGGATCTACATACATCTACCTGAGAGGTGAGACGGGGCCTCGGTTTAATGTCTCATCCAAAAGGTGGTACCTCTGACAGTGCAGAACTCCGTCAGTACTGCACTGGGATATCAGCCTAGATTTTGTGCTTAAGTCCCTGGAGTGGGCACTTGAACCCACAACCTTCTGACTCAGAGGTGAGAGTACTACCACACGGACTGCAGCGGTTCAAGAAGGCGGCTCATCACCACCTTCTCAAGGGCAATTAGGGATGGGCAATAAATGCCGGCCTCGCCAGCGACGCCCACATCCCATGAACGAATTTAAAAAAAAGCCACAGCTCACCGTTAAAATGAACAGTTCGATGCCTCCATTAAGACGGTGGACGATGAAATATCGTGCAAAGTTCCTGATTCACACTGCGCACGTCTGGATTCCTGCAGTGCCCACTTTTCATGGTATGATGACAGTCTAATCCTGATAATTAAAACATTATTTTTTTGGTGCTAAATAATTAAATTATCTGATAATTCAACACTAAATCCCCACTCAATTTGAAACATCAGATAATTTGAATTAAACAATTTTGAATAGAGATGTAAAAAATGTTACTGTGAGGTAACAAAAGATGATGTAACCCAAAAAATTAATGTTATTGATTAATGCTTGATACACTTGTATCAATTTACTCTCCCTACTGTTTTAATGGAAACATTAACTCAAACAGATTGATGCGTCTATTAAAATAATGGAGAGAGAAATTCAATACAAGTGCGTTAAACGTTTGTTTGACTACATCGCCAACTGTCATCTCTACCCTTCAGTGTCCAACACATACTGTACCTGATTGTTGAACTGCTTCCAGGCAGTAGACACCCACTTTGAGGGGGACAATGTAAACTGTTTCTTTCTTGCTACATTTTTAATTGGTCAAATGAAAAGCTTCTGAAAGGTAACTGAGTTAATGCGCGATTTATGGAATTACATGGAAATTACAGCACAGAAACAGGCCATTCGGCCCGACTGGTCTATGTCGGTGTTTATGCTCCAGATGAGCCTCCTCCCACCCTACTTCGTATTACTCTATCAGCATATCCTTCCATTCCTTTCTCCCTCATATACTTATCTAACTTCCCCTTAAATGCATCAGCGCTCTTTGCCTCAACTACTCCTTGTGGTAACAAGTTTCACATTCTCGCCACTACTTTGGGTAAAGAAGTTTCTCCTGAATTCCTATTCTGTGACCTGGGCTCAAACCTCCATACAAGACTATAAGAAGCAATGGAATAAGAAAAGGTACTTTGGACCATCAAGCCTTCTCCTTCCACAAAGCATGTTTAATCCATACTCTCTTAGAGGCTGCCCCCTAATTTATACAACCTCCAGAGGGGAATTTCTAGAAAATAGTCATTGCATTTGAAAGGTGATCAAACCAATCTCCAGAATGTTTATCCATCCCCGCACGTCCATCATGTAACACTGGTCTTCTGCACTACATGGACTGCCCCAATAGAATAGGAACCCAGTCCAGAATGGTAAGATTAAAAACATCACCACTCTGATTGTATGGAATATGTGAATAAAATTAATTATTTTTATCAAGATTTTGCATCGTATTGGCTTGTTTAATTCTGTTATAGTACACATTACAGTTTAGTGTAACAGTCTGGACTGTTTGTTATTTTCTAGTTACTTCAGATAGGTAAGCTTAATGGACCAGAATTTGCTGTCAAAATAACAGTGGGGCTAATGGCACTTGCTGTTATTTATGCGCAAGCACTACAGAAACTTCAGGCGAGGGGGCAGATGCGCGGTTAAACGCGGAAATCCAGAAGTTACTGTACGAGTTGTTCCGCTCAGCCATTAGCTTCGCGAAAACAGCATCTCGCTGCCTGCCTCACCATTTGAAATGCATTGTATGGCGTGAAGTTGCTGCATTTGTGCAGTGGATAGGAACTAAACTCGCCACAAAGTTAAGAACCATACAACACAGAAGGAGGCCATTTGGCCCATCGTGCCTGTGCTGACTCTTTAAAAGAGCTATCCATTTAATCCTGCTCTTTCCCCACAGCCCTGCAAATGTTTCCTTTTTTTAAAAAAAAAAACCAAGGATCTCTAACAATGCAGCACTGCACTGAAGTGTCAGCCTAGATTTTGTGCTCAAGTAGGACTTGAACCCATAACTTTCTGAATCAGTAGGTGAGAGTGGTACCCATTGAGCTGACATTTCATCTTGTCATTTCAAGTGTAAGTACCCTTTTAAAAATGTGATAAGTGTTAATTGCTGCCAGTCAACCTCTCTGGCATTGAAAATTAACTATTACATGTGTGGAGCCTCATTCCTTCAGGTTTTCATTATTGGCGATTTTAAAAATGTAAACTTTTTTTTTCCCTTTTGCTTTCTGTTTTTTTCTCTCTCAATCCAATCTTTCTGTCCCTCTCTTTACTTCTCTCTCTGTACCTGATTTGACATTGAACCCACCCACTCTAAATTTACACTTCCTCCTCAGTCCTTGCGCTGTTTATTTCACAATCCTTCAACCTATTTGGTTAAAGAGATACCCAGTTGCTTGCCCTGTTCACTCAGGTCCCAGAGGCCCTGTTTCTCTCGCTGCGATGTTATCGACTCGCACTTTCAGCAACTTGCCACACGAAAAATTTTAAATGCCTAAACGTCCAAGGGCAAGTCTAACTAACGGCAGATGCCATTAAATGCCCTGCTGCAGCAAAATCTGTCTCAATAATTATTGTGAAGTCTAAATTGTAAAGTTTACATTATATCATTGCTACTGTTCACTTATTCTTTAACAAATTTGTTTGGCAGTTAAAGCCTAAATCATGACCTAATGTGGCATTATTTTGTTGCCATCCAAAATCCAGGAAGATTGGATGATTGCATGTGATTAAACCAGTAAGCAAATACAAAATAAACAGGCGTTTGATCCTGGGCACAGTACTAACTAATTTAGATATCTTGGCAAATGAAAGCACTCTCTGGCATGGAGAGCGAAGGCTTGCCTATAGGAGTGGTTGAAAATGCTGAACCCCCCAAAAAATAGATTTAGAGTAAAAAGAAACATGAGTCCTGAGTAAAATCTTAACGCAGTCTCTAGTGGACATGAAGCTGCTGCTCAACAGCTGATCCTAATTTGGCACAAAACTAGCAATCTCATTCGGAGACACCACAAGGAGAGCTGGTGTGGGAAATTAAAAACCTCACACTGGCCAGTAGGTGGCGGTCTTTTGACCTTTTTTTTTGGTAAAGGCACAATGTTGAGGGAGAGCAGATTCCACTCTTTCCAAGAGTGCTCAATGGAAAAGTGTTCTGTTCGAGGGAATTAGACCCTTCAGCTTAATGAGCAGAAATAGTCACAAAAAAGGATAAATTGAAATCATGCTGAATGTATTCCTATAGGTAATCTTACAAGCACAAGTCAATCTCAATTTAGTGTAGGGAGTCATGTGGTAATATCAGGTTAAAAATATATATCTCTAGTGTCATACTGTTGGAATATACCATTTGTAAGTGGAAACCAACACTATTTAATTAGTAGTTAAAATGCCGGCACTGTAGCCTAAAGGCTGCGGTACTGGACTATCGCCCCAGAAGTCATGAGTTCAAATCTCAACATTGTGAGTTGTGAAATGGAATTCAATTAAATTAAAGAAATAAAATGAAAGCTGCTAGATTGTCATAAAAACCCAACTCAGTCACCAATGCCTCTTCAGAGAAGGAACCTAAACGTGACTCCAGTCCCACAATATGTGGTTGACTCTTAATGCCCTCAGAGCAACTAGGGAGGGGCAATAAATGCTGCCTTACCAGTGTCACCTCCATCTCAAAATCAAATTTAAAAACAAAACACAAAGTTTGGAAGTTTCTGTAAAATATGTGACTGACTAGAATGTTCGGTGGAAATCAATTAGGCCAACAGTGAAGCAGCACAGTGAACCCACAGCTAGCCAACAGCCAAAGCGGACATATACAGTGGGATATAAGACACTACCACCTAAACACTATTGTTCAGTGTTTTCTTTTTTTTGCACAAGTGAGCTTATTTATTTGCAAGTCTACTTTGTTCCAACTAAAGAAGCTTTTCAATGAAGTGTATTTTAAGAATCTGATGCTCAGCAACATCCATCAAAGAACAATACATAAAATACAAGAACATACAATGGTAATAAATTATGTTGTAAAATTGCTGCAGTTGCTTTTTGCTCACCTATAAAGTTTACAAAAAGTTTTTGCTTTCATTTCACTTCAGTAGGTGATTGATCTGACTAAGGTAACGCATGCGTTTCCTAATTATTTTCCTAATTTTCAGCAATAATTTTAGATTTTCATATGATCCAGTGTTGTAATCAGACATTAAAGGCACATTGCTAATCCTACTCCATAAATAGAAGTTAGGCCATTAGCACATCAGTACATCCACAGAGTGAAGAAATATTCAACCCTACCCTGAAATGGCGCAGCACTAATTGATGACCAGAGCTGGACAATAGCATCTGAGTAATGAAAACAGAGATTCATTTTCTGACTCTGCTATTAAGAAATATCTCCGGTGTGGGTGAGGTTGGATTTGATTTTGACCAGATCAGTGTGCTCCTTTTCTTATTTTTCATCAACCAGACTTGTTGCAAGGCCAATTACAATTGTACCTGACAGACGACACTGTTGTTATGATTTGAAGGGATTAGAATATCCCTTTAATAGAAGTAACGAAGTTATGCTAAACCTTTTATAAACCACTGGTTAGGCCACAGCTAGAGTATTGTGTCCAATTCTGGGCACCACACTTTAGGAAAAATGTCAAGGTCTTGGAGAGGGTGCAGAAGAGATTTAGCAGAATGATGCCAGGGATGAGGGATTTCAGTTATGTGGCAAGACTAGAGAATCATAGAAAGGTTGCAGCACAGAAGGAGGCCATTCGACCCATCGAATCTGCGCTGGCTCTATGCAAGAGCAATCCAGCTAGTCCCACTCCCCCGCCCTATCCCTGCAGCCCTGCAATTTTTTTTTCCTTTCAAGTACTTATCCAGCTCTCTTTTGAAGGCCATGATTGAATCTGCCTCCACCACCCCCTCGGGCAGTGCATTCCAGATCCTAACCACTCACTGTGTAAAAAAAGTTTTTCCTCAGGTCACCTTTTGGTTATTTTGCCAATCACTTTAAATCTATGTCCTCTGGTTCTTGACCCTTCCGCCAATGGGAACAGTTTCTCTCTATCTACTCTGTCTAGATGCTTCATGATTTTGAATACTTCTATCAAATCTCCTCACAACCGTCTCTGTTCCAAGGAGAACAATCCCAGCTTCTCCAGTCTATCCACGTAACTAAAGTCCCTCATCCCTGGAATCATTTTAGTAAAACTCTTCTGTACCCTTTCTAAGCCTTCACATCTTTCCTAAAGTGTGGTGCCCAGAACTGGACACAATACTCCAGTTGTGCTGAACCAGTGTTTTATAAAGGTTCATCATGACTTCCATACTTTTGTACTCTATGCCTCTATTTATAAAGCCCAGGATCCTATATGCTTTTTTAATCGCTTTCTCAACCAGAAACTGGGATTGTTCTCCTTCAAATAGAGATGATTAAGGGAAGATTGAATACAGGTATTAATAATTATGAAGGGTTTTGATAGAGTAAATAAGGAGAAACTGTTTCCACTGGCAGAAGCATTGGTAACCAGAAGACAATGATTTAAGATAATTGGCAATAGAACCAGAGGTGAGATGAAGAAAAATGTTTTTATGCAGTGAGTTGTGTTGGAAGCCGATTCAATATACAACCTTAGTAATCTTTAATCGTTCTTGGCCAGCACAGGTCGTCTGACAGTGTCTTTCTTTTTTCACCTGCTTGTAAAGCCTCTGGTTCATCCACCATATTGTTAATCCTACAGTGACATGATTCCAATTAATCGTTATCCAAAAGAATGGATATGAGGTGAAAATGAGACATTATGATTAAGTTTTATTTCTCTTTTTATCCCATCAATTTTCTCCCCTCTTCTCTCCTAAAGGTGTTGACTCCTTGTTTGGTTGAGGTTCCATGGACATGGGTCACCTCTGACTACCTCACCCATGTGATCCATGCCTGTGTATGAGCGTATACAATGAGTCCTGGCAAGGCTATACAATCCCAACAAGCTTCTTGGCTAAATTCGATCTTGTTCTCCTCAAATGTCTACACACACCTGGTTCCAGCAGGACTCACTTGATAGCGATCGGGAATGCCACCGTGCTGAGGACAATTCTATTGCCTTTATTACCAGCCTGGTTTAGGTCAGGATACTCAGCACAGTGTTTTAATCTTATGTGTAGTTTGTGACTTATGTGACTCATGGTTCATTGCCTCAGTCAGCTGCAGCACTGGGAGACTGCTAGCAATTTATTCAATAATTGGTCTTATAAACAGCTATATCTCTGAATTCAAATATTTTCAAGCTATGCATTCATTTGTAGGTGCTAATATTTTAAATGATAAATATAGAACATCACAAGTTTTAAACAAGTACAATTTACTAGAATTTGGACGCAACCAACAAACACCAGGGGCCCGATTTTAGCATCCGCTATCGGGTGCGTTCTCGGCGGGGGGGGGCCCCGAAAATCCCGAAATCCAGGTGCGGGACCGGATCGCGCCTCGATCCCGCCCACTTCCGGGTTCCGCGCTGACGTGCGGGGGTGCGTGCGCAGCCCCCGCTGGTGGGAATCCCGCAGGCAATTAAAGCCAGCGGGATGCCACTTGAGAGTATTTACTTTGCTTGTTCAGGTCATTAACTGACCTGATTAAGGGACTGTGTGTGATTTTGGATAAACATGGGATTGTTTCACACACTGGGGGAAACACTCCCAGTTGAAATGGACGTGTTGCAGCTGTCAGCCTGTGGCAGCTGCAAAGGTCCATTTGACAGGTGGAGGGGGGGGAGACCCTCACTCATTGCAGGAGGCCGCTCTGTCACTTGGGACAAAGTTTGGCCTCCACCACCCTCCTCCTGACGGTCAAAGTCACCAACCTGCACACTTACCCCGGGGTCCGGAGACATGTACCTACCTTGCGGACCCCCTCAGATGTATATCTTGCGGATGGGGGCCGCCGTAGCTGCAGTCATGACCTCCTCGGAGGGCGAACAGCATCACCAGCCTCGCCATCCACGCCGTCCACCTCTGACACGTGGAGCTCCACAACAGAGTGCTGTGACACATCCACCTGTACAGCAGGAGGGAAGGCTACCACAGAGAGAGATGCGACGCAGAGGGCACTACCCTCGCCACAGGGTCCACAGACCGAGGCGCAGCTCCCCGGACCTCTCTGAGCAGCAGTGCACACGGAGGCTCAGAGTCACCCGACATGTAGTCGTGGACATCTGCAGCCTCTTTCGTGCCGAGCTGCTCCCGGCTGGGCCCAGCACCATCTTCTTACCTGTCGCTGCCAAAGTCACCACTGCCCTCCACAACTTCTCCTCCGCATCCTTCCAGGGTGCAACCGGGTACATCACCGATGTCTCTCAGTCGTCTGCGCAGAAGAGCCCTGCAAATACATCTGCACCCACTCTGCAGTAACACAATGGGTGGCATCAGTGGTGGGTCCTCATAGTGATACCCAGGAGCGGTCACTATTGCACAAAGCAGACAGGATTCACGGAGACATGGCAGTAGTGGTGCCAATATAATGTGTGATGTGCGTTGTTCTGAAATTCAATATGAGTAACACCCATGACAAACCCTCAAACACCCTTATGCATCCCCTTCATGCTCACGACATGTTTGCCTTACGCTGCCTACTGCACATATGTGATGCATGCCCTGTGGCTGCAGCACAGGTAGTGGCAGGTTGAGTGCGGCTGGCCGTGAGAGAGATGCACGAGAGGGTGAGTATGAGATAGAGCCATGAGATTGTATGAGGATTGGGTTGAGTGGTAGTGGCGGGATGAGTACTGGCGAGGTGAGTAAGTGCAGGTAAGATGAGGATGAGGTTTGAGTGGGTATGAGGGGTGATGTGACAGAGTAGTGTTGGCAGTGCCGATGGAGATGTGGGGTGGGGGTAGTGCTGTGGCAGACGGAGTGTAGGGGAAAGACTACGTGTACTCACTGTGGCTGACCTACGGAGGTCATTGCAGCGCCTCCTGCACTGTATGCAGGTGGGCGATATGTTGGTGGTGCTGGTGACCTCCTCTGCCACCTCGAGCCAGGCCTTCCTGGTGGCGGAGGCAGGCCGCTTCCTCCCGCCCGCCATGGGGAAGATCTCTGTCCTCCCCCTCCTCCTCACCCCATCTAATGATACCTGGGGTGAGGCATCATTAAACTGGGAGCAGCCTTCCCCCTGGGCTGCTCCATGCTGTAATTGTTGCTGTTTGTGGCAGCATCTGTCAGTGGAGGATTGCCCCTTTAAATAGAGCGCCTCCAGCTGACAGATCGTACTGCGCATGCGCAGCCCGCCCGACGCGCAGATCAGCAGCGCGGAACCCGGAGGAGCAGGTAAGTGGCTCCAATTAGTGGGTTGCCTGCTACGATCGCGCGGGAAACCCACTAATTTCACCGGGCGCGTTTTCAACGCACCCGCTGGCCCACCCGCCGAGAACCCGCACCCTTGGTAAAATCGGGCCCCATGGTTCAGATTTATGGAACGCCATAAATCTGGGGGCATAACCTTAAAATTAGAGCCAGGCCATTTAGGAGTGAAATCAGGAAGCACTTTTTCACACAAAGGGTAGTGGAAATCTGAAACTCACTCCCCCCAAAAGGCTGTAGATGCTGGGACAATTGAAATTTCCAAGACTGAGAGTGATAGATTTTTGTTCGGTAAGGGTAGCAAGGGATATGGAGCAAAGGCAGGTAAATGGAGTTGAGGTACAGATCAGTCATGATCTAATTGAATGGCGGAACAGCACGAGGGGCTGAATGGCCTTCTTCTGTTGCCATGTTACTATGAGATTGGCAACTTGTAACCATTTGTTTGAATATAAGCAGCTAATTGTTGCTGACAACCGTTAATGGCCAACTTTTGCAATTTTTCTTTTTTCCCCAAGTGTCAATAAATTCCCTGATCTCACCGACATAATAATTAAACCATCACTTGCCACTGCGTCAACCTCCAGCCACAATAAAGGTAATACTGGCACAAGAGCAACTAACACATTTGTCTGAATTTTCTCTCTCCACTAGTCAACTGTTTTTATTTTAAAAGGTTTAACATCTCCACTTAAACAGTGGGTTGGAATTTCAATGGAACACGTTAATTGTCTTTAGTATCCCACAGCGTAACATCAGGACCAATGTGTAGCTAGGTTATAAATTAATCCTGGTTTCATCCAGTTAATTAAATCTTGCATAGAAATTACAGCACAGATACAGGCCATTCGTTACAACTGGTCCGTGCCGGTGTTTATGCTTCACACGAGCATCCTCCCACCCTACTTCATCTAATCCTATCAGCATATCCTTCTATTCCTTCCTCCTTCATGTACTTGTCTAGTTTCTCCTCAAATGCATCTCTGTTGTTCGCCTCAACTACTCCATGTGGTAGCAAGTTCCGCTCTCCGAGTAAAGAAGTTTCTTTTGAATTCCTAATGGGATTTATTAGTGACTATCTTATATTTATGATCACTAGTTTTGAACTCCCCCACAAGTGGAAACATCTCTACGTTTACTCTGTCAAATCCCTTCATAATTTTAAAGCTGTATTAGGTCACCCCTCAGCCTTTTCTTTTCTAGAGAAAAGAGCCCTAGTTCAAAACCTTGAACATGTTCAAAAGGATTTTGCAGGCAATACTTACCAAAGGAAACCTTGTCACATTTGTTTATAAAGATGCTACACTTCATGACTACAGGAAGCCCCTGTCACTGGCCACCTTATTGTTAAAACTGATTACGCTCATGTGAAACAACTCGGGACGTTTTACTACGTTAAAAGTGCTATATGAATGCAAGTGATTGTAAAACAGAAAGGACCAAATACCAAAGTTGTCCAACGCAAATTTGTTGTGGTATGAGAGACTTGTGTCAACGTGGCCTCATAGGTCGGTAATGTGATTTGAGACGAGAGAAAATAAAATTATCATGCAGTTCCGCTATAGCCATTTGCACCAGTTCCTCGGGGTTCCTCTGCTCTCCCTCCAAATTGTAAACAATTTTACAACACCAAGTTATAGTCCAGCAATTTTATTTTAAATTCACAAGCTTTCGGAGGCTTCCTCCTTCGTCAGGTGAACGATGTGAAAATTTCGAGGATTTCATTTTCACATCGTTCACCTGACGAAGGGAGAAGCCTCCGAAAGCTTGTGAATTTAAAATAAAATTGCTGGACTATAACTTGGTGTTGTAAAATTGTTTACAATTGTCAACCCCAGTCCATCACCGGCATCTCCACATCATGACTCCCTCCAAAGTTAGCGAGGGATCAGGAAAATCCCTGCGGAATTTCTGGGCCAAAATCTATCACATTTGGGAGATTGTGACAGTACTTATTTAAATGTGTCACATGAATTTATAAACATTGTGGGGGGGTGGGGGTGGGGGTGGGGGGATGGAGGGATGGCAGTGGATATGATTGGCTGTCGGTTTTTGGGTTGCACATCCTATAAGAATTTAAGATTTCCCTGGATTTCCAAATGGAGTTAGCGGGAGTGTCTGTAAGTGATAAACGCAGTCAGACTTAATAATTCATTGTCTTTAACTGGAAGGCTGTAAAGGATTGCGAAGAATCTCTTAAAAACACAGCATGAGTAAAGGTCACTCAGCTCATCAAGCGTTTGAGGGCTGAATATTCCTGTTCCTTATATTGTGTGAAAATGGCGCCAAATCGGGTGGGGAGCTCTACTTGTAGCCTTGCCCCGAGTTAGATTTTAATTTTCCCCCCTCCCCTGCGGGAACGCCACTCTGCACTGGTACAGTATAGCCTGTTGGTTGTTTTACTTGGACTAGTAATCCAGAAGCCTGGAGTGCCCGTTTGGGGCCCTGCAGCTTGCCTGTAATAAATTAAGTGAGGCCTGAACCTGAAAATGGTTCAGGCCTCGGACGGGTGAAATATCCTTGAGAATAACCACTTGGAGTCGTGAGGGGTGGAAATTTGTCTTGGTGGGCGGCACGGAGCGATCGGTATGGTGTTGCCCGCCTGTTATATGCCCTGCTCGATATTTGGACTTCAAAGGGGCCTTTAACAGGCGGTTGATGCGATACACATTTAATTGGCTTTACTCGTATTGGCAAGGTAAGTCTGTTTACTGCTTTTCGCAGTGAGTTATTTTAAGTCCTAATTAAGAAATTAAAATCATTAGCAGATGAACTAAAATTAATCAGAGAATAAACTGATTTGCAGAACTCTGGTAACTGCGACAAAAAGTTAAACAATTTGGGATGGAAATAATTTTTCCCAGTTTCCACTCGGAAAACAGGGGTTCAAATGGCCAATTTCACAGGATTATATCGGCCTTGTACGAGGAATTGGGCTGCCCCCTCCGCTCATATTTTCTGAGTGTGGATGCGGCCTTGCAAACGGCCACCATCAAAAAAGGTGAGGTACTTTTTTTTTGTTAAGGGTTGATGTGGAGCCAGCTGGAGCAGGAGTGCTCCTCCTGGCTGCATAGACTATTGAGGGCTGGTGCAGACCCATGACTGGCCCCTTTTGCCCCTTCCCCACCCCAGGATTTAACCTGAGGGGCCGCTGCCAACGAGGCAAGCGGCCTGAAATTCGTCTGCTTAAAATGGGTGAGCTGCTACTGGAGGCGCGACAGGCTTAGTCAGCTTGAGACCCAATTTCACGCATGCTATCCGTTATGGACTTGAGAATGGGCCATAACCAATTTCCAGCCCCTTTTGTCTTAATGTTTTTCCCTACAGCGAAATTTTGAACACTTCTGATATATATTTAAAAGACCACAATTGAGCTTTTGACCTACTGAGATTGTTAAGCGTTTTAGGCTTTTATAAGACTCTTTTCTCTCTCACAGCTGTTTCACAGCAATCACCCTAAGATCGAGAAGCTGTGATTTTTAAAAAATATATATAATCCATCCTTAAATTGCTGGATTGAGGGATTAAAATTTACCCTTGCTTGCAGGAATCTGGTTGCTAAGTTAACCGTAACTTCATACTACATTATCACAGTCACAGGCTACAATAAATAATATAAAAATTGAAAATGCTAGGAATATACAGGAGGTCTGTCAGCATCGGCAAAGTGAAAACACAGGTTAATATTTCAGGTGTGCGGAACAGAAAACTGATAGTTATGCTAGCCCTTTTTTTGTGGGTCTAAAAGATCATCTCCACGAGGCAATGAAAAGACTGCCTGCCTATCCCGAAAAGAGAGAAAATGCAGGCAGAGTTTCCTCCGCTTTTGCGCCCAGAGCCTCCCGTGATATGGGCGCAAAACCAATTACGTGACTTAAACGATCGCAGAATTACGCACGTAAGTACAACGCGCCCAAGTCTTCTCCGTCTTTTACATCTGTCCATCAAAACCTCCCCCCACAAATCTGGCCACGCCCTCGACTTTCAAATGCATGTATCCTCCAATTTCTCTTGTTCGAGGGGTTTCTCTACGTTGCGACTAGATTTTCGGGCGCAGCAGGAAACAGTTATTTTTTTGGTCTTTTAATTGCATTTTTTTGAGCGCATTTAAAAAAAAAAATTCACCTCACTGAGACTCATTTATTTTCCGTTCCTTTTAATACGTATTAGTCACATAAAATATTGAAAAGCTTCTCCAATTGCAGGTATCTAAACATGCTGTGCTCGATGTGCATAAATAATGGTGCAATGAATTGAAACTTAAAATTCTAAAACTCAAAGAAGAAATATACTGGTGTGAGTTTGGCGTTTCCTTGAGGCCCTGATGGTTTACCCTGATTTAGAACCATAGAAAAGATACAGCACAGAAGTGGGCCATTCGGCCCATCGTGTCCGCGCCGGCTCGAAGAACAACCAGGTGCCCATTCTAATCCCACCTTCCAGCACCCGGTCCATAGCCCTGCAGCTTACAGCACTTTAGGTGCAAGTCCAGGTACTTTTTTTAAAGAGTTGAGGGTCCCTGCCTCTACCACCAATTCGGGCAACGAATTCCATACACCCAAGACCCTCTGGGTAAAAAAAGTTTTTCCTCATGTCCCCTCCAATCCTTCCGCCAATCAGCTTAAATCTATGTCCTGTAGTTCTTGAACTCTCCACTAGGGGAAACAGATACTTCCTGTCTACTCTGTCTAAGCCCCTCATAATTTTACACACCTCAATCAAGTCTCTCCTCAGCTCCAAGGAATACAACCTCAGCCTATCCAATCTCCCCTCGTACCTGCAATTTTCAAGCCCTGGCAACATTCTTGTAAATCCATTTACACCCATTTTAAGATCGGGCGTTTTCTAATGAGGTTGGAAGGATACTTGGGTGTAAGTTGACAGCAGCAACATTGGGCGTTTTTGCGTCTAAATTCGGGGTTGTGCCTGATGAGGAAACTCTTGGCCCAGGAGCATAGAAATTACAATCAGCGCAGTTCTGGTATTGACACTCAACAGGCTCACATCCGCATTCTCCGTGCCATTTTAATTCGGGCATTAACCCTCCAAAAAAAGAAGTGCATGTTTCTCTTCCATTAGTGCAGAGGGCAATTTGGTGCAAGTTAGTTAGCGGTGGATTCGCGTCAGCTGTAATCTCTGCCCTCTGTCTCTTCTCAGGTTCCGACGTGATGGGTCGTTTCATTTCCGAAGAACTCCAGCACACTCTTTTCATCTTTCAGTGTGCTTTTAAGCAATCCAATTCTTTTGAAGTCAGCTTCTCAGACAACTTAACAGTAATGTAATTCACAAACACAAAAGCCGCAACCCGACGATACAAATATCTGCAAGTTCAAGTGGAGCTCAAATGAATTCGCACAAAACACTTAGCGGGGAAGTAACATACGAGTCTGTGCATACATACGAGAATAACAATTTCTCATCAATCACCTCGTTCGTACAAACCCCTTTAAACTTTAGATCAAAAAACTGGTCCGCTTCTTTGATTGAAAGGGAAGCTAAGCAATTTGAAATTAGTGGCGGAGGTGTTTGAGAATAAGCATCCTATTATTTATGGGCGTTTTGCAATGCACAATAACTGGCTTTTGGAAACTTTACTTCTGCAGGCCGTTGTCATGGTAACAGTCTTTCTACCACCAGCAGTCATCCTTCATTGAACTAACTTCTTCACCCTTCCTCTGATATGCTGACTATAGAAGAAGTGCTGTGGTTATTATCCAGCGCCAGCCCTTGTCTTCAGTGCTTCCCCTGTAGTTTTCTGCATAATATATTCTCTTTGACAAATCCTATAGGGATGTATGTTGGAGCGTACGTCACCATACTAGAAATCTGGCAGAAGGATAACTAGATAGCAACTGTCCTTCTCTTGTGCCCTTACAAAGTGGGTCTGTTACCCTCTTGCAGGTCTTCAATTGACCAGGAGCTTTGCAGCTTTAATTTACACAAGCAAATATGCTTTCGTTAATTCATAAGTTTTTTATTTTGCTGTTGATACTCGAACATACGAATTAAGAGCAGGAGTAGGCCATTCGGCCCCTCGAGCCTGCTCTGCCATTTGATAAGATCATGGCTGACCTGATTGTGACGTCAAAACTACTTTCCCGTCTACCTACTATAACCTTTGACTCCCTCGTTAATCAGGAATCTATCTAACTCAGCCTTAAAAATATTCAATGACCCTGCCTCCACCGCTCTCTGGGGAAGCGAGTTCCACAGACTTAGGCAATGGCTAACATTTAAGGTACGAATGCATGAATTGGAACAATTATACACTCCTTTCTGGCGTAAAAACACAAAAGGAAAAGCGGCCCAACCATGGCTAACAAAAGAAATTAAGGATCGTATTAGATCCAAAGAGGATTCATATGGAGTTACCAGAAAAAGTAGCAAGCCTGAGGATTGGGAGCAGTTCAGAATTCAACAAAAAAAGGACCAAGAGATTGATTTAAGAGGGGAAAAAGAGAGTATGAGAGTAAACTTGCAAGGAACATAAAAGTGGACTGTAAAAGCTTCTACAAGTATGTAAAAAGAAAAAGATTAGTGAAGACAAATGTAGGTACCTTACAGTCAGAAACAGGAGTATTTATAATGGGGAACAAGGAAATGGCAGAGCAATTAAACAAATACTTTGGTTCTGTCTCCACGGAAGAGGACACAAATAACTTCCCAGAAATGCTCGGGAACCAAGGGTCGAGTGAGAAGGAGGAATTAAAGGAAATTAGTATTAGTAAAAAAGTAATGCTGGAGAAATTAATGGGACTGAAAGCTGATAAATTCCCAGGGCCTGATAATCTGCATTCCAGAGTACTAAAAGAGGTAGCCAAGGAAATAGTGGATGCATTAGTTATCATCTTTCAAAATTCTATAGATTATGGAACAGTTCCTACCGATTGGAGGGTGGCAAATGTAACCTCACTATTTAAAAAAGGAGGGAGAGAGAAAACAGGGAACTACAGGCCGGTTAGCCTAACATCAGTAGTAGGGAAAATGCTAGAGTCTATTATAAAGGATGTGATAACAGGACACTTAGAAAATATCAACGGGATTAGACGAAGTCAACATAGATTTATGAAAGGGAAATCGTGTTTGACAAACCTAATGGAGTTTTTTGAGGATGTAACTGGTAGAATAGATAAGGGAGAACCAGTGGATGTGGTTTATTTGGATTTTTAGAAGGCCTTTGATAATGTCTCACATAAAAGGTTAGTGTGCAAAATTAAAGCACATGGGATTGGCAGTAATATATGGGCATGGATTGAAAATTGGTTAACAGACAGGAAACAGAGAGTAGGAATAAATGGGTCTTTTTCAGGTGACAGGCAGTGATTAGTGGGGTACCGCAGGGATCAGTGCTTGGGCCCCAGCTATTCACAATATATATCAATGATTTGGATGAGGGAACCAAATGTAATATTACCAAGTTTGCTGACGACACAAAACTAGGTGGGATCGTGAGTTGTGAGGAGGATGCAAAGAGGCTTCAAGGCGATTTAGACAAGTTGAGTGAGTGGGCAAATGCATGGCAGATGCATTATAATGTGGATAAATGTGAAGTTATCCACTTCAGAAGGAAAAACAGAAAGGCAGAGTATTATTTAAATGGTGATAGATTGGGAAATGTTGATGTACAAAGGGACCTGGGTGTCCTTGTACACCAGTCACTGAAAGCAAACATGCAGATACAGCAAGCAGTTAGGAAGGCAAGTGGTATGTTGGCCTTCATTGCAAGAGGATTTGAGTACAGGAGCAAGGATGTCTTACTGCAGTTATACAGGGCTGTGGTGAGACCACACCTGGAGTATTGTGTGCAGTTTTGGTCTCCTTACCTAAGAAAGGATATACTTGCCATAGAGAGAGTGCACCAGACTGATTCGTGGGATGGCAGGGCTTTCGTATGAGGAGAGATTGGGTCGACCAGGCCTGTATTCGCTCGAGTTTAGAAGAATGAGAAGGGATCTCATTGAAATATATAAAATTCTGACAGGGCTAGACAGACTGAATCATAGAAAATAGGAGCAAGAGTAGGCCATTTGGCCCTTTGGCCTGCTCCGCCATTCAAAATGATCATGGCTGATCGTCTAACTCAGCATCCTGTTCCTGCTTTTTCCCCATGTCCCTTGATCCCTTTAGCATTAAGAAATATATCTATCTCCTTCTTGAATATATTTAATGACTTGGCCTCCATTGCCTTCTGTGGTAGAGAATTCCACAGGTTCACCACCCTCTGAGTGAAGAAATTTCTCCTCATCTCAGTTCTAAATGACATAACCCGTATCCTGAGACTGTGACCCCTGGTTCTGGATTCCCCATCCATTGGGAACATCCTCCCTGCATCTAGTCTGTCTAGTCCTTTCAGAATTTTATATGTTTCGATGAGATCACCTCTCATTCTTCTAAACTCCAGTGAAAATAGGCCTAGTCGACCCAAACTCTCCTCATACGTCAGTCCTGCCATCCCAGGAATCAGTCTGGTAAACCGTTGTACTCCCTCCATGGCAAGGACATCCTTCCTCAGATAAGGAGACCAAAACTGCACACAAAATCCAGATGTGGTCTCACATCTGAATGAAGGGAGGATGTTTCCCCTGGCTGGGGGGTCCAGAACAGAACGAGGGTCCACGGTCTCAGGATACGGGGTAGGACATTTAGAACTGAGATGAGGAGAAATTTCTTCACTCAGGGTGGTAAATCTGTGGAATTCTCTACCACAGAAGGCTGTGGAGGCCAAGTCACTGAATATATTTAAGAAGGAGAGAGAGAGAGAGATTTCTAGACACAAAAGGCATCAAGGACTATGGGGAGAGAGCCAGAATATGATATTGAGATAGAGGATCAGCCATGATCATATTGAATGGCGAAGCAGGCTTGAAAGGCCGAATGGCCTACTCCTGCTCCTATTTTCTATGTTTCTATCAGTCGATTGAACCTTCTCTAAACCGCCTCCAAAGCAATTACATCCTTTCTTAAATAAGGAGACCAAAACTGCACACTGTATTCTAGATGTGGTCTCACCAATGCCCTGTACAACAGTAGCAAAACATTTCTACTTTTATATTCCTTTCCCTTTGCAATAAATTACAACATTCCATTTGCCTTCCTAATCATTTGCTGTACCTGCATACTAACTTTTTGTGATTCATGTACTAGGACACCCAGATCCCTCTGTACCTCAGAGTTCTGCAATCTCTCTCCATGTAAATAATATACTGCTTTTCTATTCCGACTGCCAAAGTGGACAAGTTCACATTTTCCCACATTATGTTCCATCTGCCAAATTTTTGTCTACTCGCTTAACCTATCAATATCCCTTCTCAACCTCCTTATGTCCTCTTCACAACTTACTTTCCTACCTACCTTTATGTCATCAGCAAATTTAGCAACCATACATTCGGTCCCTTCATCCAAGTCATTGATATAGATTGTAAATAGTTGAGGCCCAAGCACTGATCCCTGTGGCACTCCACTCGTTACATCTTGCCAACCTGAAAATGACCCATTTATTCCTACTCTCTGTTTCCTATTAGCTAACCAATCCTTTATCCATGTAAATATGTTACCCACTACACCATGAGCTCTTATTTTGTGTAGTAGCCTTTGATGAGGCACCTTGTCAAAAGCCTTATAGAGTCATAGAGTCATACAGCACGGATAGAGGCCCTTCGGCCCATCGTGTCCGCGCCGGCCATCAGCCCTGTCTACTCTAATCCCATATTCCAGCATTTGGTCCATAGCCTTGTATGCTATGGCATTTCAAGTGCTCATCCAAATGCTTCTTGAATGTTGTGAGGGTTCCTGCCTCCACAACCCTTTCAGGCAGTGAGTTCCAGACTCCAACCACCCTCTGGGTGAAAAAGTTCTTTCTCAAATCCCCTCTAAACCTCCCGCCTTTTACCTTGAATCTATGTCCCCTTGTTATAGAACCCTCAACGAAGGGAAAAAGCTCCTTAGTATCCATCCTACCTGTGCCCCTCATAATTTTGTACACCTCAATCATGTCCCCCCTCAGCCTCCTCTGCTCCAAGGAAAACAAACCCAATCTTCCCAGTCTCTCTTCATAGCTGAAGCGCTCCAGCCCTGGTAACATCCTGGTGAATCTCCTCTGCACCCTCTCCAAAGCGATCACATCCTTCCTGTAGTGTGGCGACCAGAACTGCACACAGTACTCCAGCTGTGGCCTAACCAGTGTTTTATACAGCTCCATCATAACCTCCTTGCTCTTATATTCTATGCCTCGGCTAATAAAGGCAAGTATCCCATATGCCTTCTTTGCCACCTTATCTACCTGTTCCGTCGCCTTCAGGGATCTGTGAACTTGCACACCAAGATCCCTCTGACCCTCTGTCTTGCCTAGGGTCCTCCCATTCATTGTGTATTCCCTTGCCTTGTTAGTCCCTCCAAAGTGCATCACCTCGCACTTTTCCGGGTTAAATTCCATTTGCCACTGTTCCGCCCATCTGACCAACCCATCGATATCGTCCTGCAGACTGAGGCTATCCTCCTCACTATTTACCACCCTACCAATCTTTGTATCATCAGCGAACTTACTGATCATACCTTTTACATTCATATCCAAGTCATTAATGTAGACCACAAACAGCAAGGGACCCAGCACCGATCCCTGTGGTACCCCACTGGCCACAGGCTTCCAGTCACAAAAACAACCTTCGACCATCACCCTCTGCCTTCTGCCACTAAGCCAGTTTTGTATCCAAAGTGCCAAGGCACCCTGGATTCCATGGGCTCGTACCTTCTTGACCAGTCTCCTGTGGGGGACTTTATCGAAGGCCTTACTGAAATCCATGTATACCACATCCACTGCGTTACCCTCATCCACACGCCTCGTCACCCCCTCAAAAAATTCAATCAAATTAGTCAGACATGATCTTCCCTTGACAAAGCCATGTTGACTATCCCTGATTAATCCTTGCTTCTCCAAGTGGAGACTAATTTTGTCCTTCAGAATTTTTTCCAATAATTTTCCTACCACTGATGTTAGGCTCACTGGCCTGTAGTTCCCCGGTTTTTCCCTACTCCCCTTCTTGAATAATGGTATTACATTAGCGGTTCTCCAGTCCTCTGGCAAATCCCCTGTGGCCAGAGAGGTTCTGAATATATGTGTCAGAGCCTCCGCAATCTCCTCCTTTGCCTCACACAGTAGCCTGGGATACATTTCGTCCGGGCCTGGGGATTTATCCATTTTTAGGCCTGCTAAAACCGCCAATACCTCCTCCCGCTCGATGTTCATATGTTCGAGTATATCACAGTCCCCCTGCCGTATTTCTATTTCTACATCGTCCTTCTCCATAGTGAAAACAGATGCAAAAAATTCATTTAGAACCCCTCCTACATCTGCCGGCTCCACACACAGATTGCCATTTTTGTCCCTAATGGGCCCTATTTTTTCCCTAGTCATCCTCTTACCCTTAATATACTTATAAAACATCTTAGGATTTTCCTTTATTTTGCTCGCCAGTGTTATTTCATGGCCCCTCCTTGATCTCCTAATTTCTTTTTTAAGTATCCCCCTGCACTTTTTGTACTCCTCTAGGGCTTCCTCCGTCTTTAGCCTTTTGTATCTGCCAAAAGCCCTCCTTTTTTTCCTAATCCATTCTCGTATATCCCCTGACATCCAAGGTTCCCTGGAGTTCTTGGAACCACCCTTGACCTTTACGGGAACATGTTGCCATTGTATGGTCTCAATCTCCCTTCTGAAAGACTCCCATTGCTCCGATGCGGATTTTCCTACAAGCAGCTGATCCCAGTCCATTTTGGCCAGATCCTGCCTTATCCTATTAAAATCGGCCTTCCCCCAATTTAGAACCTTTATTTCCGGCCCCTCCCTGTCCTTTTCCATGACCACCTGAAATCTCACCGAATTATGGTCACTGTCACCAAAGTGCTCACCTACTAGCACTTCTTCCACTTGGCCGGCCACATTCCCTAGAATTAGGTCCAGTACCGCCCCCTCTCTTGTAGGACTTTCTACATGCTGGCTCAAAAAGCTCTCCTGGATGCACGTTTAGAATTTTGTACCCACTAAGCCTTTTACACTCTGAGTATCCCAGTTAATATTGGGGAAGTTGAAATCCCCCACGATTATTACCCTATTATTTGCACAATTTTCTGAGATTTGCCTACATATCTGTTCCTCTATCTCCCCCTGACTGTTTGGGGGTCTATAGTACACTCCCATCAAAGTGCTTGCCCCCTTTTTGTTTTTAAGCTCCACCCATATGGCCTCATTAGAGGAACCTGCTAATATATCATCCCTCCTTATGGCAGTAATTGATTCTTTAATTAATATTGCGACGCCCCCTCCTCTTATACCTCCCCCTCTGTCTCGCCTGAAGATTCTGTACCCCGGAATATTGAGCTGCCAGTCTTGCCCCTCCCTCAACCATGTCTCTGTGACAGCAACAATATCATACTCCCATGTGTTTATCAACACCTTCAGTTCATCCACCTTATTCGCAAGACTCCTTGCATTAAAATAGATGCCATCCAGCCTTGCCCTTACATATTTGCCCTGTCTTCCAAGCTGACTTGTTTTTTTCTCTATATTTGGCTGCACATCACCCCCTATTGTAGCTCCACTCTGTATCCCATCCCCCTGCCAAGTTAGTTTAAACCCCCCACAACAGTGCTAGCAAACCTCCCCGCAAGGATATTTGTCCCGCTCTGGTTCAGGTGCAACCCGTCCGACTTGTACAAGTCCCACCTTCCCCAGAAGCAGGCCCAGTGATCCAGGAAACTGAAACCCTCCCTCCTGCACCAACTCTTTAGCCACGCATTCTGGAAATCCAAGTACACCACATCCACAGGATCCCCTTTATCCACGTTGCTTGTTACTTCCTCAAAGAACTCTAATAAATTAGTCAAACACAATTTCCCTTTCACAGAGCCGTGTTGACTCTGCCTAATTGCATTGAGATTTGACTCAATGGCAACTTCTCCCAGTTTTACTTTGCATTAGGATTTGCTCATAAATATGACCTGTTATTCACAGTTTGCCTTTCCTATGGGGGAGGTGGGGGCGATCTGCAAAGAAACCTTCTGTTTAAAAGAAAGAAAGACTTGCATTTATATAGCGTCTTTCACGACCTTGGGACGTCCCAAAGCGCAATTGGTGAGTAATTCACCAGAGTGAGGCCAAAATGGGTACCATGTCTGAGTGCCCGCTCTGCCTGTTCATGCCGGTGTGAGGTCCGAGCTATTTTGAGGCCGGGGCCACATCAACGTGCTGTTGACGAGCCATGGGGACCAAGCGGACATCCAACTGCAGCCTAGCAGCACTGGAAGGGCGAGAAATCGGCCGGCTCGGTAGGTGGTGCCTGGGGGAGGGGGAAGCTATCCAGGGAAGGGCCTTAAATCAACTAGAGTTTTTTTTTTCGGGGCGGGGAGGGGGCAGGAGGAGCATTCGTGCTCCTTTTTGGGCTTCCCCCCCCCCCCCCCCCCCCCCAAAAAGAGAGATTGTAATTTTCCCAGGCTGTTTTTTTTTTGAAAAATAATTTCAGGACCACTGGTTCAGCCGCTCAACACCTGGTAGAAATGGATGGAACAGTACATGGCGCACACTCCGCCCATTTGTATCTGAAAACTTCAGTCGAGGTGCTAGAACCCTTGTTTCAGACGGGCGGGCTGCTCCCCATTTACAGGCCTGCCTAAAAATTGCAACCGGTGGGCCTTGGAGCATCAGTGGCATGGCTGAGGTGCCCTCCCCGATCTTCAATTGCAGGCCGCCTGGTTTTTTTTTTCAGATGAGAAATGGGTGTCTCGTAGTTGAAAATTGCCTGCCACCCTACCCCCTTCCCCTAGAGTGAGGGAATAATTGTGGGACAGAGAATGAGGGAAAGATGAACACGAGGGAAATTACTCTCTCGGTGACTCATGGGGTTAGAGGTTCGGGTGTCGTCAATCACTGAGGGCTCAAAATTGGAAACCCCCTTAGAAGCGGCGTGTCCTTCGTTGCTCAATTAAGCCACAGTCGGCAGCCATCAACACTAAATGAAACCGTCTTAGCTCATGGCTTAGACTGTCTGTCAAAAATGAACCATTTTAACTGATATCCCCTAGGGTTTTCACGTTAGATGGTACAGAACGATCGCCTCTGTGTTTATTAATCCTCACCACTGTTGGGATGAAAACTTCATTTTAAGAAAATATGTTACCTGGCCTTGGGAGCTAACCAAAATTTTTAAAAAACTACAATCGAGACCAAAACAGTACACGGAATACCACCATGGGATGGAAACCTCAGACTCTGTTCACCATTTGTCTGACGCTAACTCCACCTGTAAGAAGAGTGCCAGATCCAGCTTTGGCACAATGGAAGAACGTGCGAGAAAGGTCAATGGTCATGTGGGATGTTTGAAATGGTGCACGAGTTTCCAACCTCGGTCTTTGAAGGGCCCCACAAAAGAAGTGAGGATCACATTTACCTTCACCTTCCTCATTTTCCAGCCGGTTTTGAGGGACCTGGGTGACTGCATCGACTCAGTGGGCAACCTGCTTTGATGCAGCTCTATTTTTTACTGGAGGGTGGCCTCTCTTGGTTCGCCTGCTGCAGCGGGACCTCCGGCCCTTTGGCACTGTTGACCTCCTGTCTCCGCTGTGCTGCCGTGAACAATCGGTCTTCCCTTCTTGCCAGCGCAACTTCCACCTTGAACGGTGAGCCGCTGCCCTCTTAAGAGATGCTGCCTTGCCGGGTTTTGTGCTCCCCAGTCAAGGGTACGAAGGTCTGTCGGCCAGCTTTTTCCACGCCTGTCGCCTATTTAAAATGGGGAGGGGGCCCACCTGTCGAAAAGCTCAGAGCTGTCTGCATGGTGAGCTGTTGGCACAGGGGAGTTGGCACAACCCCAATCTTACCATCTTCAGAGAGTGATGCTGAAACACAGCAATGAGAGGGGGGCAAAATTAGCATGTCAACTCTTCGAACAAATAACAGCTAGCAAATAGATTATGCAATGTGAATGATATATTGATCTGTTGCATACACAAACACTCGCTCTGTGATTTTCAGTATCTCGTTGTACTTTTTGCACCTGCGGTGTTATAACAGGCTATGCATACCAAGTTAAAGTTCCCCCGAATTATTGAAAGAACTTGCATTCATACAACACCTTTCATGACCTCCGGATGTCCCAAAGTGCTGAACAGCCAATGAAGTACTCTTTTTGAAGTGTAGTCACTGTGTAATGTAGGAAACACAGCAGCCAATTTGTGCACAGCAAGCTCCCACAAACAGCAATTTGATAATGACCAGATAATCTGTTTTAGTGATGTTGGTTGAGGGATAAATATTGGCCAGGACACTGGGGAGAATTCTCCTGATCTTTCACATCGATCTGAGAGGGCAGACGGGGCCTCGGTTTAACGTCTCATCTGAAAGACGACACTTCCAACAGTGCAGCACTCCCTCACTGCACTGGAGTGTCAGCCTAGATTATGTGCTCAAGTCTCTGGAGTGGAACTTGAACTTAAAGATGACAATGTATTGAAATCTGTTGCTTGGTTGAGAGAGAAATTTGGGGACGTTTAAATGAGACCCAAGCAGGATAGATGGCTCATCGCTCACCACACTCAAACAGTTTGAGATGGCAATAAACAACACAGATAGGATGCTGGGTTATATTGCCAAATAAGTTGAGTTCAAATATCCCAAAGGATGTGTTGAGCTGTACAGTATCATGGTTAGAGGATGGGGGAAATAGAATTTAAAAGCAGAGAAGTTACGTTAAACTTGTATAGAAACTTGGTTAGATCACACTTGGAGTACAGTGAACAGTTCTGCCTTAGAGAGAGTGCAGGAAAGATTTACTAGAATGGTTCCAGGGGTGAGGGACTTCAGTTACGTGGATAGATTGGAGAGAGTTGGGGTGGTTCTCCTTAGAGCAGAGAAGGTTAAGAGGAGATTTGATGGAAGTGTTCAAAATCATGAAGGGTTTAGATAAAGTAAATAAAAAGAAACTATTCCCATTGGCGGAAGGGTCGCGGGAACTAGAGGACTCAGATTTAAGGTGATTGGTAAAAGAACCAAAGGCGACATGTAGAAAAGCTTTTTTACGCAGCGAGTTGTTATGATCTGGAATGCACTGCCTGAAAGGGTGGTGGAAGCAGATTCAATCGTGGCTTTCAAAAAGGAATTGGATAAATACTTGAAGGGAAAAAATTTGCAGGGCTATGGGGAAAGAGCGGGGGAATGGGACTAACTGGATTGCCCTCACAAAGAGCTGGCACGGGCTCGATGGGCCGAATGGCCGCCTTGTGTGCTGAAACCATTCTATGATTCTGGTCTCCATATTATAAAAAGAATATAGAGTAACTGGAGAAGGTGCTAAAAAGATTTACTGGGATGATACCAGAACTGCGAGGTTATACCTCTCAGGTAAGAATGAACAAGTTGGGGCTATTTCTCTCGAAAGGAGAAGGCTGAGAGGTGACCTGATAGAGGTCTTTAAAATTTTGAAAGGGTACGTTGGGTAGACGTAGAGAAGATGGTTTCACTTGTGGGGGAGTCCAAAACAAGAGGCCATAAATATAATATTGTCACCAATAACTCCAAAAAGGAACTCAGGAGAAACTTCTTTGTTCAGAGAGCGGTGAGAATCTGGATCTTGCTACCACATGGAGAGGTTGAGGCGAATAGCATAGATGCATTTAAGGGGAAGCTAGATAAACACACGAGGGAGAAAGGAATAGAAGATTATGTTGATCGGGTAGGAGAAGGCTCATGTGGACCATAAACACTGGCATAGATCTGTTAGGACGAATAGCCCGTTCCTGGGCTATAAATACTATGTCATTTACAGGGATAAAGAAAATAAGTCTGGAATCATACCTTCTATGGCAGGGCAGCAGGACAAGAGGGCACAGCTGATGAAGCACATAATCCATGTATAATCTGTTAAAATTCTTACGTCTGCGTGCACTTCCTGTCAACTCTTTCCATTATCAATTCCTATGTCCCACACTTTGTGATAGAAACTGCCTGTGTAATCTTGTCATGTTGCAACGATACCTTCCCGCCAGTGGAACCACTGCAGCACCACTCCTGGCGGGAGGGTGTCATTACAGTGTAACAGGTTAATATTGGCAGTTTTTGTTCTCAATCTGAACATGGAAATAAGAGCATAATGCATGACTTTAACATGGGGACTGAATTATGTATTCTCCCCTGCCTATTATCCCCCACCCTCTAACACCATTCCACCTGAATATTGCACTTGGTTTGAAAGCGCACGTGTAATGCCGTGGGCTCTTGACTAGTAATATATCAAACGTCTTGCATCCACTCAGGCTATCTATCAACTTTTTTCCATTATAAATACCAATGTCCAGATTTATAATGCAAACTCTCGACCGTGGCTCAGTCGGTAGCATTCTTGCTTCTGAGTCATGAGGTTGTGGGTTCAAGCTCCACCACAGAGACTTGAGCGCAAATCCCAGGCTGACACGCCAGTGCAGTACTGAGGGAGTGCTGCATTGTCAGAGGTGCCGTCTTTCGGATGAGATGCTAACCTAAGGCCCCGTCTGCCCTCTCGGGTGGACGTAAAAGATCCCATGGCGCTATTCAAAAAATTGCAGCTGAGTTCTCCCCGGTGTCCTGGCTAATATTTATCCCTCAACCAACACCTAAAACAGATTATCTGATCATTATTAAATTGCTGTTTGTGGGAGCTTGCTGTGTGCAAATTGGCTGCTGCATTTCCTACACTACAACGGTGATTACACTTCCAAAAAAATACTTCATTAGTTGTAAAGCGCTTTGGGATGTCCTGAGGCAATGAAAGGCGCTATATAAATGCAAGTTCGTTCTTTATGTAAACTTGCAACACTGTAATTACACCCTCTTACCAGTGGAGGCATTATAATGCCATCACAGGCTGGAGGGTGTAATTACAGCGTGACAAGTTTACATAGGCAGTTCCTGTTAGTAATCTGGACATAAGAATTTATAATGGAAACATAAAAACGGGGTCAGAATGTTTGACTTTAAAATGGGGATTGAATGATGTCTGCATGCCCTGATCCAATTATCCCATGTCTTCCAACCTTGCTTCACTTGAAGGTGATATTTGGTCTTGACTCCCCATATGCAAGGCCATGTGAGCTCAACTACTGTGATGAAAATTTTGGATATAGAACGCGCTTCCTGTAAGCATCACATGTATTTCCTGTCACTTTAGTCATCACGTTTTAGTGCATGCCCTGAATCACCAAACGGTGCCATGGGAAGTACCAAAAATTAATGCTTTAGTATATTGGAGGGATGGAATCAAATGGACAGAAGGGCCTTTTTTCATCTGAACTCATCTTGTGCATTAGAAGCAGAGGGGCACTCACGAGGGGTTGGAAGGGGTGGGGGGGGGGGGTGGCGAAGGGGAGCTTAGCTTCACATCTAAGGTCACATTGAACAGATCAGGGTTGTGCAAGGAAAGTTTAGCACAAACTCCAGGAAATATCTCTTTACACAACAGCCGGAACAGGTTGGCAGATAGAATGGCTGAGGCCAAGCTACCGGACTCGTTTAAGAAACAGGCGTGGTAATGGGAAGTCGAAAGGGCCGGTGTTCTGGAAGGGTGAGATCAAATGGACTGAAGGACACTTGAAGGAGATAAATTCAAAATTAATCTGTGGAAACAATATTTCAGTGAGCGAGTGGTCAATCTATGGAACAGACTCCCTGGGGAGAAGGTGGAAGCAGTTAGTATTGATTCATTCAAATGCAGATTAGATAGATTTCTTTCAGAAAATAACATTTTGGGATAAAGTGTATCAGTAATTTGAGACATGACAATTGGGAAGTGTAATATGTTTGGGAGAAACAGGTGACTTTGGTCCTACGGTTCCCAAAGCTCTCCACCACTGGGAGTTTTCCTCGCCTCATGTCTCGGTCTGTTGTAGACTAATTGATAGAGATTGATTGCTATGATTAGTCAACAACTCCATTGCAACAACAACTTGCATTTAAATAGTACCTTTATCATCGTAAAATCGTCCCAAGACGCTTCACAGGAACGATTATCAAACAACATTTCACACATAAGGTGATATTAGGACAGGTAACCAAAAGGTTGGTCAAAGAGTTAGGTTTTAAGGAGCGTCTTAAAGGAGGAGAGAGAGGTAGAGAGGCGGAGAGCTTAGGGCCGAGGCAGCTGAAGGCCAATGGTGGAGCGATTAAAATCGGGGATGCACAAGAAGCAGGAATTGGAGGAGCGCATGGATCTCTGAGGGTTCTGGGCTGGAGGAGGTTACAGAGATAGGGAGGGACAAGGCCATGGAGGTATTTGAACATGAGGATCAGAATCTTAAAACCGAGGCATTGTTGGACCGCGAGCTAAAGTAGGTCAGCAAGCACAGGGGTGATGGGTGAACGGAACTTGCTGAGAGTTTGGATGAGCTCAAGTTTATGGATGGTAGAAGATGGCAGGCCGGCCAGGACAGCATTGGAATAGTCAAGTCTAGAGATAACAAAGGTATGGATGAGGGTTTCAGCAGCAGATGAGCTGAGACGGGCGATGTTACGGAGGTGGAATTAGGTGGTCTTGGTATTGGAGCAGAGATGTGGTCAGAAGCTCATCTCATGGTTAAATAGGACGCCAAGGTTGTGAATGGTCTGGTTCAGCCTCAGACAGTGGCTAGGGAAAGGGATGGAGTTGATGGCTAGTATCATGTGACTACCAGGATGGTAGAAAGTGAGCTAGATGGAGCTTGGTCTTTCATTTTTGTCTAGCAATTCCTTTGTTCATATGATAGGTTCCTATCATGTGGAAATAGCTCAATAAGAATACAATTATCCAGTTCTTCATTTTCACTGCAGACGCCCTTTGTTCCAGCTTAAAAGCTGAAGCAACATTTATGAGAAATTGTTTGTACCTGGACCTTTTAATTGTTGTTTGCCACTTTTCTGGTTTCAACTTGTAGTTGTTAATTTGTAATGTTTAGATTCTTGAAATAAAATGTGGAGAGGAAATTTAAAGAAAAGAAAACCTTCAAACAGGCCGTGAAAGCAAAGTGTGATAATGGACAAACCTCAGTAAACTTCCCATTTCATACAGGAGAGGAGATGGGTGGGGCGGGGGGGTTGTTGTTGGGTGTCCAAAAGTACAGACTGTCTTAAGAACAAGATCAATTGAATATGTTTGATAGCATCAAAATCTGATGAATATTACATCTTGATCTCTTTTACAGTTTATTAATAATATTTCATGTTTTAGTGCCCAATAGGTATTAATCTTTTCTGATGAAAGCAGCTCAAAGATCAATAATAAATGTTTTGGTCTCATTAGTGTAACCCCTGGCAAAAGAACAGGTTGGGGGGAGATGAGGAGAATGTTAACGTCGCGAGTTATGATCTGGAATGCACTGCCTGAAAGTGCGGTGGAAGCAGATTCAATATCAACCTTCAAAACGGAATTGGATAAATACATGATAAGGTAAAATTTGCAGGGCAATGGGGAAAGAGCAGGGGGAGTGGGACTAATTGGTAGCTCTTTCGGAGAGGAGGCACGATGGGCCGAATGGCCTCTTTCTGTGCTGTATGATTCTAGTGCAACCCAATTGTTATACATGGTTTCATCAAACAATTAAGTGGTGAACAAACTGGGGAAGTGTGAACAGCCAAAGGTATTTTTTCATTTCAAGAAAGGATACTAAAAAGCACTATTCTGATCTCTCATTTTGCTCATAACCACCTGACCATTTTGATCTTTCTACGTGCTCTAATTGATCAATGCGATCTTTTCACGACACCATTTTGCTGTCTCCTGTTCTCACTCCTTCACATAATCAAATGTATTAACCAGCCATAGAATTCAGAACTTTTATCTGCATTTGTACTTTAAAGAGCCCACTGCGGTATCCAACATAGGATGGACTGAATTTAAAATAACGTTTGACTTGAATGGGCATATATATTAGAGGATATAGTAGTCTCTATGGGATGCCACCTGAAATCTAAGGAGCCTGATGTGGCATCGTTCAGTTATCTTATTAAATAATCATCTGATTCTTTTCTATTTGATATTTTTTTCTGAATTCAATATTTGTCTCCCTTATCCTATTAAAGGAAGGAACATTCTCTCTCTCTTGTTGCTCAAATATGCTCCAGGCCTTGAGCACATAATCTAAGCTGACACTCCAATGCAGTAGTGAGAGTGCCAGATTGTCAGAGGTGCTTTTTTTTTGGATGAGATGTTAAACTGCCTTTCAGATGGGCTTTAAAGACCCCATGGCACTATTTGAGGAAGAGCAGAGAGTCCTTCCAGTGTCCTGGCCAACATTCCTCCCTCAACCAGCACCAAAAAAAGTTTAACTGGCCATTCATCTTGGTGCTGTCTGTGGGATCTACATTGTACATAATGGCTGAGTGTGCCTTAATAAGTCACTGCACTTCCAAACAGTGACTGTGAAGTGAATTGAGACACTACTGAGAGAAGCGATAAAGCAAATGTGCAAATCTTTTTTTCAAATTTTCCAAAGAAGCTAAATCTTATTAATTTGAAATACTGTATTTAATGTGCTTGGAAGTTCTTTTTTACAATAATAGAAATTCCAACTATTCCGGAACTCCACCCCCACATCCTGTCAACCTTCGCTGGCTTGCTGTTGGATATATGGCTCTCTATTGTGTTATTAATGACTTAGATAACACAATAGAGAGCCATATATCCAAGTTTGCCAATGACACAAAGATTGGTGGCATAGTAAATAGTGTAAACGTGAGCATAAAATTACGAAGAGACACTGATAGATTAAGTGACTGGGCAAAACTCTAGCAGATGGATTTCAACGCAGGTAAGTGTGAGGTCATCCATTTTGGACCAAAAAAGGATAGATCCGAGTATTTTTCAAATGGTGCAAAGCTAGGAACAGTGGAGGTCCAAAGAGATTTAGGGTTCCATGTACACAGATCACTATAATGTAGTAGTCAGGTACAAAAAATTAATCAAAAAGGCTAATGGAATGTTAGCCTTTATAACTAGAGGGCTAGAATAAAAAGAGGAGGAAGTTTTGCTACAGCTATACAAAGCCCTGGTTAGTCCACATCTGGAGTACTGTGTACAGTTCTGGGCAGCGCACCTTAGAAAGGGTATATTGGCCTTGGAAGGAGTGCAGTGCAGATTCACCAGAAAGTTACCAGGGCTCCAAGGGTTAAATTATGAGGAGAGATTACATAAACTGACTTGTATTTCCTTGAATATGGAAGGTTAAGGGGTGATTTGATTGAGGTTTTTAGGATTTTGAAAGGAATTGATAGGGTAGATGGAGAGAAACTTTTTCCGCTGATGGAGGAGTTTAGGACAAGGGGACATAACCTTTAAATCAGAGCCTAGTCATTCAGGAGAGAAGTTAGGAAACATTTTTTCTCGCAAAGGGTGGTAGAAGTGTGGAACCCTCTCCCACAAAAGCAGTAGATGCTAATCAATGAACAATTTAAAATCTGAGATCAATAGATTTTTGCTAGCCAAGGGTATTAAGGGATATGGAACCAAGGCAGGTAGATGGAGTTAGGATACAGATCAGCCATAATCTAATTGAATGGCAGAACATGCTCGAGGGGCTGAATGGCCTATTCCTGTTCCTATGTTACTTTTCCTTAGGCCACTGATATCAAAATCCTCATCTTCATTAACAAATCTATTCACAGTCTTGCCCTATCCCAACTCTGCAATCTTCTCCGGCACCACTTCCCAGTTAACGCTCCTCGCTGGCAGAGCCTTCAGTCACAGTCATCATTCCCCACATTGGGAAATACTCTTCCTAAACTCAATCTTGAAAGCTCCAATTGTCCCAGCATCCAGAGCATTTTTGGGGGAGAGAGTTCCAGATTTCCACAATCCTTTTGTGTGGAAAATGTGGTTCCTGATTTCACTCCTGAATGGCCTAGCTCTAATTTTATGTTGTGTCCCCTTGTTCTGGATTCCCCCATTAGAGGAATAGTTTCTCTGTAACGACCCTATCGAAATCTCTTTATCATTTTATACACCTCGATTAGATCACCCCTCAATCTTTTATACTCAAGGGAGTACAAGCCAAGTCTATACAACTTGTCCTCATAATTTAACCTTTTAAGCCCCGATACCATTCTGGTGAATTTGCACTGCACCCCCTCCAAGGCCAATATATCCTTCATGAGGTGCAGTGCCCAGAATTGAATGCAATACTCCAGATGGGGTCTGACCAAGGCTCGATGCAACTGAAGCATAACTTCCTCCCCTTTGTATTCCCGCCCCCTCGAGATAAAGGCCAACATTCCATCTCCCTTTTTAATTGCTTTTTGTGCATGTTCGCTAAATTTTATTACATGGACTCCCAAATCTCTGTGCTCCTCCACAGTTACTCCCGATTCATCTTTCTTGCATCCAAAGTGGATGACACACTATACACACACACACACACACACACACACACACACACATTTACCTTTTGAAGCAAACTTGGGCAAATGCAGTGATATCGATTGCTTTAGGGCTTACTTGCTCTATATTTTCATTTTATGAGACCACTTATGATGTTTATTGATTTGAAGTTTTAAAAATGAAGGCTGAGGTGCTTTCTATGTCCCAATAGTGTGAAATATCTGACGTTTGAGCTTTTGAGGGAGTGACAATTCCAGGTGAATTGATTTGTTTCATTTACTCAAAAGCTCAGACTGTGGTCCTTTTGATCCAAAGATCAAAGTGGTTTGTTTTATTGATTCAATTAACGGGGGGGGGGGGGGGGGGGGGTTCCAGTGACAAAATGAACTGATCCTCATTTGTGAAAGTCCTGCTATATTTATCATACTATCATGGGAGGTACAGCACAGAAGAGGCCATTTGGCCCATCGAACAAAAACTTTTTTGTCTGCAGCCCGGCGAATTGCATTTGTATCTCTGCAGACAGTCCCGTGTAGTTCCCTATTGTACTGCGAGTTCTAAATTTTGTGAGGCCCTGTGCCACAAGTGGGACCTCCGGTGAAGCCATGTCTATAAAGAATTAACAGGAGCACCGAGGAATTAAGACCCGAGAGGTTAAACGCTGGCGTTTGAAACACAGGCTGAAGATCTCCTGAGGATATTTAATTCTAAAAGAGCTCATTAACGGTTTCACTAGAAATCGCAAGCAGACCAAATCTTTCACTAGGTTTAAGATGCTGCTAACACACACATACAGCGCCTGTTTCTGTGCTGTACATTGTAATTCTGTGGGGAGTGGAGGAAATCTTCCACTAGGTTTTAAGATGCTGCTGACATATAGGGAGCTGAGCAAATCTTCTTCTTGGATGTCAGGTCTGTATTTGTTCCTGTAACTTTTTAATTCTGTTCTGAGCTAGATAATTATCCAAGTCATGTATATATTTTATGAATATTTTTGTTCACTTTGATTGCACACCGCTTGCAGAAGGAGTCCATGGGATGTGAAAAGAAAAAAAGGAAGACTTGCATTTATATAGCACCTTTCACAACCCAAAGCGCTTTACAGCCAATGAAATACAGGCACTGTTGTAATGTGGCAGCCAATTTGTGCACAGCAAGGTCCCAGAGACAACAATGAGATAAAGGATTAGATAATCTGTTTTAGTGATGCGAGTTGAGAGATAAATTCTGACTAGGACACATTCCTCTATGCTCTCCTTTGAAATAATGCTATGGGATCTTTGACACCAACCAGATAGGGTGGACAGGGCCTTTGTTTAACATCACAAAGACAGTACCTCCAACAGTGTAGCATTCCCTCAGTAGTGCACTGAAATGTCAGCCTAGACTTCATGCTCAAGTTTTTGGAGTGGGACTTGAACCTACAACCTTCAGGCTCCAGAGGTGAAAGTGCTACCAATTGAGCCACATGTCATTTCTTGTGCTGGAGCAATCCTGCTCTAAGGCTTGAAGTCCTTTGCTACTGTGGACGTCCAGTGGACGTAGTGTATTTAGACTTCCAGAAGGCATTCGACAAGGTGCCACATAAAAGATTATTGCTCAAGATAAAGAATCACTCGATTGGGGGTAATATTCTGGCATGGGTGGAGGATTGGTTATCTAACAGGAAGCAGAGAGTTGGGATAAATGGTTCATTCTCGGACTGGCAACCAGTAACCAGTGGTGTTCCACAGGGGTCGGTGCTGGGTCCCCAACTCTTTACAATCTATATTAACGATTTGGAGGAGGGGACCGAGTGTAACATATCAAAGTTTGCAGATGATACAAAGATGGGAGGGAAAGTGGAGAGTGAGGAGGACATAAAAAACCTACAGGGGGATATAGACAGGCTGGGTGAGTGGGCGGAGATTTGGCAGATGCAATACAATATTGGAAAATGTGAGGTTATGCACTTTGGCAGGAAAAACCAGAGAGCAAGTTATTATCTTGATGGCAAGAGACTGGAAAGTACTGCAGTACAAAGGGATCTGGGGGTCCTCGTGCAAGAAAATCAAAAAGTTAGTATGCAGGTGCAGCAGGTGATCAAGAAGGCCAACGGAATGTTGGCGTTTATTGCTAGGGGGATAGAATATAAAAACAGGGAGGTATTGCTGCAGTTATATAGGGTCTTGGTGAGACCGCACCTGGAATACTTCATACAGTTTTGGTCTCCATACTTAAGAATAAGACATACTTGCTCTCGAGGCAGTACAAAGAAGGTTCACTCGGTTAATCCCGGGGATGAGGGGGCGGACATATGAGGAGAGGTTGAGTAGATTGGGACTCTACTCATTGGAGTTCAGAAGAATGAGAGGCGATCTTATTGAAACATATAAGATTGTGAAGGGGCTTGATCGGGTGGATGCGGTGAGGATGTTCCCAAGGATGGGTGAAACTAGAACTAGGGGGCATAATCTTAGAATAAGGGGCTGCTCTTTCAAAACTGAGATGAGGGGAAACTTCTTCACTCAGAGGGTAGTTGGTCTGTGGAATTTGCTGCCCCAGGAAGCTGTGGAGGCTACATCATTGAATAAATTCAAAGCAGAAATAGACAGTTTCCTAGAAGTAAAGGGAATTAGGGGTTACGGGGAGCGGGCAGGAAATTGGACACGAATTTAGATTTGAGGTTAGGATCAGATCAGCCATGATCTTATTGAATGGTGGAGCAGGCTCGAGGGGCCGATTGGCCTACTCCTGCTCCTATTTCTTATGTTCTTATGCTCTAAACCGTTGTCAAGTAACCTCTGCCAGATGTGCGCGTATGTGGATGTCGGGCAAGAATCGGAATGGCCATGACTTTGATGCCTCTTTGTAGTTGAATATCTTGATGATGCTCACTGTTGAGGCTGGCGTGTGAATAGTGGCCCATGGGGAAGTAACCAGCAGGTGAATCACTCCTGGAGAATGGTACCACAGCCCAAAAGGTCTGTGCCTGAGGAGGAAGTGGAGGAGGAAAATGAGAAGGAAGGAAGTCACAGGACACCTTGCAGTTTAGATGATGCTGATAAATTAGTGAGCTTCGCTCTCATTGTTTGATGTGTCTTGAACACTTTAGTTGAGGAAGAAATGCTCAAATGACTGTGTGCGTTGATATTGTAAACGTGTTACATTTACAGTGTCACTATGCATCGCAACCAGAGCAGTTCGTCACAACAACTTGCATTTATGTAGCGCCTTTAATGTAGTAAAACATCCCAAGCTGCTTCACAGGAACATAGACAAAAATTGATACCAAGCCAAAGAAAGAGAACATTAGGAGAAACGCTTGGTCAAAGAGGTAAGTTTTAAGGAACGTCTTAAAGGAGGAGAGACAACCCCCTCCCCCACTGTATTATTGCCTTGTTGCACATTCCAGCATCTGATACACAATATAGGAATATTATTCATAAATGAAACAATCAGTATTTATGTCCCTGGAAAATGTCAGCTGATCTCATAATGCATTGTGGCCTGGGTATCATGTTGTAAATCCTATTCCTCCCTTTTCTAGCACTCTGATATGGCACTGCATGAGCAAACACTTTGCTATAACATAGTGGTAGTAGTGACTAAAGAGGTAAACTGTACTGCTAAACTTGAATGGGAAACATCTTTTTAAAAAAAAAATATCCAACAGATATTAAAATAAACAGTGTTTGGGAACATGGTGAATGATGTAGAGGTTCAGGATACGTTTGGGATTTTTTTTTACCTTCTCTCCTCCCCATGTGATTGAGTCCGTGCTGCGGTATGGCCATTCTTCATTTATGAGCCTAGAAGATGTGTATCAGGAGGCTATTCACCCATAAACGCATATGATGTTGTCGCACAGAAACAGGCCTTTTGGCCCATCAAGTCCGTGCTGGTGTTTTTCACCACGTGACCCATTTAATCTAAGCCCACTCTCCTGCACGCGCCTGGTACCCTTTAATATTTTTTTTCAAACAAATGGCTACCTTTTTAAAGGGCTCCGCTTCAACAGCAGTTTGTGGCAGAGAATTCTGCATTTTAACTACCTTCCGTGGAATTTCTAACTTTCCCTTTAATCCTTTGTGATTATCTTAAATTTGTGCCCTCTCATTACCACCTCACCGGCCAGTGCAAACGATCTATCGCTATTTACCCAAATCATGCCCTTCACAATCTTGACCAACTCATTAAACCTTCTCGGCTCTAATGAATAAGGCCTGAGCTTCTCAAGTCCCTCTTCTGACTGTAACCCTAGAGGGAATTGTAGCCGAGCTTGACCCTACCCTCACTCAGTGCCACTCACGCACATGCCTCCAAAAGAACTCCCTGGATAGCGATCAGGAACCCGCTGTCTGAAATCAACCAACTCAGCCCGGACCAAAGATCCAACTTGGTCGTTATACTGGGCTGTGTCTTTACCCACTAGGCCATCGGGAGCTCAGCTGATATATAAACTATGCGATTGTATCGTTGAAGTTGATTGATTGCTTGATTTCGTTATTATACAACCCGAGGCGCCATTGCACGATGGCGACATTTCCGTGATTTTTTCCAAAGTCTTCTATTTTACACTTGCTGTCACTTGCTGCGCCTTCAAATCCTTTGTCCTGAAGTTTGTAACAATCTTAGTTCTATTTCTCGTGATAATACTTCGATCTTCACATAGAATTGGAAAACTGTAAAATCAATCTAACCATCCACCAATAGAAAGATAATCAATTTCAAAAGAAAAGTTTCCATCTCACATCTAGAATAACAAAAAAAATTGCAATTTGCAAATGTTGCCCAGCTCCAAGTCTAAGCATTAATGGGATGTTAGCAGTATCCATATTAATGCTGTATTACAGTAGTTGCTATCTTATATTTGAACTAGGAGCTCCATGATTTCGGAAGTCCACAACGAAGAACCTCAAGACTGACTGGGAGATGGGTTCTTCAGACGCTTAGCTATTTCCTGCTTCTCCAAATGGGCACCTCTGATGCATAACTGATTGAGGATAATGAGTGTCTGGTATTTGTAATGCTTCCTATCTCCAACTGCCCCAGTAACTAATACGATAGAGGTTTGGTAGGACATGGAATAGTAGAACAGCGGAGGGAGTAGAATCCACAATTGCCTTAAAGGGGAAGTAGAAAAATATTTGAAAAGAAATGTTTTATGAGTATTGGGCAAGGGAATGTAACTCAGTGAATAGCTCTTTCAAAGAGCCAGCACAGGCACAATGGGCTGAATAGTCTCCAGCTATGTTGTAAAATTCTATGATTCTACAATAGGATGAAGGAATACAGGTTGAAACAAGTAAAAGGCAAACTTAACAATCGGGTCAGAATATTTTACTTCATGCAAAGAGTGATCAACACAAAACAGGTAAATTAGAAGCAGTGAAAACTCTAGAATCATTTAAGAAACACTTGGTCACCATGATGGGCGACTATGATGTCCTTCTGGATAGAATAGGTAAGATGGGTTGAATGGCCTTCCTCATCTGTGTCCATCTTGTGATCTTAAGAGAGTGATGGAAGTAAACAAGGAGAGAAAGGGGGGCAGCAACAGACAGAGAGTAACCGTGAGAAACAGAAAGTGGCAGAAACACAAAAAAGCTGGAGCAACATGCACAGTAAGATTAACAGTAGGAATAACATGGGCACTGGACTACTACAGAGCAGCTCCTCCAGGGGGACCCCTAACCTTCTGATGTTGCTAGGCATACCAGGTGCCTCTAAGACAAACACACACGGGCAGCAATAGCAGTGCAAAGTCTCCTCAATCCCCAACTTTTCACCGATCTGAAAACATAATGCACGTGTTGCCCAAGCAGCACAAATTGAAATGGTGGGACCTGAAACTCACAGGCCTAAAGCTTTCTTCTTGGAATGCTGCTGGTTCTTCATCCATCCAGTCAGATAAACAAAGCTCTTGAGGGGCGACTACAGACTTCTGGCGCTACCTTTCAAGTAAGAACACAGTGAAAGTCCAGAGTTGAGGAAAGGCCATTTGGCCCATCAAGCCCATTCCATCTAAAATCCATAAGTGACTATTCTATCATGGACTTCCCTCCCACGCTACCTATTGACCCCTTACTTTAAGAACTGCAAACTCCTACCTCTAACTCTGAAAAAGCGAGTGGCATTATGAATGTCTCTCCAACCCTGAATCACCTTTCTCTTAAAGGTGTCAGTTTACCCGCAAATCAACTACCTGCTCTGGAACTTTGATCAACATGTTCACTGTCCTGTGAGGGGAGAATGTTTTTTCTAATGTCTAACCTTCATTTGAGGCTGTGAGTTTTGTATCCTACAGTCCTGTGCTCATTGTCCAAGTTAATATGATGTGGAGATGCCGGTGATGGACTGGGGTTGACAAATGTAAGGAATCTTACAACACCAGGTTATAGTCCAACAGTTTTATTTTGAAAATCACAAGCTTTCGGAGGCTTTCTCCTTCGTCAGTTGAGTGTGGGATTCCCTGAAGGTTACCGTATTTATAGTCAGAGAAAAATACCTGGTGATTACAGATAATCTTTCCAACTGTCCGTTATCAAGGCAATCAAAGTGTTCAGACAGAGAGATGTTACATACAGGACCAAGTTAATAGATTGCCCACTTCTCCCTCATTATTCTGAGGATGTATCTCTCCTCTGTCTTTTCCCTAGCAAAAATAAGTTCAGTCACTGTAAGCCCTTTCACTGGTGACAAACCTTGAGATACTTGGCTCGAAGTAACACTGTATAATAGCAGACCAACTCAAAGCACGACGCCATAAGTCACTGGGTACAACTCCACATCTATGAAAGCAAGTATCCAAATCACAGTTAATTAAGATAATACTCTGAGTGATTTAGTGACGATTTTTCAATGGTGTTTCCGTGCAATCAACGGAACTTGCAGCAGAGGGCCCCTGAATGCCCAAAATATTAAACCCGTGACATGACTTGTCAAAAAAAAATTTCACTTGTCGGTTGTGCAGTCGGGTTGCTAATTAAATACTTTGGCGGGGATTTAATGGCCCGTTGCCTCTTATCCTGCGTCTGGGTGATAATGTCTGATGCAGTGAAGCTGGTGGAAGATCCAGGAGACCACTTCCTTCTGTCAATGCAACAAACCTTGATTTAAGCTCCTCTTGTCACCGCCCTCAAATTATATTCCATCTGTATTGCTGCCATCAAACCTTTCCTATGATCACTAACTTATTGTATTCCATGTAAAAATATACCACACATTAAACATGTGTAATCGAAGAAAAAGAATGGTTAATTACTTTAAGAAATTCAATGAAAGCAAAAATGTTAATTTATAATTCAATCTCCCAAAAGAACCTTTCAACATCAACGCAGTAGGCTGCAGATACATCATGCATTGTGTGTAATTCTCTAATTACTTGTTGAATTGCTTTCTCTAGAGCGATCCTCACTAGAATAGCATGCCCGTGCAAAAATTGTGTTTCGAATATTATCTCGCTTAAAGGTATCTGATGTTGGAGCGTTACTAGGAGAGCTATAATTGGATTCAGTGCCCCGGGCACGGGCAGGGGAGGGGAACAATTTGTCAGGGTTGCCACTGCTGGGTTGCTGTCCAGCACCCCCTGCTGGAAAGTGTGCATATGTGGATGTCCGGTGAGGATTAGATCAGCTCAGCTCTAATGTCCTCCTCCTCCCCTTGATTTGCAAAGTCACTGGGGTAGATCTTGACTTTGTGCGATTTTGTAAAATGGGTGATAGCGAGTCGGCAGCCAGTTCTACATCTCTCTCTTGATTTTTATTTCTATTGACTTCAATGCAACCAGCACATAGAATGACAAAGACATAGGAACACCATCACCTCTAATTTCCCCTCTAAGTTACACACCATCTCGACTTGAATGTATATCGCCTGTTCCTTCACTGTTACTGGATCACAATCTGGCAACTACCTACCTAACAGCACTGTGGGTGCAATCTTTGCCACACAACTGCAGAAGTTCAAGATGAAGGCCCACCATCACATTCTCCAGGGAAACTAGGAATGGGCAATAAATGCCAGCGATGCCCACATCCCAAAGAATGATTTATTTTAAAGATTGGGGCTCCAGCACAATATTGAGGCAGACCAGTAGAATTTTTGCTCTGCATCTAACTGTGATAAACCTGACCCAGAAATTCCTCAGCTCAAACATTCCTCACATCAGTGGACATGTAATTTTGAAAAAGTCAGAGAAAACATGACTTGATGGATGTCAGTGAGTTTAAAATCAGTAATCCAATCTCAGGCTTCAAAACAAAAAAATTACCAGCACTTCATCTTGCCCAATGATCTCTATAGAATTTTATAAACATAGTTTAATTTAAGAGAATTAGCATTGCAGCGAAACTTCTTGTCAAGTCATCACTGGCATTCCACCAATCAAAAAGTCATTAAAAATCCTTTCCTCTGAGACTTAAAAAAACATTTTCTATGTTGGATGTATAAGTTTAGTAGTTCTTGAAGATGAAAGGGTTGGTTATGAGGCATTGGCTTTGATTTTCCTCAAAGTGTAAACTGTTGTGGAAAGGTGCAATGTTTTAAAAAGAGAGATCATCCGCTCAATTCAGTAAATTTCCTTTGAACAGTGTCATAATCACCAAAAGATGATTTCCTCCCGTTTCGTAAAATGCCGATGTGTAATAGAATGGAATGTGTACGAGATGGTTTTTTAGACCAGTACGTTGAGGAGCCAACCAGGGAACAGACTATCCTAGATTGGGTATTGTGCAATGAGAAGGGGTTAATTAATAATCTTGTTGTGCGGGGTCCTTTAGGGAAGAGTGACCATAACATGATGGAACTCTTCATTAAGATGGAAAGTGAAGTAGTCCAATCCGAAACTAGGGTCCTAAATCTAAACAAAGGAAACTACGAAGATATGAGGAGTGAGTTGGCTACGATAGATTGGGAAGCTTCATTAAAAGGCATGACGGTGGATAGGCAATGGCTAACATTTAAGGAGCGAATGAATGAATTGCAACAATTATACATTCCTTTCTGGCGCAAAAATACAAAAGGAAAAGCTGCCCAACCATGGCTAACAAAAGAAATTAAGGATAGTATTAGATCCAAAGAGGAGTCATATAAAGTTGCCAGAAAAAGTAGCAAGCCTGAGAATTGGGAGCAGTTTACAATTCAGCAAAAAATAACCAAGAAGTTGATTAAGAGGGGAAAAATAGAGTATGAGAGTAAACTTGCAAGGAACATAAAAGTGGAGACAAATGTAGGTCCCTTACAGTCAGGAACAGGAGAATTTCTAATGGAGAATAAGGAAACGGCAGAGTAATTAAACAAATACTTTGGTTCAGTCTTCACGGAAGAGGACACAAATAACTTCCCAGAAATGTTACGGAACCAAGGGACTAGTGAGATGGAGGAATTAAAGGAAATTAGTATTCGTAAAAAATAGTGCTGGAGAAATTGATGGGACTGAAAGCCGAAAAATCCCCAGGACCTGATAATCTGCATCCCAGAGTATGAAAAGAGGTAGCCAAGGAAATAGTGGATGCATTGGTTGTCATCTTCAAAATTCTATAGATTATGGAACAGTTCCTGCAGATTGGAGGGTGGCAAATGTAACCCTACTATTTAAAAAAGAAGGGAGAGAGAAAACAGGGAACTACAGACCGGTTAGCCTAACATCAGTAGTAGGGAAAATGCTGGAGTCTATTATAAAGGATGTGATACAGGACACTTAGAAAATATCAACGGGATCAGACAAAGTCCACATGGATTTATGAAAGGGAAATCATGTTTGACAAACCTACTGGAGTTTTTTGAGGATGTAACTGGTAGAATAGATAAGGGAGAACCAGTGGATGTGGTATATTTGGATTTTGAGAAGGCCTTTGATAAAGTCCCACATAAGAGGTTAGTGTGCAAAATTAAAGCACATGGAATTGGCGGTAATATATGGGCATGGATTGAAAATTGATCAACAGACCAGGAAACAGAGAGTAGGAATGAATGGGTCTTTTTCGGGTGGCAGGCAGTGACTAGTCGTGTACCGCAGGAATCTGTACTTGGGCCCCAGCTATTCACAATACATATCAATGATTTGGATGAGGGAACCAAATGTAATATTTCCAAGTTCGCTGACAACACAAAACTAGGTGGGATCGTGAGTTGTGAGGAGGAAGTAAAGAGGCTTCAAGGCAATTTAGACAAGTTGAGTGAGTGGGCAAATACATGGCAGATGCAGTATAACGTGGATAAATATGAAGTTATCTACTTCGGAAGGAAAAACAGAAAGGCAGAGTATTATTTAAATGGTTAATGTTGATGTACAAAGGGACCTGGGTGTCCTTGTACACCAGTCACTGAAAGCAAACATGCAGGTGCAAAAAGCAGTTAGGAAGGCAAATGGTATGTTGGCCTTCATTGCAAGAGGATTTGAGTACAGGAGCAAGGATGTCTTACTGCAGTTATACAGGGCCTTGGTGAGACCACACCTGGAGTATTGTGTGCAGTTTTGGTCTCCTTACCTAAGAAAGAATATACTTGCCATAGAGGGGGTGCAGCAAAGGTTCACCAGACTGATTCCTGGGATGGCGGGACTATTGTATGAGGAGAGATTGGGTCGACTCAGCCTGTATTCACTGGAGTTTAGAGAATGGATCTCATTGAAACATATGAAATTCTAACGGGGCTACTCAGACTGGATGCAGGGAGCATGTTTCCCCTGGCTGGGGGGTCTAGAACGAGGGTCACAGTCTCAGGATATGGGGTAGAACATTTAGGACTGAGATGAGGAGAAATTTCTTCACTCAGAGGGTGGTGAACCTGTGGAATTCTCTACCACAGAAGGCTGTGGAGGCCAAGTCACTGAATATATTTAAAAAGGAGCTAGGTAGATTTCTAGACACAAAAGGCATCAAAGGGTATGGGGTGAGAGCGGGAATATGGTATTGAGATCGAGGATCAACTATGATCATATTGGGGCCGAATGGCCTACTCCTGCTCCTATTTTCTATGCTTCTAAGAACAAAAGCAGAGCGAGAGATTAAGAAACCTTATTAAAGGCAAAATACTGTGGATGCTGGAAATCTTAAATAAAAACAGAAAATGCTGTTTAAATACTCAGCAAATCAGGCGCTGATGTTACAAGCGGAAACTCTATCCGGAGATGTTTGCAGGACCTATACGCTCAGCATCATCAAACATATATGTAACAAACTTCTGTCAAGCGGTGTAAATCAACTTGTCCTCATTGCTTTTTTCCATAATACACTGGTAGAAGGTCTGACTCACATCGTTCCCACACTGTGAGTTGCACCGCTGTTACACCAATGGGAAAAAAAAGTGTAGGATGTTGCATTCCTCATGGTTCAATGATAATGGGTGGAAAAGGACTTCTCTCGCCAAAGATCACTGAGGTAAAATTCTTTGACCTTTGCTCCATGGGCAAGAATAATTTTGGAAACAAACATGCACAGATCCTGGGTTTAATTAGAAGAGCCTTCCCTAACCAGCGCAATCGGACAATTTTGACCTGGGGGCGTGGCTAGTTTGGTGGGCGGGGCCTCATTCGGGCGAATTGAGTCCTGAACTAGGGTAAAAGATCACAGAATCTAAATGATGATTCTGAAAAATAGGTGCCTGAAGATTATGTAGTTTTTGTTTGTACCTTTTGTGAAATCATTTTTGATTTGTCTAATTTTTTTTAGCCTGAATGTACCATCATATGCACCAGGGGCCATGCTGCATACTCCCCGGCCCTGGAACAATGGGATGTCCCGGAGCCCCCTTAAGGAACAAACTAGGAGTGAGGCTGTTGCTATGGCAACAACAACTTACATTTATAGAGCGTATTTAACGTAGCCGAATGTCCCAAGGCGCTTCACAGGAGCGTAAAACAGACAAAATTTGACACCGAGCCACGAGAGGAGATATTAGGACAGGTGACCAAAAGCTTGGTCAAAGAGATAAGTTTTAAGGAGTGTCTTAAAGGAGGAGAGAGAGGCGAAGAGGTTTAGGGAGGAAATTCCAGAGCTTAGGGCCTAGGCAGCTGAAGGCACAGCTGCCAATAGAAGGCCGAAAAAAATCGGAGATGCCCAAAGGAGGCAGAATTGGAGGAATGCAGAATTCTCACAGGGCTGTGGGGCAAAGCATAAACCTTCATCGCCACTGAGCTCCACAGCAGAAAACAAGCCAGATGGTGTTTCCTGGAGTGGAAGTACAAATCAAAAGAACCATTGTCAATAATTATGGAAAAGTGAGGAGGAGGAGGAGAGAAGAACTTAGACAAGGATGGAAAGAAAGAGGGGCTAAGAGAAAGGAGGAGAGAGGGAATGGGGGCAATGGAGAAAATGAATCAGAATGGGAAGGAAAGAAAGAGGGAAGGAAAGGGGAAGGGGAGAAGAAATACAAGACCAAATGGAGTGAGCAAGAGGGAAAGATTGACGGAGAGAATGGAAGGTGAGAGAGGAAATAAAATACATGGGATTGTGAGAATAGGAATGTGAGTGAGATAGGAAAGATACACAACGAGGCAATGCCAGAGGTAACGAGATAGATTGTGAGGGAGGGAGACAGAGGGAAAGGAATGTGACAGGGAAAGCACAGGAATGAGGGATTGAAAGGCGATGATAGAAAAATGGAATGAGAGAGTATGATCAAAATTTAAACAAATAGTTGGAATGAAAACGTGTCAAAAACCACATTGATAAGGTTAAGTTTCAAAATTTCTTAGAATCATAGAATCATAGAAGTTTACAACATGGAAACAGGCCCTTCAGCCCAACATGTCCATGTCACCCAATTTATACCACTAAGCTAGTCCCAATTGCCTGCACTTGGCCCATATCCCTCTATACCCATCTTACCCATGTAACTGTCCAAATGCTTTTTAAAAGACAAAATTGTACCCGCCTCTACTACTGCCTCTGGCAGCTCATTCCAGACACTCACCACCCTTTGAGTGAAAAAATTGCCCCTCTGGGCCCTTTTGTATCTCTCCCCTCTCACCTTAAATCTATGCCCCCTCGTTATAGACTCCCCTACCTTTGGGAAAAGATTTTGACTGTCTACCTTATCTATGCCCCTCATTATTTTATAGACTTCTATAAGATCACCCCTAAACCTCCTACTCTCCAGGGGAAAAAGTCTCAGTCTATCCAACCTCTCCCTATAAGTCAAACCATCAAGTCCCAGTAGCATCCTAGTAAATCTTTTCTGCATTCTTTCTAGTTTAATAATATCCTTTCTATAATAGGGTGACCTATTGTGTGTATACTTGCAGTATAACAATCAGTGATTACACTGGCACACTCTTTGTCGATATACCAGGGTTGCAATCCCGCAGCCTGTTTTGAGGGAGTGGAAGTACAGCGGGAAGAGATTTCAGCCTGCTGCTTTACCCGGCCACTGACCCCATCCCAAACCCGGGGTGAGGTTATCAGTATATCCGGGGCAGTTACATGTAGCTATAGCAACGCGTCAGGGGGCTTAAACCTCGCTGAAGAGGCAGACGTCAGAGCAGAACTCAAGGCCTGGATCAGGCCAGAAAAATGTGGGTGGAGAAATTTTCCCCTTCTCCTCAAGAAAATTATGTGCCGACTTGGCAAAGCTAATCGATCGCTCGGGGTTGAACAAAGGAATAGCTAAGAAAGTATTTTTTTAAAAAGCTGAGCGAGCGATAAAGAGACAAATTTGTCTGAGGAACCAAACGGGTCCCAATAAAGCTTTCCTGCCATGTTAATAGTAGCGAGAAGGTCAAAGGTCAGGTGGGCCCAAGGACACATTCGGTAAAATTAGTGGTCACGGGCTCTCCTTCCTTATGTGTGCCGACGGCACCCAGATCCACCTCTCCAGTTACCTCAACTCCATGATCTAACTCCGTACTGTCCGACGGCCCCTTTGGCGTTAAGTTGTGAACGAGCCAAAATTTCCTCCAAGACTAAAGCCATCATTTTCAGCGTCTGGCACAAACTCTGCTGCCCTGTCACTGACTCCACTTGGAAAATTGGGCCAGAGGGGCTACTTGTAAAACTTGATGCCTACGTATTCATATGGGTGCCTCACCAAGACCGTCTTGGGGATCACAGCTGGGAATTGGTGGTGTAAATATCTCTCTGGCTTTGCTCTGTAGTTGCTGGAAAAATTCTCCTAGTGAGTTGAAAGTGTCAAATTCTATTCAAGCCCCTTCGGCTGGATTGAAGAAAAACGAGTGCGGGGTTTTTTTTTTGGAACAAGGAAATTGGAACCTTTCAAGCAGGCCTCGTCCTTTCTCTCTCGGCCTTTGTAATTCAAATCAGCGAAAGGTGAAAGTCTGGTCTGAAAGGGAAAAGAACAATCCTCAAGTGCTTAGTCCCTGGTTCATTTTTACATCCGTTCATTTGCATAGTAAAAGAAAGGTTTAAAAGTTAATTTCCGTATCTACTGGCAGCAGCAATTAGCTGCTTTTTGTGTTGGAACAGGTTACCAGGGAGTTGACGCCAAGACACTGCATTCATTTTTAGAAAGTGAGGGCACATCGACATTGGAGCTTGTTTATTTGAAATCACTGGACAGTGGCGTCCATGCTATGTTTAGGCAGCTCCCTTATGCTGGTGGCAGGATTTAGTTTTTATTCACTCTCGGGATGTGGACGTCGCCGGCAAGGCCCGGCATTTATTGCCCGTCCCTAGTTGCCCCTGAGAAGGCGGTGATGAGCCTTCTCTTGAGCCGCTGCAGTCCGTGTGGTGAAGGTGGGGAGTTCCAGGATTTTGACCCAGCGACGATTAAGGATCGGCGAAGGCAGGATGGTGGGGAACTTGGAGGTGATGGTGTTCCCAAATGCCTGCTGCCCTTGTCTTCGCAGGTATGTGAAAAGGATGAATTGATACTAGCTCAATTGCTAAATTTAAATCTGAGATAGATAGCTTTTTGGCAACCAAAGGTATTAAGGGATATGGGCCAAAGGCAGGTATATGGAGCTAGATCACAGATCAGCCATGATCTTATCAAATGGCGGAGCAGGCACGAGGGGCTGAATGGCCTACTCCTGTTCCTATGTTCCTACTGGGACGAGAGGGCTGGCACTAGAGGTGTGAATGGGGGTGGGGGCAGGCCAGCACACCGAGCCTCTTCCTATTAGATGAATTAAACGAGCTCCAGTGGAAATGTAGCTTTAGATGGCTCTGGAAGGACGAGGTGCGATGGGCTGAAGGGATCAAAGGTCGCCTTGTGATCTGGTGGCTTCAGGTGGTGAACATGATCGGGTTTTTGGTACTCATGGGAGGAAAACAAAAGCAGGTGGGACGGTGGAAGCCCATTCCCAAGTGGCGAATTTCCTCGAGATTCCCCCCCCGCCCCCCGCGGCGGAGTTACGGAGGTGCAGTGGGCGACGCTCCGAGCAAGTCCCCAGTGTATTCCCGAGCACCCCAGCACCCCCATCTCCCTGGAATCCCATGTAGTAAAATTGGAAGTTGTCTTATTCAACCGCTGTAACACAAAGGTCCTGTTTTCTGAATCTGAATTCAAATCTCGGGCAGGGGTTGCCGGGGTGGGGGTGGGGAGGAGGTGGGATCTGTGTTTTACGTTTGCTTGTTCTTCGTTTCTTTAAGAAAGTTCTCCCAAAGTTTGCTCGTGCCATATGAATTCGAACATCGAATTGCCATTGCAGCAGCAGCAGAAACGGGTCCAACACCAGTAATGTAACCAAAGTAGTACCCGTGCTTCCAGGGGCACAGGGGCACCTTTTGCCAACCTGAACGGAGGATCTGTGTAATCCTTTTTTCACCCCCCCCGCCCCCCCCTCATCAACAATGGCCTGTGGCCAAGATATTAAAGTCACAGTAGCGACTTTTGTAGAGCAATACATGAACAAGTTTACACAGGAGGGCAAGAATCACCTGTCTGGGGGGCGGCGGTGCTGGAATTTGAGGCAGAATTTGGATTCTGCACCATTCAAATTCCTGAACAAATTCTGGTCGGGGGGAGGGAGGAGTGCGGAAGGGTCTTCCATTCGCCACCTCTGTGTCCCATTTTCCTGCTGGCTGCCGGGATTTTTTTTTCATTCGTTCATGGGATGTGGGCATCGCTGGCAAGGCCGGCATTTATTGCCCATCCCTGTCGCAGTCACCCAGGAGCGAGCGAGTCGCCCACCCCAAGTGTTTGAGTGATCACATCCCCGCGATGTAGGACTGGGTTTACGGCTTTGGTTGGAGGCGGCCAGCAGTTCCACTCCACCACGCGTCTCCCAGCATAGCGGGACTCCCTGAATTTCAGGTTGGCCGTGCGATATTATCCCGCGAAGGCCTAGCAGGTTCGTGCAAAGTTTGCCTGCCCGCTACCTTTAATGGAGACGTCTTAAGTGGGCTGACACCTCAGTTTAAAATGAAAAATTCAGTGGGGTAGAATTTCCGCCGGGGTTCTGCCGATTTCCCACCACGACTTCTGAAACCCGGGAGAAATGGCGCAAACGGCCGTCTACTCTGTTTCTCCGGGTCTCCGCTGAAGTTACTGTGAGAGATCGGGAGAACACCCGCTGGAAATTCTACGCCAGCAATGGTTCAACCATCTAAATGTCTGCAAGTCACTTTGGGAAATATGAATATAACACATAGGAACATAGGAACAGGAGTAGGCCATTCAGCCCCATGTGCCTGCTCCGCCATTTGATAAGATCATGGCTGATCTGTGATCTAACTCCATATACCCGCCTTTGGCCCATATCCCTTAATACCTTTGATTGCCAAAAAGCTATCTATCTCAGATTTAAATTTAGCAATTGAGCTAGTATCAATTGCCGTTTGCGGAAGAGTTCCAAACTTCTACCACCCTTTGTGTGTAGAAATGTTTTCTAATCTCGCACCTCAAAGGTCTGGCTCTAATTTTCAGACTGTGCCCCCTACTCCTAGAATCCCTAACCAGCGGAAATAGTTTCTCTCTATCCACCCTATCCGTTCCCCTTAATATCTTATAAACTTCAATCAGATCACCCCTTAACCTTTGAAACTCCAGAGAATACAACCCCAATTTGTGTAACAAATAACTAGCGTGAGGATTTGAATGTACTTGGGAATTGGGCAGACAGGTGGCAGTTGAAAGTCAGTGTAGAGAAACGCAAAGTGCTCCACGTAGGGACAAAAGATCCAGAAAGGGACTATTGCTTAAATGGAGATAAAATAATGCGCATGGAAAATAGAAGAGATCTAGGGGTCAATAAATTGGCAATAAATTGAAGATATCGTGACAATGCTCGGTGGCAGTGAGTAAAGCAATTCAGATGTTGGGATGTATTAAAAGGTCAATATTGAGCCAAAACAGTGAGATAATCCTGCCACTTTATAAATCATTGGTGCGACTTAGAATACAGTGTACAGTTCTGGTCACCACAGTACTAAAAAAAACAAGTATTAATGAAACAATAACAGGAGAGAGCAGCCAGAATGATTGAGGGGATGGGGGGATTGAATCATGAGGAGCGATTACGTAAATTGGGCATGTTCTCGCTGGAAAGGAGAAGGTTGCGAGGTGATATGATTTGCTGTTTTTAGGATTCTAAAGGGACTAGATAATGTAGACCATGACAAGCTGTTTCACCTTGTCCAGAACCGTAGAACCAGAGGACACGGCCTGCGTTTGAAGGGGGATAAATTCAAAACTAACCTGCAGAAATAATATTTCAGTGAGCGAGTGGTCAATCTATGGAACAGGCTCTCTAGGGAGACGGTGGAAGCAGTTAACATTCATTCATTCAAATGCAAATTGGATAGATTTCTTTCAGAAGACAACATTTTGGGATACAGTGTAATGTGACATGTGGGAAGTGTAGAATGTTTTGGAGGAACAGGTGATTTTGGACCTATGGTTCCCAAAGCTCTCCTCCACTGGTGTTTTCCTCGCCTCATGTCTGGGTCTGTTGTGGACTAATTGATGGAGATTGATTGCTATGATTAATCAACAACTCCATTATCGTTGTATCATGCGATTACCAGGATGGTAGAAGATGAACCAGATGGACCTTGGTCTTTTAATGTCTAACAATTCCTAGGTTCCTATGACTGTGACTGGCATAGTAATAATATTGTATTCTGCCCACGGCATTATATTATTTTTAATTACTTGAACCGTTTTGATGTTATTGCAGGCAATTGGGACTAGCTTAGTGGTATAAACTGGGCGACATGGACATGTTGGGCCGAAGGTCCTGTTTCCATGTTGTAAACTTCTATGATTCTATGATTCCATTTAATAAATGGTACTATAGTTAATCTATGTGATTGACATAATAGAAATAAGAGAGGAAGGATGCTCAGTTATTATGGTATGGGTACAGGAAACTGAAAAAAAATCAATGTAAACATTCCACTTGGAGAAAAGCTTTATTGATTGATGAATATAAAGTCTACAATGCCTGCAAAATGTTACCCAGAACCCTCTGTGTCTCCTTTGATGAGCTATTAATTGGCACTTTTTAATTCCAAAGTTAAACTTTTCATGGATTTTTTTTTGCATTTTCCACATAAATGATTCTTATCATCCATATGTAAATAAGGGATAAAGCTAATTTTAAAAAAAATCCTAAATTGGTAGCATTCTAACCAGAGGGTCAGAAAGTAGTACATTCACAGACCCATTGCATGAGTTGAGCCCCTAACCCCCATGGCACTATTCGAAGAAGAGCAGGGGGATCCCCTAGTGTCCTGGGGCCAACATTCTGCCCTCATGCCTACACCACCAAAAACACAGAGTAACTGGGCATTGGTCTCATTGCTGCTTGTGGGATCTTCCTGTGCCCAATTACCCACATAACAACAGTCACTTTGTTGTATGTGAAGTACTTTGAGACATTCCGAGACACTTGTACGGCCCTTTTTAAATGTGAGTCTTCCTTTAGTAAGATAGCGTACTCATAGTAATAATGCAACGCTAAGCAGACAGCTATCCTGCCACTCTCCAGTTAATGCAAAGTAGTTTTGGATGCGTCTTGATGCGGAAGCAGCAGTATAATTCCGGAGATGACTGAGTGTATTAAAACCCTGAAGCCTGTGGTGACAAAATAAGTTGCTTTTGTCCATGACGTATCATGCCGGTGGCTATTTTCTTTCTGTTGTGGTCCATCTATGGTGAAAACCAACAGTAAATGGCCCAGCTGGTTTTGACGCACAATATACCAAGAACAGGCATTGGGGTGGATTTTCATCTTTACGTGTCAGCTGTGGCTCATTTGGTAGCACCCTCGCCTCCTGAGTCATGAAGGTTGTGGGTTCAAGTCCCATTCCAGAGAGTTGAGCACAAAACCTAGGCTGACGCTCCCACTGAGGGAGTGCTGCACTGACTGAGGTGCTGTCTTTCGGATGAGATGTTGAACTGAGGTCCTGTCTGCCCTCTCAGATGGATGTAAAAGATCCCATGGCACTATTTTGTAGAAGAGCAGGGGATTTCTTCCCGGTGTCCTGGCCAATACTTATCCCTAAATCAACAACACTTAAAAAAAAAACAGATTGGGACTTTGTGGTATGCAAATTGGCTGCTGTGTTTTCTACATTACAACAGTAACTACACTTCATAAAGTACTTCATTGGCTGTAAAGTGCTTTGGGACACCCTAAGGTATAAATGTAAGTGATTCTTTCGAAAATTTAACAGGTAGAATAGAGTTAAGGGGCAGGGCCATGAGAGCAGTCGAAAAGATAAGACTTTAGTTGGCTTTGAAAACGGGGTAGGATAAATAAAAGGCACATTAAGCATTAGCTCCACTGTAGGTGCCATTACCAAATGGTTTTTATGAGCCACAGCTGAACCATTGTAACGTTAATAAAGATATAATATCGCTTGCTGGTGCTTAAGGTATTGTACAGAGGATTGTTTACCTGGTTGCGTACCTTCCCAGCAAAAATACAGTAATGCCACTAATTGAGGAGAGCCAGATGTTGGAGGGTAACAGTGCCGCACAATGTTTGGCTGGAGTTAAACTTGGTGAAAGCTCTAGCCAGTGTGAGATGCTAGTTATATTTCTAGGCATTTACTTCAGGTATGTTTGTGGGGTTCAGCATCTTGGATTATTTGTGTAGATAAGCCTTCGCCCCTTCCACTAATGAACAATGAACCGGAGCATGCCACTAGCTGTGCAATAACGTGTAACGAGCCGAGAGATCAAGCTATCATCATTGTTTGACTACTGGTTATATCACAAGAGCATCTTCAACTTTGGAAGGTGGTAAAACTAACACTCAACTGAACTCTGGCCTTGGCTATAAATCGCCAAGCAGGTTTCATCGAATCAGAGAATCATAGAACGATACAACACAGAAGGAGGCCATTCGGCCCTTCGTGCCTGTTCAGGCTCTTTCAAAGAGCTACCCAATTAGTCCTTCTTCTCTGCCCTTTCCCCGTAGCCCTGCAAATTTTTCCCTTCAAGTATTTATCCAAATCCCTTTTGAAAGTTACTATTGAATCTGCTTCCACCGCCCTTTCAGGCAGTGCATTCCAGATCATAACAACTCGCTGTATAAAAAGAAAAGAAATTCTCCTCATCTCGCCTCTGGTCCTTTTGCCAATTACCATAAATCTGTGTCCGCTGGTTATGGACCCTTCTGCCACTGGAATCAATTTCTCCTTATTCACTCTGATCAAAACCCTTCATGATTTTGAATACTTCTATTAAATCTCCTCTTGACCTTCTCTGCTCTAAGGAGAACAACCCCAGCTTCTCCAGTCTATCCACATAACTGAAGTCCCTCATCCCTGGTACCATTCTAGTAAATCTCCTCTGCACTCTCTCCAAGTCCTTGATATCCCTTGACAAGTGATGCAAATACAAAAAGATGTTTCATGAAAACCTTTCTTTGGCTCAGGTTTTCTCTTGGCACAATTTTTTTTACTTTATAATGATGTAGCTGGCTCTGGCACAAATGGAACACCTGTGCCTGCGTTTCTAGAATGTTCTAACCCTTCCAACGGCACCAGCGTTGGAGGATTCTGGTGTGGACAGGAGTTTGGGTGATGGTCTTAATTGGGGTCAGACAGCACCATCTCTACCGCCTTATATTTCAGCACAATGATAAAATAGACTGAGTGAGTATAATAAAAGCATTAAAATATGGAGGATTAAAGCCTCCTGTGAGTGTCCTGTGAATACTTGTGTTCTTATCACAGAATCAGATATTCTGCAAAGCAGGTGCCATTCTGGCTCCACACCAGAACTATCTACTCTACGCTGACACTTCAGTGCAATACCGAGGGAGCACTGCACTATCGGGAGTGCAGTCTTTTGGATTCCAATTCTAATGAATATGCTTATGTGTCAGCCATGGCTCAGTCGATAGCACTCTCTCCGTCAGAGGTTGTTGGTTCAAGTCCCTCTCCAGAGACTTGAGCACAAAATTTATGGTGACACTGGATTTTGGTGATTTTCTCCATTCATTTTTTTCTACTCACATCTGGCTTTAACACTCTGAATGCTATTTGTGCAGTACCGAGGGAGTGCTGCGCTGTCGGAGGTGCCGTCTTTTAGATGAGTCATTAAACCGAAGCCCCATCTGCCCTCTCAGGTGGACACAAAAGATCCCATGGCACTATTTCAAAGACAAGCAGGGGAGTTCTCCCCAGTGTCCTGGCCAATATTTATCCCTCAACCAACACCTTAAACATATGATCTGGTCATTATCTCATTGCAGTTTGTGGGACCTTGCTGTGCACAAATTGGCTGCCGCATTTCCTATGTTATAACAGTGACTACACTTCAAAAATTACTTCATTGGCTGTAATTCTTATGTAATGTGCTTTGAGATGTCCAGAGTCATGAAAGGCGCTAGATAAATGCAAGTCCTTTCTTAACCCATTTCCTCGGTCTTTTCCCAGTTTATATTTGTTTTATTCTCTCTTAAGTATTGCGATTGACTTGGTTTCATTGGCCAATAGTGGTTATACATTCTGCAGAGTAGAATGTCTGAATTTTCACTCCGTGCGGATCCCCTCACACCGAGAGTACGTATCAGGAATTGATGTACAGGGAGGTCAGTTGCTCTCGCTGGATTTTCTGTCCATTCCTTTAATGGATAAAAGTCTTGCGGGGGGGGGGGGTGCTATTGACCTCCATGCCTGAATTCCCAATCTGTGCCCCCAGCAGGCAAAACTCCGTGCTAGGAGCACAAATTAGCAAACTCTGCCTTCCTGCCCGAACAACACTGGAAGAAAATTCCTTAGCTACCCTTCTTTATTAAACCAAATTTATACCCCCTTGTAATCAATTCACTAACCAGTGGAAATAGCCGTTTTACCATTCATCATGCCAAACAACAACAACTTACATTTATGAAGTGCCTTTAACGTAGTGAAACGTTTCAAGGCTCTTCACAGGAGTAATCAGACAAAAATTGACACCGAGGCCAATGGAGGAGATATTAGGACAGGTGACCTAAAGCTTGGTCAAAGAGGTAGGTTTTAAGAAGAGTCTTAAAGGAGGAGAGAGAGGTGGAGGGAGAATTCCAGAGCCTAGGGCCTAGATGGCTGAAGGCACAGCTGCCAATGGTGGGGTGAGTGAAATCAGGGATGCACAAGAGGCCAGAAGTGGAGGAACGCAGAAATGTTGATCCCTTCCCTTAAATCCACTCTTAACTATCTCTGCTGCTTTTGTCATTTCTGTAGATACACAACTTTGTGACATTTAATTCCTTTCATTGGGGGGAAACGCACACGTGCACGCACGCACGCACGCACACGCACGCACACACACACAACTATCCTTCACCTCGTAACAGTTTCAACATGCAGGGATATCGGAAGGTCATTGAATTTTCTGGATCATCACACCCCAGTTCTTACGATGCTGTACAGAGACCCCTGCTGCCTGGACAAGATCTTCTAGCAGTCGGCAGCTTGAACTGCTGCGAAGCGAAGCAAGACTGGTGTGGGAGCATTGACTGCAGGCTTGATATCACACCTGCTCACTGCTGATAAGGAATGTACGGAGCATCTCAGGAGGGACGCTACGCATTTAGAATTGATTCAGTCTGCTGACTGGCTGCCACTAGGGTTGCCAACTCTGGTTGGATGTGTTCCAGGAGGCTTCATCACATGATCTCCAAACCTCCAACTGTCTCGCCTGACATGTCCATCCTCGCAGTGCCCTGCTTTCCCACGCTAATCGGAAAGTGCACACTCACTTTTTTTTGTTACCCGATTTGGATGATTCTTGACTTGCGTCAAACAGCCATTTTCCCATCTCGGATATTTTTATAAATAAAAACGATAGTGTTCGAAGAAAATGGGGGGGAAAAAACACACTTTTTTTTTAACTCCGCTAGGATTTTTCTCTCTGGTTGCTTGCAGATTACCGATTAATCTTTAATTCGGTTATTTAGCCCTTCAGTTACCCAATCTGGGCTAGGTTTTGACTTTCTGCGATGGTGTAAAACGGGTGATAGCGAATCGTCAGCCCTGTTCTACATCTCTCCCGATTTTTATGTCCATTGAAGTCAATGAAAATAAAAATCGGGGAGAGATGTAAAACGGGCTGCTGATTCGCTATCACCCGATTTACAATATCGCACAAAGTCATGATCTACCCTTCTGTGTCTGGTAATATCTTTTATTTCTTTGATTTCTCTCATGTTGTCTCAAGCGCACATCACTTCTGCCCTTTAACCATCTCCTGTTACCCACCTAAGCACTTTACAGGCCATTTTAACTCGTACCCATACCCATATCACACCAAGTCCCGTTCACCCATCACCCCTGTTCCGTCTGACCGACATTGGCTCCTAGTCCAGCATCACCTCAGTTTTAAAGTGCTCATCCTTGTTTTCAAATCCCTCCATGGCCTCGTCTCTCTCCTCCTCTGCAACCTCCTACAGCCCTCCGTGATGTCTGCACTCCTCCAATTCTGGCCTCTTGCGCATCCTCAATTTTAATCGCTCCACCACTGATGGCCGTGCCATCAGCTGCCTAGGCCCTAAGCTCTGGAATTCCCTTCCTAAACCTCTCTGCCTCTCCACCTTAAAACCTTCCACTTTGACCAAGCTTTTGGTCACCTGTCCTAATATCTCCTTGTGTGACTTGGTGTCAAATTTTAACTTAATATGTTCCTGTGAAGCAACCTGGGACATTTTACTACATTAAAGGCGCTATACAAATGCAAGTTGTTGTTTATTAGGTATCTTTTCCTGTGTCTGTGGCCATGGTGTGTTACCCCCTCTTTATTCTGTTCCTTTTTAAATGCTGTTCATCTGTAATATCTTCCAGTTTTGTGGAAGGGTTTAATACCCACAATGCTGACTCAGCAGGTACTCTCTGACCCGTTGAGTGTATCCAGCATTTTCTATTTTTTGTTTCAGATTTTTAGTATCTGCATTATTTCGCATTTTGTTCAGGTTAAAGTTTCAAGTGGGACTGTTGGCTGAATCTGCTCTGGATGGGCCCTGTGCTGCTAAATTGAAACTAGAATATTTTATGACAACAATGGTTTACATTTATTTGGGGCCTTTCATGTTATGAAGTGTCCCAAGGTCCTTTAAGGAGGGGAGGACAAAATGCAAAAAGTAGAAGTTAGAGCAGGGTTGCCAACCCCCCAGTATTGTCCTGGGGTCACCAGGAATTAAAGATTAAACTCCTGGACTCTGCTGCGAACAAAACCTGGGAAAAAAATCAGAGGCATTAAAAGGAATGTGGTTTTTATTATAGTTATGTTAAACTTGTATCGAACCTTGGTTAGACCGCACTTGGAGTACTGTGAACAGTTCTGGTCTCCATATTATAAAAAAGGATATGGAGGCAATGGGGAAGGTGCAAAAACTATTTACTAGGATGATACCAGAACTAAGAGGTTATATCTATCAGGAAAGATTGAGGAGGCTGGAGCTCTTTTCTCTAGGCAAGAGAAGGCTGAGGGCTGACCTGATAGAGGTCTTTAAGATTATGAAAGGGTTCGATAGGGTAGACATGGAGAAGATGTTTCCACATGAGGGGGGAGACCAGAACTAGGGGCCATAAATATAAGATAGTCACTAATAAATCCAATAAGGAATTCAGGAGAAGCTTCTTTACCCAGAGAATGTGGAATTCGCTACCACATGGAGTAGTTGAGGCGAATAGCATAGATGCATTTATGGGGAAGCCAGATAAACACGTGAGGGAGAAAGGAATAGAAGGATGTGCTGATAGGGTTAGATGAAATAGGGAGGGAGGAGGCTTGTGTGGAACATAAACACCGGCATGGACTTGTTGGGCCGAATGGCCTGTTTCTGTGCTGTACATTCTGTGTAATTCTTTTGAACACATTCGCTTATAGTTAGTTATTAGTTATAAATATATTGGAGATGGTAAAAAAGACTGTTTGACTGGGTGGTGTAGTTGGAGGTGGGAGGTCATGTGATGAAACCTCCAGGATTCCATCCAACTAGAGTTGGTAACCCTAAGTTAGAGGAAATGGCCAAAGGTACAGTCAAAGTTTTGAACAGGATTTTGAGGGAGCGGGGCGAAGAGCTGAGAGGATGAAATTTCAGAGGGCAGCGGATTAGTAGCTGAAGGTTCCACCATGCATGGTGGAAGGGGGATGAGGGGGTGAAGGGTGAAGTGGGGTCACACAGCAGATCAGAGTTGGAAGAGGAGGGTGATGGGATGTATAGAGTGTCAGCCACGGCTCAATGGCAGCACTCTCACCTCCGAGTCAGAAGGTCGTGGGCTTAAGCCCTACTCTGGAGACTTAGGCGTAGAACCTAGGCTGACATCTCTGTGCAGTACTGAGGGAGAGCTGCAATATCAGAGGTGCCATCTTTTGGATGCGACATTAAACCAAGGGCCAGCCTGCCCTCTCAGGTGAGCGTGTAAGATCCCACAGTACTATTCTGAAGAACAGGTCAGTTCTCCCAGTGCCCTGGTTAACGTTTATCCCACAACCAACTAAAACAGACTATCTAGTCATTTATCTCATTACTGTTTGCGGGACCTGGCTGTGTGCAAATTAGCTAATTTCCCTACAGTGCAACATCTTTTTTTTAAAAAAGTACTTAATTGGCTATAAAATGCTTTGGGTCTTCCAATGCAAGTTCTTTCTTTCTTTCCTCTTTATGGAGAACTGGAAACTATTGGAGAGATGGACTAGAGCAAGGTCACAGAGAGGTTTGAAGTCAAGGACAAAAACTTTGAAGTCAATATGTTTGGAGACAAATTGCAGTTGTATTGCTTACAAAGTTATGGGACAGAGCCTCTTTTCAGCTATTAGCCTTGATGTCTAGTGACGGGAGTTTGAATTTCAAGCCTTGCAACTGCAAATGTCAAGTAGTGAATCAATAAGTGTTGTAGGAGGGAAGCCCACAGGATTATCATACACAGGGATTTTTGGATTGGGCCCAATACAACAACAACTTGCATTCTATAGCACCTTTAACGTAGTAAAATGTTCCAAGGCGCTTCACAGGAGCATTATCAGATTAAATTTGACACCGAGCTACATAAGGAGATCTTTGGATGGGTGACCAAAAGCTTGGCCAAAGAGAGAGGTTTTAAGGTGTATCTTAAAGGAGGAGAGGCAGAGAAGTTTCGGGAGGGAATTCCAGAGCTTAGGGTCTAGACAGCTGAAGGCTTAGCTGCAATAGTGGAGTAATTAAAATCAGGGATGCGCAAGAGGCCAGAATTGGAGGAGTGAAGAGATCTCGGAGGGTTGTTGGGCTGGAGGAGGGGCGAGGCCATGAACTCAAGGATGAGAATTTTAAATTCAGGGCGTTGCTGGACCGAGAGCTGATGTAGGTCAGCGAGCACAAGGGTGATGGATGAACAGGACTTGGTACGAGTTAGGATACCTAATAATTTTTTTGTCGGTTTGTTTTTTTTCCGGTATTTTTTCAAAGCTTTTCCTTCGCCGCCTTCTCACAGCCTGACTGATGGCTGACAAAAAATGTTTTAAAAAATGACTCTCCGGCCCCAGGTGGACTGAAGTGAGAAATATGCCTAAGGCTTGAACTCATGGCCATCTGTTCAGAAAGTAGATAGCGCTGCCTTGTGTTAACAGAAAATCTTTGATATACAGACTCCCTCGCCACAAAATCCAAGCAAAGAAGAAACTGCAGTGGAGGTACAGTTCACCCCAGACGCATGAACACCTGATCTAAGGACAGAATTCTAACGTGCCAAATCATTTCCCATTCAATTCCATAGACTTCATCATCCAGGCATAAACCTGGCAATACTTTGGGTGCTGAGCATGGGGAAAGCACAAATAATTTGTTGTGTACGGATCATTTGAGTCCAGCCCTCATCGGGTTTGGACTTTTAGCGCACCTTTAAATGAAATAAAACGCACCAAGGTGCTTCATTGATGCTGTACCAAGGCAGCAAAAGAGAGATTAGGAGGGGCGGCCGCAAGCTCGGTTACAGTGATGGGCCTTGAGAAGGTTTTGTAAGGTAGGGGATGAGGTCACGCGTTTAGGTAGGAAGTTGCAGAGAGCAGGGTGGAGGCATCTGTAAAACTTCTGGTATTTAGCTGTCCCCCATTCTGCTGAAACTTTCTTTGCCATTTTCTCACAACCTGACTGACAAGTGATTTATAAATAAATTGCTCTCCGGTCCCAGGTGAACTGAAGTGAGAAGCAAACATTGCGCTGTGTGATATTAGTGTACCTACACTTAACACCATCTGTATTGCATCACTTTGCCCATTGGTTTAGTAGGTACATTGACTCATGGGTTAACACCACCATTAAAGTAGTGGACAAAGTTAATATTGCACAGTATATTTTCTAAGCTTATGTATTGTATAATGAAGTAGTTTCTTTTCAATTTGACAGCAGTAATGATTAAATGGGCTGAAATTGCAAGTAGTTTGTATTTTTTATTTAAATTCCATTTTGTGGAAATCCAAAACCAAGATCCCATTTTCTGTCAAACTCATTAATCAGTACCAGTGATTATAAAGAAAGTATTTGGATTGATAGAGCACTTTTCATGACTTCAGCACATCCCAAAGCATTTTGCAGCCCATGAATTACTTTTTTGATATGTTGTCATTATTATAATGTAGGAAACATGGCAGCACAGCAAGGTCCCACAGACAACAGTGAGAGAAGTAATCTTATTGGTGACGTTGATTGAGGGACAAATGCTCATTTGAGAAGGCAGGCAGGGCCTCAGTTGAACATCTCTGCTGAAAGGCTCGAGTGTGAACCTAGATTATCTACTCAAGCTTCCGGAGTGGGACTTGAACCCACAACCTTCTGAGTCCGAGGCGAGCGTGCTACCTCCAAACCTCTCGTTGAGGAAAAACAAAAGGGAACAAGCTGAAAATGATCTACACAGAAAGTTTCCCCGAACCCATTCACCCTTCCGCTACATCTTATTTTGAAAAATAGACAGTTTCACAATTGTGAATGTTTCTTTAAAAGCAAATTTCCTCCTCCCCCAACTAAGTGTTCCCGACCTTATTGCTACGTGACTCCATGTGTACTTCAGATATGGCAACGGAATGTCGCAGTAACAATCACTGTGAGATACTGGGTAAATTCATATTGGTCTGAATTTGAATTCAGATCATGTGTAGTTTTCTTATTTGCTTTACAGCAGGAATGGGCTATCAGAGAGGGTGGTTGAGACCAGGAAACTGGATTCCTTTGAGAAGCAAAGCCATGTGCCGTAATGGGAAGACGGTAGGGTTGGTTTTGTGGAAGGGTGGGAACAGATGAGCCAAAAAGGTCGTCTTCATTCAAACGTGTTGCAATCTTGTGGAGTCCAGTCCTTTGGAACTTGCCTACAAAACAGTCATTGCATCCCAGAGGTATTTGCTGTGGGGGACACTTTGGAGCATTTTGACACTGTAACGACAACAACAACAACAACTCACATTTCTATAGCACCTTTAATGGGTAGTAATGTAGTAAAAACGTTCCAAGGGGCTTCACAGGAGCGTAATCAAATAAGATTTGACACCAAGCCACATAAAGAGATATTAGGGCAGGTGATCAAAAGCTTGGTCAAAGAGGGTGGTTTTAAGGTGGAGAGGTTTGGAGAGGGAATTCCGGAGCGTAGGGTCTAGGCAGCTGAAGGCACGGGGGAAAAGAAAAAAATGATAACTAGAAACAAAGGCACAAACAAAAGCCTCCTGATTGGGGAAAGAGCAGCAATTAATTTAAGTTCAGTTAAAGAAAAAAACAACAGCAAATAAGCAGCAATTTGTACAGTCCATTTGTTATGAGGCGCAGTATCATTGCCAGTAGTTTTATTTCCCCCTGCTGCTCGTAGCTTGATCTGTTTAGGAAGCTGAGGAGTTTTAATTAGGATTCAAGTTTAGAAGATGGAAGGAAAGAATAATTATGTTAATCCCGAATCACTCCTCCAGTGACCAAATGTGTGTGAGATGAATTTAATGTAAAATGTTGTTGAATTTTCCTCACAGTCTTGGCCTTCTGGTGCTATGTGGAATGTGTGATGGAAAGGCATGACACAGTAATTACATTTGAAAAGTATAATGATTTGGAATTATTCCTCTCAAGTTGAGCAAGGTGCTAGGATTCTTCTGTCCATTCCACTCTTTATTTTGCACATTTAAAAAAAACGATTTCCAATTGTTTTTACATGGATTATACACACTGGCATCATGCGTTCTGGGTTCTCCCTGACAATTGTAATGACATTGCTTATGTGTCTGCCTTGGCTCAGTTGGTAGCACTCTCCCCTCTGAGTCAGAGGGTTGTGAGTCGAAGTCCTACTCCAGAGACTTGAGCACAAAATCCAGGCTGACGCTTCAGTGCAGCACTGAGGGAGAGCTACACTGTCGGAGGTGCCGTTTTTCGGATAAAATGTTAAACCGAGGTCCCGTCCGCCCGCTCAGGTGTATGTAAAGATTCCAGAGCACAATTCAAAGAAGAGCAGGGGAGTTCTCCCCAGTGCCCTGGGTAATCTTTACCCCTCAATCAACATCACTAAAATAGATTATCTGGTCATTTATCACATTGCTGTTTGTGGGACCTTGGCTGTTGCGTTTCCTATATTACAACAGTGACTACACTTCAAAAAGTACTTCATTGGTGTAAAACGCTTTGGGACATCCTGAGGTCGTGAAAGCTGCTGTATAAATGTACGTTCTTTTGCTTTTGCTTTGAAGTCACTGGAGTTGTAGCTTCAAGCTGCACTTTGTTCAAGCCTACTCCAGTACCTTATGTTACTAGCAAAGGTCACAAAACTCACCGAAAGTGCCAGGAACAAAAATAATATTATTGTAGACGCAACTTACACCACACACGTTTAACAGCTACCGCAAACTGAAAAATTAGCATCAATTAATTTCTTTCTGTTTACAGGAAAGGCTGTCTCAGGGACAGAAATGCACCAGATGTGCACAGAACCAGCTGGAGGGGGAGTGAAATCAGTGTTTAGTCAATTTTCAGGATTAAAAGTACATTGTGAGTATTGAGCAATCACATCTTTGAGGAGCAACAGGAATAGATTTGTATAATCACAGCTGCTTTAAATATCCCCCAAGCTTTAAGGTTTAAATTATGAGGACGGGTTGCATAGACTAGGCTTGTATTCCCCTTGAATATTAAGGGGTGATCTAATTGAGGTGTTTAAGATGATAAAAGAATTTGATAGGGTAGATAGAGAGAAACTATTTCCTCTGTTGGGGGAGTCCGGACCAAGGGGGCATAACCTTAAAATTAGAGCTAGGCTGTTCAGGGGTGATGTCAGGAAGCACTTCTTCACACAAAGGATGGTGGACGTTTGGAAGCTGTTGAGGCTGGGGGTCAATTGAAAATTTCAAAACTGAGATTGCTAGATTTTTGTTAGGCGAGGCTATTAAGGATTGCAGAACCAAGGTGGGTAGATGGAGTCAAGGTACAGATCAGCCATGATCTAATTGAATGGCGGAACAGGCTCGAGGGGCTGAAAGGCCTACTCCTGTTCCAAGAATCAGATCCATTCTTTTTGTCATATAGAAAGCTGCATTTTGCACATTCCAAATGAGAAGAATTAACATTAGAAATGTATCTATTCTCTCAATCCACTGATAATGATACATTCAGTAATTGATGCTGAATATAAATGGCATGATTTTAAGAGCAAATTAAAACCCATAGAAGCCCCAAAGTCAAGAGAAGGGAATGCGGTAAGAAGCAGTCAAGGTGGCCGACTGGTCATTGTACAAAGACAAATAAGAATTAAACAAAACTCATAGAATCATACAGCACAGAAGGAGGCCATTCAGCCCATCGTGCCTGTGCTGGCTGTTTGAAAGAGTAATCTAGTTAGTCTCACTCCTCTGCTCTTTCCCTGTAGCCCTGCAAATTTTTCCTTTTTAATTATATATCCAATTCCCTTTTGAAAGTTGTTATTGAATCTGTTTCCTCCACCCTTTTCAGGCAGTACATTCCAGATCATAGCAACTTGCTGCTTTAAAAAAAAGTTCTCCTCATCTCCCCTTAGGCTTTTTTGCCAATTTTCTTAAATCTGTGTCCTCTGGTCACCGACCCTCCTGTCAGTGGAAACAGTTTCTCCCCATCTACTCTGTCAAAATCCATTATAATTTTGAACTCCTCTCTCAAATCTTCTCTTAACCTTCTTTGCTTTAAGGAGAACAACCCTTGTTTTATAAATTAAAAGTACATAATGCCCAGCAAAACAAGACCAATACCGTGAACAATTAAAGAAAACAAAGGCTGCTATTAGATTGGCTAAAAGGTTAATGGAAGAGAGAATAGTGGACAACTGTATTAGTAACGGGAAAAGCTTTTTCAGCTATCTTAAGAGCCAGATAACGATCAAAGACTGTATTGGGCCATTGAATGTTTAATTTTTATTTGTCTTTGTACAATGACCAGTCGGCCACCTTGACTGCTTCTTACCGCACTCCCTTCTTTTGACTTTGGGGCTTCTATGGGTTTTAATTTGTTCTTAAAATCATGCCATTTATATGCTCAAGGACAAGTTAGAAAAGACTCTTGTGCGTGGCAGAGATACTGAGTGAGTACTTTGCATTGGTATTTCCTCTTGAAGACGATGCTCATCTGACAGCATTAAGTGGCCTTGTTAACAGTAAAATTGGGAATATTGAAACAGATGAGTATATCAGCTTAGACTAAGAAATCTCAAAATAGGTCGTGCTGCGATATCCTCCCGTGGGTCCTTCAAGAGGTGGGACAGGTATTATGCTCGCTGGAGTCAGGGCCTGTTCCCTTAGACTGGAAGGATGCTAACATAGTTCCAACTCCCACTTTCTATAGCCACTCGAGGGTAATTATGTAGATTAATAACAGTGAGCGTTTCGGCCAAGAGATTGAAAACAAATGAGTGGACAGATAACTAATGTGTTTGAGACAGTCCTTTAGAAAGAAAGACTTGCATTTATATAGCACCGTTCATGACCTCATGATGTTCCAAAGCGCTTTGCAGCCAATAAAGTACTTTTGAAGTGTAGTCACTGTTTAACAGAGCTATTAACTCATTCATTTTAAAATATGGACAAAGCAATGTCATTTAGAATCGCAAAGTGTTCTATGTGCTAATATTGCAAGCGGTTATTTCTGGGCTTTAACCTCATGATGCCTTGACTCCCTTATTTCTTGCACTGAACACTTTGCCGCCATGTGACTAAACAAGACATTTCATCGCTGACTGAAGGGGCTCGATTTTTAAAGTAAAAAATGGGTGGGTTGGGGGTGGGGGAGGCATTGAAAATTGGCACCATTTCAGACCCGTCTCCAACCCACCCATTTCCGGTTTTCATGGGGGCGGGCGACCAACCTGCACCCAGGAGGCGGGTCGGGCCTTAAAACCTTTCAAGGAGGCTTCAGGCCTCCATTGTTCACTAATTCCCGGTTTCAACCCCGGGGGGGCCGGGATTCCCGGGCCTCCTGTTTTACACCTCGTGAAAGGAGGCGAAAAGGCCCGAGACTCACAGGTAGGTGCCCAGAAAGGCACAGCCTGTGGGCCCGGAGGAGCAGCAGTACTTCCCCCAGGCCCAACAAGTCTACCTGCACCGGCTCTTACCTCAGCACTTTATACGAAAATAACATATGAATTTTATTTTTTTAATTAAAGAAGTTATTTTGTTGGTTGGGAATTGAGTAAGATGTTAATACCTCTGCCACTGAAAGCAATTATTACATATACCTTAAACATGCATTTTGATGATTTTATGATTTTTTTTAACTTTAAGCTTTAAAATGAATTCAATGCTCATCACTGACAGAATGTCAGCGTTAGGGAAGGGAGGATTAATATTCATTTCCTTCATTAAAAGTCTAATTTCAGGTATTGCACAGGTTAGATACAAAGCAAGCTCACTCCAGAGTTAGTGTCATTCAAAGTGGCGTTCAAACTTCTCTGGGACTGGCTGCAAATATTGATCCACTCTTGGAGCCCACTGCAAATAATGAAACACTCCTCTGGAGCCCTGCCCCTGCAAACATTGACACACTCCTGGAGACCCCCTGCAAACATTGACACACTCCTGGGGACCCCCTGCAAACATTGACACACTCCTGGGGACCCCCTGCAAACATTGACACACTCCTGGGGACCCCCTGCAAACATTGACACACTCCTGGGGACCCCCTGCAAACATTGACACACTCCTGGAGACCTGCTGTAAATATTGACACACTCCTGAAGACCCACTGTATATATTGACACACTCCTGGAGATCTGCTGTAAATATTGACACACTCCTGGAGACCCACTGTATATATTGACACACTCCTGGAGATCTGCTGTAAATATTGACACACTCCTGGAGATCTGCTGTAAATATTGACACACTCCTGGAGACCCGCTGTATATATTGGCACACTCCTGGAGATCAGCTGTAAATATTGACACACTCCTGGAGACCCGCTGTATATATTGACACACTCCTGGAGACCCGCTGTATATATTGACACACTCCTGGAGATCTGCTGTATATATTGACACACTCCTGGAGACCCGCTGTAAATATTGACACACTCCTGGAGATCTGCTGTATATATTGACACACTCCTGGAGACCCGCTGTATATATTGACACACTCCTGGAGACCCGCTGTATATATTGACACACTCCTGGAGATCTGCTGTATATATTGACACACTCCTGGAGATCTGCTGTAAATATTGACACACTCCTGGAGACCCGCTGTATATATTGACACACTCCTGGAGACCCGCTGTATATATTGACACACTCCTGGAGATCTGCTGTATATATTGACACACTCCTGGAGACCCGCTGTATATATTGACACACTCCTGGAGACCCGCTGTATATATTGACACACTCCTGGAGACCGGCTGTATATATTGACACATTCCTGGAGACCAGCTGTAAATATTGGCTCAGCCCTGGAGACCTGCTGTATATATTGACATATAACCAAGGACTCCCTTGCACCAACCAGTGTCAACCACCCAAAAGAAAGCCCTGCCCTTATTGCAGAACACATTTATTGAGCGTACATCAGCAGAAATAATGTAGTAAGTAGCCGACAAAACACTGAAATTTGATGCCCTTGATGGCCCTCCAGCATCTGACAACCCTGGTTTGACAAACGTTGTCTTTGTTGCCCAATTAGCTACATACCCTTTAGCCTCATGAGCCACATATGGATAACGACCATCCAAAACACCAACTCACCAACTGCAACTGTAAAATTAAAACAAAGTTTAGGCAATTAAGGAAAGAAATAACTTGCATTTATATAGCGCCTTTCACTACCTCAGGATGTCACAATGCGCTTTCCAGCCAATGAAGTATTTTTGAAGTGCAGTCACTGTTATAATGTCGGAAACGCGGCAGCCAATTTGTGCACAGCAAGATCCCAAACACAGCAATGTGATAATGACCAGATAACTTGCAAGGGATATCAAAACCAATACGAAGAAGTTTTACAGTTATATTAGGAAAAACAGGGTGGTCAGGAGCAGTGTTGGCCCCTTAAAAACTGAATGTAGGACTATTGTCATTGACAATGGGGAAATGGCGGACATGTTGAACAATTACTTTGCATCAGTATTTACAGTGGGTCTCCAGGAGCATGCCGGAAATCCCAAGAAAACTAATATTGAATCGGGGACAGGGACTCAATAAAATTAACATAAGTAAAACAACAGTAATGAAGAAAATAATAGCACTAAAGAGTGACAAATCCCCAGGACCAGATGGTTTCCATCCCAGGGATTTAAAGGAAGTAGGTGAGCAGATTGCAGATGCCCTAACTATAATCTTTCAAAGTTCTCTAGATTCAGGGACTGTCCCTCTAGATTGGAAAATTGCACATGTCACTCCGCTTTTTAAGAAAGGAGAGAGAGGGAAACCGGGGAATTATAGACCAGTTAGCCTGACAACTGTTGTGGGGAAAAGGCTGGAGTCTATAATTAAGGATAGGGTGACTGAACACCTCGAGAATTTTCAGTTAATCAGAGAGAGCCAGCATGGATTTGTGAAAGGTAGGTCGTCCCTGACAAACCTGATTGAATATTTTGAAGAGGTGACTAAAGTAGTGGACAGAGGAATGTCAATGGATGTTATTTATATGGACTTCCAGAAGGCATTTGATAAAGTCCCACATAAGAGACTGTTAACTAAGATAGAAGCCCATGGAATCGAGGGAAAAGTACAGACTTGGTTAGGAAGTTGGCTGAGCGAAAGGCGACAGAGAGTAGGGATAATGGGTAGGTACTCACATTGGCAGGATGTGACTAGTGGAGTCCCGCAGGGATCTGTCTTGGGGCCTCAATTATTCACTATATTTATTAACGACTTAGATGAAGGCATAGAAAGTCTCATATCTAAGTTTGCCGATTACACAAAGATTGGTGGCATTGTGAGCAGTGTAGATGAAAACATAAAATTACAAAGAGATATTGATAGATTAGGTGAATGGGCAAGACTGTGGCAAATGGAATTCAATGTAGACAAATGTGAGGTCATCCACTTTGGATCAAAAAAGGATAGAACAGGGTACTTTCTAAATGGTAAAAAGTTAAAAACAGTGGATGTCCAAAGGGGCTTAGGGGTTCAGGTACATAGATCATTGAAGTGTCATGAACAGGTGCAGAAAATAATCAATAAGGCTAATGGAATGCTGGCCTTTACATCTAGAGGACTGGAGTACAAGGGGGCAGAAGTTATGCTGCAGCTATACAAAACCCTGGTTAGACCGCACCTGGAGTACTGCGAGCAGTTCTGGGCACCGCACCTTCGGAAGGACATATTGGCCTTGGAGGGAGTGCAGCGTAGGTTTACTAGAATGATACCCGGACTTCAAGGGTTAAGTTACGAGGAGGGATTACACAAATTGGGGTTGTATTCTCTGGAGTTTAGAAGGTTAAGGGGTGATCTGATCGAAGTTTATAAGATATTAAGGGGAACAGATAGGGTGGATAGAGAGAAACTATTTCCGCTGGTTGGGGATTCTAGGAGTAGGGGGCACAGTCTAAAAATTAGATCCATACCTTTCAGGAGTGAGATTAGAAAACATTTCTACACACAAAGGGTGGTAGAAGTTTGGAACTCTCTTCTGCAAACGGCAATTGATACTAGCTTAATTGCTAAATTTAAATCTGAGTTAGATAGTTTTTTGGCAACCAAAGGTATTAAGGGATATGGGCCAAAGGCAGGTATATGGAGTTAGATCACAGATCAGCCATGATCTTATCAAATGGTGGAGCAGGCTCGAGGGGCTTAATGGCCTACTCCTGCTCCTATGTTCCTAATGATGTTGGGTGAGGGATAAATGATATCTTGGACACTGGGGAGAACTCCCATGCTCTTCGGTGCCATGGGATCTTTTATGTCTACCTGGGAGGACAGACAAGACCTCAGTTTAATGTCTCATCAGAAGGACAATACCTCTGACAGTGCAGCACTCCCTCAGTACTGCACTGGAGTGTCAGCCTAGATTATGCACTCAAGTCTCTAGAGTGAGACTTGAACCCATGATCTTCTGACTCAGAAGCAAGAGTGCTACCCACTGAGCCACGGCTGACAGTACCACACTAATTCGATAAACATAAAAAAGATTGTGTTCTCTCAATCTCTGTTACAAATTTGGCTCAACTGTAGATCATACCTTCTCAGCGCTTATTTATAGCGGTGTTATTTGCTCCTGTACGCGGTCTGAGTGTTTTTCTTTTATGGGAGTTGTTGGGCACTGCCCTATACTTACTTTTACAGTAGTGGGACCCAGAGATGTAACAATGAAATCCCCTCATGATCTAGACAGGAACTCAGTATCTTTCGCATGTTTATTTCTTCCATCTCTCTGAAGATGGACTGAGTTAACACTAGATGAGGCGAGATAATGGAAATCTGAAATCTAAACAGAAAATGCTGGCAAACACTAAGCAGGTCAGGCAGCATCTGTGGAGAGAGAGAGAAACAGAGTTAACGTTTCAGGTCGATGACCCTTTCATCAGATCTGGATGATGGCGATGAACCATTTTTACGTGAGTACAGAGCCAGAGAAAAGGGGGCTGAAAAGAATGAAAGGGGGTGTTCTGCAATGGGGTGGAAGGCAGGAATGAATAAATAACAAAAGGGACAAAGGTGCAAAGCAAAAGGAGGTGATAATAAGACAAGTGTAGCAACTAAAGATGGGTCCAGAGGAGGTGTAAATGAGGAGCAGCAGAATTGCAGAAGGGGAAGGAAGCACGGATAAGGTGAGGCTTAGTTCAAATCGTTAAGTGGCTTTATGCTACAGTATGGTGAACATACAAAATAACAGACACATTCACATTCACTTAGTTAAATCGGCAAAACTTATCTTTGTGCAATGATATAAAAATGATGAATGGGTGACACTACCCCACTTCAGTGGGTGGCCTTCGTTATCTTAAACAGAACGACCCCTCTGCATTCTGTCCTGCGGTCCAGGACTGAAACTCCTCTTCCCGCAGTCATGAGCTTTTCACAGCCGTACAAAAAGAACATTAAAAGCAAGAAAATTCAAACGCTAGAATCAGCAACAAAAGACAGATAATACCAGGAACGTTCAGCAGGTCAGGGAGCATCCATGGAGAAGGAGAAATGCGATTAATGTTTCAGGCATAACCCTTTATCAGAACTGAAACGTCAGCTTGCTTGTTCTTTCCACAGATGCTGACTGACCTGTTGAGTGTTTTCAGCATTTTCTGTTTCTGTTTTGCAGCCTCTCACTGCCTAACTGCGTCCTCTTTCCCAAAAACTTGGCCCGCCTTCTCTCTTCGTGACCCCTGCCTCAGAGACAAACCATCCATCACAGGGGTTTACAACATCATGGGTGATGTTGCCCCATCTGAATCAAATTGCCAATGCAATGTTAATAAGTGCCACGGCCAAAGTCTTAATTCGTGCTGCCCCTACTGAGAACTGAATATAACCCTCCGAGATCTCTGCGCTCCTCCAATCCTGGCCTCTTGCGCATCCCCAATTTTCTTCGCTCCACCATTGGCGGCCGTGCCTTCAGCTGCTTAGGCCCTAAGCTCTGGAATTCCCTCCCTAAACCTCTCTGCCTCTCTACCTCTCTCTCCTTTAAGGCACTCCTTAAAACCCACCTCTTTGACCAAGCTTTTGATCACCTGTCCTAATATCTCCTTACATGGATCAGTGTCAAATTTTGTCTGATAATCGCTGCAGTGAAGCACCTTGGGACATTTTACTAAGCTAAAGGCGCTGTATCATTGCTAGTTGGTGTTGAATTGGAGACAACTCAGATTGATTTGCTGAGGAAAATTGCCGCCATGAGAGCTTGGGCCATTATCTTAGGGGCTGATTCGAACCATGGGCTGAGGATTGAGTTCTAATTATACCAAAGAATGAGGAGGATCTGAAACCCAGATAGCAGCAGCCTCCACCCTTTAATTACCCCGGGCATGCAGTTCCTCTGAAATTCCAGAAAAAAGGCATAGAAGAGTTCCCGGAACACTATTCCTGAGAATAAATAGCAGGCGAGATTGGAGAAAAGCTTCCAGAATGAATTGAGTGCTTTAATTGGCACTAATGTGTCTTGTTAGTGACTGAGCTGCAGAAAAGTCTGCTCACGAGCTCTGCTCCTTTTGCTCATATCGAGATTTCTAGTTTGGACAGGCTGTACGGTCGTGCCCTCCTTCCTGACGGCGGATGCTTGTAGACGTCTTGGTGCTGTTCAGTTTGCCCGATGCCACCCCATCAGCCTGAACAAAAGAGGATACAGAGATTTCTCCCTTCAAAGCCCTTCATTATCATAAACGTTCTGTTCTTACAACAAGCATTCACACTACTCCCTTTCTGAATCTCTCCTCCAGCCTCACAACCCTCCCAGAACTCTGCGTTCCTCCAATCCAGGCCTCCTGCGCTCCCCCGCTCCCTTTGCCCCACCATTGGTGGCCGTGCCTTCAGCTGTTTAGGCCCCACGCTCTGAAATTCCCTCCTTAAACCTCGCTGCCACTCTCTCTCTCTCTCTCTCTCTCTCTCTCTCTATCTCTCTCTCTCTCTCTCTCTCCTCCTTCAACCGAAAGGATGATACCGTGTGCGGCATGAGTATCAGATTACCACAGACTTATCAGCAAACCCTCAGAAGATTCGGAACCAGCCATTAAGTGGGCTTGGCGCAGGGACTCAACACAGAGTCACGATTTCATGTTTTAAAAGATGTCCTCATTATGGGCAGGTGGTTGGAGAGCGAGATGTGTGTGATTGAACCTGGGAGATTTGGAAAGCCTGCTGTTGGGTAACGGCTGTGATTAAGCTCCTGTTGTTGTGGTGCTATTTGACAGATCTTACTTAACACAACATCAGTCACTGTAGACGTGCAGGGGACACCTGGATTATACGAGCTTTATCCTCAGCAGTCAGTGATAGACTCGCTTCACTGCCCTACTTTGTGTAGGCTGATGGATAGCAGCAACTACATTGACTGAGGGCAGCGTTAAAAAATAACGGACGGCCTGTTCAAACTAAAAGTGCACGTCTGTAAACTTTTTAAATAACAATTGTAACATCGGACTCCGTAAAACACTTGATATATTCATGTGGGGCAAAAGAACTGTTTCATGCCAGTGCTGGATTAAAGGTTACCTTTGATTCCACTGTTGATCTCTGCGCTCCTCCAATTCTGGCCTCTTTTGCATCACCGACTTCCTTCACTCCACCATTGGCGGCCGTGCCTTCAGCTGCCTAGGTCCTAGGCTTTGGAATTCCCTCCCTAAACCTCTCTACCTCTCTCTCCTTTAAGATGCTCCTTAAAACCTACCTCTTTGACCAAGCTTTTGGTCACCTGTCCTAATATCTCCTTATGTGGCTCGGTGTCAAATTTTGTTTGATAACGCTCCTGTGAAGCGCCTTGGGATGTTTTACTATGGTAAAGGTGCTATATAAATGTAAGTTTGTTGTTGTTATAGTGGCAAGCACTCCTATTCTTAAAATTGAGGCTGTTCTTTCTTAACATAAAAAGCCTTGGATCTAAAAAAAAGGTCATTCAAGCTCATTGTGAGTGAAATTGGTCTTTGGCAGCAGTGTAATACGGGCAATAGATAGCGAATCGGCAGCCTGCCCGATTTTCTTTCCCCATGAACTCGGTGCTCTGTAAGAAATGTTTGCTTAACTAATGTAATGAAGTGAAGCCGTAAAAAGGAAAACTGAGCCTCGTCTTATAATTTTTTCCGGATCCAGTCAGTCTCTCTCTCTTTTAACAAGAAGTGGAGTTTTCAGAATGTCCCAATACGAGAGCATAAAATGGAATGTAGAAAGGTAAAATTCAGTGGCCTTCTAATGGTAGAATGAGCAGCTGTAGTTAGATTGGATGTTCACTTATCATGAAATCGCCAACAGAAGGGAACATTTGTATGGCCAACCCTGGGTTTACTTTGGCAAAACTTTTTAAAAATTCTGTAAGTATTGAATGCTACGGAGAGCTGGACAAACTGAGAGACCTCAAGGTTGGATTTGAAATCACTAACACATCAGGAGAACTTCAATAACGAATACAGTATAGTGGGTAAGGTAATCATGATGTGGAGATGCCGGTGATGGACTGGGGTTGACAATTGTAAACAATTTTACAACACCAAGTTATAGTCCAGCAATTTTATTTTAAATTCACAAGCTTTCGGAGGCTTCCTCCTTCCTCATTTACCTGAGGAAGGAGGAAGCCTCCGAAAGCTTGTGAATTTAAAATAAAATTGCTGGACTATAACTTGGTGTTGTAAAATTGTTTACAATTGGGTAAGGTAATGTAGTGGTTAGGTTACTGGACTAATAATCCAAAGAACAGTAGTTCATATCTCACCCAGGCAGTTTGAGAATTTGAATTCAGTTTTTAAAAGGTCAGGAAATAAAACTCCCGTATCAATAAAAGTGACCGTGAAGATGTCGGATTGCTGTAAAAACCTAACTGGTTCACTAATGTTCTTTAGGGAAGGAAACCTACCGTCCTTACCCGGTCTGGCCTGTATGTGACTCTTAACCAGTTCAGGGCAACTAGGGATGCGCAATAAATGTCGGCTTTGCCAGTGATGTCCACATCCTGAGAATGAATTTATAAAAAAATGAGTGAGAAATCCAGAGAACATTTTCAGCAGAAGAAATCTGACCTTGATGGGAGCAAAGCAGCAGCAGAATCCGTCCCTCTGTTTACCCTGGCAGCCTAGATATAATGATTGTGTCGTATCTTGTACATGTGAGAAGATGGAATCAAGTTATACTAATAAAAAGTGGTGATGGTGTCTGGAGCAGTGCGATAAACACTCAGCGATATTACTTTTCCACAGAACTGTTCTTATAATTACAGGCATAGCATGAAATCGCCAATAGACTCCCACACATCCAGACTACCAGACAGGAAAATAAAGCAAATGAAAAAGGCTTGAGTGTGATTATTGATCATTCACTGAATGTGTCCACTGAATGTGTCGGTGTTATCTATACGGCCAATCTAGTGCATCTCAAGGGCATTTGTTATAAGTCATAAGAGTTGATTTTCATCCAGTGTCACTCAATGGTAAGGCCACACTTGGAATAATTGTGTACACTTCTGGGCAACCTACTTTTAAAAGGACACCGGTGTATTGAAGAGGCTTCAAAGAAAAGTAGAGGAATAATTCTACAGATGAAAACTCAAAAGAGTTGAAGAGAGAATCACAGAACTGAGCTTGTTGTCAGTGGAGACAAAATTAGGAGGCGATAGGAGTTTAGATGATGGGAGTATAATTACAGAACCAGAGGATTTAAGTCCAACATTCATAAGGCTGAAGGGAAACTACAAACTAGGAGTAAATGATCCCACAAAATAATGGATATGTGGAATATTTTCCTAGTTGATGCCATAAACTCCCAAATAAAAGACTTGGATAATATCTGTTTGGGGGCTGGTCTTGAAGATTATAAGGAAAGAGACAGATGATCAACACTCCAAGGGACATGATGGGGTAGACTTTCAACTTGCTGACCAGGTGTAAAACTGGTGTTGCAGATCATCCAGGGATGAGGAACTTCAGTTAGGTGGAAAGACTAGAGAAGCTGGGAGGGTCCTCCTTAGATCAGAGAAGGTTGATTTAATAGAGGTGTTCAAAATTATGAACGGTTTGATAGAGTAAATAAGGAGAAGCTTTTTCCACTGGCAGAAGGGTCAGTAACCAGAGGACAGATTTAAGATAATTAGCAAAAGAACGAGGGGGCGATGAAGAGAAATATTTTTACACAGCGAGTTGTTATGATCTGGAATGCACTGCCTGAAAGGGTGGTGGAGGTAGATTCAGTAGTAACTTTCGAAAGGGAAATGGATCTGTACTTGAAAAGGACAAATTTGCAAGGTTATGGGGAGAGAGCAGGGGAATGGGACTAATTGGACAGTTCTTTCAAAGAGCCGGCACAGGCACGATGGGCTTAATGGCCTCATCCTGTGCTCTGAATCTATGATCATCCACCCGTTACAGAAACCTCCTGATTTTCATTGCCACTGAAATCTATAACAGGCAGTCGAAATGCCAGTTTTACATCGGGGTGGCAAGTTACAAATTTACCTCAATGTTTCCTGCCATGAAAGTGTCAACTGTAGAATACAATTGATCAGAATCCAGCAGCGTAGAGCGTAAGGTTAGATTGACGTTCTTCTCAATTAACTTCGGTGATCAGGGAGATTATAGCCTAATCTTGCTGAAGGTTTTATCTGTGATTGCTTGCTTTCATCAGGGGGTTGTATGGGTTGGGCAGAGTATATAATGGGGAATACTGTACATGGTCACCAGATAGGTTTAGGTAAAGATGGCATGTTGTCTTCACACAAACTGGGGTTGTATTGCCTGGAATTTAGCAGATTAAGGGGTGACTTGATTGAAGTTTTCAAGATATTAATGGGAACTGATGGGGTAGATAGAGAGAAACTATTTCCACTGGTTGGGGAGTCTAGGACTAGGGGACATAGCCTCAAAGTTAGAGCCAGGACTTTCTGGAGTGAAGTTAGGAAACACTTCTACACGCAAAGGGCGGTAGAAGTTTGGAACTCTCTTTCGCAAACGGCAGTTGATGCTAGCTCAATTGTTCATTTTAAATCTGAGATTGATAGATTTTTGTTAACCAAAAGGGATTCAGGGATATGGGGTGAAGGCGGGTATATGGAGATGGGTCACAGATCAACCATGATCTCATTGAATGGCGGAACAGGCTCGAGGGGTGAAATGGCCTACCCCCGTTCCTATGTTCCTTTGTCTCTTTTGATCTAATTTTGCCAGAATCCCAACCTTCTCACCTTCCTTAGTTAACTCTTAAATAAATGAAATGCCTTGGCCTCTACCCTTCCTGATAACCCTTTCCAGTTTTTAAGAACATAAGAACATAAGAAATAGGAGCAGGAGTAGGCCAATCGGCCCCTCGAGCCTGCTCCGCCATTCAATAAGATCATGGCTGATCTGATCCTAACCTCAAATCTAAATTCATGTCCAATTTCCTGCCCGCTCCCCGTAACCCTTAATTCCCTTTACTTCTTGGAAACTGTATATTTCTGTTTTAAATTTATTTAATGATGTAGCTTCCACAGCTTCCTGGGGCAGCAAATTCCACAGACAAATTGATTGCACTCTGTGTAAAGAAATGCATCTTGGCATTTTTTTTTACTCAGTGAGTTGTTATGATCTGGAATGCACTGCCCGAAAGGGTGGTGGAAGCAGATTCAGTAGTTACTTTCAAATAGGAATTGGTGATATACTTGAAAAGGAAAAATTTGCATGGGTATGGGGAAAGAGCAGGGGAGTGGGACTAATTGGTAGCTCGTTCAGAGGCAGCACAGGCACGATGGGCTGAATAGCCTCCTTCTGTGCTGTATGATTCCATGATCTGTCCTAAACTTTCCCTTCACATCCCAGAACCTGTGTCTTTATATATCTGAAAGCATTGTTTGTGTTTTATACTTTCTATCCCAAAGAGTTTCTCATATACCTCAATAAAGTCCCTTTGGAGAGATGACTCTTTTCAGGGCTGAACTGCCCTAGCTCATCAAGTCATTCTTAACACCCCATCCCTCTAACACTGGGTACCAGCGGCCTTCCTGCACTCCATACCTTCTTAGGGTCCGTGTCCCCCAGGGCCAATTCTATGAGACATCTATCCATGGTACGGTTGTCTCTGTGACCTGTCTAAGTCTCGGGCTGGGAGTCAAAATACAGAGCAGAAGAATTCTAATATTAATGAATTATATCTTGCGACAGCTGCCTGAGGCCAATCTGTTATTTCTCAAGATCATTGGGATCATTATTCGGAGAGAATGGAGATGCCGAAAATACTTATTCAACAGGCACTAATGGTTTCATAAAGTGCCATAAACTGTAGTTTAGTGCAGTACTTTACCTTCAGTGCTACTTAAATGTCTTGCTGATACGCCTAAAATTAGCATTAATTTTATTCAAGATAGCCAGGCTATATTTTTCAGAAGTACATTTAAACTTGCAACACTCATGGGCTTACATAAGCAAATTGAATTTAGAATTAAGCAGGCCACTTAAACAAAAATTCTGCAAGCAACACAACTGATTTGCAACAGATTTTGATCTTTCTAAATGAGACTAAAGTCTATAAATGGGGATATTAAGATCTGTTTGCACTGAAAACTATGTACTGTTTGGGAAGTTATAAAAATTAAAGTAATGGAAAAAGCACTTCGCTGGTATCTTGCATGCACTACCAAGGGGCACAGACTGGACTATTCCTGTCCGACCTCCCATCTTCTCCCTCCCTGAACTTGAGTTCATCCAAAACTCTGCTGCCGGTATCCTAACTCACACCAAATCCCATTCACCTAATACTCCTGTGCTCACTGACCTACATTGGCTCCCGGTCCAACAACACCTCGATTTTAAAATTCTCGTCCTGTGTTTAAATCCTTCCATGGCCTCACCCCTTTCTATCTCTGTAACCTCCTCTAGCCTTCCAAGAACACTCTGTTCCTCCGGTTCTGGTCTCCTGTGAATCTCCGATTTCCTTTGCCCCACCGTTGAATAGGCCATGGAATAAAGGGGACAGTAGCAGCATGGATACAAAATTGGCAAAGTAACAGGAAACAGAGAGTCGTGGTGAAAGGTTGTTTTTCGGACTGGAGGGAGGTATACAGTGGTGTTCCCCAGGGGTCGGTACAGGGACCTCTGCTTTTGTTGAGAGATACTAATGACATGGACTTGGGCGTACAGGGCACAATTTCCAAATTTGTAGATGACACAAAACTTGGAAGTGTAGTGAAGGATTGTAATAGACTTCAAGAGAATATAGACAGGCTGGTGAAATGGACAGACACGTGGCAGATGAAATTTAACGCAGAAAAATGCTAAGTGATACATTTCAGTAGGAAGAACAAGGAGAGGCAATATAAACTAGAGGGCACAATTCTAAAAGAGGTACTGGAACAGAGAGACCTGGAGGTATATGTGCACAAATAGTTGAAGGTGGCAGGGCAGGTTGAGAAAGTGGTTAAAAAAGCGTATGGGATCCTGGGCTTTATAAATAGAGGCATAGGGTACAAAAGCAAGGAAGTCATGATGAACCTTTATAAAACACTGGTTCAACCACAACTGGAGTATTGTGTCCCGTTCTGGGCACCACACTTTAGGAGAGATGTGAAGGCCTTAGAGAGGGTGCAGAAAAGATTTACTGGAATGATTCCAAGGATGAGGGACTTTAGTTACGTGGATAGACTGGAGAAGCTGGGGTTGTTCTCCTTGGAACAGAGAAGGTTGCGAGGAGATTTGATAGAGGTATTCAAAATCATGCAGGGTCTAGAGAGAGAAACTGTTCCCATTGGCGGAAGGGTCAAGAACCAGAGGACATAGATTTAAGGTGATTGGCAAAAGAACCAAAGGTAACATGAGAAATAACACAAGTGGTTAGGATCTGGAATGCACTGCCAGGGTGGGTGGTGGAGACAGAATCAATCATGGTTTTCAAAAGGGAACTGGATAAGTACTTGAAAGGAAAAAATTTGCAGGGCTACGGGGTTAGGGCGGGGGAGTGGGACCAGCTGGCTTGCTCGTGCATAGAGCCGGCACAGACTCGATGGGCCGAATGGCCTCCTTCCGAGCTGTAAACTTTCTATGATTGGCGGCCGTGCCTTCAGCTGCCTTGGCCCTAAGCACTGGAATTTCCTCCCTAAACCTCTCTACCTCTCTTTCCTCCTTTAAGATAATCCTTAAAACGTTGTAAAACATCCCAAGGCGCTACGCAGGAACGTTATCAAACAAAAATTGACACCGAGCCACATAAGGAGATATTAGAAGCAAAATATTTACAGGTGAGCTTGGTGGACCTGGGGGGGAGGGGGGAAGCACTCCTATTGCTCCTGGCCCACGAGCAGCACTGGAAAAGCACTAAGCTGTTCCATTTAACTACTCTTGTCCTCTAACCTATCATAGACCATCCCTTTTGTTCTTTTCTCTCCTCCCCTCCCTCCCCTCCACTTTCCCTGGCTCTGTACTTGCTTAAAAACTTTAACTCTTTAACATCTTCCAGTTCTGACGAAAGGTCTTCGACCTGAAACGTTATCTCTGTTTCTTTCTCCACAGATGCTGCCTCACTTGCTGAGCTTCTCCAGCATTTTCTGTTTTTATTTTCTATTATGTAAGGAAAGATTAGGACAGGTGACCAAAAACTTGGTCAAAGAGGTAGGTTTTAAGGAGCATCTTAAAGAAGGAGAAAGAGGTGGAGAGGCAGAGAGGTTTAGGGAGGGAATTCCAGCACTACATTATTGCCCCTACATAAATAAAATGAAAACTCTGCATCTTTTACTGGTACGATGATTTGGCTCCTTGGCTAGAAATTGAGGCAAGGGTCTAAGGGGGTAATTTTAAACCCCCAGAATGAGCGGGTAAGGGGTTAAAAATTTTAAAATGGGAAGCCCGACCCCAACCCGCCTCAAACGCGCTCACTTCTGGTTTTAACAGAGGCGGGTTGGGGGGGCGGGCGACTAACCTGCTCTCCGGAGGCGGGCGCCTCTCAATCTGGCTGGCTGCGACCATGAAATGGATTCAAAACATTTAAATCAGGTCCTGCCATTAAATTTGGCAGGACCTCCGGGTAACCCGCATATCTGGGTTTCCCGGCTGCTAAACCTCCAACCACCCCCGGTCTCTCCCCGCCTCCTTTATTATCGGGGCCTAAAGGTCTCGAGTGGAGCGTATGGATCAGGATGTGAAGATGTTCAACGTGACAACAAAAACCTACAGGAGTTATCTTAGGGCTTCCCTGATATCTTGCTGAGTAGCTGAGCCATTCGAGCTAGGAAGGTCCCAGGTTCGGCCTCCACTCTGTGCTGAGTTAGCTGACCTTGGCTAGAGCAGGGAGCTACAGTTGACCTCAGAACCAATTGGTTGCCACTGCAGTTTGTTTTCCAACAAGTCCTGTTAAAAGTGCGACTGTTTGGTGAGGAGAGTATTGGGCCCTGGCTGTGGCAGCCTGCCATTGAATAGCCTGACGACATGCATACCAAAGGCTCAGGCGTGAAAGATGGTCACTTGGGTATAATAGGATGTGACAGCACAGAAGGAGGCCATCCTGCCTGTGCCGGCTCATTGAAAAAGCTGTCCAATTCGTTCCACCACTCCCCCCCACTCCCCTGCTCTTTCCCCATGGCCCTGTAAATGTTTTCGTTTCAAGTATTTATTCAGTTCCCTTTTGAAAGTTATTATTGAATCTGCTAACACCACCCTTTCAGGCAGTGCATTCTTTATCATAACAACTTTCTGCGTTAAAAAATGTTTCCTCGTGTTTATGCTGTTTCTTTTGCCAATCACCGTAAATCTGTGTCCTCTGGTTACTGACCCTTCTGCCACTGGAAACAGTTTCTCCTTATTTACTGTATCAAAACCGTTCATGATTTTGGACACCTCTATCAAATCTCCCCTTAACCTTCTCTGCTCTAAGGAGAACAACCCCAGCTTCTCCAATCTCTCCACGTAACTGAAGTCCCTCATCCCTGGTACCATTCGAGTAAATCTCTTCTGCACCCTCCTCAAGGCCTTGACATCCTTCCTAAAGTGTGGAGCCCAGAATTGAACACAATACTCCAGCTGAGGCCTAACCAGTGTTTTATAAAGTTGTAAAGGCACCAAGCACCAATGAAACTGTTCCCTAGGACAGGACTCAAAAGAGCAGAAAGAGAGAAGAGAAAATTGGGAAGAAAAGTGAGGAAAAAGGCATTTATGCTCCTCCAACATTTTGACATGGAATATGTTTTCAGTGGTGTAGACATTCGCTGGTTTGTGTTAATCACAGAACAAGGGACCAGTGGCTCAGAGTGAATGCCACTACATGCTGCTCGCAGTTAGTCTGAATTTATTTCTCTGATGCTGGCATTAAATCAAATACAAAATTGTGCCACTGATCCGAGGTGTTATTTTCTTTCAGTTTTCTTTTTGCATCCTAGCACCAGGGAGCAAAGCCTCCATTCTATATACAGATTGGGCAGGGAGTCACAAGGCTACAAATCAGTCTCGGCCTTCTGTTGACATCGTAAACCATGAACACGTGGCCAGAGTCATTTATAAACAGATGGACTTCAGTCCGTTAGCTCCCTCCATAGTGCTTGATATATAATACATGCTAACAACAGTGAAGTACAAATCTGTAACAAATCTGTACGTGACTGTGTGGGGCTAAAGGGCAAATAGTTTGTGGATACCAGTGACAATTGAAAGCAGCATAACGGTGCTATTCCCAGAAGAATAAATGAGGACATCTCGGATTGAAGTACCAGCCAACAGTTTGTTTTTGTACAGCAACTTTTAACATAATAAAGCACCTCAAGGGACAAGAGATGGACTGAGTGGTGGTAGAAGAATTAGGAGGGGTGACTGAAAGTACGATCAAAAAGATAGGATTTGAGAAGGCTATTAAAGGGAAGGAGAGAAGCACTAAAGGAAAGTGAGAATAGTGAGGGAATTCCAAGGGTAGGACCTGCCCATGAATGAGGTATCTTGGGCATGTGAGGTCAGAGTCCGGATTGTAGGGCGTAGACTTGGATAGGGCGTAAGATGGGGCAAGCATAACCTCAACATAAGAGCTAGGACTTTTAGGAGTGAAACCAGAATGCACTTTTTCACATGAAGGATAGTGGAAATTTGGAAAACTCTTCTCCCAAACGGCTGTGGATGCTGGGGGGGGGGGGTCAATTGAAACTTTCAAGACTGAGGTTAATAGATTTTTGTTAGGTAAGGGTATCAAGGGATATGGAACAAAGTACCTGCTCAGTTAGTAGCACTCCCGCCTCTGAGTCAGAAGATTGTTGGTCCAAATCCTACTCTAGAGACTTGAGGACATAACCTAGGCTAACACTCCAGTGCAGTACTGAGGGGAGGGCTGCACTGTCGGAGGTGCCGTCTTTTGGATGAAATGTTAAACCGAGGCCCCGTCTGCCCTCTCAGGTGGATATAAAAGATCCCACAGCACTGTCCGAAGAAGAGCAGGGGAGTTCTCCCCGTGCCCTGGCCAATATTTATCCCTCGTCCAAAATCACTAAAACAGATTAATTGGTCATTATCACATTGCTGTTTGTGGGACCTTGCTGTGCACAAATTGGCTGCCACATTTCCTACATTTCAACAGTGATTACATTTCTAAAGTACTTCATTGGCTGCAAAGCGCTTTGGGATGTCTGAGGTCGTGAAAGATGCTATCAAAGTTCTTTCTTTCTTTCTAAAGGCGGTAAGTGGATTTGAAGTACAGATCAGCCATGAAGTTATTGAACGGCGGAACAGGCTCGAGAGGCTGAATGGCCCATTCCTGTTCCTAAGGCGGTGGAGGGATTTGTGAATAAGGACAAGGATTGTGATTGATGGAAAGACATAACAATCTGCTCTTTTAGCTGATTTTTAATGGTGATGCCCTCTGGGCTCTGGAGCACAATTGTGATGTTGACCTGGTTTGTCCCTTTAGGGCTTTTTATCAGGTATTTCCCATGGAAGAAGTTGCCTAAATAGGCATATGGAATATGTATTAGCTGAGGCGCAGTGGGTTGCACTCTCAGCTGTGAACCACAAGGTTGTGGGTTCAAATCCCACTCTAGAGATATGAGCACATAATCTAGGCTGACTCTCCAGTGCAGTATTGAGAGACTGTCGGAAGGTGCCGTCTTTTGGATGAGGTGTTAAACCGAGGCCCCGTCTGCCCTCTCAGATGGATGTGAAAAAAATCCCATGACACTATTTCGAAGAAGAGTAATGGAGTTCTCTCCAATATTTATCCCTCAAATAACGTTACTAAAAAAAATTATCTGGTCATGATCACATTGCTGTTTGTGGGAGCTTGCTGTGCACAAATTGGCTGCTGCATTTCCTACATTACAACAGTGACTATACTTCAAAGTTACAACAGTGACTATACTTGGCTGTAAAGCGCTTCTGGACGTCCTGAGGTCGTGAAAGGTGCTACATAAATGCAAGTTCTTTTGCTCATGACCTAGTAGAAAATAGCTGGCTTCATTTCTCTTTAATGCTTTTGAAGTGTAATGATGTCTAAAGTGTGTTGGACACAAGCCTTTTCTAGTTAAAATTTTGCAGAAATAAAACAGTAACAACTGCAGATGGCGAAAAGCCAATCATTACAAATAAATAACTTCCAAACCCAAATGGGAAAACAATCAAACCTTCAGCGATTAATGAGAAACAGTCAAGGTACATATACTTCAAGATCAATTATTAAGAGATGTCTCGAATCGAGCTGAAGCACCGCATGAGGGAAGGACATTTATAAATAGCTAAAGGAAGGAGTTGTAAGAAAATTAAGAAACAGCAGGCTCTGAATAAAATGGGGAGAGTGGAAAGAAGAGAAACAACTGCAATCAAAACACCCTTACCATGGGTCAGGAGGAACAGGCCAGACCTACACCATAATAGGAGACACACAATGAATGGGAAACCTGCAGAGGACCAGATACAAAACCAGAGGTCACCCACACCCCTAACGAGGGGAATCATATCTATATCCGACTAGGACACCTTCTTGTGGCAAAGTGAAGGAAAGGGCATTACAGCTGCAAACAGAGTTGGAGAGAATTCTCTTTTCTCTCCAATTGGGCGACCTTCCAGAATTACAAAATAATGTACAGCACAGAAACAGGCCATTCGGCCCAAAAGGTCCATGCCGGTGTTTATGCTCCACATGAGCCTCCTCCCAACCTTCTTCATCTAACCCTATCAACATATCCTTCTATTCCCTTCTCCCTCATGTGTTTATCTAGCTTCCCCTTAAATGCGTCTATGCCAATCACCTCAATTACCCCATGTGGTAGCGAGTTCCACATTCTTACCACTCTCTGGGTGAAGAACTTTCTCCTGAATTCCCTATTGGATTTATTAGTGACTATCTTATATTTATGGCCCCTAGTTCTGGTCTCTCCCGCAAGTAGAAACATCTCTACGTCTACCCTATCAAACCCTTTTGTAATCTTAAAGACTTCTATCAGGTCACCCCTCAGTCTTCTATTTTCTAGAGAAACAAGCCCCAGCATTTTCAATCTTTCCTGATAGTTATAACCTTTCATTTCTGGTATCATCCTAGTAAATCTTTTTTGCACCTTCTCCAGTGCCTCTTTATCCATTTAATAATATGGAGATCAGAACAATCTCTTGAGCCAAGATCATTAACAGCCGATTGGACAGTCCGCTCTTTCCAATGTTTAAAAACTGAATGGTGACACAGGAGGCTGCTTTAGTTTTCAGTTACAAAAATATATTAATGATGCAAGACCGTAGTGCAAGACCACCTCCCAGAGATAGTCTTACTTTCACCAACATCAGACCATGTGGGCAGCGTTACACTGCATACTTAGTGCTGGCAGAGCATCTATAACATTGCGGTGCCAAAACACAAAGGTGCTGAAGGATGTTCTAACATTATCTTGTATTCAGTGTCAATTTCTCACATCTAGGGGAATAGGTTGAGTCAAGTAGAACCATCAACAGAGTAGGGTAATTTGGATATTCTCCATTACGTGCCAATTTCTGTCATCTGCCAGAGGAGTCCCCACCATCATGGCGAGCAGTCAACGTACCAATGTGTATTGTTACCCCGTTTCGGAAAATGATATCTCTTTTGCTCTTGATTCCTCAAACTGTAGCCTGATAACCAATGTGTGTATCAACTGGTTTCTACTGGGAGACTTGGGCACAGTTACAGCTGGATTCTGTTTCATTGCATGTTCTGTGCTGTGGAGTATGTTATTACTGTCTGATTACTACCGTACACATCAAGTGGTAGCCGTGGACACCAAGGAATATTTGTTCAATCTTTTTGAATTGGAGAGAGATGAATTCTGGAATGCACTGCCTGAAAGGGTGGTGGAAGCAGATTCAACAGTAACTTTCAAAAGGGAACAGGATGTGTACTTGAAACGGAAAAATTTTCAGGGCTATGGGTAACGAGCGGGGATGTGGGACTAATTGGATAAATCTTTCAAAGAGCCAGTAAAGGCACAATGGGCTGAATGGCCTCCTTCTGTGCTGTATGATTTTATGAGTGAACAGTGAGTTTCCTTACCTGCAAAATTATGAGGCATGTTCAGATCACATAGAATTTACAGCACTGAAATAGGCCATTCGGCCCAACTGGTCTCTGCTGATGTTTATGCTCCGCACAAGCCTCCTCCCACCCTACTTCATCTAACTCTATCAGCATATCCTTCTATTCCTTCCTCCCTCATGTATTTATTTAGCTTCCACTTAAATACATCTATGTTATTCGCCTCAACCACTCCATGTGGCAGCAAGTTCCACATTCTAACCACTCTCTGAGTGAAGAAGTTTCTCGTGAATTACTTATTGGATTTATTAGTGATCCACCCGTGACTAACTAAAGAAGTTAAGGAGAGTGTTAGATTGAAAGAAGAGGCCTATAAAGTTGCTAAGAAGAGTAATAAGCCTGGGGATTGGGAGAGTTTTAGAAACCAACAAAAGACGACCAAAAAATTGATAAAAAGGGAGAAAATAGAATATGAAAGTAAACTAGCAAGAAATATAAAAACGGATTGTAAGAGCTTCTACAAGTGTGTAAAAAGGAAGAGAATAACAAAAGTAAACGTTGGTCCCTTAGAGGCTGAGACAGGAGAAATTATAATGGGGAATCTGGAAATGGCAGATGCGTTAAACAAATATTTTGTATCTGTCTTCACAGTAGAAGACACAAAAAGCATACCAAAAATAACGGGGAACCAAGGGGTAAATGAGAGTGAGGAATTTAAAACAAGTACTATCACTAGAGAAAATGTACTGGACAAAATAATGGGACTAAAAGCCAACCAATCCCCTGGACCTGATGGCCTACATCCGAGGGTTCTAAAAGAGGTGGATGCAGAGATAGTGGATGCATTGGTTATGATCTTCCAAGATTCTCTAGATTATGGAATGGTCCCAGCGGATTGGAAAGTAGCAAATGTTACCCCGCTATTCAAGAAGGGAGGGAGAGAGAAAACAGGGAACTACAGGCCAGTTAGCTTGACATCAGTCATTGGGAAAATGCTGGAATCCATTGTTAAGGAAATGGTAACAGGGTACTTAGAAAATCATAATATGATTAGGCAGAGTCAATATAGTTTTATGAAAGGGAAATCGTGTTTGATAAATTTATTAGAGTTTTTTGAGGATGTAACTAGCAGGGTAGATAAAGGAGGACCAGTGGATGTAGTATATTTGGATTTTGAAAAGGCATTCGATAAGATGCCACATAAAAGGTTGTTACACTTGGTAAGGGCTCATGGGGTTGGGGGTAATATATTCGTATGGATAGAGGATTGGTTAAAGAACAGAAAACAGACAGTAGGAATAATCGGGTCATTCTCAGGTTGGCAGGCTGTAACTAGTGGAGTGCCGCAAGGATCAGTGCCTGGGCCTCAGCTATTTACAATCTATGTTAATGACTTAGATGAAGGGACCGAGTGTAATGTATCCAAGTTTGCTGACGATACAAAGGTGATGGGAAAGTAAGCTGTGAGGAGGACACAAAGAGTCTGCAAAGGGATATAGACAGATTAAGTGGGTGGGCAAGAAGGTGGCAGATGGAGTATAATGTGGGGAAATGTGAGGTTATTACTTTGGTAGGAAGAATAGAAAAACAGAATATTTTTTAAATGGTGAGAAACTATTAAATGTTGTTGTCCAGAGAGACTTGGGTGTTCTCGTACAAGAAGCACAAAAAGTTAGCACAGCAAGTAATTAGGAAGGCAAATAGTATGTTGGCCTTTATTGCAAGGGGATTGGAGTACAAGAGTAAGGAAGTCTTACTACAATTATACAGGGCTTTAGTGAGACCTCACCTGGAGTACTGCATACAGTTTTGGTCTCCTTATCTAAGGAAGGATATACTTGCCTTAGAGGCGGTGCAACAAAGGTTCACTAGATTAAATCCTGGGATGAGAGGGTTGTCCTATGAAGAGAGGTTGAGTAGAATGGGCCTATATTCTCTGGAGTTTAGAAGAATGAGAGGAGATCTCATTGAAACATATAAGATTATGAGGTACTTGACAGGGTAGATGCTGAGAGATTGTTTCTCCTGGCTAGAGAATTTAGAACTAGAGGGCATAATCGCAGGATACGGGCTGGCCAATCAAGACTGAGATGAGGAGGAATTTCTTCACTCAGAGTGTTGTGAATCTTTGAGGCTGAGACATTGAATATATTCAAGGCTGAGTTAGATAGATTTTTGGACTCTAGAGGAATCAAGGGATATGGGGATCGGGTGGGAAAGTGGAGTTGAGGTCGAAGATCAGCCATGATCTGATTGAATGGCGGAGCAAGCTCGAGGGGCCGTGTGGCCTACTCCTGCTCCTATTTCTTATGTTCTTATTTATGAACCCTAGTTTTGGACTCACCCATAAGTGGAAATATCATCCACCCTATCAAACCCCTTTATAATTTTAAAGACCTCTATCAGATCACCCCTCAACCTTCTCTTTTCTAGAGAAAAGAGCCCCAGCCTGTTCAGTCTTTCAGTTCTTATATGGGGTAAATCCATCAATCTCTTACAGGACCTGATCTCAAAGGATGTGTAGGTTGAGGATAGTGCTACATCACTAATTATCTGACTGGCACTCCCTTTGAGCAAGGCTCTCTGTTGGGAGCATGGTGTCTGTGAATTTACTGTTCTATTTCTTGGTATGGCTGGGATCACGTAGGAGGGATTTCAGTCTCATTCCCATGTTTGCACTGCTTGGAGCTTCTCTGCAGTATCTCAACTCACTGCTTGACATTGCCTTTATTTTTCTGGGCCATCTCAATGATACTTCAGGTGGCTATGTTTATCACCTCTCACTTTACATTTCAAAGTGATCAGCATTTCTGATGTGTAACATGGACATTTGGTGAGGGAGAGAGGTGGAGAAGGTTAATTTTCAACTCTACTGCCCGGCATTAGCCTGGCAGAGCCGATGGGCCACCCCCTGGAGAACTCGCTCGCGATCCCTTCTATCCATCTCAATGGCAGGTAAATCGGGGGCAGGTTCCTCAACGGGAAGAGATCTGCTCTACCAAGTTACAGCCTGGACGACGATGGTGAAAATTACTCTCGGTCTCTTTGTTGAAGCGTTCGGGGGAAAAAAACTAGACCGAAATAAAGTGGGGAGTTCTTTTCACAAAATCACAAGACAAATTTGGATGAAGAAGGCCGTTTGTCCTATTTACTCTCGGCCTTCCATCATACCATCTTCCCATTACAGCCTCTCCCCATCTCTTAAATGAGTCCAGTGTGCTGGCTTCAACCAGCACTTCCTGACAACCCACTTTATGCAGGTCCTTTTGGGATTGATGTTAGCGGTTAGTTGCATTTACAGTTCACCCACTCACATAGATGCTAATGTTTGTCACCTTGAGAGAATTCTGGGAGTGTTCCAAATTTTGGTCTCTTGCCATTTGCCTTTTTTTTTTCAATTTCTTAGTCTCATTTTCATTAGACAGATGGTCTTCCTTTTGTTCTTGTCCCTTTACAAGATGTTAGCCTGTATTTTGGAGCATGCTAAATGGTTCTTGTTGGGGAGGTGACGATTGTCTCTTCACAGTATTTACCTATATTTCCATTTCTGATCTGAGCAGGGCTGTTCAGGGTACTTTTCATTCCTTGTGAATAGCATTCAATTTCTTTCAGCCTTTAGCCATTCTGTAAGTGGAATGTGATTAATTTGCTTACAAGGCCTCTTGGTCATGCATGCGTGGGATGCTTCCTTCACTTGTCTCTCACACCTTATCTTTACTGTGACAGTTGGTGTTGTTCTCATATTTATTGTGTAGCCTGTAACCAATGGCTTGTTTCCCTATGGAAGATGTTGTAGCACATCTGTAATCCCAGTTCTACATCAGTATTTGCTTCTCGTGGCATTGCAGGCAACACATTTTCATTTAAGCACAGTGATCGCTGTTAACTGTATCCATGTGATCAATTAGTGTTAATTGTATTCAGGTGGTGTGTATCATTTGGGAACTCTCTTATATCCATTTATAAGAGAGCTGATCTAGGATGTGGGGTGTGTTGTTGTATGAAACTCTGTGAATAAAGGCTTGGAAGCAACTTAAGACCAGGCTCCAGTATTCTATCCTTCACCACTGGGCTATCCATTTTGTAATAATTGCTCATCTCCGTCCCTGTCTCAGCTCCTCTGCTGCTGAAATCCTCATTCATGCTTTTGTAACCTCCAGACTCGACTATTCCAATGCTCTCCTGGCTGGCTTCCCATCATCCACCCTGCATAAACTTGAGCTCGTCCAAACCTCTGCTGCCCGTATCCTAACTCGCACCAAGTCCCGTTCTCCCATCACCCCTGTGCTCGCTAACCTACCAACGCCTTTGATTTTTAAAATTCTTACCTCCGTCTTCAAATCCCTCCATGGCCTCATGCCTCCCTATCTCTGTAACCTCCTTTAGCCCTACAATCTTCTGAGAACTCTGCGTTCCTCCAATTCTGGCCTCTTGTGCATCCCCGATTTTCATCGCTCCACCATTGGCGGCCGTGCCTTCAGCTGCTTAGGCCCTAAGCTCTGGAATTCCCTCCCTAAACCACTCCACCTTTCTACCCCCTCTCTCCTCCTTTAAGACGCTCCTTAAAACCTACTTCTTTGACCAAGCTTTTGGACACCTGTCCTAATATCTCTTTATGTGGCTCGGTGTCAAATTTTGTTTGATAACGTTCCTGTGAAGTGCCTTGGAATGTTTTTACTATGTTAGAGGTTCTATAAAAATGCAAGTTGTTGTTGTATAGTGCCTTTAACATAGTAAAACTTCCCAAAATGCTTCAAGACATCCCTCAAACGTCTCAAACCCTTTCGCAGATGATGAATTACTTTTGATGTGCTGAGTTCCACAAACAGCAATAAGATGAATGACCAGTTAATCTGTTTTTGGTGGTCACAGTCGAGGGAAGAATGTTGGTCAGGATACCAGGAAAACTGCATGCTCTTCTTGAAAGCAGTCCTTGTACCCTACCTTCCAAAGGAATGAACACACTGGAGACTGTTCAAAAGGTGACAAGGTTTCGAATCCAGTATCCAGGGGTCTAAATTATGAAGAGAGAGACTCACAGAACTAGCTGGTTTTCATTGCAGAAAAGAAAGTTAATGGTGCAAATGATTCACAGTTTGAAATGAGGAAGAGCCAGAATCATGTCGATGTAAGCAGATTATTTAATTTAGTGAGTGCAGAACCAAGGGACACGAGTATAAGTGAACAATCTCAAATAAGGCTGGAGATTAGAGCTGAGATTATTGCCGGCAATGTTATCAACTAAACGTTTAACGTGTTCTGACATTCCTCTGTCGACTATTTTAGTAGAGATATTAACACATTTAACACAGGTCGGCCAACGTTTGTCTTAAACTATCAGACAGATGTTGTCACACAAACCCACTTGTCCACTAATATCAGCAGTTGTCATTTACAGTCTTCGATGTTGCTTTTCCCCACAGAATATTAGAATAGAGTCCCAGCATGATCATAGAAGCAGAGAATCTTACAGCACAGAAAGAGGCCATATGGTCCATCGTGCTAGTCCCTCCTCCTTGAAGGAGCTATCCAATTAATCTTACTCCCCTGCTCTTTCCCCATAGCCATGCAATGTTTACCCCTTCAAGTATATATCCAACTCCCTTTTGAGAGGTAGGATTTAAGGAGTGAGTTTAAGGAAAGGCGGAGAGGTTTACAGAGGGAATTCCAGAGCTTAGGGCCTAGGCAGCTGAAGGCATGGCTGCCAATGGTGGAGAGATGAAAATCAGGGGTGTACAAGAGGCCAGAATTGGAGGAGAGAAGAGATCTCAGAGGGTTGTAGGGCTGGAGGGAGTTACAGAGATAGGGAAGGGGCGAGGCCATGGAGGGATTTGAACACCAGGATGAGAATTTTAAAATTGAGACGTTGCTGGACCGGACCAGGAGCCAATGTACGTCAGCAAACACGGGTGATTGGCGAACACGACTTGGTGCGAGTTAGGGTACAGGCAGCAGAGTTTTGGATGAGCTCAGGTTAACGGAGGCTGGAATGCAAGTTGTCGTTGTGTTAGGATTCTATAGAAATGTGAGTCCTTCTTTCAATATCCTTCATGACTATCCACATTAAAATCTATCTGCCATTCCTGGGTCCACCCATTTAATTATACTAAGTGGGAATCGGTTGCACAAATGGTCAGCATGAAGTTGACACTCCTACAGTTATGCATAGTTTGTGATTTCCTTAATTTACAAGTTCCCGAGCTCTGTGAGAGGGGATAACACCCAGCTGTGTTTTCTTAATATTTAGAAGCATACATAATGTGAATGAAAGTAGATTATACAATTCAGACATAAGAGTAGCATTACACACAAAGTGACTTCCAACCAAATTATGGTGCCACTTAACACTTTTAAGAAAAATCTGTATTGATCTGTACCTAAGGATAGAACTGTTTACATTGATTAGCAGAGATGGAGTTGGGGTGGAAAAAAAAGAAGCATTTTTGTCTAAAGGTTTAACATGCCTTTGTTGGCTTCTTTAATTCAGTCATGGTACATAAGGGGTTAAAGACCAGATTCACTCACAGAAAAATATTTGAGCACATTTTTGTTTAATTTTACCAAGAGACACAGTGAACTTCAAGAGTGATTCACACTGAGTTTGTTTTGTGCAGTGGAGCTGGAAACCATTGGTGGTATGGATTTCAATTCATGTTTATATCATCAGTTGTGCAACAAATTCAATTATTCAGCCTTTGGATGAACAGGATCTGAATTGCTGATCTTGTCATTATAAATCAGAACTTCAGATTGATCAAATTAAGATTTAAATACCCTTTCGCCAATAGTATAAGAAATAAATAACTTGTATTTACATTGCACCTTTCATGACCTCAGGACATGTCAAAGTGCTTTACAGCCAATGAAGTACTTTTGAAGTGTAGTCACTGTTGCAATATAGGAAACGCGACAGCCAATTTGTGCACAGCAAGGTCCCGCAAACAGCAATGTGGTAATGACCAGATATTCTGTTTTTTTTTAGTGGTGTTGTTTGAGGGATAAATGTTGGCCAGGACACCGGGAAAACTCCCCTGCACCTCTTCTAAATAGTGCACTCGGATTTTTATGTCCACCTAAGAGAGCAGACGGCCCCTCGATTTAACGTCTCATCCAAAAGACGGCACCTCTGTCAGTGCAGCACTCCCTCAGTACTGCACTGGGAATGTCAGCCCAGATTTTGTGCTCAAGTCTCTGGAGTGGGTCTTAAACCCACATCCTTTGGACTCTGAGGTGAAAGTGCTACCCACTGAGCCAAGGCTGACACCTAAAAGTATGAAAATTATATTGGAAATACTGTTTGCTGTCACACTTTTTCCAGTCAGGATCAAATGTCCAGCCACCAGGATCATATACGTAATCTGGATTATTTGGCATGCAAGGAGAAAAGCCAAGCTTAACTCTGAAAATCTCATGAACTGTGCCATAGCAGCACAACCCCTAAACTGCTGTAGCTCATGGCAGTGCAATACGGGAAGGCACACACCATCCTGACTTGGACATATATCGCCGAAGGTGGGGGGGGGAAGCTTTCTCTTTGAACCGCTGCAGTCCATGTGGTGAAGGTTCTCCCACAGTGCTGGTAAGTAGGGAATTCCAAGATTTTGACCCAGCGACAATGAAGGAAAGGTGACATATGTCAAAGTCAGGAAGGGGGTGTGACTTGGTGGGGAACTTGGAGCTGATGGAGTTCCCATGCACCTGCTACCCTTGCCCTTGTCCTTGTCCTTGTCCTTCTAGGTGGTGGAGGTCATGGATATAGGAGGTGCTGTCGAAGACAAAAGCCTTGGCGAGTGCATCCTGTAGATTGCACACACTGCAGCTACGATACGCCGGTGGTGGAGGGAGTGGATGTTGAGTCAGAATATTGTCATTTCACTACTTTAGTTAATTATTGAAACACTATTATGCAAAAAGTGCCTCCTTTGCACAATTCTTTGTCATTGTATTTGCTTCATTTACAGAAACTGGAAATGTGCTAGATAAGTCAATTTGCATTGACTGGACATTGAATGGCTGATTTGGCAAGTTACAATCAAATTAAGCTACAACCTGAATTGCTGCTCCTAGTAGTTTACGTTATGAGGAAAGAAATACTTTAGGGTCTCAACATTTCACAGTGCCTTCCATTCAATCGCAAACTCAGAAACCACCTGATCGTACGGCCAGGCACGTCCACAAAATCCGTACACGCTTTGCCCAGCAGAACTCTAGGATGACCTCTGGGCATCGTCAAAATTAACATCCCACGCTGATATTTCACGCCTACGCTGTCACGGGGGCCTTACATGAGCAAACGAGCACGTGTTGTGCTTTTGGCTCAGTGGGTAGGCAGCACTCTCTCCTCTGAGTCAGAAGGTTGTGGGTTTAAGTCCCATTCCAGGGACTTGAGCGCATAATCCAGGCTGATACTTGAGTAGCGCCAAGGGAATGCTACACTGTCAGAGGTGCCGTCTTTCAGATGAGGTGGACGTAAAAGATCCCAAGGCACTATTTTGAAAAAGAGCAGGGGAATTCTCCCCAGTGTTCTGGCCAACATTTATCCCTCAACCAACAGATTATCTGGTCATTATCACATTGCTGTTTGTTGGACCTTGTGTGCAAATTGGCTGATGTGTTTCCTACATTACAACAGTGACTACACATCAGAAGTATTTCATTGGCTGTAAAGTGCTTTGGGATGTCCTGAGGTCATGAAAGGCGGTATATAAATTTATTTACATTTTCTTTCTCTTTTGTAAGAATGCTACTGGATGCAAGAGGCTGTGGAAAAGTTTTTATAATTTATGGGACGTTAATGGAAGCAGTGCTGATAATGTAAACTTATTCCTCACCCCCTCAGTTGGGTGGTGCAGAAAACACAAAAATACTGTGAGGGTAACTTTTTTTAAATTCGTTCACGGGATGTGGGCGTCGCTGGCAAGGCCGGCATTTATTGCCCATCCCTAATTGCCCTTGAGAAGGTGGTGGTGAGCCGCCTTCTTGAACCGCTGCAGTCCGTGTGGTGACGGTTCTCCCACAGTGCTGTTAGGAAGGGAGTTCCAGGATTTTGACCCAGCAACAATGAAGGAACGGCGATATATTTCCAAGTCGGGATGGTGTGTGACTTGGAGGGGAACGTGCAGGTGGTGTTGTTCCCATGCGCCTGCTGCCCTTGTCCTTCTAGGTGGTAGAGGTCGCGGGTTTGGGAGGTGCTGTCGAAGAAGCCTTGGCGAGTTGCTGCAGTGCATCCTGTGGATGGTGCACACTGCAGCCACAGTGCGCCGGTGGTGAAGGGTGTGAATGTTTAGGGTGGTGGATGGGGTGCCAATCAAGCGGGCTGCTTTATCTTGGATGGTGTCGAGCTTCTTGAGTGTTGTTGGAGCTGCACTCATCCAGGCAAGTGGAGAGTATTCCATCACACTCCTGACTTGTGCCTTGTAGATGGTGGAAAGGCTTTGGGGAGTCAGGAGGTGAGTCACTCGCCGCAGAATACCCAGCCTCTGACCTGCTCTCGTAGCCACAGTATTTATATGGCTGGTCCAGTTAAGTTTCTGGTCAATGGTGACCCCCAGGGTGTTGATGGTGGGGGATTCGGCGATGGTAATGCCGTTGAATGTCAAGGGGAGGTGGTTAGACTCTCGCTTGTTGGAGATGGTCATTGCCTGGCACTTATCTGGCGCGAATGTTACTTGCCACTTATCAGCCCAAGCCTGGATGTTGTCCAGGTCTTGCTGCATGCGGGCTCGGACTGCTTCATTATCTGAGGGGTTGCGAATGGAACTGAACACTGTGCAGTCATCAGCGAACATCCCCATTTCTGACCTTATGATGGAGGGAAGGTCTTTGATGAAGCAGCTGAAGATGGTTGGGCCTAGGACACTGCCCTGAGGAACTCCTGCAGTAATGTCCTGGGGCTGAGATGATTGGCCACCAACAACCACTACCATCTTCCTTTGTGCTAGGTATGACTCCAGCCACTGGAGAGTTTTCCCCCTGATTCCCATTGACTTCAATTTTACTAGGACTCCTTGGTGCCACACTCGGTCAAATGCTGCCTGAGGAGGAAAGAGGGTTTATGAGAAGCAATACAGACAGCCATTTGTAAAACAAATAAGCAGCCATTTGTGAAGTAGCCCTGAGCCAAGGAATTTTCATGGAAAAGGAAGGAATTACAGTGTTATCCCAGATAGCCCGAAGGTCAACAGCCAAACTAAGTCCCTCACATTGGTCGCTCATAAAATGTAGTGCATCAGCGTTCTTTCATAGCAGCCGAAACTGGTGTTAAAACAGTGCTGGACAGAAAATCTAGGCCCGGAGGGGTCTAACAGAGAGGGCATTCTGCTTCCTCAGTACAGTTGTTCCAGTGACTATAGTGTCTGATTGAAAATCGCCTTAGTTTTCCCTGGGACCCTGAGGGCTAAACTGGTTCTCCTGGAACAGCTCAGGCAGGGGAGAAGGGAGGTCGAATTGATCCCGGAGAAAAGAGAAGATCTCTCTCCATGCTGAAGAGGAACAAAAGTGATCAGTTCAATCGTCTGTTCCCAACATGGCACATTGTCCTGATTCCTCGTCCCACTTCACCTACAGTGGGAATAGTGCATCCCATTAATGGGTTTCAATGATGTAAACCAGAAGAATGTATTCATAGCAACATCATAACAGTATATTAATCTTTCACAATTCTCTATCAGAAGTACAAATACTAAGGTCTCGAGGCCAAGGTTAAGCAGCCTGTCAGTAAAAGCAAAATTGGGTTAGAGACAAGATGAGACCAGGTCCTATAAGTATTCAATCAAACTAAATTAGATTTTTGACACGAAACAGGACGACTGCTAACAGAATATAACATGGATCTTCTCGCTGAATATATACTGTAAAAATGGCCTTGAAGCAAGATTATAGTTACAATCCAGTTGTGAACGATAACACTCAATTATCTTCAAACATAATTCCAAAGGAGTTACTCAACCCAGGACACTCACAACATAGCAGATGCACTCCCTTACCCCCACCCCCTGCCCCCACCTCAAGAAGTGCTGCTAGGTAACAACTAATGGAACATAGGAACAGGAGGAGGCCATTTAGCCCCTCGAGCCTGTTCCGCCATTCAGTGGGATCATGCCTGATCTGTATCCTAACTCCATCCACCTGCCATGGCTCCATATCCCTTAATACCCTTGGCTAGCAAAAATGTATCGATATCAGATTTAAAATGATTAATTGAGCATCTACTGCTTTCTGTGGGAGAGATTTCCACACTTCTACCACCCCTTTGCGTGAGGAAATGTCCTAAATTCTCTCCTAAATAGCCTGCCTCTGATTTTAAGGTTAGGTCCCTTTGTCCTAGGCTCCCCCACCAGCAGAAAAAGTTTCTCTCTATCTACCCTATCAATTTGTTTCAAAATCCTCAAAGCCTCAATCAAATCACCCCTTAACCTTCTATGACAGAACCAGAGAACCTCAGCTGTGAGATCTTCTAAAGAGAGGCTTGCTTTTCTTTAGCGCCTTTCATGACCTCAGGATGTCCCAAAGAACTTTACAGCCCATGAAGGAATTTCTGAAGTGTAGTCACTGTTGTAATGTAGGTAACGCAGCAGCCAATTTGCGCGCAGCAAGCTCCCACAAACAGCAATGTGGTAATGACCAAATAATCTGTTTTATTTAATGTTGGCTGAGAGATAAATGTTGGCCAGCTCACCGGGGAGAATTCCACTGCTCTTCTTCGAAATAGTGCCAAGGGATTTTTTTATGTCCACCTGAGAGGGTAGACGGGGCCTTGGTTATACGTCTCATCCGAAAGGCGGCACCTCCGACAGTGTAGCACTCTCTCAGTACTGCACTGCAGTGTCAGCTTAGAGTATGTGCTCAAGTCTCTGCAGAGGGACATGAATCCAAAATCTCTTGATGCTTAATACATTCCTGCTACCTTCCTTTGTGTGCTATTTTTAAACTGTCCTTAACCTGTTTAAAATCACAGAATCATAGAAAAGTTACAGCAGGGAAGGAGGCCATTCGGCCCATCGAGTCCATGCTGGCTGGATGCATGAGCAATCCAGCTAGTCTCACTCCCTGCCCTATCCCTGTACCCTGCAAATTTTTTTCCTTCAGGTACTTATCCAGTTCACTTTTGAAGGCCATGATTGAATCTGCCTCCACCACCCCCTCGGGCAGTGCATTCCAGATCCTAACCACTCGCTGTGTAAAAAAGTTTTTCCTCATGTCACCTTTGGTTCTTTTGCCAATCACCTTAAATCTATGTCCTCTGGTTCTTGACCCTTCTGCCAATGGGAACAGTTTCTCTTTAATCTATTCTGTCAAGACCCTTCACGATTTTAAATACCTCTATCAAATCTCCTCTCAATCTTCTCTGTCCAAGGAGAACAACCCCAGCTTCTCCAGTCTATCCACGTAACTAAAGTCCCTCATCCCTGGAATTATTCTAGTAAATCTTTTCTACACCCTCTCTAAGGCCTTCACATCCTTCCGAAAGTGCAGTGCCCAGAACTGGACACAATACTCCAGTTGTGGTAAAACCAATGTTTTATAAAGGTTCATCATGACTTCCTTGCTTTTGTACTCTATGCCTCTATTTATAAAGCCCAGGATTCTGTAAGCTTTTTTAACCACTTTCTCAACCTGCCCTGCCACCTTCAACGATTTGTGAACTTATACCCCCAGATCTCTCTGTTCCTATCTCCCTTTTAGAATTATGCCCTCTAGTTTATATTGCCTCTCCTCGTTCTTCCTACCGAAATGTATCACTTTGCATTTTTCTGCATTAAATTTCATCTGCTACGTGTCCGCCATGCCACCTGCCTGTCTATATCCTCTTGAAGTCTATCACTATCTTCCTCATTTTTCACTACACTCATTTGCAAATTTTGAAATTGTGCCCTGTACACCCAAGTCCAAGTCATTAATAAAGATAAAGAAAAGCAGTGGTCCCAGTACCGACCCCTGGGGAACACCACTGTACAACTCCCTCCAAAATCAAAGCGTTAAAGCTACCGAAAAATCATGTAGCGAAATGATGTGTGGGTACGGTAGTGTAACAGTTATATTACTGGATTAATAATCCAGAGAACATGAGTTCAAATCCCACCATGGCAGTTTGAGAATTTGAATTTCAGTCTAAAAAAATCTGGTATCAGTTTAAAAAAAAAGTGACCATGAAACTATTTGATTGTTGTAAAAATCCAACAGGTTCACTAATGTCCTTTAGGTACAGAAAACCAGCTGACCGTACCCAGTCTGACCTATAGGTGACTCCAGTCCTACACCAATGTGGTTAACTCATAACTGTTCTCTGAAGTGGCCACCCAGTTATATCAAATCACTACAAAGAATAGAAGTTTAAGAAGGCAGCCCACCACCACCTTATTGACTAGGGATGGTCTGATGGTGCAGTTGGATCCTCAACTAGCACCACCAAAATCAGGTTGTCTCATTGATTAATTAATCAATCAACTAATTATTTTATAGTTTCATTGATTATTCAGTCAACTTATTAAAGTGTACATAAAATAGGAAAAGAAACTCCTGCAAAAGCCGGAAATCTGAAATTAAAACAGAAAATGGTGGGAATGCACAGCTGGACAGGCAGCATCTGTAAAGAGAAAATACAGGCTGACATTACAGGTGTGTAACCCTTCATTAGAATTCATTAAACTGATTAAAGCATGTGATGTGAGGGTCAGAAAGATGCTTCGGTTCGCAAACAGTGACGTTGGTGAATCTTCAGAATTGTTTTGTTTAAAGTGTACTTTTGAAGTCAAAAGGAACAGATACAGTACATTACCACGCTGAACCACAGAGCCCCCGATTACCTCATGGTAACCTCTCGGACTTGACTGGGCTTTCACAAAGAAAGGAATGAGTTAGTTGTTAGGAGAATTAAAAGGACAATCCATGTCACTCATACACCTGCCAATAGGCAGTCATCAAGCAGCATCAGTGAGAGGTTTTGAGCTGCTCTTTCAGCTGGGAATGGAAAATTATTATTTTTTTTGAGTTCTATTACTGAACTCCTTCCAGTGCAGCTGACCGCTGTCAGGAGGAAGTGCTTAAGGCTCGTTCGCTTGTCTCTATGAATACCACCCCGTAGTCAGCTTGCAGTTGCTCTGCAAGGGTTACCCTGAGTGACTGGCCTGTGTATGTGGAAGCAACTGGCCTCTGCTTAGCAACTCCTCAAGGCAATAGACCATATAAGGATGCAAATCCATCTCATATCATTGCAATCTGGAATGTGTCCAAATTGTATCACAGTGCTGCCCTGGGGCTGGTAAACTCCAAAATGGGATCGGTCAGTCTGTCTATTATCTATCTATCTACCTATGATGTTTCTACATTCACTTCTTTGAATATATTGGCAATTAAGCTAATTTTAATAAAATTGTCCCAGAATAACAATCATATTTCCGGTATGTGATCTACGTTAGGGCAGAAATTGCTCAGAGTGGCAAACCAACAGTGCTCGCCGCTCCATAGATTTAAACTAATCCACTAATTTACCTCGGTCTTTTCTTCGGCCACGTCCTCGAATAGGAAGCGGGGAAGAGCCCCAGCGTCAGTTCAGGCTGAAGCTAGGACCCATGGGAGGAGCAATCCCTCCCCTCGACCAATCAAATTGCAGCATTTTTGACAAACTCTCTGCAGGCTTAAAACCAGGAAGTGAAAAGTACAACGTTAAAATCTTTGTAAAAACAGTTATAGACAGCGAAGAAGAGAGATGGTAAGAAATAATGGAATTAAATAAAAGGGACAGAAGGGTAAGGTACAAGAAAAAACATTTAAATTTTAAAATTTAAAATTTTTTTTAATGACCAAAAACTATTAAAATAAGGAGAAATGAGACTCCACATTTTTAAAAGTTAATTTTTAGTTGTTTGGCAGTCATTATGAGTTACTGCGCTGTTAAAACTTAATTTAGACCTGGTATTTTTAAGCGTACCTGTTATGTGGCGATATTACTTACTTTCCAGCTGGGCAGATGAGCAAGTTGGCGCTTTTTCAATGATTTCTCTGATTGCAGCCGGCGATATCCCTTTAATTCGAAGCTGTCATATCGCCGGCCAATCAGGAGGAGCAAGTTCCGGATTTCCGCGTTTCACTGCGCATGTGCGAACATCGGAACTTGTTCCTCGATTTCGCCAGTAACAACGGAGAGCGCCGTTGTGCTCACTGTTATTTTGCGAGCAATTTCTGCCCCTTCAACTGTGTTCACCATTTTATTCAGAGTTTACCAGAAATTGGGTGGGAAAGGTAAGCACAGTCTTCGTAACTATATTATTGCAGTGCAGTTTAATCTGAGTGACTCTTGATTCTGTTAGAAGACATCTTCCACCAGCAGCAGATGTATAACAGGGGAACCATAAAGCCTACATTCAGTTTGATTTGCTTAAATTAGCATTAAAATCAATTTTCTTTGTACGACACTAATAGTATTCCGGGAATCAGCCTTTCCCTCTTCAATTTGTTTCAGTAGGCTGTGTTAGTCTGGGCTGAGCTCCAAATAATATTTGGCCTACACAATAAAAGAAGACATCAGAATAATAACTAGATTATTGTCTACGGGGGTCTGATGTGACTTTTTAACACAGGCAGTCTTAGTGCACGCTGCAATATTCAGCATTGCCCGTCTGTATTACAGTCAGTTGCCTCTCTGCTCTCCTTCAATTCTGGCCTCTAGCGCAGCCCTGATTTTCATCAGTCCGCCATTGGTGGCCGTGCCTTCATCTGTTTAGGCCCTAAGCTCTGGAATTCCCTCCCTAAATCTCTCCAGTTCTTTACTTCTCTCTCTCTCTCTCTCTCTCTCTCTCCTCCTTTAAGACACTCCTTAAAACTTACCTCTTTGACCAAGCTTTTGGTCACCTGTCCTAATCTCTCCTTATGTGGCTCGATGTCAAATTTTGTCTGATTATGCTCCTGTGAAGCGCCTTGGGACGTTTTACTACATTAAAGGCACTATATAAATGCAAGTTGTTGTTACTACTGTCTGTATTAACATACTGAACTAGTAATCCAGAGACCTGGACTAATAATCCTGAGGAATATGAGTTCACATCCCACCATGGCCCTTTGAGAATTTGAATTCAGCTTAAAAAAAATCTGGAAGTTCATGATACCACGGATGAGAGTTTTCAGTTATGTGGAGAGACTAGAGAAGTTGGGATTGTTCTCTTTGGAGCAGAGAAGGTTAAAGGGAGATTTAATAGAAGTGTTCAAAATTATGAGGGGTTTTGACAGAGTAGATAGTGAGAAACGGTTTCCACTGGCAGGAGGATCGGTAACCAGAGGACACAGATTTAAGATAATTGGCAAAAGAGCCAGAGGGGAGATGAGGAGTTTTTTTTACTCAGCAAGTTGTTATGATCTGGAATGCGCTGCCTGAAAGGGCGGTGGAAGCAGATTCAATAGTGACTTTCAAAAGGGAATTGGATTTCTACTCGGAAAAAGGGCTATGAGGTAAGAGCAGGGGCGTGGGACTAATTGGATAGTTCTTTCAGAGAGCTGGCACAGACACTATGGGCTAAATGGCCGCCTTCCGTGCTGTACGATTCTATGATTTTATGAAGTAAAAAGCTGGTTTCAGTAATGAAGCTGTCGAATTTTTGTTAAAAAAAAACTCAACTGGTTCACTAATGTGTTTTAGGGAAGGAAACTAGCCGCCCTTACCCCCGCTCTGGGCTATATGTGACTCCAGTCCCACACCAACGTGGATGACACTTTACTGCCCTCTGAAGTGGCCCAGCAAGCCACTCAGTCAAGGCAATTAGGGATGGGCAACAAATGCCGACTGTCCGCGTCCTGAGAATCACCTCTAGACGAATGGGGGAACACAATTTGAGAATGAGACTGTGTCCTGATCTGTGTCAGAATTGTTTCTTTTGTCTGAAGTTTAAACTCCAATCTGGCCGCTCTAGTCAGACTCCGACTCTCAGTGATAGCTTTTAAATGTCATGGCTCGGGGAAGGATTAGCTGTCTGTTTGTTCAAACAATCCTTCCGCAGTACTGATTGATTGATACAAATATAGTTCTGCATTCGCACCACAGCTGAATATGTAATTAACATGCACATTGAACTGTTTCATCTATTAGCTGACTACAGTGACAAAAGAAAAAGGAGCACAAGATAAAGACTTAAAGACTTGCATTTATATAGAGCCTTTCACAACCTCAGGACGTCCCAAAGCACTTTACGGCTAATGAAGTACATTTGAAGCATAGTCACTGTTGTAATGTAGGAAACATGGCAGCCACATTTTCACATAGCAAGGTCCCATATGGGATAATGACCAGATAATCTGTTTTTCAGTGATATTGGTTGAGGGATAAATATTGACCAGGACACCAGGGAGATCTCCCCTGCTCTTCTTCATATTAGTGCCGTGGAATCTTTTATGTCCACCTGAGAGGGCAGACGGAGCCTTGTTTTAAAATCTCATCTGAAAGATGGCAGCTCCAACAGGGCAGCACTCCCTCAGTACTGCACTGGAGTGTTAGCTTAGATTTTGTGCTCAAGTCTTGTGGAGTGGGACTTGAACCCACAACCTTCTGACTCAGAGGCAAAGAGTGCCACCCACTGAGCCACAGCTGGCAAGAAGGATGATGGCAAGACTCTGTAGAGCTTAGGCAAGAAGAACAAGCACTGCACCACTCTCAAAAACCCTCTCAAGTGATTGAAACCTGAGACTAGTAATGGAGTGCAACAATGGATTTAGGAAGTGCAAACGGCAGCACTGAATGGAGGGGTCGGTGTAGAAAGATCTCCCCTGCTATTTGGTATGAAACTGTGAGCATGAGTAAGCTGCAGGGCTATGGACCGGGTGCTGGAAGGTGGGATTAGCATGGGCACCTGGTTGTTCTTCGAGCCGGCGCGGACAAGATGGGCCGAATGGCCCGCTTCTGTGCTGTACCTTCTCTACGGTTCTATAAGTAGGGCACATCGATGGTTTTTCTACAAGGAGCGAGCAAAGATACCTCCAAGCACCACCCCTAATTGTCTAAAAGTGGCAATGTTACACTGTGTGGAGCTGCATTGTTTGTTAGTTTCAGAGGTTTACAAATCCCTCCATGGCCTCACCCCTCCCTATCTCTAACCTCCTCCAGCCCTACAACCCTCTGAGATCTCTGTGCTCCTCCGGTTCCGGCCTCTTGCGCAGTCCTGATTTTCTTAGCTCCACCATTGGTGGTCGTGCCATTAACTGCCTGGGCCCTAAGTTCTGGAATTCCCTCCCTAAACTTTTCCACCTCACTGCCTCCCTCTCCTTTAAAACGCTCCTTAAAACCTACCTCTTTGACCAAGCTTTTGGTCACCTGTTCTAATATCTCCTTATGCGGCTCGGTGTCAATTGTTGTCTGATTACGCTCCTGTGAAGCGCCTTGGGATGTTTTGCTACGTTAAAGGTGCTATATAAATGCAAGGTGTTGTTATGCTCATTGGCTGTTAATGGAACCGCCTTCTTGTGAGTGGGAGGATCGTTTTTTTTGCATTGTCATTGAGGTCTTATTGGTTGGAGTAAGGAGTGTCAAGCTTTTAGCTTTTATTTGAAAATACAGTCTGCCAATTGGTTGCCACGTTCCATTCAGAATTAGCCCCTGAAGAACTGGGCTACTTGGTTACTTTCTTGAACGGTTAGTGCTATGGAATTTGTACCATACACCAGGACAGGCAGATGACCCTCAGTTCAATTACCTATTAGAAGGACAGTAAAGCGCACCCCATCCCGAGCTTTAAACTCAAGCTTCTGCGGAAAAAAGAAACAAAGACTTGCATTTATATAGGGCCTTATTACATTGTTGAACTGTTCCAGGTGTTCGCACGCTAAATTACTTTTGGAATACGCTGACTGTTAATGTAAAACGTAACAGCAGTCTGCTTCTGGGTGAAGCTTGAACCCAGAGCCTGGAACAAAAGTCAGGGAATGACAAAAGCAACAAATACCAGTTTACTTCATAATTCCTTTCTCTGGCTGTAGGAATCAGCCTTGTGGCTCTAGGCTGACACCTAGATCGTTCACCTGAGGAAGGAGGTAGCCTCCGAAAGCTTGTGAATTTAAAATAAAATTGCTGGACTATAACTTGGTGTTGTAAAATTGTTTACAATTGTCAACCCCAGTCCATCACCGGCATCGCCACATCATTACAAAAGTCAGGGAGCTGAAAAAGCAACCAAACCTTTACAATTCTTCCAGGGCTTGAATTTGTCTTGTTAACCAGAATTGGACATAGTACAAAAGCTGGGGTTTGACCAGATTGTACTTTGACCTATATTCCAAAATGAAAAGAAAATTACAACTGCTAGAAATTTGAAAAGACGGTTACAACCAGAAAAGTCTTTTCTCTTCATAGATGTTGCTTGGCCTGTTGCATATTTCAAACACTTTTCTGTTTTTGTTCTGACTTATTTGTACATCATTGGCTGTAAAGCACTCTGTGACATCCTGAGGCCATGAAAGGTGCTATATAAATGCAAGTTCTTTCTGTCTTCTTAAACTCCACTGATTTGGCAGTCCCTAATCCATCCAGAAAAGGTTAGCATGATCCTTTATCAAGCAGAACTTACAATGCGTGTAGAGTCAAATAGTTAAGAAATTGTACAATTAATCAAGGCACTGGTGTAGTGTTTGGACAAAATGCTGATAAGACTACATTATATTTTGTTAGATTTATGTTGACCCTGGCAGCATTAGTGGAAATAATTTATCATTAATTGGATGACATCTGTGGGACGTATGATATTAATATGCATTTGTTCTTAGAGTTTACTTGCTTTGAAAGCTGGTTAAAATTTGACAAACACCGATGTCAATCTGTTTGCTATCCATCAGCCTGGTGGAGCAGAGGTTTAAGTCGACCAGGGATGGATCAAGAGAGGACAATCCTGACAGCATCTTAATATTGTTTTTAATTGAGTCAGCGTTGTTGTCCAAAGGGAATACAGCTTGAGCTCAGAATGTATTAATTGGATCAACTCATCAAATTAATGGTTCTACTGGCAATAAAAGAACAACACAGTGCCAAAAAATATTACATTTGTGTTAGACTATCGCCATTAGGCTGAAGTGCGCAAGTGCCTCGCAGTTCAAACTTGCTAAAGATGTAATGGTAAATTCAGCAACTCTGCGCTCTTCGTGTCATAGAAAGAAAGATTTGAGTTTATATCGCACCTTTCACGACCTCGGGATGTCCCAAAGTGCTTCACTGCCAATGAAATACTAGGTGCGTGGGTCAGAGAATGGACACTACGTTGCTGTTTCCCTAACTCTGCATCAAGTGAGGTTCCCCAAATGGACCACAGTATCACAGAACATAGCCTTTAATCCGTCAGATTTGATGACTAAAGATTTTTAAAAAAAATTAAGTCCCAAAAGATAATTCAGGAGGATAGCTTTGACTTATACAATTAAAAAAGGAAAAGGAAGAATTGTAATTAATATATCGTTATTACAAATTCAGGTCTGCCATAGATACTTTCTCGGGTTCAGTGGTCTTGGTTGCTCAAGTGAGTGACCTGAACATCTTATGTTATGGGTGTTGACTGACACTGTCCGATATCTGCTAGCACAATAGTGGGACATAGGAACTTAAGAACAGGAGTAGGCCATTCAGCCCCTCGAGCCTGTCCCACCATTCAGTTAGATCAAGGCTGATCTGTAACTTAACTCCATTTACCCGCCTTGGTTCCGTTATCCTTAATCATCTAACCCAACAAAAATCTATCGATCTCAGTTTTGAGTTTTTTAATTGAACGCCAGTCTCAACAGCATTTCGGGGGGGAGTGGGGGGGAAGAGTTCCAGATTTTCATTACCCTTTGTATGAAGAATGTTCCTAACATCACCCTTGAATGGCCTAACTGTAATTATAAGGTTGTTCCCCCTCCAGAAGAAATAGTTTCTCCCTGTATCTACCCTATCAAGCAATCTGAGGGCATAACAATGAAACCCCCTTGTCATCCGAACTAGAACTTCATGCCTTTCGCACATGCATTGCTTCAAAAACTCCCTTGAAGGATCTGGAACTATGTCCTCATTAGAAGTTAAAGATCGCAAGATAAATAAGGAAGACCATTCATTCATCTTCGCTCACCCATCTAGAAAAACCTTCACCGAACAGCATCTCTTAAATGATTTCAAGATTCTTACCTTCACTACTCTATCTTGAAGTCCATTCCGAGTGTCAGTTATTCCGAAGATGAAGAATTTCCTGACATCTGTCCCAAACTTGCCTTCCACCAGTTTGAAAGTATGTCACAATCCTACTTTCCTGACATGCTTTGAAGTACTGCTCTTGATTAATCTCACCAAGACCATGTGGTATCTTACATACCTCCATAAACTCCCCTCTTAGTCGCCTCCTTTCGAGGCTGAAGTCACCGAGGCCGGGAATTTCCTCAGAGTTCCTCCTGCACTGTTATAATAACCTCCCCGGAGGTGTGTCAGAGAACCCGTTTACACGTGTGAATGCGGTATTTGCCGCATATCCGGTAAAGTTGCATTAGCAGAGCAGGGACAGATCATAGTATCATAGTAGGTTCAGCACTGGAGGAGGCCATTCGGCCCACCATGCCTGTGCCGGTTCTTTGGAAGAGCTATCCAATTAGTCCCATTCCCCTGCTCTCTCCCCATAGCTTTCAAGTATTTATCCAATTCCCTTTTGAAAGTTACTATTGAATCTGCTTCCACCACCCTTTCAAGCAATGCATTCCAGATCATAACAATTTGCCGTGCAAAAAAAATGTCTCCTCATGTCACCTTTGCCTCTTTTGCCGATCACCTTAAACCTGTTCCTCTGGTTACTGACGCTTCTGCCACTGGAAACAGTTTCTCCTTATTTACTCCATCAAACCCGCGCGTGATCCTGAACACCTCTATCAAATCTCCTCTTAACCTTCTCAGTTTTAAGGAGAACAACCCCAGCTTTTCGAGTCTCTCCGCAAAAACTGAAGTCCCTCATCCCTGGTACCGTTCTAGTAAATCTCTTCTGCACCCTCTCAAAGGCTTTAATATCCTTCCTAAAGTGTGATGCCCAGAATTGAACACAATACTCCAGCTGAGGCTTAACCAGTGTTTTACAAAGATTTAGCATAACTTCCTTGCTTTTGTACTCTATGCCTCTATTAATAAAGCCCAGGATCCCAAATGCATTTTTAACAGCCTTCTCAACTTGCCCTGCTACCTTCAAAGATTTGTGCATGTGCACCCCCAGGTCTCTCTGTTCCTGTACTCCCTTTAAAATTGTACCCTTTAGTTTATATTGCCTCTCCTTGTTCTTCCTACCAAAAAGCATCACTTCACACTTCTCTGCATTAAATTTCATCTGCCACGTGTCTGCCCATTCCACCAGTCTGTCTATGTCCTCCTGAAGTCTGTTACTGTCCTCTACATTGTTTGCTACATTTACGAATTTCGTGTCATCTGCAAACTTTGAAATTATACCCTCTATACCCAAGTCCAGGTCATTAATATATATCAAAAAGAGCAGTGGTCCTAATACTGACCCCTGGGGAACACCACTATATACTTCCCTCCACTCTGCAAAACAACCATTCACTACTCTCTGATTTCTGTCCCCTAGCCAATTTTGTATTCACACTGCCACTGTCCCTTTAATCCCTTGGGCTTTAATTTTGCTAACAAGCCTATTATATGGTACTTTATCAAATGCCTTTTGAAAGTCCATACACACATCAACCGCGCTGCCCTCATCAACCCTCTCCATTACTTCATCAAAAGAACTCAATCAAATTAGTCAAACACGATTTTCCTTTAACAAATCCGTGCTGACTTTCAAGATCCAAGGAAATTCCCAGCCCAAGTTTCATCATTAAATCTTTTGACTGCCACACACTGGTTTAAGAGTACAATGGAGCATTTCTTTACTTTGCTGCTTCACGGTGACTGGATGTTAAGGGCAGATTCCACCACTATCCCGTGGTCTCTTTTCAATTTCACCTAGCTTGACATCACATAATGTAACTATGTGGAGAGACTAGGGAAGCTGGGGGATTGTTCTCCTTAGAGCAGAGATGGTTAAGGGGAGATTTAATACAGTTGTTCAAAATCATGAGGGGTTTTGATAGAGTAAATAGGGAGAGACTGTATCCACTGGCTGAAGGGTCGGTAACCAGAGAACACAGATTTAAGGTAATTGGTAAAAGAACCAGAGGGGAGGTGAAGAGATTTATTTTTTTTATTCAGTGAGTTGTTATGATCTGGAATGCACTGCCTGAAAGGGTGGTGGAAGCAGATTCAATAGTAACTTTCAAAAGGGAATTACTTGAAGGGGAAAAAATTGCAGGGCTATAGGGAAAGGGCAGTGGCGTGGGATTAATTGGAAAACTCTTTCAAAGAGCTGGCACAGGCACGACGGGCCGAATGGCCTCCCTCTGTACTGTATCATTCTATGTTGCCCATTTTTCTTCAAATGTGCAATGCTTAACATGTACCCGTGTTGAATTTTGTTCACTTGCAATTGAGAAAAATATTCTCAGAGGTACCAAAAACAGGCTCCTTGCCTTTTCACTGCCTTAAATTCCTTTGCTGTGTTAATGACTTTTCATTAACTCACCAGACGTATCTTTGTATATCATTCACCACTTTTCACCTCTTTTCAGCTTCCAGTTATGAGGAATATCGAAAAAAAAAATTGCTTTTCAGCCTTGAAAGGAGGCCCTTGAGCAGATCCTATAGAGGTGTACAAGGTCACAAAAATCACAGAAAGAGGACATTCATGTAGAAAAAGTAGACACGAGTTGAAACTACTGGAGGCAAATTTAGTTCAAATGCCAGAAAGTTTTTCTTCACAAAGAGTGTGTCACACATCTGGAATGGACATCCAGCCAGGGTATTGGAGATAAATCATTTGAGAAACAGCAGGAAGTTATGATTGTCGTAGGTTCTTTCCGGACAGATGAGGTAGAATAAGGTGAACAGTCTTCTCGCACACACCCATCCTTTGACCTTATTGCTGCTTCTTGCTGACTGTTCCAGATGACTCTCTCCAAGTCTGTCTGTCTCTCCTCTCCTCTCTCTCTGGAGAATTCATGGGCGACGGAGCTTATTCATAGAATCATAGAACGATTACAGCACAGAAGGAGGCCATTCGGCCCATCGAGCCCATGCTGGCTCTTTTGTAAGAGCAATCCAGTTAGCCCCACTCTTTCCCTGTGGCTCTGCAAATTTTCAGGTATTTATCCAGTTCCTTTTAAAGTCTTGATTCAATCTGTTTCCACCATCCTTTCAGGCGGCACATTCCAGATCATAACTACTCGCTGCGTAAAAATGTTTTTCCTCATGCCGCCTTTGTTTCTTTTGCCAATCGCCTTAAATCTGAGCCCTCTGGTTCTCGACCCTTCCCGCCAATGGGAACGGTTTCTCTATGTTTACTTTATCTAAACCCTTCATCATTTTGAACACTTCTATCAAATCTCCTCTTAACCTTCTCTGCTCTATTCCTGCATAGCTAAAACCATCTCGACTGGGTGAGACAAAGACAGAGAATGTGACAGCGCTGGAAAAGAACCAAGAAGGAAATGGTAGGGGGGAACAAGAAGCTGTCGAATATACCATTTGAACCCCATTTTGCAAAGAGTCAGGGTTGAAATTCGTCTGTGAGCTATTTTTAGTGTGCTGATTAACAATTCCACCTCAAATTCCTACGTGTACTATTTCGGCAAGATCGATTAATCATCGCAAGGCTCGTGTCAGGAGTGTGATGGAAATACCCACCACTCACCTGGGGTGGAGCACTGATCAAGCCAATTCCTATGTCCTGAATGTTGTTGAGCCTCTTAACTGTTGTGATGGGCACTCACCTGGGGTGGGTGCCCATCACAACAGTTAAGAGGCTCAACAACATTCAGGACATAGGAATTGGCTTGATCAGTGCTCCTACCAATGGGTTTAATGTCTACACTCTCCACCACAAGTTCACTGTGGCTGTAGTATGGACGATCTACTGGATGCAGTTCAGCAACTTACCAAAGTTACTCCAAATGCACCTTTCTCCCCTGCGACCTCCACCAATGAGGCCAAGAGCTGTACTATCACGGGAACACCATTAGCTCCGAGTTAATGGATACAGTAGCCTGGCGATTATGGTACTACCAGTGGTCGTGAGTTCAAAAGTTATGAAGTTGAACATACGGACTTGTTAAAAAGGCAGACAGAAAAAGAGCAGCTGGTCCATTGGACCTGCCCCATTCAGTCACGTTGCAACTGAGCATCATAACGCTCAATTCTCCCCACCCACCAGCGGTCATGTGGTCTCCAACGGGATGCAAAAAAAAACAGATTAAAAAAAATCTCTGGATCGACTTAGGGAAGAAAGAATTCCAGGGAATTCCCCTTCAACCCCGGAAAATGGTCAAGAACAAGCTTCAAGAGACAAAAGTGACTATAAGGTGCATCACCCAACATCCCACCTATCTTTTGTATGCAGTGATATCAGCCTCCCCCAGCAATGGGAGTTCAATAAATCTGGACCTGTGTGAAATGGGATTAGGAAAAATTGCATCGAGTTACATCGAAACGACAGCACAGAATCAGGCTTTTCAGCCCAACTGGTCTATTCCTGCATTTATGCTCCACCTGAGCCTCCTCCTTCCCTACTTCATCTAACCCTATCAGGATACCCTTCTATTCCTTTCTCCCTCATGTGCTTATCTAGCTTCTCCTTAAATGCATCTATGCTATTCACGTCAAATACTCCTTGTGGTAATGCATTCCACATTCCTACCACTCTCTGGGTAAAGAGATGTCTCCTGAATTCCCTATTGGATTTATTAGAGACTATTTTATAATTTATGACCTCTAGTTTTGGACTGCCGCACAAGTGGAAACATTTTCTCTACATCTACCATGACCATGAAAGCTGCTGGATTATCGTGGAAGCCCAACTGGTTCTCTAATGTCCTTCAGAGAAGAGAACCTTCCACTTCTACCCAGACTGGCCTGCATGAGATTCTACTCCCACACTATATGATTGACTATTGATGCCCTCTGAGCAAGTAGGGTTGGGCAATAAATATTGCCTTGCCAGTATCACCCACATTGCCAGAACAAATTTTTAAAGATTCCCCTCCAAGTTGCACACCATCCTGACATGGACATATTTTGCCATTCCTTCCTCATCGTTGGGGCAAAATCCTTGAATTTCCTACTGAGCACCAATACATGTGGCCTTGCCAGAATCAGCCACATCCAGAGAAGAATTTTTTTTAAAAAAGCACACACAAGAAAGTAATGGAAACCCATTAACCGGTGCACTAAAATAATGCAAGGAACAAAAGCAAGGAAGTTCTGGTAATCCTTTATAAATCACTGGTTAGTCTTCAGCTGGAGTATTGTGTCCAATTCTGGGCACCATACTTTAGGAAAGATATCAAAGCCTTGGAGAGGGTGCAGAGAGATTTACTAGGATGGTACCAGGGATGAGGGACTTCTGTTATGTGGAGAGACTAGAAAGTAACTGGGATTGTTCTCCTTGCAGCAGAGAAGGTTAAGGGGAGATTTAATAGAGGTGTTCAAAACTATGAGCGATTTTGATTGAGTAGACAGGGAGAAACTGTTTCCCTGACAGGAGAGTTGGTAACCTTAGGACACAGATTTAAGATAATTGGCAAAAAATCCAGGGGGGAAATGAAGAGAAATTTTTTTAACGCATGGAGTTGTTATAACCTGGAATGCACTGCCTGAAAGGGTGTTGGAAGCAGATTCAATAGTAACTTTCAAAAGAGAATTGGATAAATATTTGAAAAGGAAAAATTTGCAGGGCTATGGAGAAAGAGAAGGGGAGTGGAACTAATTGGATAGCTCTTTCAAAGAGCCGGGACAGGCACGATGGGCTGAATGGCCTCCTTCGGTGCCGTATGATTCTATGAGTGCAGAGGAATTTCACTTGGTGGGGAGGGGTGTAGAGTGGACTTGTCCATGCTGTGTGTTATCTTCTGTGCAAATCCCCGATGGTAAAAGTATTTCCTTATCTTGAAACTTATTTTGCAAAAATAAAATACAACCAGGGCAAAACTGAGCACCTGGAGTTGTTGAATTTAACTGCGACATCACTGTAGAGTCGACATCTTGCAGCGCCACATAAATAATGCTTAGGCCAGGCATCAGTGGGAGTAGAATTCGACTTTGACAGGGGGTGGCAGATCGACCGCCCGTTATACACCCGCAACGGAAAGGAAAATCGGGCGGCAGATCCAGCACCGTCCGTTTCGTGCCCCCGTCGCAGTCGCACTTTACGTCCAATATCGCTTCACCTGTAACCGCCGGATGAAAAGTCAGTCCTTCTGTCTGGCTATGTACGCAAGGTTGATGAAGGGATTTGTTTTTTGTGAAGCTCTACAGTCGAGCTGTTCCCTCGGACGTAAAAAATAAATTAGTTAATAAATAAGAACGTTTTAATAGGAGTCTTGCTCTCATTTGTCGCCGTGATTGATTGGACGACATTGATCAGTTTATTACAGCGCGCAGGTAAAGCCTCATTGGAATATGGCAAGATGAATGCGAACTACTTGGCTAGGAGAATAACAGGCTCACGCTGACAGAAAACTCTCCTTTTATCATATGCCTGGCTGCTAAGGTAATTTGAAAGCTAATGCGTTGGGCAAGTGCTGGCAGGAATGTATGTTTTCTTCTCATTACGCTGTATATCAAACTATTCTTGAATTGAATTGCAAGGCTAAATGGTAATAACTTAATAGTGCAAACAAATTGGATTTAGTTTCTTCCTTCAGGACAACAAATTGCCTTTAGATGAAATCTGGAAAAAAAAACATCAGGTTGTCTATGAGGTTCGTACAGTCTGCAGCTACAAGACGGTAAAATAATAATAATGTCAAAGGTATTTAGCTCAGAACTGGGCAGCATTATGAACAAAGTAATCCCCTTGTGTGACATTAGCACCTTCTGTAGCATATATCCACTAACACACCAGATTCGTACTTTCCCCTCTGCACGTGTTAGCCTTCATAGGACAAAATCCACCTCAGCAATCATTTGTCTTTAGTGACCGGAGCATGAATCTCTCTCACGCTCTGCATACTCTTTTTTTTAAAGGAAAAGAAAGACTTGCATTTATATAGCACCTTTCACGACCTCAGGACCTCCCAAAATGAAGGACTTTTTGAAGTGTAGTCACTGTTGTAATGTAGGAAACCTGACAATTTTGCACACAGCAAGGTCCCACAAACAGCAATGAAATAAATGACCAGATCACCTGTTTTAGGCGTTGGTTGAGGGATAAATATTGCCCAGGACACCGGGGAGAATTCCCCTGCTCTTCTTCGAATAGTGTCATGGGATCCTTTACGTCCACCTGAGAGGACAGACGCAGGGCCTCGGTTTAACATCTCATCGAAAGACGGCATCTCCGACAGTGCAGCACTCCCTCAGTACCACACTGGGAGTATCAGCCTTTACACAAAGTTTGGGGCTATTATGAACTACTTCCCTTGATAATCCTCTTCCTCTTGCTACGTCCACTGTGCTTTCGCTCACCTCTCGTCCTCATCTCCTACTTCCTGCTCAGCATCTACCCCTCCAACTGTGGTGTTCCCCAGCCCCTGAGAGATCTTGTCTACATGGAAGGCATTATGTAAGTGTAAATTGTCCTTGTTGTCCTTACAGTTAGCCATGAAAGGGTAAAGTTCGGGGATCTCTGCATCACAGTTATCTACGTTTGTCTCCCGCTACTGAAACAAGAAGCAGGGAGGGGTGAGGGGTAAATAAGAAAAGTAGCAACACTTTCTCCCTATCACAAGCAGATGGAAAGCATTATTGTATTGGCACAACTAATATGCCTTCCACTGGGAAAAATGGTCCAAGGAGAGCCCAGTGAATGGAAATGCCGTATGCAGTGCAGTGTTCGAAGGTTCATTTTCAGGTCATCTTTTCCCAGAAATGGCACGGATCAGATACAAGTGCTTGATGTTGTCATTGGGTGCAGAGTAGAAAAATGTTCATTCCCTGAAACGCCTTATTGAGTGAGCACATGTTGAAAGCAAAGCATTGCTGTTTGTGACAGGTGAAACACAGTAGATCTTTGAGAAACAGAACATCTTGTGACCATTGGTGAACAAAACATGGAAAATCTATGAATTACCATCCCTCGTATTGGAATCTAAATCAGCTGATGTGCCAAAGAATAAAACTGATTAGATTTGTCGATGAGTAAATAATCTATCTGATGGTTGATTAAACAAGGCTGCTTCTTGCACTCGTTGAGTTTTGATTAAAAGTGGTTTGTTGCTTGTTAAACCGCAAACCGTTCAATAATTTATCTTTATCCGATTAAAAATATTATATCTGTGTGTGCTCCTGTCTGAAAAATCTTGCTTCTTCTTATGTTTGGGTCACACACTTTTCCATTCAAAAATTCCTATGTCCACATTTGAAGTGGAATAAAAACAGAAAATGCTGGAGAAGCTCAGCAAGTCAGGCAGCATCTGTGGAGAAAGAAACAGAGTTAACGTTTCGGGTCGAAGACCTTTCGTCAGAGCTGAACTTTGTAAACTTCTCACGCCTGTAACTATACCTTCCTGCCGGTGGTGATGCTGTAACGCCTCAGTTTTGTGTCCCCCAGCTCCTCTGCATGTACTGCAGAGAAATTCCCACGCTCCAACCAACTTTCCTTCTCAAATTAGAATCATAGAAAGGTTACAGCACGGAAGGAGGCCATTCGGCCCATCGAGTCCGCGCCAGCTCTACGCCAGAGCAATCCAGCTAGCCCCACTCCCCCGCCCTTTCCCCATAGCCTTGCAGATTTTTTTGTAATTGTTGTAAGTTTTGCTATTTAACGCTAAATAAAATCAAACTTGATATAAAAATAAGGAAAAATGTATGATTTTAAAATGGAGAATGAATTGTGTCTGCATGGCCTGGTCCAATTATCCCTGCCCTCCTTCTGAAGACGACAATTGCTCTTTCCTTCTGTTGTGCAGCACCGGGGGGCCAGGGGTGTCTGACTAGTACCTTATTCAAAATATTGCAAAGGCTGTGCACTTCTTGTCTACAAACCTTACTTCCTGTTGTCAATCATTTTTGGTCACATTTTTGTGTCAATAAGTGACCATTGTAAATCCAATGTCCATGCTGTGTCACAGTGTAGTTGCAGGCTCTGGCCAGTAGGTGGCTCTGTGGAGTGAGTTTCTGAACTCTCTCGTCCCAAAACTGTTGCCATCTTGCATATAAAAAAAATATATTCACCGACTGACCAGAGGCAACACCACAGGAAATCTATCAGTATACTAGTCGACCTCCTGTGGCATTGAGCATCAGCGGTCAAGACCAAGTCACATATTTAGGTCAAGCAGGGTTAGAGGGCAATCAAATTTGACCAAGAAGGGGGGAGGGGGAAAGAGGAACATGGGAGGTTATAGGAAATACAGGGGGAGACGTGAGGAGGTGGGTGGAAGATGGAAGGAGGCAGGGAGAGAAGGAGAAGGGAGTTAGGCAAATGACAGGGGAGAGAGGGAGAGGAAGAGGAGGGATGGGAGAGAGGGGAAAGAGAGGGGAGGGAAAGAGGAACATAGGAACATAGCAATATAGGAACAGCAGTAGCCTGCTCCGCCATTTGATAAGATCATGGCTGATCTTTGATCTAACTCCATATATCTGCCTTTGGCCCATATCCCTTCATACTTTCGGTTGCCAAAAAGCTATCTATCTCAGATTTAAATTTAGCAATTGAGCTAGTATCAATTGCCGTTTGCGGAGGAGAGTTCCAAACTTCTACCACCCTTTGTATGTAGAAAGGTTTTCTAATCTCGCTCCTGAAAGGTCTGTCTCTAATTTTTAGACTGTGCCCCCTACTCCTAGAATCCCCAACCAGCAGAAATAGTTTCTCTCTATCCATCCTATCTGTTCCCCTTAATATCTTATAAACTTCGATCAGATCACCCCTTAACCTTCTAAACTCCAGAGAATACAACCCCAATTTGTGCAATCTCTCCTTGTAATTTAACCCTTGAAGTCCAGGTATCATTCTAGTAAACCTACACTGCACTCCCTCCAAGGCCAATATGTCCTTCCGAAGGTGCGGTGCCCAGAACTGCTCACAGTACTCCAGGTGCAGTCTAACCAGGGTTTTGTATAGCTGCAGCATAACTTCTGCCCCCTTGTACTCCAGTCCTCTAGATATAAAGGCCAGCATTAGCCTTATTGATTATTTTCTGCACCTGTTCATGACACTTCAATGATCTATGTACCTGAACCCCTAAGTCCCTTTGGGCATCCACTGTTTTTAACTTTTTACCATTTAGGAAGTACCCTGTTCTATCCTTTTTTGATCCAAAGTGGATTACCTCACATTTGCCTACACTGAATTCCATTTGCCACAGTTTTGCCCATTCACCTAATCTATCAATATCCCTTTGTAATTTTATGTTTTCATCTCCACTGCTTACAATGCCACCAATCTTTGTGCCATCGGCAAACTTAGATATGAGACTTTCTATGCCTTCATCTAAGTCATTAATAAATATTGTGAATAATTGAGGCCCCAAGACAGATCCCTGTGGGACTCTACTAGTCACATCCTGCCAATGTGAGTACCTACCCATTATCCCTACTCTCTGTTGCCTTTCGCTCAGTCAACTTCCTAACCAAGTCTGTACTTTTCCCTCGATTCCATGGGCTTCTATCTTAGCTAACAGTCTCTTATGTGGGACTTTATCAAATGCCTTCTGGAAGTCCATATAAATAACATCTATTGACATTCCCCTATCCAATTCTTTAGTCACCTCTTCAAAAAATTCAATCAGGCTTGTCAGGCACGACCTACCTTTCACAAATCCATGCTGGCTCTCTCTGATTAACTGAAAATTCTCGAGGTGTTCAGTCACCCTATCCTTAATTATAGATTCCATAATTTTCCCCACAACAGATGTTCGGCTAACTGATCTATAATTCCCTGGATTCCCTCTCTCTCCTTTCTTAAAAAGCAGAGTGACATGTGCAATTTTCCAATCTAGAGGGAAAGTTCCTGAATCTAGAGAACTTTGAAAGATTATAGTTCGGGCATCTGCAATGTGCTCACCTACTTCCTTTAAAACCCTGGGATGGAAACCATCTGTTCCTGGGGATTTGTCACTCTTTAGTGCTATTATTTTCTTCATTACTGTTGATTTACTTATGTTAATTTTATTGAGTCCCTGTCCCCGATTCAATATTAGTTTTCTTGGGATTTCCGGCATGCTATCCTCTTTTTCTACTGTAAATACTGACGCAAAGTAATTATTCAACATGTCTGCCATTTCCCCATTGTCAATGACAATATCCCCACTTTCTGTTTTTAAGGGGCCAACACTGCTCCTGACCACCCTCTTTTTCCTAATATAACTATAAAAGTTCTTCGTATTGGTTTTGACATCCCTTGCAAGTTTCTTTTCATACTCTCTTTTTGTAGCTCTTACTATCTGTTTTGTGACCCTTTGTTGATCTTTGTATCTTTCCCATTCGTCAGGATCTGTGCCATTTTTTGCCTTTTTGTATGCCCTTTCCTTATGTCTTATACTGTCCCTTACCTCTTTAGTTGTCCATGGCTGTTTTTTTTGGCAAGTAGAGTTCTTGCCCCTCAGGGGTATAAACCGATTCTGTATCACGTTAAATGTTTCTTTAAACATTTCCCACTGATCATTAGTCGTTTTACCCATTAACAGATTTGCCCAGTTTACTGTGGACAGTCTCTGTCTCATCCATTGAAGTCGGCCTTACCCAAGTCTAGAATCTTAGCAGCTGACTCACTTTTTTCCCTTTCAAACACTACATTGAACTCGATCATGTTATGATCGCTATTGGATAGATGTTCGCGTACAGTTAAGCCGTTAACTAAATCTGGTTTATTAGTCGTTACTAAATTTAGTATGGCTTGCCCCCTTGTTGCCTCTAGGACATACTGCTGTAGAAAACTATCCCGAACACACTCAAAAAATTCACTACCTTTCTGACAGTTGCTAGTCTGCTTTTCCCAATCTATGTGAAGGTTAAAGTCCCCCATTAAGACCACTATGCCTTTCTTACACGCTTGACTAATCTCTGCATTTATACAATCTATCACTTCAAAGCTGTTGCCAGGGCTCCTATATACAACTCCCACTATAGTCTTAGATCCTTTCCTATTTCTCAATTCAACCCATAAGGTCTATGTTGGCTGCTTACCTCTCATTATATCCTCATTTATCATTGAAGTGATTTCATCTCTAATCACTAAGGCTACTCCTCCCCCTCTTCCATTTTCCCTATCTCTCCTGTAGACAGAAGGGGGGAGAGAGAGAAGGGAGGAGAAGAGGCAGGAGAGAGAGAGGGATTGGAAGTGAGGAGAAAAGGGAAGGAAGAAGGGGGATAGAGGGACTGAGAGGTGGGGAGATGGGAAGAGGGAGAAGAAATAGGGGGAGAGAGGGAGATGAGAGAGGGGAAAGGAAGAGGCAGATGAAAGTTAGGGAGACGAGAATGGAGAAAGGAGAATGAGGAGTTTGGATAGGTGAAGCTCAACAAGGAGATATGCTCAGGTGAGGTTTGTGTGCTCCGATCACCATAATGATGGTTAGACCAGGGGTGCCATGGCCAGCTTGAGGTATCTTCCACATATCTATGGGGTATAGTCATGATATTTTTACTGCATGAGGGTGCAGTCTCTCTGCTTGAGGGAGGGGAGATTTTACTGGAGTTGTGATCCTATCCCGACATTTCTGTTTGGAGGGCGGTTGAGGTTATATGGGGTTTTCTGATCCGATGCCTGTATCTCTGGTCAGTGTTGTTGAGGATAAATGTTCCTTTGTGATCTCATGCCTGAATTTCTGCTCAAGGTGGGGGTGGGTCGGTGAAGGTTAAATGTTAGTTTGTGCTTCTAGACTGGACTGTCCATTCCGTGGGCGAAGAACTACATTCATTTCCAGGCTTGGTATTTATGCTCGGGAAGGTTAGGACAACAGCATATGTTGCTTTCCAGATCTAAATTTCTTATGTTGATTTAATGGAGGTAGTAAGGGTGTGAAACATTTCTGATTTGTACTTGGTTCACTGAAGGACTGTACCTTCCATGGTGGAGGGGTGAGGTGTAGGTGATCTTTGGTCCACTCGTACTGCTTCAGTTCAGTGAGAGTTTGGAGTATTTACAGCTTTATCCGGATGCCCTCTCGGAATATGCATCCATTAGCTTGTGGATGAGACTCATTAAATAGACCACAGCTGAGGCTACTGGACCAGGGATTTCAAAGTGCTCCAGTTTGAAACAGCATACTTAACATTTTGGTTCCCTATATTTATACGCTTTTCAGGTTCGTGATCGATTCAGGGTTCTTGTGATTTCTCATGGGTCGTCACTGCTTCAGCATGCATTAGTTTGAAACAGTTACCCCTGGGTATGGAAAATTCATCTTCCGTGTAGCCAGTACAATGCATTATTTGGCTTTTTGGTTGTGCTTTATGTTATGGCTACAGATAGTGAGACCACAAGTCCCAGCCAGAATGGGGCTGTTTGGGTAACTCCCCCCACAATCACGCCTGGAGTCCGCACTGCTGTAAGTGACTGGGATTGATTTTGCGCACAGAGTTTGTATTATATAACTATCCTCCACTCACTGCTGGAGAAATAATCCTGCCTTTATCAGGAGACTTTGCTGTAGTTTCGGTCATGAGTTCTGTTTGCTGTAGTTCATAGACACTCTTCTTAAATAGATTCCGTTTGCTGAGCAAGTAGACTGTTTGCGATAAAATAGACTCTGTTTGCTTGAAGTACAGCAGTAAGACCCACCGTTAAGTCTCATCGTAAGTCCTGTCCCACTTCCAACTCTTTGGCTGACACAGTGGCGTCAGTACTCACTTTGTGATATTATTTCTGTTTCGGATGTACTTGGAGAACTCAACCTTTTGTCTCCTTTGCCAAGATGTCCTCCGTTCTCATGTGCAGCATCACCTAGTGGTTGAAATTTGGATTTGCACTTAAATGTCACAGAAGAGGCTTAAAAACAATTGATTGATGGCCACATTATGTGAAGTGGGTGCCAATTAATTTAATGAGTTGCATAACATCACTCTGACAGCACAGGCACAATACCAATGGAGTGTTGCAACCACACACCATGTTTAATATAAGATATACGGCATAATTGTTAATTTTTAGACTTCTCGTTTAGGTCCAAGCACTAATTTAATAGAAACCGTTTTTGAATTAGCGCGAGTTAAAAAAATTAATTTTAAGGAAGAAAAAAATTGCAGATTTCTGTTTGGTTGTGGTTGATAACATTTAAAAAAGATCTCATTTGGTATTCTGTATAGAAAAGTGAAAAATATAAAAATGCAGTTTTATTTAGGGTTCAATTGCATCATGCAATGTCAGTGTTCCGTCATGCAGTTGTATGAAATTCCTTTCTCCGCTATTTGAAACAAAACTGTTAACTCGTCACTAAAATAGGACAGGTTGCATAGACAAGGCTTGTATTCCCTTGAGTGTAGAAGATTAAGGGGTGACCTAATTGGGGTGTTTAAGACGATTAAAGCAATTGATAGGGTAGATAGAGAAAAACTATTTCCTCTGGAGAGGGGAGTCCAGAACAAGGGAAAAACACATTAAAATTAGAGCTAGGCCATTCAGGGGTGATGTCAGGAAGCACTTCTTCACACAAAGGGTAGTGGAAATCTGGAACTCTCTTCCCCCAAAAAGCTATTGAGGCTGGGGGTCAATTGAAAATTTCAAGACTGAGATTGATAGATTTTTGTTCGGCAAGGGTATTAAGGGATATGGAACCAAGGCGGGTAGATGGAGTTAAGATACAAATCAGCCATGATCTATTTGAATGGCAGAACAGACTGGAGGGGCTGAATGGCCTATTCCTGTTCCTATGTTCCAGCCAGAGGAATTTCATATGAATATTTTAACAGACAGTTTTATACCTTTGTTGAAATAGCAGGCATAGGAATTTCAATAGCAGCGCGTTAAATTATTCATGACTAATATCGTGAAGCATGGTATTGCACAGTGCAGTGTCACCCCAATTCTCTCAGGTCATTTGACAATAGCTTTCCAGTGGTAGAAGCTAAATTTACCTGTTTGTTGTATAGATTCCTCACCTACTGATACCCTTTTAAATGTGTATACCTACCTGCTGCACTATCGCTGGTACTTAGGCCCCTTTCTAGCTGCGTCCATACTGTTGGCAAAGAGACAAGGGAGCAGCAACACGTTATTAGAAGCCCTAAATACAAATCAGGATGAAGGCCTACCGGAAAATTACTCGCCTTTTGCCAAAGAAAACTCATCCCAAACTCCATGGGAAACCCATTTAAGATTCATAGTCCTTGTATGGTACAATGTACTTTAAAAAAAAATTGTTTGATAGCTAACGTGTGCACTTCTCCTCAGCTTCCTTTAAAGAGACATGTTCGCCAGTTCCTGAAATAAAGAACAACGTTTTAAAAAAATAAATAATTCTCGGGATGAGGGCGTCATTGGCATTTATTGCCCAGCCCCCGGTTGCCCAAATTTGATGCAACTGTGTGGCTTTGTTAGGCCACTTCAGAAGGCAGTCAACCACTTAGGTGTGGGACTGGAGTCACATAGAGGTTAGACTGGGGACAGCTGGTTTCCATCCCTAAGGGGCATTAGTGAGCAAGTTGTGCTTTTACGACAACCCAACTTTTACTGGTGCCAGCTGTTTTGAAATGTTGTTATTGCAGACATGCCAACCTCAAATACTAATATAAGCTGACATACTGCTTCAAAATGGCTGACAAAAAGCTTTAAAATGGCTGACAAACAGTTTTAAAATCTATAAATCACTGGTTAGGCCTCAGCTGGAGTATTCTGTCCAATTCTGAGAACCACACCTTCGGGAGGATGCCAAGGGGGCAGAGGTGATTTACCAGAATGGTACCAGGGACGAGGGACTTCAGTTATGTGGAGAAAATAGAGAAGCTGGGATTGTTTGCCTTAGAGCAGAAAAGGGAAGATTTAATAGAGTTGTTCAAAATTATGAGGTGTTTTGACAGAGTAAGTAAGGAGAAACTGTTTTCACTAGCAGTAGGGTCGGTAACCAAAGGACCCAGGTTTAAGATAATTGACTGAAGAACCAGAGGGAGGAGATGAGGAGAATGTTTTTTAACGCAGCAATTTGTTATGATTTGGAATGCGCTGCCTGAAAGGGCGGTGGAAGCAGATTCAGTAATAACTTTCAAAAGAGAATTGGATATATACTTGAAAAGGAAAAAATTACTATGGGGAAAGGACAGGGGAGTGGGACTAATTGGATAGCTCTTTCAATGAGCCGGCACAGGCATGAATGGCCTCCTTCTGTGCTGTAAGATTGTATGATTCTATGAAAATGGTTGACACAGCCACCAAAAAGCTGACAGCTCATAAAATAACCATCAGTTCAAAAACACAGGCCTGTGACTAGTGCCCATTGTTTTTTCATGACACCTCTGTAAAGTACCTTGGGACAGTTTTCTGCATTAAAACACAATATAAATGCAAGTTGTTGCTGAATAAATTAGTTTCCATTTTTATTACATGGAATTCTAGAATTTTTACCAGTGTTTTGTTGATCGCATTATGCAATGTGGCCCATTTTTGTGATGAAAACTGAAAATGAAACACTTTGATTATGAAGTGTGAGAACAAATATTTACACTGGGAGTGCAGTGGGATGTTATAACTGATGATGTAGATGTAATTGCAAAAAGAAAGAAAGACTTGCGTTTGTATGGCACCCTTCATGACCTCAGAACGTCCCAAAGTGCTTTACACCCAATGAAGTGCTTTTGAAGTGTAGTTACTGATTGTAATGTTGGTATCTCATTTATAGTTAGAAAAGGACGTACACAAAGAGGGAGGTTTTTGTGCTGTTGGATTTGGACGTTTCTGAAAGGAGATGTGAGCACTGAAAATGGAAGACTGATGTCCTACAGGTGGCAACCCTCTCGGATTGTCCTAGAGCCTCCAGGAACTACAGATAAATAACCAGATAATCTCTCTTTAGTGAAGTTGGATGAGGAATAAATATTGGCGCAGGACACTGGGAGAACTCCCCTTCTCTTCTTTAAACAGCACTGTGGGATCTTTTACATCCACCTGAGAGGGCAGTGAGTACCTCAATTTAACGTCTCATTTGAAAGACAGCATGTCCGACAATGCTAGCGCTCCCTCAGTACCACACTGGAAGTGTCAGCCTAGATTTTGTGCTCAAATCTTTGGAGTGGGGTTCAGGTGTGAGAGTGCTATCACTGGATTTTAAGGAACAACTGCGAGTTTCGGCATCAATATTATCCTTTTTAAAACAAAGTAAAGTAATTTTGTTTCATTTTACTGTATGCCTATTTGCTCACTTCTGCCTCTCAGTTGTTGATTTTTTTTTGTAGACGGTGAATGCTGTTGAGATTCATCAGCTGAATTTGCCTGTAAGAATGATAGTGACTAACGGTGTATGGGAGCTGAATTAATATCTTCAGTCAGTAGGCATGTTCACTGAAGTCAGAACAAGTACTTCATACCAGCTTCCTAATTAATCAGCAAGCATTAAAATAAGCAAACAATCAGCAGATAGACAGACCAAAATTTTCACTAGGGTAGTCCACACCCGTGAAGAGATACCTTGCATACTGCAAGTGCCGATCGGAAGATTAGGGCCTCAGCAAATTGACTGCCCTGCTTCCCTACGCTGCAATAGTGACTAAACTTCAAAAATATTTCATTGGCTGTGAATCACCTGGGGACATCCTGAGGTTGTGATTGGCAATATATAAATGCAAGTCTCTTTCCTTCCTGCTTACTGGGGCTAGTCCCACATGGTAGTAGCCTTGCATGATAAGGAACCCTTTCTTGTAGGAAGGGTGATCGGGGCCCGGATTCGTAACAGCTAGAAACAACAACGGGGAGTCGGTTGCGTTTGTATTCCAAGAGGATGAGATCAAACAGGCTGAAAGGGATGTCTGAGTCAGAAGGTTGTGGGTTCAAGTCCCACTCTAGAGATTTGAGCACAAAATCTAGGCTGACGCTCCAGTGCAGTACTGAGGGAGTGCTGCACTGTCGGAGGTGCCCTCTTGCAGATGAGACGTTAAACCGAGGCCCCGTCTGCTCTCTTAGGTGGACGTAAAAGATCCCATGGCACATATCAAAGAAGAGCAGGGGAGATCTCTCTAGTGTCCTGATCAATATTTATCCCTCAACCAATATCACAAAAAACAGATTATCTGGTTATTTTCTCATGTGCGATCTTGCTGTGTGAAAATTGGCTGCCGTGTTTCCTACATTACAACAGTGACTACACTTCAAAGTTACCTCATTGGCTGTAAAGCACTGGGATGTCCTAAGGTGGTGAAAGGCACTATATAAATATAGAGATACTGGGGAAGCAGAAGAGAACTCAAGTGTAAAGATAAACAATGGTTAAAAAGCATTTGTGCGCTATGGTGCCAGAGCTTTAGAGATACATCTTGTTCGTGACATGGTGGGAACCTCTTTTGATCATAAAGATGACAGAGAACTGCATTTACAAAGGTGTTATTGAGGAGCTACACACTACACCACACAACCTGTGTACACTCTGCACACTACATACACAACCTGTGTACACTCTGCACACTAGACAACCTGTGTACACTCTGCACACTGGACAACCTGTGTACACTCTGCACACTGGACAACCTGTGTACACTCTGCACACTGGACAACCTGTGTACACTCTGCACAATAGACAACCTGTGTACACTCTGCACACTGGACAACCTGTGTACACTCTGCACAATAGACAACCTGTGTACACTCTGCACACTGGACAACCTGTGTACACTCTGCACAATAGACAACCTGTGTACAGTCTGCACACTACACTACACAACCCATGTACACTCTGTGCACTAGACAACCTGTGTACACTGCACACTACACTACACAACCTGTGTACACTCTGCGCCCTACACTTTACAACCTGAGTACACTCTATACACTACACTACACAACCTGTATACAGTCTGCACCGTACACTACACAACCTGTGTACACTCTGTGCCCTACACTACACAACCTGTGTACACTCTGCACACTACACAACCTGTGTACACAAATGTATAGTAGGATTTTCAGATTTCCACAAGGTGATAACAAGACACAAAAAAAACTCATCCGTTGAGCCTTGGATGCCAAGACCAGTTCATTTGGTAAAGTTGAAAGGGGAGTGATAATCACCAGTCGTTCTGAAGCTGCACGGACACTTTAGGAGTCCGTATATAGAGAAGCTGAAGGTCTTGGGGACCCATAAAAATCGGGGTTTACGCACATTCTGTCAGATTAAGGGTGGTGTGGAGTGAACGAGAAGGACCTGGTCCCACAAGGTTGGGGCCTTACACAATAGAATTTACTAGAATGGTATCAGGGATGTGGGACCAGCTATGTGGAGAAACTGGAGAAGCTGGGGTTGTTCTCCTTAGAGCAGAGAGGGTTAAGGGGAGATTTGATAGAAGTGTTCAAAATCATGAGTAAATAAGGAGAAACTCTTTCCGGTGGCAGAAAGGTCTGTAACCAGAGGACACAGATTTAAGGTGGTTGGCAAAAGAAGCAGAGGCAACACGAGGAAAAAAAAATTTACGCAGCGTCTGTTGTGATCTGGGATGCACTGCCTGAGAGGGTGGTGGAAGCAGATACAACAGTAACTTTCCAAAGGGGAATTGGATAAATACTTGAAGTGAAAAAAAATTACAGGGCTGTGGGGAAAGAGCAAGGGAGTGGGACTAATTGGATAGCTCTTTCAAAGAGCTGGCACAGGCACAATGGGTGGAATGGCCTCCTTCTGTGCTGTATGATTTTATAATTCTAGAACACAGCACCAAGACTGGGTCCTGGTCTGCAGTCTAAAAGCAGGACAGTGGTCCACGGAAATTGCTGTCCAAACACAGGCCCAGAACACGCTCGTTAATTAACGCATTCATCACAAAGAGTCGCAGTAGTCACTTAACTATATTTGAATAAAACTAGAGTGATTGCTTTAGGTCAAAGTAGCTCTTTCCAGTAATGGATCGCTTGCCATGTCGTGCATCAAACTGTATCTATAAGACAAGTGCAAAATACCGCCGAGGCTGGAAACGTGACAAAAAAAAAGTGAAAATGCTGGCAAAAAATCAGCAGGTCAGGCAAGATCTGTGGAGAGAGAAACAGAGTTAAACGTTTCAGATCGATGACCTTTCATCAGGACTGGAAAATGTTAGAGATGAACAGCTTTGACGCAAGCACAGAGCCAGGGAAAATAGGGGAGGGGGGTGGGGGGGAGGAAGGAAAGACCAAAAGAGAGAGATGTATCTATAAGGCTGTTTATGTTATTCGATGGTTTATCCATAATGAAACATATATCAATCTATGGGACGGCGTGCTTTTTAAATGAGCATTCACATTAACATGGTGGGGGGGGGGGTGGATTGGGCACGATTTTAACCCTACGGACCTGGTGTAAACCGGGCAGTTGGGCAGTTACAATGTCCCGGAATGCATGCCCGCTGAAAAGCCGCCCAAACCCAGCTGACCACGATTTTTTGCTCTGGCTTCTGGATGGGCAGCTAAGCCCGTCCGACCAAAGCCGGCGGGGTCCTTCTTTAAATATGCAGATTGGGGTCAGGTGCCCTGCAGGAGAGGATCGCCACTGGGAACACAAAGGCCGAAAATTCCTCTTCGAGTTTAGAAGCAGTGTATCCCCATCTATCAATCCAAAAAAACGGCCAAAGTTGTCCACAGCCAACGCTCAGTCAACTACAACAACTTGCATTTATATAGCGCCTTTAACGTAGTAAAAATGTCCCAAGGCGCTTCACAGGAGCGATTATCAAACACAATTTCACACTGAGCCATGTAAGGAGATATCAGGACAGATGACCAAAAGTTTGGCCAAAGCGGCAGGTTTCAAGGAGCGTCTTAAAGGAGGAGAGGACGATAGAGAGGCGAAGAGGTTTAGGGAGGGAATTCCAGAGCTTATGGCCCAGGCAGCTGAAGGTTCAGCCGCCAATGGTGGAGCAATGAAAATCGGGGATGCACAAGAGGCCAGAATTTGAGGAGCGCAGAGATCTCGGAGGGCTGTAGGGCTGGAGGAGGTTACAGAGATGGGGCGGGGGGGGGGGGCGGGGGGTGAGGCCATGGAGGGATATGAAAACAAGGATGAGAATTTTAAAATCGAAGTGTTTCCGGACCGGGAGCCAATGTAGGTCAGCGAGTGAAGGAGTGATGGGTGAACAGGACTAGGTGTGAGTTAAGATACAGGCAGCAGAGTCAAAGGCCAACTATAGAGTGAGTGGCTATCTCTCCATCATTGACCCAGGACCAGGACTGTGCAATTCCTACAGAAGGGTCATACTTTGATACTGGTTTTCTGTTGAGTTCCCAGAAACGATTGGTTATCAATTTAGCATCTGGATAAGATTGGAGCGCACTTAGGTTGAGTCCTTTGCTCGAGAGCTAGACTCATGTAGAAGCAGTGAAGGTCATTTCAATGTTGGGCTATGGGATAACACGAGAGATATCATTTTGGCCGCCCATTATACACCCTGTCCATTTTCCCTTCCATTGACTTCAATCGGGCGGGGTGTATAATAATAATTAATTTCTTGCATTTATATAGCGCCTTTCAAAACCTTAGGACATCCCAAAGCACTTTCATACGCTGTCATATGAGGAGAGATTGGGCTGACGAGGCCTGTATTCACTCGAGTTCAGAAGAATGAGAGGGGATCTCATTGAAACGTATAAAATTCTAACAGGGCTAGACAGACTGGATGCGGGGAGGATGTTTCCCCTGGCTGGGGGTTCCAGAACGAGGGGGGTCACAGTCTCAGGATATGGGGTAGGATATTTAGGACTGAGATGAGGAGAAATTTCTTCACTCAGAGGGTGGTGAACCTATGGAATTCTCTACTACAGAAGGCTGTGGAGGCCAAGTCATTGAATAGATTTAGGAAGGAGCTAGATAGATTTCTAGACACAAAAGGCATCAAAGGGTATGGGGAGAGAGCGGGAATATGGTATTGAGATAGAGGATCAGCCATGATCATATTGAATGGCAGAGCAGGCTCGAAGGGCCGAATGGCCTACTCCTGCTCCTATTTTCTATGTTTCTATGTTTACAGCCAATTAAGTACTTTTTTGAAGGGCAGTCATTGTTGTATTGTAGGAAACGCAACAGGCAATTTGTGCACAACAACGTCCCACAAACAGCAATGCGATATTACATCTTTATTAATGTTACAACAGTTCAGCTGTGGCTCATAAAACCAACTTAGTAAAGGCATCTACAGTGGAGTTTATGGAGTTAATGGGCTCAATTTTGAAATGGTGGCGGGGTTGGCAGTGGGGGGGTGAAGGTGCGCGTGGCAAACCCAAATAAACAAACCTTACTGTTTCCGACCCGATCGCATTGTAATTGATGGTGATTAACGTGCTCTCCGGGATTCGTGCCCGGCAGCCATCCTGATTGACAAGCTGGCTGCCGTCAGGAGCTGCAACGCGAGTGGGGGGGGAAGAGAAAGCGAGAGAGCGAAACGTCATCCAGCACTGGAACGGAAGATCGAGGGCGGGGGGGTGGGGGGAAAAAGGTTGAAGATCAGTGGGGGGAAGGGGAAGATTGGGGGAGGAGAGGGGAAGATCGGGGGGGGAGAGTGGAAGATTGGTGGGGAAGGGGAAGATCGGGGGGGGAGAGGAGAAGATCAGGGGAGTGAAGAGGGAGAGATCGGGGGGGTGAAGAAGGGGAGATCGGAGGGGGGGGGTGAAGAAGAGGGGATCGGAGAGGGAGACATCGGAGCAGGGTGGAAAGGTAGGTTGATTTTGTGTTTTAACTTCGTGCAGTGGTTTTTTATGTCATTTATTTTGGTTCTTTTTGCCTGCTCCGGCCCTTCACAACTGGTTTCACCAGGCGTGAATCGGAAGCCATGGGAAAGCCGCCCAGGTAAGTTAAAAATCGTTCTAATCATGTAATATGTCACAAATAAAGTGTCTTAAGTACCTGAATGTACATTTGGAACAGGATTTCCCCAATTTTCGGAGGCCCACCGCCCTCAATCACCCGCAATTTCCCGGGAAAATCGGGCCCCATGTGTCTCTTATTTATCCTTCCCCGCTTTACAAACCCAACTAAAGACTTATTTTTTCAACTACTCTTGTGGCCCTGCCCCTTAACTCTATTCTACCTGTTAATTTAGAAAGGAAGACTAGCATTTATATAGCACCTTTCACAACCTCAGGATGTCCCAAAACACTTTACAACCAATGAAGTGTGGTCACTGTTGTGATGTTGTAAACACAGCAGCCAATTTGCACACAACAAGATCCCACAAACAGCAATGTGATAATGATTGTGTGACAACTATTGGCCAGGACACCAGGGAAAACTCCCCTGCTCCTCTTCAAGATTTTGCCATGGGATCTTTTACATCCGCCCGAGAGGGCCTCGGTTTAATGTCACATCCGAAAGATGGCCCCGCCAGAAGTGCAGGACTTCCTCGGCACTGTACTGGGAGTATCAGCCTGGATTATATACTCAAGTCTCTGGAGCGGGACTTGAACCCATGACCTTCTGACTCACAGGCGAGAGTGCTACCCACTGAGCCACAGCTGACACTATAAGGGAAGGCTAATTCGATATTACTCATTTTACACCAGCGAAAAATTACACCCAGTGAGTGGATTTGAAACAAGCAACCCTCCACCCTGTCAAATACTTAGCATCTAGCCACTGAAGCCTTCCCTAGTGGTCATTTGCACTATAGGCTCTGTCGGTGCAAAATGCATTCAGCTTTTCACCAGCTTTAAACTTGTGGAGTGTGAACCAGTTGCCTTGGCCCGCACTGACTCCAAAGCAGCGCAGAGCGAGATTGTCTCCTTCAAGAAGTCCTGTTCCTCTGTGCTGCAATTTTAATTCAGATCCTGAGACTGGGTTTACTCCATTTCTACTATAACTGCAGCATCAGTGCGAAGCAAAGCCATTTCTTAGCAACGCAGTGCAGTGTGAATTCATTCTTGGAGTTCTATAATGAAATAGTATCAATGCACAACTGAGTTCCTGATAGGAACATTTATCTTGGCAAATTGAATTTGCTGGTTATCTGTAGTTAGATGTGTTTCCTTTTGAGCAAGTTCAAGAATTTAGCTGCCCATTGACACTAATTAATGATGCAAAGGAATGAGTTGTGCCTAACCCCACGTCTTTCAGTGGAAAAAACGATTTGATTTATTGCTGAAATAGAAGAATAGATTTTCTAATGTGTGTTTGAATCTGCTTGTGAGTTACCTCATCAAGGCAAGGATTCAGAAAATCTATCCTCTTAAGTTTGTGAAATATAGTTGGACGCGCAGAAAAATAAATTCAAGGTTCAAATCCTAATGTTCTGCTCAACATTAGCAGTAACAGGAGTTCCATGTTCTTCTCACACACTACTGTGATCGTTCAACACTTTATAGCCATCAATTTTTGAATTCAGTGGTGAGATCTGAAAATTTTTAAAGATTCAAGAAGAATTGCCTTAACTTCTGCATACAGTAATACTTCGATTCATGCTAGCAGTTCAGGGTAAGCAGAGGACACAGATTTAAGGTAATTGGCAAAAGAACCAGAGGCGAGATGAGGAGAATTTTTTTTTACACAGCGAATTATGATGATCTGGAATGCTCTCCCTGAAAGGGCGGTGGAAGCAGATTCAGTGGTAACTTTCAAAAGGGAATTGGATAAATACTTGAAGGGGAAAAATTTGCAGGACTATGGGGAAAGGGCAGGGGAGTGGGACTAATTGGTTAGCTCTTTCAAAGAGCCGGCACAGACATGATGGGCTGAATGGCCTCCTTCTGTGCTGTATCATTCTATGATTCTATGATAAAGGAACGTTTACATGCAAGGAGAAAAACCTGGCATTTACACAGCTCCTTGTCACATTGTCAAAGCTTCTGAAAGCTCTTCACACCAACAAGGCTATCCCCTTTCGATTGACCTTAACCTTTCTCTATTCTCAGCATATCCATCAATGCTTTCTCCCCCTCCAGAAACACACCTCCAACCCATTTCCACTCTTCACTTCAATGTCCTCCTCTGATAACTCATTTCCTGAGCCAATTACCTTTTCAATGTAAAAACGTTTGCTCGATTTCTCTGCCGTCATTAGTTGATTTGTTTTTAAGCACTTGGAGTTAATTTTCCTCTGCTTGCATCAAAATGTATTGTTTTTTGATACGAATAATGGGTGATATTTTCTCCCTGCTTATCTGTCACAGCGCAAATCATTTATGGAGCACTGAGACTTAAGGGCAGGGACACCATTAACGTGGTGTCCAAGCACCGGTAAACACTAATGTATTACTTGTCAGGCAGCAAATCTTCCATGATAATGGCACCACACAGTATTGCACAGAGGTGTGGAGTATATATTTGACCAGAGCATTCTTCAGGACAGGAAAAAGAAATGGAAACTTTTGTATCTGTTGTAAAGGCAAAGTTATCTGAGGTGTTTTAAAAGGGAGCCTGGTGAATATGGAGAGAAAGAAAGAACTTGAATTTGTATTCCACATTCCCAGGATGTCCCAAAGTGCTACACATCCAATGAAGTACCTGTGGTCACTCTTGTAAGGTAGCAATCAATTTTCACTCAGCAAGGTCCTACAAAGAACAATGAGGTAAATAACCAGTTAATCTATTTTAGAGATGTTGACTGAGGATAAATAACAGACAAGACACCTCACTTGCTCTTCTTTGAATAGTGCCAGAGGATCATTTTTTACAGCCACCTGAGAGGGCAGACGGTTGTCTGGGTTTAATTTCTCTTTTGAAAGACGGCGCGTCTGATATCGCATCACTCCCTCAATACAGCATTGAAGTGTCAGCCTGGACTATGTGCTCAAGTGTCTGGGGTGCAATTGAACCCACAACCTTCTGACTCAAAGGCGAGATTGCTGCACAGAAGAAGGCACGCTGGGTTTTTTAGGTCTAAGCTAACTTGTAACAGTGTGGTAAGTATTAATGACTGCAAAACAAACTCTGGCACTGAAAATTAAGTTTTAAAAAATGTGGTGTCTTATTCCTTCCGACTTTATTTGTTGTTGGACATTTAAAAAAAAATTACATTTTTATTTTTTTTATTTTTTCTGTCTCTTTTATCTCTGTCTTTTAATTCAATATTTCTTATGCTTTCTTTATTTTGCTTTCTCTAACCGATTTTACATTGAATTTACTGCTGTAACTTTCACTTCCTTGTTCTGTGTCTGCGCGGCTTGTCAATGATGCTTCGATCTGATTGATTGAGGGGACAGAGAGATCCTTTCCCCGCTCACACAGCTCACAGATTCCCAGGAGAGGATGCTGCACTTTTTTTTGCAGCTCAGCATTAGAGGAAGTTCCCGCACTAAAGCCCGTGGATCGTTTGTGGGTAAGTTTAAATCTAATGAGCAGTGAGCCGCTGTTCGCTCGCCGCTCAGAGCAAATTCCGGGCCGTAATGAATCAAACCACAAAGTGCGGACTCGAGTCGTACAAAGATTGGACTGGATAGAGGTGACATGCTCCCTTCCCTGAACCTGCTACCCCAAAAGGACATGAGTGAACCGGTTGGGTTTTTATGAAAATCTGGCAGGCTTCAAGATAATTTTTCTGGTATCACAAATGACCAGGTTTATCGAATTCAATTTTGTGACTTGTTTTGGTGGGATTAAAACTCATGACTTCTAGGTGTTTTGTCCAGTACCATAACCACTACCCCAATAAAATAGACATGGTGGATGTTAACACAAATCTTAAAAAATAGCATTCAACAACAACAACAACTTGCATTTCTATAGCGCCTTTAATGTAGTAAAATGGCCCAAGGCGCTTCACAGGAGTGTTATCAAACAAAATTTGACACCGAGCCACTTAAATTAGCAGGTTGTGACTAGTGGTGTCCCACAGGGATCTGTGTTGGGACTTCAACTATTCACTGTATTTATTAACGACTTAGAGAGCCACATATCCAAGTTTGCCGATGACACATAGGTAGGCAGCATTGTGAGCAGTGTAGATGGAAGCATAAAATTACAGAGCAATATTAACAGATGATGTGAATGGACAAAACTGTGGCAAATGGATTTCAGTGTAGGCAAGTGTGAGGTCGTCCACTTTAGACCTAAAAAGGATAGATCAGAGTACTTTCTAAATGGTGAAAAGCTCAAAACAGTGGAGGTCCAAAGAGACTTAGGGGTTCATGTACATAGATCATTAAAATGTCATGGACAGGACCAGAAAATAATCAAAAAGGCCAATAGAATGCTGGCCTTTATTTCCAGAGGACGAGAATACAAGGGGGTAGACGTTATGCTACAGCTATACAAAGCCCTGATTAGACCACACCTGGAGCACTGTGTTCAGTTCTGGGCACTGCACCTTAGGAAGGATATATTTGCCTTGGAGGGAGTGCAGAGTAGATTTACTAGAATGATACCTGGACTCCAAGGGTTAAATTATGAGGAGAGATTACACAAACTAGGGTTGAATTCCCTGGAATTTAGAAGATTAAGGGGTGATTTGATTAAAGTTTTCAAGATATTAAGGGGAACTGATAGGATAGATAGAGAGAAACTATTTCCGCTGGTTGGGGAGTCTAGGACTAGGGGACATAGCCTAAAAATTAGAGCCAGGACTTTCAGCAGTGAAATTAGAAAACACTTATACATGCAAAGCATGGTAGAAGTTTGGAACTCTCTTCTGCAAACAACAGTAGATGCTAGCTCGATTGTTAATTTTAAATCTGAGATTGATAGATTTTTGTTAGCCCCATACCCCTTAATACCTTTTGTTAAGGCGGGTATATGGAGTTGGGTCACAGATCAGCCATGATCTCTTTGAATGGCAGAACAGTCCTATATTCCTAAGGAGGTATTAGGACAGGTGACGAAAAGCTTGGTCAAAGAGTTAGGTTTTAAGGAGCATCTTAAAGGAGGAGAGAGGTTTACAGAGGGAATTCCAGAGCTTAGGGCCTAGGCAGCTGAAAGCATGGCCACTAATGGTGGAGCAATTAAAATCGGGGATGTGCAAGAAGCAAGAATTAATGGAACGCAGAGATCTTGGAGGGCTGTAGGATTGGAGGAGGTTACAGAGATAGGGAGGGGCGAGGCCATGGAAGGATTTGTAAACAAGGATGAGAATTTTATAATCGAGGTGTTCCCGGACAGGGAGCCAATGTAGGTCAGCGAGCACAGGGGTGATGGGTGAACGAGACTTGGTGCGAGTTAAGATACGGGCAGCATAGTTTTGGATGAGCTCAAGTTTACGGATGGTGGAAGATGGGAGGCCGGCCAGGAGAGCATTGAAATAGTCAATTCTAGAGGTTACAAGGACATGGATGAGGGTTCAGTTCATAATAAACTTATTGCTCTCAATGTGCAATAAATGAATCTGCAAAAATAATATCCTTGACATAAGTGTGACCAGGTAGTGGAACAAGTGCTTTTTTGAACAAGCAAATGCGTTAAATAAAACAGACACAAAATCTGCAAACAACTCACAGAGCCTTCTAGTTTAAATTAGCTGGCTTTTAAAAAAAAAGTCAACACTGCGCTTCTCTCTCTCGCTCTCTCTCTCTCTCTCTAGTAAAGCAATTTTCTGACAAAAACTCAAATCAGCTGGATTTCGAGACTTCTTTGCATAGTCTTAACTGGATGCTAAAGATCGTGGTGCTGTGGGTTTGAATTATTTAGCTCCCAGTCTGCTGTAATTGAACAGGTGCCTTAAAAAAAGAGGTTTGATGAATGGCTAGTGGCTTATCTGTGAGCCAGCATGGGCATGGCAAGCTGCTCCGAATACCAATGTCTTGCCTTTGAAGCATGTGGTGCAATGGCCTGGCTCTGTGGAGCGAGCGAGGAGAGGAAACTACACACTCGTGTGCTGGAGGCCTGAGGCTGCACAAATCTGGATGTCTGCATTCCGAGCGCTGAAATTGAACCAGTTGCTCGCAGGCTTTGCTGGGTTGGCAAGCTTTTCAAAATCAAAATGCTATTCCATTTAACTAAGGATGCTGTTGGTAAAAAGAAGGATAAACCGCCAGAGGTAAGATAATTTGTGCCAGGGTGTGGGTTACATAGGACAGCAATCTCCGAAAGAAGCCTGGGTACTTCTCTATAAGAGAGCTGCAACTCAAAGGAGGCCTCAAATCTTTGTAACAGGGAAAGACTTGCCTTTATGCAGCGCCTTTCGTGACCTCAGGATGTCCCAAAGCACTTTACAATCAATGAAGTACTTTTGAAGTGTAGTTAGCACTCCCTCAACAACAGCAACTTGCATTTATATAGCACCTTTAACGTACTAAAATGTCCAAAGGTGCTTAAGTGTGTCTACTATAACAGCATCGATCATCTTTCCTGGCCAGCCCTCCAGCTGCTGATCATCCTCTGTATTTCCTCATGTCCGATCTGGACTCCGTACTGCACTGGAGTGTCAGCCAAGATTTTGGGGACTTAAACGCAAAATCTAGTGCTGAGGGAGCGCCGTACTGTCGGAGGTGCCGTCTTTCGGATGAGATGTTAGACCGAGGCCCCGTCTGCCCTCTCAGGTGGACGTAAAAGATCCCACGGTACAATTCGAAGAAGTGCAGGGGAGTTCTCCCTGATATTTAGCCCTCTGCCAACATCACCAAAGAACAGATTACAGCAGGAAGATAACTTGGAGGTAAGGTTTGCTCCTGGTGTAAAGGTGTCAGCTGTGGCTCAGTGAATAGCATTCTCACCTAAAGACAGAAAATTGTGAGTTCAAGTCCCACTCGAGATACTTGAGTACAAAATCTAGGCTGACACTCCAGAGCAGAGTGGTTCTCCCCAGTAACCTGGCCAATATTTATCCCTTGACCGATGTCACTAAAAAACAGATTATCTGTTCATTATCTCATGTTGGTGCTTGCTGTGCACAAATTGGCTGCTGAGTTTCCTACATTACAACAGTGACTACACTTCAAAAGTACTTAATTGGCTGAAAATCACTATGGGACGTCCTGAGATTGTGAAAGGCACTTGTACAAATGCATGTCTTTCTTTCTTTTAGGAAGAACCTTCCACTGCTACTGTGCTAATGACCTGAGATTCCTTGATGCTCTCACTTGGCCACGATCTAGTACTGTCATCAGGAAAATGCACTAAACGATAAAACAAAAATTCTGTTGTGTAACTTGTTGCTAAAATTAAGTCAAAATGAAACCGAGGAGGAAGTTAGAATGGAAAGCAGCGTAAATGGCCCTCTTGCTCCAGCGAAACAAAATCGCCATGTCAGCAGTTTAACTTTCTAATGAAACGGTCTCTCAATTAGTGAAGTGAAAAATTGAATTTCTGGAGCTGAGGGTCATTCAATGTGTTCAAGAATGTGCAGCAAGTAAGCAAGCTCCGGGTGAATCTCACTTTACTTCTCAGCCAGTTAATAATGCTGACTACCTGACTGCTAAATGGAGGACTAATATGTATTTCAGTAATGATGTTGTTGCCATGGTGATGTCAAGCAACCGGTGGGGAACATGATCTAAAAATAAATATTGGTGCAGAACTGAACCTAAAGGTGACCTACTTGAGAACAGAGGGGTTTGTTAATAATTTTAGGGGTACGATAGTGCAGTGGTTATGTTACTCGATTAGTAATCCAGAGACCGGGACGAATAATCCAGAGAATGTGAGGCCAAATCTCACCGTGGCAGTTTGAGAATTTGAATTGAGTTTAAAAAGTAAATCTGGAAATAAAAAGCTGGTGTCAGTAAAGGTGGCCCTGAAGCTGTCAGATTGTTGTAAAAACCCAAATGGTTGACTAATGCCCCTTAGGGAAGAAAATCTGTTGTCCTTACCTGTTCTGGCCTATATGTGACTCCAGCCCCTCATTAAAGTGGTTGACCCTGAATTGCCTTCTGAAGTGGCCTAGCAAGCTGCAATGCAGAGGTTGAAGAAGAAGACACACCAACACCACCTTTCCAGGGTAACTAGGGATGGGCAATGCATGCTGGCCTTGCCAGTGACGCCCACATCCCGCAATTAAATTTTTAAAAACTCACAGGAGGAAATGAAGCTCTCCACCACTGGGGGTTTTCCTCACCTCACGTCTCGGTCTGTTGTCGACTAATTGGTAGAGATTGATTGCTATAATTAGTTAACAACTTCATTATCGTTGTACTTGCGACTACCAAGATGGTAGAACTAGATGGACCTTGGTCTTTTTCCGTTTAGCAATTCCTAATTGGGCAGATACAACAGCTCAGTCATCTGAGTACGGGACTTGGAGCACAAGGTTTTTGGCCTAGATCGGGGCACAGTTCATTCAGCTTTTGGTTCTCCTGAGGTGGATAAAATGAGTACCATTTTGTAGGATATGGGGAGGCAAGTGTTGGAAAGCCATTGCAGTTCCTCCTGGCCATTTGGCAACAGGGAGCAGATGCTGCTTGCAATAGGTAATTTTTTTGCCTAACTCTGACCGGCCTCAGTGAGTTTAATTAGTTCTTGGGACGTGGGCATCGCTGACAAGGCTCTATTTATCGTCCATCCCTAGTTGCCCTGAGAAGGTAGTGGTGGGCCTTCTTCTTGAACCACTGTAGTCCGTGTACCAATGGGGTTCCCACAACAGTGTGAGGTAGGGAATTCGAGGATTATGACCCTGCGGTGATAAAGGAAAGGCAATCTATGTCCATGCCAGGATGGCGTGTAACTTGGAGGGGAAGATGGAGCTGATGGTGTTCCAGAAACGTGGCTGCTCTTGTCCTTCCCAATCGTACAAGTTGCAGGGAGGGAGGTGTTGTCAATCTTATACATACTGCAGTCACAGGGCACCAGTGGTGAAGGGGGTGAATTTCCTGGACACTGTCAAGCTTCTTGAATGTTGTTGTGGCTGCAGCCATCTAGATGAGTGGTGAGCATTCCATCAAGCTCCTGACTTGAGCCTTGTAGATGGTGGAGAATCTTTGAGGCGTTGGGAGGTGAGCAACTCATCTCAGAGTACCCAGCCTCTGCCCTGCCCCTGTATCTACAGAGTTGGAATCTTCAGTCCAATTAAGTTTCTGGTCACTGGTGACCCCCCCCAAGATGTTGATGGTGGGAGACTTGGTATTGTTGTTGGAGGTCAGGTGGAGATGGCTGGGCTTTCTCTTGGTCAAGATGGTCTTTACCTGACACTTATGTGGCACGAATGTTACCTGCCACTTGCCAGCCCAAACCTGGCTGTTATCCAGATCCCACTGTAGACTAGCGTGTGCTGCTTCATTATGGGAGGAGCTGTGAATGGAGCTGAACATCGTTGAAACATCAGTAAACAGTGGAGTAAAAGAAAGAAAGAAAGACTTGAATTTATATAGCGCCTTTCACAACCTCAGGACATGGCAAAGTGCTTTATAGCCAATTAAGTACTTTTCTGCAGTGTAGTCACTGTTGTAATGTAACGAGTGGAGTGTTGCTCTCAGCTCGGTGCACCTTACGATGGAGGGAAGGTCATTGAGGAAGCAGCTGTAGATAGTTAGACTGAGGGCCATTCGCTGAGGAACTTCAGCAACGATGTTCTGGGACTGCGATGATTGTCCTTCAACAAGTTTGACGTGTTTTGACAAAATAAACATGTGGGGGCAAATTTTTACAATTCAGTGCTCCCGTCGCGGAGCTTGGTGTGACGGGAGCTCATCTCGGAAATTCGGGCACTGAGGCCAGTCAGCCTGCATCATTTCCCAGTGGCTGCCCTGGACTCCATGCCCAAATGCTCACCGTGCATTGCCATTGCAGAAACTCCGCGCCGGGGACTGTTTAAAAACATAACATTTTCCCCGTCATCTCCTGCAGTGGTACGTCAAAATGCAGCATCACTGTATGTGTCATTCGGATGCGACGCTAAACAGAGGCCCCGTCTGCCCTCTCAGGTGGATGTGACAAGTTCTCACAGCACTATTTCGAAGAAGAGCTGGGGAGTACTCCCCGACATTCTGGGCCAATATTTATCCCTCAACCAACGTCGCTGAAACAGATGATCTGGTCATTATCTCATTGCTGTTTGTGGGACTTTGCTGCGCATAAATTGGTCGGCACATTTCCCTATGTTACAACAGTGACCAAACTTTAAAAAAAATACTTCACTGTTTGTGAAGCGCTTTGGGACATTCTGGGGTTGTGAAAGGCTCAGTGTAAATGCAAACTCCTTCTTTCTCTCTGTACATGTCTAAACTGCAAATATTGCAGGAATGCACTGACTAATATTCACATAACCCAGTTTCAAGGCTTACATTACTAGGCACACAGGTATGTTGCCAATCAATGATCTTGTTGGGGAAAAATCAAACGTGATGATTTTAGTTGTCAAAAAAAAAACTATTTTTAATACTGGGCTAAGTGCAATGATTCTCAGTTCAAGCATCCAGTTATATATTAATTATCTCCAAGTACTGTTTGTTGACAAGGTAAGATAATGCAGCAAGTGACTGATGCTCGTGGTCTGATTTATAAGACCTAGAAATCATTTAGAAAAGCTCTCATAAACAGGGAGATTATTTTTTTTCAGATTGGACGAGAGAATTTTTTATACCAATATAACCCCAAACAAAAAGTCCCACGATAGAAGCAAAAGTAAAAATCACATTGATTGGAGTTATGCAAGCTGTCAACGAGTCATTTTTTATTAGTCCCATTTGTTGTGCAGATATATCTTCTTTGCATCATCCCATATATTAAGAATGAGCTGTTAAAGACTGTACATCAATTTGAAAAACTTTGTGTTTTTGTTGCTTTTACCCTGTTAATCACAGTCAGCGTCCAGCAGGAATTAACCTACTTCTACCTCCGTAACATCACCTGTCTCCGCCCCTGCCTCAGCCCACCTGCTGCTGAAACCCTCGTTCATGCTTTTGTTACCTCCAAACTCGACTATTCCAATGCTCTCCCTTCTTCCACCCTCCATAAACATGAGCTCATCCAAACCTCTGCTGCCCGTATCCTAACTCGCACCAAGTCCTGTTCTCTAATCACCCCTGTGCTCGCTGAACTACATTGGCTCCTGGTCCGGGAATGCCTCGATTTTAAAATTCTCATTCTTGTATTCAAATCCTTCCATGACCTCGCCCCTCCCTATCTCTGTAACCTCCTCCAGCCCTACAACCCTCAATGAATTCTGCCTTCTTCCAACTCCGGGCACTTGTGCATCCCCCACTTCCTTCGCCCCACCATTGGCGGCCGTGCCTTCAGCCGTCTAGGTCCCAAGCTCTTGGAATTCCCTCCGCAAACTACTTTACCTCACCACCTCTCTCTCCTCCTTTAAGATTTGGATAAAACCTACCTCTTTGATGAAGTGGTTTGGACACCTTTCCTAATGTCTCTTTCTTTGGCTCCTGTGAAGATCCTTGGGATGTTTTACGATGTGAAAGGTGATCTTTACAAATGAAGGTTGTTGTCGTTGAGGGTACAAACTCCACATTCGATGACCTCCATTGGCTCCCCACCCCATGCTGATCATTATTCCTGTTTACAAATCCCTCCATGGTCTCTTCCACATTCAACCTTTGCAACCTTTCATTCAACCTTTCTTCAGCTCTATGTCACTACCTCCATCCACCCTTTCCCCATCCAACTCCACCATCGGCAGAAGGACCTTAAACCGTTATGGCCCGCCCTCTGGAATCATCTTCCTAAATCCCTCTGGAATAATTGGTAGCTCTTTCAGAGAGCTGGCACAAGCACGATGGGCTGAATGGCCTATGATTCTATACTTTGCAGGGGAATGTAGAAGAGCAGAGGGACATCAGGATTTAGGTCCACAACATATTAAAAGCAGCACTGCAAGTGGCAAAAGGCCATAAGAAAAAGCTAATGGAACACTGGATTTTATGGCAAGAGCTATTGAATATGACATTCGAGATGTAATGATGAATGTATATAAACCCTTAGGTCTAAGATAGGTTTAGAGTGCATTTGTGTAAATGCACAAAGCGTGATAAATAAAGTTGGTGAGCTGCAGGCGCAAATAACCACATGGGAATATGATGTAGGGCGATAACGGAGACCTGGCTCCAAAAAGGGCAGGATTGGGTACTAAATATTCCTGGATACAAGGTGTTCAGGAAAGATAGGGAAGGAAAAAAAAAAGACGCGGGGTAGCATTATTGATTAAGGAGAATATTGCAGTGCTGGAGGGAAAGGTCAAGGACAGAATCTATTTGGTTATCGTCAAGAAACAATAGAGGCATCATTACACGACTGGATGTATTCTATAGGTCACCAACTAGAGGGAAGGATATAGAGGTGCAAATTTGCAGGGAAATTACAGAGAGGTGCAAGAACTATAGAGTAATGATAATGGGGGACTTCAACTATCATAATATAGACTGGGATAGTAATAGTGTAAAGGGCAAAGAGGGGGAGGAATTTCTGAAGTGTGTCCAGGAGAACTTTCTTGATCAGTATGTTTCTGGTCCAACAAGGAAGGAGGCATTGCTGGATCTGGTTCTGGGGAATGAGGTGGGCCAAGTGGAGCAAGTGTCAGTGGGGGAACATTTAGGGAACAACGATTATAGTATCATAAGGTTTAGATTAGTTATGGAAAAGGACAAGGAGTTATCTAGAGTAAAAATATTTAAATGGAGGAAGGCCAATTTCAATGGGTTGAGAACGGATCTAGCTCAGGTAAATTGGAGTCAAAGATTGTCAGGCAAAACTGTAATTGAACAATGGGTGGCCTTTAAAGAGGTTCGGGTATAGGCTAGGTACATTCCCATGAGGGGGAAAGGTAGGACAACCAAAGTCAGAACTCCCTGAATGACAAAAGAGATAGAGAGTAAGATGAAGCAGAAAAGGGGGGCATATGACAGATGTCAGATTGATAATACAAATGAGAACCAGACTGAATATAGAAAGTACAGAGAAGTGAAAAGGAAATAAGAGGGTCAAAGAGAGAGTATGAGAACAGAACATAAGAACATAAGGAATAGGAACAGGAGTAGGCCATACGGCCCCTTGAGCCTGCTCCACCATTCAATCAGATCATGGCTGATCTTCAACCTCATCTGGTTGGCGCCAATAGACTGGCGGCTAACATAAAAGGGAATCCAAAAGTCTTCTATAGGCATATAAATAGTAAACGGGTAGTAAGAGGAGGGGTGGAGCCGATTAGGGAATAAAAAGAAGATCTACGCATGGAGGCAGAGGGCATGGCTGAGGTACTAAGGGAGTACTTTGCATCTGTCTTTACCAAGGAAATAGAAGCTGCCAAAGTCAAAGTAAAAGAGGAGATAGTTGAGACACTAAATCTGCTAATAATTGGTAAAGAGGAGGGACTAGAAAGGCTGGCTGTATTTGAAGTAGATAAGTCACCCGGTCCGGATGGGATGCATCCTGGGTTGCTGAGGAAGTAAGGGTGGAAATTGCAGAGGTGCTGGCCATAATCTTCCAAACATCCATAGATACGGGGGTGGTGCCAGAGGACTAGAGAATTGCAAATGTTACACCCTTGTTCAAAAAAGAGTGTAAGGGTAAACCCGGCAACTACAGACCAGTCAGTTTAACCTTGGTGGTGGGGAAGCTTTTAGAAATGATAATCTAGGACAAAATTAATAGTCACTTGGACAAGTGTGGATTAATAAAGGAAAGCGAGCACAGATTTGTTGAAGGCAAATCGTGTTTAACTAACTTGATTGAGTTTTTTGATGAGGTAACAGAGAGGGTAGATGAGGGCAATGCAGTTGATGTGGTGTATATAGACTTTCAAAAGGTATTTGATGAAGTGCCACATAATAGACTTGTCAGCAAAGTTGAAACCCATGGAATAAATGGGACAGTGGCAGCATGGATACGAAATTGGCTAAGTGACAGGAAACAGAGAGTAGTGGTGAAAAGTTGTTTTTCAGACTGGAGGAAGGTATGAAGTAGTGTTCCCCAGGGGTCAGTACTAGGACCACTGCTTTTTTGACTTGGACTTGGGTGTACAGGACACAATTTCAAATTTTGCAGATGACACAAAATTTGGAAGTGTAGTAAACAGTGAGGAGGATAGTAATAGACTTCAAGAGGACATAGACAGAGTGGTGGAATGGGTGGACACATGGCAGATGAAATTTAACGCAGAGAAGTGTGAAGTGATACAATTTGGCGGGAAGAACAAGGAGAAGCAATATAAACTAAATGATACAATTCTAAGGGGGGGGGGGTGCAAGAACAGCGAGACCTGGGGGTCTCTGTGCACAAATCTTTGAAGGTGGCAGGAGGTTGAGAAAGCGGTTAAAAAAGCATACAGGATCCTGGGCTTTATAAATAGAGGCATAGAGTACAAAAGCAAGGAAGTTATGTTGAACGTCTATAAAACACCGGTTCGGCCACAAGTGGGGTATTGTGTCCATTTCTGGGCACCGCACTTTAGGAAGTTTGTGAAGGCCTTAGAGAGGGTGCAGAAAAGATTTACTAGAATGGTTCCAGGGACGAGGGACTTTAGTTACGTGGATTGATAGGAGAAGCTGGGGTTGTTGTCCTCTGAGCAGAGAAGGCTGAGAGGAGATTTGATAGAGATGTACAAAATCATGAGGGGCCTAGACAGAGTAGATAGAGAGAAACTCTTCCCATTGGCAGAAGGGTTGAGAACCAGAGGCTACAGGGATTGGCAAAAGAACCAAAAGCGACGTGAGGAAATACTTTTTTACGCCGTGAGTAGTTATGATCTGGAATGCGCTGCCTGAAAGGATGTTGGAAGCAGATTCAATCATGGCTTTCAAAAAGGTATTGGATAAATACTTGAAGGGAAAAAATTTGCAGGGCTACGAGGAAAGAGCGGGGGGGTGGGACTAACTGGATTGCTCTTACAATGAGCCGGCATGGGCTTGATGGGCTGAATGGCCTTCTTCTGTGCTGTAACCATTCTATGATTCTAAGACCTCAGTTACAGTATTGTGTGCAGGTTTGGGCTCCACACTATAGGAAGGATGTTTAGAGAAATAGAGAGGGTATAGCACAGATTCATTTGGACGTTGCCTGATGTGAGGAAATATAAACATGAAAAAAGACTAGAAAAGCAGGCCAGAGGAGATTACTGGGGATCAGTTGGTATCGCCCTTGTCAAGAGATGTGGGATCAAGCCGCACACTATGGTTTGAACTTGTGATCTTGGCTGAGACTGCAGCGCAGTGCTGAAGGAGTGCCGTGTGATTCGAAGTGTCATCCTTCAAACGAGACGCTAATCTAAGGTTCCGTCTGCCCGCTCAGGTGGGTTGTTATAAACTGTAATGAGAAGATGGCAGAGTTAGCATTCTGGAAGGATGAGATCAAACGGGCCAAAGAACTGATCTTGTCAACTGTCCGTCTCCACTTCGTAAACTCCTCGTGATGAATTTGATTTTTAATACTCTCCACTAATTCCGGCCAACTGAATCTTTTGACACCAGAGTCAATAACATGAAGATAGGCAGCCAGGTGTGATTTTCTGACACTCCTTCTCAGTGCAATCCATCAACCTAAATTGCTTGTGCTTTACAAGAAGAACGATTTCTGGCCAAATCAGTGGCCAAAGGTCCCTCTAATCAGAAACAGGTCAGGAATCAGTGAGGTTTACCTCAGTCAAATAGTGATGTGCACTGCAAATGAATGAAGCTTTATTATCTTTATTTTTTTTTTAACATTAGCTAGGCTTGCCAACGCTCCAGGATTGTCCTGGAGTTTCCAGGAATTGAAGATTAATCTCCAGGACACTGCTCTAAGCAATCCAGGAGAATAATCCTCGGGGCATTAAAAAAAATGGTGTTTTAAAAAAATTTTCTTTGAACACTTTAATTTATCAGTGATAAAAATATTGGAGATGGGGGGATGAAAGGTTGTTTCACTTCAGTCAAGGTTAATCCAATTGGGTATCAAAGGGTCTGTTCCCTTTCCAATTGGACGTGGGAAGGCGGTGTGCCTGGAAGATGGACCAATGGCGGGAGTGTGGGAGCGGGGTGGTCCAAGGTGAGAGGTCATGTGATGAAACCTCCAGGAGTATATCCAACCAGATTTGGCGACTCTAACATTGACATACACGCACGAGAAATAGGTTATCTTTTAACAAAGAACAGTGCCGGTCACTGGGAATAAGTGAAGCTCGATGGATCTGCTCCTTCTGAATGGCCCAGGGAGTCGGGAGACGGGGTTGGAGACACGGATGCAACACTTCAAGGCCGATTCTCTAACTTGCAATCCCTTTGCGCCTGGATGTCTACTGCGAACATGGGATCGCTAAATGTACTCCTGTCATAGAATCATACAGTACAGATGGAGGCCATTTGGCCCATCGTGCCTGTGCCGGCTCTTTGAAAGATCTGCCCCTCTCTTTCCACATAGCCCTGCAAATGTTTCCATTTCAAATATATGTGAAGCACTGGAGATGTTTCTGAGCGAAGTAATGCAGCGCATATATATATATATATTATTATACGTTTTCTTCTCCTGAAAGAGCTGATTCTTCAGCTGTGGTTACTTATGGACCCCTGGGTTCCAGCACCCTCTCCTGCTTGCATCCAAATGGCTATTCTTCATGTAGGAAGCTGGACAGTGAGTGTCAGCAGGCTATTCGACTGCAAATGCCGTCTCAGCGAAGCACAATCCTGTCCTCACTCAGCATGCATACGTGGGGGTGGAATCATTGGACAGCTATCTGATGTGAGACCTCTGGATGACTTTTGCTCAACTGGTGTCCCGGCTGAGATAAGCAACTCAACCCAAAACAGGGACCTTTTGGGTGACTTTATTGCCTAGGCATTCACTGAGACTACTAGTCTCTTCTTGATTAAAGTTTTAAAGGTAACTAAGATTAATGTCAAGGTACTGTTGAGGAGATTTCCAGAACAGAACTGGATCGTAAACTTTCAGCCTCTTGTAATTTATATTCTGATTTTATTCAGTAGCTACCTCTATGTTTTTTTACAACCAGAAAGTGATACAGTCAGTGCTGCACTGAAGTGTCTGCCTCGATTGTGCCCTCAAAACTTTGTTTGGAGCCCAAATGGGCAATTTACTGACCCAGGGGCAAGAGAGAAGATTGAGCCAAACCCCAGTACAACAACAACAACTTGCATTTATATAGCGCCTTTAACGTGGTAAAACGTCCCAAGGCGCTTCACAGGAGCGATTATCAAACAAAATTTGACACCGAGCCACATAAGGAGAAATTAGGACAAAGAGATAGCTTAGTCAAAGAGATAGCTTTTAAGGAGCATCTTAAAAGAAGAGAGGTAGAGAGGCGGAGAAATTTAGGGAGGAAATTCCAGTGCTTAGGGCCTAGGCAGCTGAAGGCACGGCCACCAATGGTGGAGCGAAGAAAACTGGAGATGCACAAGATATGTAATTTGACATCAAAGCTTCACTACTGACCATCCTTTGTGTTTTAAATGTAATGCTTGAAACCATAATCTGTTATGAAATTCTCACTTCAATCAAGCAGTGAACTAATGCAGACTTCACATTATTTTTGATGTCATCCTTGAAATTCCATGAGCTGACAATGTCAATTAATAATTTTGGACATTTTTCATCACTAATGCTGCAAATGAGGCTGGTGGAGGCTGTTTCACAACCCGAAGATATACAGAAGCTTCTTTTATATATGTTTTAGCCATTATAAAATAGCTATAAGGCATGTTCAGATAACTTGAATTCAAGGAGAATCAGATTTTTTTTGAGGTCTATCTTTAACCTATATTAAAGTAGAACGGTAGAATTTTACGAATGTAAGGAGTCTTACAACACCAGGTTATAGTCCAACAGCTTTACATCTCCGCATCATGGGTAGAATTTTACAGCATTGAAGGAGGCCATTCAGCCCTTGAACCTTTTACAGCCCTCTTAAAAAAAGAACGATTCACTTAGTTCCATTCCCCTGCCCTTTCTGTTATTTTCTTTTTCAAATATTTATCCCTTTCCATTTTAAAAGCTGTTACAGATTCTGCTCCCACCCCCAGTGAGTCATTCTTCAAGCCAACAATCCACTGCACAAAAAATTGAATTCTTCTAATCTCCTACTTAATTCTTTTGGTGATGATCTGAAATTTATGCCCTCCTGGAGACCACTGGAAATAGCTTTCCCCTATTTATCTCATTAAACCCCTTTAACCATTCTACTTTCCAATAAAGGAACCCCCAGGGTTGAATTTCCATGGAGTTTCTCCCAATCGCTCGCTGTAATTTCAGCGCAAGATTTATAAACACCATTTTACGCCATTTCTCCGGAGTTTCCACTGACCTACCATTTTAAGGAAGATTCGGAGAACCACCATGGAAATGAATGGTGCCTGTTTGATGAGCCTCTCTTCACAATTAAAGCCTCCCTTGTCCCTGAGATCACCTCAGTGAATCTCTTCCACATTCTCTTCGTGGACTTGACATCCTGTCTAAAGTAAGGTGCCCGAGACTGGACGCATTATTCTACAAAGGCTGCAAAGGGATATAGGCAGGTTATGCGAGTAGGCGAGAAGGTGGGAGATGGAGTATAATGTGGGGAAATGTGAAATTATCCACTTCGGTGGGAAAAATAGAAAAACAGAATTTTTTTGAAAGGTGAGAGACTAAAAAATGTTGGTAGTCAGGGGGATTTGGGTGTCCTTGTACATGAATCGCTGAAAGTTAACATGCAGGTACAGCAAGCAATTAGGAAGGTAAATGGTATCTTAGCCTTTATTGCAAGGGGGTTGGAGTATAAGAGTGAGGAGGTCTTGCTGTAATTATATAGGGCTCTGGTGCGACCACACCTGGTGTATTGGAGTTTTGGTCTCCTTACCTAAGGATGGATATACTTGTCTTAGAGGGGGTGCAATGAAGGTTCACTACATTGATTCCAGGGGTGAGAGGGTTATCCTTTGAGGATAGATTGAGTAGAATGGGCCTATAATTCTCTGGAGTTTAGAAGAATGAGAGGTGATCTCATTGAAATGTATAAAATTCTTAGAGGGTTTGACAGGGCAGATGCTGAGAGGCTGTTTCCCCTGGCTGGAGAGTCTAGAACTAGGGGTCATAGTCTCAAGGTAAAAGGTCGGCCATTTAGGACTGAGATGAGGAAAAATTTCTTCAGTAGAATCTTTGGAATTCTCTACCCCAGAGGGCTGTACATGTTCAGTCGTTGAGTATATTCAAGACTGAGATCGATAGATTTTTGGACACTAAGGGAATCAAGGGATATGGAGATAGGGCAGGAAAGTGGAATTGAGGTAGAAGATCAGCCATGATCTTATTGAATGGCGGAGCAGGCTCGAGGGGCCGTAGGGCCTAAGAACATAAGAAATAGGAGCAAGAGTGTTCTAACTGCAGCCTAACCAATGATTTGTAGTTTTGTATTCCCTCTTTGCTTTTATATTATGCCTTTTTTACAAAACTCACACTTTTAAAGATTCATGTATCTGAACCCCTAGGTCTCTCTGCTCCTCTACTGCTTTTAAAGTTTTACTATTTTCTGTATGTGTCCCTCATTCTCTGCATTAAATTTCATCAAATCTGCCCAGTCTCCTAACCTCTGTCCTCATGAAATCACTCCCACTCCCCTTTCACAGTTAGCCATAGTCCCAATCTTTGTACCATCTGCAAATTTTGCACCTGGAATAGAATCATAGAATGGTTACAGCACAGCCATTCAGCCCATCGAGCCCGTGCTGATTCTTTGGAAGAGCAATCCCGTTAGTCCTATTCTCCTGCTCTTTCTCCAAAGCCCTGCAAATTTTTTCCTTTCAAGTATTTATCCAATTCCTTTTTAAAAGCCACAGTTGAATCTGCCTCCACCATCCTATCAGGCAGTGCATTCCAGATCCTAACCACTCGCTGCGTAATAAAGTTTTTCCTCATATCACCTTTGCTTCTTTTGCCAGTCACCTTAAATCTGTGCCCTCTGGTTCTCGACCCTTCCGCAAATGGAACAGTTTCTCTTTATTTACCTTATCTAAACCCTTCATGATTTTGAACACTTCTATCAAATCTCCTCTCAACCTTCTCTGCTCTAAGGAGAACAACCCCAGCTTCTCCAGTCTATCCATGTAACTGAAGTCGCTCATCCCTGGAACCATTCTAGTAAATCTTTTCTGCACATTCTCTACGGCCGTCACATCCTTCCTAAAGTGAGTGCAGTGCCCAGAATTGGATACAATACTCCAGTTGTGGCTGAACCAATGTTTTATAAAGGTTCAACATAAGTTCCTTGCTTTTGTACTCTATGGGCTCAATTTTCAAATAAAAGAAACGGATTGGGTTGGGGATGGAAGGGCATTGAAAATTGTTGCCATTCAGACTCGTCTCCAACCTGCCCATTTCCGGTTTTCACCAGGGCGGGACAAGGGGCGGGGGGCCAACCCACTCCCACGAGGCGGGTCTGGCCTTAAAACCTTTCAAGGAGATTTTAGGCCTCCATTTTTCACTAATTCCTGATTTCAACCATTTTTCACTAATTCCCGATTTCAACCCGGGGGGGCCGGGATTCCCAGGCTTTCTGTTTTACGCCTCGTGAAAGGAGGCGAGAAGGCCCGAAACTAACAGATAGGTGCTAGAAAGGCACAGCTTGTGGGCCCGGAGGAGCAGGAGTTCCCAACAAGCCTACCTGCATCGACCCCTCAATGATTGCGGCCCCCACCGATTGCGGAACCCCCCCCACCCCTGATCGTGGACCCCCGACCCCAATCCCCCAACTCCGATCCCCCGACACCGACCCTCCCCCTCAACGATCGCGGACCCCCATGATGACCCCCGATCCCATCTCCCATGGCTCCGACCCACCTGCCTACCTATGCCCACCCATACTGCTTGCCCACCCGTGCCACTTGCCCCCCTTGCCCACCCATGCCCCCCATACCCACCCATACAAACAAAGACTTACCTGCAGATTTACCAGCAGACGTCCTCTCCTGGCTGGTGTCCCGTCCGACTGAGACCAGCCTGTCAATCAGCCGGTCAGTCGGACAGGAAACCGACAAAAAAAATTAAAGACATCCTTATGTCAAAATCGTAAGGATGTCCGGGAAACCCGTACTCATGGGTTTCCCGACCTCAATTTGACCCCCCCGACCCTTTCTGAGCTCCGTTTTAAAATGACCCCCATTGCCTCTATTTATAAAGGCCAGGATCGCGTATGCTTTTTTAACTGCTTTCTCAAACTTGTCCTGCCACCTTCAAAGATTTGTGCACATATAACCCCAGATCTCTCTGTTCCTGCACCCCCTTTAGAATTGTACCAGTTAGTTTATATTGCCTCTTCTCACTCTCCCTGCCATAATGTATCACTTCACACTTCTCTGTGTTAAATTTCATCTGCCACGTGTCCGCCCATTCCATCAGCCTGTCTGTATCCTCTTGAAGTCTATCACTATCCTCCTCACTGTTCATTACAATTCCAAGTTTTGTATCATCTGAAAATTTTGAAATTGTGCCCTGTACACCCAAGTCCAAGTCATTAATATCTATCAAGAAAAGCAGTGGTCCAAGTACCGACCCCTGGAGAACACTACTGTACACCTGCCTCCAGCCCGAAAAACAACCGTTCATCACTACTCTTTACTTTCTGTCCCATTGCCAATTTTGTATCCATGCTGCCACTGTCCCTTTTATTCCACGGGCTTCAATTTTGCTGACAAGTCTATTATATGGCACTTTATCAAATGCCTTTTGAAGGTCCATATACACAACATCCACTGCATTGCCCTCATCTACCCTCTCTGTTACCTCATCAAAAAACTCTATCAAGTTAGTTAAACATGTTTTGCCTTTAACAAATCCGTGCTGGCTTTACTTTATTAATCCACACTTGTCCAAGTGACTGTTAATTTTGTCCAAGATTATTGTTCTTAAAGTTTCCCCACCACCGAGGTTAAACTGACTGGCCTGTAGTTGCCTGGTTTATCCTTACACCCTTTTTTAAACAAGGGTGTAACATTTGCAATTCTCCAGTCCTCTGGCACCACCCCCGTATCTAAGGAGGATTCGAAGGTTATGACCAGTACCTCCACAATTTCCACCCTTTTTTCCTTCAGTAACCTAGGATGCATCTCATCCAGACCAGGTGACTGATCTACTTTAAGTACAGCCAGTCTTTCTAGTACCTCCTCTTTATCAATTTTTAGCCCATCCAGCATCTCAACTACCTCCCCTTTTACTGTGACTTTGGCAGCATCTTCTTCCTTGGTAAAGACAGATGCAAAGTATTCATTTAATACCTCAGCGACTAATCGGCCCAAGCCTCTTCTTACTACCCGTTTATTATTTATTTGCCTGTAGAAGATTTTTGGATTCCCTATTATGTTAGCCGCCAGTCTATTCTCATACTCTCTCTTTACCCCTCTTATTTCCTTTTACACTTCTCCTCTGTACTTTCTATATTCTGCCTGGTTCTCACTTGTGTTATCAATCTGACATCTGTCATATGCCCCTTTTTTCTGCTTCATTTTTCTGTGACACCTGTTTATCAGTAATGTTGATGTATATTCGTAAATGTATGGCCCTTACTTTCTACATGTTCCTGTAACTATGCGTACTTATTTTTATTCCTTCCCTTTTTACAAGCCCAGAATAAGTAGTGATGGTGTGAAATGTGCACCCGAGCCCTGAAATCTGTGTAAAATGATATTTGTCTGCAGTGTCGTCAATCAAAATGAAAATCAGGAGCGATGTATAATGGGCGGCTGATCCGAGATCTCCCGTTTTACGCTATCGGCCGAAGTCAAAACTCCCCCTCCCCACCCCATCATTCACAATAAACTCCTTAAATTTATCTACACCGCTGCCTTTGCTGTGTTTGAAATCTCTCAGACAATAATCTGCCTGGAGTCCTGCATCTCTCTCAGGCGACTGGGACTTCCGCTCATTGGGCTTCCCACAACACTGATTTCAGGGCAGCCTCCAACGGTCCCTTTGAGGGCCTCTTGTTTAGTTGCTGCGCCCATTCGAGATCCAATTTGGCCAAGGGGGCTTGAAACAGGCGCTAGGCCTCCGGTAACAGGTGGGCAACGCGGCTGAACAGCTGTTTCAGGCGGGCAGCCCAACCAATATAGTGTGCGGCGCACCTCTGGTGCGGACTGAGCCCCTGCATGCCGCACACCACATTGGACCCTTCAACCTCCGTTTCTTGCCCAAAAAACTGGCGCCGCGTGATGGAATGTCTAGGCCATTGTCTTTGTGGCGAGAATGGAAGGGAAGTCATGAAGCTCCTCAGTTTACATCAACAAGTCATGCAATTATCCTGCACCGGTGTGCGAGAGCAGCTTACACGATGCGATCATGTCTAATGTGTTGCTAATACAATAAGAAAGAAAGAACTTGCATTTATGTAGCGCCTATCATGACCTCAGGACGTCCCACACCGCTTTGCAGCCTATGAAGTAGTTTGAAGTGTAGTCGCTGTTGTAATGGAGGAAACACGGCAGCCAATTTATGCACAGCAAGCTCCCACAAACAGCAATGTGATAATGACCAGATAATCTTTTTTTTTAGTGAAGTTTTTTTAAGGATAAGTATTGGCCAGGACAGTACTCATAAAGTATTCTGTTTTATCCACTATGTTACTTACAATTTGCATCAGGCTTTGAAAACGGCATTAAAATGGCAGGTTTGTGAATTATTCATGAGCTAGTGCTAAAAACATTAAAGAACAATGGTTTTAATGAAGTAAGACTGTCCCTTAACTCATGCAGCTTCACAGTGTCTGGTGGGTAGTTTGGGCCATCCAGTATTTATGTGGTGCATATATGATTTCAGCAAAGCCAGGGAGAAATGTTCTTTTCATTATTTTGGCATGTAGGGCAGAATCTGAGTATATAATACACTCATTCATATCTTATTCTACAAAAATAAAACTGATCACACTGACCTTGAAATTATGCTGTGCAATGTTAGCATGTGGGTTACTGCCTACACTAAACTAGCGGGCAAAAGGAGTTTTGTAGTGACGTGTTTAGAAATATTTTCTTTTACTGCAATGCGCTTTGCTTTACTCTGATTACCACAAGAATTCCTACTAGAATTAGTCCAGCAATTTTATTTTAAATTCACAAGCTTTCGGAGGCTTCCTCCTTCCTCAGGTGAACAATGTGGACCTGACGAAGGAGGAAGCCTCCGAAAGCTTGTGAATTTAAAATAAAATTGCTGGACTATAACTTGGTGTTGTAAAATTGTTTACAATTGTCAACCCCAGTCCATCACCGGCATCTCCACATCATACTAGAATTAGGTGTAACATTGTATCAATTAATGAATGTGACTGCTTTTGTTTATCAAGGGTGCTGGCCATGGTGCGAGTTCCATATTAATTTCCAAATCATAATCAATCCAATGAAGTACAATATGATTTATTTGAATCGACTGAATTGGGGCAAAATGTGGAGTTGGTTGCGTCTGTCCCTTTAAGTAATAAAAGCTGCGCATACACAGTTAGTGTGATTGTAATGTGCAATCCTTTGCATTCAGATATATACAGATAAGGTGAATAATGAGAGATTTTTTCTACTGATCAGTGAGATGGTAACAAGAGGTTAGAAATTTAAGATAATCAGAAAAAGAGTCAAAGGGAAGATTAGAAAATAATTCTTTATACAGAGTGTGGTTGGAATGTGGAATTATCTGCCCCCAAACCATTGTTGAAGCAGAGTCCATAGGTTCTTTTAAAAGGGAATTACTTGGTTACTTGAAAAAGAGGAATTTTAAAGTCTGTAGGGAGTAAGGAAGAGAGCGGGACTAGACTAGGTGGCTTTTTCTTTTATTCGTTCACGGGATGTGGGCGTCGCTGGTGAGGCCAGCATTTATTGCCCATCCCTAATTGCCCTCGAGAAGGTGGTGGTGAGCCGCCTACTTGAACCGCTGCAGTCCGTGTGGTGAAGATTCTCCCACAGTGCTATTAAGTAGGGAGTTCCAGGATTTTGACCCAGCGACGATGAAGGAACGGCGATATATTTCCAAGTCGGGATGGTGTGTGACTTGGAGGGGAGCGTGCAGGTGGTGTTGTTCCTATGTACCTGCTGCCCTTGTCCTTCTAGGTGGTAGAGGTCGTGGGTTTGGGAGGTGCCGTTGACCTTGGTTAGTTGCTGCAGTGCATCCTGTGGATGGTACACACTGCAGCCAAGGTGCTCCGGTGGTGGAGAGAGTGAATGTTTAGGGTAGTGGATGGGATGCCAATCAAGCGGGCTGCTTTGTCCTGGATGGTGTCGAGCTTCTTGAGTATTGTTGGAGCTGCACTCATCCGGGCAAGTGGAGAGTATTCCATCACACTCCTGACTTGTGCCTTGCAGATGGTGGAAAGGCTTTGGGGAGTCAGGAGGTGAGTCACTCGCCACAGTTCTGCCACTGTTAGTGGGTTCATAGCTTTGATTCAGATCTTTGCAAAGTGTCAGTTCAGCATTTGGTGAATCGCATCTCTTTAGTGATATATTGGCCATATCTCTATTTAAATGTTTAATCTCGGTCTCCCACCGTCTTTGCAGTTCCACATCTCTTCACCCACAATTCATAGGGACAGGAGAAGGCCATTTAGTCCCTCGAGCCTGTTCCGCAATTCAATTAGTTTATGGCTGATCTGTATCTTAACTCCATCTACCCACTGTGGTTCCGTAACCCTTAATACACTTGTCTAACAAAAATCTGTCGACCTCAGTTTTGAAATTTTCAATTGACCCCCAGCCTCTGACCTGCTCTTGTAGCCACAGTATTTATGTGGCTGGTCCAGTTAAGTTTCTGGTCAATGGTGACCCCCAGGATGTTGATGGTGGGGGATTCAGCAATGGTAATGCTGTTGAATGTCAAGGGGAGGTGGTTAGACTCTCTCTTATTGGAGATGGTCATTGCCTGGCACTTGTCTGGCACCGAATGTTACTTGCCACTTATCAGCCCAAACCTGGATGTTGTCCGGATCTTGCTTATGTGGCGAAAAACACCAGGACAGATCTGAATTATAGAGTGAGTTTCACATCCCAAAGAACGTAACAACCAATGGATTACTCTTAAGTGCATCTGGAGGAATAAGCTTGTCCTGGTGTTTTAAGGGTTAAAGTTGGAAAAGCCAAGTTGTAGGAGAGGGTTGATATAGTGGGCTCTGCCACTGTTAGTGGGTTCATAGCTTTGATTCAGATCTTTGCAAAGTGTCAGTTCAGCATTTGGTGAATCGCATCTCTTTAGTGATATATTGGCCATATCTCTATTTAAATGTTTAATCTCGGTCTCCCACCGTCTTTGCAGTTCCACATCTCTTCACCCACAATTCATAGGGACAGGAGAAGGCCATTTAGTCCCTCGAGCCTGTTCCGCAATTCAATTAGTTTATGGCTGATCTGTATCTTAACTCCATCTACCCACTGTGGTTCCGTAACCCTTAATACACTTGTCTAACAAAAATCTGTCGACCTCAGTTTTGAAATTTTCAATTGACCCCCAGCCTCCACAGCTTTTTGGGGGGAGAGAGTTCCAGATTTCCACTACCCTTTGTGCGAAGAAACGCTTCCTGACATCACCCCTGAGCAGCCTGGCTCTAATTTTAAGGTTATGCCCCCTTGTTCTGGACTCCCCCCACCAGACGAAATAGTTTCTCTCTATCTACCCAATTAAATCGTTCTTAAACACTTCAATTAGATCATCCCTTAATCTTCTTTACTCCAGATTCAGTTCAATTTCAATGAAGGAAAGCAAATGTCAACCTTTCCCCCAAGTCTTTTTTTTCCAAAGCAATTAAAAGTCATCTTTCAGCTCACCCTTAACTATTACTGTTTACCACTGGTGTTTGACTACACTCTTTGCATTACAGACAATCAGTAACAAATGGTACGCACTCGTTCAGAACAAACTGATTCTGTGCACCGTCTAAAGTTATACGCATTGTACTGATAGAATCTCTACACCCAAACACTTTGCCGACTGAACGCCATTGTTTCCAACAAGCTGAATACTAGTTCCACACTGCGGCAGTTCACGATTAGTGCACAGCTACAATGTCTTTGCAATCGGCTTCTGTTAAAAACCTGTGCGCAAATTGCTGCAATTTTACATAACTGCAAAACGTTAGTTAAGTGGATGCCTGTGAGTCCACTTCAGTCTTTTATGAAGAGTCGATACAGTGGCATCGTCGACTAATGCTTCAAAGTAGCATCATTACTTTACCTAATGGAGAAGAGGACTTGGAGGTATAATGACAGGACTGAAGTCTGCTTTAAAAATAGCTGCAATCATTTAATTTTCACCTGAAAAAAGCCCAGTGAGGTTATTACTGCACTGTAAAACACATTACTCCAACTACATACAGCACCAAGCAAAGACTGCTCGACATACTTTAAAATGGCATCAGCCGTGGCTCAGCGGTAGCACCTTTGCCTCTGAGTCAGAAGGTTCTATGGGTTCAAGTCCCACTTCAGAGATTTGAGTACACAATCCAGGCTAATACTCCCAGTGCAATACTGTGGGAGTGCTGCACTGTCGGAGGTGCTGTCTTTTGGATGAGATATTAAACCGAGGCCCTGTCTGCCGTCTCAGGTGGACGTAAAAGACCCCATGGCACTATTACAAAGAAGACCAGGGGGGTTCTCCCTAGTACCCTGGACCAGTATTTAACCCTCGACCTGCATCACTGAAAACAGATGATCTGGTCATTATCACATTGCTGTTTGTGGGTCCTTGCTGTGCACAAATTGGCTGCCACCTTTCCTACATTGCAACAACTTCAAATCGTAACAACTCACTGCTTTATTTTTCCTCATTTTTTTAAAATTCTTGTCGATACCCTGCGCCATTGCACACAGGGAATTAAGAGCTGGACAGTCTGGAAACATTTCATATCTATGTTACCAAATAATGTGATAACCCCAAACTGTAAATAGCGGAGAACCGAAGATGACAGTATACAGACATGAAGCTTAAAAATAAACGGATTAAAATGGAAGCTTTAAATTACAACAAGAAGCGTTACTTTATCCTGCCTCTCATATTTTGGGTCTCTCATAAATGCTGAGTCCGTGCAAGGGGTTACGTTTGCGCCTCATACTGACACCAAAAAGTCAAACCTCACCTGCATAAACGTGACTGGCTTGATGCACCCTGGTCACAAGTTAAACAGAATCAGATCGATGGACCCAGTTGCAGAATCTAAAGTATAAAATTCCCTATTTTTTAAGAAAACTCAACCCACTGAAAAACGATTTGGTCTGACACAAGTTTCTGTTCCCGGTAATGTTACCAGTGGTTTGAATCTAACTCTGGCTTCAATTAGCTTGGATTAACTAGGATCAAACTCAATTTTCGTGCTCTCTGTCTAAGCTAAATAGCCCACTTGCTATTTAGCTTGGACATTAATCTCTAACATTATCTAGCTACATCTTTAATTATTTTAAAGAGCAGTAGCATCTCTTCTCTTTTTTACCAGCAAAAGGGAGCTCAGCGTCTGAGCCTTTCTTCATAGCAACCCACTAAAAGAAAGGAAGAACTTGCATTTACATAGCGCCTTTCACATCCTCAGGATGTCCCAAAGCGCTTCACGGCCAATTAAGTACTTTTTTGAAGTGCAGTCACTGTTATAATGTCACTGGAATGCAATCACTGGAAACGCAAGCCAGCAAACATCCTTGTTATTCCTCTCTGACCTCTTTCCAATGTATCTGCATCCTCTTTTGAGGCAAGTTGACCAAACCTATACTCCACACTCCAGAAATGGCCTCTCCGGTGACCTTTGCTAAAAAATAGTTCAGAAATAGGAGGGATCAGACAGGGGGCAAATGTGAGGCAATCTAAAATGAGATTGGAGTGCATGTGCGTAAATGCACATAGCGTGGTGAATAAGGTTGGTGAGACTCCAGGATGGTGTGATGCCTCCCTGGTGCAAGGATCAAGGACGTCTTGGAGCGGCTACAGAACATTTTGGAGGGGGAGGGCGAACAGCCAGCTGTCGTGGTGCACATAGGCACCAACGATATAGGTAAAAAAGGGGATGAGGTCCTAAAAGCAGAATATAGGGAGTTAGGAGGTAAATTAAAAAATAGGACCTCAAAGGTAGTAATCTCAGGATTGCTGCCAGTGCCACGTGCTAGTCAGAGTAGAAATAGGAGGATGTTTCAAATGAATACGTGGCTAGAGGAATGGTGCAAGGGGGAGGGATTCAAATTCCTGGGACACTGGAAACGGTTCTGGGGGAGGTGGGACCAGTACAAACCGGACGGTCTGCACCTGGGCAGGGCGGGAACCGCTGTCCTAGGAGGAGTGTTTGCTAGTGCTGTTGGGGAGGGTTTAAACTAAAGTGGCAGGGGGTTGGGAACCTGAGCAGGGAGACAGAGGAAAGCGTAACAGGAAGGGACAGAAGGTATGGAGTAATAGGTAAAGTGTTTAAAAAGGAAAAAGCAGGAACTAAGTGTCACAAAACAGATTTGAAAGTTCTTTATCTGAATGCACGTAGCATTCGTAACAAAATGGACGAGTTAACGGCACAAATAACTACTTATGGGTATGATCTTGTGGCCATTACAGAAACATGGCTGCAGGGTGACAACGACTGGGAATTAAATATGCCAGGGTATTTAACAATCAGGAAGGACAGGCAGGAAGGAAGGGGAGGTGGGGTGGCTATGTTAATAAAGGAAGGAATCACTGTAATACAGATAAATGATATTGGGACAAAGCATCAAGATAATGAAACAGTTTGGGTAGAGATAACGAATAATAAGGGGAAAAAAACACTCGTGGGCGTAGTATATAGGCCTCCGATTAGTTGCAACTCTGCTGGAAGAAGTATTAATCAGGAAATAGTCGGGGCATGTAATAAGGGAACAGCTATAATTATGGGGGATTTTAACTATCATATTAACTGGACAAATCAAATTGGGCCGAGCAGCCTTGAGGAAGAGTTCATTGAGTGCATCAGGGATAGATTTCTTGAGCAGTATGTAACTGATCCTACTAGGGGGCAGGCAACCTTGGACTTGGTCCTGTGTAATGAGTCAGGATTAATTAATAATGTCCTAGTTAAGGATCCCCTTGGAACGAGCGACCACAACATGGTTGAATTCTATATTCAATTAGAGGGTGAGAAGGTTGATTCTCAAACAAGCGTACTGAGCTTGAATAAAGGAGACTATGATGGTATGAGAGCGGAATTGATTAAAGTGGACTGGGGAAATAGATTAAAGGGTAAGACGGTACATGAGCAGTGGTGTTCATTTAGGGAGTTATTTTACAACTTTCAAAATAAATATATTCCACTGAGGAAAAAAGGGTGTAAAAGAAGTGACAGCCATCCGTGGCTAAGTAAAGAAATCAAGGACATATAAGGTAGCCAAACTTAGTGGGAGGATAGAAGATTGGGAAGTCTTCAAAAGACAGCAAAAAGTAACGAAAGGATTGATTAAGAAAGGGAAGTTAGATTATGAAAAAAAATTAGCAAAAAATATAAAAACAGATAGCAAGAGTTTCTATAGTTATATAAAAAGAAAAAGGGTGGCTAAGGCAAACGTAGGTCCCTTAGAGGATGAGACCGGGAAATTAATGGTGGGAAACATGGAGATGGCAAAAATGCTGAACAAATATTTTGTTTCAGTCTTTACGGTAGAGGACACCAAGAATATCCCAACACTGGACAAACAGGGGACTCTAGGGGGGGAGGAGCTAAATACGATTAAAATCACTCAGGAGATGGTACTCAGTAAAATAATGGGACTCAAAGCGAATAAATCCCCTGGACCTGATGGCTTACATCCTAGGGTCTTAAGGGAAGTGGCAGTAGGGATTGTGGATGCTTTGGTGATAGTTTTCCAAAATTCCCTGGACTCAGGAGAGGTCCCGGCAGATTGGAAAACTGCTAATGTAACACCGTTATTTAAAAAGGGTAGTAGGCAGAAGGCTGGAAATTATAGGCCAGTTAGCTTAACATCTGTGGTGGGTAAAATTTTGGAGTCTATTATGAAGGAGACAGTAACGGAACATTTAGATCAGCATAATTTAATAGGACAAAGTCAGCATGGCTTTATGAAGGGGAAGTCATGTCTGACAAATTTGCTTGAGTTCTTTGAGGATATAACGTACAGGGTGGATAAAGGGGAACCAGTGGACGTAGTGTATTTAGACTTCCAGAAGGCATTCGACAAGGTGCCACATAAAAGATTATTACTTAAGATAAAAAATCACGGGATTGGGGGTAATATTCTGGCATGGGTGGAGGATTGGTTATCGAACAGGAAGCAGAGAGTTGGGATAAATGATTCATTCTCAGACTGGTAACCAATAACCAGTGGTGTTCCACAGGGTTCGGTGCTGGGTCCCCAACTCTTTACAATCTATATTAACGATTTGGAGGAGGGGACCGAGTGCAACATATCAAAATTTGCAGATGATACAAAGATAGGAGGGAAAGTAGAGAGTGAGGAGGGCATTAAAAACCTGCAAGGGGATATAGACAGGCTGGGTGAGTGGGCGGAGATTTGGCAGATGCAATATAATATTGGAAAATGTGAGGTTATGCACTTTGGCAGGAAAAATCAGAGAGCAAGTTATTTTCTTAATGGCGAGAGACTGGAAAGTACTGCAGTACAAAGGGATCTGGGGGTCCTAGTGCAAGAAGATCAAAAAGTTGGTATGCAGGTGCAGCAGGTGATCAAGAAAGCCAACAGAATGTTGGCTTTTATTGCTAGGGGGATAGAATATAAAAACAGGGAGGTATTGCTGCAGTTATATAAGGTATTGGTGAGACCGCACCTGGAATACTGCATACAGTTTTGGTGTTCACACTTAAGAAAGGACATACTTGCTCTCGAGGCAGTACAAAGAAGGTTCACTCGGTTAATCCCGGGGATGAGGGGGTGGACATATGAGGAGAGGTTGAGTAGATTGGGACTCTACTCATTGGAGTTCAGAAGAATGAGAGGCGATCTTATTGAAACATATAAGATTGTGAAGGGGCTTGATCGGGTGGATGCAGTAAGGATGTTCCCAAGGATGGGTGAAACTAGAACTAGGGGGCATAATCTTAGAATAAGGGGCTGCTCTTTCAAAACTGAGATGAGGAGAAACTTCTTCACTCAGAGGGTGGTAGGTCTGTGGAATTTGCTGCCCCAGGAAGCTGTGGAAGCTACATCATTAGATAAATTTAAAACAGAAATAGACAGTTTTCTAGAAGTAAAGGGAATTAGGGGTTATGGGGAGCGGGCAGGAAATTGGACATGAAGCTGAGTTCGGATCGGTCAATGCCCTGTGGGTGGCGGAGAGGGCCCACGGGCTGAGTGGCCGGGTCCTGCTCCTACTTCTTGTGTTCTTTAGATTTGTGGTTGGGATCAGATCAGCCATGATCTTATTGAATGGCGGAGCAGGCTCGAGGGGCCGATTGGCCTACTCCTGCTCCTATTTTTTATGTTCTTATGTTCTTATGAGTTACAGGCTCAAGTCGCCAAATGGGACTATGATATAGTGGCAATAACAGAAACCTGGCTCAAAGAAGGGAAAGATTGGGTACTTAATATTTCTGGCTACAAGGTATTCAGGAAAGATAGGGAAGGAAAGAAAGGAGCTGGGGGGTGGCAGTATTGATCAAAGAAACTATTATAGCACTGGAAAGAGATGATGTTTTTGAGGGGTCAAAGACAGAATCTATTTGTTTAGAATTAAGGAGCAGTAGAGGAGCTATTACACTACTGTGTGTATACTATAGGCCACCAAATAGTGGGAAGGACATAAAGGAGCAAATTTGCAGGCAAATTACAGAAAGATGCAAGAACTATAGAGTAGTGATAATGGGTGATTTCAATTACCCCAATATAGAGTGGAACACTCACAGTGTAAAGGGCAATGAGGAGGAGGAATTCTTGAAATGTGTTCAAGAGAACTTTCTGGAACAGAATGTTTCCAGCCTAACCAGGAAGGAAACAGCGCTGGATCTATTTCTGAGGAATGAAGTGGGGCAGGCAGAGCATGTTTCAGTGGGGGAGCATTTGGGGAACAGTGATCATAATATCATTAGGTTTAAAATAGTTATGGAAAAGGACAAGGAGCAATCAAATGTGAAAATGTTTAACTGGAGGAGGGCAAATTTCAGTGAGTTAAAAAGGGATCTTGCCCAGGTGGATTGGAATCAAAAATTGGTGGGCAAAACAGTAATTGAACAATGGGAGCCCTTCAAGGTGGAGTTGGTTCGGGGAGTAGACACATCCCTATGAGAGGGAAAGGAAGGGCATCCAAAACTAGAGCTCCCTGGATGACTAAAGATATAGAGATTAAAATGAAACAGAAAAAGGGGGCTTATGACAAATGTAAGGGTCATAATACAGTAGAGAATGAGGCTGAATACGGAAAGTACAGAGGAGATCTAAAAAAGGGAATAAGAGGGGCAAAGTGAGAGTCGGAGAATTTAGCAGCTAACATAAAAGGGAACCCAACAGTCTTTTATAAACATATAAATAGTAAAAGGGTAGTCAAAGGAAGCGTGGTACTGATTAAGGACAAAAAATATCTTGTTGTGGAGGCAGAGGGCATGGCTGAGGCACTAAATGAATACTTTGCATCCGTCTTCACTAGAGAAGAGGAAGCTGCCATTATAGCAGTAAAGGAGGAGGTAGTAGTGATATTGGATAGGATAAAAATAAAGACATTACTCAAAGTAGAAAAGTCACCCAGTCGAGATGGGATGCATCCTAGGTTACTGAGGGAAGTAAGGGTGGAAATTGCGGAGGCTCTGGCCACAATCTTCCAATCCTCTTTAGATATGGGGAGGGTGTCGGAGGATTGGAGGATTGCAAATGTTACACCCCTGTTCAAAAAAGGGGAGAGGGATAAACCCAGCAATTACAGGCCAGTCAGCCTAATGTCGGTGGTGGGGAAACTTTAACAGACAATAATCCGGGACAAAATTAATTGGCACTTGAAAATGTATAGGCTAATAAATGAAAGTCAGCATGGATTTGTTATTGGAAAATCGTGTTTGACGAACTTGATCGAGTTCTTTGATGAAGTAATGTATTGGGTTGATGAGGGTAGTGTGATTGTTGTTGTGTGCATGGACTTCAAAAGGCATTTGATAAAATACCACGTAATAGACTTGTTGGCAAAATTAAAGCCCATGGGATTAAAGGGACATTGGCAGCGTGGATACAAAATTGGCTAGGAGACAGAAGGCAGAGAGTAGTGGTGAATGGTTGTTTTTCAGACAGGAGGGAATTATCCAGTGGTGTTCCCCAGGAGTCAGTATTAGGACCACTACTCTTTTTGATATATATTAATGACCTGGACTTGGGTATAGGGGGCATAATTTCAAAGTTTGCAGATGACACGAAACTCGGAAATGTAGTAAACAATGTGGAGGATAGTAACAGATTTCAGGAGGACATAGACAGACTGGTGAAATGGGCAGACACATGGCAGATGAAATTTAACGCAGAGAAGTGTGAAGTGATGCATTTTGGTAGGAAGAATGAGGAGAGGCAAAATAAACAATTTTAAAGGGGGTGCAGGAACAGAGGGACCTGGGGGTGCACATACACAAATCTTTGAAGCTGGCAGGACAAGTTGAGAAGCCTGTTAAAAAAGCAAATGGGATCCTGGCCTTTATTAATAGAGGCACAGAGTACAAAAGCAAGGAAGTTATGCTAAACCTTTATAAAACACTGGTTTGGCCTCAGCTGGAGTATTGTGTTCAATTCTGGGCACCACACTTTAGGAAGGACGTCAAGGCCTTACAGAGGGTGCAGAAGAGATTTACTAGAATGGTTCCAGGGATGAGGTACTTCAGTTATGTGGAGAGACTGGAGAAGCTGGGGTTGTTCTCCTTAGAACAGAGAAGGTTAAGGGGAGGAATGGTTTTGACAGAGTAAATCAGGAGAACATGTTTCCAGTGGCAGAAGGGTCAGTAACCAAATAACAGAGATTTAGGTAATCGGCAAAAGAGCCATAGGCGACATGAGTAAACATTTCTTTTACTCAGAGAGTTGTAATGATCTGGAATGCACTGCCTGAAAGGGCGGTGGAAGCAGATTCAATAATAACTTTCAAAAGGGAATTGGGCGAATACTTGAAGGGAAAAATTTACAGGGCTATGGGGAAAGAGCAAGGGAATGGGACTAATTGGATAGCTCCTTCAAAGAGACAGCACAGGCACTATGGGCCGAATGGCCTCCTCCTGTGCTGTACCTACTATGATACTGCATCATTATACCTTGTTCAGGTTTGTAATTGAATGCCCTCCAGTACTCAATTTGCCTTATTGATAATTGCTTCACATTAGCTGGAAACTTTTAGCTTGCGATTGATGGTCATATCTAAATATTTTTCTACTCTGTTGATGGACAACCTTTCATGTTATTCATTTTATCTGCTTCTCCATGTATTAACTTACACTTATCCAAATTAAAGTCCGTCTGCTAATTCTTTACCTATGCTTAATTGGTCTAAATCACTTCTTATATTATGAATCTTCTTTCTACTTGTTATCTGCCCAAGAAGCCTTGTGTTAACAGCAGCTTTGAGGACACTACAACACAGAGTATTTAGCATTGATCACCACTCTCTGGTTTCTATTTCAAAAGCAATCGTTAATCCATCTCGGTAATCTGTAATCTATTTCACAAGCGTTAAACTTCACCAACAGCCCCACATGTCAAGCATCTTCTGGAAGTCCAAGTAAACTGAAGGGTAATTGCACAATCCCATAGTCTTATTGGAGAGTGACACCCGCAAGGAGCACGGACCAGAGATAGGGAGAGATCGTGGTTCTGATTCTCCGACTCGCACCTCTTACAAATGCAGCTCCAGACTGTGAGTACACGATTGTGGAATTAACCCTTATATCTAATGGATAATCCTCATCCAAAAGCCTCATTCCCCCTGTTATTTCCTTCAGATAATTCTAAATGATTTCTAATTCATGACCCATTTGGAAACCGTGTCAAATGTTCTTTATCATATCTGTGATCACTGACACCATCTCGTATGATGCTAGCAAGCATTTTCCCCATTATAAATATTAGGCTATGGTAATTAGCTAGCTCATGCGTTACTTCTTAATAATTGGAACCACTTGTGCTATCCTTCATTCCTTGGGTACTACTTCAGTATCTATGGAGCTCTGAAAATTATCAACCAGAACATCACTAATTTCCTCTTTCACTTCCTTGAAAATTCTGGGCTGTAATCTATCCCGAATAATCTTTCAAGTTTTTACTCAACATATGTTTTACTGAATTCTGCATGCATTGATATTTCTTCATCATATTTACTCTATCTGGGATTTGTCTGCTGGCCTCCTTAATGAATTAAGACCGATCTTGGTGATCTGTGATTGTTCTGCCAAATATATCCCTTAAGAGGCCTACCTGTTCTCTGATCCATTCTCTTATGTGTATAGATGAAAAAATTCTCTGGTTCCCTCTTAATCAAGTGTGAAACCCTCACATTTGACATAAAAGAAAAGCAAAACAAACACATTCAGTTTAAACTACCTTCTGCCCATTGGGCCACCTATTTTTATTAATAACCTTGCAATTCTTTACAATTAATAACTTTCCAGACAGGTTTGTGCATTATTGTGTTAGCAAGTTGATGATGCTGTGGATTTATGGTATCATCTTGCTTTGGTTGTAGCACTTTTGTTAGCCACGGTTCAGTGGGCAGCACTCTTGCCTCTGAGGGCAGTAGATTGTGGGTTCAAGTCCCACTCCAAAGACCTGAGCACAAGATCTAGGCTGACGAATCTAGTACTGAGGAAGTGCTGCGCTATCAGAGGTGCTGTTTTTTGGGTGACACGTTAAACCGAGGCCCCATCTGCCCCCTCAGGTGGACGTATAACATCCCATGACACTATTTCGAAAAAGAGCAGCGGAGTTCTCCTCGGTGTCCTGGCCAGTATTTATCTCTCAACCAACACCTAAAACAGATTATCTGGTCATTATCACATTGCTATTTGTGGGATCTTGCTGTGTGCAAATTGGCTTCTGTTTCCTCCATTACAACAGTGACTGCACTTCAAAAAAGTACTTCATTGGCTGTAAAGCGTTTTGGGATGTCCTGAGGTTGTGAAAGGTGTTATATAAATGCAAATCTTTCTTTTAAGCCTATCTTTGGGCAGGAAAGTTGTGAGTTTGAGTCCGATTCCAGAATTTAAGTGCATAATCTAGGCTGGCACTCCAGTGCAGTACTGAGGGTGTGCTGTACTGTCAGAGGTACCATTCTTGGGATGAGACATTAAATTGAAGTATTGTCTATTTGCACTAGCAGAAGTTAAAAGCCGTAATTGGAAAGCAGTAGGATTTGTTTTCTGGAAAGAGGATGTAAAAGGGATCAAAGGGCTTTCTTTGTTAGAGCCTTGTAGAATCAGGTTGTGCAATATATTGGCAACAAATATTATTTTGACACAGATAAGGGCCTTTCATATACGATTACTAATATTGCAGAGTGTGATTTCACCCCATTGTAGTTCAGGATCATTAGGATTGTCTGGCAAAATTGGTGCCACATGTTGATGAAATTAATGTCAAATTGCTTACATAGTCTTACATATCGCACGGAATTTACAGCACAGAATCAGGCCATTCGGCCTAACAGGTTTATGCTCCACTCGAGCCTCCTCCCACCCTACTTCATCAAACCCTATCAACATATCCTTCTATTCCTTTCTCCCTCATGTACTTATCCAGCTTCCCCTTAAATGCATCTATGTTATTCACCTCAACTACTCCTTGTGGTAGCGAGTTCCACATTCTAACCACTCTCTGGGTAAAGAAGTTTCTCCTGAATTCCCTATTGGATTTATTAGTGACTATCTTATATTTATGGCCCCTAATTTTGGTCTCCCCTACGAGTGGAAACATCTTCTCTATGTCTACTTGTCTCCTAGTCAAGATTAAGGCTAGTAATTTACTTTCTCGACACTTTCCAGCTCTGTGCTAAGGAAATGCTGGAAACAGATATACCGCGTGTTTAGAATAGCATCATCTTTTATCATTCAGTGCTGTGTATGTCGGTTTGCCTTCGTAATTTAAAGAATGTGATTATGTTGTGATAGGCCATGAGGAGCAGCTTATCGCAGTCAGACCAGATTGTTGAACGTACCAGTTGCCTGACTTGTGTGCAAGCTCGTCGCAATATTTAAGAAGGAAGAAGGACAGAGCTTGTATTCATATACTGCCTTTTGCATATGCAGGATATCCCAAAGTGATTTACTTAGTTTTTTGAAGTGTACTCACTGTTAATTATGCAGGCAAATGTGCCAGCCAATTTGCACACAGATTGGTACCAGATGAGATGAATGACCTGTTAGCAAGAAAGAAAATAAAGACTTGCATTGATATAGCGCCTTTCATGACCTCTGGATGTCCCAAAGTACTTTACAGCCAATTAAGTACTTTTGAAATGCAGTCACTGTTGTAACATAGTCAACGCGGCAACCAATTTGCGCACAGCAAGGTCCCACAAACCGCAAATCACCAGATAATCTGTTTTAATCGTGTTGGTTGAAAGATAAATATTGGCCAGGACACCAAGGAGAATTCCTCTACTCTTCCATTAAATAGTGCCACGGGATATTTTACATCCACCTGAGAGGGCAGACGGGGCCTCGTTTTGTCTCATCCGAAAAAGAAAAGAAATAATGATGGATTTATTGAATGGAATGTAAATTAACTATTTTGTTACCATCAGATGCAAGTCTGCGGCTCTGTAGTCAATAAATGCTGTGTCTGTCGCCCACATCCCAAGAACAAATTAAACAAATGGCTGTAAAAGCAATATCCCAGTTGCTCAGCATCTATCAAGGGGAGGCCCAGTTTTTTTTAAAAATTGTTTTCCTGGGTGGTCCAGGATGGAAAATGATGGGTTGTACTTGCACAATTTCCTGACATGCCCTCCCTGCGGGTGAGGCTTTGCAATCGGAAAATTTGCCATTGACGACCAACTTTAGCTTTCCCTTTGATATATTCCCTACTCATAGTTGTCATAGCAACCATAATTTGTTGTCAAGACTTCTACCTTCTTTTGCATAATTTCCTATCTAATGTAAATTAACTATTTTTGTTACCGCCAGAGGCAAGTCTGGCTTACTCTAGCCAATAAAGCTACTGTACCTTTCATTGTAGCTAGTTCAGAGATTCAGCTGTAGCTCAGTGGGTAGTATGCTCACCTCTGAAGTTTGAAGGTTGTGGGTTCAAGTCCCACTCCAAGCACTTGAGCACAAAATTTAGGTTGACATTGCAGTGCTGAGGGAGTGCTTCACTATCGGAGGTGCCGTGATAGCAAGGTCCTATCTGCCCTCTCAGGTGGATGTAAAAGATCCCATGACTCTCTTGAAGAAGAGGAGGGGAGTTCTCCCTGGTGTTCTGGGCCGATATTTATCCCTCAACCAACATCACTAAAAAACAGATTATCTGGTCATTATCACATTGCTGTTTGTGGGAGATAGAGGCTAGCCTTACATAACCAGACAGAGAAATAGTGAAGCTCACACCAGGAGAAGCACAGAAGTGCTGGATAGGAGTGACTGTAAGCATCACCCTCATATAATTTACTCTGAATTTATTTACAGTACTTTCAGCATTGGAAACCAAATCAATTCACACATTGAGATGATACATTTCATTGACAAGGAATACCTGTTGCTGACACATATATATATAACACAGTCATATATCAGCAAAGTACTCACACTACACTAAACTATTTGGATATTACTTCAAAAGCAAGGATTTGCTAAGAGAAAAATGTTACAGTTAAGATCTAATTACACTTTCCATACATTGGGTTTTATCATTAAGGCCATAGAGTTCAAGTGTAAAGAAGTAATGCTGAATTTATACAAAACATTACTTAGTTCACATTGGTACTATGTGCAATTTTGAGTACCCCATTTTAGAAAGGACATTAAAGCCATTGAGATCCTTCAATTATGGAGAGTTTTTATGGATTGAATAGGAAAAGACTATTTCCTCTGATTGGCAAGTCAATGAGGAGGGGGTCATCAATTTAAAACGATCTCGAGAGGAGTGAGGAGAAGTTCCTTTTCGCAGAGGGTTATTGGAGCACGGAATGCTTTGCCGCAGGCAGTGATTGAGGCAGAGACCATTGCTTCTTTCAACCGAAAATTGGATAAATGTTTGAAGCAGAGAAAATGACAAGGCACTGGGACTAGTTTTTGGATTGCTCCAGCAAAGAGCCAGCACAGATATGGCCAAATGGCTTCTTTCTCCGATATACAGCTCTATAGTTTTATAATTTCAAAAAACTCCATTACATCTCCTCTTAGCCTTCTCCAGTCCAGTGGAAGTAGTCCCAGGATCATCAGGATCTCCTCAAAACTATAGTTTTCCAATTGCAACATCACATTGATGAATCTACGCCATGCGCTCCCTTTGGCTTCGATATCCTTTTGAAATGGGGCACCTATGAGGCTCTAACTGTGGCCTGACCGTTGCCTTGCACACATTTATCATAATTGATTTGCTGTTTTGCTCTATGCCCCTATTCATAGAACCCAATTTGGTTATTTACAAGAACACGCTGCTTTAATATATGTGGCATAATGGTTGACTGAGCACATTACCAGACTGTGGTATGGTTTTACCAAGGGATTCTGATAAGCTTACTACATCAAATATACAGCATCAAGCCAGTTCTCAAACTGCCACTGTTGGATCATGACAGCTGTTGTTCCTGTCTATTAATGGTTGCAATGAACAATCCAGCGTGGCTCAGCTGGAATGAGGGGCAAGAAGCTGAGGCTGTGTTTCATGCTTTAATCAGCTCTCTTTCCCTTATTCCAGCATTAAGCGTACTTGAATCATTCATTATAAACCTTACTTACTACAGAATGAGCTTCTGTTAATCCATCCGCTTGCATTCGACAGAAGCAGTTGTTATGAATAACTGTTTCAAACAATGTGGCCCAATTATGTAGAACTACGTTGAATTTACAGCACAGTAACGACCCAACTGGTCTATGCCGGTGTTTATGCTCTGCACGAGCCTATCCCCCCACCCCTATTCATCTAACCCTATCAGCATAACCTTGAAGATTAAACATTAGCTAAGCAATCGACAATCAATCGTGGGGTTCAGTAACATACTTGCTTAGTGCCTTCCAGTGTATTCCAGACTAAAGACAATTACCTTAAAATATTCTTATTCTGTCTCCTGAAGATTCAATCTTAACCCTGGAGACCAGCGCTATTATTTTTTTCTCTGCCTTAGCTTTTGCAAATGGACATTTAATGCTAATCGCAAGTGAAAGCTCAACCGCAATAACTTGGTCGATAATCTTGACTAATAGTTATTAGTAAGTCCATTTAAAAAAAAACAAATGCTACTGCTTTACAGCTGCTGAAATCAATGGGTTTTTGCGAAATTAAAATCAGATAAAAGGGACTCCTAGATGTGTAAGCCTGCACTGTAATTGGTGCTGTGAGGCTATTGACAATCTGAACTTTTACTTGAACCTAACGCTGCATTCATTTTTCATGGCAAGTTGGGGTAAAAATCTATAGGAACAACTATCAGTGTCGATGAATTTGGATTCAGCTCCCAAGCCAGTCCCACCCTGAAATTGCCTCAGCTACCAGTAGGGTTCATTTGTGAAATTGACAGGAAGATCAGGGGCATGCAGCTTTAATCGTACAAAAGAAAACCCCTCTCCGTCTAATCCTGCGAGCTAAAGCTAGAGGCAGAAAATAAACACACAAGGCCAGGACCTTACTAATGCAGATATCCCCACCTATTGCAATCATGGTGCTTGTAGATAAGGCGAGCACTTGATGGGACACACTGTAACAACTGAACTGGAAGGACTCTGGATACACAGACTTCATCGTCACCTTCGCTCTCGAATTAAAACGCATCTGAAACATATAAGTTATCGCATTTGACACCTGGACTAAGCCGTTTATATCCGGCCTTTATTAAGCTTCAAGTACTGAACAACGATGAATGGTTTCGAAAATCTCATTCTTACTCTTGCATACAGCAGTCCTTTCCCAGATGTCAGAGAATACAACCGTACATCCACTGTAATGGGCAAAGTTTTAAATTATAGTGGATCATTTTAAACAGTTTATATTTTATACTACTATACAGGGGTGATCTGATCAATGAGAGAGTATTAATGCATTGTAAATCCTGCATCCTGACCAAGATACAATTCCTGTGCACAGTTTTGGTCTCTTTATCGAAGGAAGGATATACTTGCCTTAGAGGGGGTGCAATGAAGGTTCATTAGGTTGATTCCTGGGATGAGACGATGGTCCTATGAAGAAAGGTTGAGTAAAATGGGTCTACATTCTCTGAAGTTTAGAAGAATGAGAGGTGATCTCATAGAAACATACAAGATTCTGAGGGGGCTTGACAGGGTAGATGCTGAGAGGTTACTTCCCATGGCTGGAGAGTCTAGAACTAGGGGGCATAGTCTCAGGATAAGGGGTTGGCCATTTAAGACTGAGATGAGGAGGAATTTCTCCACTCAGATGGTTGTGAATCTTTGGAATTCTCTATTCCAGAGGGCTGTGGATGCTGAGTCGTTGAGCATATTCAAGGTTGAGATAGATAGATTTTTGGACTCTAGGGGAATTAAGGGATATGGGAATTGGGCGGGAAAGTGGAGTTGAGGTCGACGATCAGCCATGATCTTATTGAATGGTGGCGCAGGCTCGAGGGGCCATATGGCCTACTCCTGCTCCTAATTCTTATGTTCTTAGAATAAAGAGGAATGGAAATCTGGAACTCTCTCCCCCAAAAACCTGTTGAGGCTGGGAGTCAATTGAAAATTTCAAAACTGAGATTGATAAATTTTTGTTGTTCCAGGGTATTAAGGGTTACGGAACCAAAGCTGATGGATGGAGTTTAGATATGGTCATATGTTAACCATGGCCGAACAGAATGGCAGAATAGGCTCGAGGAGCTGAATGGCCTGCTCATGTTATTATATTCCTAAACTTAGCACAATGAGTTGCTTTCAGAACATCAGAATGTACAGGACAGGAAAAGACCATTTTGGTCCGCTTGCCTGGTCCCGGGGTTCAAAAAACAGAATACCAAGCTCACCACCTTTATCCCTCAATTGATTTTCTTACCAAACGCCTGTTCAACTGCCTCTTAAAATTACAACATTTCAGAAGTGCTTTGTTGGCTGTAAAGTGCTTGGGGACATCCTGAGGTCATGAAGGAAGCTATACAAATGCAAGTTCTTTTGTTTTTTTAGTCGTGTTATCAGCCCCGATCCCCTCCCTGGGCAGCCATTCCTACCAGTCACCATCCTCTGTGTCTGACAGTTATATCTGATCTGTTCAATCATCTTTGTTCTTTCTGAGCTCCATCCCACGTCCCCTCATTATCATTATCATGTTCGTAGTGAACATTTTCTCAGGGTTGAAATTATTGACACCCTTAAGGATCTTGAATACGTCGGTAAGATTCCCTCTCATTCTTTTTAGTGCAGACTCACTCAGCTTCTGCCGTATTCCTTCATTGTTCAGGTGTCTGATGCCAGTTACTATATAGTTAGCCCATCGCTGGGACGGATTAAAGCATGAAGCAGCCTCACACCATTTAGGCTTTGTGCTGCGCAAAATATAATTCCTGTGCAGCATTAAGCCGGGTTTAGAAAGTATTCAGGTGGTCTGTCAGATGATCTGGGTACTTTATAAACCTACAGAGTCTCTTCAGTGCTATGAGAAAATGGGCGCTCAGCAGGTAAGAAATGTACCAGTCGCCAACTCTTGTTGGGTACATTCCTGGAGGTTTCACCACATGACCGCCTGCCTCGAACTGCCCCACCCCCACACTCCCACCATTAGTCCCTCCTCTGGGCGCGCTGCCTTCCCAGGCCAATTGGAAAGGGAACAGACTCTTTGTTATCCAATTGGATTTATCTTGACTGTTAGTTCCCCCATCACCAATATTTTTATAACTGATAAATGAGAGGAAAATGAAAAAAAATACAATTTTTTTTTAATGCCTCTATGATTTTTTTCCTGGGTTTGCCTGCAGCAGTGGAGATTAATCTTCAATGCCTGGAGACTCCAGGGCAATCCTAGAGGGTTGGCAACCCAGTACCACTTAGGAGCAAAGCTGTGCACAAGCAGCTGAATGTACATGTGCATGGAGCTCTCCCCTGGTGACCAAAGTCTGATTCACAGCTGGCAATGCACCTAACCTCTGGCCACTCTGAACTGTGGTCTCAGACTGGAGCCGTAGCCAAAGACTATTTAAGTGTTACAGGAAGGAAATGCAATACTTACTGTAAGTGCATACGGTGCACAAAATGGAGGAAACATAGATTTAACTCGATCTATATCCAATGCTGTCAGACTTGAGTACAGAATTAAAAAGCCTCGAGGGTCACCAGAGAGAAGAATCCCTGCCCCCTCCCTTCGGTACACAAGCGTAGAGCAGTGGGCATGTTGATATGAAACAAGAAAACGGTTCGTGTTTGCACTAGCTCTGTTAAAAGTGTGGGATATCCAGCTGATTATAAATGGGGTTGAAAGTTATCAGGGGAACAATCAACAGAAATGGCCAAATACCCTACAGAACATAATGGGGTAGATTTTCATCTTCACTGGCTGGTGGGTAATCCAGCAAAGCTGATTTTAGATAACTGGCAAAAGAACCAGGGGAGAGGTGAGGAGAATTTTTTTACTCAGCGAGTTGTTATGATCTGGAATGCACTGCCTGAAAGGGTGGTGGAAGCAGATTCAGTAGTAACTTTCAAAAGGGAATTGGATGAATACTTGAAACAAAAACATTTGCAGGGCTATGGGGAAAGAGGTGGGGTGGGGGTGGGGGGTGGGGTGGGTAGGGAGATGGGAGTGGGACTAATCGGACAGCTCTTTCAAAAAGCCGGCACAAGCATGATGGGCCGAATGGCCTCCTTCTGTGCTATATAACTGTACGATCAATGGAATGAAAATCAGGCGGGTTCTACATGGGACGTGCGACCCATTCTGCCAGATTATAGGCCGTTAAGTCGACAATCTACCCCAATGAATCCCATACAGTGGTGAGCAAGGGATGCATCATCCGTTGAACGTGACTTGAGAATTTTGGTTATAAGCTTCAAATGGAGTCCTGGAACTTTCCTCAATTGCCTTCTGTGGTCAGGGGAATATATTTTGCAGAGGATTTTTGGAGATTGTGCCTGTAGCTGGCCACCTGTCTCCAGAGACTGAGTGGTTTGAATGGTGCACAAAATGGAGTGAGCAATACATAGTCTGGTCAATATTTATCCCTCAACCAACATCACCAAAAAAAAACCAGATTGTCTGGTCATTTATCACATTGCTGTTTGTGGGACCTTGCTGTGCGCAAATTGGCTGCCACGTTTCCTACATTACAACAGTGACTACAATTCAAAAGTATTTCATTGACTGTAAAGCGCTTTGGGACGTCCTGAGGTCGTGAAAGGTGCTATATAAATGCAAGTTCTTTCTTTCTTAGTCTGTGGAAACAATGAGGTGAAACTGGCCTTTTCTCTTTCAGTATGTTCTGAGGTTGTTACAATGACACTGTCCTGCAGCATAAAAAAAAATCTGTTGTGTAACCTTCATTTCTCCGGTTTTATATTTATCCTTTTGTTTAGGTTTACCGTCTTGCAAAACAAAAATGTGTATAGTGCGCATTACTTTCTTATAATCTATGGCAAAAAAATTCCTACAACTAAATATTAGGAAGACCGAAGCCATTATCTTTGGTGCCCGCCACAAACTCTGTTCCCTAGCCATTGACTCCATCCCTCTCCCTGGCCACTGCCTGAGGCTGAACCAGACCGTTCATAACCTTGGCGTCCTATTTGACCCTGAGATGAGCTTCCGACAACATTTCCGCTCCATCACCAAGACCACCTAATTCCACCTCCGTAACATCCCCTGTCTCCGCCCCTGCCTCAGCTCATCTGCTGCTGAAACCCTCATCCATGCCTTTGTTACCTCTAGACTTAACTGTTCCAATGGTCTCCTGGCCGGCCTCCCATCTTCCACCCTCCATAAACTTGAGCTCATCCAAAACTCTGCTGCCCCTATCCTAACTCACATCAAGTCCTGTTCACCCATCACCCCTGTGCTCACTGACCTACATTGGCTCCCTATCCAGGAATGCCTTGATTTTAAAATTATCATCCTTGTTTTCAAATCCCTCCACGGCCTCGCCCCTCCCGATATCTGTAACCTCCGCCAGCTCTATGTCCTCTGAGATCTCTGCGCTCCTCCAATTCTGGCCTCTTGCGCGTCCCCAATTTTAATCACTCCACCATTGGCGGCAGTGCCTTCAACTGCCTAGGATATAGGATCTTGAATTCCCTCCCTAAACCTCTCTACCTCTCCATCTCTCCTCCTTTAAGATGCTCCTTAAAACCTACCTCTTTGACCAAGCACCTGTCCTTATATCTCTTTATGTGGCTCGGTGTCAAATTTTGTTTGCTAATCGCTCCTGTGAAGCGCCTTGGGATGTTTTACTACATTAAAGGCACTATATAAATGCAAGTTGTTGTTGCAGGTTGTTCTCTGGTAATTCCACAGTATTCTGACATTTCAAAGGAAGTTACTGTCTTTTTGAAAATATCATTACACGGAATTAAGATACTGGAATCCACCCAAAGATAGCTGTAGTAAGCAGAAGCAATATTTATCAACATTTTTTCATACAAACACGAAAACAAATAACATACAAACTAATATTCGAGGAGTAAATTTGATGAGAACTATGGAGGGAGATTTCCTCTGTGTGCTTTGTGTACTAATATCATAAATCTTATTTTCCTCAAAGGGATTTAGGATTTCATTATATGTGGTGCATTGTGGAAATCTTCCTTCTACATGGTAAGCATCGTAACTTTTCACTCCCTGAGACCTGAATTCTACTCACGTTAAATCACAAGATAAAAGTGGATGAGCAGGCTGATTTGGCCCATCTGGAAACAAAATACACTCTAGTCCCTGTTTTGCAACCCCCCCGCCCCCACCACACGCTGGCATCAGACTGTCTCTTAAACGGCCAAGTAATTTATTTGCAGCGCTTCATCCGGAAGCCTGTTCCGACTGGTGATTGTTCTTTGCATGAAGAACTTCCCAACACTAGTCCTAAGTTCGGATTACACCAATTGGAGCCTGTAACACCTTGTCCAACTTTGGTGGCGTGCCTTGAGATAATGTTATGGATATACCATTATATAACTAACCTTATATAACTAACTTACCTAAGTCTCTCTTTCAGTTATTTCCTTTCAAGGCTGAAGAGCCCAAGTGTCTCAACATAACTCAATCCTCTGACACTGAGGATCAACCTCGAGACTCACCGTCTCCTAAACCTGCCTGTTTCCCTGTGACCAAAACTGGACACAGCACATAACATGCAATATGACCAGAGCAGTGCTCAGTTTCAACATGAAATCAATCCATTTATACACCATTGGTTTAGCACTATAATGCAGCATTCTATTTGGTTTGTTCATCGCTGCTCCCCAGTGCTGACCATACTAACACTATTTTCAACTTGTAGATCGAATCGGGCCAGGACCTACTCTGTTAATGGTAGGGCGTTGGGGAGAGTTATAGAACAATGAGATCTAGGAGTACAGGTTCATAGCTCCTTGAAAGTGGAGTCACAGGTGGATAGGGTGGTGAAGAAGGCATTCAGCATGCTTGGTTTCATTGGTCAGAACATTGAATACAGGAGTTGGGATGTCTTGTTGAAGTTGTACATGACATTAGTAAGGCCACACTTGGAATACTGTGTACAGTTCTGGTCACCCTATTATAGAAAGGATATTATTAAACTAGAAAGAGTGCAGAAAAGATTTACTAGGATGCTACCGGGACTTGATGGTTTGTCTTATAGGGAGAGGTTGGATAGACTGAGACTTTTTTCCCTGGAGAGTAGGAGGTTTAGGGGTGATCTTATAGAAGTCTATAAAATAATGAGGGGCATAGATAAGGTAGATAGTCAAAATCTTTTCCCAAAGGTAGGGGAGTCTATAACGAGGGGGCATAGATTTAAGTTGAGAGGGGAGAGATACAAAAGGGTCCAGAGAGGCAATTTTTTCACTCAAAGGGTGGTGAGTGTCTGGAACGAGCTGCCTGAGGCAGTAGTGGAGGCGGGTACAATTTTGTCTTTTAAAAAGCATTTGGACAGTTACATGTGTAAGATGGGTATAGAGGGATATGGGCCAAGTGCAGGCAATTGGGACTAGTTTAGTGGTATAAACTGGGCGACATGGACATGTTGGGCCGAAGGGTCTGTTTTCCATGTTGTAAACTTCTATGATTCTATGATTCTAACTTCACCCTTAGCTAGTTTGATACCATTTATAAGGTACAAATGACATCTATTTTTCTTCTAACGTGCAGTAACTTATACTTAACCACATTGAATTTCATCTGCCACCGTTCGGTCATTTTCAGATTTTAATTAGCACCTTTCTGGATCTTTGACTGCCTCATTAGACTTGACCTCCTCCCCTAGTTTAGTGCTTAGTCAGCAAATTTGACCAATTTACATTGAGTTTCAAAATCCAAGTCACTGATGTGAATAGGTGTCTACTTTAAACAGATGCTTGGACTAAGGCAATTGATTATAAAGAATCGATTACGCTAGTCACAACGACAAAAACAACTTGCATTTATATAGCACCTTTAACTTCCCAAGGCTCCTCACAGGGGCGTATATCAGGAAAAAATTGACACTGAGCCAAAGAAGGAGACATTGGGACAGCTGACCAAATGCCTGGTCAAAGAGGTAGGTTTTAAGCAGCTTCTTAAAGCAGGAAAGAGAGGCGGAGAGGTTTGGGGAGGGGATTCCAGAGCTTAGGGCCTAGGCGGCTGAAGGCACGGCCGCCAAAGGTGGGGCGAAGGAAGTGGGTGATGCACAAGAGGCCAGGTTTGGAGGAGCGTAGAGGCCGCGGAGGGTGGCGGAGGTTTCAGAGATAGGGAGGGGCGAGGCCATGGAGCGATTTGAACAGGAGGATGAGAAATTTAAAATCGAGGCGTTGTTGGACTGGGAGCCAATGTAGGTCAGCGAGCACCTACAAATTATGAAAAAAGTTATAGATATTCAACTAACACCAGTGACTGTGCCACATTGCAAGAACTCAGATCGGCAGATTGGTGAGGTCTGTCATGCAGATCGGAGGATGTGGGATTTTGTAGTGCGCAACCTTTATTTAATATTTTAACATAACTCATCAGTTTGTAAACATAGTGGGACCCGCATCTGTGTTTTACATGAGCGATGTCTGATCTCCGTTCAGACTCCATGCAGACAGCAGACTGTTAAGGGAGAGTGTACAGAACATGACCGGACAGATGGTCTGAGAAAGCAGGGCAAAGACCAAGGGAAGTCTAGATTAAACTGCATTTATTTCAATGCAAGAAGTCTGATGGGCAAGGCAGATGAACTCAGGGCATGGATGGGTACATGGGACTGGGATGTTATAGCTATTACTGAAACATGGCTAAGGGAGGGGCAGGACTGGCAGCTCAATGTTCCAGGGTACAGATGCTATAGGAAAGATAGAGCAGGAGGTAAGAGAGGAGGGGGAGTTGCGTTCTTGATTAGGGAGAACATCACGGCAGTAGTGAGAGGGGATATATCCGAGGGTTCGCCCACTGAGTCCATATGGGTAGAACTGAAAAATAAGAAGGGAGAGATCACTTTGATAGGATTGTACTACAGACCCCCAAATAGTCAACGGGAAATTGAGGAGCAAATATGTAAGGAGATTACAGACAGCTGCAAGAAAAATAGGGTGGTAATAGTAGGGGACTTTAACTTTCCCAACATTGACTGGGACAGCCATAGCATTAGGGGCTTGGATGGAGAGAAATTTGTTGAGTGTATTCAGGAGGAATTTCTCATTCAGTATGTGGATGGCCCGACTAGAGAGGGGGCAAAACTTGACCTCCTCTTGGGAAATAAGGAAGGGCAGGTGACAGAAGTGTTAGTGAGGGATCACTTTGGGACCAGTGATCATAATTCCATTAGTTTTAAGATAGCTATGGAGAAGGATAGGTCTGGCCCAAAAGTTAAAATTCTAAATTGGGGAAAGGCCAATTTTGATGGTATTAGACAGGAACTTTCAGAAGTTGATTGGGAGAGTCTGTTGGCAGGCAAAGGGACGTCTGGTAAGTGGGAGGCTTTCAAAAGTGTGTTAACCAGGGTTCAGGGTAAGCACATTCCTTATAAAGTGAAGGGCAAGGCTGGTAGAAGTAGGGAACCTTGGATGACTCGGGAGATTGAGGCACTAGTCAAAAATAAGAAGGAGGCATATGACATGCATAGGCAGCTGGGATCAAGTGGATCCCTTGAAGAGTATAGAGATTGCCGGAGTAGAGTTAAGAGAGAAATCAGGAGGGCAAAAAGGGGATATGAGATTGCTTTGGCAGATCAGGCAAAGGTGAATCCAAAGAGCTTCTACAAATACATAAAGGGCAAAAGGGTAACTAGGGAGAGAGTAGGGCCTCTTAAGGATCAACAAGGTCATCTAAGTGCGGAACCACAAGAGATGGGTGAGATCCTGAATGAATATTTCACATCGGTATTTACGGTTGAGAAAGGCATGGATGTTAGGGAACTTGGGGAAATAAATAGTGATGTCTTGAGGAGTGTACATATTACAGAGAGGGAGGTGCTGGAAGTCTTAACGCGCATCAAGGTAGATAAATCTCCGGGACCTGATGAAATGTATCCCAGGACGTTATGGGAGGTTAGGGAGGAAATTGCGGGTCCCCTAGCAGAGATATTTGAATCATCCACCGCGACAGGTGAGGTGCCTGAAGATTGGAGGGTAGCAAATGTTGTGCCTTTGTTTAAGAAGGGCGGCAGGGAAAAGCCTGGGAACTACAGACCAGTGAGCCTGACATCTGTAGTGGGTAAGTTGTTAGAGGGTATTCTGAGGGACAGGATCTACAGGCATTTGGAGAGGCAGGGACTAATTAGGAACAGTCAGCATGGTTTTGTGAGAGGAAAATCATGTCTCACGAATTTGATTGAGTTTTTTGAAGGGGTAACCAAGAAGATAGATGAGGGCTGTGCAGTAGACGTGGTCTACATGGACTTCAGCAAAGCATTTGACAAGGTACCGCATGGTAGGTTGTTACATAAGGTTAAATCTCATGGGATCCAAGGTGAGGTAGCCAATTGGATACAAAATTGGCTTGACGACAGAAGACAGAGGGTGGTTGTCGAGGGTTGTTTTTCAAACTGGATGCCTGTGTCCAGCGGTGTGCCTCAGGGATCGGTGCTGGGTCCGCTGTTATTTGTTATTTATATTAATGATTTGGATGAGAATTTAGGAGGCATGGTTAGTAAGTTTGCAGACGACACCAAGATTGGTGGCATTGTGGACAGTGAAGAAGGTTATCTAGGATTGCAACGGGATCTTGATAAATTGGGCCAGTGGGCCGATGAATGGCAGATGGAGTTTAATTTAGATAAATGTGAGGTGATGCATTTTGGTAGATCGAATCGGGCTAGGACCTACTCCGTTAATGGTAGGGCGTTGGGGAGAGTTATAGAACAAAGAGATCTAGGAGTACAGATTCATAGCTCCTTGAAAGTGGAGTCACAGGTGGATAGGGTGGTGAAGAAGGCATTCAGCATGCTTGGTTTCATTGGTCAGAACATTGAATGCAGGAGTTGGGATGTCTTGTTGAAGTTGTACAGGGCATTGGTGAGGCCACACTTGGAGTACTGTGTACAGTTCTGGTCACCCTATTATAGAAAGGATATTATTAAACTAGAAAGAGTGCAGAAAAGATTTACTAGGATGCTACCGGGACTTGATGGTTTGACTTACAGGGAGAGGTTAGACAGACTGGAACTTTATTCCCTGGAGAGTAGGAGGTTAAGGGGTGATCTTATAGAAGTCTATAAAATAATGAGGGGCATAGATAAGGTCGATAGTCAAAATCTTTTCCCAAAGGTAGGGGAGTCTATAACGAGGGGGCACAGATTTAAGGTGAGAGGGGAGAGATACAAAAGGATCCAGAGGGGCAATTTTTTCACTCAAAGGGTGGTGAGTGTCTGGAACGAGCTGCCAGAGGCAGTAGTAGAGGCGGGTACAATTTTGTCTTTTAAAAAGCATTTGGACAGTTACATGGGGAAGATGGGTATCGAGGGATATGGGCCAAGTGCAGGCAATTGGGACTAGCTTAGTGGTATAAACTGGGCGACATGGACATGTTGGGCCGAAGGGCCTGTTTCCATGTTGTAACTTCTATGATTCTATGATTCTATGAACCGGCTACATTTTAGAGATTTTAAGAGACATCCTCCCTTTAAGAGATTGGTGCTCCCTCTGCTGTTGGAAAGTGCACATTTACTTGAATCGTTGTGTTCGGCCTAATTTTCAACGCCACTGTCAGTTAAGTCCACAGGCAAGACGAATGTCACGCCCTGCCTGCGCAGAAAGCACTAGGTGTGGGCTAATCGCGGATTGTGATACCCGCGCCCGATTTTGGGGGTTACCCAATTTAAGCCCGAGAGTCTCTACAGCAAACCCATGAACTACAGCAATCAGAGTCTATTACGACAGCAAGCAGAGTCTCCGAACTCATGACTGAAACTACAGCATAGTCTACCGAGTACAGCAGGAGTGGAGGATAGTTGGATAGTTACCTAATACAAATTGATTAGCAAAAATGCATTGAGTGGAGGATTAAAATTCTGTGTGTAAAATCAATCCCAGTCACTTACAGCAGTGCGGTCTCCGGGCGTGACTGACGGGGGAGTTACCCAATCATTTCCATTCTGGCCAGGACTTGTGGTATCACTAGATGCAGCCATAAAAGAATGGGTGAATACAGTTGAATCTGGAACTTTCTATCCACAAGTAGTTGACTGCATTTGTCCCTCAGTTAATTGCACTAGGCAAAACAATTGCTGAACGGTTAGATTTGGAGAACCTTCACCACACGGACTGCAGCGGTTCAAGAAGGCGGCTCACCACCACCTTCTCAAGGGCAATTAGGGATGGGCAATAAATGCCGGCCTTGCCAGCGACGCCCCAATCCCATGAACAAATAAAAAAAGTCACTTAGCATGAAGGTTGGAGGCTGCAGTCTGTATATCACAGGTTATTGTCAACATGAAGGGGAATATCTCCCCACTGTTCAGAGCTGAGTGGACCCCAGAGATTTGTGTCTATTTTCAGCCTTCCAGGCGATATTTCACTTGTGTAACTAAAATGCAATTCCAGACTTTTTTTTTTTAACTTTTGAAATCAGTTTTAATGGAATGATTAACAATTTATTTTTCGTCAATACATAGTCAGCACCTCAGTAACAAACATAGTGTTACGGGAGCTACAATATAACGCTTTAAAAATGAAAATTGAAATATTAATATATCTGTATGTACATAGTGTCAATTGTGGCTCACTTGGTAGCACTCTCACCTCTGAGTCAGAAGGTCATGGGTTTAATTCCCACTCCATGGACTTGAGCACAAAATCCAGGCTGATACTACAGTGCAGTACTGAGGGAGTGCTGCAGTGTTGGAGGTGCCGACTTTTGGATGAGACGTTAAACCGAGGCCCCGTTTGCCCTCTCAGGTGAACGTAAAATATCCCACAGCACTATTTTGGAGAAGAACAGGGGAGTTCTCCCCGGTGTCCTGGGCCAATATTTTTCCCTCAACCAGCATCACTAAAAAACAGATTATCTGGTCATTATCACATTGCTGTCTATGGGACCTCGCTGTGCACAAATTGGCTGCCACGTTTCCGACATTACAACACTGACTACACTTCAGAATTACTTCATTGGTTGTAAAGCGCTTGGGGAGGTCCTGAGGTCGTGCAAGGACCCTTGGTTCCCTTGGACACTAAGGGAATCAAGGGATAGGGGATGGGCCGGAAAGTGGAGTTGAGGTAAAAGATCAGCCATGATCTTATTGAATGGCGGAGCAGGCTCGAGGGGCTGTATGGCCTACACCTGCTCCTATTTCTTATGTTCTTATGAAAGGCACTATATAATGCAAAATCTTTCTTTTTATCACCCTGCACAATCTCAGCTTCGTCCCACCCATTATTTCATGCTGCATCTCTAAGTGGATCTATTTGTTCTTTGACTATTACAAACCTATCCAAACCCCTTCTCTTAATTTCCTTCACTAGCCCTTGCAGTTCTGTTTTCCAATTTCCTCTTTCCATCAGAGATTACCTTTCAGCGGTTTTAAATTAAGTTTTATATTTTTTTAATCTTCCTCCCTGTTTCCGTAGATATTTTAAAACGTCTGTACCTCGCTTCTTGCTATTTTTATCACAATGTTGCCACTTTAATACACAGCATTAAATCCTCCACGAATTGAGGTCAGATGAAGACAGCCAGGCTATTTAATTTTTTTTTCATCACCAACTTTTCTCTCTTGACAGTTTTCCTTCTCCTGAAGGCATCGACTTCCTGCAAGATTTTGGTTCCAAGTAACCATTTTTTCAGGCGTGAGTCTTGACAGTGGACGCCAACAGGCTATTCAACCACAGAAGGCATTGTAGCCAAGCCCAATCGTAAACGGCACTCAAACACCAGCATTTCCAGTGTGGGGTAGTGATCCAGGGCTGGGTGATAGTTCTCCTCCTTGATCCATGGGCTCAGAGTCCAGTAGCACCAACTCATACTCACAACCAATTCAGCTCAACCCTTTAGGAGGGCTATATCTTATGATGTTACATAGATTACATAGAAATCACAGCATTCAACCCCACTGGTCCGTGCCGGTGTTTATGCTCCACACGAGCCTCCTCCCATCCCTACTTCATCTAACCCTATCAGCATTTCCTTCTATTTCTTTCTCCCTCATATACTTATCTAGCTTCTCCTTAAATGCATCTATGCTATTCGCCTCATCTACTCCTTGTGCATTCCCCATCCTAACCGCTCTCTGAGTAAAGAAGTTTCTCCTGAATTCCTTATTGGATTTATTTGTGACTATCTTATATTTATGGCCCTTTGTTTTGAACTCCCCCACAAGTGGAAACATCTTCTCTACATCTACCCCATCAAATCCCTTCATAATTTTAAAGACCTCTATCAGCTTTCTCTTTTCTAGAGAAAAGAGCCCCAGTCTGGTCAGCCTTTCCTGTTGCTTTGCCGGTGTGACAAAGCAAAGTATAGAAGGAAGACAGCAATGCTATCTCCATCTGTGAGGCAAAGCTGTTGACAACCTCATAAATAACTTAAGTAACTTAGTAACTTAAATAACACTCCCTATCTCCATGAGAGGGACAGAGAGTGGCGGTAATGGCCCCCAAGATCTCCCGGGGAGGTAAAGGGCCTGGTATCGGTTTCCTCTCCCTCCAGTCAGCCCCAGAGACTCACGCACCGAAGGCCTCAATCACAGCCGAGGTCTTCAGTGGGAGGCTTCCTTCTGAGTCTTCGGCGAGCTTCTGCTCCTTGGAGGTCCCTCACCGGTCCCTTCTGGTCCTGCAGTGGCTGGACTCCATCTTGATGGCAGGAATTTCACCGGGAACTTGGCGTGCACATATAATGAGCCCCATCCCAGGAAAATGAGTGAGGGCCGGGGTTGATATGGAGGGGTGGGCGAAGGTCCAGTCCTGATGGGCAGAATGGCTGCCGTGTTGGTCTAAATAACAACGGTCACTACACTGTAAAACAATAATTCACTGTTTGAAGAACTTTGAGATGTTTTGACAAAGTAATGAGGTGCTATATAAGTGCAATTACATTTTAGAGCTACGCACCTATTTGCATTGCCAAACAAACCTACAGAAATGACATTGGGCCAAACTGGCTGCATGAAGAATTAGCATAATATTTCCATAAGGTTTTCATGTTGCCTACAGCCACAACTGGACCCCCACCAAATTCCCCACCATTGGCAGCTGTGCCTTCAGCCATCTGCCCAAAGCTCTGGAATTCTCTCCCTATGCCTCTCCGCCTCTCTACCTCTCTCTCCTCCTTTAAGACGCTGCTTAAAACTTACCTCTTTGACCAAGCTTTTGGTCACCTGTCCTAATATCTCTTCATGTGGCTCGGTGTCAAAACCTTGGGTCGTTTTATTACATTAAAGGCACCCTATAAATGCAAGTTGTTGTATTTGGGATACACTTTAACTGGAATCTGCCCAGATGAAAGTAGTGTCTGCTATGTAGACCAACAGAGTGAATTTATTGGGAATACAGCCATTCCACTAAAAGTTAATTTGTTCCTTTCACTATAAATCATTTTAATGCACAAATTTTACTTTGACATAATTGAATGTCTGCTCGATGCCTTTTATTTCCTATAAGTGCTATGCGGGTTATCAGAATCTCATATATTTCTTTTGGCTGACTTCAAAACAAAGAACATGCTTATGAATTGCTTTAATATTCATGGGCTTCCAGCAGAGCTTTGACAGTTGTCAGGTGAAGGAATAGCTTCATCAAGCCAGAGACTGCCTCAAGATTTCTGGCCTGCAAACAAAACCCATTAGCATTGTACATCACAGTTCACCCATGACGAATATAGAGCTGCTCTTCTGTCCCTTAAAGCTCATGTAAAGGAACGGTATCTATATTGGTTCACTCTCTATACAATGCCTAGCGATGGCTATGAATGGCTTGGCAGGCAGATCACCCACCTTTCCCATCTCTATCATTCCTGTCACAAACTTCCATTGAGCTTCTCAGAGTTGGGAGATGTCAATAACGCAATAATTCTACACTGACAGCTCTCTGAAATTCAGGAAAATAGAATATAATAGGCTGACCTATTTTTTTTTAGTGAGACATGCTATTGTCCCTGACTCCCTGTAGATCGTTAAGTCTCCAGCTGATAACAGCACAAAGAGAGATTTTAATAGTGGTTTTTAGCACTACAGCAACAAACTTATGTTTTATTCGGTGGGACAACACACAGTTCTGTTGCATTGTAATTCAAATATCCTTCCAGTGTATCTTCAACCTGCAGTCAGCACTGAAATGCCAGGGCACATGGCTTCCCTCCCACCCCCGCACCCCTCCCCCCACCCCCGCAGTTTTAGCCAGTGTGTAACTGAGGCATATAGATCAGGAAGGTCCCAAGTTGGACTCAAGCAAAGGTGTCAGCTGTGGCTCATTTGGTAGCGCTCTCGTCTCTGAGACAGGTTTCAAGTCCCACTCCAGGACAAAATTTAGGCTGACAATTCAGTGCCGTACTTGAGGGAGTGCTGTGCTGTCGGAGGTGCCGTCTTTTGGGCAAGACGTTAAACCAAGGACCCGTCTGCCCTCTCAGGTGCACGTAAAAGAGTCCATGGCCAGTATTTCGAAGAAGAGCAGAGGAGTTCTCACTGGTGTTCTGGCCAATGACCGGGGGTCCGATAGACAGACAGAACTTGCATTTATATAGTGCTTTTCACAACCTCAGGTCATCACAAAGCATTTTATAGCCAATGATGTATTTTTGAAGTGTAGTCAATGTTGTAATGTAGGAAACGCGGCAAACAATTTGCTCACAGCAAGCTCCCACAAAGATAATGACCAAATAACCTGTTTTAGATGTTGGTCGAAGGATAAATATTGGCCAGGAGGCCAGGGAGAAATCCTTTCCTCTTCTTCAAACTAGTGCCATGGGATCTTTTATATCCACCAGAGAGGGCAGATGGGACCTCGTTTTAAAGGCTCATCCAAAAGACGACACCTCCAACAGTGCAGCACTCCCTCACTAGAGTGTCAACCTAGATTTTGTGCTCAAGTCTCTGGAGTGGAACTTGAACCTACAACCTTCTGTATTCAGAAGCAAGAGTGCTACCAACTGAGCCAAGGTTGACACCTAATAGAGAACCCTAGCCAATACGTTAACCTATCTTTTCTCTTTACGATGCTGATTGAGCTGCCATGCATCTCCAGCATCTTCTCTCCTATTTCAGATTACCACCATTCTTTGTCTCTCCTGTGAATGAGTGCATTGGAAACTGCCACCATGTGCCTTGTTTCAACTACTTTTCGAAAAAATAAAATGATTACAAACTAAAATTCCGCAGAAGCATCTGCAGGCCACAAGCCGAGATCAGGGATTCATCCTGGCAGATTGAATGAGAAGTGGTTGTGTGCAATAAAATTGCTTGGGATAGATAAATAATTGGATGAGGTAGGGAGCCAACTATACCACACATCACAGGCAGGGCATGACAGTTCTCAGTCTATGGACTGCTTCTTTACACAGTGCTGATACAGTCAGTCGGCCGAACTCTCATTAGCATTCAGGCTCTGTCTACTGAACTTGCAAAGCAATCTGCAACATCACTTTTCACTTTGGGGATTTTTTTTAGGGGGAGAAGAGGACTATTTACACTTAGTGTTTCATTTTGGTTAAGATTTCTTTACAGAGAATTTTTATTCCTTAGATACTTGATGAGTTATCCTTATTTGTTGCTGTGTTTTATGCATTGTTTCCCCCTTCAATAGGGTTAGATGAAGTAAGGTGGAAGGAGGCTCGTGTGGAGCATAAACAACGGCATAGACCAGTTGGGCCGAATGGCCTTAAAAAATAAGGTCCCACACAAGAGGTTAGTGTGCAAAATTAAAGCACGTGGGATTGGGGGAATATAGTGGAATGGATTGAGAATTGGTTAATAGATAGGAAACAGAGAGTAGGAATAAACGGGTCTTTTTCCGGGTGGCAGGCAGTGACTAGTGGGCTACCGCAGGGATCAGTGCTTGGGCCCCAGCTATTCACATTATATATCAATGATTTGGATGTGGGAACTGAATGTAACATTTCCAAGTTTGCAGACGACACAAAGCTGGGGTGGAATGTGAGCTGTGAGGAGGATGCAAAGAGGCTCCAATGAGATTTAGACAAGTTGGGTGAGTGGGCAAGAAAATGACAGATGCAGTATAACGTGGATAAATGTGAGGTTATCCATTTTGGTTGTAAAAACAGAAAGACAGATTACTTTCTGAATGGTGATAGATTGGGAACAGGGGAGGTGCAACGAGACCTGGGTGTCCTTGTACACCAGTCGCTGAAATTGAGCATTCAGGTGCAGCAGGCAGTTAGGAAGGCGAATGGTATGTTGATGTTCATTGCAAGAGGATTTGAGTACAGGAACAGGGATGTCTTACTGCAGTTGTACAGGGCCTTGGTGAGACCACATCTGGAGTATTGTGTGCAGTTTTGGTCTCCTTATCTGAGGAAGGATGTCCTTGCCATGGAGGAAGTGCAACGAAGGTTTACCAGACTGATTCCTGGGATGGCAGGACTGACGTATGAGGAGAGATTGGGTCGACTAGGCCTATATTCACTAGAGTTTAGAAGAATGAGAGGTGATCTCATCGAAACATATAAAATTCTAACAGGACCAGACAGACTAGATGCAGGGAGGATGTTCCCGATGGCTGGGGAGTCCAGAACCAGGGGTTACAGTCTCAGGATACGGGGTATGCCATTTAGAACCGAGATGAGGAGAAATTTCTTCACTCAGAGGGTGGTGAACCTGTGGAATTCTCTACCACAGAAGGCAGTGGAGGCCAAGTCATTAAACATATTCAAGAAGAAGATAGATATATTTCTTAATGCTAAAGGGATCAAGGGATATGGGGAAAAAGCGGGAACAGGGTACTGAGTTAGACGATCAGCCATGATCATTTTGAATGGCGGAGCAGGCCCGAAGGGCCAAATGGCCTACTCTTGCTCCAATTTTCTATGATTCTATGATTCAATATTGTATTTGAAAAAGAAAGAACTTGCATTTATATAGCGCCTTTCACAACCTCAGGTGTCCCAAAGCGCTTTATAGTCAATGAGCAATTTTTGAAAGGTAGTCGCTGTTGTAATGTAGGGACAAAGGGGGTGATTTTAAACCCCAAGAATGGGTGGGTTGGGGGTGGATGGCAGTTGAAAATAGTTGGTTTTTTGGATCACAAAATTTTCGGACTTTGCATTCCCTGTACTTTTCCGCACCGACGTTAAACATGGAAATAAAGCCGGGTTGTGTTCGCGACCCAAAAAAAACCCAACTATTTTCAACTCCCACCCGCCCCCAACCCACCCATTCTCGGAGTTTAAAATCACCTCCAAAGGGTCCCACATATAGCAATATGGTCACTACCAGATAATCTATTTTAATGATGTAGGTTAAGGGATAAATATTGGCCGGGACACTGGCAACAACCCCGCTGCTCTTCTTCACAATAGTGCCGTGAGATCTTTTACAGCCACCAGACAGGGCCTGGGTTTAACGTCTCACCCGAAAGATGGCTCCTGAAGTGTCAGCCTGGATAATGTGCTTAAGTCGCTGGAGTGGGGCTTTGAATCCACAAGCCTGCGGTGAATTAGAAGCGAGAGTGCTACCCAGTGAGCCGTCCCCACTTTCAGTCCGATAGTTTGTATGGGTTGGAGTCGTTCCAATAGTAAAATTTCAGAATTGTACTACACTTGTTGCAGTTTGTAAAGCATGTCCTTGTTGTTATCCTCTATTACTGACTCGGCCTTGAATCAATGCCACATCATCCGTCAGTCCTCAATTGGCATTCCCAACAATTCTTTCGACAGGCACCTGGGGGGGTTGCTGATTGCTCCTTTCAGTCTGTCTTTCTACTTAATAGGGACCTTTATGTCCTTCCCTACGAGTAAATATATAGAAGCACATTAACACATGCTGTAGCCGTAGGTATTCATTAACTGGACAAACTGTAAACATTTATTACTCCAGGAGCCGAAGACTGTATGCCCGCTGGCTAAAACAATAAAAGTGTCAAAATGATGCATTAGCCGCATTTCCGAGATACTTTGTTACGTTGCTTGTGAAGATGAAGCACTATTTAGAAGGAGCTACAGTCATGAATGTAGCAAAGGGTTTCAACGTGCAGGTTTCAGGATTATTTATTCGAGTTTTATTTTTAATGTGTTGTATTGTTTATATTTTTCTTCTGCGTTCTCCCCAACTAGCTTCGTCCCACCGCTGCCCAGCGCTACCATTCCTCCACTATCCAGCAGGAAGGGACAACCTGTGCTTCTTGATAGGCCAATTAGAGATGTCATTCCTGTGGTGGGAGGGGGGTGGGGGGGGGTCTAGCCAACTCTGGTTGGACGTATTCCTGAGGGTTTCATCTCGTGACCTCCCGCCTCCAAACACCTCGCCCGGTCAAACAGCCCTTTTCCCCCCATCTCCAACATTTTTAAAGCTAATAAGTGAAAAACGTTCAAAGAAAATGAGAAAAAAAAACACTCAATTTTTCAATGCCACTGTGATTCACTCCCTAAACCCTCCTGCCCTGCCACCCCCCTCTCCTCCTTTAAGATCCTCCTTAAAACCCACCTCTTTGGCTAAGCTTTTAGTCACACCTTCTCATATCTCCTTCTTTGGCTTGGTGTCGATTTTTTTCTGATTACGCTCCTGTGAAGCGCCTTGGAATGTTTTTCTATGTTAAAGGCGCTATATAAATGCAAGTTGTTGTAGTTGTTGGAGTGTGGAATGTGTTACCACAGAGGCTGGTTGAAGCAGAGACCATTGCATATTTTAAGGGAAAATTGGATAAATATTTGAAGCAGGGGAAGGTACAGGGATTTTTAAAAATTCGTTCATGGGATGTGGGCGTCGCTGGCGAGGCCAGTATTTATTGCTCACCTCTAATTGCCCTTGAGAAGGTGGTGGTGAGCCGCCTTCTTGAACCGCTGCAGTCCGTGTGGTGACGGTTCTCCCACAGTGCTGTCAGGTAGGGAGTTCCAGGATTTTGACCCGGCGACGATGAAGGAACGTCGATGTATTTCCAAGTCGGGATGGTGTTGTGACTTGGAGGGGAACGTGCAGGTGGTGTTGTTCCCATGTGCCTGCTGCCCTTGTCCTTCTAGGTGGTAGAGGTCGCGGGTTTGGGAGGTGCTGTCGAAGAAGCCTTGGCGAGTTGCTGCAGTGCATCCTGTGCATGGTACACACTGCAGCCACAGTGCGCCGGTGGTGAAGGGAGTGAATGTTTAGGGTGGTGGATGGGGTGTCAATCAAGCGGGCTGCTTTGTCCTGGATGGTGTCGAGCTTCTTGAGTGTTGTTGGAGCTGCACACATCCAGGCAAGTGGAGAGTATTCCATCATAGTCCTGACTTGTGCCTTGTAGATGGTGGAAAGGCTTTGGGGAGTCAGGAGGTGAGTCACTCGCCACAGAATACCCAGCCTCTGACCTGCCCTTGTAACCACAGTATTTATGTGGCTGGTCCAGTTAAGTTTCTGGTCAATCGTGACCTCCAGGATGTTGATGGTGGGGATTTGGCGATGGTAATGCCGTTGAATGTCAAGGGGAGGTGGTTAGACTCTATATAAAGTGAGCAGGGCAGGTGGGGTTAGTTGTGATTTGGTCTGGAAAAGAACTGGCACGATGGGCTGAGTGGCCTCCAATCTGTGACTGATGAGAACTGTACTGCTCATTATATTTACTCGCTGAGAAACCAAGGTGAAGGGCCAAAGACCATGGTGCAAGATATCAACAAGGTTGAAAAGGATGAAAGGGAAAACAAGGGAACCAGGATTTTTTTTTAAAACACAGCACTAAGGAACTAAGGGTGTGTGAATTAAAATGGTTTTAAACTGTTTTCTGGCCGTGTGCAGTTAGAGGTGGTGTCAGTGGGAAATGGGTGCAGGGAGGAACCTTGAGGTGCACAGTGTCTCTGAGGGACCAGATTGACATCCTTTCTGATCCTCCTTGCTAATGGGAGGGGAAGACACATTTGCATGCTGCACATTTCCTTCTGTTTTTGCAAGATGCAGCACGAACATGCCCAAAATGCTATAAAACTCTGCTCCGTAGCAATCCAAGTGCATCTAGGTAAGGAACTGGGGGGATTGGCTACAGCTGTCATTTAAGAACCCAACCATACATGGCCTGATAATCCAATCTAAAATCGAGCCCTAAGGACAGCAAAAGGCGAAGTTCAGGAAAATGTTTCCCTTTTATTGTACAAACATGAATGGCATTTACAGTCCATGTATAGGAAGTAACAATTTTCCACTGTTTGCCTTTGGTACCTGTTGCTCTTAATAGAATAACATTGGCTGCTTTTAAGGGATGTTTTTGCCTTGTCTTTCTTGATTGTTGCTGCACCTATTCTGTCTCATCCCCACACCTCCACTACTCGCCTTTAAACAGCCACCCAACCTCAAACAGACCATCGTTCGCAGCAAATTACCTAGCTTTCAAGAGAACAGCGTCCACGACACCACACAACCCTGCCACGGTAACCTCTGCAAGACATGCCAGATCATCGACACAGATACCACCATCACACGAGAGGACACCACCAACCAGGTGCATGGTTCATACTCCTGTGACTCGGCCAACGTTGTCTACCTCATACGTTGCAGGAAAGGATGCCCCAGAGCATGGTACATTGGCGAGACCATGCAGACGCTGCGACAACGGATGAACGGACGCCGCGCAACAATCGCCAAACAGGAGGGTTCCCTCCCAGTCGGGGAACACTTCAGCAGTCATGGACATTCATCCACCGACCTTCGGGTAAGCGTACTCCAAGGCGGCCTTCGAGACACACGACAACGCAAAATCGTCGAGCAGAAATTGATAGCCAAGTTCCGCACCCATGAGGACGGCCTCAACCGGGATCTTGGGTTCATGTCACGCTACACGTTACCCCACCAGCGAACAAATGTTATCTGTTTTTAATATAATGGGTCATTTGCTGGCTTTCTCTGCCTTCCGGATGTTTCTGCCTCTCTCTGTTTTTTTTCCTGTTTGTTTTTTTGTTGAATGTGTATTCGGGGGTTCTGCAGGTGACACCTCTCTGTCTGAACACGGTGATTGCCTTGGCAACGGGCAGTTGCAGGGGCATTCTGTAAACACCATGTATTGTTCTATATGTATAAATGCGTAGGCTTCGAGGAGCTCCTGAACATTTACCTGAGGAAGGAGGAAGCCTCCGAAAGCTTGTGAATTTAAAATAAAATTGCTGGACTATAACTTGGTGTTGTAAAATTGTTTACAATTGTCAACCCCAGTCCATCACCGGCATCTCCACATCATATTCTGTCTCATGCACTGTTGATTCTGACAGCCCCAGCCAACTTTGCAGCAGAAAAAGAGAGTGAAGGATTCAAACTTAATTAGCATTTAACGCTGATAAGGTGCTCCATGCAACAATAACAGCATTCCCTTTCTATATTGTACCTCATGTGCTGGAACCTAAGCAGGAGGGATGAAGGATAAATATGAAGGAATATATGGGGTATTTTTGTGAGATTCTGCTCTTAGCGCGGGAACGCAGATTACAGAACGAGCCCCAGAGTGTTCTAGCTAGGGTTGCCAACCCTCCAGGTTTGTCCTGGAGTCTCCAGGAATTAAATAATAGTCTCCTGGACACTGCCTCGAGCAAACACCCGGGAGAGTATCATTGGGGCATTAAAAAAAATTGTGACCCAGAAATCGCTCGCAGTGTGCCCAGTTAGTTCAACATTTTCCTGTGCAATTCAGCTCAAGAATTTTTTGCGCTGGAAATGCGGGCCGATAATGGTGGGGGCAATGGGGCATCTGGGACCTTAATGGACGACGGGGACCAATGAGATTTAGGGATTGAGAAATAAACAGAGGAAGGACTGAGAAGGGAGGTGAATTAGAGTCAAATCAGCTACAGGAAGAGAAATAACAAGAGGGAAAGAAAGATTTGATTAAGAGGGAGAGAAAAAAGAGACAGAAAGGAAAAGTGAGGAAAAAAAACAAACATTTTTAAATTTCACATTTTTAAAATCACCAACAACAACTCACTATGTGAAGAAATGAGACGTCACACTTATAATTGTTCACTTGCTGGGCAAGAGAGGTCGATTGGCAGTCAATAACAACTACCATGTCATTAAAAGGGCTCCTTATGCTTTGGTTGTAAAGCACTTTGGGACGTCCCGAGGTTGTGAAAGGCGTGATTTTTAAACGCGAGTCTTTCTTTCTTCGTATGAATTACTAGACTTGACTTTCTGTGGTGAGTTTAACGGGCAATTCATGCGCAAATGCAGCAACTTCATAAAACTCACGGGGAAGTTAAGGGCGAGATGCCGTTTTCACAAAGTTAACGGCAAATCGTCCAGCAACTTGTGGCGTTTCGCAGTTCATGGAGTATCTCTTCCTCCCCACAAGTTGCTGATTTCCACATTGTATGTCGTTTTCATTTTCTTTGAACACCTTTGATTCTTAGTTACAGAAATATTGGAGATGGGCAGAAAGGCTGTTTGACTGGGTGGGGTGTTGGAGGTGAGAGGTCATGTGATGAAACCTCCTGGAATACGTCCAACAAGAGTTGGCGACCCTGGTTATAGCTCCATCTCCGAACAATGCTCGTATCGAGCAAGGCTCCTCATTGGCAGCAGAGCTTCATACTGTATAGTTTCCACAAGTCAATAAATATAAACTCTAATGGCTTTTAAATAATATATAAAGTTATGTACTTAATATCCTGAGATGTTGACAGTAGTTTCACTTTCAAAATCGAGATGTTAATCTTGTGTAAATGCGCACTTCAGTTATTGTGGTAACTCCAGGACCTAACTCCAGGATCTAACCTGCGATTTTGAATTAATCTATATACCTGTCTTTCTCTAACTCTGTCTATTTGTCCATCTACCTTTTTGTCTTTCTTTCTATTGTAGAAATGTAAGGACTCTTACAACACCAGGTTATAGTCCAACAGTTTTATTTGAAAATCACAAGCTTTCGGAGCTTACCTCCTTCGTCGGGTGAGTGAGTGAAGGGTTCTAAAATCGCATCGCATATATTAGGCTGGGAGACGATCACAGCAATCAAAGGTGTCGTTGGTGTTCAGACAGGTTAGCCACGGAAAACATTACTTCCCAGTATACTGAATACACAATGGGTCAGATGATAAAGCCAGGGAGAGAAAGAGACCCGAAAGGCAGAGAGAGAGAGAATGTCCAGTATTAAAAACAGATAACTTTTTTTTTCGCTGGTGGGGTTACGTGTAGCATGACATGAACCCAAGATCCCGGTTGAGGCCGTCCTCATGGTTGCGGAACTTGGCTATCAATTTCTGCTCGAAGATTTTGCATTGTCGTGTGTCTTGAAGGCCGCCTTGGAGAACGCTTACCCGAAGATCGGTGGCTGAATGTCCTTGACTGCTGAAGTGTTCCCTGACTGGGAGGGAACCCTCCTGTCTGGCGATTGTTGTGCGGTGTCCGTTCATCCGTTGTTGGCGAGACCATGCAGACACTGCGACAACGGATGAACGGACACCGCGCAACAATCGCCAGACAGGAGAGTTCCCTCCCAGTCGGGGAACACTTCAGCAGTCAAGGACATTCAGCCACCGATCTTCGGGTAAGCGTTCTCCAAGGCGGCCTTCTAGACACACGACAACGCAAAATCGTCGAGCAGAAATTGATAGCCAAGTTCCGCACCCATGAGGACGGCCTCAACCGGGATCTTGGGTTCATATCACGCTACACGTAACCCCACCAGCGGAAAAAAAAGTTATCTGTTTTTAATACAACTGGGCATTCTCTCTCTCTCTCTCTGCCTTTCGGGTCTCTTTCTCTCTCTGGCTTTGTAATCTGACCCATTGTGTATTCAGTATACTTGGATGTAATGTTTTCCGTGGCTAACCTGTCTGAACACCAACGACACCTTTGATTGCTGTGATCGTCTCCCAGCCTAATATATGCGATGCGATTTTAGAACCCTTCACTCGCTCACCTGACGAAGGAGGTAAGCTCCGAAAGCTTGTGATTTTCAAATAAAACTGTTGGACTATAACCTGGTATTGTAAGATTCCTTACATTTGTCCACCCCAGTCCATCACCGGCATCTCCACATCATTTCTATTGTAGAATCATAGAATCATAGAAAGGTTACAGCACGGAAGGAGACCATTCAGCCCTTCGAGTCCGTGCCGGCTCTATGCAAGAGTAATCCAGCGAGTCCCATTGCCCCGCCCTATTCCCGTAGCCCTGCAAATTTTTCCCTTTCAAGTATTTATCCCATTCCCTTTTGAAGGCCATGATTGAATCTGCCTCCAACACCCCTTCTGGCAGTGTATTCCAGATCCAAACCACTCGCTGTGTAAAAAAGTTTTTCCTCATGTCACCTTTGTTTCTTTTGCCTATCACCTTAAATCTATGTCCTCTGGTCCTTGACCTTTCTGCTGTTATCCAAAGAAGTTTTTTATCTTGATGAATGTAGGTTTCCTGTTTGTTTTCTGATTGGACCATCAGCGCTCATTCAGATTGCAAAACGCAAATAGAAAGCAGCCATGACAGTTACCATTATCACATTACGTAGATTTACATAGAATTTACAGCACAGAAACAGGCCATTTGGCCCAACAGGTCTGTGCCAGTGTTTATGCTCCACATGCGCTTCCTTCTACTCTATTTACTTCATCTCACCCTGACACCATATCCTGCTATTCCTTTCTCCCATGTACTTATCTAGCTTCCTCTTAAATGCATCTATGCTATTTGCCTGAACCACTCCATGTGGTAACGACTTCTACAGTCTCACCACTCTTTGAGTAAAGAAGTTTCTCCTGAATTCCTTACAGGTTTTATTAATGATTATCTTATGTTTTAGTGGTATCTATTAATGATTTAGACTTGAATGTGGGGGGTTTGATCAAGTAGTTTGCAGATGATAAAAAATTGGCCATGCAGTTGATAGTGAGGAGGAAAGCTGTAGACTGCAGGAAGATATCAATGGACTGGTCAGATAGGCAGAAGCGTGGCAAATGGAATTCAATCTGGAGGAGTGTGAGGTAATGCATTTGGGGAGGGCAAACAAGGCAAGGGAGCACACAATAAATGGGAGGGTACTGAGAGGTGTAGGGGAACAAAGGGATCTTGGAGTTCGTGTTGACAGATCCCTGAAGGTAGCAGGACGGGTAGATAAGGTGGTTAATAAGGCATACAGGATACTTTCCTTTATTAGCCATGGCATAGAATATAAGGGCAGGGAGGTTATGCTAGAACAGTATAAAACATTGGTTTGGCCACAGCTTGAGTACTGTGTACAGTTCTGGTCACCACCTTACAGGAAAGATGTGATTGCACTAGAGAGGGTACAGAGGAGATTTACGAGGCTGTTGCCAGGGCTGGAGAATTTTAGCTATGAGAAGAGATTGGATAGGCTGAGGTTGTTTTCTTTGCAATAAAGGAGGCTGAGGGGAGATTTAATTGAGGTGTATAAAATTATGACGGGACTGGATAGAGTGGATAGGGAGGACCTATTTCCCTTAGCAGAGGGGTCAGTGACCGGGGGACATAGATTTAAAGTAATTGGTAGAAGGATTAGAGAGCAGCCGAGGACAATTCTTTTCACCCAGAGGGTGGTGGGGGGTCTGGAACTCACTGCCTGAAAGGGTGGTAGAGGCAGAAACCCTCAACTCATTTAAAAAGCACTTAGATGTGCACTTGAAGTGCCGTAACCGACAGGGCAACAGACCAAGTGCTGGAAAGTGGGATTAAGCTGGATAGCTCTTTTGTAGCCAGCACGGACACGATGGGCCGAAAGGCCTCCTTCTGTGCCGTAACTTTTTGTGATTTATGGCCCCTACTTTTGGACACCTCTACAAATGGAAACATCTTTACGTCTACCCTGTCAAACTCCTTTATAATTTTAGACCTCTATCAGGTCATCCTAGTCTCTTTTCTAGAGAAAAGAACCTATTTAGTGGTTCCCTCCCTCAATTCCCCCATTTACTGGCACCCTCCCTCCCCCAATTCCCCCATTTACTGGCACCCTCCCTCAATTCCCCCATTTACTGGTGCCCTACTCCAATTCCCCCATTTATTCGCACCCTCCCCCAATTCCCCCATTTACTGGCACCCTCCCCCAATTCCCCCATTTACTGGTGCCCGCCTCCAATTACCCCAATTACTGGTGCACTCCCCCAACTACCCCATTTACTGCTGCCCTCCAATTTCCCCATTAGCTGATACCCTCTCCCATAATACTGGTGCTGTCTCCCAATTTCCCCATTTAGTTACCCTCCCTATACCCCCATTTACGTGCCCACCTTCAATTACCATATTTACTGCTGCCCCCCTTCAATCCGGGAGCTAATGTAAGTCAACGAGCACAGGGGTGATGGGTGAACGGGACTTGGTGCGAGTTAGGATACGGGCAGAAGAGTTTTGGATCAGCTCAAGTTTACGGAGGGAGGAAGCTGAAAGGCCGGCCAGGAGAGCACATCATCCTGTGTCATTTGTTCACCATAATGGGCTCAATATCTGGAGAGCTGTTGATTGGTTACAAAGTGATGTATCTAAAACAAGTAACTTTTAATGTTTCTTTATCCAAATAAAGTGGCAAATATCTGGCAAAGACTCACAAGTAAAATTACTGTAAGCGTTTACCACAAGCCAGGCCGGTGGACTTCGATTTTCAGGAAAAGGAACGTACGGAATTGCAGAATGTCATTTTCAAAACAGCTGGGGAAAATCCCAGAACCTCTGCATGAAACAAAATTTGCCTTACTCAGTTACTGTAACACGCACACGCTGGCTGTGGAGAATATCAGCTCCTTAGTAGATTGCAGGTATCTTCTGTCTTCATGGAAAACCATGGAATCAAGGAATATGGTACCCAAAGCACAAGTAAAAAATCTTGGCATCCTAGGTGAATTTGACTTATTCAGTCACTGTAAACCAAAGGCCCAGTAGACAACAATCAGTTCCTCACTTCAAATGACTTTTACTAGAGGAGACTTAAATATTGAAGATATAATGCACAATTGTTCAAATTTAGATCTGACATGTCAATCGGTTACTACGGGATTTTTGGTCACAGTGGAGGAGGTGATAGAGATAATCCCGACTACCCAGAGCCTGAAAATTCCGTCGGGATTCTGCCAATCCCCTGCCCTAACTTCGGGGAAATTCCCGAAGGAACGGGGCAAATGGCTGAAAGCAGCCCGAGTTACGACAGGAGAAGCCCCACGGGAATTTCAGGGCCCGAGTGGATTACTTCATTCCTCCCTTTTTCTTCTTTCTTTTTTCCTCTTCGACAGTCGCTCTATCTGAGCACGCGCTATTATAAAATTGCAATCAGCGCCCTGCTTTGCAAATGTTAAACAAAGCACTGGGCCATTATTGATGATCGCAGCATTGGCCTGAGGAATTACAGTTGTCAAAAAAAACGGTACCAAGATGATTTGTGCTGAATCTATTTTGTCGCCTGCACTTTGTTGCATTTGGACGAGAAACAATTGCAAGCAACCTTTCAATCTTAATTGGGTCATCCAGTATAAATAGCGCTAATAAATCAATACATATAAATTCCACCGAATTATGCATTACATGCTTCCTGACCATTATTCACTGTGATTTAGTTTGCTGCAAAACTACCATCCCTTGATGTTTATTCAATATCTTTGCGTTGTTCGACCTCTCCACATGCTACAGATACATCTCCCTTGAGTACTAAAGGACCAAGTGGCATAAACTTGACTTAAATAAAACATCTTGCTGGAGTTTCTGAGGTAGGAAGAGTGAAAAGACCAGATAGGGAGCCTGCCGACAATACAAATTGTCATCTCTGTATTAATCACTGGTTAAGTTACTTAATATATTAAAATTCCAGAAGATGTTTCTCCCTATTTTTAATCCACTTTCTACCCGTCCTGTTAGATGCCTTGTGTGTGACACCAAGAAGTGGGCACACAATGGAATGTGAAGTGTGTCCCAATACTAGTCTTCAGTTCGGGCTGATTCAGAGAGTCTGTGATTTTCCTTCCTCCCCAAAGGGCCACTTGTAGAGAGAAGATGTTTGACAACACATTAGACATCCTAACCGTACCCAATGGAATTAACCTGCCTCCCACAGTGAATCGTCATTAAATTCACTCTGTTTTAATCCCGCAGTTTTTGTTGATTTCGTTCTGATTTTTTTTGGTTTAGAGGACATGACCTTGATAGAAAATTATTTGCAAAACTGTTTATATTTATTTGTCAGATATATGTGACACAATGCTATAACAACACTCCTCTATGTTTTACTCATAGCTCCCACGTCCCTCTGCTCCATAATCGAGGGCTGCTCTTTTAGACACTCTGCCCTCTGCTCTCCTAATCTGCCCTTATTTGGCTTGGCACCAATTTTGCTGCTAACTCTGAAGCACTGTGGGACATTTCTGTGTTATAGGCACGATATTAATGTTGTTGTTGCTGTTGTGCTAAAATAACAGAAATAGCAATAGACAAAGAAAATTAATAATATGTCATGAAATAGTGCTTGTTTTCTGCTGCTAAGTGATTGGAGAGACCCATCATACTTGACATAGAATCATGGAATCATAGAATGGTTACAGCACAGAAGGAGGCCATTCGGCCCATTGAGTCCACGCCGGCTCTATGCAAGAGCAATCCAGCTAGTCCCACTCCCCCGCCCTGTCCCCGTAGCCCTTCAAATTTTTTCCTTTCAAGTATTTATCCAGTTCCCTTTTGAAGGCCATGATTGAATCTGCCTCCACCACCCCCTCGGGCAGTGCATTCCAGATCCTAAACACTCGCTGTGTAAAAAAGTTTTCCCTCATGTCACCTTTGGTTCTTTTGCCAATCACCTTAAATCTATGTCCTCTGGTTCTTGACCCTTCCGCCATTGGGAAGTTTCTCTATATCTACTCTGCCTAGACCCTTCGTGATTTTGAATACCTCTATCAAATCTCTTCACAAACGTCTCTGTTCCAAGGAGAACAACCCCAGCTTCTCCAGTCTATCCATGTAACTAAAGTCCCTCATCCCTGGAATCATTTTAGTAAATCTCTTTTGCACCTTCTCTAAGGCCTTCACTTCTTTCCTAAAATGCAGTGCCCAGAACTGGACATAATACTCCAGTTGTGGTCGAACCAGTGTTTTATAACCGTTCACCATGACTTCCAGGATCCCGTATGCTTTTTTAACCACTTTCTCAACCTGCTCTGCCTCCTTCAACAATTTGTGCACATATACCCCAAGATCTCTCTGTTCCTGTACCCCTTTTAGAGTTGTGCCCTCTAGTTTATATTGCCTCTCCTCGTTCTTCCTACCAGAGAACCTTCCTACATTCTTGGCATTCTCTCTCTCCTCCTTCAAGATGTTCCTTAAAACCTACCTCTTTGACCAAGGTTTTGGTCACCGATCCTAATATCTCCTTTTGTGGCTCAGTGTCAAATTTTGTTGGATAATCGCTCCTGTGAAGCACCGTGGGATGTTTTACTACATTAACAGCGCTATGTAAATGCGAGTTGTTGTTGTTGTTGTTGTTGTTGTTGTTGTTGACATGATGTCCTGAGTCAATGGAGGAGATGATTCTTGCTCTCGCTCACGTCAGGAGGGATGACCTTTGCCTTGACCTATTTGAATCACGTTGATGGCCTTTGTGTCTGTTCATTCAATGGAGTGTAATTCTGTAAAAAAAAAGATTACAGCTTAAGGGAAACTGAAGTGAGCATCGACTGACTGGGATTTTTCAATTGTACTTACCAAAATACAGTGAAAACTCTCCTAAAGATTCCCCGCTTCTTCACGGTGGCTCCTTCCCAAATTTCACCTCAAAAATTAAGTAATAAATTATAATAAATAATAACGAATGTCAGCTTCGAGTCTTTGAGTCCGAGGATTGCCAGTTCAAGCTGCACTCCGGTTTTTTGCACATCATTTAGGCTGACACTTCAGTGCAGTACAGGGCGAGTGCTATATTATCAGAAGTTTTGTCTCCTGGATGAATGTTTAAAGGAGGCCCCATCCTCAGTGTGTCTGTTCAAGTGGAGGCTAATAATCGCATGGCACTATTCCTGCCCCAACTAACACCACTGAAAACAAATTAACTGGACATTCATCCCACTACCAAAAGACATACTTGCTCTCGAGGCAGTACAAAGAAGGTTCACTCAGTTAATCCCGGGGATGAGGGGGCGGACATATGAGGAGAGGTTGAGTAGATTGGGACTCTACTCATTGGAGTTCAGAAGAATGAGAGGCGATCTTATTGAAACATATAAGATTGTGAAGGGGCTTTGATCGGGTGGATGCGGTAAGGATGTTCCCAAGGATGGGTGAAACTAGAACTAAGGGGCATAATCTTAGAATAAGGGGCTGCTCTTTCAAAACTGAGATGAGAAACTTCTTCACTCAGAGGGTGGTAGGTCTGTGGAATTTGCTGCCCCAGGAAGCTGTGGAAGCTACATCATTAAATAAATTTAAAACAGAAATCGACAGTTTCCTAGAAGTAAAGGGAATTAGGGGTTACGGGGAGCGGGCAGGAAATTGGACATGAATTTAGATTTGAGGTTAGGATCAGATCAGCCATGATCTTATTGAATGGTGGAGCAGGCTCGAGGGGCCGATTGGCCTACTCCTGCTCCTATTTCTTATGTACTTATGTGTTTGTGCTGTATCCAAAATGGCTGCCGTATTTGTCCAATCTACTGAATTGGGGTGTGGGGAAAGGACGGGCAGGAAGAATATTATCTATTTTTCAATTATTCATATTTTGCAGTCAGTTATTATGGAATAATTTCAATCTGTGCACTTGCTTTCTGTTATAGTAGGATTTACAAGAAAATTAACTGGATTTTGCTGTGAGCGGTGAATGAATGGTACCAGCTGTTCATTAGACTTGTACTTGCCCAGAGACTTTCGATGAGCCTTTGCATGGCAAATTACTGTCAACGGGACAGCCAAATGGCACAGCGCTCTCCACAGGGCATCTGGGGCTTGCGTGAACAGGGCAAGCAACTGTGTATCGCCTTAACCAGTCAGATTGAAGAATCGTTAATGACAGCGCAGAGTCAGACCCAGGAAGTGTAAGTTAGAATAATGAATTCAATGTCAAATCGGCTACAGAAAGAGAAACAGAGGGGAAGAAAGATTGGATTAAGAGACAGAGATAAATGAGACAGAAAGGAAAAGTTTAAAAAAAAGTATGAAAATTTATTTTAAAATGTCTAACAATAATTAAAAGCTTGAAGGAATGAGATTCCACACTTGTAAACGTTAATTTTCAGTGCCAGAGAGGTTGTTTGGCAGTAATTAAGATTTACCATGCCGTTAAAAGGGTACTTACATGGGAATATACAAGCCCTAACTTTTATTGGCGAGTTCAGTCCCTATGTATGAGGTAAGTACAGGAACTTCATGCCGTTCAATACATTTGAACGGCGAGTCAGATGGCGAGATGCTGTTTTTGTGCAGCTTTTGGAGGAGCATCACATTCTGAACAGCAACTTTCCGACTTCCGCGTTTAACTGCACAAGTGCGGTCGCTGGAAGTAACTGTCCGGTTTGCGCATCAATAATGGTGAGCGCTGTTAGCCTTACCATTGCTTTTATAGCAAAATCCGGGCCATTATTTCAAAATACTCTCTAATTAAGTAGAATTTTATAAGCATATAAATGCTAATCTTGGTCTTTAAGTCCACAAATCGAGGTAAGGCAGGTGCGACATATCAGTTATTAAGGATATAAGTAAATATGCGAGTGCACTTTTTTATATATCTTTTCACTATATCTAGGTTCACTAGATTGATTCCTGGGATGAGACGGGTGTGCTATGAGGAGAGATTGAGTAGAATGGGCCTATACTCTCTGGAGCTTAGAAGAATGAGAGGTGATCTCATTGAAACGTATAAAATTCTTAGAGGGCTTGACAGAGGAGAGGCTGTTTCCCCTGACTGGAGATTCTGGAACAAGGGAGTCACAGTCTCAAGATAAGCGGTTGGCCATTTAGGACTAAGAGGAGGAACGATTTCTTCACTCAGAGGGTTGTGAATCTTTAGAATTCTCTACCCCAGAGGGCTGTGGATGCTCAGTCGTTGAGTATATTCAAGACTGAGATCCATTGATACTTGGACTCTAGGGGAATCAAGGGATATGGGGATAGGGCGAGAAAGTGGAGTTGAGGTAGAAGATCAGCCATGATCTTATTGAATGGCGGAGCAGGCTCGAGGGGCCGTATGGCCTACTCCTGGTCCTATTTCTTAAGTTCTTAAGTTCTTTTATCTCAATGTGGCATTATCAGAAAAGTGTGACAGTGAAAGTATTGCAGGAAGCAAATGTGACAAAGGAAGCAGGTGCTGCTCGCAATAATTTAATTGCATTATTTATATGTAAATCAGTATGAGAATTTTGAGATGTTTCTTTATTACCAGTAAACACTGTAACAACGGTACAAATAATCAACAGACCACCATGAGTCAGTCTAAAAGGCAGAGAGTGTAAGTTGCTGTGCCACTGTATGTGAAGCTTTTTTTACCACGATAAATCCAGTTGCTTTATTTTCAATCATATTTTGCTAGATTAATAGGAACCATAACAGTAATACAGCATAAGGGCAACCTGTGAAGGAGACATAAATGTTTTTACCATACTCTAGTACCTCAGCTTCTTAGAAGAGGGGAATTCACGGGAATATGGTGACTTTAAACTGAGGCAGACATTCAATGGGTGCTTTGTAACGTTTATTGCTTTGATAAACGCTTAAACTAACAAATTAGACATGGAGATAAATTAACATTGTACTAAATAGGACAAAGCCATTTTAGAGCCTAAACCTGAAGTAATCTATAAGGGAAGTAATAATTTGTTTTTAGGGAAGGTGGTATGTAGTCTCGTAAACTTATTGGAACATTAGAAACAGGAGTAGGCCATTCAGCCCCTCGTGCCTGCTCTACCATTTGATAAGATCATGTCTGATCTGTGATCTAACTCCATATACCTGCCTTTGGCCCATATCCCTTAATACCTTTGGTTGCCAAAAAGCTATCTATCTCAGATTTAAATTTAGCAATTGAGCTAGTATCAACTGCCGTTTGCGGAAGAGAGTTCCAAACTTCTACCACCCTTTGTGTGTAGAAATGTTTTCTAATCTCGCTCCTGAAAGGTCTGGCTCTAATTTTTAGACTGTGCCCCCTACTCCTAGAATCCCCAACCAGCGGAAATAGTTTCTCTCTATCCACCCTATCTGTTCCCCTTAATATCTTATAAACTTTGATCAGATCACCCCTTAACCTTCGAAACTCTAGAGAATACAACCCCAATTTGTGTAATCTCTCCTCGTAACTTAACCCTTGAAGTCCGGGTATCATTTACCCGCCTTAGCTCCATATCCCTTGAAACCCTGACCTAACAAAAAGCTCTAATTATCCCAGCATCCACAGTATTTTGAGGGAAGAAAATTCCAGATTTCTACTACCCTTTGTGTGAAAATGTGCTTCCTGACTTCCCTCCAAAAAGCTCTAATTTTAAGATGACGCCACCTCGCTCTTGGTTTCCACCTCCAGAGGAAATCGCCTCTCCGTATCTACCCGATTGAATATTTTATCATTTCAAACACCTCAGTTGGATCACCCTTCAGTCTTCGATACTTAAGGGAATACAAGCCATGTTTATCCAACCCGGTGCTTCTTGTTGTTGGCCAGCATTTTGGTATTAATATGATTGACAGCCCGATTCTCATGAGCTGTGTCAAGAAATATCGATCTCTATTGAGTAAAAACAGCAAACTTTAAAATGTAAGAATCGGAATGATTTATGCCGTGAGGATTTTTTTTTTTTTGTTGAGCCTGAAATAATTGAGAAAGCTCTTTTGAATTTCAATTTAGCGCTCGTGGATTTTCCGTGGCAATGCCCATAGATGTGCTGTTCTATTGTGTTGGTCTGTTAAGCCTCCGACTCCCAGCAGACCATGAAATGTGCCATCACCCAGGTTTTTTTTTTCTCTCCCTTCGAGCCGTCAACAGGACCTTCTCCCTTAATAGGTTTGACCTCTTTTGACCTCCCGCCACACAACAGGTTATCACTCTCTCACCCAGAGGAATGTGGAACTCACTACCACGAGGAGTAGCTGAGGCAAATAGCATAGATGCATTTAAGGGGAAGTTAGATAAACACATGAGGGAGAAAGGAATAGAAGGGTAGGCTGATAGGGTTAGATGAAGTAGGGAGGGAGGAGACTCGTGTGAACTGGCACGGACTAGTTGGGCCGAATGGCCTGTTTCTGTGCTGTACATTCTATGTCATTCTATGATTTTGCACTTTCTCTCACCCCCTCCACCTGTATAGCATCTCTTGTGATGCGTGTGTGAGTCTCCCTCCCTTCCCCTGTACCCCAATAAACAGTTGGTTGATTTGATTGTTTTTGGAACTGAGCCAATCAGAAATTAAACACTAGAAATGGTCCTGCAATCTGATTGGTCCTCATATATGGTTTGGGATTTGATTGGTTGAAGGGACCGCTTGGCCCAACAGTGGTCGCTGATTGGTTGAAATTCTGAAATGTGATTGGCTGTTGTGACAGTGATTTCTTGCTCTGCCAACAAGAGGGTGCAGAAGAGATTTACTGGAATGATTCCAGAGATGAGGGACTTTAGTTACATGGATAGACTGGAGAAGCTGGGGCTGTTCTCCTTGGAACAGAGATAGTTGCAAGGAGATTTGATAGAGGTATTCAAAATCATTAAGGGTCTAGACAGAGTAGATAGAGAGAAACTGTTCCCATTGGCGGAAGGGTCAAGAACCAGAGGACATAGGTTTAAGGTGATTGGCAAAAGAACCAAAGGTGACATGAGGAAAAACTTTTTTACACAGCGAGTGGTTAAGATCTGGAATGCACTGCCCGAGGGGGTGGTGGAGGCAGATTCAATCATGGCCTTCAAAAGAGAACTGGATAAGTACTTGAAAGGAAAAGAATTACAGGGCTACGGAGAAAGGGCGGGGGAGTGGGACTAGCTGGATTGCTCTTGCATAGAGCCAACACGGACTCGATGGGCCAAATGGCCTCCTTCTGCGCTGTAACCTTTCTATGATTCTATCTGGTTGCTTGAAGGATTCCTATAACATGACACTGTTACAAAACATCCCCAATTCTAGTTTCATAACATGTACTCCCACCCCTCCGCCCAGTCAAACAGCCTTTATTCTCATCTCCAATATTTTTACAACTAATAAACAAAAGTGTTAGGAACATAAGAACAGGAGTGGGCCATTCAGGCCCTCGAGTCTGTTCCATCATTCAATTAGATCATGGCTGATCTGTATCTTGATTCCATCTACCCGCCTTGGTTCCATTAATACCCTTGCCTAACAAAAATCTATCAATCTCAGATTTGAAATTTTCAATTGACCCCCAGCCTCAACAGCTTTTTGGGGGAGAGAGTTCCTGATTTCCACTACCCTTTGTGTGAAGAAGTGCTTCCTGACATCACCCCTGAACGGCCTAGCTCTAATTTTAAGGTTATGCCCCCTTGATTTGGACTCCCCCACCAGAGGAAATAGTTTCTCTCCATCTACCCTATCAACTCCTTTAATAATCTTAAACACCTCAATTAAATTACCCCTTAATCTTCGATTCTCGAGGGAATACAAGCCTAATGCAACCTGTCCTCATAATTTAACCCTTTTAGCCCCGGTATCATTCTGTTCGCTGCACCCCCTCCAAGGCCAATATATCCTACCTGAGGTGCGATGCTCAGAACTGAACGCAGTACTCTAAATGGGGTCTAACCAGAGCTTTATATAACTGTAACATAATACAAAGGGGTGCAATACAATATTAGAAAATGTGAGGTTATGCACTTTGGCAGGAAAAATCAGAGAGCAAGTTATTATCTTAAAGGCGAGAAACTGGAAAGTACTGCAGTTCAAAGGGACCTGGGGGTCCTAGTGTAAGAAAATCAAAAAGTTAGTATGCAGGTGCAGCAGGTGATCAAGAAGGCCAACGGAATGTTGGCTTTTATTGCTCGGGGGATAGAATATAAAAACAGGGAGGTATTGCTGCAGTTATATAAGGTATTGGTGAGACCGCACCTGGAATACTGCATACAGTTTTGGTCTCCATACTTAAGAAAAGACATACTTGCTCTTGAGGCAGTACAAAGAAGGTTCACTCGGTTAATCCCGGGGATGAGGGGGCGGACATATGAGGAGAGGTTGAGTAGATTGGGACTCTACTCATTGGAGTTCAGAAGAATGAGAGGCGATCTTATTGAAACATATAAGATTGTGAAGGGGCTTGATCGGGTGGATGCGGTAAGGATGTTCCCAAGGATGGGTGAAACTAGAACGAGGGGGCATAATCTTAGAATAAGGGGCTGCTCTTTCAAAACTGAGATGAGGAGAAACTTCTTCACTCAGAGGGTGGTAGGTCTGTGGAATTTGCTGCCCCAGAAAGCTGTGGAAGCTACATCATTAAATAAATTTAAAACAGAAATAGACAGTTTCCTAGAAGTAAAGGGAATTAGGGGTTACGGGGAGCGGGCAGGAAATTGGACATGATTTTAGATTTGAGGTTAGGATCAGATCAGCCATGATCTTATTGAATGGCGGAGCAGGCTCGAGGGGCCGATTGGCCTACTCCTGCTCCTATTTCTTATGTTCTTATAACTTCCACCCCTTTGTATTCCAGGTCCCTTGAGATAAAAGCGCCTGGAATTCAACAGGCCAAATGTTCAAAGAAAATGAAAAAGAAAATGCACTTTTTTTAATGTTTCCTATAATTTTTCTACTGGGTTTGCTTGCAGGAGATTAATCTTTAATTCCTGGAATCTCCAGGACAAACCTGGAGAGTTGACAACCCTACTGTTTGCACATTTAAGACAGTCATGACTTCTCAGACCTTATGAACAAAGGAGATGGACATTTTGCACATTAAACCAGACATAGTAGTGTTTCTTTTCGCAGTCTGTCAATGTTGTCGGCACTTTAATTGCAAGCCCAGATGATTGAGGGTTTTTTTTTGGAACAGCAGAATCATTAGAAACTCAATAAAATGAGCAGGTGATGTAATGACCATGCAAGTGCTAATGTACAATTATCCCCTTAAGTGTCAGGTAATTAGGCAATAATGAATGTGAAGGAGCAGTATTAAGAACTCCAGTGTCTTGTTGCAGCAGTTGGTATAGTTGAGTGCACAAGAGCAGCGAGGCATTATTGCATTTTAGAGCAAGAAAAAGAAAAAGAGATTGATAGGTAGAAGGTCCACAAACTTCGTTTGGTCCGTGACATCTATAACTAATATAGGAACAGGAGTAGGCCATTCAGTCCCTTGAGCTTGTTCTGCCATTCAATTAGATCATGGCCGATCTGTACCTTTCTTCATTAAAATTGGACACTGGATGGCTTGTATTTGAGCACATGAGGAAAAATCTGCATTTGCAATCTCCTACAATCTAGTATTTTCTATGGATGTCAAGTCCTTGGAAGGGGTACAGAGGAGATTTACCAGAATGAGGGACTTCAGTTATGTGGAGAGACTGGAGAAGGTGGGGTTGTTCTCCTTAGAGCAGAGAGAAGGTTAAGGGGAGATTTCATAGAGGTGTTCAAAATCATGAGGGGGGTTGATAGAGTAAATGGGGAGAGACTGTTTCCACTGGCAGGAGGGTCGGTAACCAGGTTTTGTTTCATGTATTCCTAGCCTTTCTTTATTGGTGTTCAAAAGCATTTGGTCCACTGATTTCAACAGCCTCTGTGTGAATATGATTGTGAATATGAATTGATGTGGCTGCAACAGGTTTAGAAATCGGCAGATATCTAACTGTTTAGTTTGATGTATGTGTGTGATTAGTTGCAAATCTCCAGCGAGCCTCCTCTTGTCTGCTGTTTTAATTTCTGGCCTTACATTGTAGTCCACCAGCCCTGTATGTTCAAATATCTGTGGCAATGAAGCATGTTTCCAGACATGACTGGTAATTGCTGTATTCACCAACTTAACATAGCCTTCATAATTAAACACGTTTTGCAATGTTCTGAAAAGTTGCCTTTATGCCAACCCTCATTTTAATGTGAATGGGTTTCCTTTGCAATACATCAGCTAAGTCATATAATGCGAGCACGTTTGAAGACTGCGGTGTGAAGTACAATTAATTTGATTTGTGATTTATGAATGAGAACGGTGAATCAGTGGCTAATGAAGCCGGAATTAAATGCAAACGTGCTTTTAAGCCACTTGATGGAGCAAAAAAAAAACAGTAAACCAAAGTGAACAATTTAGCAGTTTCTATTTCTTGTCCTTTATCTTAAATCTAGAGGGATTTCTGGCTCACACAGGCCATGTTGGGTAATGAAGCTTTATCTCCTTTGACCAATGAATAGGGCTGGCTGCTGACATGTCAATGGGAATGAAGTAAACATTTAAAAAAAAACAGAAGTTGACAGATAAGTTAACATGTATTTGGTTAATATTTGTGATTTTTAAAAGCTACTAACAGTGAGGCCCTCTCTATAAGATTGCTTCTGAGTTGCACAGCAAGTCCGCAGGCAAGTTATCCTTACTTGTCTCGTTCAGACGTAAGAAGACAAGGACATAAGAAAATCCAAAGCAAGAAAGGACGACTCAATCCATCAGGCCTACTCTATTAGCCCTACTTTATCAGGCCTACCCCAGGCCTGCTCAATTCAGAGTCCTGTGTGATTACTCATCCCCCTACCCCTACCACCTGTTGATTCTTATTTTAGGGAAAGAAATTCCCTTCCACTGCCCACTGAAGAAGAATCAAGCAGCACTATTAATATTTCTCTAACCCTAAATATTAATTGAAATCCCTCTTAAATTTGCCAACTGACCTCGAATCAGTTACCTCCTCTGGAAGTTTTTCCCAATCTCCAACATCCTGTAGGGGGAGAAAAAGATTTTAAAAATCATTAACTTTTTTCAAGATGAGTGAATTTTGCACTTACGTCCTTTAGTCACATGCGTCCATGTTAAGTAGCTTGCTAACTGTAGCCTTATTTCAAACCTGTCTCCTCAGTCATTCAGTGAAAATAAGTTTTGTTGCTTGAGCCTTAATGAGACTAGTCAAACTTTAAAATTAAGTATGTGCAACTTGTACTGATAACCACCTTAAAGTAAAGTAAAATAGCAAGAATTACTACATCTCGTAGTTCCAACCAGTTGTTGTTGTTGGTCCATAAGAAATTTCAGAAAATATGATTCATGAATTATCATAGTGGGAAAAAGTAGAATAAGAAAACCTCTTTTTGGGACAAGAGATCTGAACTGAAAGCATTATTAATCTAAACAGGAAATTCATATTGATCAGAAGGTCTGAACCTTCGATGGAAAGCAGTTTGATATCGCGGAAAACGTTAGCTCCAGAAAATCATCAGAGCCCATAGCAGCAGAACAAAATGACAAGAATCATATCACCACGAGGATTAACTACTGTTAACCAAACTGAAGTATTGTCCGGTGAGCTATATAAGATAATGTAAGGAATGGAAAAGGGCCTAATCTTATTCCAAGAATGCTAGCGCTGTTCTGGACAAGCCTCAGTTTTTTGTTTAATCTGTTGTGGAATTTGGATATCTCTGGATCAAGCTGTCATAGGAGATTGGACACTGTGACATTTCTTTTTAACTCACAAAGGTGATTACGTAACGACTGCAGGATATTAAAACGGCTTTCCGATCTGCAGAATCTGACCCTGACTAGTTGCAGTCTGTAGATGACTCCAAACAATGAATCCAACAAGGCATGATAGTGGAGATTGGAGGAGCGCAGAGATCTCAAAGGGTTGTAGTGCTGGAGGAGATTACAGAGATAGGGAGGGGCGAGGCCATGGAGGGATTTGAAAATGATGATGAGAATTTTAAAACCGCAACGTTGCTGGACCGAGAGCCAATATAGGTCAGCGAGGGTGATGGGTGAACGGGATTTGGTGCGAGTTAGGATATGGGTAGCAGAGTATTGGATAAGTTCAAGTTTATGGAGGGTGGAAGATGGGAGGCCGGCCAGGAGAGCATTGGAATAGTCAAGTCTGGAGGTAACAAAGGCATGGATGTGGGTTTCAGCAGCAGATGAGTTGAGGTAGGGGTGGAGATGGGCGATGTTATGGACATAAAAACATTAGAAATAGGAGCAGGAGTGGGCCATACGGCCCCTCGAGCCTGCTCCGCCATTCAACAAGATCATGGCTGATCTTCGACCTCAACCTCCTCGAGGTGGAAGTAGGCGGTCTTGGTGATGGAGCGGATATGGGGTCAGAAGCTCATCTCAGGGTCAAATAGAAAACCAAGGTTGCGAAGGTTCTGGTTCTGCCTGAGACAGTGGCCAGGGAGAGGGATGGAGTCAATGGCTAGGAACAGAGTTTGTGGTGGGGACCGAAGACAATGGCTTCGGTCTTCCCATTGTTTAGTTGGAGGGAATTTCTGCTCATCCAGTACTGGATGTCGGACAAGTAGCGTGTTTTACGACAGTGGAGAGTCTGTTCTAGATAAGAGGTATTCTAGAAAGAAGAATAAAATACTTGCATTTAGTATTCCTTATCACGTGTAGAAATACATAGAAGTTACAACGCAGAAACAGTGTTCGGTATTTACCCTCCATGTGAGCAAATAATCATAATCACGTTTATCTGGCCTGTTCCCATATCCCTCCATCCCCTTTTCCTCATCCACCTATCCAATCTATACTTGAGTGTTGACATAATTTCGGCCTCAACCATTAACTCTAGAGGTGAATTCCATAGCGTAAAGAAGCTTCTTCGCCATCGAAGCATCTCAAAGCACCTTACACAGTGAGCCACTTTTGAAGCAGTGATAGTTGTTATGTAGGCCAATGCAGTGATTCCGTACCAGCAACATCCCACAAACAGCCATGAGATTTGCATTTCCTTTTCACGTGTTGGTTGAGGGAGAAATGTCAGTGAGAACACCCTGCTCTTCTTCAAATAGTGTATGGGATCTTTCACATTTAACTGAACTCGGTTTTTAACTGTGCATCCAACAGACAGCACCTCTGACAGTGCAGCAGTCCCTCAGTACTAGATTGCTAGCTTAGAATGTGCTCAATCTCTGCCTTCTGGATGTTAGCCTTGGCTTGGTTGTAGCATTCTTGCCTCTCAGTCAGATGGTTGTGGGGTCAAGTCCCAATCTAAGATTTGGGCACATAATCCAGGTGACACTCCCTTGCCGCACTGAGGGAGTGCAGCACTGTCAGAGGTGTCGTCTCTGGAATGAGATGTTAAACCAAGGCCCTGTCTGCCCTCTCGGGTGGATGTAAAAGATCCCATGGCACTATTTCGAAGAAGAGCAGGGGAGTTCTTCCCGGTGTTCTGGCCAATATTTATCTCTCAACCAACATCATTAAAACAGATTACCTGGTCATTTATCTCATTGCTGTTTGTGGGACCTTGCAGTATGCAAATTGGCTGCCGCGTTTCCTATGTTACAACAGTGACTACACTTCAAAGAGTACTTCATTGGCTGTAAAGCACTTTGGGACATCCTGAGGTCGTGAAAGCCACTATATAAATGCAAGTTCCTTCTTTCTTTCTGATCCAGAGTGCCACAAGCGGAGCCAAGCAAAGAGGAAAGAACTTTTTTTCTCATTTCCAATCTTGCTTTAGGCTTGACAATTCTGTACTGATGTCATCCAGATCTTCAATGACAATAAAGTTTTATGAGCTGAATTGTAACTTGGGGAACATCTCAGTTTATTTTAATATATATTCGCTCAGGAAACCAGCAGTAAATTAATTTGAAAGTTACTGTCACTTTCTGCCCTATGAAGATTCAGTGTAGTATAATTCTGTCCGCGAAATTGCTATCTAATGAATGTTCCTGTCAGCTATGAAAACATAAATGCAAGACTTCTATCCAAGCTAGATTCATGACTCATCAAAGTAAAAGTCAATGTAATAATTTAATGGGAGTCACTGCCTTCCTTCTTTGTTCAAGTGTGCCAAAAGTTATTGTGAATGTAACAGATAAAAAGGAAAAAAAGCAAAACTACAAATATTGGAAATGTAAAAACAAGACCCCTCAGTGTACTGGGGATATACAGCAGGCCCATCAACATCGCAATGCAGAAAGATGGGCTAAAGTTTCAACTGTAAACACTTCATCCGAAGGTCCAGCCTTGGCTCACCGGTTGCACTCTCACTCACTGAGACAGAACGTTGTGGGTTCAAGCCCCACTTCAGAGACTTGAGCACACAATCTATTACATTACTGAGGGAGTGCTGCACTGTCGGAGGTGCTGTCTTTTGGATGAGATGTTAAACCGAGGCTTCATCTGACCTCTCAGGTGGATGCAAAAGCTCCCATGGCACTATTTGCAGAAAAGCAGGGGAGTTTGTTTATCTCACTGCTATTTGTGAGACCTTGCTGTGCATCAAATTGGCTGCGGCATTAGAACATAAGAACATAAGAAATAGGAGCAGGAGTAGGCCAATCGGCCCCTCGAGGCTGCTCCGCCGTTCAATAAGATCATGGCTGATCTGATCCTAACTTCAAATCTAAATTCCTGTCCAATTTCCTGCCTGCTCCCCGTAACCCCTAATTCCCTTTACTTCTAGGAAACTGTCTATTTCTGTTTTAAATTTATTTAATGATGTAGCTTCCACAGCTTCCTGGAGTAGCAAATTCCACAGACCTACTACCCTCTGAGTGAAGAAGTTTCTCCTCATCTCAGTTTTGAAAGAGCAGCCCCTTATTCTAAGATTATGCCCCCTTGTTCTAGTTTCACCCATCCTTGGGAACATCCTTACCGCATCCACCCGATCAAGCCCCTTCACAATCTTATATGTTTCAATAAGATCGCCTCTCATTCTTCTGAACTCCAATGAGTAGAGTCCCAATCTACTCAATCTCTCCTCATATGTCCGCCCCCTCATCCCCGGGATTAAACATTCCCCTATATTACAAGAGTAACTTCAATTTTAAAAGTCCTTCATTGTCTGTGAAGCGCTTTGAGACATCCTGACATCGAGAAAGGTGCTAGGTTAAATGCAAGTTCTTGCTTTCTTCATTACAACACTGATGAAAGATCTGGGGCAAAACGTTAACCCCTCTTTTCTCTTTTCTGGTGGACTGCTGTGTATTTTCACTGCGTTCTGTTTTTATTTTGACAAACTTACTCTTGATTTTTTTTCATTTTCCATAAATTACGGACAAACATATATGCTTGCATTGTCGACACACGTAGAGACCCAGTTCTTGAAGCCTATCTGGGTCGCTGAGATGTTTTAAGTTGCATATCAATCTTGTGGCCCTCTTCTGCACTATTTCCAAAGCCTCAGTGTGAGGGGAACAAATGTGGGCACCGTTTTCTAACTGAGGTCTGACCAATGTCTTTGTTTGCCGATGACACAAAGATAGGCAGTATTGTAAGCAGTGTAGATGGAAGCATAAAATTACAGAGCAATATTAATAGGTTAAGCGAATGGGCAAAACTGTGGCAAATGGATTTCAAGGTGGGCAAGTGTGAGGTCATACACTTTGGACCTAAAAACGATTGATCAGAGTACTTTCTAAATGGTGAAAAGCTCGAAACAGTGGAGGTCCAAAGAGACTTAGGGGTCCATAGAACCATAGAAAAGATACAGCACAGAAGGGGGCCATTCGGCCCATCATGTCCACGCCGGCTCGAAGAACAACCAGGTGCCCATTCTAATCCCGCCATCCAGCACCCGGTCTGTAGCCCTGCAGCTTACAGCACTTTAGGTGCAGGTCCAGGTGCTTTTTAAAAGAGTTGAGGGTCCCTGCCTCTACCACCAATTCGGGCAGAGAATTCCATACACCCACCACCCTCTGGGTAAAAAAGTTTTTCCTCATGTCCCCCCTAATCCTTCCGCCAATCAGCTTAAATCTATGTCCTGTAGTTCTTGAACTCTCCCCCAGGGGAAACAGGTACTTCCTGTCCACTCTATCTGGGCCCCTCATAATTTTGTACACCTCAATCAAGTCTCCCCTCAGCCTCCTCTGCTCCAAGGAAAACAACCCCAGCCTATCCAATCTCTCCTCGTAGCTGCAATTTTCAAGCCCTGGCAACATTCTTGTAAATCTTCTCTGCACTCTCTCCAGAGCAATTACGTCCTTCCTGTAATGTGGTGACCAGAACTGTGCACAATACTCCAGCTTTGGCCTGATCAGCGTTTTATACAGTTCCATCATTATATCCCTGCTTTTGTATTCTATACCTCGGCTAATAACAGAAAGCATTCCGTATGCCTTCTTCACAACCTTATCTACCTGTACTGCCACCTTCAGGGACCTTTGCACATGCACTCCAAGGTCTCTCACTTCCTCTACCCCTCACAATATATTCCCATTTACTGCGTATTCCCTTTTACTGTTTGCCCTCCCTAAGCATATTACCTCACACTTCTCCGGGTTGAACTCCATTTTCCACTTCTCCGCCCGCTCCACCAACCCATTGATATCTTCTTGGAGTCTACAGCTATCCTCTTCACTATCAACCACACGGCCAATTTTTGTGTTGTCTGCAAATTTGCCAATCATGCCTCCTACATTCAAGTCCAAATCATTAATATATACCACAAACAGCAAGGGACCCAACACTGAGCCCAGTGGCACACCACTGGAAACGGATTTCCATTCGCAAAGACATCCATCGACTTTTACCCTTTGATTCCTGTTACTGAGCTGATTTGGGATCTAATTTGCGACACTTCCCTGTATCCCATGGGCTTTTACCTTTCTGACCAGTCTGCTATGTGGGACCTTGTCAAATGCCTTACTAAAATCCATGTGGACAACATCCACTACACTACCCTCATCAATCCTCCTTGTCACTTCCTCAAAGAATTTAATCAGATTTGTAAGGCATGACCTTCCCTGAACAAATCCATGCTGACTATCCCCGATTAAACCATGCCTTTCCAAGTGACAGTTTATCCTATCTCTTAGTATTGATTCTAATAGTTTGCCCACCAACGAGGTAAGACTGACCAGACTATAATTGTTCGGCCTTTCCCTCGTACCCTTTTTAAACAATGATACTATGTTTGCAGTCTTCCAGTCCTCCGGTACCTCCCCTGTATCTAGTGAGGATTGGAAAATGATCCTCAGAGCATCCGCTATTTGCTCCCTGGCTTCCTTCAATAGCCTAGGAAACAATCCATCCGGCCCTGGTGACTTATCAACTTTCAAGGATTCCAGTCCCTCTCGTACTTCCTCTCTCGTTATGTTTACCTTATCCAATATTTCACACCTCTCCTCTTTAACTACTACGTCCAGATCATCCCTTTCCTTTGTGAATACGGAGACATCCTCTGCTTCTACACACAAGTTACCCTTATCATCCCTGAGAGGTCCCACCTTTTCCTTAGCTATCCTCTTGTTCCTAATGTACTGATAAAACATCTTTCGGTTTTCTTTAATCTAACGAGCTAATATTTTTTCTTGCCCTCTCTTTGCTTTCCTTATTTCCTTTTTTACGTCATCCCTGTACTTTCTATACTCCTCTCAGCTTTCTGCAGTATTTAATTTTCTGTGACAGTCATAAGCTTTCTTTTTCTGCTTTATCTTACCCCGTATACTTCGAGACAACCAGGGGGCTCTAAACTTGCCAGTGCCACCCTTGTTCTTTGAGGGGACGTGTCTGCATTTTACCCATAGAATTGCACTTTTTAGTGCCTCCCACTGGCTTGCCACTGATTTCTCCTCAAGTAGTTGTGTCCAGTCCACTTCTGCCAAATCACCTCTTAGTTCTGTAAAATTTGCCTTCCCCGAATTTAAAACATTTACTCCTGATTTAACTCTCCTTTTCCATAATAATGCTAAAACTAACTGAATTGTGGTCACTATCCCCAATATGGTCACCCACTGTCACTTCACCCACTTGCCCATCTTCATTTCCCAAGACTAAATCTAGAATTGCATCCCCTCTTGTTGGGCTTGTCATGTGTTGGCTAAAAAAGTTCTCCTGGACACCGATCAAGAATTTTGCACCCTCTGTGCCTCTCACACTGTTTGAATCCCAGTTGATGTTAGGGTAGTTGAAGTCCCCTAATATTATTGCCCTCTTATTTTTGCACTCAGAAATATGCCTACATATTTGTTCTTCTATCTCCCTTTCGCTATTCAGGGGTCTATATTACACTCCTAGTAGTCTGACTGCCCCTTTTTTATTTCTTAGCTCAACCCATATGGCCTCAATTGATGATCTATTTAGCATATCATCACTTCTCACAACTGTAATTGATCCTTTAACCAATAATGCTACCCCTTCCCCCTCCTTTTTTATCACCCACCCTGAAAACTCTATGCCCAGGGATATTGAACTGCCAATTATCCCCCTCTTTAAGCCAAGTTCCCGTTATTTTTTTTTATTCATTCATTGAATGTGGGCGTCATTGGCGAGGCCGGCATTTATTGTCCATCCCTAATTGCTCTTGAGAAGGTGGTGGTGAGCCGCCTTCTTGAACCGCTGCAGTCCGTGTGGTGAAGGTTCTCCCACAGTGCTGTTAGGAAGGGAGTTCCAGGATTTTGACCCAGCGACGATGAAGGAATGGTGACATATTTCCAAGTCGGGATGGTGTGTGACTTGGAGGGGAACGTGCAGGTGGTGTTGTTCCCATGTACCTGCTGCTCTTGTCCTTCTAGGTGGTAGAGGTTGCGTGTTTGGGAGGAGCTGTCGAAGAAGCCTTGGCGAGTTGCTACAGTGCATCCTGTGGATGGTGCACACTGCAGCCACAGTGCGCCAGTGGTGAAGGGAGTGAATGTTTAGGGCAATGGATGGGGTGCCAATCAAGTGGGCTGCTTTGTCCTGGATGTTGTCGAGCTTCTTGAATGTTGTTGGAGCTGCACTCATCCTGGTAAGTGGGGAGTATTCCCGCACACTCCTGACTTGTGCCTTGTAGATGATGGAAAGGCATTGGGAAGTCAGGAGGTGAGTATATCATGCTGCCATGTGTCTATCTGTGCCCTTAGCTCATCTGCTTTGTTTGTAATACTCCTTGCATTGAAGTATATACCCTTTAACCCCATCAAATTCCTGTGCTGAACACTATTTAACCTTTGCTTCTTTTGCCTTTCTGAGTCACTCTCTATGTCACTAACTGCTTTTCTACTTCCCGTTTCCTGGTCTGAATTTGTCCTATCTGTACCTACCCTTTGGCTCCCATCCCCCACCATACCAGTTTAAACCCTCCCCAACAGAACTAGCAAATGCCCCCGCGAGGATATTGGTCCCGGTTCTGCTTGGGGGCAACCCGTCCAGCTTGTACAGGTCCCACCTTTCCCAGAATCGGTCCCAATGCCTCAGGAATTTAAACCCCTCCCTCCTACACCATCTCTCAAGCCACGCATTCATCTGGTCCATTCTCCTATTTCTGCTCTCACTAGCACGTGGCACTGGGAGTAATCCTGAGATTACTACCTTAGAGGTCCTGCTTTTTAATTTATTTCCTAACTCCCTATATTCTGTTTGCAGGACCTCATTCCTTTATTCACTGATGTTGTCGGTACCGATATGGACCACGACCTCTGGCTGTTCGCCCTCCCCCTTCAGAATGTCCTGCAGCTGCTCCGTGACATCCTTGACCCTAGCACCAGGGAGGCAACATACCATCCTGGAGTCATGTCTGCGGCCACAGAAACTCCTATCTGTTCCCCTTACGATGGAATCCCCTATCACTATTCTCTCCCATTCTTTTTCCTCCCCTCCTATGCAGCTGAGTCACTCATGGTGCCACGGTCTTGGCTCTTGTAGCATTCCCCTGATAAACCATCTCCCCCAACAATATCCAAAGCAGAATATCTGTTTGATAGGGACATGGCCCCAGGGAACTCCTGCTCTACCTGCCTCGTCCTTTTACTCTACCTGTGTAATCTTTACCTGCGGTGTGACCACCTCACTGAACGTGCTATCCACGATAATCTCAGCATCGCGAATGCTCCACAGTGAATCCACCCGCAGCTCCAGCTCCAAAATGCGGTTAGCCAGTAGCTGCAGCTGGACACACTTCCTGCACACATGGTCGCCAGGGGCACCGATGGTGTCCATGACTTCCCACATAGTGCAGGAGGAGCATATCATGGGTGCGAGCTCTGCTGTCATGACTTGCCTTAGATTAAGTTCGTTAGTTACTCCCTTTAAGGAGTTTACTCCTTTAAATTACTCTTAATTTAGAGAATGTTAACTACACTAGGGACCTTGATTCACTAAAAAATGCTACTTGCTATAAGACCTGCAGGCCTTACCTTTCTTTTTACTTTAGTTACTGCACTGTAGAATAGTAGAAATACTCGCCTGAACCTACTTACCAATCAGCTGCCTCCCCTGCGCCGCATCACTTTTTCACTGGTGACGTCACCTCTGGAAATCCGCCTCCGGTCTCAGTGAGGGTCTCAGTGTAGGCCTCTCCGCCGCTGGTCTCAGTGTAGGCCTCTCCGCCGCTGGTCTCAGTGAGGGTCTCGGTGTAGGCCTCTCCGCCACTGGTCTCAGTGTAGGCCTCTCCGCCACTGGTCTCAGTGAGGGTCTCAGTGTAGGCCTCTCCGCCACTGGTCTCAGTGAGGGTCTCAGTGTCGGCCTCTCCGCCACTGGTCTCAGTGAGGGTCTCAGTGTCGGCCTCTCCGCCACTGGTCTCAGTGAGGGTCTCAGTGTCGGCCTCTCCGCCACTGGTCCCAGTGAGGGCCTCAGTGTAGGCCTCTCCGCCACTGGTCCCAGTGAGGGCCTCAGTGTAGGCCTCTCCGCTGCTGGTCTCAGTGTCGGCCTCTCCGCCGCTGGTCCCAGTGAGGGTCTCAGTGTCGGCCTCTCCGCCACTGGTCTCAGTGAGGGTCTCAGTGTCGGCCTCTCCGCCACTGGTCCCAGTGAGGGCCTCAGTGTAGGACTCTCCGCCGCTGGTCCCAGTGAGGGTCTCAGTGTCGGCCTCTCCGCCGCTGGTCCCAGTGAGGGTCTCAGTGTCGGCCTCTCCGCCACTGGTCCCAGTGAGGGCCTCAGTGTAGGACTCTCCGCCGCTGGTCTCAGTGAGGGTCTCAGTGGAGGCCTTTCCGACGCTGGTCTCAGTGAGGGTCTCGGTGTAGGCCTCTCCGCCGCTGGTCTCAGTGAGGGTCTCGGTGTAGGCCTCTCCGCCGCTGGTCTCAGTGAGGGTCTCGGTGTAGGCCTCTCCGCCGCTGGTCCCAGTGAGGGTCTCGGTGTAGGCCTCTCCGCCACTGGTCTCAGTGTAGGCCTCTCCGCCGCTGGTCTCAGTGAGGGTCTCGGTGTAGGCCTCTCCGCCGCTGGTCCCAGTGAGGGTCTCAGTGTAGGCCTCTCCGCCGCTGGTCTCAGTGAGGGTCTCAGTGTAGGCCTCTCCGCCGCTGGTCCCAGTGAGGGTCTCGGTGTAGGCCTCTCCGCCGCTGGTCTCAGTGAGGGTCTCGGTGTCGGCCTCTCCGCCGCTGGTCCCAGTGAGGGTCTCAGTGTCGGCCTCTCCGCCGCTGGTCTCAGTGAGGGTCTCAGTGTAGGCCTTTCCGACGCTGGTCTCAGTGAGGGTCTCGGTGTAGGCCTCTCCGCCGCTGGTCTCAGTGAGGGTCTCGGTGTAGGCCTCTCCGCCGCTGGTCTCAGTGAGGGTCTCGGTGTAGGCCTCTCCGCCGCTGGTCCCAGTGAGGGTCTCGGTGTAGGCCTCTCCGCCACTGGTCTCGGTGTAGGCCTCTCCGCCGCTGGTCTCAGTGAGGGTCTCGGTGTAGGCCTCTCCGCCGCTGGTCCCAGTGAGGGTCTCAGTGTAGGCCTCTCCGCCGCTGGTCTCAGTGAGGGTCTCAGTGTAGGCCTCTCCGCCGCTGGTCCCAGTGAGGGTCTCGGTGTAGGCCTCTCCGCCGCTGGTCTCAGTGAGGGTCTCGGTGTAGGCCTCTCCGCCGCTGGTCCCAGTGAGGGTCTCAGTGTCGGCCTCTCCGCCGCTGGTCTCAGTGAGGGTCTCAGTGTAGGCCTCTCCGCCGCTGGTCTCAGTGAGGGTCTCAGTGTAGGCCTCTCCGCCGCTGGTCTCAGTGAGGGTCTCAGTGTAGGCCTCTCCGCCGCTGGTCTCAGTGAGGGTCTCAGTGTAGGCCTCTCCGCCGCTGGTCTCAGTGAGTGTCTCAGTGTAGGCCTCTCCGCCGCTGGTCTCAGTGAGGGTCTCAGGGTAGGCCTCTCCGCCGCTGGTCTCAGTGAGGGTCTCAGTGTCGGCCTCTCCGCCACTGGTCCCAGTGAGGGCCTCAGTGTAGGCCTCTCCGCCACTGGTCCCAGTGAGGGTCTCGGTGTAGGCCTCTCCGCCGCTGGTCCCAGTGAGGGTCTCGGTGTAGGCCTCTCCGCCACTGGTCTCAGTGTAGGCCTCTCCGCCGCTGGTCTCAGTGAGGGTCTCGGTGTAGGCCTCTCCGCCGCTGGTCCCAGTGAGGGTCTCAGTGTAGGCCTCTCCGCCGCTGGTCTCAGTGAGGGTCTCAGTGTAGGCCTCTCCGCCGCTGGTCCCAGTGAGAGTCTCGGTGTAGGCCTCTCCGCCGCTGGTCTCAGTGAGGGTCTCAGTGTAGGCCTCTCCGCCGCTGGTCCCAGTGAGAGTCTCGGTGTAGGCCTCTCCGCCGCTGGTCCCAGTGAGAGTCTCGGTGTAGGCCTCTCCGCCGCTGGTCCCAGTGAGGGTCTCAGTGTCGGCCTCTCCGCCGCTGGTCTCAGTGAGGGTCTCAGTGTAGGCCTCTCCGCCGCTGGTCTCAGTGAGGGTCTCAGTGTAGGCCTCTCCGCCGCTGGTCTCAGTGAGTGTCTCAGTGTAGGCCTCTCCACCGCTGGTCTCAGTGAGGGTCTCAGGGTAGGCCTCTCCGCCGCTGGTCTCAGTGAGGGTCTCAGGGTAGGCCTCTCCGCTGCCTCGCCACTTCTAAACTTGGCGCCGCTCTGGTGCTCCTCCCAGGTCCAGCTCCCCGCCAGTACATCGATCATTAAAATGTCATGGACAGGTACAGAAAATAATCAGAAAGGCTAATGGAATGCTGGCCTTTATATCTAGAGGATTAGAATACAAAGGGGTAGAAGTTATGCTACAGCTATACAAAGCCCTGGTTAGACCACACCTGGAGTACTGTGTTCAGTTCTGGGCACCGCAGCTTAGGAAGGATATAATGGCCTTGGAGGGAGGGCAGCTTAGGTTTACTAGAATGATACCTGGACTCCAAGGGTTAAATTACGAGGAGAGGTTACACAAACTAGGGTTGTATTCTCTGGAATTTAGAAGATTGAGGGGTGATCTGATCGAAGTTTTCAAGATATTAAGGGGAACTGAAAGGGTAGATAGAGAGAAACTATTTCCGCTGGTTGGGGAGTCATAACCTAAAAATTAGAGCCAGGACTTTCAGGAGTGAAGTTAGGAAACACTTTTACACGCAAAGGATGGTGGAAGTTTGGAACTCTCTTCCACAAACGGCAGCTGATGCTAGCTCAATTGTTAATTTTAAATCTGAGATTGATAGATTTTTGTTAACCAAAAGTATAAAGGGATATGGGCTGAGGGGGTTATATAGAATTAGGTCACAGATCAGCAATGATCTCATTGAATGGCTGAACAAGCTGGAGGGGCCCTAAATGGCCTACTCCTTTTCCTATGTTCCTATGGTTTTGTACAAGGTCAAAATGGTATCTTTTGTATTATAGTGAACTGTCTTGTGAATGCTCGTACTGTGTTTGCTTTAGATACAGCTTCATGGCATTGGTTATGAATCTTTAGAGTGTTTCGCTATAACTCCCAGATCTTTTTCTTTCGCCCCTGGCTTCAGTTCTGTTCCCTGTTAGGCGTAGGTATATTTAGCACTCGACCTGCTCACATGCACAACACTGCACTTTACTCCAACATAGGGGTGGCACATGACGTTTTGAAAATAACAGTTCTCCCTTTAGTTCTCTACAAGGGTAAATTTCCCAATTGGGGCTTTAATCAGGCCTTGTTGGGCAGTGATTTATTAGAAACTGATTGACCGTCAGTCTGCTGACGCTGCCTGTTCTCCCATGTTGGCATCGGAAGTTTCCAGGGGTTGAAATTGGATTTAAGCAGCTCTTAAAGGTGCAAAGGGTAAATTTAATACTGCAAGCAGGATTAAAAATGTTGGTAGCCCTGACAAAGGCTGCTAATAAGTTTGATCTGCATTTGAGCCTTTTGCAAAGGTTGTTTATTCAACAGAGTTGGCTTGCAAAAAACCCACTGGCTGGAACATGAAAGCAGGAAATGGAGTGACAAAGCACGACATAGAATTACACGGAATGTGCAGCACAGAAACAGGCCATTCGGTCCAGCTGCTCTATGCCAGTGTTTATGCTCCACACGAGCCTCCTCCCACCCTAATTCATCTCACTCCATTAACATATCCTTCTATTCCTTTATCCCTCATGTGTTTATCTAGCTTCCCCTTAAATGCATCCTGGTAGTTGCATGATACAACGATAATGGAGTTGTTGATTAATCACAGCAATCAATCTCCATCGATTAGTCCACAACAGACCCAGACATGAGGTGAGGAAAACACCAGTGGAGGAGAGCTTTGGGAACCATAGGTCCAAAGTCACCTGTTCCTCCCAAGCATGTTACACCTACCACATCATGTCTCAAATTACTCTGATACTGTATCCCAAAATGTTATTTCCTGAAAGAAATCTATCTAATTTGCATTTGAATGAGCCAACATTAACTGCCTTCACCGTCTCCCTCGGGAGCCTGTTCTATAGGACTCTTTAAATGCACTTCCATAAACCGTATAGATCCAGCATACCTGGATATTTATTTTTTTGATGGCCAGGTAGATAATTGAGCAATGTATTGTCGTACGCACATGGAGATTGTTTTTATAATGTCACTTGGGCTTAATTTTAATATAATTTACCTTCTAGCTGGCAGCTGCTTCTGGCACCAGTACAAAACCCGAGTGGAAAATCGAATTGGGCGCTAAATGGGCAGAAATCTGGTGTACTAGAACTCCGCCCATTTTTCCCGTTGGTGACGCCTCCAGCGATTGGGCACAACTGATCAGGAAAATCTACAAATCATGTCATTAATTAGAATCATAGAATCATAGAATCGACCCATCTTGCCTATGCCGGCTCTTTGAAAGAGCTATCCAATTAGTCCCACTCCCTCGCTCTTTCCCCATAACCTTGCAAATTTTTCCTTTTCAAGTACATACCCAGTTCCCTTTTGAAAGTTACTATTGAATCTGTTTCCACCGCCCTTTCAGGCAGTGAATTGCAAATCGCAACAACTCGGGGCATTTAAAAAATTTCTCCTAATCTCCTCCTCAGGTTCTTTTGCCAATTATCTTAAATCTGTGTCCGTTGGTTACCGACCCTCCTGTCGCTGGAAACAGTTTCTCCTTATTTACGTGATCAAAACCCTTCATATTTTTGAACACCTCTATTAAACCTCCCCTTAACCTTCTCTGCTCTAAGGAGAACAATCCCAGCTTCTCCAGTTCTGTGACATTATTCAGCAGCAGACACATCGATGTATAATTCTGTGGCGTACTCTATGGAATAGTACTGTGGGTTATGTATAGTTGCAAATTAATAGACAATTAGTTCTCTCGTGATGAATAGGACATGAAGTAAAGAGCAAACCATTATTGCTTCCTTCGTCTCAGACCTTCTTTAGTTCTGGTCTTGTTCAGATGAATATAACAGTCATATTAATCATCTGCTGGTCCTTTGCTATTTGGATTTGTCATCCTTTGAGAGTTGTTGAACATCAGTCAACTGATTCAGGATAATCCTGGGACTCTTGAGGCAACACTATCCTGTCAAAGTGAGACCATTCTGTTAAGAAAGAAAGGAAGGAAGAACTTGCATTTATATAGCGCCTTTCATGACTTCAGAATGTCCCAAAGCGCTTTACAGCCAATGAAGTACTTTTTTTGAAGTATTAACCTCTGCTGTAATGTAGGAAACACGGCAGCCAATTTGCACACAGCAAGACCCCACAAGCAGCAATATAATAATGACCAAATAATCTGTTTGTTAAAGATGTTTGTTGAGGGATAGATATTTGCAAGGACACCGGGAAGAACGCCCCTGCTCGTCTTCGAATTAGTGCCGTGGGATCTTTTATATCCACCTGAGAGGGCAGAGGGGGCTTCAGTTTAACGTCTCGTCCGAAACATGGCACCTCCGATGGCGCAGCGCTAAGTTGAACTTTGACCCTCACTCCAATTTCTGCATATTAATTCGCTACAAATAATTAAATTGATAGGAGCTTATTTCCCAGAAACAGCATGGATAACACGGACAGTTTCGAAGCTGGCACTGCGGAGCCTTAACAAAGTAATCCAGTACATTATATAGAAAGAATCAGCTCCCTAAATGTTAGCCCATTTGCACTGTAGCAACTACCAAACATTTAGCAATAATTTGTGCTAAATTAAGAATTGATGGGGAGTGGTTTTACCAATTTAGACTTTGGGGGCAGAGATTCACCACCAAAGAGGATGTATGGAGGCATGCACTCAACAACAACAACTTGCATTTATATAGTGCCTTTAACGTAGCTAATCAACCCAAGGTGCTTCACAGGGGCGATATCAGAAAGAAATTTGAAAACGAGCCATATAAGGGGAGATTAGGACAGGTGAACAAAAGCTTGGTCAGGAGTAGATTTTAAGGAGCGTCTTAATGAATGAGAAAGAGGGATAGTGGCGGAGAGGTTTAGGGAGGGAATTCCAGAGCTTAGGACCCAGGCAGTTGAAGGCACGGCCGCCAATGGTGGAGCGGTGAAAATCGGGGATGTGCAAGAGGCCAAAATTGGAGGAGTGCGGAGATTTCGTAGGGTTGTAGGACTGGAGGGAGTTATAGAGATGGGGAGGGGCGAGGCCATGGAGTGACTTGAACACCAGGATGAGGATTTTAAAATCGAGGCGTTGCCGGTCGGGGAGCCAACGTAGGTCAGCGAGCACAGGGGTGATGGGTGAACGGGTGCGGGCAGCAGAGCTCCGGATTAGCTCAAGTTGATGGAGGGTGGGAGGCTGGTCAGGAGAGCATTCTTATGCAAAGATTAACACCTCAAATGATACATCACCCACTCAGTCCCACACTGGAGTATCAGCTTGGAACGTGCACTTAAGTCCCACTGTGAGGCTTGAACCCACAACCTTCCTGATCCAGAGTACCACCCACTGAGACACAAGCTGACACGGAGATGAAACCGCTTCCAAAACATCAAATGACCAGCATCACATACAGCAATGCCTTGTGGGACCTATTATGGGAGTGAGCGAGAAATAATATTGAATTATACAAATCCATGCTGATACTTTGGCCTCAGGGCATTATTGCTGGGTTTGTTTCAAACTCTGCCAGCCACAGGAAAGGGAAGGAGCTCCCGCAGCTTGAGGCAGCTCGAGTGTGTAAATAGAGAGAGTGAAGGTTGAAACTGGGGCGGTGTGATCATGTTTGACACAGCTGGCAGACTTTGAAATAAGCACAGCAAATTAACAGGAGGCTATAGACACAGAAACATAGGAACAAGAGTAGGCCATTCAGCCCCTTGAGCCTGCTCCGCCATTCAATTAAATCATGGCTGATCTGTATCTCAATTCCATTTACCTGTCTTTGATCCATCACCCTTAATTCCCCTGCCTAATAAAAATCTATCAATCTCAGGTTTGAAATTTTCAATTGACCCCCAGCCTCAATCGCTTTTTTGGGGGAGAATGTTCCAGATTTCCACTACCCTTTTTGTGACGAAGTGCTTCCTGACATCACCCCTGAACGGCCTAGTTCTAATTTTAAGGTTATGCCCCCCTTGTTCTGGACTCCCCCACCAGAGGAAATAGTTTCTCTCTATGCTTCAAACATTTATTTGTGCGACAGGCTTATAGAAAGCCCATATAGTGAGGAATAGATGTAGATTTATTCATTATCTGTCCATTGAGAGTGATTTACAGATAGTTAGCATGCCAGGAATGTAAGAAGCTGCAATAGTAGCAAATCATGTAAATTTATAACCCACGTGATTATAATCTGCACTCCTTTTATGTGGCAAGAAAACAATAACAGAACTATTATACTGTATGCACTGAAAAAAAAGGCAAAGGCCAGTCACCCCATTAACCTTAATCCTTCCACCTCCAATCCATATTTGTCCTATCAGGGTCACCATCCAATCCACTCAATTGACTGAGGGAGGCAACCGACAAACAGCTAAAATCTCCACAAAGATAAAGCTCTGAGAAATGGTCTCCCTAATTCCCAAAAGGTATTCGAGCGAAACTCAGGCTCCTCAACGAACCTTAAGATCCACATCCAGAATGGATTTGTCACTGAAACTGAGCCAGATCGAAGAGAGCTGTCAAAGCTTCTGGGAACCGTCCATGCCTCATTACTCGGACCAGTGGATGTCCGAGGCCTTGCTTGTTGCACGGGCAAGAGTGGGAGGGTTAAGGATCGGTTAGGATTAGGTATGATTTTCCCAAAGACAGTGGAGTCGGCATTTTTCGATGAATTCCTGGGAAATAAGGCTGTAGTATTTTCCATAACCACCGCAAGTAGATAAATAAATACTTCCATTGCATACCACAATTACATAAATTAATAAACATCTTCTTGTGAAACAGGGGAGCAATTCTTTTCCTTTTTGTCCATTTGTTCAGTGTGTAGGTTTTTATTATGTAATCAAATGCCAGGAAATATTTAACATTTAAAGAAGATGAAAGTAATTACTAAATATCTCTACAACAGTACTTAGTGTTGTCAAAGGTTCTGCTAAAAGAAGCATTTAAATCCAGCACTTTTATTCAGAACCTCCCTCCAAACATTTTGCCCTTCCAGCGCTTGCCACAGTTTGTATGAGTCATCGTGTTTTCCGGGTTGTTCTTGGTTTCTGAGCTAAATGTAAAGAAATGTAACCACCTTAGAGCACATTACAAAATATAAAGATGCACCCTGAGTCGTTCTCACCCAAGTCCCTCCTCATTTGCTGTTTTTATTTCCTCAGCTGCATCTATGTTCATCTTTCTTATTGTCCTGCTGAATGTCGTTGTGGAAGATTTGCTAATTTGTATTTGTTTTCAAAGTTACCTCAGAAAAAGTTCATGCTTGACCTTGTTTTGATGTCCTATTAAAAAAAAACACAACTTATTCTGGTTACTTTCATTGCTTCTGAAAATGGTTTCCCTGTTCTCCCTCCCCACCCCGCCCGCATTGATACACAAGATTGAAGGAGGAGTTGCAGGGAGTGGGGGTGGTGGGGGGATGACTTAGAAACAGCAAGTCTTGGCTTGCTCCTTGAATGACCAGTTCTGGTGCCAATCATAAAAGCATTCTAGATGTTTCAGGGACAGATGCATCGTGGGAACCTTAACTTGCCACCATTTTGAGTCTCTTCTGTTAACAGTAAAAGGTTTGAACTCGAGGCTAAGGCTTCCCACATAGTCACTGGCCTGCAGCGAATATAATGTTCTAGGCAATACTAACACAGAACGTGCTGGTGTACAGTTACATTCAATTGTGGAATTTTTATAATTTGGTTTGTCTTTATTGTGTTGCAAACGCTACTTCCAGTACTAAGCTTCTCCTCTGATGACAATACACAATGGTTTGCTGGAGCAATTTTCTGTAATTTGTCTGCTTTCAATTGGTATGTTGCCCACCTAGTTAGTTGTTGTTTGTTTTATGCTGGGGGGAGTAGGGTCTTGTATTATGGGGGGAGCACTGATCTGGAAATCGATTGTTAGTTGCTAAAAGCTCTTAGTCCACTTTAACTGGTTGGCTGACTTTACTCCCATCAACAACAACAACAACTTACATTTATATAGCGTTTTTAATGGAGTAAAATGTCCCCAGGCACTTCTCAAGAGCGTAGTCAGACAAAATTTGACACCGAGCCACATAAGGAGAGATTAGGACAAGTGAAGAAAAGCTTGGTCACAGGTAGGTTTTAAGAAGCATCTTAATGGATAAGAAAGAGGTAGAGAGGCAAAGAAGTTCAGGGAGAGACGTCCAGAGCTTAGGGCCGAGGCAGCTGAAGGCACGGCCACCGATGGTGGAGGGAAGGAAATCGGGGACGCGCAAGAGGTCAGAATTAGAGGAGCGCAGAGATCTCGGAGGGTTGCGGGGCTGAAGGAAGTTACAGAGATAGGGTGAGGTGAGGCCATGGAGGGGTTTGAAAGCAAGGATGAGAATTTTAAAAATGAGATGTTGCCGGGCCGGAAGCCAATAGAGGCCAGCGAGCACAGGGATGATGGTCAAGTGATACTTGGTGCATGTCAGGATACAGGCAACAGAGTTTTGGATGAGCTCAAGTTTACGGAGGGTGGAAGGTGGGAGGCTGTTCTCACATAGCTATATAAATAAAATAAAGTTAGGAAGTCAATATATTGACGTAGAGACAGCATGTTGATGCCAATTGATACTGGAGCTATCAACATATAAAGAAAGAGGAAATAAAGAGATATGGGAACAGGGCAGGCAGAGGGGATTAGGACCACTGCTCGTGTGGAGGATAAGCACCACACGGGCTGGATGGGCCGAACGGCCTGTTTCTGTGTCGTAATTTATGTTTAATTCTTGTAAAAATATAAAGGTAACCATGGCAACACACTGTTGTTTAAACAATCTAATACTGGACTCCCCACACGTACAACCCCCTGTAGCCCTATGTCCCCTGTCTGCACCTTTCGTTCTTCTGATGCCGGACAGTTGCACATTCTCCATCCTACTATTCTACTATCAATGGCAAAGCCTTCAGCAGCTTTGTTCCCAAACTCGCAAAGACCCAGGATTAAGAAAGAAAGAACTTGTATCTATATAGCTCCCTTCACAACCTCAGGACTTCCCAAAGTGCATTATAGCCAATGAAGTACTTTTTGAAGTGCAGTCACTGTTGTAATGTAGGAAACGTGGCAGCCAATTTGCACACAGCAAGCTCCCACAAACAGCAATGTGATAAATAATCTGTTTATTAGTGATGTTGGCTGAGGGATAAATATTGGGCAGGACACTGGGGAGAACTCCCCTACTCTTGTTTGAAATAGTGCCCACCAGAGAGGGCAGATGGGGGTCTCGGTTTAACCTCTCATCCAAAAGACAGCTCCTCCAACAGTGCCAGCCTAGATTATGTGCTCATGTCCCTGGAGAGGTACTTAAACCCACAACCTTCTGACTCAGAGATGATAGTGCTACCACTGAGCCAAAGCTGAAAAACATATCTGCGGCCTCATATTACTTTGCTGTGCTTATTTCAAAGTCTGCCAGTTATATCAAAGCTGATCGCATTGCCCCAGCTTCAACCTTCACTCTCTCTATATACGCACTCGAGCTGCCTCAAGCTGCGGGAGCTCCTTCCCTTTCCTGTAGCTGGCAGAGTTTGAAACAAACCCAGCAATAATACTGTGAGGCCAAAGTATGAGCATGGATTTGTATAATTCAATATTATTTCTCGCTCACTCCCATAATAGGTCCCACAAGGCATTGCTGTATGTGATGCTGGTCATTTGATGTTTTGGAAGCGGTTTCATCTCCGTGGTCTGTCAGCTTGTGTCTCAGTGGGTGGTACTCTGGATCAGGAAGGTTGTGGGTTCAAGCTGCACGGCAGGACTTGAGTGCGTGTTCAGTGCGGGACTGAGAGAGAGATGTATTGCTTTAAGTGTTATTCTTTGCACGAGACGTTAAAACCAGAGTCCTGCCTGCCTGTTCAGGTGGAAGGTAAAGCTGCAATGGGAAGATGGTAAGTTTGGTGTTGTGGGATGGAAATGGGCTGAACGGCAGTCTTCATCCAAACCAGTCTTGTGATGTGTGTTACCAAGGCACTGTATAAATGCAAGTCTTTCTTTCTATTGGAGGTGCCTAGTGGTAAATCTCGGAGGTGTTCCTTTTTACCATTTTCTGGCCATTCATTATAATGGGTAGAAAACGGTGGGAAAGCACATCACCAATTTGAACAATATGAGCGGTTCTTGGCCGGATTCTGCCTATCACTGTGAAGAATCATGGTGATGTTATGCTGTGTTAAAGGCACTAACTATATCAATGCAGGTTGTGGCTGCTCGACTACATAAAGAAACAACTTTTAGCCACCAGCGAGCGTTTTTAAGTTTAAGCTAACAGCAGTGGAACTGGTTGTGCCTGTAACTTGGCGCTAACCATGGAAAAGCGTGCAAGAAATTTATGTACAGTGGCTGATGTTCTTCTACAACTCACTTCACTGAACAGCCCCGAACCAGACAATATTTAAACAGGCGGTCATGCTACAATGTCACGCATTCATCATGCAGAATAAAAGCGACACCCAGTGTCGCTGATTAATGACAGTGATTTGTGTAATTTAATTTCTGTCCTTTAATATCTGTAAATCTTGGAAAGGCTCCTAGTGCAGGAACCTATTGTAAACAAGCATCTGTTCTATCCTGCGAAAAAGAACCCTGTTGTAATAAATAAAAATGTTTTTTTTATAAATTTTGAAATCATTATACAAAGTAACTTAATTTTACAGAATGAACTCCCAAGGTCCAATTAAGAGGATTGGCATCAATACGTGCAGACTGGCTGAAAGATAAATTCAGGATAGTTTTAGGACATTCTTCACACAGAAAGAGGGATCACACGTGGTAAAGAAAGAGAGAAAGATAGATCGATAGAGAGATAGATATAGATAGATAGATAGATAGATAGATAGATAGATGGATAGATTGATTGATCACTGTTGTAATGTAGGAAACATGGCAGCCAATTTGTACACAGCAAGATCCCGCAAACAGCAAGGAAATAATGACCAGGTTATCTGTTTTGGTAATGTTGATTGAGGGATAAATATTGGCCAGGACACCAGGGAGAACTCCCCTGCTCTTCCTTTGAAATAGTGCTATGAGATCTTTCACTTCCACCTGAGAGGGCAGACAGTGCCTCGGTTTAATGTCTCATCCGAAAGACCGCACCTCCAAGGCATATATTCAGGGCTGAGATAGATACATTTTTGGACTGTAATGGATTCAAGGGATATGGGGATTGGGCAGGAAAGTAGAGTTGAGGTTGAAGGTCAGCCATGATCTGATTGAATGGTGGGGCAGGCTCGAGGGACTCTATGGCCTACTCCTATTTCTTATGTTCTTACGTTCTCTGACAGCGCAGCATTCCCCTCAGTACTGCACCGGGAGTGTCAGCTTAGATATTGTGCTCAAGTCTCTAAAGCGGGACTTGAATCTACAATGTTCTGACTCAGAGGCAAGAGTGCAACCACAAGATGGGCCAAATGGCCTGCATCATCCGTATCTGTCTTGTGATGCGTATGACTATAGGGGAAATCTCACTTCGATGGGTGGTTTCAGGCTGGCTGAAAGTTTAGCTGTAACACTGGCGCACTTGGCTACTGGAAGAGAAGCTAATGTTGCTTTATTCTCCATGATAAAATGTGTGTCGGAAAATGTATCTGCCAGAGTCGATAACTCATGCTTTCACAGTTAGGCACAGGTTAGACTTGCAATTTGTTATTTGCATTCTTATATTTCATTCTTTTAGCTGAAGTTCCACAACAAGTTTGCACCAGATTTGGCCAATGATACAGTCCTGTCATCCTGTCACCAACTGTGTTTTATTAACTGAGCAAACTGTACGATGACTTGGCGAATTGTCTTATGAAGACAGTTGCCCATACAGTTTAACAGATGCTAATGCCCTTGGAAAAAAAACTAAACGTGGTGAAGTGCTGTAAAAATGTAAACCACTTATCGCTGGAGAAAGAAATTGCAGTTGAATAAATGCTTTAACACTATAATAAAGTAGTTATGGTTTCAGGCATATTTGAGAAATGAAAGACCATGTACGCACCATTTAAATATTGATAAGAATGACAATTATTTAAAACCAATTGCTTGTGAGGTTGACAGCAGAGAAGGCAAAGGTCGACTTGCTTCAATTATTATTCACTCTGGAAAGAAGGCAGTTCAGGCTGGAGCTCGACACTGCTTTGTAAGTGTGAAGTGTGACAAGAAAATCACTGTAAGAGCAGAATGTTACTTACTGGCCAGTTACACAACACATTTTGTGTTGATGCAAAGTGCTTTTGCTTTGCAGACTTGCTAAAATCTGGATTGCAACTTGGCTAGGGAGTTGCCCGAGTTTAGGAAGGCTGTGTGAGACCAGCTCAATGTGTCAACATTTCCAGGGATCCCTTCAGAGTGTGTCAGTATGTGCAAAGGAGTCCCTCAGAGTGTGTCAGTATGTGCAAAGGAGTCCCTCAGAGTGTGTCAGTATGTGCAAGGAGTCCTTCGGAGTGTGTCAGTATGTGCAAGGAGTCCCTCGGAGTGTGTCAGTATGTGTAAGGAGTCCCTCGAAGTGTGTCAGTATGTGCAAGGAGTCCCTCGGAGTGTGTCAGTATGTGCAAGGAGTCCTGACAGAGTGTGTCAGTATGTGCAAGGAGTCCCTCAGAGTGTGTCAGTATGTGCAAGGAGTCCCGACAGAGTGTGTCAGTATTTGTAAGGGGTCCCTCAGAGTGACTCAGTATTTGTAAGGGGTCCCTCAGAGTATCTCAGTATTCGTAAGGGGTCCCTCAGAATGTGTCAGTATTTGTAAGGGTCCGTCACACAGCTAAATTTGAAAATCGCTGATCTCCCTTTGGGAAAATGCTGCAGTGCATCTTTCATTAACCCCGGACTGTGAGTCAATCACAATGTTCTGTTTCTTGGATGCAATGTAACGCTCTGCAGTATTAGATTTGGGCTGTTTGATCTGAGCCCAGACTGAATCTGGATTTTCTAGTTTTGAGATTATTCCAGTAGGCTATAATTACATAGCCCAACCTTGCACTTAATGTTCCATACCAGATAGCAACTAAAGGCTGTTAGAATGCAGACCAAACACTGATCACAAGTGCAAACTGATGCTTTGTGAGTGTTTGCAGGTAATTGGGGGTATTACTCAGGACGTTGTTTGTTATGTGCTCTAGTAGGGTTGCCAACTCTGGTTTGGCATATTAACTCTGGTTTGGCATATTAACTCTGGTTTGGCATATTAACTCTGGTTTGGCGTATTTAAGGGAGGTTTCATCACATGAACTCCCTCCTCCAACTGCCCTTCCCCCACGCCTCCGCCATTGGTCGCCCTACACGTCAATCCTCACAGTGCTTCTTCCCACAACAATTGGAAAGCAAACAAACTCTTCGTTACCTGATTGGGTGATTCTTGACTGTTGGTCAAACTGCCTTTCTACCCACCTCCAACATTTTTATAATTAATTATCAGACGTATTCAAAGAAGAAAAAAAAACATTTTTTTTGATGCCTCTATGATTTTTCTCCTGGGTTGCTTGCAGCATTCCCCTGGAGATGAATCTTTAATTCCTGGAGACTCCAGGGTAATCCTGGAGGGTTGGCAACCCTGGCAAAACAGTATTTATTGCTGACCCTCGGATACAGTCCCCACTGCATTTAGCAGGCGGGTTCATGCTAACGTGATTTGCCTGCTATACGCGGTGGATGGTGAAACATTGCAAACAGCGTCAAATGCTCCAGAGTCAGTTTTCCAAACCCACATGATCTGCAGCCTCTTGCTTCACTTACACACCTGCCATGGTTTCATGTGTTGAGCATGACAGTGTATTGGAATGAATTAAAAACAGAAATTGCTGGTGAAGCTCAGCAAGTCAGGCAGCACCTGTGGAGAAAGAAAGAGTTAATGTTTCAGGTCGAAGACCTCTCGTCAGAACTGGAATTGGAATGAATGCTGCTCAGGGGCTTCTGGCAGAACTGTGATGTTCTGTCCACACGCATCTCAGTCGCACATGCCAATCCTTACGTTCTATGTTCTAAGTTGAGTTCTAAATCTTACGTTCCATGTTCTAAATTGAGTTCTAAATCTTACGTTCCATGTTCTAAATTGAGTTCTAAATCTTACGATCCATGTTCTAAATTGAGTTCTAAATCTTACGTTCCATGTTCTAAATTGAGTTCTAAATCTTATATTCCATGTACCAAATTGAGTTCTAAATCTTAAGTTCCACATTCTAAATTGAGTTCTAAATCTTACGATCCATGTTCTAAATTGTGTTCTAAATCTTACGTTCCACATTCCAAATTGAGTTCTAAATCTTACGTTCCACGTTCCAAATTGAGTTCTAAATCTTAAGTTCCACATTCTAAATTGAGTTCTAAATCTTACGATCCATGTTCTAAATTGTGTTCTAAATCTTACGTTCCACATTCCAAATTGAGTTCTAAATCTTACGTTCCACGTTCCAAATTGAGTTCTAAATCTTATGTTCCATGTTCTAAATTGAGTTCTAAATCTTACGATCCATGTTCTAAATTGTGTTCTAAATCTTACGTTCCATGTTCTAAATTGAGTTCTAAATCTTACGATCCATGTTCTAAATTGTGTTCTAAATCTTACGATCCATGTTCTAAATTGAGTTCTAAATCTTACGATCCATGTTCTAAATTGTGTTCTAAATCTTATGTTCCATGTTCTAAATTGAGTTCTAAATCTTACGATCCCTGTTCTAAATTGTGTTCTAAATCTTATGTTCCATGTTCTAAATTGAGTTCTAAATCTTACGATCCATGTTCTAAATTGTGTTCTAAATCTTACGTTCCATGTTCTAAATTGAGTTCTAAGTCTTATGTTCAACGTACCAAATTGATGGTACGAACAGCTGATTGAAGCTGCCCAAAATCTCTACTTTCTGACTGCTTCCCGTAATTGTTAACAGTGCAAACAGCTGATAGAAGCTGCTTGAAGGCCTATCTCTGCCTGAAATCAGCGGAGCTTTTAAATCGGTACGTACTGAACTGCACAAAATAACCAGCGGGCTGAATACGTTTTAAGCTGCGCCTTTGTAATTGATCCCTGTAGTGATGAGCAACGTTTGCCCGATATAGGCGGCCGTTCATGCTAAGCGTGGATGGTGTAAGTGTTGGGGACTTCTAACCTAAAGGCATTCAAAGTCAACCTCATAGTGTAAACCAGACTGGGAAGGGGTAGTAGGGTTCTTATCCTGAAAGGCAATGGAAAAACCAGTTGGGTTTTACAATAATCTGGCAGCTTTCTTTGGTGCTGGTCCTCAAATTACTAGAGTTATTGAATTCAGTTTCACAACTTGCCATGGTGGGATTTAAACTCACGACCTGTGGATTGTTAGTCCAGCAACATAACCACGAGGCTAGCATATTTGGCCTTTACCATTAGTTAGAGAATGAGTCAGTTGGATGAGACTATCAACGAATGGAAAGGAGAGCTTGGCCCTTTATTTACTTATTAGTCCTTATGGTGGTCATAGAAGTTGCTGATCAGGTAAATGGTGCACCAATGATGGGCAGTAGAATGCTGTCGATGGGGGAATTGACAGCTAGGGTTTAAAGAGTAATTGCGTCACACGACTTTCCTCTCCTTAAGGAGGATGCTTGTCAACATTATCCTTCATTGCAACAGTGACTACACTTCAAAAGTACTTCATTGGCTTGAAAGCGCTTTGGGATGTCCTGAGTTCGTGAAAGGCGCTATAGAAATGCCGTCTTTCAAATGAGATGTTAAACCAAGGCCCCGTCTGCCCGCTCAGGTGGACGTAACAGATCCCATGGCACTATTTTGAAGAAGAGCTGTGGTGTTCGCCCTGGTGTCCTGACCAATATTTATCCCTGAACTAACATCAGTAAAACAGATTATTTGGTTATTATCACACTGCTGTTTGTGGGACCTTCCTGCGTGCAAATTGATTGCTGTTTTTTCTACATTACAACAGTGACTAACACTTCAAAAAAGTACTTCATTGGCTGTAAAGTGCTTTGGGATGTTCTGAGGTCGTTAAAGGCGCTATATAAATCCAAGTTCTTTTTTTCTACTATCTGAAGGACTTTGCAGATACTTTGTTCCAAATCTTGCCCACAGGAGGTTGCCAACTCAAGCTTCAAATATAGGCTAACACTGCAGCCATCTCTGGCACCGTCCTGCTGTAAATAACCATAGCTGGCATGGAGACAGCCTCACTCACTGTCTGTTCAATCAAGATTTATTCACAGATAACTGGCATGGAACTCCAGCAAGAAATGACAAGCTGGCCCGAAGGGATGTGTATGAAATACAATGTCAGTTTATAATCCCCATACATAAACAGTTGTGAATTTACCAGTCGATTAAAGTGTCTATGCTTGAGGTTAGATTCCAGATCGGACCCTTCCATTTACCACACCATAAGTTGAAATCTGAAATCAGAGCCATAGTTCTAGGGTTGTCCACGTGTGCCTTACATAAGAATATAGGAATGTACAGGCCCAGAAACGACCATTTCAGTCCATCAGCCCAATGTTCAAACAGAATACCCATTTCACTACCTCTATCCCTCAATTGAGTCCCTCACCAAACGCTTGTCCAACTCCCTCCTAAAATTATAGAATTTTTTTTTGAATCATAGAAATTTACGGCACAGAAGGAGGCCATTCGGCCTATCGTGTCTGCTAGCCGAAAAAGAGCTATCCAGCCTAATCCCATTTTCCAGCTCTTGGTCCATAGCCTTGTAGATCACGGCACTTCAGGAGCACATCCAATTACATTTTAAAAGTGATGAGGGTTTCTGCCTCTACCACCCTTTCAGGCAGTGAGTTCCAGACCCCCACCACCTTCTGGGTGAAAAAAAATTCTCTTCAGTTCCCCTCTAATCCTTCTACCAACTACTTTAAATCTATGCCCCCTGGTTATTGATCTCTCTGCTAAGGGAAATAGGTCCTTTCTATCCACTTTTTCTAGGCCCCTCATAATTTTGTACACCTCAATTAAATCGCCCCTCAGCCTCCTCTGTTCCAAAGAAAACAACCCCAGCCTATCCAATCTTTCCTCATAGCTAAAATGCTCCAGCCCTGGCAACATCTTCGTAAATCTCCTCTCTACCCTCTCTAGTTCAATCACATCTTTCCTGTAATGTGGTGACCAGAACTGTACACTTGTCATCAGCCTTGAATCCCTCCTGGGCAATCCAAAGACTGTTCTCATTCTTGGGCTCCATGGTAAATAGTTTTGCTAGGTCCAACTGGTTGACACCCTTGTGTGCCATCACTACGACTCCCAGGTAATAAAGATTACAGACCAAGCGCATTAACCAGCACACAACTTATGCCCCAATCATTTATATATTGTTCTTTTTTTTAAGAGTTTTTTTATTTTGTTCTTAAATCTCTCGATCCACTTTTGTGTCACAATCAGTTTCTCACAATATTGAACCCGTCCTGATGAAATTAAATGAATTCAGTGGAAATTATGTCATGTAGAATACAATAATTTCTGTCATGAATGTTTCAGGCAAATAAAATTGACCAATTTATTAAATTATATTGTGTGCGCTGCAGTTTGATATACTGTATGGTGCGCAGTTACAGTGTATGGGCACATCATTAACACTGATTAGCAACTTCATCCCAATTAATAAACATTTTTTGCATTCCACAGCCTCTGCCGTCACTTCCCATCCATAATAATCTAGAGAATAAAGGACGCACAAAGCTTTAAAAAACAATCTGTAAACCGCTTTGAGAATTTAGCACTTGAAAGTTTGAAAGTACATTTGACTTTTCCATCTATTCATTAGTGAAAAATGCTACTTTTTAAATGTATTGACTTTCTGAACTACCACTTGACATTAATTTGCTGTCTAAAGTACTCGTTTATTAAACCGGCTTGAAGCTTTGACGCACAGCTTTCAGGCTGCTCCTCTTTGTTGGATACGATATGCAGAACACCAGTGCAGCTATAAAATTATTTCAATTTGACTATTTAATAAGGCATCAAAGATACAGAGGCTGTCACATAAGCTGAGATACGAGAACAAAGCTTTCATGTGCTTGCGATTTGTCTGCTGGTAAAAGTCACTTCATTGAACAATAAAAATGTAGATGATTTTCCTTTTAGTAGGATAAACTGCATAGTAAAACTAGATGCAACACTTGTGGGTTCACACAAAAGCTAAGTCGCGCTTAACCACATTGCTTCTGCTAAAGGGTAAATGTTTACTTATTACTTCTGGGAGCTCCATACAATATAGTAGGCAGAATTCCAGTGTTAGTGATTGTTAAATATAGGCTGTAAAGAGAGATGTTTTGTTCGAAAGATACATCTTAGAAATCTTTCCTTTTGTTGGGATGTGGTCACTTGTATTGTAAAAGATTTTGAAGGATCCTTTTTTCTCTCTTGGCTGAAAGCAGACTGACGATTTGGGATCACAGAGGCCAACGTTAATCTTGAATGCAAAATTGCAAATGGGGAAGAAACTCCCACTTGTGCTTCTGCACCTCTGGTTTCTTGCAAGTGTCAGCCGTGGCTCAGTTGGCAGCACTCTCGCCTCTGAGTCAGAAAGTTGTGGGTTCATAGTCCCATTCCCGAGACTCAGGTACAAAATCTAGGCTGACACTCCAGCGTAGTACTGAGGGAGTGCTGCACTGTCGGAGGTGCTGTCTTTCAGATGAAACGTTAAACCGAGGCCCCGTCTACCCTCTCAGGTGGATGGAAAAGATCCCGTGCCACTATTTTGAAGAAAAGCAGGGGAGTTCTCCCTGGTGTCCTGGTCAATATTTATCCCAACACCAATAAAACAGATTATTTGGACCTTATTGCATTACTGTTTGTGGGAGCTTGCTGTGCGCAAATTGGCTGCCATGTTTCCTACATTACAACAGTGACTACACTTCAATCACTTTCGATTCATGGGGCACTGGCACCAGTACTTGGGAAAGCGAGAGCTGATCCATTGGGTCGGGCTCCGCTTAAACCGGGCTGGGACCAGCATCCTGGCGAATCCAATATCTAGGGCTATAGATAAAACTAAAAAGGCGGGGGGGGGAGGGGTCAGTTGAGGGGAAATTTAGAAATCTAATGAGAAAAGTTAAGACAATAAAACAGTGTAGTGACTTGGGTAAAGGTAAGCAGAGTGTGGCAGGAAGGGACAGAGAGTTTACCAATAATAGTGCATCAGCAAATATTGTCAAAGCAGGAAAAAATGGTAAAAAGTCAAAATTAAAGGCTCTTTATCTGAATGCACGGAGCATTCGTAACAAGATAACTGAATTAATTGCACAAATAGAGATAAATGGGTTTGATCTAATAGCCATTACAGAGACATGGTTGCAATGTGACTAAGGTTGGGAACTAAATATTCCAGGGTACATGACATTGAGAAAAGACAGGGAGAATGGAAAGGGAGCGGGTGTAGCCCTGATAATAAAGGATGACATAAGGACGTTAGTGGGAAAGGATCTTGGCTCGGAAGATCAGGAAGTAGAATCAGTATGGGTGGAAATAAGAAATAATAAGGGGCAGGAAACACTGGTGGGAGTAGTTTATAGGCCCCCTAATAGTAGCTATACCGTTGGACAGAGTATTAATTATGAAATAATAGGAGCTTGTAACAAAGGTAATGCAGTAATCATGGAGAACTTTAATCTTCGTATGGACTGGGCAAATCAAATTGGCAAAGGTAACATAGAAACATAGAAATATAGAAAATAGGAGCAGGACTAGGCCATTCAGCCCTTCGAGCCTGCTCCGCCATTCAATACGATGTGTTATTTTTTATTTCCACCCATACTGATTCTACTTCCTGATCAAGGTGGGAAAGTAAGCTGTGAGGAGGACACAAAGAGTCTGCAAAGGGATATGGACAGGTTAAGTGAGTGGGCAAGAAGGTGGCAGATAGAGTATAATGTGGGGAAATATGAGGTTATTCACTGGTAGGAAGAATAGGAAAACAGAATATTTTTTAAATGGTGAGAAACTATCAAATGTTGGTGTTCAGAGAGATTTGGGTGTCCTAATACAAGAAACACAAAATGTTAGCATGCAGGTACAGCAGGCAATTAGGAAAGCAAATGGAATGATGGCCTTTATTGCAAAAGGGGGTTGGAGTACAAAAGTAAGGAAGTCTTACTGCAATTGGACAGGGCTTTGGTGAGACCTCACCTGGAGTACTGCGTACAGTTTTGGTCTCCTTATCTAAGGAAGGATCTACTTGCTTTAGAGGCAGTGCAACGAAAGTTCACTAGATTAATTCCTGGATGAGAGGGTTGTCCTGTGAGGCGAGGTTGAATAGAATGGGCCTATAATCTCTGGAGTTTAGAAGAATGAGAGGTGATCTAATTGAAACATATAAGATTATGAGGGGGCTTGACAGGCTAGATGCTGAGAGGTTATTTCCCATGGCTGGAGAGTCTAGAACTAGGGGACATATTTGCAGCATAAGGAGATGAGGAGGAATTTCTTCACTCAGAGAGTTGTGAACCTTTATAATTCTCTACCTCAGAGGGCTGTGCATGCTCAGTCATTGAGTATATTCAAGGCTGAAATAGACAGATTTCTGGACTCTAGGGGAATCAAGGGATATGGGGATCGGGCAGGTAAGTGGAGTTGAGGTCGAAGATCAGCCATGATCCGATTGAATGGCGGAGCAGGCTCGAGGGGCACATGTGGCCTACTCCTGCTCTTATTTCTTGTGTTCTTAAAACAACCTCATTGGCTGTAAAGCGATTTGGGATGTCCTGAGGTCCTGAAAGGTGCAGTATGAATACAAGTTCATTCTTTCTTATTCATGATCAGTGAGAGTCCGAGTAATGAGGCATGGACGGTTCCCAGAAGCTTGACAGCTCTCTTCGATCTGGCTCAGTTTCAGTGACAAATCATTCTGGATGTGGATTGCAAGGTTCGTTGAGAAGCCTGAGTTTCGCTCGAATACCTTTGGGAATTAGAGAGACCATTTCTCAGAGCTTTATCTTTGTGGAGATTTTAGCCGTTTGTCGGTAGCTTCCCTCAGCAAATCAAGTAGGTTGAATGGTGTCCCTGATAGGACAAATGAGGAGCAGAGGTGGTCTGTGCAAGGATTAAGGTTAATGGGGTGACTGGCCTTTGCCTTTTTTTTCATTGCATACAGTATAATAGTTCTGTTATTGTTTTCTTGCCACATAAAAGGAGTACAGATTATAATCACGTGGGTTATAAATTTACATGATTTGCTACTATTGCAGCTTCTTACATTCCTGGCATGCTAACTATCTGTAAATCACTCTCAATGGACAGATAATGAATAAATCTACATCTATTCCTCACTATATGGGCTTTCTATAAGCCTGTCACCCAAATAATGGGCCGGAAATTGCTTTCAAAATAACAGTGTGCCCAACAGCACTTACCATTATTAGTGGCGAAATCGAAGAGCAAGTGCAGTTCATCGCTCACGCGCAGTCAAACGCGGAAATCCGGAACTTGCTCTTCCTGGTTCGCCGGCGATGTGACAGCTTCACCTTAAAGGGACTTCGCCGGCTGCAATCAATGGCATCAATGGACCAGCGCCAACTTGCTCTCCTGCCCAGCTCGAAACTAACTAATCTCGCCACAGAACAACTATGAGTCATAGAGTCATAGAGTTATAGAGCACGGATAGAGGCCCTTCGGCCCATCGTGTCCACGCCGGCCATCAAGCCCAGTCTAATCTAATCCCATATTCCAGCATTTGGTCCGTAGCCTTGTATGCTATGGCATTTCAAGTGCTCATCCAAATGCTTCTTGAATGTTGTGAGGGTTCCTGCCTCTACAACCCTCCCAGGCAGTGAGTTCCAGACTCCAACCACCCTCTGGGTGAAAAAGTTCTTTCTCAAATCCCCTCTAAACCTCCCGCCTTTTACCTTGAATCTATGCCCCCTTGTTATAGAACCCTCAACGAAGGGAAAAAGCTCCTTAGTATCCATCCTATCTGTGCCCCTCATAATTTTGTACACCTCAATCATGTCCCCCCTCAGCCTCCTCTGCTCCAAGGAAAACAAACCCAATCTTCCCAGTCTCTCTTCATAGCTGAAGCGCTCCAGCCCTGGTAACATCCTGGTGAATCTCCTCTGCACCCTCTCCAAAGCGATCACATCCTCAGTTTTTGAAGTCTAAACTAAGTTTTAACAGCGTGGTAAGTCTTAATGACTGCCAAACAACCTCTCTGGCACTAAAAATTAACTTTTAATAATGTGGAGTCTTAATACTCCTGATTTTAATAGTTTTTGGACATTTAAAAATAAAATTTTAAATTAAAAAATTGCAAACTTTTTTTTACTTTTTCCTTCTGCCTCTTTTATCTCAGTCTTTTAATCTGATCCTCTCTTTATCTCACTTTCTCTATGTCATTTTATAGTACCTTATCGGGCCCATTCAGGTATATAGTCTATCCTGTTTGTCCATAAACTGCACTTCCTGGTTCTCACAGTGTGGCCTGCTTCAAGCTGACTGATTGACAGGCCTAAGAGATCCTTTTGCCACTCCCACAGCCCGGGAAAGAACGCTGATGTTTTCTGAACTCGCAGTTCAAGGAAGTTGCCACCAAAAAGAACGCGGTAACTTAGCGAGTGAATTTAAATCTAACGAGCGGCGAGCACTGCTAGTTTGCTGCTCAGAGCAATTTACAGGCCAATATTTGAAGCATAGGGCGAAAGTATTTCCTCTGGTGGGGGGAGTCCAGAACAAAGGAGGCATAACCTTAAAATTAGAGCTAGGCCGTTCAGCGGTGATGCCAGGAAGCACTTCCTCACACAAAGGGGAGTGGAAATCTGGAACTCACTCCCCCAAAAAGCTATTGAGGCTGGGGGTCAATTGAAAATTTCAAAACTGAGATTGATAGATTTTTGGCTAATCTGGATTTTAACTCCAACTACCCGCCTTAGTTCCATAACCCTTGCCTAACAAAAATCTATCAATCTCAGTTTTGAAACTCGATGGGCCGAATGGCCTCCTTCCTTGCTGTGACCTTTCTATGATTCTATGAAACAAGGTGCATAAAGGATTGGGAGAGACAGATAGCTCCAGAGTAAGAAATTGTACGATATTAGGTGGGATCAGACTATGTGAGAACATGAGGATGTCTAAGGTAGGTTCAGAGTGAATGGGGGTTAAATTGGATAACCCTCAAAACCGGATGCAGGGGTCGCGATGCACGATTAACCTGCACCCGGTCATTGAGATCCAGGCAGCAAGAAACATTCGTGCTGCCTGGTCATTTACCTGATATCTACGAGCAGCCAGGCCTAGCTGCGCTGTTGAGTGGCTGCTCACCAGCTGGGGAGCCCCGATATCACTAGCATCATGTAAAGTCAGCCTGCACCTCTTATTTGCAAAATATAAGATATGGGTCCGCATATCTGAAGGGAGATCAGACATCGCACACATAAAACACAGATGCCGATCCCGTCCCTGTGTTTACAAACTGTTGAGTTATGTTAAAACATTGAATAAAGGTTGCGCACTAATAAATCCCACTTCCTTCAAACCGTGCACCAGACCTCACACCAGTCTGCCGATCTGAGTTTGTACCAGGCCTGCGAGAGTGCGTGCACCAAGATTCTCTGCTGATGCACTAGAGGCCTTGGTGCAAGAGGTGGACAGAAGGAGGGACATCCTATACCTGCCGGGGGGGGGGGGGCAAGAGGTCCTCCAGACATATGCTGCCAAGGCAGTGGGAGGCAGTAGGGGACAAAATCAATGCCAGCCGCGTAGCACCAAGAGCATGGATGCAGTGCAGGAAGAAGTTCAATGCTATGATACGAGTAGTCAAAGTGAGTGAGGTCAACTGTCAAGTGGCATTTCCTACCCACTGCGCCACTAGCCACTAGTGTTCCAAACTTCTCCGCTGCTCCACGCACTGCACCTCCCATCACCCACCTACCAACAAGCCCTTTCCATCAGTACTCAACTCTACCAATCAGATGCTTTCTCTCACCCTCACACATTACCAGTGTTGCAAGCCGCACACCCACAACTCACAGGTCACACACACTGGCGATTATTCCGCCATGACAGGCACATCACCCAAACGTCCTGCAGGACACTCACCGACACACGTCCCGCTATCTTGCAGGAGAAGGTGGCGCATAACAGGAGGCAGCAAGAGGCAGTGGCTCCATTGAACATGAGCCTGCTGTCCTCTCTCAGGATGATAGCGTTCCTGTCCCACCCCTGCCACTCCGCCAGTGCCCTTGCTGTTGCCTGTTAGCCAGCCAGCCCACACTCTGTAGAGTATTGAAACTTTATTATAGGAACATGGGAAGATAGGAACCCGGGTAGGCCATTTAGCCCCTCGAGCCTGTTTCACCATTCATGGTTGGATCTGTGACCTAATTCCATATACCCACCTTAGCCCCATATCCCTTAATACCTTTGGTTAACAAAAAACTATTAATCTCAGATTTAAAATGAACAATTGAGTTAGCATCAACTGCCGTTTGAATCATAGTAGAAGAGTGTTCCAAACATCTACCACCCTTTGTGTGTAGAAGTTTTTCCTAACTTCCCTCCTGAAAGTCCTGGCTCTAATTTTTAGGCTGTGTCCCCTAGTCCTAGTATTCAAGTTTAGGAGACCTCCAAAAACAGGTACAAATTCATCAGCAGCCAGAAACAATAATCCAGCAACCAACCTGTAACTCCTGCATGATCCCTTTAAATAGCGCTGGTGGGGGTGTCCTCCATGCTGTTTATGACCTGTTCAGCTGTGCGAGGTTAAGATAACGCGTTGGCTGGAGCGTTGAGATCCAAAATCGCATCTGTCCCTTTAAGTCAGTGTTCCACACTGATCTACTGCATATTCTCCATACTTTACACGGTGCCGGCGTTCGGTACCTGCACGTTCGCAAACATCTTTACCAAGTTGGCGTCCGGTGCACGTCACGCTAGAAGTGTGCGCGCGCATTCCAGATGCCATTTTGAATCCTTAGGAGGTCCTTAGGAGGCCACGTAGCGCCTACAAAGCGGGCGCTACTTGGCCCAATTCATAGCCCCTAACGTGTAAACACACGAAGCATGGTTAATAAGGTTGGTGAGCTGCAAACGCAAATTGCCACATGGGAATATGATGTAGCGATGATAACGGAGACCTGGCTCAAAAAAGGGCAGGATTGGGTACTAAATATTTCTGGATGAACAAGGTGTTCAAGAAAGATAGGGAAGGGAAAAAAGGAGCTTGGGATGGGGGTGGTGGTGGTGGTGGGGTGGCAGTATTGATTAAGGAGAATATTGCAGTGCTGGAGAGAGAGGATGCCCTGGAGGGGTCAAGGACAGAATCTATTTGGTTAGAGTTAAAAAACAATAGAGGCACCATTACACTACAGGATGTATTGTATAGGCCATCGACTAATGGGAAGGATGTAGAGGAGCAAATTTGCAGGGAAATTACAGAGATGTGCAAGAACTATAGAGTAGTGAATATGGGGGACTTCAACTATCCTAATGTAGACTGGGATGGTAATAGTGTAAAGGACAAAGAGGGGGAGGAATTTCTGAAGTGTGTCCAGGAGAACTTTCTTGATCAGTATGTTTCTAGCCCAATGAGATAGGAGGCATTGCTGGATCTGGTTCTGGAGAATGAGCTGAGTTAGGTGGAGCAAGTGTCAGTGGGGGAACATTTAGGGAACAGTGATCATAGTATCATAAGGTTTAGATTAGTTATGGAAAAGGACAAGGAGCAATCTAGAGTAAAAATACTTTAATTGGAGGACGGCCAATTTCAGAGGGTTGAGAACAGTTCCGGCCCGGGTAAATTGGAGTCAAAGATTGGCAGGCAAAACTGTAATCGAACAATGGGCAGCCTTTAAAGCGGAGATGATCGAAGTACAATCTAGGTACATTCCCACGACAGGGAAAGGTAGGGCAACCAAAGCCAGAGCTCCCTGGATGACGAAAGAGATAGAGAGTAAGATGATATGGAAAAAGGGGGGGGCCTAAAACAGTGTATACAGGTGAGAACCAGGCTGAATTTAGAAAGTACAGAGGAGAAGTGAAAAAGGAAATAAGAGGGGCAAAGAGGGAGTATGAGAATAGACTGGCGGCCAACATAATAGGGAATCCAAAAGTCTTCTATAGGCATGTAAATAGTAAACAGGTAGTAAGAGGAGGGATTGGGCTGATTATAGACCAAAAAGACCAACGCATAGAGGCAGAGGACATGGCTGAGGTACTAAATGAGTACTTTGCATCAGTCTTTACCAAGGAGGAAGATGCTGCCACAGTCACAGTGAAAGAGGAGGTAGTTGAGATATTGGATGGGATAAAAATTGATAAAGAGGAGGTACTAGAAAGGCCGGATGTACTTAAAGTAGATAAGTCACCCGGTCCGGATGGGATCACCTTAGGTTGCTGAGGGAAGTAAGGGTGGAAATTGCGGAGGTGCTGGCCATAATCTTCCTATCCTCTTTAGATATGGAGGTGGTGCCAGAGGACTGGAGAATTGCAAATGTTACACCCCTTGTTCAAAAAAGGGTGTAAGGATAAATCTGGCAACTATAGGCTAGTCAGTTTAACCTTGGTGGTGCGGAAGCTTTTCGAAACGATAATACGGGACAGAATGAATAGTCACTTGGACAAGTGTGGATTAATTAAGGAAAGCCAGCATGGATTTGTTGAAGGCAAATTGTGTTTAACTAACTTGATTGAGTTTTTTGATGAGGTAACAGAGAGGGTAGATGAGAGCAATGCGGTTGATGTTGTGTATATGAACTTTCAAAAATGCATTTGAAAAAGTGCCACATAATATGCTTGTCAGCAAAATTGAAGCCGATGGAATGAAAGCATGGATACAAAATTGGCCAAGTGACAGGAAACAGAAAGTAGTGGTGAACGTTTGTTTTTTGGACTGGAGGGAGGTGTACAGTGGTGTTCCCCGGGGTCGGTACTCGGACCACCTTTTTGATATATATATTAATGACTTGGACTTGGGTGTACAGGGCACAATTTTAAAAGTTGCAGATAATACAAAAATTGGAAATGTAATAAACAGTGAGGAGGATAGTGATAGACTTCAAGAGGATATAGACAGGCTGGTGGAATGGGCGGATACATGGCAGATGAAATTTAATGCAGAGAAATGCGAACTAATACATTTTGGCAGGAAGAACGAGGAGAGGCAATATAAACTAAATGGTACAATTCTAAAGGGGGTGCAGGAACAGAGAAACCTGGGGGTATATGTGCACATATCTTTGAAGGTGGCAGGACAGGTTGAGAAAGCGGTTAAAAAAGCAAGCTGGATCCTGGGCTTTATAAATAGATGGTAGCCATGATGTGGAGATGCCGGTGATGGACTGGGGTTGACAATTGTAAACAATTTTACAACACCAAGTTATAGTCCAACAATTTTATTTTAAAATCCACATTTTAATCAAATCACAAGCCTCCGAAAGCTTGTGGATTTTAAAATAAAATTGTTGGACTATAACTTGGTGTTGTAAAATTGTTTACAATTTATAAATGGAGGCATAGTGTACAAAAGCAAGGAAGTTATGTTGAAACTTTATAAAACACTGGTTCGGCCACAACTGGAGTATTGTGTCCAATTCTGGGCACTGCACTTTAGGAAGGATGTGAAGGCCTTGGAGAGGGTGCAGAAAAGATTTACTAGAATGGTTCCAGGGATGAGGGACTTCAGTTACATGGATAGACTGGAGAAGCTGGGGTTGTTCTCCATAGAGCAGAGAAGGTTGAGAGGAGATTTGATAGAAGTGTTCAAAATGATGAAGGGTTTAGATAAAGTAAATAAAGAAAATCTGTTCTGATTGGCAGAAGGGTTGAGAACCAGAGGACACAGATTTAAGGTGATTGGCAAAAGAAGTAAAGGTGACATGAGGAAAAACGTTTTTATGCAGCGAGTAGTTATGACCTGGAATGCGCTGCCTGAAAGGGTGGTGGATGCAGATTCAATCGTGGCGTTCAAAAAAGAATAGGATAAATACTTGAAGGGAAAAAATTTGCAGGGCTACAGTTAAAGAGCGGGGGAATGGGACTAACTGGATTGCTCTTACAAAGAGCCTGCACAGGATTGCTGGGCCGAATAGCCTCCTTCTGTGCTGCAACCATTCTATGATTGCATGATCTAATTGGTAAACAAGCTTGAGGGGCCGAATGGCCTACTCCTGTTCCTGTGTTCTTTGGTATTTCATGCCCTTCCCAAAGCTGTCACACTTACTTCCTGTCACATTTTAGCCATCGCGCTTCATATATTATATTTCCTACCTCACATGAGCCGTGCCACAAGAGGTATGCGAGTTTAAACTAAATAGTTTAATTAACCTTCATTCAAAATGGCAGGCAAAGGAATTTCATATGGACCTGTTTTCACGCTCATTAATAATATCATGCAGCTTGATTTCAAGGCTTTAGAGCCAGAGGTTATAACTATCAGGAAAGACTGAACAGGCTGGAGCTCTTTTCACTAGAAAAGAGAAGGCTAGGAGCGACCTAATAGAGGTCTTTAAAATTATGAAGGGGTTTGATAGGGTAGACTGCTTGTGGGGCAATCGAAAACTAGGGGTCATAAATATAAGACGGTCACTAATAAATCCAATAAGGAATTCGGGAGAAGATTCTTTACCCAAAGGGTGGTAAGAAAGTGGAACATGCTACCACAAGGAGTAGTTGAGGTGAATAGCATAGATGCATTTAAGGAGAATCTAGATAAGTATATGAGGGAGAAAGGAGTAGAAAGTTATGCTGATAGGGTGAGATAGAGTGAAAGGAGGCTCGTGTGGAACATAAACACCAGTTGGGCCGAATGGCCTATTTCTGTGCTGTAAATTCTATGTAATACTTTCATCTCATCGTCTAGATTGGATTCAAATTCTGGGCTTGGAGGCGTTAACCATTGGACCATCCAGCCGCCCTTCACTATAGATTCTAATCTTGTAACAGCACTCATCTTTGCCGGGCTTGAGGGAGCCACATGTGAGATGAGATTGAAGATTGATCTTGGCCAATCTTTCTTTCCCACCTGGGATGGAGCAGTTTCCCCCTCGCTCCCCCCTCCCACCAGCATCTTGACCCATGAGTTTGCAAAGCTCAGACAAATGGGAATAGAGTCATTAGAATGAACGTGAAGGATAAGATCTGGATTTTCAATCCTTCAGTCTGGCATCTAACATTCTACCAGTGTGAATCTGCTGAGCTGCTTCTGAAAATTACCCTTGCATCAACAGCACATCAACGTCGCCTCATTAATTTATCTCATTGTACTTGTCAGGAAAAGAATGATGTGGGAACACGAGGATCTGCAGTAATCCCTCTTTCCCCTCCAAGTTGCACAGACTGCGACCACGCAACTGACAGTTTCAAGAGTTTACATCAAAATATATCTGTGCAATTATCGCGGATTGCGTCAAGCTTAAATACTGCTGGCTGGAATGAGAAAATTAATCACACAAGTGAATATTTTATTTGATATCGTTTAACTTTTAGCTAATCAAAAGAGTATGAAGAGACAGGGAGAATGCGTTATTTCGGTTGCAACAAATCCACCAGCCTTTCTCGATTAAAACTATCTGTTCCCAGGAGATCAAGAGCAGCAATTCTGGAAATATGTAGCTTCATTATTAATCGCTAATAGAAATTATTTACAATTGGAAAAGATAGATGCATGTAATCAAACTGTGGGATTCGAGTGTTCAAATCCTTAATGCGTAGGTAGAAAATTTCTTCCTCCGCTGTTTGTTAGCCAGTATAAATTACATTGTTTGTGCATGAGTAAACCATAACTTTTGAGGTCAATTTTTTTAATATTACGAACGAAACTTTTGTCAATCGTGAAGGATTAGGGATTTCATTAGGGATCGTTGTATACTAATGCAGTGTTTATGCAAAGGCTTAGCTTTCCTGAATCTTTCTGTTTTTGTGCTGTCATTCATTCTAAGAGTGCAGTAATACTGTCTCTTTCGCATTGACACAAGGTGACTTAGGGTGCACATTGACCAGAAAGCAGCACTGCAATTTGGGAGTTAAGTCACAAATCTGACTCCTGAATGCAATGAAGCTAAGAGGGGCCAGGTAGTGGGGAGGTACCTCACACCTTACACTCTTACCTCTGAATCAGAGGGTGATGGCTTTAGGACCCCACTCCAGAGACTTAACACAGGGGTGCAGTACAACTCCAACCCTCTCAAAACTGCATTTTGAAAGGGTATTCATTAGACTTGCTGCACTGTTGGAGGTGCCATCTTTTGGATGAGATGTTAAACCGAAGCCCTGTCTGCCCTCACAGGTGACACAAAACTTGAGAGTGTAGTAAACAGTGAGGAGGATAGTAATAAACTTCAGGAGGACCTAGACAGGCTGGTGAAATGGGCAGACACGTGGCAGATGAAATTTAATGCAGAGAAGTGCAAAGTGATACATTTTGGCAGGAAGAACGAGGAGAGGCAATATAAACCAAATGGTACAATTCTAAAGGGGGTGCAGGAACAGAGAGCCCTGGGGGGTGTATGTGCACAAATCTTTGAAGGTGCCAGGGATCCTGGGCGTTATAAATAGAGGCATAGAGTACAAAAGCAAGGAAGTTATGTTGAATCTTTATAAAACACTGGTTCGGCCACAACTGGAGTATTGTGTCCAATTCTGGGCACTGCAGTTTAGGAAGGATGTGAAGGCCTTAGAGAGGGTGCAGAAAAGATTTACTAGAATCGTTCCAGGGATGAGGGACTTCAGTTACGTGGATAGACTGGGTTGTTCTCCATAGAGCAGAGAAGGTTGAGAGGAGATTTGATAGAAGTGTTCAAAATGATGACGGGTTTAGATAAAGTAAATGAAGAGAATCTGTTCCCATTGGAGGAAGGGTTGAGAACCAGAGGACACAGATTTAAGCTGATTAGCAAAAGAACCAAAGGCAACATGAGGAAAACTTTTTTACGCAGCGAGTAGTTATGATCTGGAATGCACTGCCTGAAAGGGTATTGAAAGCAGATTCAATCATGGCTTTCAAAAAGGAATTGGATAAATACTTGAAGGGGAAAAATTTGCAGGGCTACAGGGAAAGAGCAGGGGAATGGGACTAACTGGATTGCTCTTACAAAGAGCCATCAGGGCCTCGATGGGCCAAATGGCCTCTTTCTACACTGCAACAATTCTATGATTCTAGGTGGATGTAAACGATCCCATGGCACTATTCGAAGATGAGCAGAGGAGTTCTCCCCAGTGTCCTGGCCAATATTTAATCCTTCAACCAACACCGAAAACAGAGTATCTGGTCATTATCTTATTGCTGTTCGTGGTGCTTTGCTGCGCGCAGGTTGCCTGTCGTGTTTCCTTACATTACAGCAGCGACTACACTTCAAAAGTACTTCATTGGCTTTTGAATGTCCTGAGGTTATGAAAGGCGCTATATAAATGCAAGTCTTTTTTATTGTCTCTGCAGCTGGGTTAATCTCAAGCATAGCTAAAAGAAGTTTAGGATACAGTTAAGCTATAGCTGTCGAACCCTGCAGCTATAACAATGCAGCACTCCCTCAGTACTGCACTGGAGTGTCAGCCTAGATTTTGTGCTCAAGTTTCTGGAGTGGGGACCTAAAGCCATAACCCTCTGATTCAGAGGTAAGAGTGCTACCCACTGAGCCACGGTTGACTCTGAGAGCCCCGCAATGTCATAGCTTCACCCCACAACCAGTTGGCTTTCAAAATTCTGTTTTACAATCAAACTTACTATGCCCTCAGTTACTTAAAACCAACCCAATCATAATAAAAATACTAAAAAACCAATGAGCCCAGCCCTGTGTGCTCTGAGACTATAATCTTGCAAAAACTTAATTCTTGTGATATATTTACCACAGCAGCAACATGGTAGCGCTATTGGGAACTTTGGTGACCAGTTTAATTGTTAACCAAGGAGCACTTGAGATATGAAAACCAACGGGAAAAAAATTACAATGACAAGACTGGTTGCTGGAGAGCTGTTTGCATTTCTTTATTTGGAAGGTTGACGATGAAATCATAGAAAATTTACGGCACAGAAGGAGGCCATTCGGCCCATTGTGCCTGCACCGACCGAAAATGAGCCACCCAGCCTAATCCCACTTTCCAGCACTTGGTCCGTAGTCTTGTAGGTCACGGCACTTCAGGTGCACATCCAGGTACTTTTAAATGAGTTGAGGGTTTCTGCCTCCACCACCCTTTCAGGCGGTGAGTTCCAGACCCCCACCACCCTCTGGGTGAAAACATTTTTCCTCAGCTCCCCTCTAATCCTCCTACCAATTACTTTAAATCTATGCCCCCTGGTAATTGACCTCCCTGCTAAGGCAAATAGGTCCTTCCTATCCACTCTATCTAGGCCCCTCATAATTTTGTACACCTCAATTAAATCACCCCTCAGCCTCCTCTGTTCCAAAGAGAACAACTCCAGCCTATCCAATCTTTCCTCATAGCTAAAATTCTCCAGTCCTGGCAACATCCTCGTAAATCTAGGGCTCCTTGGTGCCACATTCGGTCAAATGCTGCCTTGATGTCAAGGGCAGTCACTCTCACCTCACCTCTGGAATTCAGCTCTTTTGTCCAAGTTTGGACCAAGGCTGTAATGAGGTCTGGAGCCGAGTGGTCCTGGCGGAACCCAAACTGAGCATCGGTGAGCAGATTATTGGTGAGTAAGAGCCGCTTGATAGCACTGTCGACGACACCTTCCATCACTTTGCTGATGATTGAGAGTAGACTGATGGGGCAGTAATTGGCCAGATTGGATTTGTCCTGCTTTTTGTGGACAGGACATACCTGGGCAATTTTCCACATTGTCGGGTAGATGCCAGTGTTGTAGCTGTGCTGGAACAGCTTGGCTAGAGGTGCGACTAGTTCTGGAGCAGAAGTCTTCAGCACTACAGCCGGGATGTGGTCCGGGCCCATGGCCTTTGTTGTATCCAGTGCAGCCAACCGCTTCTTGATATCACGTGGAGTGAATTGAATTGGCTGAAGACTGGCTTCTGTGATGGTGGGGATATTGGGAGGAGGCCGAGATGGATCATCCACTCGGCACTTCTGGCTGAAGATGGTTGCAAACGCGTCAGCCTTGTCTTTTGCACTCACGTGCTGGACTCTGCCATCATTGAGGATGGGGATGTTTACAGAGCCTTCTCCTCCCGTTAGTTGTTTAATTGTCCACCACCATTCACGACTGGATGTGGCCGGACTGCAGAGCTTTGATCTGATCCGTTGGATGTGGAAACGCTTAGCTCTGTCTATAGCATGTTGCTTCCGCTGTTTAGCATGGATGTAGCCCTGAGTTGTAGCTTCACCAGGTTGGCACCTCATTTTTAGGTACGCCTGGTGCTGCTCCTGGCATGCTCTTTTACACTCCTCATTGAACCAGGGTTGATCCCCTGGCTTCTTGGTAATGGTAGAGTGAGGAATATGCTGGGCCATGAGGTTACAGATTGTGCTGGAATACAATTCTGCTGCTGCTGATGGCCCATAGCACCTCATGGATGCCCAGTTTTGAGCTGCTAGATCTGTTCTGAATCTATCCCATTTAGCACGGTGATAGTGCCACACAACACTTTGGATGGTGTCCTCAGTGCGAAGACGGGACTTCATCTCCATGAGGACTGTGCGGTGGTCACTCCTACCAATACTGTCATGGACAGATGCATCTGCGACAGGTAGATTGGTGAGGAGGAGGTCAAGTAGGTTTTTCCCTCGTGTTGGTTCGCTCACCACCTGCCGCAGGCCCAGTCTGGCAATGATGTCCTTCAGGACTCGGCCAGCTCGGTCAGTAGTGGTGCTACTGAGCCACACTTGGTGATGGACATTGAAGTCCCCCACCCAGAGTACATTTTGTGCCCTTGCTACCCTCAGTGCTTCCTCCAAGTGGTGTTCAACATGGAGGAGGACTGATTCATCAGCTGAGGGAGGACAGTAGGTGGTAATCAGCAGGAGGTTTCCTTGCCCATGTTTGACCTGATGCCATGAGATTTCATGGGGTCCAGAGTCAATGTCGAGGACTCCCAAGGCCACTCCCTCCTGACTGTATATCACTGTACCGCCACCTCTGGTGGGTCTGTCCTGCCAGTGGGACGGGACATACCCAGGGATGGTGATGGAAGAGTCTGGGACATTGGCTGAAAGGTACGATTCTGTGAGTATGGCTATGTCAGGCTGTTGCTTGACTTGCCTGTGGGACAGCTCTCCCAATTTTGCACAAGTCCCCAGATGTTAGTGAGGAGGACTTTGCAGGGTCGACTGGGCTTGTTTTGCCAAGGTGTACCTATTGGTAGGCCACAGGAGACAAGCGCTAAGACCATTCCTATCCTCATAGATGCTGTTCCAGCTGAGGTTACTGGATAGCAATAAGAAGTGGGAACCCTGAAACTGTTCCATGTTGGGATAACTCAGATGCCCAATAAGGCATTTTACCCCTTTGCTTGATTAGTATCATTCCTCCTAAAGGGACATACAACTTATGTTGTATGAAATTCACTACGTCAGATTGATAATTCATCTCCTCACTAATCCTTAATTACAGTACCCAAAACAGTTGGCTTCCAGGGACCATATTATAATACCCACTGGTGCATCCTTAAAATACCTTCCTCGGAGAAAGTTTGCTCCGAATAAAAGGATTTGATGTAAGCAGTGAAAGGCTTCCCTAATTATGTCCTGCTGACATTGAGAGACAGTGCCATCTGCTAACTTGATCGAAGAGATGATCTTAATCCTGCAGTTGTTTCCTAAGCTGATGTGCGACCAAGCTTGCTCCCCCCACACCTTAGATGTAGCGCAGGAACCATTCCATACATTTGACTTCTCCTTTAAGATTGTTCTTGCCGAACTCCCCATAGACGCAACTTAACCGTCGTTTAAGATCCAACTGCTCTGAAATTTTAATTAAATTGGAAATTTTATGTAACTGCAGCGTAACTTGTCTAATTGTGTCCCTCCAGTGAGTAGCAATGTTTCAGCTTCATCTCCAGTCAGTTGATTGTGTTCTTAGCCATCTGTAGACAATTAAGGAGAACATTTCAAGCTTTGCTTTTGGCACAGAAATTTGTCTTGGACATAACTTTTGCCAATAATTGCTTTGCTGTGTCATGCTTCCGTCACTAACGCAATAGTTTACAATAATCAGTGCACCTCAAAACCTTTACAAAAAGCACTCTGGTATAAGTCTCAGGGGCCATAACTGCCATCATTAGGAATATTACATAGAATTACATAAAATTTACAGCACAGAAACAGGCCATTCAGCCCAACTGGTCCATGCCAGTGTTTATGCTCCACATGAGCCTCTTCATCTAACCCTATCAATATTGGAAACTACAGCATCAGAAAAGGCCGTTGTAATCCATCTCATCAATTGCAAACTTCAAAATATACCACATATTACTCCAGCCTAGAAATTACTGTGGGTATCATAATGGGTGTCAGGCTTGGCTCAGTGAGAAACACCTTTGGCTTCTGGTTGTGGGTTCAAGTCCCACTCTAGGTACTTGAGCACATAATCTAGGCTGATACTCATTGCTACTGAGGGTAGCAACAATCTGGAACTCTCTCCCTCAAAGGTTATGGATGCTGGGGGACTATTGGAGCTTTCAAGATTGAGATTGATAGATTTTTTGTTAGGTAAGAGTATCAAGGGATATGGAACAACAGCAGGTAAACAGAATTGAGGTACAGATCAGCCATGATCTAATTAAATGGCAGAACAGGTTCGAGGAGCTGAATGGCCTACTGCTGTTCCTTTGTTCCTAGGACACCTGCAGTTTCATCTCTTCGAGCTCTAATGACTTGACTCAGGTTGAGGCCATAATGTAGAATAATCATTGCAGCATATCCCAACAGGGGTCCTCCTTTCCAATAGGACATTGGAAATAACCTCTATACTATAATTAAGTTTAATTCTGAATATTCAATTACTGTAATGATATTACTGGTGAAGCATGTCATTGTAAACTGATTAAATAATTCATTAAATCAGCACAGCAGGAACCAAAAACACTTCATTTTCATATTTTTTCTTCTATAATGCAATATACTGCCAAATAAAGATTACTGGTTGGCTTCGCTGAACAGCAGTTGTAGATCTAAGGCACGCGATTTCATGTCGCCTCAATAGACTCCACCAAAGTTTCAGAACTCAACATCTGTTAAAACCAAATTTCTACACACGCACACAGATAGTTGTCTGCAGAGTGCCTGCGTTCATTTTTATCTGTGCCTTGAAACTGGACTCTTTGAACCATCAGCTCAGTGTCAATGGCTCCATTAAACAGCAGGCAGAGAAATTTCACAAGAACGCGTTAACCTTCCCCGCACTGGCGTTCGAAACGCCCGTTTTGAAGGTCGTTGTTGCAAATGAGTCTGTGTTTGAAACACTAATGTGTTTTGCTGGGGGGGCGGGGCGGGGGGGGGGGGGGCGGGGGAAGGGAGGGAAGTTAGCTTTGGTGGTTCTGTGCCATCGGCGCAGAGCTTCGGCGACGGATTGGAAATTTGGGCCCAGAATTCTACAGGGGAGATTTTCAACTTGCCGCCTGGGCGTAATACTGGTATTTTGTTTTTAATTTATTCATTCTCAGGATGTGGGCGTCGCTGGCAAGGCCCGCATTTATTGCCCATTTAGTTGACCTTAACTGAATGGCTTGCTAGGCCACTTCGGAGGCCAGTTAAGAGTCAACGACGTTGGTGTGGGACCAGAGTCACATACGGGCCAAACTGGTTAAGGACAGTAGGTTTCCTTCGCTGACAAATATTAGTGAACCAGTTGAGTTCAATCCAACAGCTTCATGGTCACTTTAACTGACAGATTTTTGTTTTTAAACTGATTTCAATTCTCAAACTGTCATGGTGGGATTTGAACTCATGTTTTCTGGATTACTAATCCAAACCTCTCGATTACTAGTCCAGTAACATAACTACTAAGTTACTGTACCGACTTGTGGATGAGCCGCCCGTTGTAGAAATCACCTGATTTTCGTTTTTATTGATTTCGATGGTAATGAAAATCGGACTGTTTCTGTCACGCACAGCGGTTTCTGCAACACCTGGGCGGCAAGTTTAAAATCTATCCCTTCCTGTCCTGTCCGATCTTCTGCCTAGTTGCTACTGACCTCTGTGGCTGAATTCCCAACGTGTGCTCCTACCCCACCAGGCACTGCATCTGGAGGGCTAAATATTGGGAAGACCGAAGCCATTGTCTTTGGTCCCCATCACAAACTCTGCTCCCCAGCCACCGACTCCATCTCTCTCCCTGGCCACTGTCTGAGGTTAAACCAAACCGTTCGCAACCTTGGTGTCCTATTTGACCCTGAGATGAGCTTCCGATCCCATATCCGCTCCATCACCAAGACCGCCTACTTCCACCTCCGTAACATCACCCATCTTCACCCCTGCCTCAGCTCATCTGCTGCTGAAACCCTCACCCATGTCTTTGTTACCTGCAAACTGCACTATTCCACTGCTCTCCTGGCCGGCCTCCCATCTTCCACCCTCCATAAATTTGAGCTCATCCAAAACTCTGCTGCCCGTATCCTAACTCTCACCAAGTCCCGTTCACCCATCACCCCTGTGCTCACTGACCTACATTGGCTCCTGGTTCGGCAACGCCTCGATTTTAAAAATTTGCATCCTTGTTTTCAAATCCTTCCATGGCCTCACCCCTCCCCATCTCTGTAACCTCCTCCAGCCCTACAACCCTCCGAGATCTCTGCGCTCCTCCAATTCTGGCCTCTTGTGCATCCCCGATTTTCAGCGCTCCGCCATTGGCGGCCGTGCCTTCAGCTGCCTAGGCCCTAATTTTTGGAATACCCTCCCGAAACCTCTCAGCCTCTCTACCTCTCCTCCTTTAAGAGGCTCCTTAAAACCTACCTCTTTGACCAAGCTGTCCTAAAACCTGTCTATGCGGCTCGGTGTCACATTTTGTTTGATAAAGCTCCCGTGAAGCGCCTTGGGACGTTTTGCGCCATATAAATGCAAGTTGTTGTTGTTGTAGATCATTAAAAAACATATCCCTTCTTCCAACCGATACTGTTACGGATTTTGTATTTTGTTTTCTCCCCTTGCTGTCACGCACACTTTGCCCAGGACAACAATCTGGGCCGCAGACAAGTTGATGTGCAGCTAAATAATCACTCTGGATCGAGGGGGTTTCAATCGTTATATGACAAGCCTTTGTACTCTCAGATCATCCGGGAAACATAGCTACTTCCCTTTCCTTAACAGAAATGTGGATGTGTGCATAATCCTGGCCTGCTCAGATGAACAGTTCCCATTAGATTGCTGGGAAAGAAAATCACACACTCCCTGGCAGGAAAGACAAGGCATTCTCATGCCCAGAGTGCCAGGCAATTCAAACATATTCCCATTATTAAATTGCCAAGGAAGTGCATGCCCAGTTCCAATCTGTCACAATAGACCACTTGACTATCATGCTTAACGTACCACTAGGAAAGGAAGAGGCACGCTCAATATTGGATAGAAATAAAGGACGAATATAGTCCCACCACAATACTTGTCAGGGAAGACCATCACGTACAAGGGTTTCAGTAAGGATGAATACAGGCCCACCATAAAACAATCAGATATATTCCCACCACTAGACTGCCAAGGAAGACTGACACATTGCAAGGCAATGGGAGAAGACAAACGCATGCCGACTGATAGACTTCCAATGGAGATGGATAAATACTGACTTCTTAGCTGCCAAGGAAGGCATGTGCATGCCTACCGCTAGATATTCCAGAAATGTGCCATCATTTGGCAGCCAAGGAAGATGGACAGATGCTCAGCATTGCCCGAGAGATACAGGGGTTTTGATCACTACTGGCCGGCCACAAAAGTAAAACCAGAATGAAGATCATCGCCGGCTTCAAGTGAGAACAGAAAATTCTGGGGGTGAACAGCGAGTCTATTTTCTTCTGAAAGAGGGAGATAGGTTAATATTTCATCCCCTACAGCAACCTGTCCAATAGCAGGTTGCTGTAGGGGATGAAAGTGACTCCCCTCCCCCTCCAGAAATGCAGGCAGCAAACATTTTGATCGTCTCTCCTGTTAAGGGAACCTATCAGCTACGTGATTTGGAGGTGGGGGGGGGGGTGGTGGTGCCTGCCCAAGTGGCCGCCTGGCATTACATCTCCCAACCACTTAGCGGGGGCACCAAATTATGCACAGATACCCTCTGAACATCTGTCAATGAGCTGACCCTGCCCTGACCCCGGACAGTGCAGGGAGTTCAGGAACGAAGGTCAGTAGTGCCTGCTCCTCTGCACTAACACAGTCAGCGCGGGGCGCCTGAGAATTTTCAGGGCCCTAATCTTTAGATTAACCTGAAATGCGCGTGGACCTCCCATGGCGATGCCTATGGAAAGTCAGCACAAAGCGAATCTCACTCAGGCTGCATCAGTGATACTGTCGGTACAGAGTTGGGGAGCTGCAGCTTCTGAAGCTCCATCTAATGGTAGCAGTGTGCAGCTGCAGGCGTGATTGTGACAGGCCGCTCTGTAATCGGAATATCCCATCAAGATGCCGCCTAGAGGCATGGCAGAATAGTGCACCATACATATTCACAAAGATCAGAAAGGAGGGAAGCCATTTGGCAGATTTTTCCACAGAAACTTCTGGTCATCCCATCACAGCATCCAACTGCTTCGTGACTGATTCCAAAGTTTTTGGCCTCCATTACGCTACTCGAGTTGATTCCAGATATTAATGACTGTGTGAAGACGTGCTTCCTCACGTCAGTCCTGAACTTACCTTTTACCAGTTTGTACCTATACCCTCCAGCCATGGCTTAACTTGAAACAGTGCTCCTAATTAACCCTTTTCTATTGCTCTTGTACCTCATAAATTCGTAGAATCGTAGAAAATTTATAGCACAGAATGAGGCCAGACTGTGTCTGTGCCGGCCGAAAAAGAGCTAGCCAGCCGAATCCCACTTTCCAGCTCTTGGTCCATAGCCTTGTAGGTTATGACACTTCAAGTGCATATCCAATTACTTTTTAAATACGATGAGGGTTTCTGCCTTTCAGGCTGTGAGTTCCAGACCCCTGCCACCCCCTGGGTGAAAAAATTTCTCCTCAACTCCCCTCCAATCCTTCTACCAATTACTTTAAACCTATGACCCCTGGTTATTGACCTCTCTGCTACCTCTATAAGGTCCCTTCCCATTCACCACTTTTCAAATTTTTTAACCTTTGTGCTTGCATCAGAAATAAAATATTTAATTCCCATTGCATCCTTCACTTGAATCACATGCAAATTATATTAAAAAGAATACTCCAGGAATTATTTCCCAACAAATTTTATTTGACATAATCACCAATGCTACAAATTTAGATTGAATGTCTTTTCACAGAAGGTGGTGAGTGGACTGCACAGGAAGGCATTCAAGGTAGATGGTGTCAACAAATTCAAGAGAGACCTGGATAGGTATTTGGCAAAGCAAAAAACTGAGGGGTGTGAGGGACAACTTTTCAAACTTTGGGTCCTACTAGATGGATATGATGCAGTCCAAAGAAAGAAAGAACTTGCATTTATATAGAGCCTTTCACGACCTCAGGACCTCATGGATGGACGTTAAAGATCCCAAGCACTATTTCGAAGCAGCGCAGTAAAGTTCTCCCCGGTGTCCTGGCCAATATTTATCCCTCAACCAACATCACTAAAAAAAAACGATTACTTAGTCGTTGACTCATTGCTGTTTGTGGGATCTTGCTGTGTGCAAATTGGCTGTCACCTTTCCTACATCACAACAGTGACTACACTTCAAAAGTACTTCATTGGCTGTAAAGTGCTTTGGGATGTCCTGAGGTCGTGAAAGACGCCATATAAATGCAAATTATTTCTTTCTTTATTAGCCTAAATAGATGCTCCCATCTGGAGTGGGACTAGTACCCCCATGTGTTTGACTCAGAGGCAAAAGTGTCACAAGCTGAGCCCCAAGCATTTTTGCTATTTAATTGGCAAATACATGAACAAGGGAGGGAGGAGACTCATGTAGCGTATAAACGCCAGCATGGACTTGTTGGGCCGAATGGCCTGTTTTTGTGCTGTACAGTCTATGTAATTCTATGTAAGGCTCACAATATAATTTTCCTGAACCTTTCTAGCAGTATTCTTTTAACATAAGCTGGGCTGCTTATCTAAGGTCACCATCTAAGGTTCCCTGCACAGGGAGAATAGTTACTGCTTAGTTAGAGGGCTAATTTCCATATTGATATTCCTTACTTTTGAAGTGTGAGTTGCATATATGGCGTCTTTTTGTAACCACCAAAGATCTCATTGTTCAACCCTTGGGGTTTCACTCCCTCTGGACCTTTGTGCTATTTTTAGGACACTACTTGACACATTCATCTTAAACTCTTGGCTGTGTTATTTCAATGTAGTTTCGACTCAACTAAAAGAAATGGGTTAATGGCCAATGTAGGTAGGAATGTAACACAAACCAGTGGGCTAAGAATAGCTTACAGTGGAATTAAAACTCCCTCAGTCACTTGGGAGCGCACTGCGTTCAAAAATAATTTCTCCTGGTGCCGCACCATGTCTATCCTTGAATGCCAGCTAAGATAAGATACCAGCTGTAATCCTTTGAGTGCAGATTGGATCAAAAAGCACATTCCTAGTGCCAACACACAGAATATGAACAGATACAGTTTTTAGCAGTGCGTTGTTCAATGGCATCATGTCGCAACACTGGCTCGAAGCTAAAATTGTAAATGTGTTCTGCAAAAATTCTGCGTTTTGCAAAGCATCATTTGAAATGCCATCCAAACAAACCGTCTCAGTTTCCCTGCAAGTAAGTGTTATGACTGCACTTTAATCTGATTCAGTCAGTAGCCCCCGTGTGTCTGTTTGCGAATGTTGTGGGTTCAAGCCCCATATCAGTGTTTGACCGCAGAATCTAAGCTGATAATCCAGTGCAGTATTGAGGGATACTACAAAACAATAACTTGCAGATATACAGTGCATTTAATGTAGTGAAACATCCCAAGGCGCTTCACAGCAGTGGTTATCAAACAAAGATTGACACCGAGCCACATAAGGAGATATTAGGAAACTTGGTCAAAGAGGTAGGTTTAAGAAGCTTCTTAAAGGAGGAGGGAGCAGCAGAGAGGTTTAGGGAGGGAATTCCAGAGCTTATAGTCCAAGCAGCGGAAGGCACGGCCGTTAATGAAAATTGGGGATGCGCAAGAGGCCAGAATTGGAGGAGCGCAGAGATCTCGGATGGTTGTAGGCTGGATTAGATTACAGAGATAGGGAGGGGCGAGGCCATGGTGGAATTTGAAAACAAGGATGAGAATTTTAAAATTGAGGCATTGCCAGACCGGGTGCCGATGTAGGTCAGCGAGCACAGGGGTGATGGGTAAACGGGACTTGTTGCAAGTTAGGATTCAGGCAGCAGAGTTTTGGATGAGCTCAAGTTTATAATCCTGGGTTGTTAGAGACGCTAAGGGAGATTTTCCGATATTCGCTTCGTCCAGGCGATTCAGTTCACCTGGTATGCAGACCCAGGAGAATCAACCTTACTGTCTTCTGGCTGAACTGTTAAACCAAGGCCACGTCTGCCTGTTAGATCAATAAAATGTAGTGGTCAGGTACAAAAAATAATCGAAGAGGCTAATGGAATGTTAGCCTTTACAACTCGAGGGCTAGAATATAAAGGGGAGGAAGTTTTGCTACAGCTATACAAAGCCCTGGTTAGTCCACATCTGGAGTACAGTGTACAGTTCTGGGCAACTGCACCTTAGAAAGGGTATATTGGCCTTGGAAGGAGTGCAGCGTAGATTCATCAAAATGTTACCAGGGCTCCAAGGGTTAGATTGTGAGGAGAGATTACATAAAGTAGGCTTGTATTCCTGAAATAAGGGGCAATTTGATTGAGGTTTTTAGGATTTCGAAAGGAATTGGTAGGGTAGATGGGGAGAAACTTTTTCTTTTGTTGGGGGAGTCTAGAACAAGGGGACATAACCTTAAAATCAGAGTCAGGCCATTCAGGAGAGAAGTTAGGAAACACTTCTTCATGCAAAGGGTGGTAGCAGTGTGGAACCCTCTCTCTCAAAAAGCAGTAGATGCTAGCTCAATTAATCATTTTAAATCTGAGATCGATTAATTTTTGCTAGCCAAGGATATTAAGGGATATGGAGCCAAGTCGGGTAGATTGAGTTAAGATACAGATCAGCCATGATCTAATCGAATGGCGGAACAGGCTCGAGGGGCTGAATGGCCTCCTCCTGTTCCTCTGTTCCTATGTTCCTACGTTTAGGTGGGTGTGGAACTATTTGTACAACAAAGTAGGGACCTCTCCTGGTCAACATTCCTCCAATCAACCAGTACTACTAAAAAAGAACACAGATTAACTGATCATCCATTTCACGAGTGTGCCTGTTGGCACCTACACGAGAGTCATTACGCTTCAAAAATATTTCACTGTGTGAAATGCTTTGAGACATTTTGACATGATAAAGTGCGATGTAAATTCTACTCTGTGTTCTGCAAATGACAAGCCTTCCTTCATCTAAATGTTCAGAGCATGTCTCAGTTCATATATATCCCCTATCTTCTCATCTTCTTCAAATTAATTTCCCCTGAGTTATATTGAAATGACAGTTTATGGCGAGGCATAAAGTGAAATAGGCATTCAAAAGCAGTGCAACTCACAAAGAGTTGAGTACCTTAGAAACTTGGACGTGCCCTTGTTCAGTTAGTAAAGCCAACGTGTTACTGAGCTACGCGGATCACAAGGTCCCAAGTTCAGCTGGTCTCAGCTGGCATGTCAGCGCAGTTACTACGTTTGGCCCTCAGCATCCTTGGTGTCAGACTTGGCTCAGTGGTTTCACATCTTGCCTCTGAGCCAGAAAGGTTGTGGGTTCACAGTCCCACTCCAGAGACTTGAGCACATAATCTGGGCTGGCACTTCAGCGTAGTACTGAAGGAGAGCTGCACTGTCGGAGGTGCCGTCTTTCAGTTGAGACATCTGTTGGAGACCCCATCTGCCCTCTCAGGTGAATGTATAAGATTCCATGGCACTATTTTGAAGAAAGAGGAGGGGAGTTCTGTCCAATATCCTGATCAATATTTATCCCTCAACCAGCACCTAAAAGAGATGATCTGGTCATTTATTTAATTGCTATTTGTGGGAACTTGCTATGCGCAAATTGGCTGCCGTGTTCCTTACATTGCAACGGTGAAAGGCACTATATAAATGCTAGTCTTTCTTTTATTCTACTGTTATAGTTCTGTGACTCTCTTCAAGAGGCTTATCATCAAGATTGCGGCCCATGGTATAAAGGGGGCAGTAGCAATATGGATACAGAATTGGCTAAGTGACAGGAAACAGAAAGTAGTGGTGAACGGTTGTTTATTGGACTGGAGGGAGGTGTACAGTGGTGTTCCCCAGGGGTCAGTGCTGGGACCACTGCTTTTCTTGATATATATTAATGACTTGGACTTGGGTGTACAGGGCACAATTTCAAAATTTACAGATGACACAAAACTTGGAAGTGTAGTAAACAGTGAGGAGGATAGTGATAGACTTCAAGAGGATATAGACAGACTGGTGGCATTGGCGGACACGTGAATTTTAACGCAGAAAAATACGAAGTGATACATTTTGGTAGGAAGAACGAGGAGAGGCAATATAAACTAGAGGGCACAACTCTAAAAGGGGTACAGAAACAGAAAGATCTGAGGGAAATGTGCACAAATCGTTGAAGATGGCAGGGCAGGTTGAGAAAGCGGTTAAAAAAACATACAGGATCCTAGGCTTTATATATAGAGGCATATAGTACAAAAGTATGGAAGTCATGATGAACCTTTATAAAACACTGGTTTGGCCACAACTGGAGTATTGTGTCCAGTTCTGGGCACCGCACTTTAGGAAGGATGTGAAGGCCTTAGCGAGGGTGCAGACGAGATTTACTAGAATGATTCCAGAGATGAGGAACTTCAGTTACATGGATAGACTGGAGAATCTGGGGTTGTTCTCCTTGGAACAGAAACGGTTGAGAGGAGATTTGATAGAGGTATTCAAAATCATGAAGGGTCTAGACAGAGTAGATAGAAAGAAACTGTTCCCATTGGTGGAAGGGTCAAGGACCAGAGGACATAGATTTCAGAACCAAAGGTGACATGAGGAAAAACTTTTTTACACAGTGAGTGGTTAGGATCTGGAATGCACTGCCCGAGGGGGTGGTGGAGGCAGATTCAATCATGGCCTTCAAAAGGGAACTGGATAAGTACTTGAAAGAAAAAAATTTGCAGGGCTATAGGGATAGGACGGGGGAGTGGGACTAGCTGGATTGCTCTTACATATAGCCGGCGCGGACTCGATGGGCCGAATGGCCTCTATCCGTGCTGTAACCTTTCTGTGATTCATTCCACAGTGAAACTGAGCTCAGACCAACAAGCAATGGATTCAGTGGTCCTTGAGAGCAATAAATCCATAAACCATAGCAGGATAAGGTAACAACTAACCAGCATGTCTGTAGTGCTCCACATGTTCGAAGACGCATTTCAAAGCACTTTACAGGGCAGGGCGCAAAGAGTAAATATCAACAACTTGCATTTATGTGACATCTAGTAAAACGTCCCAAAGTGCTTCACAGGAGTGATTATCAAACAAAATTTGGCACTGAGACACATAAGGACATATTAGGACAGGTGACCAAACGCTTGGACAAAGAGGTAGGTTTTAAGAAGCATCTCAAAGGAGGAGGGAGAGGTGGAGTGGTGGAGAGGTTAATGGAGGGAACTCCAGAGCTTAGAGCCAAGGCAGCTGAAGGCTGAGAAAAAGGGGGAGAGGGAGAAGTAGGGCCTGGGGTGCAAATGCGCGGTGGAAGATAAAGATCTTAAGGAGGCGTTTGAAGGCACGGGGGAGGGGGGGAAGTGGTGGGAAAAAGAGTTCCAGAGGGCAGAGGCATATTGGCTGAAGGAGCAACCATTTATGGCGGCAGGGGGTGAACAAAGATTAAAAGTAGGTTGTTGTTATAAGAGCAGGAGATGTGTGCAAGGGATAAACAGCTGGAGCAGATCTCTGAGAACATAAGAACAGAAGAACTTAAGAAATAGGAGCAGGAGTAGGCCATTCGGCCCCTTGAGCCTGCTACGTCATTCAATCAGATCATGGCTGATCTTCTACCTCAACTCTACTTTCCCGCCCGATCCCCATATCCCTTGATTCGCCTAGAGTCCAAAAATCTATCTATCTCAGCCTTGAAAATACTCAATGACTCAGCATCCACAGCCCTCTGGGGTAGGGAATTCCAAAGATTGACAACCCTCTGGGTGAAGAGATACCTCTTCATCTCAGTCTTGAATGGCCGACCCCTTATCCTACGACTATGTCCCCTAGTTCTCGTTTCTCTAGCCAGAGGAAATAATCTCTCAGTGCCTGTCAAGCCCCCTCATAATCTTATATGTTTCAATGAGATCATCTCTCATCCTTCTAAACTACAGAGAGTATGGGCCCATTCTACTCAACCTCTCTTCATAGGACAACCCTCTCATCCCAGGAATTAATCTAGTGAATCTTTGTTGCACCACCTCTATGGCAAGTATCTCCTTCATTAGATCAGGAGACCAAAACTGTACGCAGGTCTCACCAAAGCCCTCTACAACTGTTGTAAGACTTCCTTACTCGTGTACTGCAACCCCCTTGCAGTAAAGGCCAACATGCCATTTGCTTTCCTAATTGCCTGCTGTACCCGCATACTAACTTTTTGTGTTTCTCGTGCGAGGACACCCAAATCTCTCTAAACACCAACATATAATAGTTTCTCACCATTTAAAAAAATATTCTGTTTTTCTATTCTTCCTACCAAAGTGAGATATGGGGAGTGAGGCTAAAGAGGCATTCGAAGGTAAGGACAAAGGTCTTGATGTCAATTCTCTGGGAAACAGGAAGCCAGTGGTCTTTTGGAATGCATTTACGATGCCACTATACATAACAATTGGAGCAATTCTTAGTCCACATTCTAAGCAGGTTTTTGCGATTTGATACACCTATATAGAATCATAGAATTTTACAACACAGAAGGAGGCCAATCCTCTGCCTTTTCTGCATGCCCTTTCAAAGTTTTCTTTCTTGGTTATTTATCCACCTCTCTCTTTAAAAACTACTATGGATTCTGCTTTCCCCATTGTTTCTGGTGTTTCTCCACTTCCTAATAACCCTCTACGATTAAAAGGAAAATTCTCCTCACCTCTCCTTGCCTCCATTTGGTGACGATCCCTATCTCTGTAACCTCCTCCAACCCTCCGAGATCTCTGCGCTCCTAAAGTTCTGTCCTCTTGCGCATCCCTGATTTTCATCGCTCCACCTTTCGCAGCCGTTCCTTCGTCAGCCGAGGCCCCAAGGCCTGGAATTCCCTCCCTAAATCTCTTCGCCTCTCTACCTCTCTCTCTTCCTTTAAGGCGCTCCTTAAAACCTACTTCTGACCAATCTTTTGGTCACCTGTCCTAATAACTCTTTATGTGGCTCGCTGTCAAATTTTGTCTGATAATGCTCCTATGAAGCACCTTGGGACGTTTTTACTATGTTAAAGGCGCTATATAAATGCAACTTATTGTTGTTGTCGATGTCCCCTAGTTACCAATTCACTGATTGGCACATCTGTAAAATGGGCTCAGTGTCATCGAATTTCTAGGCCAGTGCTCCTTCTGATCCTACATCCAGGTTTATTTTAAAATAGCAACAGAAACATGTTACCACAAAGGATAAGAAGCTTTTCTATCTGTGCACCTATGGCACGGAATCATCAGTAGCACGCAGTGAACTTGAGATGGTTCACAGATATCTCTTGAATCTCACTCTGAATCCTTTCCTTATAATTCACTGAAAAGTATTCCTTATCCTGAATGTCAGCATTTTATATTCACTTTCTGCTTGGTAGCTGTGAATTCTTTTATCGGTATTAGTTTTCTGGCTGGAACTTGTTCCAGGACTGCAAGTTAATAACCTGTAAACACAGGTCCGCATAAAAGGACTCCTTTCTTGAACTATATGATAGTGCGTTTGGAACAGTTCTACCTAGTCGGGCTTAATTTCATTGCCACAATGCTGTCATTTGGCAACCGATCATTTTGAGAGAAGTGGCAGAGCATGATGCATTGGAGTCGACTTTTTCATTTGGCTGCACGCCTGTTCTGGCGGCGGAGAGTCGACCCCGATTTTGAGGCTCCGGGGCCTCATTCGAATTTGGCGGGCAAGCTGTGGACGGCTAACGGGCGTCCTGATGCGGCTCGCCCGATCTTCGGCCTCAGGATCGTCGGTCAGCTGAGACCAGCAGATAGGTCCTCGAAGGGCGGGGGAGGTGACCCCGAGTGGGAGGCGAGGCCGGGCTGACCACGGCCCTCAGTATTTTCGTCGCGCTGGGAGGACCCCATCCTGCTCCTTCCATCTCCATAGAAAAATCAATTGTTGAAATTTTCCCGGCCGTTTCCTGATCGGAACATCAGTGCAGGTAGGCGGAGCGTTCGCGTCGCAATTTCCGCACAAGTGTCCCCTCGATTTGCGACCGGGGTCTTAACAATGTCATTGTGACCCCGATTTGCACGGAAAAGAGGCCGACCGCTTGTTTCAGGCAGGCGCTTCGGCTGCCCAACAGTAGGCCCCTTTCATAATATCGCTGGCCCCTTATGTCAGTATTAACGGGGCCGCAAGGCCTACTTTGAGGCCGTTTCCACCTCCATGTTCAAATCCTTCTATGGCCTCGCACCTCCCTATCTCTGTAACCTTATCTAGCCCTACAACCGTCTGAAAACTCTGTGTTTCTCCAACTCAGGCCTTATGTGCATCTCCCACTTCATTTGCCCCACCATTGGCGGCCGTGCCTTCCACCGTCTAGGGCTTAAGTTCTAGAATTCCCTCTCTAAATCTGCCCGCATCTCCACCTCGCTCTCCTCTTTTAAAACTCTCCTTGAAATCTTACCTCTTTGACCAAGCTTTTGGTCACCTGCACTAATGTCTCCTTTGGCTCGGTGTCAATTTAAGACTGATTACACTCCTATGAAGCGACTTGGGACGTTTTACGATGTTAAAGGCACGATATAAATGCAAGTTGTTGTGTTGTTAAACCATGATGTGGAGATGCCGGTGATGGACTTGTGAATTTAAAATAAAATTGCTGGACTATAACTTGGTGTTGTAAAATTGTTAAACCATGCGATAGAAGTCAAAATTGACCCAGTTGTCCCTTTCTGCTATAAAGCCGGTACACTGGAGAGAATAGAAACAATATGAGAAAATCCACCACCGTAACCTAATTTCAAAGAAACCTTTCCAATAAAACGTCTCAAATGATATATTGAGGCATTACAGTTGTAATATGCTTTAATGCCACGATAAAGCATTAAGTAATCGACAATGGCTAAGTGCTCAGGTTTTGAAGACTTTGCCAGTGGTGGATAATCGGGTTTCCTTTTGCTTCATGGAGGCTTAGCTTTAATATAAATGTAAATTGTAAAGTTTTATGTCAATAATAAACTTGCCCTATAAAGCCACCATCTACCTGCTCTCTGTAGGATATCCTGGTTTCTGCCGTGCAAATCTTCACAGGGGCAATTTAAAAAAAAATCAAATGACGGGAAGGTCTTTAATGGCTTTGAGCTGCCATTTTTGCATTGGTACAAAACAGTTTTGGGTGGGTATCGACACAAGTGCACTAAAGTTAAATGATGGTTTCTCACCGCACGGGCTTTACACTGAGTGCAGTATAACTGTGGTCTGGTGCATTGCCAAGTCTAAGGAATACCTCATCCTGTCTGGAAACTCTTTATACTTCATTTTGAATGTTTTTAGCATAAATGTGTCTGAGACCTGGAAAATAATGACACTGGGGAAAGAATTGCTCTTCTCGCTATCCTGAATGACATCACGAATGGGCTCTTGGAGATTTCTCCCACTTGGTAATTATAGTAATAGATTGAGAGAGCAGTGGGATATGGGTCACAGTTGATTCAAAGAGCACTGGGATATGAGGCATGGTTGATTAAAAAAGCAGTGGGATATGGGGTATGGTAGATTGAGAGAATAGTGAGATATGGGATATGGTAGATTGAGAGAATAATGAGATATGGGATATGGTCGACTGAGAGAATAATGAGATATGAGATATAGTAGACTGAGAGAATCCTGAGATATGGGATATAGTAGACTGAGAGAATAGTGAGATATGAGATATAGTAGACTGAGAGAATAGTGAGATATGGGATATGGTAGACTGAGAGAATAATGAGATATGGGATATGGTCGACTGAGAGAATAATGAGATATGAGATATAGTAGACTGAGAGAATAGTGAGATATGAGATATAGTAGACTGAGAGAATAGTGAGATATGGGATATGGTAGACTGAGAGAATAATGAGATATGGGATATAGTAGACTCAGAGAATAATGAGATATGAGATATGGTAGACTGAGAGAATAGTGAGATATGGGATATGGTAGACTGAGAGAATAGTGAGATATGGGATATGGTAGACTGAGAGAATAATGAGATATGGGATATGGTAGACTGAGAGAATAGTGAGATATGGGAAATGGTAGACTGAGAGAATAATGAGATATGGGATATGGTAGACTGAGAGAATAATGAGATATGGGATATGGTAGACTGAGAGAATAGTGAGATATGGGAAATGGTAGACTGAGAGAATAGTGAGATATGGGATATAGTAGACTGAGAGAATAGTGAGATATGGGATATAGCAGACTGAGAGAATAGTGAGATATGGGATATGGTAGACTGAGAGAATAATGAGATATGGGATATGGTAGACTGAGAGAATAATGAGATATGGGAAATGGTAGACTGAGAGAATAATGAGATATGGGATATAGTAGACTGAGAGAATAGTGAGATATGGGATATAGCAGACTGAGAGAATAGTGAGATATGGGATATAGCAGACTGAGAGAATAGTGAGATATGGGATATGGTAGACTGAGAGAATAATGAGATATGGGATATGGTAGACTGAGAGAATAATGAGATATGGGATATGGTAGACTGAGAGAATAGTAAGATATGGGATATAGCAGACTGAGAGAATAGTGAGATATGGGATATGGTAGACTGAGAGAATAATGAGATATGGGATATGGTAGACTGAGAGAATAATGAGATATGGGATATGGTAGACTGAGAGAATAATGAGATATGGGATATGGTAGACTGAGAGAATAATGAGATATGAGATATAGTAGACTGAGATAATAATGAGATATGACATATGGTAGACTGAGAGAATAGTGAGATATGGGATATGGTAGACTGAGAGAGAAATAGGGTACAGAATTCAACAGATTGAGAGAGCAGTAGAATACGGGTCAAGGTGGATTGAGAGAGTCAAGGCATACTCTCCACTTGCCTGGATGAGTGCAGCTCCAACAACACTCAAGAAGCTTGACACCATCCAAGATAAAGCAGCCCGCTTGATTGGCACCCCATCCACCACCCTAAACATTCACTCCCTCACCACTGGCGCACAGTGGCTGCAGTGTGTACCATCCACAGGATGCACTGCAGCAACTCGCCAAGGCTTCTTCGACAGCACCTCCCAAACCCGCGACCTCTAGCACCTAGAAGGACAAGAGCAGCAGGCACATGGGAACAACACCACGTGCACTTTCCCCTCCAAGTCACACACCATCCCTACTTGGAAATATATCGCCGTTCCTTCATCATCGCTGGGTCAAAATCCTGAAACTCCCTTCCTAACAGCACTGTGGGAGAACCGTCACCACACGGACTGCAGCGGTTGAAGAAGGCGGCTCACCACCACCTTCTCAAGGGCAATTAGGGATGGGCAATAAATGCTGGCCTCGCCAGCGACGCCCACATCCCATGAACGAATAAAAAAAATATGGAACATGGTAGATTATGAGAATAGCGAGATGTAGGTTATGATAGATTGAGAGAGCAGTGGGCTATGGGGCACAGTAGATTCGGAGAACACTAGGATATGGGACATGGCAGATTGAGAGAGCAGTCAGATTATGGGACACAGTAGACCGAGAGAGCCAAGGCTTGTGGAACATGATAGATTAGGAGAATAGTGAAATATAGGAGATTGAGAGCAATGGGATATAGGACATGTTAGATTGAGAGTGCAGTGGGATATGGGACACGATATATTAAGAGAACAGTGGAAAAAGGGATGTGGTAGATTAAGAGCTAGGGGATTTGGGGCCCATTAGATGGAACAGTGATTTATGTAACTGGATTAAGAGAGCAGTAGGATATGAGGATGGTAGATTTAGAGAACTAGGGGATATGGCACACAGTAAAGGAAATCATCGTTAATACATCTGTAATATTGCTACACATAGCACTAATTGCCATTCTTCCACCACCATTGCTTTTAGCTACTGCTCATGTTGCCACATATCTTAATAATTGTGCCTCTTTAATCCTGTGTAGAGTAAATGTTCTTCATTGTAGAAGCTTGGTATCAGCTACATCAGAGTTAATGATTTTTGATTTATTTTCGGTGAAGCACTGTTGAGGGTCTCAAAGCACATGCTGCACCTTTACCTCTACTCTTTCTAAAAAGATGCCGTCAAGAAAACTTTTGTAAAGCACAACGTAGAAAGAAAAGATGCATTCATATGGAATCACGTTGTGCTGTTGAAATGTCTCAAAGTGCTTCACACAATGAGTTACGTACTGGAGTGCATTGATAGCTGTTGACTGCATTGACAGTTGTTATATAGGCAAATGTGGTGGTCATCTTGCACCAGCAATACTCCACAACATTACCAGTTAATCTTTGTTTTGATGGTATCGGCTGAGGGAGGAATTCTGGCCAGGAACTCTCCACTCTTTGTATAAATAGCACCATGAGAGCATCAACACCCACTGAACAGACGGATGGGACCTCAGTTTAACGTTTCATGCAAGGAATAACATTTCTGACTCCCTCAGTACTTTGCTGCAGTGTCAGCCCAGACTATGAGCTTAAATCCTGCTGTGGGGTATCAACCCACAAGCTTTGAGCTAGAGGTTAGTGTGCTACCAAATGAGCCAAGCTAACACCATCATAACCTTAGCTGCTGGACTACCTTGTAGCAGGTTAACCTGTCCCCAAATTCATTAAACTATGCAAAGAAGGTTGGGTTAGCTCTTTTTGACAGAATTAGAGGATAAGAGCACAAAATAAATTAGCCTCAAAATGAGATTACAGATAAACATTGTATTCGCTCACAAACTGGCAGACCAGCAGAATCATGGGACGGAATTCCCTCAGAGGTTCTCCCGCTCATCCATCGTAACTTTGGTAGAAATGCCCCGGAAACCCCCGGAAAAAATGGCGTAAATGCCATTCCTGTCGATTTTCTGGGGTTTTCCCGGCAGTTCCATTGTAGCTAGGGGAGCCGATCAGAGCAATCCCAAGGAAATTCCCGCGCGTGTTTTTGTTTCAAATTTGCCCAATTTTCTCCCCTTCATGACCCATGCGTAGGTATAACACTGTGTGTACCAGCAGCCTCCAGTATCTCGCCTAGCAACCTTTCTTCAGTAAAGAGCCGAGACATTGAGTGCCAGCCGGCGTGTTTGACCCAATAGAAGTCTTTAAGATTATGAAGGGGTTTGATAGGGTAAACGTAGAGAAAATGTTTCCACTTGTGGGGGAGTCCAAATCTAGAGGTCATAAATATAAGGTAGTCACTAATAAGTCCAAGAGGGAATTCAAGAGAAATTTCTTTACCCAGAGAGTGGTTGGAATGTGGAACTCTCTACCACAAGGAGTAGTTGAGGCGACTGGCATAGATACATTTAAGGGGAAGCTAGATAAACACATGAGGGAGAAAAGAATGGAAGGATATGCTGATAGGGTTAGATGAAGAGGGGTGGGAGGCGGCTCGCGTGGATCATAAATGTCAGCATAGACCATTTGGGCCGAATGGCCTGTTTCTGTAGACTCAATGTAAGGACTATGTAAGGAAGTATCTCAGCTGAATCTGATGCTGTCCTGACCCAATATCCATATTCATCCATTTTCCACCAGGGTGGGCTGAATAGTGATCAAGAGCGGGAACCCTGGCTGACTTTTCTCTTGCCTAACTAAAATAATGCTTGCCCATCTCCCCCCGCCCTCCAGCCCCCCGCCCCCGCTTCCCCCCCACCCCCGCCCACCAACCTCAGAGAGTAGGACCACTTGAGCAGAGATGAGAAGGTAGTGAGCAGCGCGCAGAAGAATGGTGAAAGTAAAAGACAATTGTAAATAGTTATTGGAGGCTTCAATTTAAAGAATGCGGTTACAGAAAATAAGAGCTCGATCAGAGTCCGAGACGCCCGGGGCTTCATTGGTTTTGAAGGAAAAAAGGAGGGATTCTGCTGCATTTTGCTAAACAAGGAGCTCCACCCCTTTGAGGAAATGTTTTTATACCCGTTTACCGCAAAGGGGTGAAATTGATATTAGTAATGAACATGTTAATGTGTCCGTATGAAACCCCAGCCACTGTCTTAACTATGGTGTTAACGCATTCAAAGTAATAGTGTACAAAGAAATTTAATACAAGCACATTATTGGCCCAAAATTTGCAGACGCAGGGCATCTCGTGGCTTGCTCCATGAGCTAGACTCTTTCCCTCACCCTTCAGCTCGAAAATATTTTGCCCTGCAAATTGCTGGATGAACATAGGAGCATAGGAACAGGAGTAGGCCATTCAGCCCCTCGAGCCCACTCCACCATTTGATAAGATCATGGCTGATCTGTGATCTAACTCCATATACCCACCTTTGGCCCATATCCCTTAATACCTTTGGTTGCCAAAAAGCTATCTATCTCAGAATTAAAATTAGCAATTGAGCTAGTATCAATTGCCGTTTGTGGAAGAGAGTTCCAAACTTCTACCACCCTTTGTGTGTAGAAGTGTTTTCTAATCTCACTCCTGAAAGGTTTGGCTCTAATTTTTAGACTGTGTCCCCAGTCTTAGAATCCCCAACCAGCGGAAATAGTTTCTCTCTATCCACCCTATCCGTTCCCCTTAATATCTTATAAACTTCGATTGAATCACTCCTTAACCTTCTAAACTCTAGAGAATACAACCCCAATTTGTGTAATCTCTCCTCGTAACTTAATCCTTGAAGTCCAGGTATCATTCTAGTAAACCTACGCTGCACTCCCTCCAAGGCCAATATGTCCTTCCGAAGGTGCGGTGCCCAGAACTGCTCACAAGACCAACAGTCTATCTCCTTAAGCAATGAGATTTAAGGATTGAGAAAGAAACAGAGGAATGACAGAAAAGGTAATAGGGTGAATTAAAGTCAAACCAGGCACAGAAAAATAAATAAAGAGAGGGAAAGAAAGATTGGATTAAGAGAGAGAGAGAAAAAAAATGGAGACGGAAAGGAAAAATAAGAAGAAAATGTTAAAAATTTTAATTTTAAATTTTAAAAATATCTAACAACGATTAACTACATGTAGAAATGAGACTCCACAGTTTAAATTGTTCCCTTTCTGGGCTGGAGAGGTTGATTGGCATTGTGGGAACATAAATATCATCATTAAAAAGGTACTTACACTCTTAGGTACCAGCCCTAACTTTCTATGGCGAGTTTAATGAGCAATTAATGCACAAATTCAGCACCTTCATGAAACTCACGGGGAGGTTGAGGGTGGGCTCCCGTTTTCGCGAGGCTAACGGCGGAGTGGCGCATATCGTCCAGCATCTTGTGTCAATTTGCAATTCATGGGGTATCTCTCCCTCTCCACGAGTCGCTGGACGATTTGCACATTAATAACGGCGAGCGCCATTAAACTCGCCGTTATTGTGGCAGCAAATTCCGGGCCAATGTGCTTGTCGCTAATATTGCACAGCCCATTTTCAGCCCACAACTCTTTCCGGGATGGAAGCTGATAAACGGTGCAGTTTTAATGTACGGGTCCACAGGGACCGAGACTGAAACTGCCAGTGCAAAAAAAAAAAAATTCAACTTTGCGGGCTGACCTTTCTGCTATTGTTGCTGTTTGAGTGATTTGCCCTGATAGTTTTAAACAGTTACCGGTTAAAGAAAAAACTGTTTCAAGAAAAGATTTGTGATCACAGACCTCGCTGCCTCTGGAGAGGAAGTGAATTTCACTCTATTTCCCTATAAGCCACATTTCATGCACCAATAAATCAGGTTTATGGAATAGATTGAAAATTACATTCCATATTTTTTACATTGGAATGAACCAGGTTTTCCATGTGCCTCCTATAATACCGGGGCTTAAAGGGTTAAATTACGAGGCCAGGTTGCTTAAACTGCGCTTGTATTCCCTTGATTATAGAAGCTTGAGGGGTGATCTAATCGAGGTGTTTAAAATGTTAAAAGGTTTCAGTAGGGTTAGATACAGAGCAACTATTTCCTCTGGTGGGGGAATCAAGAACAAGGGGGTATAACCTTAAAATTAGAGCTAGGCTGTGCAATAGCAAAATCAGAAAGCACTTTTTCACACAAAAGGTAGTGGAAATTTGGAACTCTCTCCCCCAAAAGGCTGTCGATGCTAGGGGACAATTGGAGCTTTCAAGATTGAGATTGATAGATTTTTGTTAGCTAAGGATATCAAGGGATATGGAGCCAAGGCGGGTCAATGGAGTTGAGGTACAGATCAGCCATGATCTAATTGAATGGCGGAGCATGTTTGAGGGACTTAATGGCCTACTCCTGTTCCTATACTGTTGAAACGAGTAATTCATTTGATATTTCAGAAAAAATAGAATCATCATTTAGAATAAAAAGAGCATCCAAAGCAGAGACCTGAAGCGCTAACACACTCATCTACACAACACAACGATCAGAGCAGACACCTGCACAAGCACAGGTGGCATGATCAGCAGGGGAAGCAGAAGATGTTTCATACGTGGGATCTAAGGTGTCATCTCCCACCTGTGGGTAGCACTCTCGCTTCTGGGTCAGAAGGTCATGAGTTCAAGTCCACTCCAGAGACTTGAGAACATGATCTCGGCTGGCGCTCCAGTGCAGTACTGAGGGCGTGCTGCACTGTCGGAGGTGCCGTCTTTCGGACCAGACGTTAAACCGAGGCCCCGCCTTTCAGATCAGATGTTAAACCAAGGCCCCGTCAGTTGGACGTAAAACATCCCACAGTTCTCCCCGCTGTCCTGGCCAACATTTACCAACGTCATTAAAACAGATTATCACATCTCATTGTCATTTGTGTGAACTTGTTGTGCGTAAATTGACTTCCACGTTTCCTACATTACAACAAGTGCAAGTTTTTTTTTAATAAGGTGTCAAGAGGCATAGGGTGAAAGTAGGCCATAGGTGTTGCTTTCCATCGTTTTCTAGGTACAAATTAGTGATAGATCCAGATTGATACCTGCCATGGGATCTTTTGAATAGGCAGATGAGATCTTGGTTCATCTTCCCATCTGAAAGGCAGCACATCTGACAGTGCAGCACTCCTTCCGTGTTGCACTGAGGTGTCAGCCGAGATTATGTACTTAAGCCCTGGAGTGGAACTGAAGTCACAACCTTTCCACTCGGAAGCAAGAATGTTCCCACTCAGCCAAACTGATACTGCCAGCATTACTCAGGAGAATAAAAATGACCGTTCAAATACCTAACTTGCTTGTATGACATTTCTCTGTCCACCCTTTCCAGAGTAACCTAGTTAAAATAACTGATTTATCATCTCTTAAAACAGCTGACGGAGGAATGTCATATGAACTTATTAATCTTCTGTACAAGGTCAAGGCAAAGATCATCCCTCCTGACATGAGCAAAACAGAGCAAGAATCTACAAAGCAACAAGAATGAGAGGTGATCTCATTGAAATATATACGATTCTGAGAGGGCCTGACAGGGTAAATGCTGAGAGGCTGTTTCCCCTGGCTGGAGAGTCCAGAACTAGGGGGCATAGTCGCAGGGTAAGGGGTCGGCCATTTGGGACTGAGATGAGAAGAAATTTCTTCACTCAGAGGGTTGTGAATCTTTGGAATTCTCTATCCCAGAGGGCACTGGATGCTCAGTCGTTTAGTATATTCAAAGCTGAGATCGATAGATTTTTGGACTCTAAGGGAATCAAAGGATTTGGGGATCGGGCGGGAAAGTGGAGTCGAGGTCAAAGATCAGCCATGAATGGTGGAGCAGGCTTGAGGGGCCATATGGCCTACACCTGTTCCTATTTCTTATGTTCTTATGTTGTCCTCCATTGACTTAGGACATCATATCAGCAACAACAGCTTGCATTTATATAGCTGCTTTAATATAGTAAAACATTCCAAAGTGTTTCATGATTATCAAACAAAATCTGACAGTGAGCCACATAAGGAGATATTAGGACAGGTGATGGGTCAACGAGGTAGGTATTAAGGAGCGTCTTAAAGGAGGAGAGAGAAGTGGAGAGACGGAGAGGTTTAGGGAGGGAATTCCAGAGCTTAGGACCTAGGCAGCTGAAGACACAGCCACCAATGGTGGAGCAATGAAAATAGGGGATGCGCAAGAGGCCAGAATTGGAGGAGTGCAGAGATCACGGAGGGTTGTAGGAGGTTACAGAGATAGGGAGGAGTGAGGGCATGGAGGGATTTGAAAACAAGGATAAGAATTTTAAACATGGCAGACAGTCATTTCTAGGCTATAGCAATGTGGGCCGTGAAATTAGAATTCATGATGCTAGTATAATAGATCATGTGCTCAAGTCTGTGGAGTGGGACTTTGAACCCACGACCTTCTGACTCAGCAGAAAGAGAGCCCAGGCTAACTCATTAATACACTTTCTTTTTTAATTCATTCTTAGGATATGGGCATCATGAGCAAGACCCATCCCTAGTTGCTCTTGAGAAGGTGGAGGTGAGCTGCCTTCTTGAACCATTATCCCACTGTGGGATTTCAGGGCAATGGTCTCATGCTACATGCACACCCCCTTCCAATAGTTAGCTGTTACACACAAACGTCCCATCTTAGTTACTTTTAAGAATCCCTAAGTACAAGGTCTCTGGTCCCTGTGCTTTTTCCATCTTCAGTATATTTAGCATTTTAATAACACTTCCTCTACTAATAACCAACATCATTAATTCTTTATTTTTTAATTACATTCTTTCCTCATCTGCCTGTTAAATTCAATCGTATCTCCTTTCTTTCTTAATTACCTAAATAGTTTAAGCCTATTCTGTGTGTCCCTTATCTTTTATTCAACTTCTATTCAGCCAACTCTGGATATTATCCCTTTACTTCACAGCAGTATGCATTTTAATTGACTTTCTTTGGATTTCTCTAAACACTTGCCATATCTCTGTAGTGTTGCCTTCCATTGCGTTCTCTCAATTAATCTTCCATTAAAATTAGCACTTCTGACGTCCTGCGCTCTAATCTTGCTTTTCTGATGCTAATTCCTATCAATATGTCAAATCCCATAACAGTTAATGTTATGATCACTTCTGCCTAAATATTCCCCCAACTCCAGGGTACCAACTGGTCATCACTAAACCCTAAATCTAATAAGGCATCTAATACGGTACATGGATTCACACGCTTTATCGAAAATCAATCTTAGACTAACTGAATAAATTAATTTCCTCCCCTCAAGACTGACCCTTGCTTTACCCACTTTATTTCTGGATAATTGAAATTGTTCATGATCGCTGCTGTACTTTTTTTGCAGCAGCTTCTCTTACCTGTCCAAACAGTTCAATGTCAGCTTGCTCACTTCAACCCTGCCGGTCGATAACAGTTACTTAGAACAATTTTCGCTCTCTTACAATTCCTGAGTTCCGTCCAAATTGATTCAGACAGCTTAACTTTCAGAGATAGGGTCGATCCAAATGTAATCCTGGTCTAACAAAAGAATGCCAGTGTACTCAATCACTTCTCATTCACTCCTACTGCATCAAGTTCTCGCTCCGGGCGCACAGTGCATAATTCATCACATAGAGTCTACAGCACAGAAACAGGCCATTCGGCCCAACTAGTCTACGTCGTCATTTATGCTCCACACGAGCCTCCTCCCTTCCCTCTTCATCAAACTCTTTCAGCATATCCATCTATTCCTTTCTCCCTTAAATGCATCTATGCTATTCACCTCAACTACTCCTTGTGGGAACGAGTTCCACATTCCTACCACTCTTTGGGTAAAGAGGTTTCTCTTGAATTCCCTGTTGGATTTATTGGTGACTATCTCATATTTATGGCCCCCACTTTTGATCTCCCCCACAAGCGGATACGAATGAGAGAAGTGCTCCTGATTTCTTCTGGCAGATACCCTCTGGTCAGTATTTCCATCAAAACGGTAATCTCGTTTAGGATTTTGGTCTGAAACTGGCGATTAAAAGGGATTTGGATCAATACTTGAAGAAGAAGAATCTTAAAGCATACAGGGAAAGAGCAAGGGAATGGGACTGGAGTAGATAGCTGAGACTCTACATTTCAGCATTCCCAGTGCACGGCAGGAGAGCATATTGTGAACTTTCATCCTCCCAGCCCGTGATTTTCCACCTATTAATTTTAATGTTTGGAAAATCACAGGATGGGAAAGGATTTTCTCCGAGATCGCTGACATGTGAAATTCCAGCCAATAGCTCTGATGCGGAGCTAACACTAGCACAGGCACAATGGGCCGAGTGGTCTCCTTCTGTGCTGAATTGTCTGTGAGCCTATGTATTGAACTTATGATGCCGTTACACAGAGAGCAGAGCAGCTCTGCCTCCCACTGTACTATAGCTCAGCTGACTAAATACTGATAATTTATCAAATAATGTAACCCAGAGTAAACAAAGGAAAGCCAAACAAAAGCTAATAATAACTTGATTGATGGTCATGAATCACAATAATTCTCGTCTGCATCTTCATCAACCATATAAAGTGAATGAGGAATATGTGGTGTCTGCTCACAAATGGGCTCCTATTCATCATGTAGTTTGAACTGCCAGGGATTTAGTTAGGTTTGCTTGTGGTGTTTTGTACTTTAAGGTATAATTACCATCCAACACCACAAGTTGTAACAGACCAGCTATCCAAACTCCCACTGACCATACATAAGCTGTTACATAAAGCATAAGATTAAAGATCATACAATGACTTCAGATAAGAACGCAAAAGGAACATTTATTACAACACATTTATCACTAATACCGCATATTATGTTTTCAATGGCAACAACTTGCATTTATATGCCAAAAGGAAATATTTTTTAAAAATTGCAAGGGATAGCAAAGCTAACGGCAACATTTTAAAAAAAATAAATATGGTAAGAAAAAGAGAGTGGGAAAGGAGAATGTGGGCCCATTAAAGATGGATGCAAGTGAGACTTTAATGGTCAATAATTTGTTAAATGAGCACTTTGTAACCATTTTCACAGTGGAAGAAAAGGACCAAATACCAGTGGTACAAAAGGAGCCTAAGAATAAGTCAAGGGGACGGACGTGGTGGATTTAATATAAGTTTAAAAGATGGAAATGGAGAAAATAATGGGACTTAAGATGACAAATCTCCAGGGACCTGCTTTTTCCACACTAGGGTATTACAATAAATAGGTGAGGAAATTGTAGATGCATGGGTCATAATTTTCCAAAGCTCTCCAGATTCAGGAATTGTGCCTTTGGATTGGAAAATTGCAAATATCATTCCATTATTTAAAAAGGGAGGGAAGGAGAAACCAGGAACATGATAAATGACTGTGATATCCAAACTATGGGAAAGAAGCTCAGGAAAAGCCCAATTAGTCTACCCAACCTGTCCCATCCAGACACAGTCAGCCAACATGCATCAGCAACCCCCACCCACCCCCCCCCCATCCCCTGGGAGTGACAAAAAAAAAACATAGCAAGAAAACCGTAGGAGAGTTTAGGGAAAAAAACCTCACGGAAATTCTTCTGTAAATCCTAAAGGCGATGAAGGAACCTCCAGGAGACTGCAGTAACTGCTAACATTAGTGACCCAGCCTACTGGTCCCACCTACTGCCTATAACTCGGATAGTCTTCTTCTAGTCACAGGAACCTACCCAACTCCCTTTTAAAGGCAGGAAGCCTGTTCTGAATCCATACTAACCGCATGTCCTGGCAATCTATTGGCGGGAGTCGTGGAAAAGAGGGCAACCAGTCATGATGAAGAATTCAAATGTTAAGTTAGTCAGGCGTTTTGGAATTTGTGTGACAGAGAGAAATCTCGCAGAACCTTTCCCCAGGGGGATGAAATGGGTTGTGCAGGGTTCAGGAAAGAACAGGTTGTACATCATTGGTGACAGGTCAACTGGCCTCTTCTCGTTGCATACTTTCTTACCCTCTTATGGTGTAGATTTACCACAGCACTAGTCAATTGCTGTTTTGAATCAGAAACATCAATTTGGCCAATTGTTATTATGACTCCCAACTGACCTAAGTGTATCTCTTGAATTGGACTGCATCACAGAGACTATAGAGTGGGGATTTTAATTCCCACCGCCCGCGGAAATTGGGCAGTACGGGATTTGACGGGAGTACGATAGACATCCCGGGGGTTTTATGCCCCAATGCCACCTTCCTCGTCACTGGTTTAATAGACGTCAGAGGCGCCTGCCTGATTTAGGCTGGAGTCTCATGAATACATCTAAATGGGGTCCAATTACACAGTTAGGATCCCATAGCTATTTTTACAGCCAACTGGTTGGAGCGTCCACTGTGGACTCTCTGCTCAGTATAACCCATCGGCCAAGAAGCGGAGGTGAGAAAATTATTTTTCTGGGGCTCCTCCGGTCTCCACAAAAATAATAAGGGCCCCTGCTACCCCGCGTACAGCAGGATCATTTCTCCAGCAAAATGCAGTGAGTGGAGGATAGATACATAATACAAATTCTGTGCATAAAATCAATCCCAGTCACTTACAGTCACGATTGATGGGGGAATTACCCAATCATCTAGATTCTGGCCCACTTGTGGTGTCACTATATGCAGCCTATAATGTTTTATACTTGGCTCGCCTCATACCCCAGAAACAAGTCCAGCAATGTCTCCTTCCTCGTTGGGCTGGAAATGTACTAGTCAAGAAAGTTCTCCTGAACACACTTCAAAAATTTCACCCCCTCTTTGTCCCTTATATTATTACTATCCCAGTCTATATTAGGTTAGCTGAAGTCCCCCGTTATCACTACTCTATGGCTTTTGCACCTCTCTGTAATTTCCGTGCAAATTTGCTCCTCTATCTTCTTCCGGTTATAGGCAATATGTTGTGTGGGGAAGATCTGGAATAATAGGAGGGTCAGATAAAGCAAGAGACACCCCCCATTAAAGATTGGACAAGTCAAGAAATTTTTTTTATTCGTTTATGGGATGTGGGCGTCGCTGGCGAGGCCGGCATTTATTGCCCATCCCTAATTGCCCTTGAGAAGGTGGTGGTGAGCCGCCTTCTTGAACCGCTGCAGTCCGTGTGGTGAAGGTTCTCCCGCAGTGCTGTTAGGAAGGGAGTTCCAGGATTTTGACCCAGCGACGATGAAGGAACGGCAATATATTTCCAAGTCAAGATGGTGTGTGACTTGAAGGGAAACATGCAGGTGGTGTTATTCCCATGTGCCTGCTGCTTTTGTCCTTCTAGGTGGTAGAGGTCGCGGGTTTGGGAGGTGCTGTCTAAGAAGCCTCGGTGAGTTGCTGCAGTGCATCCTGTGGATGGTACACACTGCAGCCACAGTGAGTGAATGTTTAGGATGGTGGATGGGGTGCCAATCAAGCGGGCTGCTTTATCTTGGATGGTGTCGAGCTTCTTGAGTATTGTTGGAGCTGCACTCATCCAGGCAAGTGGAGAGTATTCCATCACACTCCTGACTTGTGCCTTGTAGATGGTGGAAAGGCTATGGGGAGTCAGGAGGTGAGTCACTCACTGCAGAATACCCAGCCTCTGACCTGCTCTTGTAGCCATAGTATTTATATGGCTGGTCCAGTTAAGTTTCTGGTCAATGGTGACCCCCAGGATGTTGATGGTGGGGGATTCGGTGATGGTAATGCTGTTGAATGCCAAGGGGAAGTGGTTAGACACTCTCTTGTTGGAGATAGTCATTGCCTGGCACTTGTCTGGCGCAAATGTTAATTGCCACTTATCAGCCCAAGCCTGGATGTTGTCCAGGTCTTGCTGCATGCGGGCACGGACTGCTTCATTATCTGTGGGGTTGCAAATGGAACTGAACACTGTGCAATCATCAGCGAACATCCCCATTTCTGACCTTATGATGGAGGGAAGGTCATTGATGAAGCAGCTAAAGATGGTTGGGCCTAGGACACTGCCTTGAGGAACTCCTGCAGCAATGTTCTGGGGCTGAGATGATTGGCCTCCAACAACCACTAACATCTTCCTTTTTTGCTAGGTATGACTCCAGCCACTGGAGAGTTTTCCCCCTGATTCCCATTGACTTCAATTTTACAATTTGGTGCCACACTCAGTCAAATGCTGCCTTGATGTCAAGGGCAGTCACTCTCACCTCACCTCTGGAATTCAGCTCTTTTGTCAATGTTTGGACCAAGGCTGTAATGAGGTCTGGAGCTGGGTGGTCCTGGTGGAACCCAAACTGAGCATCGGTGAGCAGGTTATTGGTGAGTAAGTGCCGCTTGATAGCACTGTTGACGACACCTTCCATCACTTTGCTGATGATTGAGAGTAGACTGATGGGGCGGTAATTGCTGCTATCACACATCAACACCAAATGCCAGCCAAACATAGCTATTGTCAGACACAAGCAATGTGTCCCATTCTAGAGGAAGCGACTTGTCGAATAAAACAGTGATTTAGGTGTATTGATGTTTGAGGTAGTTGAAACAAGGATCCTGGACTTATTTATGGAACAGCTGAATGCTGCAATGGAAGACGGTGAGGTTGGTATTCTGGAAGAATGAGCTCAAATTGGCTGAAGAGCCATCTTCATCTTGACCTATCTTGTGATCTTATGATGTCTCTGGAGACAGATTGCACTACGAGCCATCCAAAACATGTAAATTCTGTGTGGTGTGCTGCGAGCTGCATAACTCTGGCAATCAGACAGTGGTGAGTTAGTAGATCCTTTGAATTCAGATTGTGGCAAAGGACTCCCAACACTTCATGTGTCCAAACTTGGAGCATTACACCTTGGAGCAGTGCAAAAGATTCAGCGAATTACAACATGGATGATTCCAGATTTCAAATAGTTATTAAGGAGTTAAAAGGAAGCTAATTTTTTGGAATGAGGAAGATTCATGGGGGGTGAGGGGGGTATGATTCAAATATTTAAAGCAATTAAGGGAATAGATAAGATGGAGTCAGAATTATTTTGTGCAAAACCGGATGGAAAAATCAGCGAACATAATCAGAAACTGGGCATGGCAAGAGGAGCTAAACTTAACTTAGGCTTAAAAACTCCTTCCTTGTCTTTAGAACCATCACTAATGAGACAGACTACCACCTCAGGATGCCCCAAAGCGTTTTACAACCAACGGGCTACTTTTGAAGTAGACAAAGCATTATGAAGTCTTCAGACTGGAATTGGATTGATTCCTGATACAGAAAGGAGTAGATGGGGTAGGAAAAGAGTAGTCAGATCAATGAGATGGAGGAATGGCCTTTTTGATTTTCCTTATTCTTATGGGGACCATAGCAACAATCACAGAGACATACATAAAATCTGGTGGAAAACCAGGAGGTAAAAGAAGGGATGACCCTGCAATTATACAGGCCCTGATACTTATGGAGAGGCGGGGAGGGTGCGGGGGAGAATGGGAGATTCCCGGTAAGGCCGGGGACGCAGAGGGCCTACTGAATTTAATGGCAGGACCTCATTATAACTTTTTTCTTCCCATTCTCGCCCGGCAGCCGGCCAGATTGACAGACTCGCTGTGTAAAACCAGTGGCAGGAGGCTGCAGCAGGGCACCTACCGGGACGGTCCCCGGTAATCGGGAGGTGGGAGAAAGCGAGAGGTCGGGGCATGAGGGGGAGTGGGGGGAGAGAGGCCATCGTGGGAGGGAGGGTGTAAGAGATCGAGGCTGGAGGGAGGGTGGTCTGCAATTGCGGCAGGAGGGAATCAATGGAAACAAAAATTGGGTAGGTTTTGTAATGAGCAGGCAATAGAAAAAGAAAGAACTTGCATTTATATAGCACCTTTCAAGACCTCAGGACATCCCATAAGCGCTTTACAGCCAATGAAGTACTTTTGAAGTAAGTCACTGGTGTATTGTAGGAATCGCGGCAGCCAATTTGCACACAGCAAGGTCCCACAATCAGCAGTGAAATTAGATAATTTTTTAGGTGTTGGTTGAGGGATAAATATTGGCCCAGACACAGGAGAGCTCCCCTGCTCTTCTTTGACAAGTGACATGGGATCTTTTACATCCATCTGAGAAGACGGATTGGGACTTGGTTTAACATCTCATCCGAAAGAAGGCATCTCTGATAATACAGCACTCCCACAGTACTCCACTGACGTGCCAGCGCAGATTATGTGTTCCATTCTCTGGAGTAGGACTTGAACCTACAACTTTCAGACTCAGAGGCGAGAGTGCTACCACTGGGCCATGGCGGACCACAATTCCCAGAAGCCAACGCATGGCCTCAGTTGATGGATATCCTGCTCCCTCCCGTTCCCCCCCATCCCATCGCATCCCAAAGTACCACACTCCGTTTTTTTCCTTCTGGCTTCAACTTCAATCTTCAAGCATTGGATAAAGTGCCGCACGGTAGGCTTATCATCAAGATTGCAGACCAGAGAATAAAGGGGGCAGTAGCAACATGGATACAGAATTGGCTAAGGGACAGGAAATAGAGAGTAACGGTAAACATATGTTTTTCGCAATGGAGGGAGGTGTACAGTAGTGTTCCCCAGGGGTCAGTGCTGGGACTGCTTTTCTTGATATATATTAATAACTTCGACTTGGGTGTACAGGACACAATTTCCAAATTTGCAGATGACACAAAACTTGGAAGGGCAGTAAACAGTGAGGAGGATAGTGATAGACTTCAAGAGGATATAGACAGGCTGGTGGCATGGGCGGACATGTGGCAGATGAAATTTAACGCAGAAAAATGCGAAGTGATACATTTTAGTAGGAAGAACGAGGAAAGGCAATATAAACTAGAGGGCACAACTCTAAAAGGGGTACAGGAACAGAGAGATCTGGGGGTATATGTGCACAAATCGTTGTACGTGGCACGGCAGGTTGGGAAAGTGATTAAAAAAGCATACAAGATCCTGAGCTTTATAAATAGGGGCACAGAGTACAAAAGGATGGAAGTGATGATGAACCTTTATAAAACACTGGTTCGACCACAACTGGAGTATTGTGTCCAGTTCTGGGCACCGCACGTCAGGAAAGCTGTGAAGGACTTAGAGAGGGTGCAGAAGAGATTTACTAGAATGATTCCAGGGATGATGGACTATAGTTACATGGATAGACTGGAGAAGCTGGAAACTTTTTTACGTATCGAGTGGTTAGGATCTGGAATGCAATGCTGAGGGGGTGGTGGAGGCAGATTCAAACATGGCCTTCAAAAGGGAACTGGATAAGTACTTGAAAGGAAAACATTTGCAGGGCTACGGGGATAGGGCGGGGGAGTTGGACTAGCTGGATTGCTCTTGCATAGAGCCGAATGGCCTCCTTCCATGCTGTAACCTTTCTATGATTCCCAATTCCACTCTCCCAATTTAACAGGCCCAGCTCGATTTACTTTCACTTCTCAAATGAGCCAGACTCGCACTGCTCCCCATCCATATACAAGCCCCGTCCTGCTGCTTTCCCTCCAGGCACACTCTCACCCCCAGCAGTTTTGACATTATGGTTCAGCTGTGTTTTTTGGCACTCTGTTGTAACTTGACATGTTGAGTGCCAAGTCTAACTCCCCAGATCCCCTGTTAATGTTACCCTTAATAATTGCAACAGTATTCACAGAGTACGTATGATACTCATTATTTTTGTCCCTGTGTGAAGTGCTTTACAGTTGTCCGCATTGAGTTTCATCTGTCATGGTTCCACCCACTTACAGATTCTGTCTAACCCATTGTGCAGGTCCCTGGCTGCCTCCACAGATCCAACTATTGATTAACTTAACACAAAACTCAAAGAGATTGAATCACAATTTGTCCTGCTTTGGGGTAAGTGCCTAATGCGAGAACACGCAGACGACTTGTTAAATAAAATAAATGTAATTTTTGCACAAGTAAACATATTTTATAGTGATAGAAAGAATCACAAAAAAGGACAATAACGCTGAGTGTAAAAGTAAACTGAGGATCTCAGGCCAAATATCAACGAACAAGAAAGACATTTTAAAATAGTTTGATAAAGGCAGGCAACAAAGTAGAAATAATTAGGGGCTGACCATAGATTACTTTTTATATTCTGTTTAACATTTAAAAATATATTTAGTATTTTTATCTTTGAGCAGTGCAATGGGATTACATTTATAAAGATGATACATAGGGGCCGATTTTAGTCTTTCTACCACCCCATTTTACAGCGGTGGCAAGACCAAACTTGCAGTGTAATACTTCCCGCTGTGTATGGCCCCACTGCCACCTTGGAGCGACTCGGGAAATAGGCGTCCAGGGCTCCTGCCGGAAACAGGTGAGAGCCTCATTACTGGAGGCCAATCCTGGGCCTATGATGTACGTAGGACCCCAGGGCTACTTTAATGTTAAACCAAGTGGCGCTAGTCCTGCCCACCTACAGCACATGGTAAATGACCAAAACAGCGACCCTTAAAGAACATGACTGGAGGCCACTCAGAAAAGGCCATAGTTCAAGGGAATGGCGGATTATTTTGGTGGGGGCGGGGGTTGGCGACGGGGGTGCAGAAGGAACGTTAACCCCCTAAGAATACTCCCGACCATTGCCAGGACTTCCGTTCCCCCCCACTCCCCCCCCCCACAACCACCTCCGGATTGGTGAGCTGCTTATCATCACTCGTTTAGCACTGGCCGCTTGCTGATTTCATTCTGGTGAGGCCCAAACCTGAGACCCTGAAAATGGTCCGGACCGCCGTAGAGCTGATCACCCCGCCTCCAGCCCGCCTGCCCTAACTGTGCTGCGTAATAAAATCGACCCCATATGTTCCAGATCGCCACTTCCTTAAGATTATTAGAAATCTATCACTGTTATTAAATAGTTTGAGGGATATCTTTCTTCTTCTGCCCCTTTTACCGATCACCACCGTGCCACACGTCTACTGCCCCGCGCAGGATAAGGCAGGGAAACTCCTCTAAGGCCACTGTAAATGTAACATTTAGAAATGCATGAGAACCGCCAGGTTGACACTCCCTGGTTGATATTCCCTTCATTCCAACCCACCACCAAACATAGACAGAGAGATACCTAAGCATCTAATCAGTGCCCTCTTGTAGCAATGCAGCTGAGGTCAAGACCGCATCAACGGGCAACAGAATCTGTATTCATAGAATCGAGGAAGGTTACAGCACGGAAGGAGGCCATTTTCAACTTGTTCTTTCTTAACTGTTTAAATTCTTGTTCCTCCCCTCCGTTGCTAAGCATTTCCAGATTTGTTATCTTCCATTTAATATGCTACAGGGTTAACACCCAGTCTATGCATGTATACAATAAAGACTGCCATGGAGGCAATGTTTTTACCCATTCGCCTGTTCTGACATTACATTGCACAGAAATCTGGTCTCTGCCAGATCCCTCTGTGCCATGAGTGTTAACTGAATAATTCTACTGCTGCTGGATCGAGTAACAGTTCCAATGTTAGACAGTAGGAAAGTGGAGTTGAGGTCGAAGATCAGCCATGATCTTATTGAATGGCGGAGCAGGCTCGAGGGGCCTTACGGCCTATTCCTGCTCCTATTTCTTATGATCGTATGATCTTACTCGGCCCATCGAGTCCGCGCCAGCTCTATGCATGAGCAATCCAGCTGGTCCCACTGCCCCGCCCTATCCCCGTAGCCCTGCATTTGCACCTGTCCATAGCAGAGCTTGTTGATGCTCCAAAGCCATGCATCAATCTATTATTATAACCACAACACAAATTTTCTAAGTACCAGGGATGAGGGACTTCAGTTAAGTGGAGAGACTGGAGAAGCTGGGATGGGTTTTGATAGAGTAAATAAGGAGAAACTGTTTCCACTGGCGAGAGGGGGAGGGGGATGGGGGGTGGGGGTGGGGGTGGTTCGGTAACCAGAGGACACAGATTTAACATGATTGGCAAAAGAACCAGAGGGGGAGAGTTTTTTTATGCAGCGAGTTGTTATGATCTGGAATGCACTGCCTGAAAGGGTGGTGGAAGCAGATTCAATAGTAACTTTCAAAAGGGAATTGGATAAATACTTGAAAAGGAAAAAAATTGTAGGGCTACAGAGAAAGAGGAGGGGGGAGTGGGACTAATTGGATAGCTCCTTCAGAGAGCCGGCACAGGCATGATGGGCCGAATGGCCTCCTTCTGTGCTGTTTGATTCTATCTTTTAAAGCCTACTGTCATAGCCATTCAATGATGGTAACAGGTTACAAACCCTGAGTAAAGAATCATAAAAGAACAGAGAATCCATGACTCAATTCAGGCTCAAAAGCCTGTCCGGTTTCAGTGCTGAGGTAAAGAATACAAGGCTTGTGCCCTGGTAGCTTCTCGCTGTTTGGAGGTTGGAAAGACATGGCATGACACATTTGTTTTTTTGAGCAGTGCCTTGTGCTGCTTTAAAAATCGATAATAATGAGCTGTTGAAAATTTCTCTTTGATGTGTTGGCCAATGCTTCAGGAAATGAAGTAAAGATGCACAGAAGTGGTGTATCGGCATGCAACTGAGCATTGACCATACACTGCATCTGGTATTTCATTTTGAGGGGATGCTTTCCCCGTCTTCATTGGCATTGAGAAGGTAAATCCAGAACATTACTTCAAATTGAGCTGTGACACTACGACAAGAGCAGTGAAGATTCAAAACGACCAATGGCCAGTTAGAGTCATAGAGTCATAGAGTTATACAGCACGGATAGAGGCCCTTCGGCCCATCGTGTCCGCGCCGGCCATCAGCCCTGTCTACTCTAATCCCATATTCCAGCATTTGGTCCGTAGCCTTGTATGCTATGGCATTTCAAGTGCTCATCCAAATGCTTCTTGAATGTTGTGAGGGTTCCTGCCTCCACAACCCTTTCAGGCAGTGAGTTCCAGACTCCAACCACCCTCTGGGTGAAAAAGTTCTTTCTCAAATCCCCTCTAAACCTCCCGCCTTTTACCTTGAATCTATGTCCCCTTGTTATAGAACCCTCAACGAAGGGAAAAAGCTCCTTAGTATCCATCCTATCTGTGCCCCTCATAATTTTGTACACCTCAATCATGTCCCCCCTCAGCCTCCTCTGCTCCAAGGAAAACAAACCCAATCTTCCCAGTCTCTCTTGAAGCCAATTGGTTGAGACCAATGTTCCCTGGAATGATCAACACCATCCTGCTGAGGCAGAAGAAACTTTGCATTGTTTATGAAATGGCTGGAACAGAGGGAGTGGTGGACAAGGTAGTAGGCTCATTCTGAATGGATGAGATAGGACAGGTTGAATGGCCTTCATCAGCTGTATGTATCTTCTGATGTTGTGAGAAGACTGATAAATGAGGTTTATCGAAACAGGAGATAGAACGCACAGCATAGAAACAGGCCAGTCGGCCCGACTGGTCTATGCTGGCTCCACGCGAGCCTCCTCCCACCCCTCTTCATCTAACCCAGATGATGCCCTGCTTTTTAAGGACAGGAGTGTTAAACCATCTAATGCATAACAGATTATTATAAAGATGGAACTGTCTCTCTTTAATGCCACAAAGATTAATTACTGCTGAGCAAGCATTGGGTCAGGTCAGAGTTTAATTGCTCTTAAGGCTGCGAGTCAGAAACCTGTACTTCTCCCTCTTCTGTAAGTGTGATTGGTAAGTTCAGTCAGGGGTTCCAAATATTTTGGTCCTGTGTAAGTTACGGTATTGTCAATTGCTGGGGTACTTTGTAGATTTTAAAGGGCCGCCTTTGTTTCTCATCCTTGTTTTTTTAAAAGTGTGATACAGAAATATGCAGTTTAACGTATTTTTTTAAAAATAAGACAGATAGGAAATATGCACCAAATGTACTGTTTTTATTGCATCACCAGCAAATTTCTCATAGCACTGTTCACAGTAAGATAGATGATGCGCTGTTTTATAAGACCAGGGACATTATACCATGTAAAAGATGTATTATCCTGCTGCTGCAGTGTCCCTTTAAGGCTACAAGGAGTCTGCCTGGGGGACAGTCAGAGATTGGCTGTGGCAGGACTTGGAGTCCTGGTGCAGTGTAGCACGGCCAGTGCTCTCTTAAGCTATTAACAACGGAAGAAGAGCATTTTTATTTCTTCGCCTTCAGCCGTCTAGGCCCTAAGCTCTGGAATTCCCTCCCTAAACCTCTCCGCCTCTCTACCTCTCTCTCCTCCTTTAAGACCCTCTTTAAAACCTACCTCTTTGACCAAGCTTTTAGTCACCTGATCTATTGCCTCCTTTAGCTCGGTGTCAAATTTTGTCCGATTCCACTCCTGTGAAGCGCCTTGGGGCGTTTTGCTACATAAATGCAAGTTGTTATTGTTTCTAAAGGTGCTTTGATCTATATAATCAATTCCCTTGTGATTGATTGCATAGGTTTATCGACCCTTTCATTTTAGATTCCCTCCCCCCTTAGTAATGCTTTACAGAAGAAACGCACAGGTATTCCTTGTGTACAGTGTTGTGAGGGCACAGCAGACGTAAATTGCATCAGATGACGCATTTCAGTCGTCGGCATGGCATTTGTGTATGCCCGCCCCTATTTGGGCAGAGGTAATTTGTGGCACCCCTCACCTCTGATGGATAATCCTGCAAACTGGAACCCGGAAGAATTTCCCACTACAGCTTTGCTGGCTCCCCAGATTAACTCCAGCAGAAAACCTCGGCTTTTCATTACATATGACTGGCTTTGTTTACTATGTACATTTTGTTTTTTAAAGTATGACAAAAACATTTCCATTAGATAGTATGTGCCACCTAAGATGTGACAGACAGCAAGTACACGCAGATGCAAAGTTTTAATATCGTATCTCTGATCTAGTAAACATCTTACATACAATGGAAAGGGTGTGAAAGAAAAGAGAGATCTCGAGTTACAAATAAATAACTCCCTGAAAGTTCCGAGTGCAGATAGGTAAAAACATATGAAAGTTAATAGCATTTGGGGTTTTATAAATAGGGGCACAGAGTAAAAGAGTAAAGAGATTGATTGAGTTCTTTGATGAAGTAACGGAGAGGGTTGATCAGGGTCGTGCGGTTGATGTTGCATATATTGACTTTCAAAAGGCATTTGATAAAGTACCACATAATAGACTTGTTAGCAAAATTAAAGCCCATGGGATTAAAGGGACTCTGACAGCGTGGGCCGAAGGTCTGAAAGCAGAAGTTGTGGTGAACGGTTGTTTTTCAGACTGGAGGGAAGTATACAGCAGTGTTCCCCAGAGGTCAGCATTAGGACCACTGCTCTTTTTGATATATATTTCTGACCTGGACTTGGGTATAATTTCAAAGTTTGCAGATGACACGAAATTCAGAAATGTAGTAAACAATGTGGACGATAGTAACAGACTTCAGGAGGACATAGACAGACTGGTGGAATGGGTGGACAATTGGCAGATAAAATGTGATGCAGAGAAACGTGAAGTGATACATTTTGGTAGGAAGAATGAGTAGAGACAATATAAACTAAATGGTACAATTTTAAAGGGGATGCAAGAACAGAGAGACCTGGGGTTGCACGTACACAATTCTTTGAAGGTGGCAGGTCAAGTTGAGAAGGCTGTTAAAAAAGCATATGGGATCCTGGGCTTTATTACTAGAGGCACAGAGTACAAAAGCAAGGAAGTTATGCTAAACCTTTATAAAACACTAGTTAGGCCTCGGATGGAGTATTGTGTTCAATTCTGGGCACCCCACTTTAGAAGGATGTCAAGGCCTTAGTGAGGGTGCAGAGGAGATTTACTAGAATGGTACCAGGGATGAGGGACTTCAGTTATGCAGAGAGATTGGAGAAGCTGGGATTGTCCTCTTTAGAGCAGAGATGGTTAAGGGGAGATTTGATAGAGACATTCAAAATTATGAACGGTTTTGATAGAGTAAAGAAGGAGACTCTGTTTCCAGTGGCAGGAGGGTCGGGAACCAGAGGACACAGATTTAAGGTGATTGGCAAAAGAGCCAGAGGCAACATGAGGAAACATTTTTTTATGCAGCGAGTCTAATGATCTGGAATGCACTGCCTGAAAGGGCGGTAGAAGCAGATTCAATAGTAGCTTTCAAAAGGAAATTAGATAAATACTTGCAAGGAAAAAAAAATTCCAGGGCCATGGGGAAAGAGCAGGGGAGTGGGACTAAGTGGATAGCTCTTTCAAAGAGCCAGCATAGGCATGATGGGCTGAATGGCCTCCTCCTGTGCTGTACCTACTATGATACTATGAGGTTATGATAAATCTGCACAAAACAGTGTTTAAGCCAGAGTTAGAGTACTGCGTGCAATTTTGGAAACCCCGTGACAGAAAAGATATTAAAGCCTTGGAGAGTGCACACCATAGATTGACCAGGGTGGCGCGAGGGATGGGAAGCTGCAGGAATAAGGAGAGACTTGAGATACTGGCACGATTTCAACAGAGGTAGATAAAAGGGAGAGAAACAGAGGTGAAAGAGGGAGAGAACAGAAGTACGAGAGGGAGATAAAGAAATAAAAGAGTATGTGAGGCAAAACTGAGAAGGCAAAACAAAAATGAAGGAGAAGTGGGAAAAACAAAAGTAAAAGAGAGAAAACAACAGAAATGAGAGTGCAAAAGGGTAAGATGGAATCAGAAGTGAAGGAGGAGGGCAAGAATCAAAACTGGGCAAAAGTAAATAGAACGGACTGTGTTCAGCCCTGATGCAGTCCATTTTAAAATTAATTCTCTCGATATTTTTACCGGTAATGTTAACACTGGACTGACAGTGGTTAGTGGTGACAGTAATGTAGGAAATCCTTTTGTTAATGTTTAATAGATGAAGTATAGCTTGAACACCATCATCAACAGTTATGTCATATTACAGTTTGAACTCTCAAACTAGCAAACCATGTCAGCTACTGTGTTACTGTAGGATCAGATAGCATGACAGATACCATAGGGGTCTCATTATGTGTGTTTTTGTATACAGATCATAGATGAATTATTTAGTGTGTAGAGTCAAATACTTCATCTCCAGACTCCAGGCTCACTAATATTCTTTTAGACGGACCACTAGTCAAACTAATTGGCTGCTCCCAACGCTATGAATTAAATAACATACACAAATGCTGGGTTTTTTTTGGTAATACAGACTTTTCCATATCACTGCTTTTTTGGTCTTTTGGAAGGGGAGGTTCTTCCCTTATCCCTCTCTCCCTCCACTCCCAATGCACCCAGAGCATCTGTGCCTTCCCTCTTCCCTACTTCCACCTACAATAAAGGCTATGGGCCCCGACAACATCCCGGCTGTAGTGCTGAAGACTTGTGCTCCAGAACTAGCCGTGCCTCTAGCCAAGCTGTTCCAGTACAGCCAAAATACTGGCTGTACTGGAACAGATAATGTGGAAAATTGCGCAGGTATGTCCTGTCCACAGAAAGCAGGACAAATCCAATCCGGCCAATTACCGCCCCATCAGTCCACTCTCAATCATCAGCAAAGTGATGGAAGGTGTCGTCGACAGTGCTATCAAGCGACACTTACTCACCAATAATCTGCTCACCGATGCTCAGTTTGGGTTCCACCAGGACCACTCAGCTCCAGACCTCATTACAGCCTTGGTCCAAACATGGACAAAAGAGCTGAATTCCAGAGTTGAGGTGAAAGTGACTGCCCTTGACATCAAGGCAGCATTTGACCGAGTGTGGCACCAAGGAGCCCTAGTAAAATTGAAGTCAATGGGAATCAGGGGAAAAACTCTCCAGTGGCTGGAGTCATACCTAGCATAAAGGAAGATGGCAGTGGTTGTTGGAGGCCAATCATCTCAGCCCCAGGACATTGCTGCAGGAGTTCCTCAGGACAGTGTCCTAGGCCCAACCATCTTTAGCTGCTTCATCAATGACCTTCCCTCCATCATAAGGTCAGAAATGGGGATGTTCGCTGATGATTGCACAGTGTTCAGTTCCATTCGCAACCCCTCAGATAATGAAGCAGTCCGAGCCCGCATGCAGCAAGATCTGGACAACATCCAGGCTTGGGCTCATAAGTGGCAAATAACATTCACACCAGACAAGTGCCAGGCAATGACCATCTCCAACAAGAGAGTGTCTAACCACTTCCCCTTGACATTCAATGGCATTACCATCGCCGAATCCCCCACCATCAACATCCTTGGGGTCACCATTGACCAGAAACTTAACTGGACCAGCCATACAAATACTGTGGCTACGAGAGCAGGTCAGAAGCTGGGTATTCTGCGGCGAGTGACTCACCTCCTGACAACCCAAAGTCTTTCCACCATCTACAAGGCACGAGTTAGGACTGTGATGGAATACTCTCCACTTGCTTGGATGAGTGCAGCTCCAACAACACTCAAGAAGCTCGACACCATCCAGGACAAAGCAGCCCGCTTGATAGGCACCCCATCCACCACCCTAAACATTCACTCCCTTCACCACCGTGGCTACAGTGTGTACTATCTACAGGATGCACTGCAGCAACTCGCCAAAGCTTCTTCGACAGCACCTCCCAAACCCGCGACCTCTACCACCTAGAAGGACAAGAGCAGCAGGCACATGGGAACAATGCCACCTGCACGTTCCCCTCCAAGTCACACACCATCCCGACTTGGAAATATATCGCCGTTCCTTTATTGTCGCTGGGTCAAAAGCCAGAACTCCCTACCTAACAGCACTGTGGGAGAACCTTCACCACACGGACTGCAGCGGTTCAAGAAGGCAGCTCACCACCACCTTCTCAAGGGCAATTAGGGATGGGCAATAAATGCCGGCCTTGCCAGCGACGCCCACATCCCACGAACGAATAAAAAACAGCCTCCCCCTTGGATGCTCACCGTCTTTCCCCTTTTCCAACTCCTTCCTGTCAATTCTGTCCGCTCCCCCAGTGCCCGAAACTCTCGTGTCCTCGCCCCTCGCCGCTCCCCTCTCCCTCCTGAGGAACATTGTTGAGGCAGGGTGAACTGTTTCCACTGGCAGGAGGGTCGGCAACCAGAGGACACAGATTTAAAATTATTGGCTAAAAACACCAGGGTGGAGATGAGGAGAATTTATTTTACGCAGCGAGTTGTAATGATCTGGAATGCGCTGCCTGAAAGGGTGGTGGAAGCAGATTCAATGGTAACTTTCAAAAGGGAATTGGATAAATACTTGAACAGGAGAAATTTACAGGGCTATGGGGAAAGAGCAGGGGAGTGGGACTAATTGGATAGCTCTTTCAAAGAGCCGGCACAGGCACGATGGGCCAAATGACCTCCTTCTGTGCTGCATGATTCTATGATTCTATTCTGTGATTCTAAACGGTGTATGGGTGCTAAATTGGGCCTGCCAGCGCCCGTTATTTCGGCGCTACACGGCCCCCCGAACAGCCAAGATGGTGTCTTGGATGCGCACGCACGCTTCTAGCATGACGTGCACCGGACACCATCTTAGTAAAGGTTTTATCGCATACGTAAATAACAAACGCCGGCAGCATATAAACAGAAAATGCGTACAGTGTGCAACACTGATTTAAAGTGATAGACACCTTTTTGGGATTTAATGCTTCACTCAACGCAATGTCTTAACCACAACGATCTGAACATGTCTTAGAGTGCCTGCAGGATCCTCACCAATGCTATTTAAAGGGACCATGCAGGATTTACAGGTTAGTGGCTGGATTATCTGGCTGCTGATGCATTTGTATCTCCTGTACTTAAATACTAGGTTGAGGGGACATAGTCTAACATTTAGAGCCAGGATGTGCAGGAGTGAAGTTAGGAAACGCTTCTACACGCAAAGGGTGGGAGATGTTTGGAATGCTCTTCTACAGACGGCAGTTGATGCTAGCTCACTTGTGAGTGTTAAATCTGAGATTGATAGATTTCTGTGAACCAAGGGTATTAAGGGATATGGGGCTAAGGTGGGTATATGGAGTGAGGTCACAAATCAACCATGATCTCACCGAATGGCAGAACAGGCTCGAGGTGCTAAATGCCTCTGCCACTTGCTGCCTCCTGTTATGCACCACCTTCTCCTGCAAGAAAGTGGTACGATGAGTGGGTGATGTGCCTGTCATGGTTGAATAGCTGCCAGTGTGTGTGGCCTGTGAATTGTGGGTGGGCGGCTTGCAACAGTGGTAATGTGTGAGGGTGAGAGGAGATATCTGATTGGAAGAGTTGAGTACTGATGGAAAGAGTTTGGTAGGTGGGTGATGTGGGGTGTAGTGCGTGGAGCAGTGGATGCAGCTAGAGGTGTAGTTGGTAGGAGACGCCACTTGACAGTTGACCTTACTCACCTTGACCACTCGTGTTAGAGCATTGAACTTCTTCCTGCACCGCATCCACGTTCATGGTGCTATGCGCCTGGCATTGACTGCGTCCTCTGCTGCCTCCCACAGCCTTTTGGCCGTATGTCTGGAGGGCCTCTTGTCCCTCCTTCTGTCCACCTCTTGCACCAAGGCCTCTAGTGCATCAGCAGAGAACTTTGATGCACTTACTCTCAAATTGGCAGATTGGTGAGGTTTGGCATGCAGATTGGAGGATGTGCGATTTAGTAGTGCGCAACCTTTATTCAATGTTTTAAAATAACTCAACAGTTTGTAAACATAGGGACGGGACCTGCATCTGTGTTTTACATGTGTGACACCGTGCACACAGCAGACTGTTTCTTTTAGCAAATATCAGGTACCGGCAACCTTTAAGAGATTTTGGCAGGCTGTCAGAGAGACAGCCTGCCTTTAAGAGATTGGGGCTCCCCCTGCTGGTGAAAAGTGCGGGTGTCATTCAATCCGAGTGACAAGGCTGATTTGGAACGCTGCTTTCAGGTGAGTGCTGAGGCTGGATGAATGTCTTGTCCTGGAAGACAAGGAAGCACCGGGAGCGGGTTAATTGTGATACCCGCGCCCGGTTTCGGGCCCTATCCAATTTCACCGCCCATATGTGCTGTGCCTGACCTGGGTGACAAAGTGAGAAAGCATTCTCTGCCCATATATTGGCAACCCCCCTCACATTGAGAAGCTTCGAAAATGCACAAAACAAAAAATATAATAGAAAAGCGTTACGAATAAAAAAAAAATTGGAATTGAGTGGCAGTGACATTTCTCTGTCAGAAAATTGGACTGAACACCAGTCAACACCCACAGAGTGGAAATCTAGCTCATGGCATTTCATTTACCAATCAGAGAACTAAGTGTGTCAAATTGAAAGGTGAGTGGCAGTTCCATTTTCTAACTTATTTTATCTCAACAGCAGCACTTTTATTTTCTATGTTTTTTTATTATTATTGGTCTCTTCATATTTCCAGTAGTTTCTGGCTCAACACTGAATACAGGATCTGCAGTGGTCAGTCAAAATCAGGGCCACTGGGGCTATTTTGATTGACCAATAAGGTTGGCACTGAGGCCAGTGTCCAGCACGGGTGCCCCTTTAAGGCCCCCACTAGTATAGCGTACATGTGGCCGAATCAAACTTTAATAAGCAACACTAGACCAGGATTAACGACCAATATTGTTATTGGAGTCTCGGAGATAGACTCTCTATCCATATCCTGTGATGCTATCAGTCGGGGCACCGCGTGGTCCTTCTCCAGGGGCAACTGGGCACCGACATTAGGGCCACTGGGATCATGGTCACCTGACTCTGTCACATTCCATTCTCATCGTAAGGGACTCCAGGATTTTTAACAGTGTTTTAGGGATTGCATTCCGTGATTTCAGTGGATAAGAAAAACCACCAGGATTTTCCAGTAATGTCCACAGGGACTACTACTCTCTGCAATCTGAAGGGAAAGTAAGGGTCTCCCACAATCTATGGCAGATACCATCCAGCACTTAGAATAGAATCATAGAAGTCTACAACATGGAAACAGGCCCTTCGGCCCAACATGTCCATGTCGCCCAGTTTATACCACTAAGCTAGTCCCAATTGCCTGCACTTGGCCCATATCCCTCTATACCCATCTTACCCATGTAACTGTCCAAATGCTTTTTAAAAGACAAAATTGTACCCGCCTCTACTACTGCCTCTGGCAGCTCGTTCCAGACACTCACCACCCTTTGAGTGAAAAAATTGCCCCTCTGGACCCTTTTGTATCTCTCCCCTCTCACCTTAAATCTATGCCCCCTCGTTATAGACTCCCCTACCTTTGGGAAAAGATTTTGACTATCTACCTTATCTATGCCCCTCATTATTTTATAGACTTCTATAAGATCACCCCTAAACCTCCTACTCTCCAGGGAAAAAAGTCTCAGTCTATCCAACCTCTCCCTATAAGTCAAATTAGAATTGTCTTCCCATCTTCGCATTCATTCCCACACAGGCATGGGCACAACCACACACAAAATGCACATAGTTAGTACCTTGAAGTGTCAGCTTTGTTGGATGTGGGTCTCTTGGAGGCAGCATTGCGACATTTGTAATTTTCCTGTCATTCAAAGCCTGGAACGTCTGCCTTACAGTCAGTCTGACTACTGGTGGCAGCCATTTCCTTTGTGTTGCTTTGCTGCCACTGACCTTGCTCTCAGCCCAAGTCCCATGTATTTTTCTACCATGAATATGGAAATCAATTCAATGCACAGGCAACAGCTGCCCAAGTCGTGGGTAAATGAAGTGACTGGTTTTCATAGAATCATAGAAAATTTACAGCACAGTAGGAGGCCATTCAGCCCATCGTGTCCGCGCCTGCCAAAAATGAGCCACCCAGCCTAATCCTACTTTCCAATACTTTGTCCATAACCTTGTAGGTTACGGCACTTCAGGTGCGCATCCAGGTACTTTTTAAATGAGTTGAGGGTTTCTACCTCTACCACCCTTTCAGGCAGTGAGTTCCAGACCCCCACCTTAGTTTGTTGTACTAAGATATCGCATCATATGAATGGTAAGTGGCTTAATAGTTAACGTAGGCATGGTCAATCTGATTTCCTGGTTTTGATTGCCTGAGTGGGGTCGGAGAGGAATTTTCCAGATTTTCATCCCCTTTATTGGCCCTGGGCTATATTTCAGTTTTTTTTACCCCTCTCCTAGGAGATTACATGGCTGTGGGGGTTTAGGAAGTGTCTCGTCATGATGCCCCAGCCATGAGTCAGCTGGTCTTTTCCTGCCCATCATTTTTTGTATGTTCGTAAACAGGGCCGGAGGTCGCAGCTCCAACCTTTGGTCAAGGCTAAGTTGGCTTAACTCAACTGGGACAAAAGTAGGGGGTCCTACAATTGACCTTAGCACCAGAAAATTGACAAAGCTTCCTGCTCCTGATCACCATCTATTGACCATGCTGGAGCGTAGGGCATTGTCAATTGTGTCCATGTAATTTATATCAATTGGTGTTAATTGTATTCAGGTGGTGGGTATCAATTGGGGACTGTCTTGTATCCATTTATAGGAGGGAGCTTATTTGGGGGGTGTACGATATGTAAGAGAGAGCTCCGTGGATAAAGGCTTGGAAGCAACTGAAGACCAGGCTCTAGTATTCCATTCTTCACCGCCTGGCTATCCAATTTGTAACAGGCATCAGAGGAGAAAGCAATCAAGCTCACCTGTGATATTCCCCCCTTCCCTTGTTGGTCAAATAGCTGTTGTCACTGTTCAGGCTCACACATGTCACTTGGCGAAGTATCTGCGGGCACCCAGCGACCATGGATCCTCACCCAAGGTCGAGTCAACACCTTCAGGAAAGGAGTGGAAAATGAATGGGGAGAAACATTTACAAATGAAAAGTGCATGGCACAAAACACACGTCCTAAATGTTCTTTAAAGTTGCCTCCCTATCACACAAACTCTTCGTTCGGCTTAAGTGTTGGCAGATATTTTGAGCCACAAATTAAGCAGATGCCTAAAAGAGGTATTGCAAATTTATTACTGAATCATGTCGTTCGTACGTGTACCATATTTTTTTTTCCTCCCATGAAACCAGCTGCTGTCGTTTCCTCCCTGGAGAAAGTGGATCTAAATCTGAACCTCTGCTGCGCTTCACCAGGAATATATCCCCAAGGTTTTAGTTTAAATAAACATATCTTAACAGCAAGCCAGGACACAGATTCAAGTAACTGGCAAAAGAACCAGAAGGGAAATGAGGAGAATTTTTTTTCTGCTGTTATGATCTGGAATGCAATGCCTGATAGGATGGTGGAAGCAGATTCAATAGTAACTTTCAGAAGGGAATTGGATAAATACTAGAAAAGGAAACATTTGCAGGGCTATGGGGAAAGATTAAGGGAGAGGGATTAATTGGATAGCTCCTTCAAAGAGCCAGCACAGGCACGATGGGCTGAATGGCCTCCTTCTCTGCTGTATGATTCTTTGGTTCTACTCCATGATTCTATAAATATGGACTAGAGCTTTTAAGATATCCCTGATCCCAGGAGCACAATTGCATTTACTCTATTTTACTAACACATGAGACCTCACATCATGGTGATTTGTGGCTCATCGCTTTAAAAAAAAATGATGCACCCGTTCCAGGAGTTGGGAATTTTCATGTCTGATGTGGAGCTTCATCCTCCAGGAGTGCATGTTGGAAATTCAGGTGGACGGAATATGGGTGGAACATTATCCACATCCAAATTCCAGATTTGTGATCCTAGTGGACAGAGCTCCCTGCCAAGAGCTTGAATCTACCCTCAGGGAACATAAGAACAGGAGTAGGCCATTCAGCCCCTCCAGCCTGTTCTGCCATTGAATGAGACCACGGATGATCTGTATCTTAACTCGATCCACCTGCCTTGGCTCCAAATCCCTCAATACCCTTGGTTAGTAAAAATCTATCGATCTCAGATTTTAAATGATTAATTGAGCTAGCGTCTACTGCTTTTTGTGAGAGAGAGTTCCACACTTCTACCACCCTTTGCATGAAGAAGTGTTTCCTAACTTCTCTCCTGAATGGCCGGGCTCTGATTTTAAGGTTATGTCCCCTTGTCCTAGACTCCCCCAACAAAAGAAATAGTTTCTCTCCATCTACCCTACCAATTCCTTTCAAAATCCTAAAAACCTCAATCAAATTGCCCCTTAAGCTGTATTGTTCCAGGGAATACAAACGTAGTTTATGTAATCTCTCCTCATAATCTGACCCTTGGAGCCCTGGTAACATTCTGGTGACTCTGTGCTGCATTCCTTCCAAGGACAATATATCATTTCTAAGGTGCGGTACCATTGGAGCCATTGATAAAACTTATCAAATAGGCAGTAAGGGGCACTCCCACAAATGTGAACTTTGACACAGGATACAGTGTTTCACTTGCACAGACAGCCTTTAGGAGGCTGAGCAAGTGCTGGAGACCAAAGTCAGTTAAGCTAATCAGAAAGAAAGAAAGAACTTGCATTTATATAGCGCCTTTCATGACCTCAGGACATCCCAAAGTACTTTACATCCAGTGAAGTACTTTCAAAATGTAGTCACTACTGTAATTTGGAAATGGGGTAGCCAATTTGCACACAGCAAGCTCCCACAAACAGCAATCAGATAAATGACCAAATAATCTGTTTTTTAGTAGTGTTGGTTGAGGGGCAAATATTGGCCAGGACACCAGAGAGAACTCCCCTGCTCATCTTCGAAATAATGCCAAGGTATCTTTTACGTCCACCTGAGAGAGCAGACGGGGCCTCGGTTTAACGCATCATCCGACTGACAGTGCAGCACTCCCTCGGTACTGCACTGGAGTGTCAGCCTAGATTTTGTGATCAAGTCCCAGGTGTGGGATTTGTACCCACAACCTTCACAAAATCTAGGCTGACACTCCAGTGCAGTACTAAGGGAGTATGCTGCACTATCAGTCAGATGATGCGTTAAACCGAGACCCCGTCTGCTCTCTCAGGTGGACGTAAAACATCCCATGGCATTATTTTGAAGGTGAACAGGGGAGTTCTCTCCGGTGTCCTGGCCAATATTTGCCCCTTAACCAACACTAGTAAAAAGCAGATTATTTGATCATTTGTCTGATTACTGTTTGTGGGAGCTTGCACTGCAGATTTCACCTCATTGTGTGCAGCAGCAGCATTGCAGCATGCGAGCTGTAACGCACTGCATCAAACGTTACCCACCAGAGGTCTATAGTTGACACACAAAGAGGAAATTCCAGGCAGTAATGTTGGCATAATTAAGTGATCCCTTAAGGGCTCCAGTGCGGCAAACACACCGTCTTAGATACGTGTCAGACCCAGTCCTCAAAATCAGAAGTATATCCAAGCACAGCTGAGCCTGGTTGTCTTCTGGCTAGTTGTTCCCAGTACAGCTGTGTGGGCCAGTTCTACCTATATTTAAAGATTTTGCATTTATCATGTGTCCTTCTTATCCCAGATGTCACGCTCCAGACACTGCCCTCCAGATGTCACACTTCACAGTGTCACATTTTGTTGCAAAATCCAAAACAATCTTAAAACAAAGAACAAGATCATTGATCTGGAGCTTGAAATTTATAAGTAGTTAAAATTGTCCACTGATTGGCCTCAGGATGTGACAAAGAGCTACAAATTCCTGAACTTGCCACGGGGACTGGCCAAACAGAATCAGGCCGTGTTAGCAGCTGAGCATCAGAACCATTCTCCAGACCACCCACCTGCAATGCCATGGGAGATCTATTAGTTCTTAATACGTCTCAGCAGCAAAAACATGTTTCTAACGGAGGTGGTTCTTTGTCCATTATCAGTGGATAAAAGCTGATGCTGACTGCAGCGTTGTTTACTGTTGTATGAGTTGAAAGGTATTAATGTTATGGCTTCTAGTCATGAGGTAATAAGTTGAATGTATCTTCATAGTGACATGATGTTCTATATAGAATAATGTGTGGTAGGAGTAATTACATGGGGTTCAAGGCAGTGTCATCAAACATGGGAGCGAAACACAAGCTCTTCATTGTCTTGCGAATCCCAACATGAGATTGCTTTCACTGCAATCACTCCTACTCATCCATTGTTTTCGCGATATCTGTTTTTGTGGCACAGTAATTAAGTCTGACTTATTGTTGCCATGCGTTAGTTGTCTTTATTCAGCAGCATGGTTGAGTTCGTTTGATGACTTCATCGCTTATACATTGAGTCTGTGACAGAATCACGACATTGATTACAGGGGATAATCAATAATCAGAATGACTAGATATATGATATAAACACATGAGGGAGAAAGGAATAGAAAGGATATGCTGTTGGGGTTAGATGAAGAGGGTTGGGAGGAGGCTCATGTGAAGCATAAACACTGGCATGGACCAGTTGGGCGTCCAGTTAAAATTTTCTCCGCAGTGTGGACCTGGAGTCACGTCTGGGTCAGACCGGGTAGGGATGTGCGGGTTTCTTTGCCTGGCGGACATTAGTGAAGCTGTTAGCTATTTGCAAAAATCAGGCTGCTGCCACAGTCATTTCCTGGCGCCAGCCCACAAATTAGCATATTTTTTAAAAATCCACTGGTGAAATGCATGGTGGGATTCTGAACTCCAAACTTCTGGGTTGTTAGTCCAGTACCATAACCACTAGGCTACCGTACCTTCATTTATACCATAGCCGCCACATCAGAATCAAGTGAAAACATTTCCCAATGATGTTATATAGTAATGTAAGTGCACCCTGTGAAATCACCTCCGCAGGCAATGTGAGAACAGAGGGCTGTCTATCTGAAGTTGTCTGGTCATGTCCTAAAAACAAATGATGAAGGAAAGACATGACTGTAGTTAAAGGAAAGATGAATATTCTGCAGCCTTCCCTGATTACCTCAGTGGATCAAGGGGTGTTTGTGCAGAACTTTTAAGGTAGACGTCGTTGGGTCAAAATCCTGGAACTCCCTTCCTAACAGCACTGTGGGAGAACCTTCACCACACGGACTGCAGCGGTTCAAGAAGGCGGCTCACCACCACCTTCTCAAGGGCAATTAGATATGGGCAATAAATGCCGGCCTCGCCAGCGACGCCCATATCCCATGAACGAATTTTAAAAAAAGATGTTTCCACTTGTGGGGGAGTCCAAAACTAGGGGCCATAAATTCAAGATAGTCACTAATAAATCCAATAAGGAATTCAGGAGAAACTTCTTTATCCAGAGAATGGTTAGAATGTGGAACTTGCTACCACATGAAGTAGTTGAGGTGAATAGCAGAGATGCCTTTAAGAAGAAGCTAGATAGGTGCTTGGAGGAAAAAGGGATAGAAGGATATGAAGATACAGTTAGATGAAGGAGGGTGGGAGGAGGCTCGTGTGGAGCATAAACACCGGCAAGTTAGGCTGAATGGCCTGTTCCTGTGCTGTAAATCTATGTAATTCTGTGTAACTTTCCCTCAGGGGATTAAATGGGTGGCAGGGGATGGTGAAATGGAATGGGCCTGGTCTGCGAGAGGAGTAAGCCTGATGGAATGAAAGCAAGAAAATAAGAAATCATGGAACAAGGAAAGGTTCAGTGGTAGCAATCTTGCCTCTGACTCAGGAGATCATTTAGCATGGTGGTAGTGCCACACGACATGATGGAGGGTGTCCCCAATGCGAAGATGGGACTTGGCCTCCACGAGGATTATGCAGTGGTCACTCCTGCCGATACCATCATGGACAGATGCATCTGATACAGGTAGATTGGTGAGGACGAGTTCAAGTAGTTTAATCCCTCGTGTTGGTTCTCTCACCACCTATATACCATGTCAGGGTGTGCTGATAGGGTTAGATGAAGTAAGGAGGGAGGAGGCTTGTGTGGAGCATAAACACCGCCATAGACCAACTGGGCCGAATGGCCTGTTTCTGTGCTGTAGTTTCGATGTAACTCGATGTAACACTTACCCCAAGCACAGGCTGGCATCTGTATCCTTCAGGACTCGGCTAACTTGGTCAGTGGTGGTACTACCAAGCCACGTTTGGTGATGGACATTGAAGTCCCCCACCCAGAGTATATTATGTGCCCTTCCTACCCTCAGTGCTTCCTTCAAGTGGTGTTCAGGATGGAGCATTACTAATTCATGAGCTGAGGGAGGGCAATAGTCGATGATCAGCAGAAAGCTTCCTTGCCCATGTTTGACCTGAAGCCATGAGACTCCATGGGGTCTGGAGTCAATGTTGAGGACTCCCAGGGCCACTCCACCCCCATTGTATACCATTGTTGCCCCCCCCCCCCCCCTCCCCTTAGTGCGTCTGTCCTGCCAGTGAGACAGGACATACCCAAAGATGGTGATGGAGGAGTCTGAGACATTGACTGATTGGTATGATTCTGTGAGTATGTCATGCTGTTGATTGATTAGTCGGTGGGACAGTTCTCCCGACTTTGATACCAGTCCCTAGATGTTAGTGAGGAGAACCTTTTAAAAATATATTTACAAGTAGCTCAGAACTTGCAGCCTCCAACCAAATCCCAAGCAAAACTAAAACGAAGGAACATATGCCTATTATCTCTCAAGACTGATAGCTCATAAAAATTCAGCACAGAAGACGACTTTCTTTGCAGTGAGAAGTTGCTTAGATGGAATCACATTCAAGGAGAATAGAATGTGTCACTGCAGTCCAAAAGGAGAAATTTTGGCAACATGATCAGTGGCGTATGAATGCAAGTATTCTTCCTTATGTTTCTTCTTCAAGTGTGATTTCTTTCTGAAGAGAAGCCGGAGCAGGGGATTGTGTGACAAGTTCTGAGCACAGAGCCTGTAATGTTACAGAAGGGAAAGAAACACACAGTGACAAGTATTGAAATACAAATGTACCAGTGTCCAAGTTTCTATAATTCAGTCACTGGGGTAGATCGTGACTTTGTGCGATCGATAATGTAAAATGGGTGATAGCAAGTCGTCGGCCCGTTTTACATCTTTCCCCATTTTTATTCCCATTCAAGTCGGGAGAGACTCGCTATCACCCGCATTACACAATCGATTGCACAAAGTCAAGATCCACCCCACTGTCCACTAGTTGTTCTTGTATATGTCGTGTTAATGGAAAACGAAGTAACTCATTTATAACTGAGCCATCAAAGGATGCCAGGAAATATTACAGGGCGGAATTCCAAAATATGGCCTGAAGATGCGTAGGCTCACCTGCCTGGAGTGCACATCAGGAAATCAGGAAAAGTTCTTATGAGAAATTTCTTCACTCAGAGGGTTGTGAATCTTTGGAATTCTCTACCTCAGAGGGCTGTGGATGCTCAGTTGTTGAATACATTCAAGACTGAGATCAATAGATTTTTGGACTCTAAGGGAATCAAGAGATATGGGAATCGGGCAGGAAAGTAAAGTTGAGGTTGAAGGTCAGCCATGATCTTATTGAATGGCGGAGCAGGCTCGAGGGGCCATATGGCCTACTCCTGCTCCTATTTCTTATGTTCTTATCGTAGGCGTGCTGCCCACCATTTTTCACCCATGATGGGGGAAAAAAAATCGAACGTCAAATAAAAAAAAGTTACAAACTTTTGCACACCACGGTTTAAAATCAGGAGATAACATTTAGCTTTCCTAATTAGAAGAGAGTCAAGCTGGGCCCTGCATCCAATTGTGTAGCACATTAAAAAATCCCCCCTGTCCTGCATAGAGAGGCCACCCAGACCTAATAAAACATTTAATTTTCCATGGAATGAATGTGGAGTGAATTTTCTTTGCAATAAGAATAATTAACCTGTGGCTCATCAATTTTGGCGACAATACCTTGGTCTGTGAGCAGGTGGCATGGTTCTTGTAAGTCTCTCTACAGTTCTGGACCTTGTGATTTAAATCATTTCCTGATGCCTGCTGTGAGGTAGATAATCTGCAAGGTAATTTTTTTCTATACAACCTTCCGAGAACTCTGCATTCTTCCAATTCTAGCCTCTTGCGCTTCCCCAATTTCTGATGCCCCACCATTGGCGGCCGTGCCTTCAGCTGTCTAGGCCCTAAGCTCTGGAATTCCCTCCCTAAACCTCTCTGCCTCTCCAGCTCTCTCTTCTTCAAAATGCTCCTTAAAACCTACCTCTTTGACCAAGCTTTTGGTCACTTGTCCTAATATCTCCTTATGTGACTTGGTGTCAATTTTTGTCTGATATTGCTCCTGTGAAGCACCTTGGGACGTTTTACTACACTAAAGGTGCTATATAAATGCAAGTTGTTGTTTATATGGTTTAAAAAACAATGAGAATTTACTTCCTTGCAACTTTGGATCTATTCTACATTGACTCTGTTCTACATAGTGAGATCAAGGGAGTAATTATTGATTGAACAACACGGGATAAATATTATACAATACATAACACTCTATCAATATGCAATTACATTAATGCAATCAAAGAGTATTGCATAATCAATAATTAAAGGAAATGGGAGGAAAGAACTCAGCTACAGGGGAAAATATGATAATTCTGCTATTCCTTCACAGAACCAAGTAGAACTCGTGGAGATATAAAAGAACTGGTGGTAGCTCTGACAAAGCAGCATTTCTTCAATGTGGCATTGAAGTGTCTATCTAGATTATGTGCTCAAATCTTGGACTAGGACTTAGAACTTACAAACGTCTGACTCAGAAATAAGTCTAATTGAGCCTAGCTGACACTCAGTGGTTATTTTTCATTCATTCTCAGGATGTGGGCATCGTTGGCAAGGCCGGCATTTATTGTTCATGTCTGGTTGGCCTTGATAAAGTGGTGGCGGGCCTTCTTCTAGTGGTTTGATACAATTGATTGGCTTGCCAGGCAACCTCAGAGGGCAGTTAAGAGTCACCCACGTTGGTGTGGGACTGGAGTCACATATAGGCCAGACCGGGTAAGGATGTTGCGTTTCCTACACTAAAGGACATTAGTTCCTTTCAAAGAGCTGACACAGGCACGATGGTCTGAATGGCCTCCTGTGCTGTATGTGCTGTAAGATTCTATGATTAAAATAGAAATATCAAACCAAACGTGCATTTATATGTAAGAAGAAATTAAAGCAGAAAAAGACACAGTGATAACTCTCTTCCCCCCTCCCATGGATAAAGGTTAAAGACTAGTTGTGAGGCGGTATTATTGCAATCCATTCAACAATGACTTCACTGCCTGGGTTCTTGGACCTTATTTGACGAATTGTTCTATCAGACCCTGAAAGTCACATACTCAACAATGTGTGGGTGATTCTACGAAGCTAATTTAGGCCACAATAATATCGTACTACCAGTCTTGGAATGTGAAGTGCCTCCAGCAAGACCAGAGTTGTACTGTGGGCTGTGAATCACATTCCTCAGAGGGAATAACAATTAGAAAGACACAGTACTAAGTTTAGGAACTGTCCAGGAGATAAAAACAAACAATTTTTGAACCTGTTTTCACACAGGATTGGAGTTATACCTCACACAACATCAAGCCTAAGTGGGGTGAGACACTACCCTCAATGAAGTGACCTTACACCACTCAGCCTTAGTGCGTATTGGAGTCACATGAGGGTATAACTCACAGACTAGAATAGAATACAATCATACAACACAGAAGGAGGCCATTCGGCCCATCGCGCCTGTGCCGGCTCTTTGAAAGAGCTATCCAATTAGTCCCACTCCCCTGCTCTTTCCCCAATAGCCCTGAAGATTTTTCCTTTTTAAGTAGAGATCCAATTCCTTCCCGCTCGTCGCCCCTCTGGTTCTTTTGCCAATTAACTTAAATCCGTGTCCTCTGGTTATCGACCCTCCTGCCAGTGGAAACAGTTTCTCCCTATCTACTCTATCAAAACCCTTCAATTTTGAGCACCTCTATTAAATATCCCCTTAACCTTCTCTTCTGTAAGGAGAACAATCCCAGCTTCTCAAGTCTCTTCAGATAACTGAAGTCCCTCATCCCTGGTACCATTCTAGTGAATCTCCTCTGCACCCTCTCTGAGGCCTTGATGTTCTTTCTAAAGTGCGGTGCCCAGAATTGGACACAATACTCCAGCTGAGGTCGACCCAGTGACTTATAAAGGTTTAGCTTAATTTCCTTGCTTTTGTACTCTTTGGAGGTGATTTTACACCCCAAGAACGGGTGGGTTGGGGGCAGGTGGGAGTTGAAAATAGTTGTTTGTTTGGGTCGCAACCGCAAAATTTTCGGACTTTGCGTTCCCAGTGGGAAGCCTGTACTTTTCCTCTCTGACGTTAAACCCGGAAATAAAGCCGGTTTGCGGTCGCTACCCAAAAAACAACTATTTTCAACTCCCACCCGCCCCCAAATCACCCCCAATGCCTCTACTCATAAAGCCATGGATCCCGTATGCATTTTTAACAGCTTTCCGAGCTGTGCTGCCACTTTTGCATCGGAGGGCTGTTGAAACTGCTTTGCATCGGTATGAATGTAGCAGCATAAGTGCAGCCTTACAGACCAAAGGGAAAGACTAAACTTTTCAGATGTGGAGTTCAGTGTAACAGTGAAACAAACAACGTATGGTTACACTTGCCTGCACGTCGTTTGCATGTCCACGTCTTAAAATGTGAGTTCTTGAGGTGTGAAGGTGACATCCTTCAGTATCTCCATTTGATTTCATTTTATACGTTTTCACACGGTAATTTAAGTCAGAGCACAAGATCTGTTGTCACACTGTCACCGTCGCAGTACTTTGACAGAAGTAATTATGGATCGAGACAAAAGGCACTCGTTAAGTGTTTCGTTCAGGAATGGAAACAATACAACGAATTATCGAGAAACCGTTGCCATTCATCATGTCTTTCATGCTGGTTACATTCCGTGTCGAAGGAGAAGCCTAATGTCCTTTTGATATTAAAAATAATTCTGACACCCATCCATCATCTCTTTTGAAAAGAAACATTCCTGTTTGATGTCATATGTTACATTTTATGTCACGGTCTGACATTATTTCACAGCAACATTTTTTATTTTTTCTTCCACTGGAAGTCAAATCCAAACAAAAATAACAGTGAAACTGCAGAAATGGAGAAACCCGTGATGTAAAGTCTGTAAAGAGAGCTGGTTCCATAACTCGCTGAGGATTAAGGGTTACAGAGCTATCGCGGCTGATTAGGGTTCACATACGTCGCCATGGAGACATATGGTCAAGTGAGCACGCCTGAGGCCTGCTTCTTGCTCAATGCGCAGAGTTCCATTCTGCAGCCAGGCTATATTTAATGTGTAGAGGCCAATCACATGTTTCATGCAATAACCTCAGTAAAAAGGTGAGGGAAGAGACATGGCTGGAAGAACTGACAAACAAGTTGCTGGACAGTTAGAATGGAAAGCATGCCCAAATATGGCATTATGGCAGTAGCAGGCCTGAAGAAGAAAAACATATAAAATATCCCAACGTACAAGGATCTTTAGGAGCACCATAACCGACATTGGAACAAGACGGCGCAGAAGAATTAACCTCCTTATCTCCCAGGACACAGGACCTGATCATTACTTTGTTCTCGAGGAGCACTCGCTGGAAAGGTTGTATGAGAAGCAACAACTTTCATTCTGGTAAAAACTGTCGTGTCTGAATGTCAAATAAAAATTCTTTAAGAGTTAGAAAATAACTATAGTGTCTTGCTTGATCCTTGACCTTTCATATTCCGAACAAGAGGGAGGGAAATCCCTCCAAAAAAATTATGATATTAATTTAGTGGCTCCATTTTCTGTGTCCAGTGCCAGGACTGTAAAATAGTTGTTGAGCACCTCATTTAAAATGACGGTGCACTCAAGGGCACGTTTGGCCATTTTTCGAGATTGCAATCTTAAAAGAGAAGTGCCATTATTAGCTGTAGAACGTTGTTTTGGTGCAAGACTTGTTATTTATGCAGTTTGTTTGTATTGTTGTTGCATTAGCTGCTGGTTTTGGTTGTGGTTTGCTTTATTGCAACTTTGCACTTATTTGAAGCTTCCAATTCCGCATTTGTGGCTTGTGGGCAGCTCCATTTTAAGTAGCCACACCAAATTTCTGAAGATGGTTATCCCGACGAGTATATATCTCCCTGTTTGCTGTTTTGGGAGGAGGAAGGGGAGGATCTGAGGAGGCATGAGAGGGAAAGGCATTTATTCTTAACGATTTACAAGGACTAGGCAGGGTATGGCTCTATCCAACTACTTGCGTCTAAAGACCAAGGCACGCCTATCTAGAAAAGTCTGAGGACATCTGCTTATGTCACTGACGCAGGTTCTGGGAGGGCAGGAAATCAGCCGGCCCCCAGGCTGAGGCAGCTGTTGGGTCAGGCCACCTGGGAGGAGGGGGGCAGGCGATCCCGGCAGTGGCCTGGAGTTTCTTTGGCGGGCCCAGGAGGATCACTCCCGGGCCCACCAATGAAAAGAAATTGAAAGCTTCCTGTGTTGTTTTTTGAGCGGTCCCTTTAAGGACCGCTGACTAGGACGCTCGATGCCTGTTAAAACTGGGCGGAGTCTAGTTGCATGCCACCTGACATTAAGTTAAGTTGTGAGTGAAACCAGTTTTGCCATTCTGCAGAATGAAAGAAAGTCTCTAAATATTGCCTGATGACATTGCTCAGAAACATTCCCAATCACTTCACAGATAAGGAAAGCAAAATACTGCAGATGCTGGAAACCTAAAATAAAAACAGAAAATGCTGGAAAACACTCAGCAGGTCAGGCAGCGTCTGTGGAGAGAGAAACAGAGTTAATGGGGGGGGGGGACACAATTTTAACCTAACTCGCCCATCGGGAAACTGGTTTTACATCCCGCCCGATTTTACTCTCCAGTGAAGTCTTTCCACCCGACCCCGTGGGTTTCCCGCCCAGCGAGTTAGGTTAAAGTTACCCCCAATGTTTTAGGTCGATGACCTTTCATTGGAACTGGAAGATGTTAGAGATGAACACCTTTTTTCAGTTTTGCAGTTTTTTCATTTGATTTGGTCGGAGGATTATTGTAAACTCACACTGAGTACAAATCTGTATTTTTAATTGAACAACCTAGTTGAGCAGCTAGGGCCCACAGTGCAGAACGAGCCACCAAAGTTGAGGAGAAAAAAAATAGGAGGGTAAATCGGGAAGCAGCGACTTGGCCTCAGCAAGCTTGAGTTTGAAAATCCTTTAGATTATAGGAGGAAAGAAAGACAGAGGGAAGTTCCGCATTTTTCGGTTAGAATAGGAGACATTATGACGAGTGTTGACAGGTGATTCTGTCATCCCGCGCTCTCAGAGGTGAAGTCCCGCTCGCACGGAGCTCGGGTAAGAGAGAGAGAGGCCTTCAACGTTGTAGCCCCAATTCTCCGACCTGCAAACCTCACCAGCTCAGCTCCTCACTGGGAATGTGGGATCGCGGGATCTCCCTTTTGATTTCAACACAGGCACAGGGGGTAGTTGAGAGGAGTTTTCAGTCATTTTATTTAATATGTATCTACTAATAAGCTTTTTGAAAACATTGATTGGTTAGTTCAATATTGTGGTAAATTGCTGTGGTAAAACCATTGGCATCTGTTAATTGTATCTGTGTGATTTATATCAATTGGTGTTAATTTTATTCAGGTGCTGTGTATTGTTGACCGGAGGTCACCAGTTACGGTTATTGGCTTAGTACAAAGAGGAGAAGAGTCAATTCTCTCCTAACTCTCAATTCACTTTATTCACGCCGTTAGATCATATACACATGGCTTATACGTCTGGTTAGATTATAGACATGCAGTTTGCACCAGGTTATACAGTTTTATACCCAAACTGGGATCTAAACGCACACCCACTAGGTTTCTCTGACACTCTCTGAGTGGTCACAGAATATAAAGGATAATACCCGAAAAGGAGAGCTGACGCTGGCCAGGCATTCCGTTCTCTCTCTCTCTCTCGACATCGTCTCTACGTCCCTGACATAGGTTCTTCCACTTCCGCGATGGTTGGTCTCTGGAGTCTTCGCTCTGGCTTCATGCCCGAGATTCTTCATTCTTATTCCGAATCTTATCTCTTCAAGCTGTGGTGTCTCTCTCTCCCTTTGGTTTAGGCTTGCTCGCCTAGTCTGTGTCTTCTCCTCATTGGCTCTGACCCAAGGACTTAGGTAGCATTACCTCATTACTCCTTTTCTAAATAAGGACTTGTGTCTTATCACATCTCCTTTGTCTTTCTCAAAACTTAGCTAGTTCAAACCGGTTCCAGCCAGCTCAGGCCAGCGACTGAACTCAGGTTACTTCAGTTCAAAAGTTGCTTTTGCCTGTGTGTCAGCAGTTTGGAATAAACACAGTAGTTTCTGCAGCCCCTGGCCAACAGTATCAATTGGGGCTCTCATATTCATATATAAGGGTGTGGTGTGGGTAATGTGAAGCTCCGTGAATAAAGGCTTGGAAACAGCTGAAGACCAGGCTCTAGTATTCTATCCTTCACTACTGGACAATCCAGTTTATAACAGCGTCTATCTGAGAGTCTGCCAGTCAGCGAACCATGTTAACAGCTGTGATTGACCAAGACTGGCTTTGTACAACATAATTAATAACATGCCACTGATAAAGCCTGTAACATAGCGAGTGTGATAATCAAAGCCCAGGTCTGGGAACTACCCCAGTATCCTTTGGAGATGTTACGGTTACAGTCTGTTCTGACTGATTGCGATTGAGTACATGATCTACAACAACAACAACTTGCATTTACACAGCGTCCTTAATGTCGAAATACGTCCCGAGGCGCTGCACGGGAACATCATCAGACAAAAACTGACACCAAGCCAAAGAAGGAGATATTAGGACAGGTGACCAAAAGCTTGATCAAAGAGGTTGGTTTAAAGGAGCATCCTTAAAGGAGGAGAGAAAAATAGAGAGGTGGAGAGGATTAGGGAGGGAATTCCAGAGCTTGGGGCCTACGCAGCTGAAGGCACGGCCGCCAATGGTCTAACCAACTCCAAGGATCATGTTCAATGTTTAATGGTCCATCCGATAGACTAAGAATGCAAGAGTCATAATTTCACTCTTTTGCTTCCTTGACAACATTTGCGAAGTAGGGCTGGCAGTAATTATTGGTGTCAACTGTGTCATCCTTAGGGGTGATACTGTCACAGTTTCATTAAGAACCAAGGGATGTGGCGGGGGCAGAGCTGTTTAATGCATAGGAGCGGTTTGGTCTTACAGTTTACTGAGGTATTAAATGCTGATTAAATGGTGATGAATATATTTCTGGCAATTGTCTGCTTCTTTGATAAACGAATGTAAGGAATCTTACAACACCAGGTTATAGTCCAACAAATTTATTTCAACAAATTGATAAACGAGCCCAACGTTGTCAAGAAACTTGACGTATCTAATGGAGCCAAAGTAATTATTATCCCACTTCTAACAAATGTAATCGGTTGCCACAATTGACTTTGCCTAGATTTTTACACTGTTGGCTGATAAGCCGTACATTTGCATTCACACCTGAGGTAAAATGCTGTCAGCATAGAAATTCCATTTCATTAAGTCTGATCTCCCTCAGGAGCACTAATATGGAGTCCTGTAACTGGTCTCATTAGAGGAATTAGATGTTACACGCTATATTATATGTATACAGTTATTTGACCAAGACAACTGTACAAGGTCATCTTGTTTTACTCTCCTTTAATTGGAGATTGAAAAGTAGGCAGAGCTCAATCCCTTCCTAATGTGTCCTCAGTTGTAATTGAGAGGCAGCTATAACATGCTCTGGTTTGCCCCTGCATATTTAGATGTATATGCAGTCTAGCTGATTGCCAGTGCAGGTCCATTTTAGTTTTACATGCTTCCTCAGGATAGGCAACAGTCAGATTAAGTTGCGTGCACAGAATGCAAAGAAGATATACATTGTGCTGTGCAATATTATCGTGTGAGTGCTTCGTGTGTTCATATGAAATTTCTTTGTCTGCTATTTTAATGGCGGTTCATTAATTCCTCGGTTACAAAAGAATTCGAAAGAATTTCCTGGGGACACATTGGAGCTGAATTTGCTGAAAATGTGCGCCGTAGTAATGGCGCATCTACGGCGTATGCCATTCTTATGGTGCCAGGCAATTCTGGCGTGAGTGACGTACGCCATTACGCACGCCACGCCATAATTTGCTGGGACTTCTACGATGCTTCAGAGAGACCCCCACCGAAAATGTTGAACAGCTAATTATCGTAGCTCCGCGCCCCATTAAAATCAATGGCTAGATCGAGTCTGCTGAATTAACTGTGATTGTCACAGCCACTTAGACCATTACAGGATAGCGCTGGAGGGCTCGGAATCAGTAAAGTATTCAATCACTCAGCAGGTTGCCTGAGGGTAAGACTTGTTCAATGAAATCTTAAACCTCAGTTAAGTAATAAGAGAAGTGTTTTGACAGCCAGTCATGTTCTGACTTTCCCCCGACTGATATTATTTTTATATTAATATTTATTGAGCTCGTGCGCTAAGCATAAAATGAAACAGGTAATGAAATATGGCTAGTGAAAGTACCAGGAGATTGGAAACAGGCTAATGTGGTGTCCATATTCAAAATTGGCAACAAATCAGACACAACAACTTGTATTTATGTAGCGCCTTTCAAGTAGTGAGACTTCCCAAGGCGCTTCACAGGAGCGATTATCAAACAAAATTTGACACCGAGCCACATAAGGAGATATTAGGACAGGTGACCAAAAGCTTGGTCAAAGAGGTAGGTTTTAAGGAGAGTCTTAAAGGTGGAGAGAGAGGTGGAAAGGCAGAAAGGTTTAGGGAGAGAATTCCAGAGCTTAGGGCCCAGGCAGCTGAAGGCACGGCAGCCACAGACAACCGAAGCTTTACTTCAGTCCTGTATAAAATAATGGAATCAATTATCAGCTGTAAACCTGAAGATTATCTGTACAATAATAACTTAGTAAACAGCAGTCAGCATGGGTTCAAAAGGGAAATCCATGGAAACTGTTTAAGACATAATTGGGTGCTGCAATGGAGCGACTTTAGGCTTATTCTGGATGGATGGGAAAAAAATGGGCCAAGTGGCATTCTTCACCTAGAATCATCTTCTGATCTTACAATTGGTATGATCTGACCTTGCACCCATCCTTCACGGATATGATTTTTTTTTTGTCTGAGTTGTTCCATCAGTGAGAGATTGTGGAGTGGAAGGCAGGCACGCCTCCAAAGGAAGAAGCAGAGAATTAGAGGCCGAGTCATCGTGTGTCACTGACACGTCACCATCGATGAGCCGTAACGTGACAGTGCACCCAGCAGCATATATATCTGTCCATTTATATCCGGCATTGCACAGGTTGCACTGTGTAGATCACGTTATGTGACTCATTAAGTACAGTGCGGCAGAACTAATGTTACTATCACACCTCTTGCTGTACTAAGCCAATTAAATTGCTCAAAATTGATTATTTTTCTCTCAAAAATCTTCATTCACCATTTTTCCTTCTCAAAAATCCAATTTTCTTTTATATGTATTCGTTCATGGGATGTGGGCGTCGCTGGCGAGGCCGGCATTTATTGCCCATCCCTAATTGCCCTTGAGAAGGTGGTGGTGAGCCGCCTTCTTGAACCGCTGCAGGGTTCACAATAGGATTTGTAGCATAATAAAAACATTTTTAAAAAATCATATTTCATAGTAACATGATTAAATATATCTAGAAAATAGATTTGTGCCTTTGAGCACCTTCATTAGCAGTTTTTCTCAAAAGCCTGGGCTTGAAGTTGATAATTTTATCAGGCCTGTTATTCTGTCAGCTAAAGGGACTTATCAACTAAACCTATGCTTGAAGTTCTTAACATCACATAGCGTATGGAGAATCTGCCAGAATACAACTCTTAAAGTGCAACTGCAAATGTGTCTTACCTCAGTCAATTTATGTTTTTGTTTATCCAAAAGATTTCAAAACAATTTGAACCATGAATTTTAAAACCTTTGGAAGGAACTAATTTAAGTGCTTTTAGTTTTTACTTCAGAGAAAGAGACTGTTGAAAGACAAAGACAGACAGACAGAGAGTGTTGATCAGAGCACCTGTGCTTTATGTTTATGTAGAGAATTTGAAAACAATTATTGCTTACTTGAATGTGTGTTTGTACAGCTACAATGAGTACAGCAAACACTAATTAATTTTTTAGAAACCCATCAAAAGACTCTTGCTTTTACTGTCTGTAGACAAATCTCTTGAAAATCTCTTTCTAAATTCTTCCACTGTTGAGCTGCACCTCTCCACCACTTCCTGATCCCCAGCACCTCTGGTTCCCTCTGATTGAGCAACACCATGGGAGATCTACCAGTGATAAGAACAAAAAAGTGTGAATGCTGTAAATCTGTGCTAAAAGTAGGAAATTCTAGAAATAGACAGTGGCTCCAAAAAAAATAGCACCTGAAAGAGAAGACCAGATTAACGCTTTGGGAGGGACCGTACCTGAGACCTGGAAGGAGGTTGTCCATCTTCCGTCTTAGAAAAAAAAGACTTGCATTTATATAGTGCCTTTGACAACCTCAGGACATCCCAAAGCGTTTTTCATTTGAAGTGTGGTCACTGTTATAATGAAGGAAATGTGGTAGCCAATTTGCACACAGCAAGCTCCCATAAATAGCAATGTGATAATTACCAGATAATCTGTTTTAGTGATGTTGGTTGAGGGATAAATTTTGGCCAGGAGTCCACCACTAGCTCTTCTTTGAAATAGTGCCGTGGGATCTTTTACATCTACCTGAGAGAGAAGACGGGGCCTCAGTTTAACGTCTCGTCCTGAAGACGGTACCTTCGAAAGTGCAGCACTCCTTCAGCACTACACTGAAGTGTCAGCTTAGATGTTATGCTCAAGTCTCTGGAGTGGGTCTAGAACCCACAACCTTCTGACTCTGCTACCACTGAGCCAGTGCGGTACCCTAATTTCGTCTCATCTGTAAACCCATGAATGCATTCCTTCAAATCGGGTTTACTTATCACTAATAATGCAGGGAGGACGTTTTCCACTAAGATGGGTCAGATATGTGAAACTTGAGCCAATACTAGTTAAGGTTTTAGAAATACAGTTCTGATTGTAACAACAGGCAAAGATAAAAGAAAACTAAAGTTACAAACAATTTCTGACTATTCAGCAGAACTGTTGAGGCCAGAGACCAGATCGTCTCATTGAGAAAAAAGATTGTCCTTTGTGTAAACTGGGACTCCTTTTAGACTTGTATATTGTGCGGCGAGATTGAATATTTCATTTCAAGGGAGCGCCCATTTTGTTGAGGATGTTAGAAGCAGAGTGAGAAAGATGCAGGGATGGAATTTCAGCACAAGTTCCCTGATCTTCCACTGTATCCTTGGCGGAAATCCTGGAGAAGCAGCTGTTTACACCATCTCCCCAGAGTTTCCGCCGATCTTCCATCAAAATTACAAAATGATTCCCACAGTGCTGTTAGGAAGGGAGTTCCAGGATTTTGACCCAGTGACCTTTGTCCTTCTGGGTGGTAGAGGTCACGGGTTTGGGAGGTGCTGTTGAAGAAGCCTTGGCGAGTTGCTGCAGTGCATCCTGTGGATGGTACACACTGCAGCCACGGTGCGCCGGTGGTGAAGGGAGTGAATGTTTAGGGTGGTGGATGGGGTGCCAATCAAGCAGGCTGCTTTATCTTGGATGGTATCGAGCTTCTTGAGTGTTGTTGGAGCTGCACTCATCCAGGCAAGTGGAGAGTATTCCATCACACTCCTGACTTGTGCCTTGTAGATGGTGGAAAGGCTTTGGGGAGTCACTCGCCGCAGAATACCCAGTCCCTGACCTGTTCTTGTAGCCACAGTATTTATGTGGCTGGTCCAGTGAAGTTTCAGCTGTTAAATCAGTTAATTCAGCTGTTATCCATCTCAACTAACAGGACTACTGATCTGGAAGAAAGACTTGCCTTACCTGTAGACAGCAATTGCTCATTCGTGGTGTGACCGCTCCTAATTCTGACGTTGTAACTAGTATTCACGAGTTCTTAATAACATATCCGCAAGGGAGGAAGCTCAGCTGATCATGATGGGGGAGGGACGGCTAGGGCTGTTGTAAAGTTCAGGGTTACACCATTGACAGATCCATTTGTTAAGCCCAACTTTACTAGGTGCTTATGGTCCAACTTAGTTAAGGATAGAGAAACTGATGGAGCTAAAACCTGGATGGTACTGTATCCTACTAATAATGAACTGTACACTCCTCTCGAGAAACGAGAAGGCTGACGGGTGACCTAATAGAGGTCTTTAAAATTATGAAAGGGTTTGATAGGGTAGATGTAGACAAGATGTTTCCACTTGTTGGGGAGACCAGAACTAAATATAAGATAGTCACTAATAAATCCAATAGGGAATTCAGGAGCAACTTCTTCACCCAGAGAGTGGTAAAAATGTGGAACTCGCTATCACAAGGAGTAGTTGAGGCGAATAGCATAGATGCATTTGAGGGGCAGTTAGATAAGCATATGAGGGAGAAAGGAGTAGAAGGTTAGATGAAGAGGGGTGGGGAGGAGGCTTGTGTGGAGCATAAAGCATAGACCCGTTGGGCCGAATGGCCTGTTTCTGTGCTGTAAATTCTATGTAATTCTAATCAGCCTATTTCTCCTGTTTTCAGATTTATTGTGATCTCAGTGACAAAGTCAGGCATAGGTACCATTAGAATATCAAAAGACTCTCAGTATCTGTAAGCATGTTCCTGACAGATGGTACCTTTGAAACCTAGACAAGGATTTAATATAGCTTCAAAGTTGCAATGTTTCTCAATATACAAAAGGCATTTCAGAGACACCTACAAAGTATCCAGTGCAGGTGCTATGCTTTATGGGGCACTATAAGTATATGTTAGAGGCCAAATAATCGCTTGTGCAATGATAAAGAAATAAGACAATGAAACTTCTTTATTCTGAAGTCAATATAAACACTTTACATAGAATTACATGGAATTTACAGTGCAGAAACAGGCATTTCAGCCCAACTGGTCCGTGCCGGTGTTTATGCTCCGCACGAGCCTCCTCCCACCCCTCTTCATCTAACCCCCATCAGCATATCCTTCCATTCCTTTCTCCCTCATGTGCTTATCTAGCGTTTCCTTACATGTGTCTATGCTAATCATCTCAACTACTCCTTGTGGTAGCAAGTTCCACATTCTCACTGCGCCCTGGGTAAAGAAGTCTCCTAGAGTTGACAAGAGCAATTTTGACTCCTTCCCCCCAGCGGAAAGAGGGCGGTAGCGGAATGACAGTTGCAGCGGGAGTGTTATCCCAATCCCCTCTCCCATCCCCGTTTGTTTCCCTCCCGCTGCCATGTCGACTCCAGAGCTTCCATGCGCGGCCGAGACGCTTGCCGCAATCAGGCAGGACCCTCTTGAATCCATGCAAGTTGAGGTCCTGTGACGTAGAGAGGACCCCGATGTGGTTTTAATGGCCTACTGGGTGCTGTGGACGCTTCGCTCAGTCAAACCTGGCCACCAAGAGGACGAGGCCCCCGACAAGGTAAGCGTTTGAATTGTTCCTGTAGGGCCAGGAGGAGCAGGAGTGCTCCACTGGACTCCATAAGAATAATTCGGGCCGCTGTCACCTGGGGTTCTCCACCCTGCCCTCCACGATCGCACCCCCCCCCCCACCCCCCAGACTGATATATCTGCCAGCCTAATTGGTCTCCAGGCCACCCAATGCGGTGGCACCCCGCTCAGGGTGTGCAGCTCGCCCAGTGTATGTTAATGAGGCCTGTCCAGGCCTCCCCCTGCAGGTATCGGGCAGCCTGCCAGCCGGCCGGCCGAAGTTAAAATCCCCCCTGATGTGTGAAAATACAAGAAATCTAATTCCTTAAGAACCTCAGGATGTCCCAAAGTGCTTTACAGCCAATGAAGTACTTTTGAAATGTACTCCATTGTAATGTAGGAAATGCGGCAGCCAATTTGCGCAGAGCAAGGCCCCACAAAAAGCAATGAGATAAATGACCAGATAATTTGTTTTTAGTGACATTGGTTGAGGGATAAATATTGGCCAGGACACTGGGGAGAACTCCCCTGCTCTTCTTCGAAATAGTGCCACATGATCTTTCACATCCACCTGAGAGGGCAGATGGCACCTCCGACAGTGCAGCACTCCCTCAGTACTGCACGGGAGTGTCAGCCTAGATTTTGCGCTCAAGTCTCTGGAGTTTTGAGCAACTCGATAGTCACAAGCAAAATTGTAGATCATACCAAATAAGACATGGTATTCGCTCTTCACTAGTATCGATATTGTCTCACATTTAGTAGCTCAACCTGGTTTAATGCAGTCCTTTGAAAACCTGTCCCATCTTTAGAGGTATTAAATCCATCTTCAAATGTGCCACAATTGCACATATATGGTCAACAAGTGATGCAAAATTATTGCTCTATTTGATATACTTAATGTAGCCCACAATTATCAGTGTAATTTTCTACTTGAATGCTAATATCTCACAATTGCAAGCGATTCAAAATGCAAAATGAATCCTCGCGATAACAGCAAAAGCACGTTTAATGCCAAAAGCTAATCTTTATCACAAGTATTGCAGATATTTTCATCCTAAGATATTTGAAAGACAGTCTCTACACAAAGCCCACCCAGGAAAGGGAGTTATCTTGAATTCCAAATTGGAACTGACCTGAATTGGGGCCTGTTTTGAATTGATTTGCGAATGCCCTTATTTTGGTATGGCTGAAGCTTGGCCTTCTTTGTCTCTGTAATTTTTTTTCCTCTACCTCTTCGTACTGGTTCTCTTGTACCGTACAAGAATCTACACTTGAGAATATAGGTAGGCAGTCAGGGGATCTGCTCCTGGTTCTTGTAGAGTGGCAGATCATATTTTATGAGATGTGAAGGGAAAGAATAATTTCTATATTGTATCTCATATAATTCTCTGTTCTCGTAGAGCTTTCTACATCGGCTCCCGGTCCAGTAACACCTCAATTTTAAAATTCTCATCCTTGTTTTCAATTCCCTCTGTGGCCTCATCCCTCTGTAATCTCTTCCAGCCCTACAAACCTCCGAGATCTCAAATTCTGGCCTCTTGCACGTTCTTGTATGAAAGAAATGACAGCCATCCGTGGCTAATTAAAGAAATTAAGGATAGTATCCGACGAAAAACAAGGACATATAAGGTAGCCAAACTTAGTGGGAGGATAGAAGATTGGGAAGTCTTCAAAAGACAGCAAAAAGTAACTAAAGGATTGATTAAGAAAGGGAAGATAGATTATGAAAATAAATTAACAAAAAATATAAAAACAGATAGCAAGAGTTTCTATAGTTATATAAAAAGAAAAAGGGTAGCTAAGGCAAACGTAGGTCCCTTAGAGGATGAGACTGGGAAATTAATGGTGGGAAACATGGAGATGGCAAAAATGCTGAACAAATATTTTGTTTCAGTCTTTACGGTAGAGGACACTAAGAATATCCCAACACTGGACAAACAGGGGGCTCTGGGGGGGAGGAGCTAAATATGATTAAAATCACTAAGGAATTGGTACTCAGTAAATTAATGGGACTCAAGGCGGATAAATCCCCTGGACCTGATGGCTTACATCCTAGGGTCTTGAGGGAAGTGGCAGTAGGGATTGTGGATGCTTTGGTAATAATTTTCCAAAATTCTCTGGACTCGGCAAAGGTCCCGGCAGATTGGAAAACTGCTAATGTAACACTCTTATTTAAAAAGGGTAGTAGGCAGAAGGCTGGAAATTATAGACCAGTTAGCTTAACATCTGTGGTGGGTAAAATTTTGGAGTCTATTATTAAGGAGACAGTAGCAGAACATTTGGATAAACATAATTTAATAGGACAAAGTCAGCATGGCTTTACAAAGGGGAAGTCATGTCTGACAAATTTGCATGAGTTCTTTGAGGACATAACGTACAGGGTGGATAAAGGGGAACCAGTGGACGTAGTGTATTTAGACTTCCAGAAGGCATTTGACAAGGTGCCACATAAAAGGTTATTGCTCAAGATAAAGAATCACTGGATTGGGGGTAATATTCTGGCATGGGTGGAGGATTGGATATCTAACAGGAAGCAGAGAGTTGGGATAAATGGTTCATTCTTGGACTGGCAACCAGTAGCCAGTGGTGTTCCGCAGGGGTCGGTGCTGGGTCCCCAACTCTTTATAACCTATATTAACAATTTGGAGGAGGGGACCGAGTGTAATGTATCAAAGTTTGCAGATGATACAAAGATGGGAGGGAAAGTGGAGAGCGAGGAGGACATAAAAAACCTACAGGGGGATATAGACAGGCTGGGTGAATGGGCGGAGATTTGGCAGATGCAATACAATATTAGAAAATGTGAGGTTATGCACTTTGGCAGGAAAAATCAGAGAGCAAGTTATTATCTTAATGGCGAGAAACTGGAAAGTACTGCAATACAAAGGGATCTGGGGGTCCTAGTGCAAGAAAATCAAAAAGTTAGTATGCAGGTGCAGCAGGTGATCAAGAAGGCCAACGGAATGTTGACTTTTGTTGCTCGAGGGATAGAATATAAAAACAGGGAGGTATTGCTGCAGTTATATAAGGTATTGGTGAGACCGCACCTGGAATACTGCATACAGTTTTGGTGTCCATACTTAAGAAAAGACATACTTGCTCTCGAGGCAGTACAAAGAAGGTTCACTCGGCTAATCTCGGGGATGAGGGGGTGGACATATGAGGAGAGGTTGAGTAGATTGGGACTGTACTCATTGGAGTTCAGAAGAATGCGAGGCGATCTTATTGAAACATATAAGATTGTGAAGGGGCTTGATCGGGTGGATGCGGTAAGGATGTTCCCAAGGATGGGTGAAACTAGAACTAGGGGGCATAATCTTAGAATAAGGGGCTGCTCTTTCAAAACTGATATGAGGAGAAACTTCTTCACTCAGAGGGTAGTAGGTCTATGGAATTTGCTGCCCCAGGAAGCTGTGGAAGCTACATCATTGAATAAATTTAAAACAGAAATAGACAGTTTCCTAGAAGTAAAGGGAATTAGGGGTTACGGGGAGTGGGCAGGAAATTGGACATGAATTTAGATTTGAGGTTAGGATCAGATCAGCCATGATCTTATTGAATGGCGGAGCAGGCTCGAGGGGCCGATTGGCCTACTCCTGCTCCTATTTCTTATGTTCTTATGTTCTTCAATTTTCATCGCTCCACCATTGGCGGCCATGCCTTCAGCTGCCTAGGCCCTAAGCTCTGGAATTCACTCCCTGAACCTCTCCACCTCTCTACCTCTCTATCCTTCTTTAAGACGCTCCTTAAAAGCTACCCCTTTGTCTAAGCTATTTGTCACCTGTTCTAATATCTCCTTATAGAATCTTAGAAAGTTTACGGCACAGAAGGAGGCCATTCGGCCCATCGTGTCCGCGCTGGCTGAGAAACGAGCCACCCGGCCTGATCCCACTTTCCTGCACTTGGTCCGTAGCCCTGCAGGTCACGGCTCTTCAGGTGCACGTCCAGATATTTTTAAAATGAGTTGAGGGTTTCTGCCTCTACCACCCTCTCAGGCAGTGAGTTCCAGACCCCCACCACCCTCTGGGTGAAAAATATTTTCCTCATTTCCGCTCTAATCCTTCTACCAATCACTTTAAATCTATGCCCCCTGGTTATTGACCCCTCCGTTAAGGGAAATAGGTCCTTCCTATCTATTATGTGGCTTGGTGTCGCTTCTGTGAAGTCGCTTCTGGGGACACTTTACTATGTTAAAGGCGCTATATAAATGCAAGTTGTTGTTGAAATAGCTGGAGGTAGGATGGATGTTGGCATTCCTTTATCAATTTGAAAATGAAGCCTAGAGACTAATTTTTGTGCCGCAAATTGCGGTAAGTGTGAGCTGATAACGGGGAGGGCAACAGGGCTTCTGGGACCTTGGCGAACGATGGGACCAACAGTCTATCTCCTCAACCAATGAGATTTAAAGATAAAGGAAGAAACGGAGGAGCACCGGAGAAGGAAATAGGGTAAATTAGAGTCAGATCAGGTACAGAAAGAGAAATAAAGAGAGGGAAAGAAAGATTGGATTAAGAGAGAGAAAAAAAGAGACAGAAAGGAAACATAAGAAAAAAAAATTAAGATTTAAAATTTTAAGTTTTAAAAACCACTAGGAACAATTTACTACCTGCAGGAATGAGACTGCACAGTTTTAATTGTTCCCTTTCTGGACCGGAGAGGTTGAGTGGCATTACAGGAACATAAATCTCGTCATTAAAAGGGACCTTATGTCTTTAAGTACCAGCCCTAACTTTCTGTGGCGAGTTTAGTTTGTTTTAACAGTACAAATGCAGCAATTTCTTGAAACTCATGGAGAGGCTGAGGGTGAGCTGCCTTTTTTTCGAGGCTAATGGCAGAGAAGCACAAATCGTCCAGCAACTAGTAGTGACTCGCAATGCCCAGGATCTCTTCCTCGCCACAACTCGCTGGAATATTTGCGCACTAATGACAGAGTGCGCATTAAACTCGCTGTTATTTTCCCAGCAAATTCTGGGCCTATATAGAGGAATTAAGATTGGTTCTTTCGATAGGAAATTGGACAAATACTTGAAGGGCAAAAATTTATAGGACTATGGAGAACGAGCAGGGGAATGTGACTAATTGGATAGCTCTTTCAAAGAGCTGGCACAGGCATGATGGGCTGAATGGCCTGCTCCTGTGCCATACCACACTATGATACTATGCATACCGTTCAGCTTAATGTGAAAAATGAGGCAATAAGGCTGATATCTGGTGTTTGAGAGGGGAGCTCTGAGGAATGATTGAATAAATTAGGGCTCTCCAGCTTCAAAAGGAGAGATCTGAAAAGGAACCTTGATATTTAATGAGATAGAGAATTCTTTCAAATGCACAAAAGCAACAGGATAAGAGGGCACAAGCTCACAGAGTTGTGTAGAGCAAACTTAGGACAGATGGCAGGGTGTATTTCTTTAGAAGAGGGTGATCAACATTTGGAATAGGTTGGCAGGAAAAGTGTTTGAGGCCAGAACACTGGACTGATTTAGGAAACAGCTGAACATTGTAATTGGGAGATGGTTGGGTTTGGTAATATGAAATGATGAGATCAAATATCTGGAAGAGAGAAGACTAAGAGGAGACCGGATAAAGATCTTTAAAATTGTAAAGGAGATCAATAGGGTTGAAGTTGGCATATACCAGTTGGACCGAATGACCTGATTCTGTGCTGTAATTTCTATGCAATTCTATGTAAATGGTCCAAAGGGAATTCACCTAACCTTAGAATCATAGAAAGGTTACAGAAAGGAAGGAGGCCATTCAGCCCATCAAGTCCATGCCGGCTCTATGCAAGAGCAATCCAGCTAGTCCCACTCCCCTGCCCTATCCCCGTAGTCCTGCAAATTTTTATCTTTCAAGTACTTATCCAGTTCCCTTTTGAAGGCCATGATTGAATCTGCCTCCACCACCCCCTCGGGCAGTGCATTCCAGATCCTAATCACTTGTTGTGTAAAAAGGTTTTCCCTCATGTCACCTTTGGTTCTTTCGCCAATCACCTTAAATCTATGTCCTCTGGTCCTTGACCCTTCTGCCAATGGGAACAGTTTCTCTCTATCTACTATGTCTAGACCCTTCATGATTTTGAATACCTCTATCAAATCTCCTCGCAATCTTCTCTGTTCCAAGAAAAACAACCCCAGATTCTCCAGTCTACCCACGTAACTAAAGTCCCTCATTCCTGGAATCAATCTAGTAAATCTCTTCTGTACCCTCTCTAAGGCTTTCACATCTTTCCTAAATTGCAATGCCCAGAATTGGACACAATACTCCAGTTGTGGTTGAACCAGTGTTTTATAAAGGTTCATCATGACTTCCTTCCTTTTGTACTCCATGCCTCTATTTATAAAGCCCAGGATCCCGTATGCTTTTTTAACCACTTCCTTAACCTGCCCTGCCTCCTTCAATGATTTGTGTACATATACCCCCAGATCTCTCTGTTCCTGTACCCCTTTTAGAATTGTGCCCTCTAGATTATAAGAACATAAGAACATAAGAAATTGGAGCAGGAGTAGGCCAATCGGCCCCTCGAGCCTGCTCCGCCATTCAATAAGATCATGGCTGATCTGATCCCAACCACAAATCTAAAGAACACAAGAAGTAGGAGCAGGACCCGGCCACACAGCCCCTGGGCCCTCTCCGCCACCCACAGGGCATTGACCGATCCGAACTCAGCTTCATGTCCAATTTCCTGCCCGCTCCCCATAACCCCTAATTCCCTTTACTTCTAGAAAACTGTCTATTTCTGTTTTAAATTTATCTACTGATGTAGCTTCCACAGCTTCCTGGGGCAGCAAATTCCACAGACCTACTACCCTCTGAGTGAAGAAGTTTCTCCTCATCTCAGTTTTGAAAGAGCAGCCCCTTATTCTAAGATTATGCACCCTAGTTCTAGTTTCACCCATCTTTGGGAACATCCTTACTGCATCCACCCGATCAAGCCCCTTCACAATCTTATATGTTTCAATAAGATCGCCTCTCATTCTTCTGAACTCCAATGAGTAGAGTCCCAATCTACTCAACCTCTCCTCATATGTCCGCCCCCTCATCCCCGGGATTAACCGAGTGAACCTTCTTTGTACTGCCTCGAGAGCAAGTATGTCTTTTCTTAAGTATGGAGACCAAAACTGTATGCAGTATTCCAGGTGCGGTCTCACCAATACCCTATATAACTGCAGCAATACCTCCCTGTTTTTATATTCTATCCCCCTAGCAATAAAAGCCAACATTCCGTTGGCTTTCTTGATCACCTGCTGCACCTGCATACCAACTTTTTGATTTTCTTGCACTAGGACCCCCAGATCCCTTTGTACTGCAGTACTTTCCAGTCTCTCGCCATTAAGAAAATAACTTGCTCTCTGATTTTTCCTGCCAAAGTGCATAACCTCACATTTTCCAATATTATATTGCATCTGCCAAATCTCCGCCCACTCACCCAGCTTGTCTATATCCCCCTGCAGGTTTTTTATGTCCTCCTCACTCTCTACTTTCCCTCCCATCTTTGTATCATCTGCAAATTTTGATATGTTGCACTCGGTCATATATTGCCTCTCCTCATTCTTCCAACCAAAATGTATCACCTCGCATTTTCTGCATTAAATTTCCTCTGGCACGTGTCTGCCCATGCCACCAGCCTGTTTATATTCTCTTTAAGTCTATTACTATCCTCCTCACTGGTCACTACACTTCCAAGTTTTGTGTCATCTGCAAATTTTGAAATTGTGCCCTCTACACCCAAGTCCAAGTCATTCATATATATCAAGAAAAGCAATGGTCCCAGTATGGACCCCTGGGGAACACCACTGTACACCTCTCTCCATTCCGAAAAACAACCATTCACCACTACTCTCTGTTTCCTGTTACTTAGTCAATTCTGTATCTATGTTGCTACTGCCCCTTTTATTCCATGGGCTTTAATTTTGATGACAAGCCTATCATGTGGCACTTTATCAAACGCCTTTTGAAAGTCCATATGCACCGTATCAACCGCATTGGCCTCATCTACTCTCTCTGTTACCTCATCAAAAAACTCTATCAAGTTAGTTAAACACGATTTGCTTCAACAAATCCGTGCTGGCTTTCCATAACCAATCTGAAATCGTCCAAGTGACTGTTAATTCTGACCCGGATTATCATTTCTAAAAGTTTCCCCACCACCGAGGTTAAATCTTTTCATCATTGGATGGGATGGAGGAATATGGGTAATGGGGCTGGTTGTCCTTTTCTGTTATCTGTGCAATGAACCGAACAATATACTTTTATTATAACTGCATGCCTGCAAGAAACAGAGAACAGTTTAATATCAGTAAAACAATGGGTCGATGAGCAAGACTTTACATGGTGTCAGCTGTAGCTCAGTTGGTTGCAATATGGTCTCTAAGTTAGATGGTTATGGGTTCATGCCCCACTCCAGAGACTTGAGCATTTAATCCAGGCTGATACTCTAATGGAGTGCTGCACTGTCAGAGTTGTTGTCTTTTAGATGAGACGTTAAACTGAGGTCTTGTCTGCACTTAAAGGAGGACTTAAAGGATCCCATCGCTCTATTTCGAAGAAGAGCAAGGAAATTCTCCCTGGTGTTCTGGTTAATTTTTAATCTTCAACTAACATCACCATAAACAAATGATCTGGTCATTATCACATTGCTGTTTGTGGGATCTTGCAAATTGTGCAAATTGGCTGCTGCATTTCCCACATTACAACAGTGACTACACTTCAAAAGTACTTCCTTGGCTGTAAAGCACTTTGGGACACCCTGAGGTCATGAAAGGCGCTATATAAATGCAAGATTTTCTTTTTTCTTTCTAAATATTTGTTTTAAACTACATATTTAGTTTGCTCCTGTGATATAATGTTATGAAGATATGTTAAGCTTTAATAGTTTTTAATTGTTGTAAATGTGTCTTTTAGCTGATGTGGCAGGAGTTTGATGTGTTGGGAATTAGAATTAGTCTGGAAAATGGAACAAATTATTTCAGGGAGAGTTATGGGGCAAATGCATTTACTGTTCACTGAATGAGTGGCTTACACTGAGTATCTGCATGGAAGTTAAATGTTTAGTTGCAACAAGGTGAAATAGATGAGCAGACAGTTTTAATTTAGTGTCTTCACACAGTGGCGCCTGTGTGGAACAGACCGCCCAAGGACACAGGGGAAGCAGATAGTTCCGGTTAATTCAAAAGAGAACTTTTTTTTTGGTGAAAGAAGTGATCGAGGGATATAAGAGTTAGAGGCCTAGAAATTGAATCATGCTTGTTTTTCAGGTGTGAAGTTGCGTCTAAGGGTCCAATATGGCGGTTGGGGCACGTGCGCCAATCCTGCCCCGGAAGGATGCCGCCCACCATGTTGGATCAGACGTGCCCGTGGGCATCCAGGGTGCGTGACGGAAGTATTCAGAAAGCTTGTTATAATATTAAAATAAGGGTCCAATGGTGGGTTTAGGACCCTTTGATGAAATTGGTCAGCCCCAGTTCCTGACTCGCCATGTGATAAACTCGCCCAGCAAATCGTGGTGCTTTAATCAGCAAGGACACTGCAGGATTGTTGTTTAAAGGGCCCATCCACTCCATAGAGGTTAGTTGCTGCTTTGTCACGTAGGCTGCTAATCAAGTTCTAGACCTTGTTTGGCTATTGTCTCCTGACTTTGACAGCTCTCGGAACAACCTATTGCTGGTGCTGGACTGCTTGTCTGCCTTACAAATACTTTATTTCACTCATGGTTGGTCTGGCGAATCTGCCTTTGGGGCTGGAGGAGGAAAAGGGGCATCAAAGATGACAGGAGTGAGCAGAAGAAGAGGAGGAGGAGGGCACTGTGCAGGAGACGCTACCCACAGCAGGTCTTCAGGGAGCACTTCTCATATCTCAACGTGACCAAGGAGCAATGTGCGAGGTGCCTGGGCTTCAGCAAGGAGGCTGTAACGGAATTCCAAACCAGGGCATGGACAGAACTACCTGTGGCTGTCAAGGTCACGATGGCCCTCAACTTTTACAACATGGGGCCATTCCAGGCTGTAGCAGGTCACATCAGTGACATCTCACATTTCGCTGCTGCATCAAGGAGGCGATCGATGCTGTATACTCCAGGAGGAACAACTACATCTCCTTCCTCACGGACCAAGCAATGCAGGACAAGAGTGCACTCGACTCCGCACATGTCGCAGGCTACCTTCTCCAGGGTCCAAGGGGTCATAGACCACACCCACATTGCCCTGCTTGCTCCCCATCACCAGCCTGGCACCTTCCTCAACGGAGAGGGATTCCACTCTCTCAACGTCCAGCTTGTTTGCGACCACAGGCAGAGCATAATGCAGGTCTGAGCCCGGTTTCCTGGCAGCAGTCATGGTTCATTCATCCTGTGCCAGTCTTCTGTCCCACCTCTACTCCAACCAGATCATCAGGTCAGAGGCTGGCTACTTGGCGATAAAGTATATCTCCTTTAGACATCACCCCTGTCAGGAACCTGGGCACAGATGCGGAGACTGAGATGAGGAGGCATTTCTTCACTCAGAGGGCTGTGTGGTCTACTCCTGCTCCTATTTCTTATGTTCTTATGTTCTAGAGAGTATGATGGGGCAAGTTGGGGTTGCTGCTCATGCCTTGAAGGGCTCTTTGAAGGATGCCACGGGAGGCAGAGAGGAAAGTTGTAGGCTTATCTAAGAGGGATACTTCCCTGGATCTACATCCGAGGGGGTCAGAGCGCATGTCTGTAAAAGAACCGGCTTGATTTTCCTCCATTTGAATAAACAGAGGAAAATCGCCAGCTTCCTCTATGCTACCACTAGAAATCTTATTGAGCAAACCATCGGCATGCTGAAAACAACAGTTCCACTGCCTGGACCGTTCTGGAGGAGCTCTGCAGTACGGCCCCGACCATATTTCCAGATTTGTGCTGGTGCGCTGCATGCTGCGTAAGTTTGCTGTACAGAGGGATCAGTTCTTACCACCACCTGGGCAGGAAGAAGTGGAGGAGGAGGAGAAGGGGGAGCAGGAAGAGCAGGAGCAATGTCGACCACCAGTCCCCCAGCTAGCAGAGCTCTTAGAGAACAACTAATACAAGATTCCTTCGCCGGATCTATCCCTTCCCTCACCAACAGTCCCACCATCCTTATCACCACTGTCCTCCCAACCATCACCCGTTTCCTTCCTGCAGCCCAGCCTCATGGGCCTTGGCCGCACTTGACTACAAATATTAACATCAACACCGAGCCCAGAAAAACATTTATGACCACAACAACTTGATCCATATTTGAATAACAGTTAACTTGCTGAATTAAGAATCCCAGTGGCAACAGCTTGGCAAGTAGAAGGTGGCTGAGCTTCCATTGAAGACATTTCAGATGTCCGTGATGGGTGAACTCAAGCAGCTGTGGGCCTTCAGTGTGGGCCGGGAAAGTCTGGCCCAGCTGGCTGTGTGCAACGAACAAGGACACTGGCAGAGTGGGTGGCGGGCGAGCAGGCAATCTGCCATCCCGAGAGAGGACTGCAGGTGCCTCTCTCATAGAGCCAAGGCCACTCTATTGGGGCTGCGCCTCAGCACTCCTACTGCTCTGCGCGAGAACAGAGTGCAGGAGTGACGTGACGGTCTGGAAGCTCCTGTCAACACTGGACCCTTGAGCCAAGGACCATCGGCAGTCAAACTCAAGATATCCCTGGGGTACAAAGGTTAGGAAGATAGGAAGGAACATAGGAAAAGTTCAGTGCCTCAAGTCTGTACCGCCATTCAATTAGATCATGGCTGATCAGTATCTTAACTCCATTTACCCGCCTTGGTTCCATAACCCTAAACACCCTTGCCTAACAAAAATCTATCACTCAGTTTTGACATTTTCAATTGACCCCCAGCCTCAACAGCTTTTTGGAGGAGAGAGTTCCTGATTTCCACTACCCTTTGTGTGAAGAAGTGCTTCCTCGCATCACCCCTGAACCCTGAACGGCCTACATGTAATTTTAAGGTTAGGCTCCCTTTGTACTAGACACCCCAGCGAGGGGAGATAGGGTAGATAGAGAAAAACTATCAACTCCTTTAATCATCCTAAACACCTCAATTAGATCACCCTTTAATCCTCTACACTCGAGCGAATGCAAGCCTAGTCAATGCAACAGTCTGAGCTTCCATGGCAGCAGTCTTCTGTCGAGCGGGGGCAGGATATACAGGTGGCCTAGGCCTTCTCCACTCACCGCCCGCTGCCTCATGTTGCGAGTGACCTTGTCCTGCAAGATAAAAGGTAGTGTGTTAGTGGTAGTCCTTGTGAGCTGTTCCCGGGCACCATCAAATTTCTAGGCCGGAGCATTGTGTTTAATGAACTTCAGAACCAACCAGGTGGTCACAATGACTTGTGTTTTTAATATGATTTTCCTACTTGTGAAATCTATACTTATATTAATTGTCTTGTGCATAGCGTGTACTTCCTGTAAGTGTCACACACACTTCCTGTCACGCTTTCCATGTCACACTTGCTCCGTAAACAAATTTCCCCTCGCATTTTGTAGATGTCATCCCTGCTGTTGTAATGATGTGGAGATGCCGGTGATGGACTGGGGTTGACAATTGTAAACAATTTTACAACACCAAGTTATAGTCCAGCAATTTTATTTTAAATTTACAAGCTTTCGGAGGCTTCCTCCTTCCTCAGGTAAATGTTCAGGAGCTCCTCGAAGCCTACGCATTTATACATATAGAACAATACATGGTGTTTACAGAATGCCCCTGCAACTGCCCGTTGCCAAGGCAATCACCGTGTTCAGACAGAGAGGTGTCACCTGCAGAACCCCCGAATACACATTCAACAAAAAAACAAACAGGAAAAAAAACAGAGAGAGGCAGAAACATCCGGAAGGCAGAGAAAGCCAGCAAATGACCCATTATATTAAAAACAGATAACATTTGTTCGCTGGTGGGGTAACGTGTAGCGTGACATGAACCCAAGATCCCGGTTGAGGCCGTCCTCGTGGGTGCGGAACTTGGCTATCAATTTCTGCACGACGATTTTGCGTTGTCGTGTGTCTCGAAGGCCGCCTTGGAGTACGCTTACCCGAAGGTCGGTAAAGCAGCCTATCCCCCGACTCACAGCGAGCACCGTCACAGGACATCAGCTGTCGTAAGAAATAAAACTAAACTTGTTTGTCAAGAAAATAGAGACGAAGCTCTATTTAAAAAGTCTTGCCGGAAAAAGCTGAATTCCTATCTCCAGCCAACAAAGTAAACATACAACAAATATTATAAATCACACTGTCACTCCCAGCTAATTAAGATTCAGCGTGGGCAGCCCGCGATGACCTCTCAGCTGTTAGAAGCAGAACTGTCAACAGCTGGTTTCACAGCTGCATGTAACGCACAACACTGCCACCAAATCGACTATCAACTATAAAAATGCAGTGTGTTTTTGTTTTTAACGATTTATGTTACCGTTATCATTTTCTACATCCGTGTTGCAAATATTAGGCATGGAAAAGCAAAATGTGGCCTTTTCTGTTTGTTTATACGTTTTTTTTTTGGTCAAGATAAAAATATGAGTAAATGTGAAAATCAGAATGACAGATCTGACTGAAAGGATTAATGATAGAATGCTGAAGAATTCCAAAGTAGGAAGAGAAGAAAAAAAGGGACGGAGCTAAATTGTCTGCTGTGCAAGGTTCCCTAGTCTGGAGGGACAGGCACTGCCCATTCGATTAAGGAATATCCAAGGTGACACCATTCGGGCCCTCAGAACCACAAGAAGCTGGGGAGAAAGGGCGATAAAAGGCCCAGACCCAGAATGCAGAGAAAGCTACCTTGAACAATAAAAAGATACAAGGCCTCCTTGAGCTTAAACAGCAGATTTGAGTCTAACATTTCTCTCAGGAAAGAAAGAGAAATAAAAAGGAAAGGGGGAGGGTTGAAGAAAGAGGAGAGAAAGGATGTTCTCTTCAATAACTGGAATAAAAATCCCATTACAGTAAATAACATTCCATATTTACAAATCACACAGGCATACAATTGGCAGTACCGAAAAACATATTGAAATGCACTAAGAAATAAAGAACATGTGCTTTCCCATCCTCAGGACGATCCCAAAGCACTTTACAGCCAGTTGAAGTACTTTTGAAGAATAGGCACTAGTGTAATGTTGACAAATGCAGCAGACAATTTGCGCACAGCAAGGTCCCACAAACAGCAGTGAGATAACTGACCAGATGATCTGTTTTGGCAGTATCGTTTGAGGGATAAATGTTACTCAGGATGCCGGGGAGAACTCCCCTGCTCTTCTTCAAATAGCACCATGAGACCTTTTAAAGTCACCTCAGAGGGCAGATGGGACCTCGGTTTAACGACTCATCTCAAATATGGCACCTCTGACAGTGCCGCGCCCCCTCATTACTGCACTGAAGTGTTAGCCAAAGATCATGGGGCATGTTTTGCTGTGAATGGCAAACAAACAGCACTAGCCATTCATAACATAAGAACATAAGAAATAGGAGCAGGAGTAGGCCAATCGGCCCCTCGAGCCTGCTCCGCCATTCAATAAGATCATGGCTGATCTGATCCTAACCTCAAATCTAAATTCATGTCCAATTTCCTGCCCGCCCCCCGTATCCCCGAATTCCCTTTACTTCTAGGAAACTGTCTATTTCTGTTTTAAATTTATTTAATGATGTAGCTTCCACAGCTTCCTGGGGCAGCAAATTCCACAGACCTACTACCCTCTGAGTGAAGAAGTTTCTCCTCATCTCAGTTTTGAAGGAGCAGCCCCTTATTCTAAGATTATGCCCCCTTGTTCTAGTTTCACCCATCCTTGGGAACATCCTTACCGCATCCACCCGATCAAGCCCCTTCACAATCTTATATGTTTCAATAAGATCGCCTCGCATTCTTCTGAACTCCAATGAGTAGAGTCCCAATCTACTCAACCTCTCCTCATATGTCCGCCCCCTCATCCCCGGGATTAACCGAGTGAACCTTCTTTGTACTGCCTCGAGAGCAAGTATGTCTTTTCTTAAGTATGGAGACCAAAACTGTATGCAGTATTCGTTAGACTTGTCGTTGTCCATAGTCTTTCTATGGGGTTTTGCACAGCAAGTTGCCGTAAATTCGATATGTAAACAGCACGGCACCCTCTACAGGGCATCTGGGACCCGTGTGAACAGGGCAAGCAACTGTGTATCCCCTTAACTGATCAGGTAATCGTTAATGAGCAGCGCAGAGTCTTAACCAGGAAGTGTAAGTTGGAATAGCGAATTCAATGTCAAATCAGGCACAGAAAGAAAAATAAAGAGAGGGAAAGAAATATTGGATTAAGAGAGAGAAAAAAAAGAGACAGAAAGAAAAAGTAAAAAAAAATTATTTAAATTTTTTTTTAAAAAATCTCCAACAACAATTAAAAGCTGTAAAGATTGAGACTCCACACTTGTAAAAGTTAATTTTCAGTGTCATAGAAGGTTGTTTGGCAGTAATTAAGTCTTACCCTGCCGTTAAAAAGGTACTTACACTGGGATGGACAAGCCCTAACTTTTTGTGGCGAGTTTCGTCCGTATCTCCGATGTCAGCACAGGAACTTCACGCCGTTCAATACATTTGAACGAGGAGCCAGACGGTGAGGTGCTGTTTTCGCACTGCTTACAGAGGGGCAGCGCATCTCGGACAGCAACTTCCGGATGTTCGTGTTTAAGAACATAAGAACATAAGAAATTGGAGCAGGAGTAGGCCAATCGGCCCCTCGAGCCTGCTCCGCCATTCAATAAGATCATGGCTGATCTGATCCCAACCACAAATCTAAAGAACACAAGAAGTAGGAGCAGGACCCGGCCACACAGCCCCTGGGCCCTCTGCGCCACCCACAGGGCATTGACCGATCCGAACTCAGCTTCATGTCCAATTTCCTGCCCGCTCCCCATAACCCCTAATTCCCTTTACTTCTAGGAAACTGTCTATTTCTGTTTTAAATTTATCTAATGATGTAGCTTCCACAGCTTCCTGGGGCAGCAAATTCCACAGACCTACCACCCTCTGAGTGAAGAAGTTTCTCCTCATCTCAGTTTTGAAAGAGCAGCCCCTTATTCTAAGATTATGCCCCCTAGTTCTAGTTTCACCCATCTTTGGGAACATCCTTACTGCATCCACCCGATCAAGCCCCTTCACAATCTTATATGTTTCAATAAGATCGCCTCTCATTCTTCTGAACTCCAATGAGTAGAGTCCCAATCTACTCAACCTCTCCTCATATGTCCGCCCCCTCATCCCCGGGATTAACCGAGTGAACCTTCTTTGTACTGCCTCGAGAGCAAGTATGTCTTTTCTTAAGTATGGAGACCAAAACTGTATGCAGTATTCCAGGTGCGGTCTCACCAATACCCTATATAACTGCAGCAATACCTCCCTGCTTTTATATTCTATCCCCCTAGCAATAAAAGCCAACATTCCATTGGCTTGCTTGATCACCTGCTGCACCTGCATACTAACTTTTTGATTTTCTTGCACTAGGACCCCCAGATCCCTTTGTACTGCAGTACTTTCCAGTCTCTCGCAATTAAGAAAATAACTTGCTCTCTGATTTTTCCTGCCAAAGTGTATAACCTCACATTTTCCAATATTATATTGCATCTGCCAAATCTTCGCCCACTCACCCAGCCTGTCTATATCCCCTTGCAGGTTTTTTATGTCCTCCTCACTCTCTACTTTCCCTCCCATCTTTGTATCATCTGCAAATTTTGATATGTTGCACTCGGTCCCCTCCTCCAAATCGTTAATATAGATTGTAAAGAGTTGGGGACCCAGCACCGACCCCTGTGGAACACCACTGGTTACTGGTTGCCAGTCCGAAAATGAACCATCTATACCAACTCTCTGCTTCCTGTTCGATAACCAATCCTCCACCCATGCCAGAATATTACCCCCAATCCCGTGATTTTTTATCTTAAGTAATAATCTTTTATGTGGCACCTTGTCGAATGCCTTCTGGAAGTCTAAATACACTATGTCCACTGGTTCCCCTTTATCCACCCTGTACGTTATATCCTCAAAGAACTCAAGCAAATTTGTCAGACATGACTTCCCCTTCATAAAGCCATGCTGACTTTGTCCTATTAAATTATGCTTATCTAAATGTTCCGTTACTGTCTCCTTAATAATAGACTCCAAAATTTTACCCACCACAGATGTTAAGCTAACTGGCCTATAATTTCCAGCCTTCTGCCTACTACCCATTTTAAATAACGGTGTTACATTAGCAGTTTTCCAATCTGCCGGGACCTCTCCTGAGTCCAGGGAATTTTGGAAAACTATCACCAAAGCATCCACAATCCCTACTGCCACTTCCCTCAAGACCCTAGGATGGAAGCCATCAGGTCCAGGGGATTTATCTGCTTTGAGTCCCATTATTTTACTGAGTACCATCTCCTGAGTGATTTTAGTCGTATTTAGCTCCTCCCCCCGTAGAGTCCCCTGTTTGTCCAGTGTTGGGATATTTTTAGTGTCCTCTACCGTAAAGACTGAAACAAAATATTTGTTCAGCATTTTTGCCATCTCCATGTTTCCCACCATTAATTTCCCGGTCTCATCCTCTAAGGGACCTATGTTTGCCTTAGCCACCCTTTTTCTTTTTATATAACTACAGAAACTCTTGCTATCTGTTTTTATATTTTTTGCTAATTTCTTTTCATAATCTAACTTCCCTTTCTTAATCAATCCTTTGGTTACTTTTTGCTGTCTTTTGAAGAATTCCCAATCTTCTATCCTCCCACTAAGTTTGGCTACCTTATATGTCCTTGTTTTTAGTCGGATACTATCCTTGATTTCTTTACTTAGCCACGGATGGCTGTCATTTCTTTTACACCCTTTTTTCCTCAGTGGAATATATTTATTTTGAAAGTTGTAAAATAACTCCCTAAATGAACACTACTGCTCATGTACCGTTTTACCCTTTAATCTATTTTCCCAGTCCACTTTAATCAATTCCGCTCTCATACCATCATAGTCTCCTTTATTCAAGCTCAGTACGCTTGTTTGAGAATCAACCTTCTCACCCTCTAATTGGATATGGAATTCAGCCATGTTGTGGTCGCTCGTTCCAAGGGGATCCTTAACTAGGACATTATTAATTAATCCTGACTCATTACACAGGACCAGGTCCATGGTTGCCTGCCCCCTTGTAGGATCAGTTACATACTGCTCAAGAAATCCATCCCTGATGCACTCAATGAACTCGTCCTCAAGGCTGCTCTGCCCAATTTGATTTGTCCAGTTAATATGATAATTAAAATCCCCCATAATTATGGCTGTTCCCTTATTACATGCCCAGACTATTTCCTGATTAATACTTCTTCCAGCAGAGTTGCAACTATTAGGAGGCCTATATACTACGCCCACTAATGTTTTTTTCCCCTCATTATTCCTTATCTCCACCCAAACTGTTTCATTATCTTGATGCTTTGTCCCAATATCATTTATCTGTATTACAGTGATTCCTTCCTTTATTAACATAGCCACCCCACCTCCCCTTCCTTCCTGCCTGTCCTTCCTGATTGTTAAATACCCTGGCATATTTAATTCCCAGTCGTTATCACCCTGCAGCCATGTTTCTGTAATGGCCACAAGATCATACCCATAAGTAGTTATTTGTGCCGTTAACTCGTCCATTTTGTTACGAATGCTACGTGCATTCAGATAAAGAACTTTCAAATCTGTTTTGTGACGCTTAGTTCCTGCTTTTTCCTTTTTTAACACTTTACCTATTACTCCATACCTTCTGTCCCTTCCTGTTACGCTTTCCTCTCTCTCCCTGCTCAGGTTCCCAACCCCCTGCCACTTTAGTTTAAACCCTCCCCAACAGCACTAGCAAACACTCCTCCTAGGACAGCGGTCCCGGCCCTGCCCAGGTGCAGACCGTCCGGTTTGTACTGGTCCCACCTCCCCCAGAACCGTTTCCAGTGTCCCAGGAATTTGAATCCCTCCCCCTTGCACCATTCCTCTAGCCACGTATTCATTTGAAATATCCTCCTATTTCTACTCTGACTAGCACGTGGCACTGGCAGCAATCCTGAGATTACTACCTTTGAGGTCCTATTTTTTAATTTACCTCCTAACTCCCTATATTCTGCTTTTAGGACCTCATCCCCTTTTTTACCTATATCGTTGGTGCCTATGTGCACCACGACAGCTGGCTGTTCGCCCTCCCCCTCCAAAATGTTCTGTAGCCGCTCCAAGACGTCCTTGATCCTTGCACCAGGGAGGCAACACACCATCCTGGAGTCTCGCTAGCGGCCGCAGAAACGCCTGTCTATTCCCCTTACAATTGAGTCCCCTATCACTATAGCTCTTTCACTCTTTTTCCTCCCAGCCTGTGCAGCAGAGCTACCCGTGGTGCCAGGAAGTTGGCTGCTGCTGCCTTCCCCTGATAAGTCATCCCCCCCAACAGCATCCAAAGTGGCATATCTGTTTGAGAGGAGGACGGCCACAGGGGACCCCTGCACTACCTGCCTGCACCTCTTACTCTTCCTGGTGGTCACCCATTCACTTCCTGCCTGTATACCCTTGACCTGCGGTGTGACCAACTCGCTAAACGTGCTATCCACGAGTTTCTCTGCATCACGGATGCTCCACAGTGAGTCCACCCGCAGCTCCAGCTCCGAGATACGATCGGTCAGTAGCTGCAGGTGGACACACTTCCCGCACACATGGTCGGCAGGGACACTGGTAGTGTCCATGACTTCCCACATCTTGCAGGAGGAACATATCACGGGTGCGAGGTCTGCTGCCATGACTTGCCTTAGCTGAGTTACCCCTTTTAAATTACATTGAAATTAGAAAATGTTAACTGTACTAGGGACCTAGGTTCACTAAAAAAAAACACTATCTGCTATAAAACCTGCAGATCTTCCCTTTCTTATTACTTTACTTACAGTAAAATGGTAGAAATACTCACCTTAACCTACTCACCAATCAGCTGCCTCCCCTGTGCCGCGTCACTTTCTGACTGGTGACGTCACCCCGAACTGCCGCTGGTCTCAGAGTCTCGCTCTCAGAGTAAGTTCTGGTCTCGCTCTCTCCGCACTGTTTATATCCCCGCTCTGGTCTCGCTCTCTCCCGCCGCTCACCGACTGAACTCTCGCTCTCTCCGCGCTGTTTTTATCCCCGCTCTGGTCTCGCTCTCTCCCGCCGCTCACCGACTGGACTCTCGCTCTCTCCGCGCTGTTTATATCCCCGCTCTGGTCTTGCTCTCTCCCGCCGCTCACCGACTGAACTCTCGCTCTCTCCGCGCTGTTTTTATCCCCGCTCTGGTCTCGCTCTCTCCCGCTCACCGACTGAACTCTCGCTCTCTCCGCGCTGTTTATATCCCCGCTCTGGTCTCGCTCTCTCCCGCCGCTCACCGACTGAACTCTCGCTCTCTCCGCGCTGTTTTTATCCCCGCTCTGGTCTCGATCTCTCCCGCCGCTCACCGTGTGAGGTCGCCGACAGTTGCTGTCCGATTTGCGCATAAATAACAGTGAGCGCTGTTAGCCTCTCCCAGCAAAATCCAGCCCCACGTGCTCAAGTTCCTGGAGTGGGGTTTGAACCCACAACCTTCTGAGTTAAGGCCGACACTCTGAATAGAAATGAAAAGAAAACACAATTGAGGTTTCAGGCAACTCACCAAAAAACAATAAACTGAATCCTAACAGTGCTTGTGGACAAGCAATTTCAACCCATATTATTTTGTAACAAGCTCTCCCCCTTGGAGAGTTATAAAACCTACTGACTTCTGCAAGATAACATTGGAATCACAGGAGACTTCCACAGATTGACTCAATTTGTTGCAAGTTAATTGCAGATGCACAGAAGTTTATCCATTTTTGCTGTAAAGCCCGTCAGCAAGTTCAGATTAGAAGGCCCGACAATGGTGTAGCTGTGCGGACTGAAATTTCAATCCAAATAGAAAAAAAATGGCATAGTTATGCTAGCTTGACACCAGGGACGAGAGGATATAGCTGCGTGAGGGACTTAGGCCGCATTTACTTCCACTTTGCATCGGTGCAAAATTGGCACTATAACTCAGCATGATACTGAGTGTACTAAAGCCCCTGCAGAGGTTTGTCTCACACCGATTGGCATCCTTAAAGTGCTGACTGTAAATCGAGTTGTAAAGGATAAATTCACCAGAGCAAACAACGTTAAAGGGGGCAATCTAACAGAAGTGTTGAAAAGAACCTGAGAAGGTAAATTAGTGAAAGATTATTTCCACTGGTTGGTGAATCGATAGCAAGGGAGCATAAGCTCAGGATTAGTACTAAAAGCATGAAGGATTTTTTTTCATGCAAAGACTTATTAGAATATGGAATGCATTACCATAAGTGGCTGTGGAAGCCAAATCAGTAACAGCATTAAAGAGGAAATCACAAGAAGACTTGAGGAAGAAACAATTTTAAAGGGTATGGGGAAAGAGCAGGGAAAGTGACTTGCAGTCAATAGTTCCAGTTTGGAGATAGCACTGGCTCAGGCATGGCAGAATGGCCTCCTTCTGCATTGCAATTTCATGAGAGGTTTTGATGGATAAGGAGAAAATGTTTCCACTGACAGGAGGGTCGGTAACCAAATTTAAGATAATTGGCAAAAGAACCAGGGGGGAGATGAGGAGAATGTTTTTATTAATGCCATGAGTCGTTATGGTCTGGGATGCATTGTCTGAAGCAGACTCAATAGTAACTTTCAAAAGGTAATTGGACATACACTTGAAAAGGAAAAATTTGCAGGGCTATGGGGAAGAGCAGGGGTAGTGGGACTAATTGGATAGCTCTTTCAAAGAGCCGGCACAGACACGATGGGCAGAATGACATCCATCTGTGCTATATGATTCTACGCAACCTCTCTTTTACTGACTGAATATCCCAGGAGAAGGAGGGCTTTTAGATCTACAAGTTGAAGTATGCTTCTGTTTTTTTCTTATCTCATTTCATGCATGTATTTGTGGGACAGACTATTGTGAATCAAGTTGAGGAATGACATATAAAAAGCATCATTCTACTTTTACGTGCAGAGCTAAGAGCATCAGACATTCCAAGACAGATATACCGTTGTTTAGATGGATGACCTCTTACAATCTTCCAACAATCTATCTTAACCACAGGCCCCAGCAATCCCTACTTCACATCCCACCCTAGCCATCCTTTTGTATGACTCTCAAGCTTGGTCACAAGGCAGATTCAAATTGCGGAGCTGACATTAAGGGGGTAAAAATTGGCCTTCAGCAAGAGTGCAAAACTGGCGATAGTGAATCTGCAGCCTGTTTTCAACCCGTCCAAATTTATTTTCCATTGACTTCAATCCAAGCTTCGGATCTTCTGAATCCACAACTGTGTAGAACGGGCAGCCGATTGGCTGTCGTCCATACTGTGCTGTCGCCAAAGACCAATTTCACCCCCTAGCATCGTCCAATTTACCTTTCCAGAGGAACGTGTATTCAGCACAACCTCCAGATGAAGGGCAGCTGACGCAAACCTTGTCTCACTCAGCACCATCTTACAAACTTTGCACTGGACGAGCTCTCAGACAGGCAAAACCATTCTTCACTCTGGTCAGCCCACGCCCTGCCTGTCAAATCAGTCAAAAAGCCAGCGTCGGTTTCCTTTATGCAAAGATGAGGTCCCACCACCTGCGGCAAGCTGGCTATGATAGACTGGGACTGGTGTTTCTTGTCAAATGGACACATCAATCAGTTCCCTCAGTGTTAAACGCACAGGGGTAGATTTTCGTCTTGCCTGCCCAGGCAGTAATCTGGCAGAGCGGGTCGCGTGCCCTTTATGGAATAAATATCAGGCAGGTATAATAATAGTGGGCAATCTCCTCCAACAGATCACTGCCCAGGTAATGAAGATGACAATCTACCTTATCCATTTCAATGTGAGCTGTAATTCACGTGGTACAAAAACAAGAGCTAATCCAAACTTCAGACCTTCTCAATCCACAGCTGTCCAAGGCAAAAACCTGGATCGGCAGGAACCTAAAGTATTCCATTCCAATCAGCTTATATGTAGCTGAAGTTAAAACTAACATTCCAGTTCTTTGCTGAACCACACATATCATCAGTGTTTACAACAGAATGACTTCCCACAACTTCACTGAAGAAAATGGCTGGGTCTAGCACTGTCTAGAATTATAGAATAATAGAATGGTTACAGCACAGAAGGAGGCCATTCGGCCCATCGGGCCCATGCCAGCTCTCTGCAAGAGCAATCCAGTTAATCCCACTCCCCCGCCCTTTCACAGTAGCCCTGCAAGTTTTTTCTCTTCAAGTATTTATCCAATTCCCTTTTGAAAGCCACGATTGAATCTGCCTCCACTACCCTTTCAGGCAGCGCATTCCAGATCATAACCACTCACTGCGTAAAAAAGTTTTTCCTCACGCCGCCTTTGGTCCTTTTGCCAATCACCTTAAGTCTGTGTCCTCTGGTCCTTGACCATTCCGCCAAAGAGTTTCTCTCTATCTACTCTGTCTCGACCCCTCATGATTTTGTACACCTCTATCAAATCTCCGCTCAACCTTCTCTGCTCTAAGGAGAACAACCCCAGCTTCTCCTATCCATGTAACTGAAGTCCCTTATCCCTGGAACCATTCTAGTAAATCTTTTCTGCACACTTTCTAAGGCCTTCACAGCCTTCCTAAAATGCAGTGCCCATAATTGGACACAATAGTCCAGTTGTGGTCGAACCAGTGTTTTATAAAGGTTCATCATAACCTCCTTGCTTTTGTACTCTATGCCTCTATTTATAAAGCCCATGATCCCGTATGATTTTTTAACCTCTTTCTCAACCTGCCCTGCCACCTTCAATGACCTGTGCACATATACCCCCAGGTTTCTCTGCTCCTGCACCCCCTTTAGAATTATGCCTTTAGTTTATATTGCCTCTCCTCATTCATCCTACCAAAATGTATCACTTCGCGCTTCTCTGCGTTAAGTTTCATCTGCCACGTGTTCGCCCATTCCACCGGCTTGTCTACATCCTCTTGAAGTCTATCACTATCCTCCTCACTGTTCACTTAACTTCCAAGTTTTGTGTTATCTGCAAATTTTGAAATCTCACAACAAGCATTGGAATTTTCCAATGAGTCCCTATTTCTGGCATATTTCATCCATTATTTTCCATTACTAAACCTTTGTAATCTAATCATTATGAGGGAACAGAACACTTGTTTTAGAAACAACGTAGAGTAAGCAAAGTGGACTGTACGTATTCATGAAATAGCAGATGGTCAGCTGTGGATTATTAGTGTATGTGCTAAAGTAAATCACGTTGGTTCCCTTTATGTACATTTTCACAAAGTGAAACATTTGTTGGAGTGGCACAGACCGTGATCCATTGTTCTTTAACTACTCAGATATATTAATCATTCTAACAAGAGTCATTTGGAGTACCACTGTCCTGCTCTTTTATAATCTTGAGTGTGCATTTCATTGTTGCAGGAACTTCTCATCTGATAGGAAGTAGTCATCAAACATATTCCACCAAATAATTCTCAAAGCTTCTTGTGCCTTGTGAGCTATGGATACTGGCACATGCATCCCGTACACACCTAATGGCCTGGATTTGTGTCTAGAGAAAGACTTGCATTTATATAGTGCCTTTCAAGACCTCAGGACATCCCACAGCACTTTACAGCCAATTAACTACTTTTGAAGTGTAGTCACTGCTGTAATGTAGGAAACACAGCAACCAATTTTTGCACAGCAAGCTCGCCCAAACAGCAATGAGATAATGGTCAGAAAATCTGTTTTAGTGATGTTGGTTGAGGGATAAATATTGACCAGGACACCAGGGAGAACTCCCCTGCTGCCCTTCGAAGTAGTGTTGCGGGATCTTTTACGTCCACCCAAGGGGTCAGACGGCGCCTCGGTTTAATGTCTCATCCAAAAGACAGCATTTCCGACAGTGCAGCACTCCCTCAGTCCTGCACTGGGAGGGTCATCCTGGATTATAGACTCAAGTCTCTAGCCCACAGATCTCTACTTAACCTCTCATTCACTCCAAGGTGGTTAAGGGTCAGCAGCAAAATTAGTTCCACCAGTCTGAGTCGATGGGCATGTAGTGTAGTGGTTATACTAATAGACTTGTAACCGGTGGTTATGAGTTCAAATCCCCTGAGACAATTTATGAATAAACATTTTTAACTAGTTGAAAGCGACTAACAATGTTTTTAAAAAAATGTAACCACTTGAATGATGTTTTTCAGGGATTTCCATTCGGCCCAAATGAAGAACGCTCGTACGGCTGGGCTGATGGGCTGAAAAGAAAAGACTGGCACAATTATGAAAGCATCCGTGAAGACCTGATGCGTTCAGGTATATTTTTTAAGAACCAGTGTTTTTAACCCATCGTTGTACTTTCCTCAATAATTCCAACAGGGCCAAGTATTCTAAAAGTGGAAGGATTTTTAAGTCACTTGCTACTGTTTAATGGTGGGCTAAAGTCCATTTCTAAACTGAAGAACTGAGCTGTTTTCTCCCTGGGCCTGCGTAAGCTTTCACAAAGCGCATATCGTCAAGCAAGCAATGATTGTCAACATCAGGCCCGTGGACATAGGTGGAAAACCAACTGCATCATAAATATTATAATAATACATGCATTAATGTAGCACTTTATCATATCAAAACATCTTCAAGGTGCTTCACACGTTGAATTCCTTGTTGAAGTGCAGTGACTTGTGAAGTAAGCAGGCACGGCTAGAACTCTGCAGCAAACAATCAGATTGAATGACCAATTATTTGGTATTTTTAGTTGGTGTTGATTGAGGGAGAGATGTTGGTCAGGAGAATTTCCTACTACTCTTCTAATAACGCCATGGGATTTTTTTAAACCACTGCCTGAAAAAACAGACCAAGGGCCTTGGTTTAACATCTCATCTAAAGGATGGGCACCTCCAACAATGCAGCACTTCTTTTAGTACCGCACCTGAATGTTACTATAGATTATGCTTTCGGTTGCTGGCTTGGAATTAAAATCTACGATCTTATGACTCAGAGGCAAGGACATCCCCATCTGAGCTAAGTTGGGTCCTGCCTCAATTGATCGGAAGCAGAAAATGAGTTCATTCTTACTGGGATTTGAATTTCTCTATTAACAATAAGGAAGTTTCAGTTGAGACTAGGAGTAATATTTGTTCTATCGAGGGATCCGTATCGATATCAGCATTAAAAAGGAGATTTGACATTTCAGAATTACTTTGGTCGCAATATGCATTTACAATATTGCCACAGTTCACAAACAGAGCTAATCTTCCCCACCTTGTGCAATAATCATTTTAAAACCATAGCAGAAGTTTTCATTAACTTAATCTGGCACAAACACTTTTTGCATTTTTGTGAGTGTATTATAGTTTGCAATTAGAGCAATGAGGGTGATTCTCTTTCATAGAGGGATGAGCTTGAGGGAATGACTTGATCAGCTTAGGAATTTCAGGCTCCAAGAGGGACATCTGATAAACAACCTTATAGAAGTATATCGGATAATTTAATGGATATACAAAAGCAAATGCAAAGAGGGCAGAGGTTCAGGGTTGTGAAGGGGCAAGTTGAGGATGGACATTGAGAAGTATTTCCTTACACACAGGGTGATCAACAGCTGGAATGGGTTTCCAGGAAAGGTGTTTGAAACCGGGACACTAGACTGATTTATGAAACAGCTGGATGATGTAATGGGGAGATTATAAAGTTGATATTGGACGGACGAGATCAAATGGGCTGAAGGATCTTCTTCATCTAAGCCTGTCTTGCAATATTGTGAGCTATATTATAATTGAAACATTGTTTTTATTGTAAGGCATCTGTACCTCTGTGGCCAGTGTCACTCACAAAGAGGGCGGTCCCCGGCAATCTGGAGGGAGGAGAGAGATCGCGATCGGGATGGGGGAGAGTGGTCGGAAATTGGGAGGACTTGGGGGGGGAGGGGGTGCGCGGGGACGGAGGGAAGGAGTCTGGCGATTGCGGCTGAGGGTGGATCAAGGCTTCCTTGAGGGGCTGGGGGGTGGGGGAGCACTCCTGCTCCTCCTCGCCCACGAGGGGTGCTGAAAGAGGCACTTACCTTGTGGAGTCGGCAGCTCCCACCTCCCTGTCACTGCTGGGTCTCCCAACCCCTGGGAAAACCGTGCAGAATCAGTCAATTTTAAATTGCACCGTGGGAGCCCGATTTAAATATGTTAATTAAGTGACCCGCCTCGCCACAGCGAGACTCTTGGACGCCCCGATATCCATTGCCGCTAAAAATGCGGCGGGCCTGTGCGTGTTGGAGACGCGTTCCTCGTATTTAACTCTTTAACCGCCCCCCCCCCCACCGCACCCTCTCCCGCCTGTCGTGGGGGTGGATTAATATCGAGGCCCAAGTAACCGAAGGCACTGTGTACAGTTCTGACGTGCTGATGATAAACCTAACAAGTTACACTCTGCAGTAATTGCCTTTAGGATTGCAGCCTTGTGTCAACACAAGCTGAGTCCTGAGGAAGGAGAAAATCTCCGAAAGCTTGTGAATTTAAAATAAAATTGCTGGACTATAACTTGGTGTTGTAAAATTGTTTACAATTGTCAACACAAGCTATATGTGCTTACAGAGAAACCCAGCCTCTCAAGCACTCAGTGATTATTAACCTCTCCAGCTATGTGCCACACAGAGCATGTAAGGTCACAACAGATGGTAGAACATGACAAGAAAGATGGCAGATGATACATGCACACTCACAGCTTGAAGAACCTCCAATTTTCAGACAACCTATTAATGTCCCTGAATTTCAGTTCTCTCAGGGTGAGACTGCATTTATTTGGCAGTCTTTACTATATGCAGATTTTGTTCTCCAAGGATTGCCTTATTTCTATGGATGAGAAGATGCAGCTTAGGTTTGGTGTGTTAATGTAATTCAATATGAACTTATCTCCATTCATTGAACCAAATGATAGAGCTGTGCTTTAAACCCTATCACACAGGTACAGCCCCATCAGAGTCCTTTGTGTAGGTCACTGACTCTGACTCAAAGCTTAACTCTGCCTTAAACCCTACCATAAAGCTACAGCCCCATCAGAATCTGTCATTGGCCACTTAATCTGACTCAAATCTCTATGACATTTTCCTGCTCACGCCACTGTAGTGCAAATTCACCCCAAGCTCTTTCTTTTAAACTTTGTTATTCACTGTGATGTTTAATTTCATAGAATCATAGAATGGTTACAGCACAGAAGGAGGCCATTCGGCCCATTGAGCCCGAACTGGCTCTTTGTAAGATCAATCCAGTTAGTCCTATTCCCCCGCTCTTTCCCCTGTAGCCCTGCAAATTTTTTACCTTCATGTATTTATCCAATTCCTTTTGAAAGCCACGATTAAATTTGCTTCCACCACCCTTTCAGGCAACGCATTCCAGATCATAACCACTCGCTGTGTAAAAAAGCTTTTCCTCATGTCGCCTTTGGTTCTTTTGCCAATCACCTTAAATCTGTGTCCTCTGGTTCTCGACCCTTCCGCCAATGGGAACAGTTTCTCTCTATTTACTTTACCTGAACCCTTCCTCTGGAAAGTAGGGCTGAGTCAGCCACAAATAGTGGGTGAAGGTGGTGGCTGACAAAAGGTCTGAGTCAGAGGAACAGTGCATTTGGCAGGGGATATAGAGCTGGAGGAGACTGCAGAGATAAGGTGGGGGAAGGTCGTGAAGGGATTTAAAGATAAGGACAAAGATTTAAATTTGATGCATTTCAAGACAGGAACCAATGTATATCAGTGAGGATGGGGATAAATGGGTGTGTAGGCTATAGTATTTTTTTATGTTTGTTCTTAGGAGGTCAATGATGCTGGTAAGGTCGTATTTTTACAACAATCCAGTAGCTTTAGGAACATAGGAATATAAGAACAGGAGTAGGCCATTCAGCTCCTCGAGCCTGCTCCGCCATTTGATAAGATCATGGCTGATCTGTGATCTAACTCCATATACCTGCCTTTGGCCCATATCCCTTAATACCTTTGATTGCCAAAAAGCTACCTATCTCAGATTTAAATTTAGCAATTGAGCTAGCATCAATTGCCGTTTGCAGAAGAGAGTTCCAAACTTCTACCACCCTTTGTTTTGTTCGGTGCCAGCTCACAGATGACCAAACTTACTGAATTCAATTCCCAACTTAGCATGATTGGGATGTGAACTCCCAAACCTCTGGATTGTTATTCTAGCACCATAACCACTAGGCTACTGTACTGATATGGTCTGGGATGCCACACATGTGGCAGTTTTAAACAAGTTGTAGCTTCTGGAGGTGGTGACAAAGGCATGTATGAGGCTTTCAGCAGCGAAGAGGCTAAGTTAAGGCTGGAGGCAGGCCGTATTTGTTGAGGTGGAAGTAAACGGCCTTGGTGATAGATGTGGGGTTTGAAGCTCAGCTCAGGGTAGGCAGGATTTCCAAGATGGCCAATGGTCTAGGTGAGCCTGAGAGAGTGGCCCGAGAGGGAAATGGAATCAATGTCAAGGGAACAGAGTTTTTGGGGGAAACTCTCCTGTCTTCCGTTAAAGTAGGAGTATAGCCATAGAAAGTGATAGCACATAAGGAGACCATTTGGCTCCATGTGTCTGTGTCAATTGAAAGCTAATCGCACTGTTCCACTCTCTCCATATAGCCTTTATCTTCCTCTGCTTTCAATATTTATCCGCATATCCCTTAAAAGATGCAATGGTTTCTGCCTCAGTGTGCCAAAACATTCCATGTCACAACAACCCTCTGCGTGAAGAAATTTCTCCTAACCTCTGTCCTCACTCTCTTAGCTGTAATTTTAAAATTCATGACACATCATCATCGACTTACCAACCACAGGAAGTAGCCTTTTCCTATTCGCCCTCTCAAAATTCTTCATGCTGCTCCCGGCATGCACTTCTCATTGAGACAGGGTTTGTCGTCTGGCTTGATGGTGATGGAGGAGTGAGAGATATGCTGGGCCATGAGGTTACAGATTGCAATAAAAACAGAAAACGTCGGAGAAGCTCAGCAAGTCAGGCAGCATCTGTGGAGAGAGAATCAGAGTTAACGTTTCAGGTCGAAGACCTTTCGTCAGAGCTGGAAGATGTTTTAAAAGAGTTAAAGTTTTTAAGCAAGTGCAGAGCCAGGGAAAGGGGGGAGGGAGCGGAGGGGAGGGGAGGAAAGAACAAAAGGGAAGGTCTGTGATAGGGTGGAGGGCAAGTGTGATTAAATGACAAAAAGGGGATGATGGTGCAAGGCAAGGAAGGTGGTAATGGGACAGGTTAAGAAACAAAAGATTGGTCAGGAGGAGGTGTAAATGGCAGCAGCAGAACCATTACCAGCACTAGCTGACTGAAAAAATGGGAGCAGTGGTTATGATCTGAAGTTATTGAAATAGAGGTTGTGATGGAATATAATTCTGCTGCTAGCCCACAGCGCCTCATGTATCTGTTCTTAATCTATCCCACTTGGCACGGTGGTAGTGCCACACGACACGATGGAGGGTGCCCTCAGTGTGAAGACAGGACTTGGCCTCCACGAGGACTGTGCGGTGGTCACTCCTACCAGTACCATCATGGACAGATGAATTTGATACAGGTAGATTGGTGAGAATGATGTCAAGTAGGTTATTCCACTCACCACCTGCCGTAAGCCCAGTTTGCAGCTAAGTCCTCGGTCAGCTCAGTTAGTGGTCGTACTACCAAGTCATTTGGCGATGGACGCTGGAGTTCCCCACTCAGAGTATATTCTGTGCCCTTGCTACTCTCAGTGCTTCCTTGGCTGATTCATCAGTTGAGGGAGGGCGGTAGGTGGTAATCAGCAGGAGGTGTCCTTGCCCACGTTTGTATCCTGAATGCATCTATCTTGGGATAGTTAAAATCATCCAGTATTATTGTCTTGTTTTTCTTACATTGCTCTCTGAATTGTTTGAAGATCTCCCCTCCCATGTCATCGCCACTGTTTAGTGGCCTGTACTACACACTGAGACTTGCACCATTTTCTTTCCGATTGCATTTGGATTCCAGCTTTACGCACCGCTCCAAACAATCTTCTGTTCCAGCGTTATGATTGAATCCTTCACTATTGACAACGCACCCCCTTTTTCCCTTGTCTGTCTCTCCTGAAAATGTTATAACCAGGAATATTAAGTTCCCAGTCCTGCCCAAACCTAATCCATCCCTCCGTTATGGCTATAATATCATACCCTTCCAATTTGGTTTGAATGCTTTGGGCATTCACAGACGTATCACTCAACCCCAAATAATTATAACTTTTTCCTACTTTTCTCATTTCATTTTGTTGACATTTCTTGCCCCCTCCTACACCAGTGCTTTTAGGTCTCACTACCTCAAAGCTTTTTTTTTTCTTTTCCTTTGTCCTCTGATAATATTTTCTCACAATTTATTCAGGTAAGTCTTCTGTTTCGACTTCACCGGGTTTATTAACCCTGCTCTCCCGCTCTAGGCTCAAATCTTGACTTTCTCCACCCTTTTCCATCTTAGTTTGAAACCTCTCCCACTGCTCTATTCACCCTCTCCGCGAGGTGCTGTTTCAGTTCAGGTGGAGGCCATCTCTTTGTTATAGGCTTCCCTGAACTCTTGTACTCACAGTCAAGGGCTTCTTTGCTTCTGCGACAGGCAAACGCTAATGCAATTTGGTGACATGAAAAGTCTATGTAGGAAGTGGGAATGTTCCATCTGCCTTGTTAGATTAACCTCAGGCTATTGTGACAATGTTTTATCTAGTTTAAGCTGACAGAGATCTTGAAGGGGAGCGAAAGGGGTGGCAGGAGGAGCACCCCAGCTCCTCCTGGCTGCACATTGAGATAATGGCCTTGATTTTTAACCCTCTCCGCCATGGCCTGATGGGCGGGCGAGGGTCGGGGGGGGAGGGGGGTTAAAATATCATCATCGGGAAACCCAACCCCATTCCTGCTCCGTTAATTTTAAAGTGCGGAAATAAAGCCATGGACAAGACTCCCGCAAAAGGCAGGCGGGGGCCTAATTAACATACCTAAGTCACGGCCTGGTGGCATCATCGGCGCCACGACGTAAATTTAATAGTAAGTGAGGGGAAGGCCCGAGCTGTGGGATTCCTGGCAACTGATCCGATATCGGGACTATATCTCTTTTAGCACTCCTTGTGGGCCAGGAGCAGCAGGTGTGCACCCCTCCACCCCTAGACTCCTCAAAGAAGCCTTCGGCCTCCCGCAGCCCCGATCCCTAGACTTCCCTCCCCCCCACCCCTCCCAATCGCTGCCCGGTGTTGATGCACCCGTCCCAGTGCCGTGGACCATTCCCCACCGCACCCCCACCCCCCCACCAGCCCAGGGTCCCCCGCTGCGGCCTCCTGCCTCTAGTGTCCCATCCAGCTGTCGGGCGGGAGGGGGCCCCACCATATGCTAATGAGGCCCTGCTGTTAAGAACGGCAGGGCCTCCACGTCCCCGGCCTTGCTGGGTTCTTTGGCCGATTTTGGCCTCCCCGCAAATATCGGGGCCAAGGTCTCTCCTTCTGTTCAACAAACATTTGTGGCAGAGAATTCCACATTCTAAGCACCCTTTGCGCAAAGGAACTTTCTCCTCACCTCATCTTCAATTCATTTCGTGATCATTTTGAATTTGTGCCTCCTGTTACTCTCCCGTTAACTAGTGGAAGAGATCTATCACTGTTTACTTAATCATAACTCTTCGTAATCTAGAAAGCCAATTGCTTTTAAACCTTGAGTGAAAAAAAAGACCTACTTTCTCAAGACTGTCATCACCACAGTAACCCCTCATCCCTGATAACACCCAAGTGAATCCACACTGCACGTTGGAAATCATGTGCTGAGGAAGACACACCGTTTGCTTTGTGCTGTAAACTGCACAGTTTTTCTTCTGTTATTTTTTCTGAAGTTGCTGAAGCAACGGACAAGTTGAAGTAACGTTTTCGTCCTCACCTGACGCTGCATGTTGTTTTTTCTACTTACGTGTGAATTTTATTTGTTGGATAGAAAAACATCTTGATATTTTTCTACACTATAACGGAGCTTTCAGACAGCGTGATAAATATGTTTCACACGTAGTGTATTAAATGTGAAACCATGATATTTATTAACAGATCCGACAGTAGTAACTAAACTGTCACAGCTAAATAATTTCGCACATTAATCACAAAGACAATATTATTACTTTGGTGGTTTGCACAAAGTGTCTGCACTAAATTGGTTGGCAACCTGGGGGAGATTTTCATTGTTTGACGTTCATTAGGAACAGAGTGTCGATTGTGGTTGGCGTAAGAATACATTGCACTTCAAAGTCCAATTTCCATCTTGCTAAAACTAATCCTATAAATCACCTGGAAGAGTTAGTGACTCAGAACTGGGCATGACACCAACTTAGAGTGGGAGAAACAGAGGAGGAAACACACTTGGTCCAATCCTGCTAGCCAAACACTTCTAGGTCAGGGTTGATAAAGGTTACTCCTGCACAGCTAAAAAATTATTGTTCAACAGCCATCTTAGAAGGCTATTTCTTCAGCGTCACTTTAATTTTACGGGGCAGCTACACCACAGTATGAATTCCTAAGTCACGACAAACAACAACAATTTGCATTTATATAGCGCCTTTAACATAGTAAAACGTCCCAAGGCGCTTCACAGGAGCGTTGTTAAATAAAATTTGACACCGAGCCGCATAAGGAGATATTAGGACAGGTGACCAAAAGCTTGGTCAAAGAGGTAGGTTTTAAGGACAAGGGCAGCAGGCACATGGGAACATCACTACCCGCGCATACCCCTCCAAGTCACAGACCATCCCGACTTGGAAATATATCGCCGTTCCTTCATCGTCGCTGGTTCAAAATCCTGGAACTCCCTTCCTAACAGCACTGTGGGAGAACCGTCACCACACGGACTGCAGCGGTTCAAGAAGGCGGCTCACCACCACCTTCTCAAGGACTGTTAGGGATGGGCAATAAATGCCGGCCTTGCCAGCGACGCCCACATCCCATGAATGAATAATTTAAAAAAAGATGCCAAGCATCAAAGTTGATGGCTTTGAAAATTTTTTTTAAAAAGAGCAGGTTTTACAGCTGCCACTGTAATGAGAGATGATCAGTCCCCAGCAACAGTCTATGGGGCAATTATTGATCAGGTGCCATAGACCTCATGGGTAGGAATGTGTACCTACGTCCCTGTGAATCAGTGTATGTCCAATATAAGTGCTTCTTGGGGCTTATGTCTCTTTATCCTCTTTTGATCTGCTGATACTGTGGGATAAGTTTCCAATCTTTGAAATTCCCATGGCAATATCGCCTTGGCTTAATAAAGACACAAGTTCTGGACCTTGTAAAGCTTAAAGGCAAAAAAAACCTAATTGCTGTCCCATCAACTGTAGGACTCTTGAAATGGGTCTCACTTTATGGCGCTGATTTTAAAGGGGGAGGGAGGGGCAGGTAGGGTTCACCCGAGCCCCAAAGCGGGTGGTGAAGCCAGGGAGTGGTTCTGACCGGGTTCGGCCGGGCCTCATTTCCATAAATTTTCCTGGAGTCCCGCCCGAGCCCGGTCAGAACCACTAACCCGGTCAGCGGGCGAGATCGGGTATTCGGAGGCAGTCAGTTGAGGGGGGAGACTCTGGAGGAGGTCAGGGGGGAACCCGAGATCAAGGGATGCCCAAGGTTTCCTCGTGAGGCCCGGAGGAGTCTCCTGGCCCACAAGGAAACTTAAAATTAAATTTTTAAACTTACCTGCCTGGCCCTCTTCTGTCCCAGGAACCCCCTCCTGCAGGACTGCCCTGGCGGGGGAAGCAGTCACTGCTCCCCCACAGCCCGCTCAGGCCTTGGACGAATATTGCAGCCGGGTCTCAATGACATCATCAGGAACCAATCTGCATATTTAAAGCAGTAGCCCACTTCCTTCCTGCAGGTGTCCCATTCACCTGGCTCAAAAGAGCAGGTTAGCATCGGGACACGGCTAGCCACATATTAACTGCCTCCCCACCCCCAACCTACCCCGGCCGGTTTCTGCCAGACGGCATAGAGGGAGTTAAAATCGGAGCCTATGTATCTATATTTTATGCGATCCTTACCTATCTCTGCGATTGATTCGTTGACCTTCTAATGCAGCCGGGGACTTTCCCCGACAGCTCCCGGCTGTAAACCGTGAGCCAAGCTGGATGCCTAAACACGTGTCAGAAATTGAAAACATCAAAACAAAAAGAAAACTTGTTAGCCTAAACCGCTGGAAGCGTTCGCAAGAAGAAGGAAAAAAAAAATAGATGCTAACGCAGGCGTCGAGCAGTCAAGTCAAAGCCACCTGACCTGTGGGCGAAACACAGCGAGGACAACCTGAAACATGAGTTAAGTGTCAAGCAGAACTAAATATGATAGAATTTGAGATTGCTTTAGCTCCTCCAGTGAAATTCAATTCTGCCAAGCCTGCAGAATGACTGAGCCAGAGAAAAAGTGCGGAGAGCACGTCGGGAGTAGGGGATGGAGTTTAAATTAGACAAGTGAACACACTGATTTACTGCATGGGCGATAAAGCAGAGGATATTCTGGCATTAGTCAACCTGACGGGCAACGAGGGTTCAAAAACAGGGCGAGGCAGTGGGAACGGTGGAGGGACGTCTCACCATCAAGGAATGTGTGATTTATGTGCTAAATTTCGCAGAAGAGAACTGAAACAGAGAGAGAGAGAGAGAGAGAGACTGCAGAGACATTCATCACTGAGCGCTGCAGATTAGTGCATCGCTGTGAGAATGGACATTATGAGCAGCAGGGAGAATCTTCAATTTAACTAGATATTAGTTCTCTGTTGGAAAGAGAATTGGAAGATAATGAGGATTTGGGGGAGCTGAAGATATCATAGCAGAGATGCTTAAATCAACTTGTGCACAAGCCATAACATAATCATAACACAGGAGCAGTGCAACAAAGTGCCACTCAAAGACAAGCCGTTACAGCCATCGCCTTTTATAACTGATATCATTACACAGACCTACAGCGGAGAAACAGTCCGTCCAGCCCAACTGGTCTATTTATACTCTGCGCGAGCCTCCTCCTCACCCATTAACTCTTTCCACCCTGCTCCCCGTATCCCTCTATTCCCTTCTCCTTCATGCATGCATCAAGCGTCCCTTTAAATGCATCAATGCTATCTGAGACCTCCGTAAATGTGCACTTGGAAACGCTGCCCCACTAGGAACCTCGACGCATTTGGCTGCAAGGCTCCTTGAAGCAATGTTCTCCTAAGCCCCTCTGGCGTTCCCCATATTCATAGTTAGTACAGAAAAGCATACATTATAATTATTCATCAGCTCTCATGAACATTAGGTCTCTTCCTTTGCTGAAAACAGTCAATTCTATTTCCAAAGTCTGTTTCTTGCACAGTCCTTGGGCCTTATCTAGTTTTTTTACAGTCTTAACCCTTTTTCAACAAATTACTTCTCAAGTATGTGCTCATCTCTGTTGTAGATAAGAGTTAATTGTTCCTAGCCACTATTGTCTAATAGTATTCGGTACTTTTCCATCATGAGAGCAGTGCATGTACTCTTCACAGCAAAGCACCCATTGATTTTAAGAACATAAGAAATAGGAGCAGGAGTAGGTCATTCGGCCCCTCGAGCCTGCTCCGCCATTCAATAAGATCATGGCTGATCTTCTACCTCAATTCGACTTTCCCCCCCGATCCCCATATCCCTTGATTCCCTTAGAGTCCAAAAATCTATCGATCTCAACCTTGAATATATGCAAGGAATCTTACAACACCAGGTTATAGTCCAACAAATTTATTTTAAAATCACAAGCTTTCGGAGATTATCCCCTTCGTCAGGTGAATGAGTGAAAGGTTCTCAAATCGCATATCTTACATTAGGCTGGGACACCATCACACCAATCAGTGTCCCAGCCTAATATAAGATATGCGATTTGAGAACCTTTCACTCATTCACCTGACGAAGGGGATAATCTCCGAAAGCTTGCGATTTTAAAATAAATTTGTTGGACTATAACCTGGTGTTGTAAGATTCCTTACATTTGTCCACCCCAGTCCATCACCGGCATCTCCACATCATGGCAACCTTGAAGATACTCAACGACTAAGTATCCACCACCCGCTGGGGCAGAGAATTCCAAAGATTCACCACCCGCTGAGTGAAGAAATTCCTCCCCATCTCGGTCCTAAATGGCCGACCCCTTATCCTGAGATTTTAACCCAATCGTTGCCAACATTCCCCATCTTGGAACCCATTCTGCCATCTTTATTCCACCTCACGGCCCCCGAGCACCTGTGGACCTGTCTATTCCACTCCGTCGGGCCTGCTTATTCCTTACTAATGCTATGGTTTCTCTGACACTCTTCCTGTACCTCAAGGTCACTATTAAAACTCCCTGGGCAATAATAAACACCCTAGACATGATTCTGATCCGAGGATATTGTCCCACTACCTCTCACCATTCACGATCTCCACAATGAGGGACGGATTGTTCCAGGTCAGCATTCCAGCTGTTTCATATGCACCAAATGTTTCTGGCAGATGTTCCTCTGCTGCAGGATAGATTTAAGGCTCAGTGACAGTGGAGGTACCGGGCATCCGAATCCAACACCCAGAAATTAAATTGCAACTTTGTACTCACTCTCTGCCATCTAGAAATGTTGTCTTAGGTGCCATGGTTTCGCAATCAAATGTGATGTGCTAATGGCAGTTAGAAGGGGACATGAAATCACGCCAGGCACTTTTCCATTCGAAGAGTGCAACTCTTGCTCCTTCTGGCCCCACAAGGGCATTTTAGAATATATATATATTTAAACTTACCCTTCAGGGGCCTCTTCCGATTCCTCGCTGGTTTGGCCTGGCAGGAAACTCACTGCCGCTTCCCGCCAATGCCTACTAGTAAAAATTGCAGTCGGCCTGCAGTGAAAATCCTGGCAGGTCAGCTCCCAGAAGCTGCAGGGCGGGTAACCGACCTGGGGGAATTTTAACTGCCCCCCCTCCCTCCCCCCCCCCCCCCCCGGCACCTCTCCCCCCGTAATTTAGGGACTCAACTCTCTTCTAGAAAGCGGGTAAAGCCTCACAAGAGGATCATGCTTTACACCTGATTGCTTTGTTACTTCATATACTTTAATGGTCAAGTTTACTAACGTAACAGTTATTGGAAGTACTTAGGATTACATAGAATGTACAGCTCAGAAACAGGCCGTTCAGCCCAACTGGTCCATGCTGGTGTTTATGGTCCACACGAGCCTCCTCCCTCCCTAATTCATCTAACCCGATCAGCATATCCTTCTATTCCTTTCTCTCTCATGTGTTTATCTAGCTTCCCCTTAAATGAACCTATGTTATTTGCCTCAACTACTCCCTGTGGTAGTGAGTTCCACATTCTAACCACTCTCTGGGTAAAGAAATGTATCAACATCAAAAAGATATATTTTCCTTTGGATTCTTTGATCCTGATATTTACGGGGAGGGAGCGGGTGAGGCCAAGAATGGCCGAAGAACCCGGCCATGTCGAGGACATGGAGATTCTGCCGAACTTAACGGCAGGACCTTATTAACATTTTTTAACTCCGCCTCCCGCCCGGCAGCCGGCCAAATGGAGAGCCTCGGGGACAATCCCCAGCAATCGGGAGATCGGACAGGCCCTCGATCGGGAGGGGGAGGAGAGGCCGAGATCGGGAGGGGGGAGAGAGGCCGCGATCGGGAGGGGGGAGAGAGGCCGCGATCGGGAGGGGGGAGAGAGGCCGAGATCGGGAGGGGGGAGAGAGGCCGCGATCGGGAGGGGGGAGAGAGGCCGCGATCGGGAGGGGGGAGAGAGGCCGCGATCGGGAGGGGGGAGAGAGGCCGCGATCGGGAGGGGGGAGAGAGGCCGCGATCGGGAGGGGGGAGAGAGGCCGCGATCGGGAGGGGGGAGAGAGGCCGAGATCGGGAGGGGGGAGAGAGGCTGCAATTGGGAAGGGGGAGAGGCCTGCGATCGAGGCCGGAGGGAGAGGCCCACGATTGGAAGGGGAAAGAGGACCTCGATCGGGAGGGGGGAGAGGCCCTTGATTGGGAAAGCTGGGGGGAGGTTGGCAATCGGGGCTGGGGGAAGGCCGGAAGCTTCCTTGAGGGGCCTGGAGAGACCACTCCTGCTCCTCCTGCCCACGAGGAGAGCTAAACGAGGCGCATACCTTGTGGAGTCGGCAGCTCCCGCCTCCCTTTCACTACTGAGTTTCCCGACCCCTGGGAAACCCATGCAAAACAGAAAATTCAAATCGGGCTCCCAATTGTACTGTGGAGCCCAATTTAATTATGTAAATTAAGCGTCTCACTTCTCCACAGCGGGACACTCAGACCCCCCGATCCACGACCCTCTCCTCCCATCATGGGGTCATTAATATCGAGGGCTTTGAATCAATTAACGACACCATATAATTCTCAAAGTAAAGAACACATATCAACTTGGTTTACCTGATGGCACTGTAATTGAACACCAGGGCTTGAGTGCGTAATCCAGGCTGACACTAACCATGCACTACTGAGGGTGTGCTACATTGTTGGAGGTGCCATCCTTTGAACCAGATTTTAAACCCAGACCCTGTTTGCCTGTTCAGGTTTGTTAAAGGTCCCATGGCACTATTTAAAGGGCATATGAGTTCTCTCAGTGTCCTGGCCATGGCTCAGTTGCCTCTGAGTCAGCAGGTTGTGGGTTCAAGTCCCACTCCAGAGACTTGAGCACAAAATCTAGGCTGACACTTCAGTGCAGTACTGAGGGAGTGCTACACTGTCGGAGGTGCCACCTTTCAGATGAGACTTTAAACCGAGGGCCCGTCTGCCCTCTCAGGTGAAAGTAGGAGATCCCACGGCCATTATTCAAAGAAGAGTTCGCCCCGGTGTCTTGGCCAATATTGATCCTTCAACCGACATCACTAAAAATAAAATTATCTGGTCACCATGTTGCTGTTTGTGGGATCTTGCTGTGCGCTAATTCGTAGCCGCATTTCCCACATTACAACAGTGACTACATTTCAAAAACAGTACTTCATTGGTTGTTCATAGGATGTCCTCAGGTTGTGAAAGGCGCTGTGAAAATGCAAGCTCTTTCTTTGTGGACATTCATCCCTCAACCAACATTGTTAAAACTGATTGACTGGCCGTTTGTCTCAGTTTGTTTGTTGGATGTAGCTGGCACAGAACGGCTGCTACATTTGCCTGCCCGATAACTGGAACTGTCCTTCGCTGTACAGTGATTGTATCGTGCACTTTGAAACGTTTCAAGGGGAGAAATTATTAAAATAGAAGCACCTTAACATCTAGATGCAGATCTGATATAATACACTGCAGCACATGTCGAAGAGTCCTGACTACTGTCCGTGGTCTGGGCAGTGGCGATACATTAGTGCTGTTGTCAGCGAAGCTTCTGCTGTCACCTTTACTGATGTGTGGTGGTTGATCAGATTGCTAATAAATTCACTTTACAAAGTGAACTTTTAGCCTATGCATGTTTTGCCATCTCACAAAGGCTCTCTGTGCTCCCAGGGGATTGATAGGGGTCAGTCTTCATGACTATTAACTTATTTGACAAGGTTAAATGTTAAAGAGTATTTATCAGCCTCTAAAAAAACCTTCTTGTAACCCCCTCCACCCCTCTCATGATAACCAACAGCTAACACGATATCATTGTATTTACGGCCTTTGCTCAGTGTGCTTTCAAAGAGAGGTTAGAAATGATTGAAGTGAGTTCGGACTGTATTAAGATATTGAGATAAGTGGTATGTTGCGCATGTAGACATTCTGGCCATGATAATAACGTGAAGGTGGGGAGAGCGGGTGGTGGGGGAGGGGGAGGTTTAGCAGCCAGGAAACCGGAAATACGGGATTCCCGGAGGTCCTGCTGAATTTAACGGCAGAACCTGATTAAAATTTCTTGAATCGGTTTCCCAGTCGTAGCCAGCCATGTTGAGAGGCTCGCTGGCTGTCGGGCGGGTAGGCCTGCGGCACCAGGCCACAGCCGGGGAGAGGGGCGGAGGGAGGGAGAGAGAGAGAGAGAGAGAGGTGAGTCAGACATTGGGTGGGGGGTGGTGGACATCGGGGGTGAGTCGTACATTTGGGCGAGTCAGACATCCGTGGTGGGGGGGGGGGGGGGGCGAGTAGGACATGGGGGGATGGTCCGATCGTTGGGGGCGGTGGTCGGCCGTTCGAGCGGGTCCGATCGCCGGTTGGTTTACAGGGTAGCTTGGTGGTCCGGGGTGGGGTGGGGGAAGCACTCCTGCTCCTCCTGGCCCACAAGCAGCGCTGGAAAGGCACTGAGCTGTTCCATCCTGCCGGTCTCTCCTCCCTTCAGCTGCCGGGTTTCCTGAGGCCCGGGAAACCCGGCCGGCCAGAATTAAATCTGCAGCCTCCTTGAAATATTTAAATGACAGACCCGCCTCCGGAGAGCAGGTTAGTTGCGGGCCCCCCAACCTGCCTCCGTTAAAATTGGAAGTGAGCGCATTGGAGTTGGGTGAGGACGGGTTCCCCATTTTAAAAATTTTTAACCCCTCCATCTGTCTCCCCCCGCCCGTCCTGGAGGGTTAAAATTACCACCTCTATCTCCGGAGCGTCTAATTTAAGCCATATTTACGATTAAGTTAGGAAGTTTTTGTATTAGACATCTATGATAACAGGTTCACCGGATATCCCCAGGCAGTGATGTCACAAATACTTACGACATTTAGAGCTGAGTAGATGCTAAGACTTTAAAATCCTGAGTTTAATTTTGCTTGTCAGATGTTTAAGTGATATTTCCAGCAACTGCTTTACTAGTGGTGTCAAATATATATTTTAAACTAATTACTAGAACAAAATTATTTTTACAAGTGTATTTGGATGTAACTCTGAAACTCAGTTGCTTTAGTTTAGTTCACAAGCTTTCATCTTGTGTATCAGAGCATCCCTCTGTGGCTCAGCTGGTTAACATAAGAACATGAGAAATAGGAGCAGCCCCTTGAGCCTGCTCCGCCATTCAATCAGATCATGGCCGATCGTCGACCTCAACTCCACTTTCCTGCCCGATCCCCATATCCCTTGATTCCTCTAGAGTCCGGAAATCTATCTATCTCAGCCTTGAATATACTCAACGACTCAGCATCCACAGTCCTCTGGGGTAGAGAATTCTAAGGATTCACAACCCTCTGAGTGAAGAAATTCCTCCTCATCTCAGTCTTAAATGGCTGACCCCTTATCCTGCGACTATGACCCCTAGTTCTAGACTCACCAGCCATGGGAAACAACCTCTCAGTCTCTACCCTTTCAAGCCCCCTCATAATCTTATATGTTTCAATTAGATCACCTCTCGTTCTTCTAAACTCCAGAGAGTATAGGCCCATTCTACTCAACCTCGCCTCAAAAGGACAACCCTCTTATCCCAGGAATTAATCTAGTGAACCTTCGTTGTACCGCCTCGAAGGCAAGTCTATCTTTCCTTAGATAAAGAGACCAGAACTGTACACAATACTCCAGGTGAGGTCTCACCAAAGCCCTGTACAATTCTAGTAAGACTTCCTTACTTTTGTACTCCAACCCCCTTGCAATAAAGGCCAACATTCCATTTGCTTTCCTAATTGCCTGCTGTACCTGCATGCTAACATTTTGTGTTTCTTGTATTAGGACACCCAAGTCTCTCTGAACACCAACATTTCATATTTTCTTACCATTTAAAGAATAATCTGTTTTTCTATTCTTCCTACCAAAGTGAATAACCTCACATTTCCCCACATTGTACTCCATCTGCCACCTTCTTGCCAACTCACTTAACCTGTCCATATCCCTTTGCAGACTCTTTGTGTCCTCCTCTCAACTTACATTCCCACCTAGCTTTGTAAGAAGTTGGGCCATACAGCACAAGAAGAAGAAGAAGAAGAAGAAGTTGCATTTATATAGCGACTTTAATGTAGTAAAACGTCCCAAGGCGCTTCACAGGAGTGATTATCAAACAAAATTTGACACCGAGCCACGTAAGGAGATATTAGGACCAAAAGCTTGGTCAAAGCTAGGTGACCAAAAGCTTGGTCAAAGAAGTAGGTTTTAAGGAGCATCTTAAAGGAGGAGAGAGAGGTAGAGAGGTGGAGAGGTTTAGGGAGGAAATTCCAGAGCTTAGGGTTTAGGCAGCTGAAGGTGCAGCCACCAATGTTGGGATGATTAAAATTTGGGGTGCACAAGTAGGAAGAATTTGAAGAGTGCAGAGATCTCAGAGTGTTGTAGGGCTGCAGGAGGTTACAGAGATAGGGAGGGAGGAGGCCATGGAGGGATTTGAAAACAAGGATGAGAATTTTAAAATCGAGGTTTTGCCAGACTGGGAGCCAATGTAGGTCAGCGAGCACAGGGGTGATGGGTGAACAGGACTTGGTGCGAGCTAGAATACGGGCAGCAGAGTTTTGGATGAGCTCAAGTTTATGGGAAGCCGGTCAGGTGAGTATTGGAGTAGTCGAGTCTGGGAGTAACAAAGGCATGGATGAGGGATTCAGCAGCAGGTGAGCTGAGGTAGGGGTGGAGACAGGCGATGTTATGGAGATGGAAGTAGGCGGTCTTGGTGATAGAGCAGATGTGTGGTCAGAAGCTCATCTCGGGGTCAGATAGGACGCCAAGGTTGCGAACAGTCTGGTTCAGCCTCAGACAGTGAGGTAGGATCATTACCTGGTCTGTATTGAGTCGGAAGAACATAGCGGCTATAGTAATAAGTGCACTGCAAGTGGCATTAGCGCCCCTGGATTAGAGAGAGAAACATTGGCTGAAGTATCCATCCCTCAATCACTAACCATGATATGGTAGTGTATTGGTTGTGTTATTGGAGAGTCCAGAGAAGGTGAATTCAAATCCCAGCATGGCAGTTTGAGAATTTGAATTCAGTTTTTAAAAAATCTGGAAATAATAATACTCAGTAAAAGTGACCATGAATCTGACGGATTGTTGTCAAAAGCCCAATTGGTTCACTATTGTCCTTTAGGGAAGGAAACCTGCCGTCCTCACCTGGTCTGGCCCTATATGTGACTCCAGTCCCACACCAACGTGCTTGACTCTTAACTGCCTTCTGAAGTGGGCTAGCACTCTATCACCGCCACCTTCTCAGGGATACTAGGGATGGGCAATAAATGCCGGCCTTGCCAGCGACGCCCACATCCCGAGAATGAATGGATGTGCATCAGGCGAATTTGGGATTGGACTCGGCTATGATGCCGGACCCCTAGACCCACGTTGCCTACAACACCCACTCTCACGTGCAAAATAGCCACTCAGGTAAGGCGATGAATGGCGCCCAATGCCTGAGGGCTGCTACACCCAGCAGGCAGTCAACTTCTTCAGGAGAGAAGGAGGGTGAAGGGGGAGGACTGATGAGTGGAGCAAAAGAAAAATTCAAAGCTCTATAAAGAAGCAGTTATTTGGTACATTTTTTCTCTACCCCAAAATGCTGTGGATGCCGGAACAATTGCAGCATTCAAGACTGAGATTGATATTTTTGTTAGGTACATGTAGGTATCAAGGGACATGGAGCAAAGGTGGGAAAATGGAGTTGAGGTACCGATTTGCCATGACCAAATTGAATGGCGGAGCAGGCCCGATGGGCTGAATGGCCTACTCCTGTTCCTATGTTCCTACATCGTCGGTTAAAAAAGCTAATGCACCAAATCCTGTAGGGCACTATCTCTTCCAGCGATCCTCATCTCAAACGGTCTGTGGAGTGTAATTGTTTTTGAGCAGCCAGGGACTGTGGAAATATCACACCAAGAAACTCTGCCAGCCAAGTGCTAATAATGGACGTAAGATTAGATAGATATTCTGGAGCTTTACCTTTAGGGACCAGCGAGAAATGTTGCAGAACATTTCCTCAGGCATGGGTTGAAATTCAGAAGAGGGAAGGTAAATGGACAGATCAAATAATTTCACATAAAGACTGGTGAATGTTTGGAATGGATTGCCCAGGGAGGGGATCGAGGCCGATAACATCAGTAATTTTAAGAGGGAATTGAACAGGCAATTGATAGATACAGGCGGTGAGCTGTTGGTCAGATAAACCAAAATGGTACTTTCCGTTTCTGTGCGTTCCTGTGTTCCCAAGTTAATTTTGTCAAATGGAATCCATGATGGAACAGATTGCACATGGTGTTCGGAAGGAATTAACTCAATAGATTGAACGTTCAGCTCATTCCTTCCACACACGATATACAATCTGTGTTTTCTTATGTTCTCAGCATTTATTACAAACCAGGTCACAGATAAATCAGAATTGCAGCGCAACAGACAAGAACAGGAAAAGAAAGCGAGACAAGGAGAAATTTACAGATGTTAATGTTTCCCGTACCTAACATGAGTCAGGTCAGAGTACTCTGTGTAAAAAGAAAACAGAAAGAAAGAGCACCTTTCATGATCTCAGGATGTCCCAAAGTGCTTTACAGCCAATTAAGTACTTTTGAAGTGTAGTCACTGTTGCAATGTAGGAAACGTGGCAGCCAATTTGCACACAGCAAGCTCCCACAAACAGCAATGTGATCATGACCAGTTAATCTGTTTTAGTAATGTTGGTTGAGGGAGCACTATTAACCAGAACAATGTAGAGAACTCCCCTGCTCTTCCATGCTATCTTTTACGTCCACCTGAGAGGGCAGACAGGTGCTCGGTTTAACGTCTCATGTGAAAGACAGCCCGTCCGACAGCGCAGAACTCCCTCATTACTGTACTGCAGTGTCAACCTAGACTTTGTGCTCAAGTCTCTGGAGTGGGGCTTGAAACACACAGCCTTCTGACTCAAAGGCAAGAGACCTACTACTGAGCCACAGCTGACACCATCAGGTAATGAAGTTTCGCATGAGATCCAGTGAAGTAGGAACTTAGGAACAGGAGTAGGCCATTTAGCCCTTCAAGCCTGTTCGGCCATTCAATGAGATCATGGTTGATCTGTGACTTAACTCCATATACCCGCCTTAGCCCCATATCCCTTAATACTTTAGGTTAACAAAAATCTATCGATCTCAGACTTAAAATTAACAATCGAGCTGGCATCAACTGCCGTTCCCGGAAGAGAGTTCCAAATTTCTACCACCCTTTGCGTGTAGAAGTGTTTCCTAACTTCACTCCTGAAAGTCCTAGCTGAATTTTTTAGGTTATGTCCCATAGTCCTAGACTCCCCAACCAGTGGAAATAGTTTCTCTCTATCTACCTTATCAGTTCCCCTTAATATCTTGAAAACTTCAATCAAGTCATCACTTAATCTTCTGAATTCCAGGGAATACAACCCTAGTTTGTGTACTCTCTCCTCGTAATTTAACCCTTGGAGTCCAGGTATCATTCCAGTAAATCTACGCTGCACTCCCTTCAAGGCCAATATATCCTTCCAAAGGTGCAGTGCCCAAAACTGAACACAGTACTCCAGGTGTGGTCTAACCAAGGCTTTGTATAGCTTTAGCATAACTTCAACCCCTTGTATTCTAGTCCTCTAGATATAAAGGCCAGCATTCCATTAGCCTTTTGGATTATTTTCTGTACCTGGCCATTACATTTTAATGATCTATGTACATGAACCCCTAAGTCTCTTTGGACCTCCACTGTTTTGAGCTTTTCATCATTTAGAAAGTACTCTGATCCATCCTTTTTAGGTCCAAAGTGGATGACCTCACACTTGCCTACATTGAGATCCATTTGCCACAGTTTTGTCCATTCACTTAATCTATTAATATCTCTCTATAATTTTATGCTTCCATATACACTACTTACAATGCTCCCTATCTTTGTGTCATTGGTAAACTTGGATATGTGGCTCTCTATCCTGTCATCTAAGTCGTTAATAAATACAGTGAATAGTTGAGGCCCCAACACAGACCCTTGGGGATATCACGAGTCACATCCTGCCAATTTGAGTACCTGCCCATTATCCTTACTCTCTGTCTCCTGCCACTCAGCCAATTTCTTAACCAGGTCAATAATTTGCCCTCAATTCCATGAGCTTCAAATTTAGCTAGCAGACTCTGATGAGATACTTTATCGAATGCCTTCTGGAAGTCCATATAAACAACATCCACAGACTGTCCCTGTCCACTACTTTAATCACCTCTTCAAAAAATTCAATCAGGTTCATCAAACATGACATACCCCTTACAAATCCATGCTGGCTCTCTCTGATTATAGACTCTAGTAATTTCCTGATAACAGATGTTAGCTAACTGGTCTATAATTCCTTGGTTTCCTTCTCTCACCTTTCTTAAATAGCGGAGTGACATGTCCAATTTTCCAATCAAAAAGAATGGTTCCTGAATTGAGAGAACTTTGGAAGATTATGGTTAGGGCTTTTACAATGTTCTCACCTACTTCCTTTAAAACCCTGGGATGGAAACCATCTGGTCCTGGGGATTTGTCACTCTTTAGTGCCATTATTTTCTTCATTACTGTTAATTTGCTTACGTTAATTATGGTGAGTCCCCGTCCCTGATTCAAAATTAGTTTCCTTGGGGTGTCTGGCATGCTATCCTCTTCCTCTACTGTAAATACTGATGCAAAGTAATTATTTAACATGTCCGCCATTTCCTTATTTTCATTTACAATATCACCATTATCAGTTTTTAAGGGGCCCATGATGCTCTTGACCACCCTCTTTCTCCTAATATAATTGTAAACATTTTTTGTGTTGATTTTGATATCCCTTGCAAGTTTCTTTTCATATTCCCTTTTTGTAGCTATATTTTCTATTTTGTCACCCTTTGCTGTTCTTTGTCTCTCTCCTAGTCACCAGGATCTGTGTTATTTTTTGCATTTTTGTATGCTTTTTCTTTTTGTTTTATGTTGTCTCTTACCTCCTCTGTCGTCCATGGTTGTTTATTTTGGCAAGTAGAACTTTTGCCCCTTAGGGTATACTGAGGGGACTCGATAGGGTAAATGCTGAGAGGATGTTACCCCTCATGGGGGAATCTAAAACTAGGGGGTATAGTCTCAGAATAAGAGGTCGCCCGTTTAAGATGGAAATGAGGAGGAATTTCTTCTCCCAGAGGGTCGTGAATCTTTGGAATTCTTGACCCCAAAAAGCTGTGGAGGCTGAGTCATTGAATACATTCAAGGCTGAGTTAGACAAATTTTTGATCAGCAAGGGAGTCAAAGGATATGGGGAAAAGACGGGAAAGTGGAGTTGAGGTAAAAATCAGATCAGCCATGATCTCATTGAATGGCGGAGCAGACTCGAGGGGCTGAATGGCCTACTCCTGCTCCTATCTCTTATGGTCTTATGGCCTTATGGTATAAACTGGTTCTGTATCACGTTAAATTCCTTTTTGAACACCTCCCACTGATCTTCTGTCGTTTTATCCATTAACAGATTGGCCCAGTTTATTGTGGACAGTCTCTGTCTCATCCCATTGAAGTCGGCCTCACCTAAATTTAGAATCTTAGTAGCTGTTACGGGTTTCTCCCTTTCAAACACAATGTTGAACTCGATCATATTATGATCGCTATTCGATAAATGTTCATGCACCGTTAGGCTGTTAACTAAATCTGTCTCATTACTCATTATTAAATCTAGTATGACCTGCCCCCTTATTGATTCTAGGACATATTGTTGCAGAAAGCTGTCCTGAACACATTCAAGAAATTTGATACCTTTCTGACATGAGCTCGTCTGTTTATCCCAATCAATATGAAAGTTAAAATCCCCCATAAAAACCACTCTGCCTTTGTTACATGTTTGTTTAATCTCTGCATGTACACATTCTGCCACTTCTCAGCTGCTACCAGGGGGCCTAGATACAAATTCCACTACAGTCTAAAATCCTTTTCTATTTCTTAATTCTACCCATAAAGTCTCCACTGCCTGCTTACCTCTCATTATATCCTCTCTTATCATTGAAGTATTTTCATCCTTAATCACTAAAGCTACTCCTCCCCCTCTACCAGTTTCCCTATCCTTCCTATAGACCTGATAACCTGGTATATTGAGTCCCCAGTCCTGACCGTGTCTCAGTAATGGCTACCATGTTGCACCCTCTAAGTTGAATTTGCGCCTGCAATTCATTCAATTTGTTCCTCATACTCTGTCTTTGTATAAAGAACGCTTATTTGGGCCACGCACCCTGACCTGTCCTTCTGCTCTAATGTTGTTTTTCTCACACATTTCTTATTTCTCTCTCCTAATTTAACTATTTTACATCTTTTAGTTTTCCCCTTTTCCTGTAGTGCCTAAAGCATAATTCCTGACTATCACTCCACTCTCTTCCTTTTCGTTTGTTTTAGAATTATTATTCATCTTACCATTTCCACCAAAACCCTCCACCCCCCATTTATAGCTTCCATTCAAGTACCATACATAGATTCCTCTACTATCTTAACAGAGGCATTGAACCAAGTCAACCTCTGTGGCAGACTCAGTAATCTGATATCTGTGCACACTCCAACCTGTTGTACCAGGAGATTAGTGGACTAATCCACCGCCCTTAAAGGGGCAGCTGGAGTCCACTCGATAAAAAGGCCCAGGAAATTTTGAGTTACTTTTGATATTCTGGGCCTAAGAGAAGTAGGAGTGATCCTTTTGAGCCCACCAAAAAATCTCTGGCCCACTGCCAGCCCATGGAAGCCCCTTCCCCCTGACACAACTTAGGAACATAGGAATATAGGCCATTCAGCCCCTCAAGCCTGCTCCGCCATTTGATAAGATCATGGCTGATCTGTGATCTGACTCCATATACCTGCCTTTGGCCCATATCCCTTAATACCTTTGGTTACCAAAAAGCTATCTATCTCAGATTTAAATTTAGCAATTGAGCTAGTATCAATTGCCGTTTGCAGAAGAGAGTTCCAAACTTCTACCACCCTTTGTGTGTAGAAATGTTTTCTAATCTCACTCCTGAAAGGTCTGGCTCTCATTTTTATACTGTGCCCCCTACTTCTAGAATCCCCAACCAGCGGAAATAGTTTCTCTCTATCCACCCTATCTGTTCCACTTAATATCTTATAAACTTCGATCAGATCACCCCTCAACCTTCGAAACTCAAGAGAACCCCAATTTGTGTAATCTCTCCTCGTAACTTAACCCTTGAAGTCCAGGTATCATTCTAGTAAACCTACACTGCACTCCCTCCAAGGCCAATATGTCCTTCCGAAGGTGCGGTGCCCAGAACTGCTCACAGTACTCCAGGTGCGGTCTAACCAGGGTTTAGTATAGCTGCAGCATAACTTCTGCCCCCTTGTATTCTCGTCCTCTAGATATAAAGGCCAGCATTCCATTAGCCTTACTGATTATTTTCTGCACCTGTTCATGACACTTCAATGATCGATGTACTTTGACCCCTAAGTCCTTTGGACATCCACTGTTTTTAACTTTTTACCATTTAGAAAGTACCCTGTTCTATCCTTTTTTGATCCAAAGTGGATGACCTCACATTTGCCTACATTGAATTCCATTTGCCATAGTTTTGCCCATTCACCTAATCTATCAATATTTCTTTGTAATTTTATGTTTTCATCTACACTGCTTCCAATGCCACCAATCTTTGTGTCATCGGCAAACTTAGATATGAGACTTTCTGTGCCTTCATCTAAGTCATTAATAAATATTGTGAATAATTGAGGCCCCAAGACAGATCCCTGCGGGACACCACTAGTCACATCCTGCCAATGTGAGTACCTATCCATTATCCCTACTCTCTGTCGCCTTTCGCTCAGCCAACTTCCTAACCAAGTCCGTACTTTTCCCTCGATTCCGTGAGCTTCTAACTTAGCTAACAGTCTCTTATGTGGGACTTTAGCAAATGCCTTCTGGAAGTCCATATAAATTACATCCATTGACATTCTCCTATCCACTACTTTAGTCACCTCTTCAAAAAATTCAATCAGGTTTGTTAGGCTCGACCTACCTTTCACAATTCCATGCTGGCTCTCTCTGATTAACTGAAAATTCTCGAGGTGTTCACTCACCTTATCCTTAATTATAGACTCCAGCATTTTCCCCACAACAGATGTTAGGCTAACTGATCTATAATTCCCTGGTTTCACTCTCCTTTCTTAAAAAGCGGAGTGACATGTGCAATTTTCCAATCCAGAGGGACAGTTCCTGAATCTAGAGAACTTTAAAAGATTATAGTTAGGGCATCTGCAAAAACCTTGGGATGGAAACCATCTGGTCCTGAGGATTTGTCACTCTTTAGTGCTATTATTTTCTTCATTACTGTTGTTTTACTTACGTTAATTTTATTGAGTCCCTGTCCCCGATTCAATATTAGTTTTCTTGGGATTTCCGGCATGCTATCCTCTTTTTCCACTGTAAATACTGACGCAAAGTAATTATTCAACATGTCCGCCATTTCCCTGTTGTCAATGACAATATCCCCACTTTCAGCTTTTAAGGGCCAACACTGCTCCTGACCACCCTCTTTTTCCTAATATAACTATAAAAGTTCTTCGTATTGGTTTTGATATCCCTTGCAAGTTTCTTTTTATACTCTCTTTTTGTAACTCTTACTATCTGTTTTGTGACCATTTGTTGATCTTTGTATCTTTCCCATTCGTCAGGATCTGTGCCATTTTTTGCCTTTTTGTATGCCCTTTCCTTATGTCTTATACTGTCCCTTACCTCTTTAGTTGTCCATGGCTGTTTTTTTGGCAAGTAGAGTTCTTGCCCCTCAGGGGTATAAACCGATTCTGTATCACGTTAAATGTTTCTTTAAACATTTTCCACTGATCATCAATCATTTTACCCATTAACAGATTTGCCCAGTTTACTGTGGACAGTCTCTGTCTCATCCCATTGAAGTCGGCCTTACCCAAGTCTAGAATCTTAGCAGCTGACTCACTTTTTTCCCTTTCAAACACCACCTTCAACTCGATCATGTTTTGATCGCTATTGGATAGATGTTCACGCACAGTCAAGCCGTTAACTAAATCTGCTTCATTACTCATTACTAAATCTAGTATGGCTTGCCCCCTCGATGCCTCTAGGACATACTGCTGTCGAAAACTATCCCGGACACACTCAAGAAATTCACTACCTTTCTGACGGTTGCTAGTCTGCTTTCCCCAATCTATGTGAAGGTTAAAGTCCACAATGCCTTTCTCTAATCTCTGCATTTATACAATCGAGCACTTCAGAGCTGCTGCCAGGGGTCCTATACACAACTCCCACTATAGTCACTTGACCTGCTGGCCAGCTCAGTGTCGGAGCCGGCTGATTTCCTGCCCTCCCAAAAACTGGCGAGCTGCGGCCGACTGCCTGCTTTACGCCCACGGCTCACCAGCGGCATTTAAGCGAGTCCCAAACCTGAGTCTGCTTCGGCGCTCATGCCGCCATGAACCGACGGGCAGAGTGGTCGCTCTGCCGACTTGGAGCTCATTTTGGGCAGGATTCAAGTTTGCCGGCCGTGGATTTTCGGAAAGCTGTCGATAGGGAAGTCTCAAGGTAGACCGGTTACAAAAATTTCAGCTGTATGTTATAAGAGACGTGGAACAATGTGGATAGAAAGTTGGTCGACAGGCAAGAAACAAAGGGCTCAGGTTATTGAGTTGTTACGCAGATCGGAGAAGGGTTGGAAATGTTGTGTCCTCAGAGTCAGTCCTGGGTTCAGCTTCCTTCTCCATATACCTAACTTTGCCAACGACACAAATGTAGGAAGTCTGGAAAAAAAAAGAGTAATGAGAACTGTTCAGGGCGTCAAGAAGATATTGATAGGTTAGCAGAATGGAAGACTGGTGGCAAGTGTAATATAATCCAGAACAAGCTGAAGTAATTCAATTTGGACAGAAAAACACGATATGGAAGTACACACTCAATGGAAAGATGCTGAAATATGTGGATGAATGGAGAGACCCAGGGCTTCAAATACATAATTCCCTGAAAGTATTGGAGCAACAACTTGCATTTATATAGCGCCGTTAACGTAGTAAAACATCTCAAGGCGCTTCACAGGAGCGATTATCAAACAAACTTTGACACTGAGCCACATAAGGAGATATTAGGACAGGTGACCAAAAACTTGGTCAAAGGAGTAGGTTTTAAGGAGTGACTTGAAGGAGAAGAGAGAGGTGGAGTGGCAGAAAGGTTTAGGAAGAGAATTCCAAAGTTTAGGGCCCAGGCAGCTGAAGGCACGGCCACCAATGGTGGAGCGAAAGAAATCGAGGATGCACAAGAGGCCATAATTGGAGGAGCGCAGAGATTTGGTGGATTGTTGGGCTGGAGGAGGTTACAGAGATAGGGAGGGACAAGGCCAGAGAGGGATTTGAAAACAAGGATGAGAATTTTAAAATCAAGGCATTGCCCGGCCAGGAGCCAATGTCGGTCAGCGAACACAGGGGTGCTGGGTGAACGAAACCTGGTGCGAGATAGCGGTAGATAAAGCCATAAAAAGGCCAATAGAATTTTGTTTTTAGAAATAGGGGCATAGAGTACAAGAGCAAAGAAGTAATGATCAAATAGTACAAAACATTAGCTAGGTCACAGTTAGAATACTGTGTGCAGTTTTGGGAACCCCATTGGAGAAAGGACATTAAAGCCAGAGAGAGCTTCCAACTTAGATTCACCAAGATGGGGAATAAGGAGGTGAAACTTGGGACACACTGGCACTATTTCCATTAAAGGCCAAGAGGATATTTAATGGAGGTGTTTAAAATTATAAAGACTTTTGATAGAGTGAATCGGGAAAGACTATTTTCACTGGTTGGAGAGTCAATGACGAGAGGTTAGAAGAAATTTCTTTCCCCAGTGTTATTGGAGCATTGAATACTTTTCCAAGGAGATTGATTGAGGCAGAGACTATTGCATCTTTGAGGGAAAGTTGGATAAACATTTGAAGCAGGATGAAATGCAGGGCTATCAGGAGATAGCATAGGAATGGGATTAGTTTAGGGTTGCTCTAACGAGGAGCCAGCACAGACATGATGGACCAAATGGCCTCCTTCTCTGCTGTAAAGTTCTATGGTTCTGTATTGATGGAAGGGGAGTTCTATATCACTGCTCAAAATGGTTGGATTTGAGGACCAGGACTAGAAGATATGTAGAATTGTGCAAGTCTAGTTATGTCCTCTCGAGCATTCATCAAACAGGGAGGGTTGGAGTCCGTGGAATTGTGTGGAGCATGAAACATTAGGTGTGTGAATTGGTCCTCTTGCATTTTAGTAATTGAGAGGGCTTGTTCCTAATTTTCAATCCTAAGAGTGTTTGTGGAGTCTTCAATATTGAGGCACTGTGAAGAATGGAAATATGTTAATTGGTGTCTTTGGGGCTGAGGAGATACAGCTCAAGGGGTTGTCGGCTCTCACTGTATTTTGTGGACTGTTGCTCGGTCCTGGGGAAAGTGTATGATTTGGTAGTATTGAAATAGCTCCTGCTCGAAGAATGATACAAAAAGCTGATAAGATCTGCCTGTGGGCTTTTAGTAGAATTGTGAGTTGGTTTGGAGAGCCATTCCATGTCTGGATCACATGGACTGAATCACCTGACTAGTATCTCCTTGTGACCGTGGCCATTTTCCATTTTGTTTTACCAGAATTTCCCCAAGTGGTGGGAGTTGACCAATAGGCAACCAGGAGGTAGGGGAGAGGGAAGAATGGGAAGTGGAGGTAAATAATTGGCAAAGGAACCAAAGGGGAGATGAGGAGAAATGTTTTACTCAGGAAGTTGTTATGACCAGGAATGCACTGCCTGAAAAGGTGGTGGAAGCAGATTCAATAGTAACTTTCATAAGGGAATTGGATAAATACTTGAAGGGGAAAAATTTGCAGGGCTACAGGGAAGGGCAGGGGAATAGGACTAACTGGATAGCTCTTTCAAAGAGCCGGCACAGGAATGATGGGCTGAATGGCCTCCTTCTGAACTTTCTTTTATTCGTTCATGGGATGTGGGCGTCGCTTGCAAGGCTGGCATTTATTGCCCATCCCTAATTGCCCTTGAGAAGGTGGTGGTGAGCCGCCTTCTTGATCCGCTGCAGTCCGTGTGGTGAAGGTTCTCCCACAGTGTTGTTAGGTAGGGAGTTCAAGGATTTTGACCCAGCGACGATGAAGGAACGGCGATATATTTCCAAGTCGGGTTGGTGTGTGACTTGGAGGGGAACATGCAGGTGGTGTTGTTCCCATGTGCCTGCTGCCCTTGTCCTTCCAGGTGGTAGAGGTCGCGGGTTTGGGAAGTGCTATTGAAGAAGCCTTGGCGAGTTGCTGCAGTGCATCCTGTGGATGGTACACACTGCAGCCACGGTGCGCCGGCGGTGAAGGGAGTGAATGTTTAGGGTGGTGGATGGGGTGCCAATCAAGCGGGCTGCTTTGTCCTGGATGGTGTCGAGCTTCTTAAGTGTTGTTGGAGCTGCGCTCATCCAGGCAAGTATTCCATCACACTCCTGACTTGTGCATGGTAGATGGTGGAAAGTCTTTGGGTAGTCAGGAGGTGAGTCACTCACTGCAGAATACACAGCCTCTTACCTGCTCTTCTGGCCATGGTATTTATGTGGCTGGTCCAGTTAAGTTTCTGGTCAATGGTGACCCCCAGGATGTTGATGGTGGGGGATTCGGCGATGGTAATGCCGTTGAATGTCAAGGTGAGGTGGTTAGACTCTCCCTTGTTGGAGATGGTCATTGCCTGGCACTTGTCTGGCACTTAACTATTATTCTATGATTCTATGAAATATGACTGGGGCCATAGTTCCAGTCAGACATTAGAGCAGAAGAGAACAGAGATATAGTGCTGAGACTGGAGCATTATAGTCCTTTCAAACCCAGACACACAAGGGAAATTGTAGATATGTGTGAAAGTTCAGTTTTTTAGTTATGTAGTCTGGAATAGGTTTTGCCATCCCTTCGGGGTTGTCCTGAAATCTCCAGGAATTAAAGATTATTCTCCCGAACAATGCTATGAGCAATCCAGGAGAAAAAAATCATAGGGGCATTTTTTAACACTTTTGTTTATTATTTGTAAAAAATATTGGAGATGGCAAAAAAGGCTGTTTGACTGGGCTGGGTGGTTGGAGTCAAGAGGTTAAGTGATGAAAACTCCAGGAATCCGTCTAACCAGAGTTGGCAGCCCTGGTCTGGAAGGCCCATTCCATCCACGCCCTAATTTAAGGCAGATAGCCGTTTGCCCTTTCACCTTTCACCTGGCCCCTGAAAGCAAAAGAGAGGCGACTCTTCTGATGACATCACCGAGTTTCAGACATGAAGCGTTCGATCAGAGTGACTTGACGCCAAGTCATTAAAATCACAATAAAAAGCAGGAGGCAGTATAAATTCCACATGGGTCTGGCAGCCCCCCGAGAAGCGAAAAAAGGGTTCATGTATTGGGCAGATAGATAATCACCCTTTGTTATTGAATGGTTGACTCTGCAATCGGACGCCCCCGCCCCTCTCCCCACCCCCCATTGGGGATGCAGCACCCACAGGGAAAGTGGGTTGGGAAATCAAGGGGCCCCTGGGGGGGCTTGTCCGCTATTTTCCCCCGGCTCGCAATCCCAGCTTGGCCGCCGGGAGCGCCTGATGGTAGAAGTGGCACCCGGAATCTCGGCCCAGGAGCAATTTGTCGAGCGCAAACTGGTGATCTCAATCTTTGTTGCAGGAAAGGGTGAGCACGGGAAGCCTTACCCACTGGCAGAAGAGGACCAGTCCGATTCAGCGTACAGGGAAAACGGTTTCAACATATACGTGAGCAACAGCATTGCCCTGGACCGTTCGCTGCCGGACATTCGACATCCAAAGTAAGTGGAAAAAGTAATAGGTCCGAGGTTCTTGACCCCAGCTGCTGTTAAGATTATTTTTCTCTTGTTCAGAACACAAAAGGCTAAGAAATCAAGCGAGACTCTGTCGTTAATATCCAACTTCAAAGAATTTAATTTATGCACAACGCGACAGTTTGTAGCAGAAAGAAAGTCATAACTTTTCATGCAAATCTTTTTCTTTCTAGCGAGTGCAACTCAAGACAAAGAATTGATCAGATGCCTTGTTGTGGGATAAAAACAAAAGTTGCTTTCCTGCAGCATCTTGTTCGGATAGCGTCCTGAAAACCCGTGTAGAATGGGCCGTTTTAGATGGTTTCCTTTTCAAACTCTGCTGTTTAATGATCAAACATCAAAGAATCTCTTATCAGTTTACAGGCCTTGCTTTCTTACCTCTGCAACTGTCCGCATTGTTTCTTCTTATCAGTTATTTCACACTGTGATCAAACCGGTTTCAGTGAACTGGTGCATCACTCGAAACTCACTCCAGCATCAGTATCACTCGAAACTCACTCCAGCATCAGTATCACCCGAAACTCACTCCAGCATCAGTATCACTCAAAACTCACTCCAGCTTCAGTATCACCCGAAACTCACTCCAGCATCAGTATCACCCGAAACTCACTCCAGCTTCAGTATCACCCGAAACTCACTCCAGCATCAGTATCACCCGAAACTCACTCCAGCATCAGTATCACTCGAAACTCACTCCAGCATCAGTATCACTCAAAACTCACTCCAGCATCAGTATCACCCGAAACTCACTCCAGCATCAGTATCAGCCGAAACTCACTCCAGCATCAGTATCACCCGAAACTCACTCCAGCTTCGGTATCACCCGAAACTCACTCCAGCATCGGTATCACTCGAAACTCACTCCAGCATCGGTATCACCCGAAACTCACTCCAGCATCAGTATCACTCGAAACTCACTCCAGCTTCAGTATCACCCGAAACTCACTCCAGCATCAGTATCACCCGAAACTCACTCCAGCATCAGTATCACCCGAAACTCACTCCAGCATCAGTATCACCCGAAACTCACTCCAGCATCAGTATCACCCGAAACTCACTCCAGCTTCAGTATCACCCGAAACTCACTCCAGCATCAGTATCACCCGAAACTCACTCCAGCATCAGTATCACCCGAAACTCACTCCAGCATCAGTATTACTCGAAACTCACTCCAGCATCAGTATCACCCGAAACTCACTCCAGCATCAGTATAACCCGAAACTCACTCCAGCATCAGTATCACCCGAAACTCACTCCAGCATCAGTATCACCCGAAACTCACTCCAGCATCAGTATCACTCGAAACTGATTCTAGTTTCATGTATCACCCAAAACTTACTCTAGTTTAATGTATCACCCGAAATTTATTCTGGTTTAATGTATCACTTGAAACTTACTCTAGTTTAATGTATCATTTGAAACTTACTCTAGTTTAATGTATCACCTGAAACTGATTCTAGTTTAATGTTGTGTCACCCAAAACTTATTAACCTCATGTTTGAATTCTACCAATACCACTCTGCTTGCTTTAAGCTAAGACTTCAAAAAATATAATTCTACCATTACCCTGCTTCCTTGCACTTCTAAGAAACTGCCTGTCTTTTTTTTTCACTGACTTCTAGACTCAGGTACAGCTGTGCTGTTGTAACATAGGGGTTAGCTGTCAACTCCAAAGACTCATGTGTTAAGTTTTTGTCCCCCTTGTGGGATGAAGCCTCTGATACAACTGACTGGAAAAGCATTCAGGATAAAGAATAGTTTTAATTATTGTCTGTTGCATGCACAGAACCATTGCCCGGTGACGAACTCATGGTTACGGCTAACAACATGGCTGTGTTACTGGTGGAAATAATTGACTTTAGCCCAAGGATATAAAGCAAAGATTGACTTCAATTTCACTGCAAAGCTGTGGAAGGGAATTGCTCTCGACTTCTGTCTTGCAGTAATTTCATCAGCGGCTGAGATCAAATGTTGCACTGTAGAATTGTTCGCTTCCCTTATCGTTAAGGAACTGTTTTATTTCTATTCTCCTCATCAGCACACATCCTGAATATTATATTTGGTGGCCAAATGCTCATCCTCTCTGCTTTGTGTTTGTAACATTTTCATTCACTTTTTAGGGGCAGTTTTGCGAGGGGAGGGTCCTGGCCTGGGGCCTCACTATCGGGAGCACAGGTCGGACGATCGGCCCCGACTCCGAACAGTGCTTCCGTCGGGAGCAGAGGCCTGAAAAACTATGGCTCATAAGTCAGCTGTTATTGTTTGGTATTAAAGGGGTGATTTTGGCACTCCCATAGACTGTAGGGCAGGAAGCCGTGAGCCCAAAGCCCATGATTTCCCATCTACTATAAGTACTGGGCGGAAAATCGATGGGGTATGACCCCAGAGGGGATCGATTATCTTATGTGTTGAGGCAAAATGGCTCCTAACATCATTAAAAAACAGATTATCTGGTCATTACCTCGTGTTTACAGGAGTTTGTTGTGCACAGATTGGCTGCTGCGTTTCCTACATTACTCTGCGTTTCCTCCAGTGTGGTGCCAGAGGATTGGAGGGCTGCTAACATTGTACCATTGCTTAAAAAGGGAGAAAGGGATAGACCAAGTAATTACAGGCCAGTCAGCCTAACCTCAGTGGTGGGCAAATTATTGGAATCAATTCTGAGGGACAGTATTAATCGGCATTTAGAAAGGCACGGACTAATCAAGAACAGTCAGCATGGATTTGTTACGGGAAGGTCGTGTCTGACTAACTTGATTTAATTTTTTGAGGAGGTAACAAGGAGGGTCGATGAGTGTAGCACATTTGATGTAATCTATATGGATTTTAGCAAGGCTTCTGACAAGGTCCCACATGGCAGACTGGTCAAAAAAGTAAAATCTCATGGGATCCATGGGAAAGTGGCAAATTGGATCCAAAATTGGCTCAGTGGCAGGAAGCAAAGGGTAATGGTCGACAGGTGTTTTTGTGACTGGAAGGCTATTTCCAGTGGGGTTCTGCAGGGCTCAGTACTAGGTCCCTTGCTTTTTGTGGTATATATTAATGATTTAGACTTAAATGTAGGGGGCATAATTAAGAAGTTTGCAGATGATACAAAAATTGGCCGTGTGGTTGATAGTGAGGAGGAAAGCTGTAGACTGCAGGAAGATATCAATGGATTGGTCAGGTGGGCAGAAAATTGGCAAATGGAGTTCAACCCGGAGAAGTGTGAGGTAATGCATTTGGGGAGGGCAAACAAGGCAAGGGAATACATAATAAATGGTAGGATACTGAAAGGTATAGAGGAAGTGAGGGACCTTGGAGTGCATGTCCACAGATCCCTGAAGGTAGCAGGACAGGTAGATATTAGCCAAGGCATAGAATATAAGAGCAGGGAGGTTATGCTAGAACTGTATAAAACAGTAGTTAGGCCACAGCTTGAATATTGAGTACAGTTCTGGTCACCACATTACAGGAAAGATGTGATTGCACTGGAGAGGATACAGAGGAGATTTACAAGGATGTTGCCAGGACTGGAGAATTTTAGCTATGAGGAAAGATTGGATAGGCTGGGGTTGTTTTCTTTGGAACAAAGGAGGCTGAGGGGATTTAATTGAGTTGTATAAAATTATGAGGGGACTAGATAGAGAGGATGGGAAGGACCTATTTCCCTTAGCAGAGAGGTCAATAACCAGGGGCATACTTTTAAAGTGATTGGTAGAAGGATTAGAGGGCAGCTGAGGAGAAATATTTTCACCCAGAGGGTGATAGGGGTCTGGAACTCACTGCCTGAAAGAGTGGTAGAGGCAGAAACCCTCATCACATTTAAAAATGACGAAGGAGAAAGCCTCCGAAAGCTTGTGATTTGCAAATAAAACAGTTGGACTATAACCTGGTGTTGTAAGATTCCTCACATTTAAAAAGTACTTGGATTTTTAAAAAATTCGTTCATGGGATGTGGGCGTCGCTGGCAAGGCCGGCATTTATTGCCCATCCCTAATTGGCCTTGAGAAGGTGGTGGTGAGCCGCCTTCTTGAACCGCTGCAGTCTGTGTGGTGACGGCTCTCCCACAGTGCTGTTAGGAAGGGAGTTCCAGGATTTTGACCCAGCAACGATGAAGGAACGGCGATATATTTCCAAGTCGGGATGGCACCTGAAGTGCCATAACCTCAAAGCAATGAACCAAGTGCTGGAAAGTGGGGTTAGGCTGTTTAGCTCTTTTTTGGCTGACACAGACACGATGGGCCGAATGGCCTCCTTCTGTGCTATAAATTTCTACAGTGACTACACTTCAGAAGTACTTCACTGGCTTTAAAGCACCTTGAGATGTCCTGAGGTTGTGAAAGGTGCTATATAAATGCAACTTCTTTCTTTTCGAGCCAAGGTTTGGTTAAGTTTAGCCATGGTGTGGTTAAGTTTATTTTTATCTACAGCCAGGAGGGCCTGGTTGGCTCCTCAGACAGATCAGCTTTGGGCCACTCCACTGTACAAGTTTTGATCTGGAGGGTAGCATAGTAGGTACAGTCAGATCTTTGAAAGAGCTACCGAATTAGTCCTATATTCATAAACTAAACCGCGCTTCTCAATGGCTCAGCAAGTTTATCCAGTGAATAACTCAACCATACAGACCAGGACCTGAACTGTGCTGAGCTTGTTGATCTCAATCAGGGTGATGGTGGGGCTATTGCAATTAGTTTTTATGTCTTTAGTTAGAGGAAGAGGGAAGAGAACTGGCTTAGAGTTCCTAATCCTGATCATTATCCAACAATCTCTGCAACAAAGTATGTGTATCGACCTCAGATGAAAAGATCGGGCTTGACGCTGATGGTTCCCTCATACCCTCCCAGATGGAAGTGAATATTGTCACTCACTGTCAATGCTCTCACATGAATGATGGCCATTTGGACGTGGCTCCAGAGGGCAACTGGTACCCTTGGAACTATCTTCCGAAGAGGTGGGGAGACCAATTGGCAGATAAAATGGTGAGACGAAAAATAGAAACAAAACAATTTGCTCTGATCAGCAGTTTGGCGTTTGCAAAACTGGGTGGGTAAAAATTTGGATCTAGCTGCAGTTGACAGGCAGGCCCCTGAACTGCCCTTGCAGGCACTGACAGCCCACCCCAACTGCGTAAATGACCCCATCCCCACCATTCGTGGCGTGCTCGATAACTAAGCACGTGGGTGAATGTGGTTCCGTTTCCTTGGTTTGCGGCCAGTGGAGAAAGTCCATAGGGTACCTTGGGCCTTTTGTCTACTGCACTCCCTTTACCTATCCAACCAGGCACATCGTCAAAAAAAAACCTATTGAATTTGTCAATATTTCTTCTATAATTTTGTTGTTTTTTTAATTATTAAGGCATCTAGGTGAATGAGCAAGGCCCCATAGTGCAGGGCACCATCAAGGTTCAAAAGAGTAAGAGGGAAGACAGGATAAAGTGTTGAGGGATGTCAAGTTTGTGTTTTAAAGGCTAGCAGATCATGGGAAAACTGAGGGAGATAAAGTGGATGCACTGGTCCTGAGAAAGAATGAGTTAGAGCAGGAGATGGTTTGATAAGTAATCATTCCAACAGAACAAGGATAGCTCACGGTGCTTTTCTTTCAGTATCAAACACAAAGAAGAACAATCACCTATAAATCCAATAAAGACTTCAGGAGAAACATCTTCACCCAAAGAGTGGTAAGAATGTGGAACGTGCTACCACAAGGAGTAGTTGAGGTGAATAGAATAGATGCCTTTAAGGGGAAGCTAGATTCCCCTGAGGGAGAGAGGAATAAAAGGTTATGCAGGTCGGATTAGATGAAGTAAGGTGGGAGAAGGCTAGTGTGGAGCATAAACACCGGCATAGACCAGTTGGGCCAAATGGCCTGTTTCTGTGCTGTGAATTTTAAGTAATTCTATGTAATTCTGTGCACTGCTTTACTCAAGTGGGGGCCTGTGAAAAGCTCTATCTCTGGTCTTTTGTAAAATTTTATGATATACATGCGGTTACATTGTATTCTCATTTCATTCCCAACCACTAAAACTAGTGATAATACAACGATAATGTCAAGGTGAGGCTGCAGACTTCAACAAGAAGTCAGCATTCAGGCTAATAATTGATCACCTCCCAATTGTGAAACACAGAAGAAGTCCCATTTTTTTTCTCTTTCTCTCTCTCTCTCTCTCTCAAGGCTAATTTTACAGAGTTGTCAAAGCCGCAGCAAAAATTACTGGTTATCACTGCTTTATCGAGCCAGAATGAAAAGGCTACATTAGAGCGGAAATGGTGTCTGACTGAAACCACGGCTGTAAATTGAATACCCTGACACTTCGAGACAATTACTATGTAAATTGTTGCTCAGAATTTTCGCGTTGGTTTTTTCTAAAGCCGCAGTTGTCACTTGCCTGATGACAAGTGGGCATTGTATTCCCAGCAATAGAGGAACTGAATAAAGGTCTCGGTGGAGACACCACTTAACCAGGGTAGCAGCGACAAGAAAGAAAATCAGATCTTTTCAAAGATAAGAGCTCCTGTTTTCCTTAATTGTGTAATATTTTAAGGCAGAAATTCTTTTAATTTGTGATTCATCTAGCTTTTTTTCTCTCCGTTTGAACTAATTCCTTGGAGTATGTTCGCTGAGTTTTTCGCTGCCTGTCTTATCAAATATCAGCTACCTCCTCAGACTCAGAAGGTGTTCATTTATCTCTCCTTGCTCTATTTGGACAGGTTCAATTGCTTTCCATGCTCTTGTACTAGTGGGATGTTTAAACTAGACAAATTACCTGCAAGGTAAGATTTCAGAAGCCATCTACCGGAGATTTGACACTTACATACCTTATGCAGTCAAATTTGAATGATAGCAGGGCTCGAAGAGTTAATCTATGAGGACAGGTTGCATAGACTAGGCTTGCATTCCTTTGAGTATAGAAGATTAAGAGGTGAGCTAATTGAGGATTTTAAGTTTATTAAAGGTGTGGATAGGGTAGAGAGAGAGAGAAACTATTTCCTCTGGTGGGAGAGTTCAGGACAAGGCGGGGCATAACCTTAAAATTAGAGCTAGGCCGTTCAGGAAGCACTTTTTCACACAAAGGGTGGTGGAAATCTGGAACTCTCTCCCCCAAAAAGCTGTTGAGGCTGGGGGTCAATTGAAAATTTCAAAACTGAGATTGATAGATTATTGTTAAGCGAGGCTATTAAGGGTTATGGAACCAAGCCATGATCTCATTGAATGGTGGAACAGGCTCGAGGGGCTGAATGGCCTACTCCTGTTCCTACATTTCTATGAATGATGCGCAGAATTAAAAAAAGATAATAAATGTATGTTTAGGAGGTGCAGTGCCTCACCAGAACCAGCAATTTAACTATGCCAATCAGATATTTCTTCCGATTGCTCATTCTTCAGATGTGACGTTAAAATGCTTGTTCAGTTGGGCATTAAAGCTGTTTGAGGAATGGTGGGGAGTCTTCCTGATGTCCTGGCCAAAGTTGCTCCCTCAACCAGCACCACCACCAGAAGAGATGTATCGCCTGGTCATTCGTCCAACTGGTGTTTGTGGGAAATTGCTGGCACGGAATGGTCCTCATAATCGGTTCTGTAACAACAGCCACTGCACTCCAGTAATTCATTGTGACAAAGGGGATAATTTTAGCCCCCAAGAATGGGTGGGTTGGGGGACGAGTGGGAGGTTAAAATAACAGCTTTTTGGAGCGGAACCACATCCTGGCTTCAACGCGCCCACTCCAGGTTTGACCCAGGCGTGTTGGGATGTTCACACAACTGACACCAGGATGTGCCGCCCCCACTTAAAGCCGGCGGACCGATACTTAAAGGGGCAATATACCTCATTAAAATAATTGAGGTACTTAATTCTTTGTCCATTGCAAAAGTTAAATGAATTTAACCTTACCTGTTCGGGTTTCCCTTCGCTTACGACTCACGTCAGGTGAAAGCAGGCGGGAGGGGCCGGATCCATGAGGTGAGTGCCTTTATTGCACTGCTTGTGGGCCTGGAGGAGCAGGAGTGTTTCATCCAGGCCCAACAAGCTCACCTGGCACGACAGGACCTCTGCGTTCGGCCAAACCCCCCCACCCCCTCCTCGATGCTACCCCCTTCCCCAATGCTGAACCTCCCCCCACCAAATCCCAATGCTGACCTCCACCCCCGATTCCAATGCTGACCACTCCCCCATTCTGATGCTGATCCCCCCGATCCTGATGCTGGCTGACCGCCCCCCCCCCCCCCCCATCGATCCTGATGCTGTACCTCCCCCGATTTTGCCCACCACCCACCCCCCACCTCCAATTTGTTGTCAGGGCCCACGATCTTTCCCTCCTTCCCTCATCCCTCTCTGATTCACGGCTCCTCTTCCTTCCAACAAGCAGCCAGCCTGTCAATCTGGCGTGTGGGAAACCCAGAAGCACAAGTACTTACCTTTCATTGAGCTGCGATCGCAGATTGCCTTGCACTCATTTGGGTTCCGGGTTCTCCGTGCAAATATTTAAAGACGGACTGGGTTCCCGGCTCCCAGCTAAAATCATGCCCAAAGTTTCTGAGATATTTTGAAGTGATCAGGCAATATATAAATGCAAGTAACTCGTTCATGTTTCCAATAGCATAGCAGAGTTCTCTCATTCTGAAGGTTCAGCCTTGGACTTTATTAACCCCATTGTTTGGAAGTTCAGGTTTGAGTATTATCATAACAGACTGCTCCATCTCTGGGGGAATAAAACCTTGAAGGACCATACCTACTCTGCAGAACCACTGTAATGGAATATTCCATCTCTTGGGGAATAAAATCTGGCCGGGCCATACCTCCATACCGACCCTGCAGCACTACTGTAGCGGAATGTTCCATTTACTGCATTTAGTTCTGGGCACCGCACTACAGGAAGGATATATTGGCCTTGGCGGGGATGCAGATTTACCTGAATGATCCCGCAGCTGAAAGGGTTGAATTAAGAGGACAGATTGCATAGACTAGGCTTATATTTCCTTGACTATAGAAGATTAAGCGGTGATCTAATTGAGATGTTTAAGATGATTGATAGGATAGATGGAGAGGAACTATTTCCTCTGGTGGGGGAGTCCAGAACAAGGGGGCAGAACCTTAAAATTGGAGCTAGGCCATTCAGGGGTGATGTCAGGAAACATTTCTTTGCACAAAGGGTAGTGGAAATCTGGAAGTTAAAATATATTTTCTAGGGGCCTCTTCAATTTCCTCCCTTATCTCCCTCAGGATTACACAAATCACCAAAAGCTAGTGGACAAGTATAAAAAGTAATGAAAATGGCTAATGGAATGTTGGCCTTTATCCCAATGGGGTTGGAATACAAAGAGGTGAAAGTTATGCTACAGTTGTATAGAGCCTTGGTCAGACCCCATTTGAATTATCACATTCAGCTCTGGGCACTGCACCTCAGGAAGGATATATTAACCTTGGAGGGGGCACACCAGAATGATGCCAGGAATTAAAGGACAGATTGAATAAGCTTGTCTTGCCTTCCCTTGAGTTTAGAAGATTGGGGGTGATCTAATTGATAAAAGATTTGATAGAGTAGATACAGAGAAGCCGATTCTTCTGGTGGGGGAATCCAGAACAAAGGGGCAAAATCTTAAAATTAGAGCTAGGTCATTCAGGAGTGAAATGAGGAAGCATTTTTTCACATAAAGGGTAGTGAAAATCTGGAATTCTCTCCTCCCAAAGGCTGTGGATGTTGGGCCGATTGAAATTTTCAAGACTGAGATCAATTGATTTTTGTTAAGTAAAGATATCAAGGGATATGGAGCAAAGGCAGGTAAATGGGATTGAGGTTCAGATCAGCCATGATCTAAATGAATGGCGGAACAGGGACGAGGTGCTGAATGGCCTACTCTTATTCCTCTCACTCTTATAAATTCAGGCAGAATATTTGACTGATAAAAGCATCCCAGCTGAGACCTGTTCTCACCCGACACCTTCACATGTACATCTTGAGCGGAGTCACTGGATAGCAATTTGGAGCAGGATCCCTAACCCTGGAACACTGAGGCATCTTTAGTCCCCCATCATCATCCCAGCTCAGATCAGCTAACTGATCATAGACCTGGGAGATTGAACCAGGGAGCCTCCTGGTCCATACGAGTCTCCGCCTTAACTATCTCAGCAATTGGTCAACCGTAGTCACCAGGCATTTCCTCAGGGCTTCTCCCAGTTCACCACCGTATATCTGATGGAAGGTTGACGGAAACCGGGCCTACCCATGTAAACGGGGCTTCCGGCAAAGTTACAGCGACAGAGGGGGAAGAAGTCTCGAGGACAATCCTTGTGATTAGTTAGATGGCCTTGGGGGTTCCTCTGCCACATTATTAGAACCATAGAAGTTTACAGCACAGAAGGAGGCCATTCAGCTTTTTTACCAGAGCAATTGGAAAAGAGTTTATCATGTTTGTTATTCAAACATGATAAAGCTGTTGGACTATAACCTGGTGTTGTGCGACTCCTTACATTTGGAGGGAAGTATACAGTGGTGTTCCCCAGGGGTCAGTATTAGGACCACTGCTCTTTTTGATATATATTAATGCCCTGGACTTGGGTATAGAGGGTATAACTTCAAAGTTTGCAGATGACATGAAACTCGGAAATGTAGTAAACAATGTGAAGGATAGTAACAGGCTTCAGGAGGACATAGACAGACTGGTGAAATGGGCAAACACATGGTAGATGAAATTTAATGCAGAGAAGTGTGAAGTGATACATTTTAGTAAGAAGAATGAGGAGAGGCAATACAAACTAAATTGTACAATTTTTAAAGGAATGCAGGAACAGAGAGAGCTGGGGGTGTATGTACACAAATCTTTGAAGGTGGCAGGACAAGTTGAGAAGGTTGTTAAAAAATCGTATGGGATCCTTGCCTTTATAAATAGAAGCATAGAGTACAAAAGCAAGGAAGTTATACCATACCGTTATAAAACACTGGTTAGGCCGCAGCTGGAGTATTGTGTTCAATTCTGGGCACCACACTACGAAAGATGTCAAGGCCTTAGAGAGGGTGCAGAAGAGATTTACTAGAATGGTACGAAGGATGATTATGTGGAGAGATTGGAGAAGCTGGGGTTGTTCTCCTTAGAGCAGAGAAGGTTAAGAGGAGATTTGATAGAGGGGTTCACAATCATGAACGGTTTTGATGGAGTAAATAAGGAGAAACTGTTTCCAGTGGCAGAAGGGTCGGTAACCAGAGGACACAGATTTAAGGTGATCGGCAAAAGAGCCAGAGGTGACATGAGGAAACATTTTTTTACGCAACGAGTTGTTATGATCTGGAATGCACTGCCTGAAAGGGTGGTGGAAGCAGATTCAATAATAACTTTCAAAAGAGAATTGAATAAATACTTGAAGGGAAAAATTTACAGGGCCATGGGGAAAGAACAGGGGAATGGGACTAATTGGATAGCTATTTCAAAGAGCCGGCACAGGCATGATGGGCCGAATGGCCTCCTCCTGTGCTGTACCTACTATGATACTGTCATTTTTTCCCCACTAAAACTCAAGACCAGTTGTCCAATTGTGCAGATTTTGACTACGAAATTCCGTCTCTCAAAACCAATAATCAATTTCGGTGCTCCTTCACCTGACTTCACCTGACGAAGGAGCAAAGCTCTGAAAGCTTGTGATTTCAAATAAAGCTGTTGGACTATAACCTCGTGTTGTGCGACTCCTTACATTTGTCCACCCCAGTCCATCACCGGCATCTCCACATCATACTTCCCTCCAGTTTGAAAACAACCATTCACCACTAATCTCTGATTTCTGTCCCATAGACAATTTTGTATCCATGCTGCCACTTTGAAAGTCCATACATAAAACATCAACCGCACAACCCTCATTAACCCTTTCCGTTATTCCATCAGAGAACACAATCAAGTTAGTCAAGCACGATTTTCCTTTAACAAATCCGTGCTGAACTTAATTTATTAGCCCATACTTTTCCAAGAGCTAATTAATTTTGTACCAGATTATTGTCTCTTAAAGTTTCCCCACCACCGACATTAGACTGACTGGCGTCAAATTGTCATTTTTGTCACTCTCCCCTTTTTTGAACAGACGTGTAACATTTGCAGTCTTCCAGTCCTCTGGCACCACTCCCATATCTGAGGAGGATTGAAAGATTGTGGCCAGAGCCTCTGCAATTTCAACCCTTACTTCCCTCAGTAACCTAGGATACATCCTATCTGGACGGGTGACTTTTCTACTTTGAGTACTGCCAATCTTTTAAGTACCTCCTCTTTATCTATTTTTATCCTATCCAATATCACTACTACCTCCTCCTTTGCTGCCACAATGGCAGCATTGTCTTCTCTAGTGAAGACGGATGTGAAATATTCATTTAGTGCCTCAGCCATGGCCTCTGCCTCCACAAGAAGATCTCCTTTTTTGTCCTTCATTGGTCCCACCCTTTCTTTGACTAGCCTTTTCCTATTTATATGTTTTCAATGATTAAGAAAGAAAGAAATAAAGAACTTGCATTTATAGAGCACCTTTCACAACCTTGGGATGTCCCAAAGCGCTTTACAACCAATGAAGTACTTTTGAAGTGTAGCTACTATTGTAATGTAGGAATCGCAGCAGCCAATTTGCGCACAGCAAGATCCCACAAACAGCAATGTGATAATGACCAGATAATCTGTTTTAAGGATTTGATTGGTTAGACAGAGAGAAACTATTTCCTCTGGTAGGGTAGTCCAGAACAAGGGGGCATAACCTTAAAATTAGAGCTAAGCCATTCAGGGGTGATGTCAGAAAGCACTTCTTCACACAAAGGGTAGTGGAAATCTGGAACTCTCTCCCCCAAAAAGCTGTTGAGGCTGGGGGTCAATTGAACATTTCAAAACTGAGATTGATAGATTTTTGTTAGGCAAGGGTATTAAGGGGTATGGAACCAAGGTGGTTGGATGAAGTTAAGATACAGATTAGCCATGATCTAATTGAATGGCCCAAGAGGCTCAAGGGGCTGAATGGCCTACTTCTGTTCCCATTTATGTTCCTAAGACATATGTTCTGCCAATTTCCTACTTATTTTTCGTACTGAAATTCCGCTTTCGAAAATTGGGCCGAAAAATTGCCCAATTTTCAAGCTAGCGTTTATCATCAAAATGCTGCAGCCCGCGTCCTCACCCATTCAAAATCACGCACTCCCCTGGGCAAATGTTTTCAAATTGATCTCTTTATTCTTCACTGCTTTCTTTCGATAAGGTGTCATTCATTCTTTAAAGGAATAGTCCGAGTTAAAAATTCCATTTAATATTTCTTGCCCTGATGTCTTCCTATTTGACAATATGATTAACAAGCCCAAGACACTTAAGTATGAATTTGACACTGTCAGTCCTTCCTATTGTTTAATGTGGGTGAGTTCACACAACATTCCGAATTACACAATGATCCAGTGCTAGTTCTTAGGATGTGGGTGACACTGGCAAGGCAGAATTTATTTCCAGCCCTAGTTGCCCTGAAGGCATTAAGAGTCAACCATAACATTTAGCACTGGAGTCACGTGTAGGCCAAACCAGGTAGGGGTGGTTGTTCCCTTTCCTGAAGGGCATTAGTGAACCAGTTGGGTTTTTACAATAATCCAGCAGTTTACATTGTCATTTTCTTTGGTCCCAGGTCACAAGTGATCAGATTTATTGAATTCAGTTTCACAACTTATCATGGTGGGATTTGATCACGTGACTAAATGCGTTATTAGTCTAGTAACAAAACCACCAGGCTACCATACCCGAGTCAGCAACAATAGCTGTCACTCTTTTCCGTGGGTTAACCTCATCGAGTCCCTTTGCCACTATATCCTTCAGCCCCTTCTCTTTCTCCAGCATCACATCCCATTGTGTCTCGAACCTTGCACACCATCCACTTCAGTGATTAACTTACTCCACAACTCGTAAATGTTGTGCAAACAAAATTCTGCATGACTTCCCTTTTCACTTCTCCTTAATTTTCAATCATCACTGCCTGGTATTTGAACCCTGATCTGAGTGATAAACGTCTGATTTTAGGAATAAACAAGGAATAAACTTGATAACTACTCTCCAAAAATAATTCCAAAACTAGGGTTTAACTTGATAAAACCCCAAAACGTTAATGGTAACATGCAACATTTCCGGTGGGATGCACACAGCCACTTTCATTTCCTTCTTGGTGGTCTTGCAGGAAGCACCAATAACAACTTGCATTTATATAGCGCCTTTAAAATAGTAAAACGTCCCAAGGTGCTTCACAGGAGCGATTATCAAACAAAATTTGACACTGAGCCACATAAGGAGATATAGGAATATACAGGAACATAGGAACGGGAGTAGGCCATTCAGCCCCTCGTGCCTGCTCCGCCATTTGATAAGATCATGGCTGATCTGTGATCTAACTCCACATACCTGCCTTTGGCCCATATCCCTTAATACCTTTGGTTGGCAAAAAGCTATCTATCTCACATTTAAATTTTGCAATTGAGCTAGTATCAATTGCCGTTTGCGGAAGAGAGTTCCAAACTTCTACCACCCTTTGTGTGTAGAAATGTTTTCTAATCTCACTCCTGAAAGGTCTGGCTCTAATTTTTAGACTGTGCCCCCTACTCCTAGAATCCCCAACCAGCGGAAAAAGTTTCTCTCCATCCACCCTATCCGTTCCCCTTAATATCTCATAAACTTCGATCAGATCACCCCTTAACCTTCTAAACTCTAGAGAATACAACCCCAATTTGTGTAATCTCTCCTCGTGACTTAATCCTATTAGGACAGGTCATCAAAAGCTTGGTCAAAGAGGAGAGAGAGGTGGAGAGGCAGAGAGGCTTAGGGAGGGAATTCCAGAGCTTAGGGCCCAGGCAGCTGTGGCCACCAATGGCGGAGCAATGAAAATCGGGGATGCGCAAGAGGCCAGAATTGGAGGAGCGCAGAGATCTCGGAGGATTGTTGGGCTGGAGAATACACCTTTAGTCACCTACATTGCATGCAGATATCTGAAGCAGGTGCAGATGGGGGAGGAGGTAGTGAGGACGCAGCTAGCAACGCAATCCAATTCCTTTTAGCCTTAAACTTTGTGAGGACAATTGCAAGCATTGATTATTTACTCAACATTTGTTCCCGTCACAATTGTTTTTTTCTGATTAAACCGAAAGTTTTATTGATTGCAAGCATTCTGATTTTTATAGACCTGCTATAAAAAAACATTTATTTATTCATAACTGATTTCATCTCTTTTTGTTTGAAACAAAATTCAGTGAGGGAAAAAAAATCAAACCAGAAGTGCCCAATTGTGGAGAAATTAGTCGAGCCTCTTGATCATCTTGAAATATAAAACGGAATGGGTTCTGTTAAACAACATTTTGAGTGAGTGCCACTGATTGCGTGAGCGAGGGGAGATTGGCATCAATCGGAGTTCCGCGGAAAACATTCATGACAAAATACGTCTCCCCCAAGCTGCTGAACAATTCACTTTGCAGAAGTATTGTTGAAGCTTCTCGAGGCTGGTGGCAGAATGTGGTGGTCGAATATTGTGAACCTCATTCATTTTCTTTTCAGAGAATCATAGAAATTTACAGCACAGAAGGAGGCCATTCGGCCCATCGTGTCCATGCTGGTCAAAAAAGAGTTATCGGGGGGAGAGTTCGATAGGGGCCGTTTTTGGACGCGGGTAGCGCGATGCGCTGGTACCCCGCGCGCAATGGCCCCTGCGCAGGCAGGACGCAAGTTTGGACCCACCAGAGCACTTACCTGCAATCGGCATTCCGTTCCAGGCCTTGCATGTGGAATCAATGCAATTTGCACTTTCTGCCACCAGAGGGAGCTCAATCTCTTAAAGGGAGGATGTTTCTTAGAAATCTCCTAAAGGTAGCTGGTACCTGTTATTTGCTGAAAATAACAGTCTACTGTCTGCATGGAGTCTGAACGGAGATCAGACATCGCACACGTAAAACACAGATGCAGATCCCATCCCTATGCTTACACACTGATGAGTTATGTTAAAACATTGAATAAAGGTTGCGCACTACTAAATCCCACATCCTCCAATCTGCACGCCAGACCTCACCAATCTGCCGATCTGAGTTTGTACCAGGCCTGCGAGAGAGCGTGCACCAAGGTTCTCTGCTGATGCACTACAGACCTTGGGTGCAAGAAGTGGACAGAAGGAGGGACATCCTATATCCTCAGTGTGGGGGGGGCGGGGGGAAGGCAAGAGGCCCTCCAAACATATACTCAAAAGGCAGTGGGAGGCAGCGGGGGACGAAGTCAATGCCAGGCACACAGCATCATGAACATGGATGCAGTTCAGGAAGAAGTTCAATGCTTTGACATGAGTGGGCAAGGTGAGTGAGGTCAACTGTCAAGTGGCGTCTCCTACCAACTGCCCCATCCCCCACATACCAATAAACTCTTTCCCATCAGTACTCAACTCTTCCAATCAGATGCTTACACATTGACACTGTTTCAAGCCTCCCACCCACAACTCACAGGCCACACACACTGGCAGCTATTCAACCATGACAGGCACATCTCCCAGACACACGTCCCACTTTCTTGCAGGAGAAGGTGGTGCATATCAAGAGGCAGCAAGTGGCAGTGGCATTTAGCCCCTCGAGCCTGTTCCGCCATTCAATGAGATCATGGTGGATCTGTGACCTCACTCCATATACCCGCCTTAGCCCCATATCCCTTAATACCCTTGGTTCACAGAAATCTATCAATCTCAGATTTAACATTCACAAGTGAGCTGGCATCCACTGCCGTCTGCAGAAGAGCGTTCCAAACATCTCCCACCCTTTGCATGTAGAAGCATTTCCTAACTTCACTCCTGCACGTCCTGGCTCTAAATGTTAGGCTATGTCCCCGCGTCCTAGTATTCTCGAGGGCAATTAGGGATGGGCAATAAATGCTGGCCTCGCCAGCGACGCCCACATCCCGAGAACGAATAAAAAAAAAGTCTAGGAGACCTCCAAAAACAGTTACAAATGTCTCAGCAGCCAGAAGCAAAAATCCAGTCACTAACCTGTAAATCCTGCGTGGTCCCTTTAAATAGCGCTGTAGGGGGATCCTCCAGGCACTCTGAGACACGTTCAGATGGTCGGGGTTAAGACTATGCATTGAGTTGAGCGTTAAGTTCCAAAGTGGTGTCTATCACTTTAAATCAGTGTTGCGCACTAATTGAAGCCATTTTCTCCCTACTTTACATGATTCCAGCATTCGTTATCTGCGCCTGTGCTAACGTCTGTACCAAGATGGCGTCTGGCGTACGTCACGCAGGAAACGTGCATGTGCATCCAAGACGCCATCTTGGATGTCGGAGAGGCCGTGTAGCACTGAAACAACGGGCGCTACACGGCCCAATTTAGCGCCCATCATGCCTAAACCCACTTTCTAGCACTTGGACCATAGCCTTGTTGGTTACGGCACTTCAAATGCATATCCAAGTACTTTTTAAATGCAATGAGGGTTTCTGCCTCTACCACCCTTTCAGATAGTGAGTTCCAGATCCCTACTTCCGGGTGAAAATAATTCTCATCAGCTCCCCTCTAATCTGTCTACCAATTAAATCAATGCCCCATGGTTATTGACCTCTCTGCTAGGGGATATAGGTCCTTCCTATCCAATCTATCGAGGCCCCTCATAATTTTATATACCTTAATTAAATCTCCCCTCAGCCTACTTTGTTCCAACGAAAACAACCCCAGCCTATCCAATCTTTCCCCAAAGCTAAAATTCTCCAGTCCTGTCAACATCCTCGTAAATCTCCTTTGTCCCCTCTCTAGTGCAATCACATCTTTCCTGTAATGTGGTGACCAGAGCTGCACACAGTACTCAAGCTGTGGCCTAACCAGTATTTTATACAGTTCTAACATTACCTCCCTGCTCTTATATTCTATGCCTTTTCAGCATCCCGCACTTAAACCTGTCTCAGTTTTGATAGTTGGGCAAATTAAATGTAGTTGTCTTTTCTGATAATTGTACATTCCTGTGTTCCTTTGTTTTAACATTTGCATGAATCAACAGTAAAGAAAGTAAGATTTGCATTTATATTACGCCTTTCACGACCTCAGAATGTCTCAAAGTGCTTTGCAAACAATGAAGTACTCTTTGAAGTGTAGTCACTGTTGTAATGTAAGAAAAGCAGCAGCCAATTTGCTCACAGCAAGATCCCACAAACAGCAATGAGATAATGACCAGATAATCTGTTTTGATGATGTTGGTTGAGGGATAAATAATGGCCAGGACACCGAGGAGAACTCACCTGCTCTTCTTTGAAATAGTGCCATGGGATCTTTTAGGTCCACCCGAGACGGGAACTTGGCTTATTGTCTCATTCAAAAGGCGGCACTTCCAACAGTGCAGCACCCCCTCAGTACTGCGCTGGAGTGTCCGCCCAGATTTTGAGCTCAAATCTCTGGAATACTGCAGGTGCTGGAAATCTGACGGAGGGTCATATAGACGTGAAAACATAAAGCTAGATTTTGGGACTTGAACCCACAACCTTCTGACTCAGAGGCAAAGAGTGCTCCCAACTGAGCCATGACTGACACTGGAAAGAAGCTCCAGTATAATGATTGTAGTAATCACACGGTGAAACAATAGGAAACCTGTAATTGACTGTGCCCAGAATGCTTTGCACTCCTGAAAGTCCCCTATGCTCAAACGTGTGAGCCATCTGGCCACGTGCTGGATTGGTTTGAGTGGCCTATGGGCAGAAGCGGCGAGAGTGCGCCAGGAAGGAGTGGAATAATCAAAGGACTTTAAATTAGTAAACTCCAGCCCCTTCAGTGGGTGAGGGATTTAACTGGTAAAGCAGCACTTTTACAACATCCCACTTGGTAAGTGAGTGATGTTCATGAGTCCAGTGAAGTGCTTCGGAACGTAGTGCAGCAGTTCAACTACCAGCCAGTGCCCTAATACCATAATCAGGTGGAAAACTCTGGGGAAATCCAATTGTTCACTTAATTATGTAAGGTCTCAGTATAGTTTACAGTCAGATCCGGCAATGAGTAGCAACGTACTGTGACCATGAGGGTTTGAAGCCAAATGTTCTCATTTCACGATAAGAATCTGTTTGAATCTGCGCTGTGTTTTTTGTACAAACCTTAAACTACCTCAGGCTCCACACTTGTATACACTTGGGCAGCAGGACCGAAGTGAGCACCTGCAGTGAGGGGTTAATCAGGGGATTCAAATTGCCCATGCTCTGCTGACTTTACTGCATTGTAAAAGTTGACAAGTGGGCTGGTGGAACGTTCTAGAAGATGCAAAAACTGTAAAAGAGATTAGACTGTACATTTCTTCTCCACATACAACACTTATTCCAAATTTTCACACAGCAGAGTGTTGGGATTTGGAATACAAATTAGACCTGTTTGGATAGAAGTGGTTTACATAACAAATTTGGGCACTTTTACATCGTGTTTAAAAATCCGATCCTGTATTGACGGAGCTGCCTCCCCGCTGTACTCTCCTGCTTTTATAACTCTATGTGGAAACCAGTCTCTATACACACTAAGACCCAAAGGACAAACAGTCCTATATTTTACAGTAGTGGTTATGTTACTGGACTAGTAATCTAGCGGACTGATCTAATAACCTAAAGAATGTGAGTTAAATCCCACTGTGGCAGTTTGAGAATTTGAATTCAGTTTTTTTTTTAAAATCTGGAAACAAAAAGCCGGTGTCAGTAAAAGTGACCATGAAACTGTCGGATTGTCGTAAAAACCCAACTGGTTCACTAATGTCCTTTAGGGAAGGAAACCTGCCGTCCTTACCCGGTCTGAGCCTATATGTGACTCCAGACCCACACCAACGTGGTCGACTCTTAACTGCCCTCTGTGGCCCAGCAAGTCACTTAGTTATAGAAGGCTCACCACCACCTTCTAAGGGGAACTAGGGTTGGGCAATAAATGCAGGCCTTGCCAGTGATGCCCACATCCCAAAATTTAAAAATATTTTTTTTTTAAATGGGCTAACGTCAGTGTTATTTGAAGCAGATTGCTGGCAAAGGCAAATTCCAGCAACAAGCCCGAGCCCTTTCTCAAGCAAACTATGGGTGACCATCTCACATGGATGGGTGAGGGGGTGGGAAAAGGGGGCAGCATTGCTCCTCCTTACTCAACATTAAAGTAAACTACTAATAAATGAAACTTCCTCGTATTTATTCACTCTGCGATCAAGGAATAATGTGGGTTGAGGAAGCATCACTCACAGATACGTGGCCACACCAGTTGATTCAGTGTCTTGCTTTGTGACGTTATGGAGAAAATTCTGTGAGCCCCCATTTGATGGCAGGAGGCCTCACACACAGTACGCCTATATCTGATAATCACTGGCTCTCTGAGCCTGCCATTATACAATATGGGATTGCTGCATGCGAGGCCCTCGCACAATTTACCCGTATATATTTCTGCAATACTTGTCTACGAACCACTGCACTTCATTTTTGCTATTGGCTTCCCAGCAACAAACCAAACTTATGAATATGGCAGGCAGGAAAAGACCAGCTAGTCCATCAAGCCTGCCCCACACTCATGAAGGCCAGATTATCATGATATTAGACCTTTCCTACCCATCCCCCACAACCATGGGAGAGGCACAAAAAACAGAAAAAGAAACTCAAGGCCAAAAAGGGGGCGGTGGAGGGGGAAATCTGGAAAATTCCTTTCCTACCCCCTCAGGCGATCGAAGCCAGTCCAGGAGACCACATTGATAATGCTTACATTAACTGTTAAATCGCTTACCATTGATAAGATGCGATCTCTGCCCCAGCCAGGTACAAAGACCATCACACCAGCCAGAAATAAGAACATAAGAACATAAGAAATAGGAGCAGGAGTAGGCCAATCGGCCCCTCGAGCCTGCTCCGCCATTCAATAAGATCATGGCTGATCTGATCCTAACCTCAAATCTAAATTCCTGTCCAATTTACTGCCCGCTCCCCGTAACCCCTAATTCCCTTTACTCCTAGATTCCAAAGGTCCACCTACTCTTTGGGAAAAGGGGAACCGCCTAAACCTAGCCTGTTCCTACTCTTGCGTAGTTTAAATGCATGACTCCCCCCACCCCCTGGTCCTCCCCAACCTGTCGAACCGAAATAATCGATCTGGGAATCAACTGTGTAGCGAAATGGAGAAAGGGCACAGGTTTCCAACATTTTGGTGCTGATACTTGCCCCAGTGTGAAAGCAATGCAAACATCTGTCATTTGCACTGGAAGGCAAACATTTCCATTCTTGCAGTCTGAGTCGTGACATTAGTGGGCTCTCCAGGAACAGGTTTCCGGTCTGCTGGTAGGTGACTGGCTCTCATGGAACTGTACCCCACCAAGGGGTCTGAGCTTCAGGAGGAGAGAAGGAAATAGATGCAAAAAGGAGGGAGCGGCAGAAAAAAAAAGAAAGCCTCCACATTTTCCATACTGCCTTTGGAATAATCGAACATTCTTCGGAGCAAACTAATTGGCACAATATTGGGGGTAATTTTAACTTCGGGTGACTGTGTAAAATGGACGGTATATTGATTTGGCTGCCTATTATACTCCCTGTCTGATTTTCCCTTCTATTGATTTTAATGTTAAGGAAAGATTGAGTGGGGTGTATGATGGGCTGATAATTCGCTATTATCCATTTTACACCATGACCCAAAGTTGAAATAACCCCCCCCCCCCACATTAATGTGTCAAGTCAAGCGATTTGAACTATGTAAGATTAAGAATAAATTGGATGTTAGGCAGTGAGCCTCTGGAATACATTGTCGGCTGGTGTGGTGGGCACTGACTCTCTGCCTGGACCGGTTCCTGATTGGGGCAGAGATCGCATCATATGGAAGGTAAGTGTCTTTATAGATAATATTTGATCCATGTGATCTCCTGGACTAGCTTCGATCACCTAAGGGGGTCAGGGAGGAATTTTCCAGAGTATTTTTTGCCTTATTGGCCCTGGGCTTTTTCTAGGCTTTTTGCTTCTCCCTGGAGATTACACGGCTCTGGGGAGGAAGGGATGGAGGGAGGAAGTGTTTAGTCATGATGATCTGGCCGTCAGGGTGTGGGGCGGGCTTGATGGACCCAGCTGAGCTTCTCCTGCCCGCCAATTTTGTATGTTCCTATGAACCATCAGTGAATGCAATGGCACCCCCCCCCCCCGCCTTCCGTCCTCTCACCCACCTCTTCTCTCATTCCAGCTGCAAACATAAAATGTACTTGGAAAAGTTGCCAAACACCAGTATCATCATCCCTTTCCACAACGAGGGCTGGTCGTCCCTCCTGCGGACAGTGCACAGTGTCATCAACCGCTCGCCAGACCAGCTGATAGCGGAGATCATCCTAGTGGACGACTTCAGCGATAGAGGTAAACAAGAGCGTCAGCAGTAAGTGATGTCTTCCCCCCATACCTGCGGACAGGAATTGGTTCATGTTATTGTATTCCTGCACATTTGATATGATCGCGTTGTATTTCCAGCGCCTCGCAGGCATGTCATGCATCTGTTCACATGCAGCATCTACTGTATATTTTAAAATGCTGTCACGGCAGAAACAATTCTTCAGAATTTATTCAAATAATGGAAAACGTAGTCCTGGTTGGTGCAATTTGCTGGATAACTCCAGCTGCGGTGTAAACATCATATTCCTGGGGGTTTTGTATCAGCACAGTCACGTTGCATTAGTCAGCCTCCAGGAGGCAGTTTCCAATTTTACCAAAGAATGCCTCAGTAAGTGGCATCTCTATATATCACAGCAGTGGCTGTTGTCTGATTATTACTGGGCCGCAATTTGCTGATAAAGTAACAGCGCCTGAATGACGCATGCTGTTATTAATGTGCAAATTGGCCCGAAACTCATGGTGAGGAAGAGATACCTCGTGAATTGTGAATCGAAACAAGTTCCTGGACGATTTGCGCCGCTCCGCCGTTTGCTTTGTGAAAATGGCATCTCACCCTTATGCGCCCCGTGATTTTCATGAAGTTGCTGCATTTGCACATTACTTGTCCATTAAATGCGCCGCAGAAAGTTAAGTCTAGTAATTATCCAATACAATATTGGAAAATGTGAGGTTATGCACTTTGGCAGGAAAAATCAGAGAGCAAGTTATTATCTTAATGGCGAGAAACTGGAAAGTACTGCAGTACAAAGGGATCTGGGGGTCCTAGTGCAAGAAAATCAAAAAGTTAGTATGCAGGTGCAGCAGGTGATCAAGAAGGCCAACGGAATGTTGGCTTTTATTGCTAGGCGGATAGAATATAAAAACAGGGAGGTATTGCTGCAGTTATATAAGGTATTGGTGAGACCGCACCTGGAATACTGCATACAGTTTTGGTGTCCATACTTAAGAAAAGACATACTTGCTCTCGAGGCAGTACAAAGAAGGTTCACTCGGTTAATCCTGGGGATGAGGGGGTGGACATATGAGGAGAGGTTGAGTAGATTGGGACTCTACTCATTGGAGTTCAGAAGAATGAGAGGCGATCTTATTGAAACATATAAGATTGTGAAGGGGCTTGATCGGGTGGATGCGGTAAGGATGTTCCCAAGGATGGGTGAAACTAGAACTAGGGGGCATAATCTTAGAATAAGGGGCTGCTCTTTCAAAAGTGAGATGAGGAGAAACTTCTTCACTCAGAGGGTAGTAGGTCTGTGGAATTTGCTGCCCCAGGAAGCTGTGGAAGCTACATCATTAAATAAATTTAAAACAGAAATAGACAGTTTCCTAGAAGTAAAGGGAATTAGGGGTTACGGGGAGCGAGCAGGAAATTGGACATGAATTTAAATTTGAGGTTAGGATCAGATCAGCCATGATCTTATTGAATGGCGGAGCAGGCTCGAGGGGCCGATTGGCCTACTCCTGCTCCTATTTCTTATGTTCTTATGTAATTAACAGCGTAAATACCCTTTTAACAACGTGATATTTGTTAATGACTGTCAATCAACCTCTCTGGCCCAGAAAGTGAACAATTAAAAGTGTGGAGTCTCATTCGTTCAGGTTGTCAATTGTTGTTACAGAATTTTAAAATGTCAAATTTATAATCTTTTTTTTCCTTTTCCTTTCTGTCTCTTTCTTTCCCTCTCTTTTTTCCTCTTTCTGTACCAGATTTGACTCTAATTCAACCTCCGTCTCAGTCCTTCCTCTGTTTATTTCTCAATCCATTAATCCTCATTGGTTAAGGAGATGCACTGTTGATCCCACTGTTCACTAAGGTCCCAGATGCTCCGTTGCCCCTCGCCGCACTGTTACCAGCTCGCACTTCCAGCAAGTTACAGGGAAAAAAAAGTTTGAGCTGAAAGGTGCAGGAGAAAATCTAACTAACTAGGCACACCGCGAGATGCCCAACTCCAGCAAATTCCAGCCCAATGTATTATGCGAAGGCCTATTTCCGTCTTATATGTTGGCCGAGAAATTTGCTGGAGTGGGGCATCTCGCAGCGTGCCCCGTTAGTTAGTCTTTTCCCCTTATCCTTCAGCTCATAACTTTTTTACCACAAATTGCTGGAAGTGCGAGCTGATAATGGTGTGGTGAGCGTAACAGGGCATCTGCGACCTTGGTGAACGACGGGATCAACAGTCTATCTCCTTAACCAAAGAAATTTAAGGATAAAGAAAGAAACAGGAATAATGGCGAAGGAAATAGGTTGAATTAAAGTCAAATCAGGTACAGAAAGAGAAAGAAAGATTGGATCAAGAGATAGAGAAAAAAAAGAGACAGAAAGGAAAAGTAAGAATTAAAAAAAAAAAATTTTCAGTTTCAATTTGAAAAATCTCTGAGAACAATTTACTACTTGTAGGTATGAGATGCCACAGTTTCAATTCTTCCCTTTCTGGACCGGAGAGGTTGAGTGACACTGCAGGATCATAATTCTCGTCATTGAAAAGGACCTTACATCGTTAAGTACCAGCCCTAACTTTCTGCCGCGAGTTTAATTCATGGCACAAATCCTGCAGTTTCGTGAAACTGATGGCGAGGTTGACGGCGAGCTGCTGTTTTCGCGAGGCTAACGGCCGAGTGGCGCAAATCGGCCAGCAACTTGCAGCACTTCGTAACTCGTGAGGTATCTCTTCCTCACTACAAATTGCCGGGTTATTTACAAACTAATAACGGCAGGCGCCACTTAACTCGTCGTTATTTTCCCAGCAAATTCTGGGAGCACATCACGGGCTCCGATCCTGCGATTCTCTCAAGATTAATAGGCGGGATTCATTGGGGATTTCCCAAGGGTCTCCCCATGTAAGCCTTGCATCCTGGCCCATAGAGCACAGAATCGGCACTCCCACATCTTGGTGAGAAAGTCTAAGGAGTTGAAATGCAGTTGTGCGGGTGCTGATGTTAAGTGTTAACACTCTGGAATTGTTCAGTCTGCTATTTTCAGTAAAGGTGATGATCTGTTAAAGCAGAAGGCGCAGGGATTTATTAAGACGGTGTTAGCAGGGCCATTACTAATATCACACGGCATGATTCCAACCCCAGATTTGAGCTCAAAGGGAGCTTGCAACTAAAATACAGAGTGACAAGAACCAATTTGTTTTGACGTAGACAAGAATCTGATTTTCTGCTATAACATTTATATCTGCAATGAAACACATTGTTGGGTATTTACACAAGCACAATCGAATGTATATACAGATTGAGTTTGGAAATAATAATCTAATATCAGCGCTTCACTTGTGCTGTTTAGAAACTCAGTACACTTTGACTCATTATCAGCAATTATGGAACAGGAGCTCCCCTTTATCCAGGAGGATAACTATTCTGAGGTCCCAAATGTTGTTCTTATTCATATAGCACAGCAGAACCCCAAACACAGAAATGAAGACAACGGTGATACAAATAACAGAAGAGGCCTTGCAATGAGCCAGTGTCATAAGAACATAAGAAATAGGAGCAGGAGTAGGCCACACGTCCCCTCGAGCCTGCTCTGCCATTCAATCAGATCATGGCTGATCTTCGACCTCAACTCCACTTTCCAGCTCAATCCCCATATCCCTTGATTCCCCTAGAGTCCAAAAATCTATTGATCGATCTATCGATATACTCAATGACTGAGCATCCACAGCCTCCTGGGGTAGAGAATTCCAAAGATTCACAACCCTCTGTGTGAGGAAGTACCTCCTCATCTCAATCTTAAATGGCTGACCTTTATCCTGCAACTATGCCCTCTAGTTCTAGACTCTCTAGCCAGGGGAAACATCTATTTTGTCAAGCCCCCTCAGAATCTTATGTTTCAATGAGATCTCCTCTAATTCTTCTAAACTCCAGAGAGTATAGGCCCATTCTACTCAACCTCTCCTCATAGGATAACCCTCCCATCTAAGGAATTAATCTAGTGAACCTTTGTTGCACCGCCTCTAAGGCAAGTATATCCTTCCTCAGATAAGGAGGCCAAAACTGTACGTAGTACTCTAGGTGAGGACTCACCAAAGCCCTGTACAATTGTATGAACATACGAATTAAGAGCAGCAGTAGGCCATTTGGCCCCTCGAGCCTGCTCTGCCATTTGATAAGATCATGGCTGATCTGATTGTGACCTCAACCCTACTTTCCCATCTACCTACTATAACCTTGGTCTCCCTTGTTAATCAGGAATCTATCTAACTCAGCCTTAAAAATATTCAATGATCCTTATGAGGAAAGGTTGGACAAGTTGGGCCTGTATACACTGGAGTTTAGAAGAATGAGAGGTGATCGTATTGAAACATATAAGATCCTGAGGGGACTAGAAGGGGTAGATGCTGAGGGATTGTTTCCCCTTGTGAGAGAGACTAGAACTAGGGGCCACAGTTTAAAAATAAGGGGTCTCCCATTTAAGACGGAGATGAGGAGAAAATTTTTCTCTCAGAGTCTGTGGAGCTCCCTTCACTGAACCGCCTCCAAAGCAATTATGTCCTTTCTTAAATAAGGAGACCAAAACTGCACACAGTATTCTGGATGTGGTCTCACCAATGCCCTGTACAACTGTAGCAAAACATCTCTACTTTTATATTCCATTCCCCTTGCAATAAATGACAACATTCCATTTGCCTTCCTAATCACTTGCTGTACCTGCATACTAACTTTTTGTGATTCATGTACAAGGACACCCAGATCCCTCTGTACCTCAGATTTCTGCAATCTCTCTCCATTTAAATGATATACTGCTTTTCTCTTCCTCCTGCCAATTGTAGTAAGACTTCCTTACTCTTGTACTCTAACCCCCTTGCAATAAAGGCCAACATGCCATTTGCCTTGCATTCTAAGTTTTGTTCCTTGTACCAGGACACCCAAATCTTTCTGGACACCAACATTTAATAGTTTCTCACCATTTAAAAAATATTTTGTTTTTCTATGCTTCCTACCAAAGTGAATAACCCCACATTTGCCCACATTATACTCCATCTGTCACCTTCTTGCCCACTCACTTAACCTGTCTATATCCCTTTGCAGACTCTGTGTCCTCCTCACAGCTTACTTTCCCCACCTAGCTTTATATCGTTAGCAAACTTGGATACATTACACTCGGTCCCTTCATCCAAGTCATTGATATAGTTTGTAAATAGCTCAGGCCCAAGCACTGATCCTTGCGGTACCCCACTTGTTACAGCTTGCCAACCTGAAAATGACCCGTTTATCCCTACTCTCTGTTTTCTGACTGTTAACCAATCTTCTATCCATGCTAATATGTTACCCCCAGCCCAATGAGCTTTTATCTTGCATAATAACCCTTTATGTGGCACCTTATTGAATGCCTTTTTAAAATCCAAATATACTACATCCATTGGTTCCCCATTATCTACCCTGCAAGTTACATCCTCAAAAATCTTCAATAAAATTGTCAAACACAGTTTCCCTTTCATAAAACCATGTTGACTCTGCCTAATCATATTATGATGTTCTAAGTGCCCTATCAGCAGTTCCTTAGTAATGGACTCCAGCATTTTCCCGACGACTGATGTCAGGCTAACTGGCCTTTAGTTCCCTGCTTACTCTCTCCCTCCTTTCTTGAATAATGGGGTTACATTTGCTACCTTCCAATCTGCTGGGACCGTTCTAGAATCTCGGGAATTTTGGAAGATCACAACCAATGCATCCACTATCTCTGCAGCCACCCTTTTTAGAACCCTCGAACGTAGGCCATCAGGTCCAGGGGATTTATCAGCTTTTAGTCCCATTAGTTTCTCAAGTACTTTTCTCTACTGATAATAATTACTTAAAGTTCCTCACTCTCATTAGCCCCTTGGTTCTCCACTATTTCTGATATGCTTTTTGTGTCTTATACAGTGAAGACAGATACAAATTATTTGTTTAAGGCATCTGCCATTTCCTTATTCCCCATTATTTCTCCTGTCTTAGCCTCTAGGGGACCAACATTTACTTTTGCTACTCTCTTCCTTTTTACATACTTGTAGAAGCTCTTACAATCCATTTTTATATTTCTTGCTAGTTTACTTTCATATTCCATTTTCTTCCTTTTTAGTCAATTTTTTGTTCATCCTTTGCTGGTTTCTAAAACTCTCCCAATCCTTAGGCTTACTACTGTTCTTGGCAACATTATAGGCCTCTTCTTTTAATCTTAACTTCTTTAGTTAGCCATGAGAAGGTCACTTTTCCAGTGGAGTTTTTATTTCTCAATGGAATGTATATTTGTTGAGAATATTGAAATATTTCTTTAAATGTTTGTCATTGCTTTCCAACCATCATACCCTTTAATTTAGTTTCCCAATCTACCTTAGCCAACTCACAACTCATACCTAAGTAATTGGCTTTATTTAAGTTTAAGACTCTAGTTTCTGTCTTAAGTACATCACTCTCAAACTCAATGTAAAATTCTATCATATTATGATTGCTCTTCCCCAGAGAATCCTTTACTGTGCGATTACTAATTAACCCTGTCTCATTACACAATACAAGATCTAAAATAGCCTGTTCCCTGGTTGGTTCCATGACATATTGCTCTAGGAAACCGTCTCAAATGCATTCCATGACCTCATCCTCCAAAATACCTTTGTCAATGTGATTTGTCCAGTCTCTATGAAGATTAAAGTCCCCCATAATTACTGCATTACCTTTATTACAAGCTCCTATTATTTCATGATTAATACTCTGTCCAAAGGTATTGCTACTATTAGGGGGCCTATAAACTACTCCCTCCAGTGTTTCCTGCCCCTTGTTATTTCTTATTTCCACCCATACTGATTCTACTTCCTGATCTTTCGAGCCAAGATCCTTTGCCACTACCGTCCTCATGTCATTCTTTATTATTAGGGCTACACCCCCTCCCTTTCCATTCTGCCTGTCCTTTCTCAATGTCAAAAACCCTGGAATATTTAGTTCCCAATCTTGGTCACTTTGCAACCATGTCTCTGTAATGGCTATTAGATCAAACCCATTTATCTCTATTTGTGCAACTAATTCATCTGTCGTGTTGCGAATGCTCCGTGCATTCAGATAAAGAGCCTTTAATTTTGACTTTTTACCCATTGTTTCCTGCTCTGAACTTACTTATTGTTGCACTATTATTGGTAAACCCTCTGTCCCTTCCTGCCACACTCTGCTTATCTTTACCCAAATCACTACATTGCTCTGTTACCTTGACTTTCCTCATTAGATTTCTAAATTTCCCCTCACCTGACCCCCACTCCCCCCTTTTTAGTTTAAAGCCCTGTTTACAGCCCTAGTTATTCGATTCGCCAGGACGCTGGTCCCAGCCTGGTTTAAGTGGAGCCCGTCCCATTGGAACAGCTCCACCTTTCCCCAGTACTGGTGCCAATGCCCCATGAATCGAAACCCCTGTCTCCCACACCACTCTTTGAGCCACACATTTAACACTCTGATCTGTTTGTCCCTATGTCAATTTGCACATGGCTCAGGTGGTAATTCAGAGATAATTATCTTTGAAGTTCTGCTTATTAATTTAGACCCTAGCTCCTCAAACTCCCTCAGCAGAATCTCATTCCTAGTTCTACCTATGTCATTGGTTCCTACATGGGCTACGACAACTGGATCCTCCCCCTCATGCTCCAAGTTCTTTGCCAGCCATGAGGAGATGTCCTTAACCCTGGCAGCAGGCCGGCAACACAGCCTTCAGGACTCCTGGTCACGGCTACAGAGAAAAGTATCTATCCCCCTGACTATACTATCCCCTACCTCTACCACATTCCTTTTCACTCCCCCCACTTGAATGGCCTCCTGTACCACGGTGCCGCGGTCAGTTTGCCCATCCTCCCCGCAGCCTTTGCTGTCATCCATACAGGTAGTGAGTATCTCATGCCCGTTAGACAAGGTCGAGGGCTGAGGCTCCCCCATCACGAGATCCTGGGTCCCCATATCTGCCTGACTCGCAGTCACACTCTTCTGTCCCTGACCACTGGACGGAACTAAACTACTACCTAACCTAATGGGGTGTGACTGCCTCCTGGGTCAAAGTGTCCGGGTAACTCTCCTCCTCCTGGATGCATCGCAATATCTGCAGCTCGGACTCCAGTCCAACGACTCTGAGCTGAAGTTCCTCGAGCTGCAGACACTTTCTGCAGATCTGGTTGCCGGGGATCACACTGCTCTCCACAAACTCCCACATGCTGCAGTTACGACACACCACCTGCCCTGCCATCACTTGTCAAACCAGAATTTATTCATTTACTTTGAGTTTTTAATCTCTCGCTTTTTTAGTTTTATTAACAAATTAATTTATGTAGTTTAAGTTATTGATTTAAGCTCCTAATTAAACCCCTGCCCTAACTGAGAGAAAAAAACACAGTAATACACACCCACCTGCTGTCCTGTGACATCACTCTTTCAATTTCTGCCTGTGGTGAGTTGACTCCAACTGTGTAAAAACCACATGTTTTACTGCCCCACTGCTTTACTGCCTCCCACTCTCACTCTACTCTTGGGCCTTCTCCCGCTGCTTTACTGCCTCCCACTCTCACTCTACTCTGGGGCCGTCTCCCGCTGCTTTACTGCCTCCCACCCTCACTCTACTCTTGGGCCGTCTCCTGCTGCTTTACTGCCTCCCACTCTCACTCTACTCTTGGGCCGTCTCCCGCTGCTTTACTGCCTCCCACCCTCACTCTACTCTTGGGCCTTCTCCCGCTGCTTTACTGCCTCCCACTCTCACTCTACTCTTGGGCCTTCTCCCGCTGCTTTACTGCCTCCCACTCTCACTCTACTCTTGGGCCGTCTCCCACTGCTTTACTGCCTCCCACTCTCACTCTACTCTGGGGCTGTCTCCCGCTGCTTTATTGCCTCCCACTCTCACTCTACTCTTGGGCCTTCTCCCGCTGCTTTACTGCCTCCCACTCTCACTCTACTCTTGGGCCGTCTCCCACTGCTTTACTGCCTCCCACTCTCACTCTACTCTGGGGCTGTCTCCCGCTGCTTTATTGCCTCCCACTCTCACTCTACTCTTGGGCCTTCTCCCGCTGCTTTATTGCCTCCCACTCTCACTCTACTCTTGGGCCTTCTCCCGCTGCTTTACTGCCTCCCACTCTCACTCTACTCTTGGGCCGTCTCCCGCTGCTTTATTGCCTCCCACTCTCACTCTACTCTTGGGCCGTCTCCCGCTGCTTTACTGCCTCCCACTCTCACTCTACTCTTGGGCCTTCTCCCGCTGCTTTATTGCCTCCCACTCTCACTCTACTTTTGGGCCGTCTCCCGCTGCTTTCTTGCCTCCCACTCTCACTCTACTCTTGGACCGTCTCCCACTGCTTTACTGCCTCCCACTCTCACTCTACTCTTGGGCCGTCTCCCGCTGCTTTATTGCCTCCCACTCTTACTCTACTCTTGGGCCGTCTCCCACTGCTTTACTGCCTCCCACTCTCACTCTACTCTTGGGCCGTCTCCCGCTGCTTTACTGCCTCCCACTCTCACTCTACTCTTGGGCCGTCTCCCGCTGCTTTATTGCCTCCCACTCTCACTCTACTCTTGGGCCTTCTCCCGCTGCTTCACTGCCTCCCACTCTCACTCTACTCTTGGGCCTTCTCCCGCTGCTTTATTGCCTCCCACTCTCACTCTACTCTTGGGCCTTTTCCCGCTGCTTTACTGCCTCCCACTCTCACTCTACTCTTGGGCCGTCTCCTGCTGCTTTATTGCCTCCCACTCTCACTCTACTCTTGGGCCGTCTCCCGCTGCTTTACTGCCTCCCACTCTCACTCTACTCTTGGGCCTTCTCCCGCTGCTTTATTGCCTCCCACTCTCACTCTACTCTTGGGCCGTCTCCCGCTGCTTTACTGCCTCCCACCCTCACTCTACTCTTGGGCCGTCTCCCGCTGCTTTACTGCCTCCCACTCTCACTCTACTCTTGGGCCTTCTCCCGCTGCTTTATTGCCTCCCACTCTCACTCTACTCTTGGGCCGTCTCCCGCTGCTTTACTGCCTCCCACCCTCACTCTACTCTTGGGCAGTCTCCCGCTGCTTTACTGCCTCCCACTCTCACTCTAATCTTGGGCCGTCTCCTGCTGCTTTATTGCCTCCCACTCTCACTCTACTCTTGGGCCGTCTCCCGCTGCTTTACTGCCTCCCACTCTCACTCTACTCTTGGGCCTTCTCCCGCTGCTTTATTGCCTCCCACTCTCACTCTACTCTTGGGCCGTCTCCCGCTGCTTTACTGCCTCCCACCCTCACTCTACTCTTGGGCCGTCTCCCGCTGCTTTACTGCCTCCCACTCTCACTCTACTCTTGGGCCTTCTCCCGCTGCTTTATTGCCTCCCACTCTCACTCTACTCTTGGGCCGTCTCCCGCTGCTTTACTGCCTCCCACCCTCACTCTACTCTTGGGCAGTCTCCCGCTGCTTTACTGCCTCCCACCCTCACTCTACTCTTGGGCAGTCTCCCGCTGCTTTACTGCCTCCCACCCTCACTCTACTCTGGGGCAGTCTCCCGCTGCTTTACTGCCTCCCGCTCTCACTCTACTCTTGGGCCGTCTCCCACTGCTTTATTGCCTCCCACCCTCACTCTACTCTTGGGCCTTCTCCCACTGCTTTATTGCCTCCCACTCTCACTCTACTCTTGGGCCTTCTCCCACTGCTTTATTGCCTCCCACTCTCACTCTACTCTGGGGCTGTCTCCCGCTGCTTTATTGGCTACCACTCTCACTCTACTCTTGGGCCGTCTCCCGCTGCTTTATTGCCTCCCGCTCTTACTCTACTCTTGGGCCGTCTCCTGCTGCTTTACTGCCTCCCGCTCTCACTCTACTCTTGGGCCGTGTCCTGCCGCTTCATTGCCTGCCACTCTCACTCTACTCTGGGGCTGTCTCCCGCTGCTTTATTGCCTCCCACTCTCACTCTACTCTTGGGCCGTCTCCCGCTGCTTTATTGCCTCCCACTCTTACTCTACTCTTGGACCGTCTCCCGCTGCTTTACTGCCTCCCGCTCTCACTCTATTCTTGGGCCTTCTCCTGCCGCTTCATTGCCTCCCACTCTCACTCTACTCTTGGGCCGTCTCCCGCTGCTTTATTGCCTCCCACTCTTACTCTACTCTTGGACCGTCTCCCGCTGCTTTACTGCCTCCCGCTCTCACTCTACTCTTGGGCCTTCTCCTGCCGCTTCATTGCCTCCCACTCTCACTCTACTCTTAGGCTTTCTCCTGTCACTTTATTGGCGTCTGCTCTCATTCTTGCTCTAATGTCAGTCCTTCTGCCAGCCAATCACCTACCTGCTGTCCTTTGACGTCACTCCTTGATCTTTTTCAATCCCACTGAATTTATTCTGAAGATTTACCGTCTCCGCTGCTCCAAGGGAGTTTAGGCCTTCGATCCCCGACATTTATTTACTTGTCTTTTTTTTTATTTGTTCATGGGATTTGGGCGTCACTGGCGAGGCCGGCATTTATTGCCCATCCCTAATTGCCCTTGAGAAGGTGGTGGTGAGCCGCCATCTTGAACCGCTGCAGTCCGTGTGGTGAAGGTTCTCCCACAGTGCTGTTAGGAAGGGAGTTCCAGGATTTTGACTCTGCGACGATGAAGGAATGGCGATATATTTCCAAGTCGGGATGGTGTGTGACTTGGAGGGGAACGTGCAGGTGGTGTTGTTCCCATGTGCCTGCTGCCCTTGTCCTTCTAGGTGGTAGAGGTTGCGGGTTTGGGAGGTGCTGTGGAAGAAGCCTTGGCGAGTTGCTGCAGTGCATCCTGTGGATGGTACACACTGCAGCCACAGTGCGCCGGTGGTGAAGGGAGTGAATGTTTAGGGTGGTGGATGGGGTGCCAATCAAGCGAGCTGCTTTGTCCTGGATGGTGTTGAGCTTCTTGAGTGTTGTTTGGGCTGCACTCATCCAGGCAAGTGGAGAGTATTCCATCACACTCCTGACATGTGCCTTGTAGATGGTGGAAAGGCTTTGGAGAGTCAGGAGGTGAGTCACTCGCTGCAGAATACCCAGCCTCTGACCTGCTCTTGTAGCCACAGTATTTATATGGCTGGTCCAGTTAAGTTTCTGGTCAACGGTGACCCCCAGGATGTTGAGGGTGGGGGATTTGGTGATGTTAATGCCATTGAATATCAAGGGGAGGTGGTTAGACTCTCTGTTGTTGGAGATGGTCATTGCCTGGCACAAATGTTACTTGCCACTTATCAGCCCAAGCCTGGATGTTGTCCAGGTCTTGCTGCATGCGGGCTCGGACTGCTTCATTATCTGAGGGGTTGCGAATGGAACTGAACACTGTGCAGTCATCAGCGAACAGCTCTGCCACTCCGGTCCCCGCTCCTGCCTCCGCTGCTCTCAGAGCTCTTCCTTTCTGTTCACTGTCCTTCCCCCTCTTGCCAAATTCTCAAGTTCCCACTCTGTGCTTTAGCAGATAACCTTCTACTTTATACACCTTTTGAGAACAGCAGTTACAGCTACTCAATCAGCTTCCAGCTCCCAGTGGTTACCCTCTGTTCAGAGAATCACTTATAGCTGATTAACTGTTAGCTGCCATTTTCTTGCAGTTTCTGTTAACTGCTACCTAACTTACAGTTTCTTTTAAGGTTTTAAAGTTCAATGTTTAATTTTAAACTAAATTTCAATTTCAATTCACCCATTACTTTTAGAGTCCCCCTCTCTCCAAATTCTCAAGTTCCCACTCACAAAAGGCTTTGTCCTGGGGAACATTTTGGCATTCAATTGGGAGGTTGGGTAACAAGGGTACAGATAATGGGGGTTCCAGTGCAACAAGAAATTGGCGCCAGGCTCTGCTTTTATACAGAGCCCCATAGACAGCGAATGCAGGGGGCTGGCTCCCCACATTTACATTGCCCGAACCGGATCCCTTATCTTGACTCTCGTGTTTTCATGTCGACAGTGTGATAAGAGACCCAAAATTTAAAAACAGAAAATGTTGGAGAAGCTCAGCGAGTCAGGCAGCATCTGTGGAGAAAGAAACAGAGTTAACTCATCGCCCCAATACCTGCTCTCCCCTTCCCACGGCACCTTCCCGTGCGAGCACAGGAGATGCTGCACCTACCCTTTCACCTCCTCCCTTCACACCGTCCAGGGCACCAAATGCTCCTTCCAGGTGGAACAGCGATTTACTTGTTCTTTTTTCAATTTAGTATAGTGTATTCGCTGCTCACAATGCGGTCTCATCTACATCGGGGAGACCAAACGCAGATTGGGTGATCGCTTTGCTGAACGCCTCTGCTCAGTCTGCAAGCGTGACCCTGACCTGCCGGTGACTTGCCATTTTAATTCCCCGTCCCACTCCCACTCCCAGTCTGACCTCTCTGTCTTCGGCCTCTTACACTGTTCCAATGAAGCTCAACGGAAGCTCAAGGAATAGCCCCTCATCTTTCGATTAGGCACTTTACAACCTTCCGAACTCAACATAGATTTCAATAACTTCAGATCATAACCACTGCTCCCATTTTTTCAGTCGGCAGGGTGCTGGTAATGGTTCTGCTGCTGCCATTTACAGCTCCTCTAGGCCCATCTTTTGTTTCTTTACTTGTCCCATTACCGCCCCCCCTTTTGCCTTGCACCATCATTCCTTTTGTCATTTAATCTCTCTTGTCCTCCACCCTATCACAAACCTTCCCTTTTGTTCTTTCCTCCCTCCTCCATTTTCCCTGGCTCTGTACTTGCTTAAAAACTTTAACTCTTTCAACATCTTCCAGTTCTGACGAGAGGCCTTCGACCTGAAACGTTAACTCTGTTTCTTTCTCCGCAGACGCTGCCTGACTTGCTGAGCTTCTCCAGCATTTTCTGTGTTTGCTTCAGATCTCCAGCAGCCGCAGTATTTTGCTTCTGATAAGAGACCCAGGCTTGTTTATAACATAGAGTGCAGCCAATAGAGGAAGACCAAGTTCCTTCGGCAACTGCCCCCATGTGATGTAAAAGCAGTGTAACAGAGAGAGAGAGCTGTAGCTGAGATAGAGATACCACTTTAAGAGGTGGTTGACCTTAAGTGCCTTTAACGACTCCCAGACAGTCGGTATAAAAGGCTGGGAAATGAGTCAGCGAGAGGGCAGTTAGAGGAGGAAGGACTTAAGAGAATACCTGTGACAGGCTGGTTCATTGCTGTAAGTGAAGACCCATTGAGGTTAATAAAGTATGCTGGTTTGGACACCATAATCTGTGCGTCTAATTGACCACTGGGTCCTGGGCCTGTATCAGCTCGTTGTAAGCACTGATGATGTTATGACATCTTTACCATTGTTCACTCATGCTGTCTTTCAAGGATCTGAACCATGGTCAATGGTCGTTTGGCATTATTTTGGGCGGTGGGAGCTTTGTTAGATTGTTTTGACATGAGACTTTAAGAGAGAGTCCTAGTCATGAAACTATTTATTTACTGATGACAATTTAAAAGCTGCAAGTATCATTTTTCCATTGATACTCATGTTGAATTAAAGGAATCTTACAACACCAGGTTATAGTCCAACAATTTTATTTTAAAATCACAAGCTTTCGGAGATTATCCCCTTCGTCAGGTGAATGAGTGAAAGGTTCTCAAATCGCATATCTTATATTAGGCTGGGACAGCATCACACCAATCAAAAGGTGTCGTTGTTGTTTAAACAGGCCAGTCACGGAGAACAGCACGTCCCAGTACACTGGATATACATTGTGTCAATTACACAGACAGAAAGAAAGAGACCCAAATGGCAGAGAGAGAGAGAGAGAGAGAATATTAAAACACATAACTTTTTTTTCCCCTTTTTGTTGGTGGGGTTACGTGTAGCGTGACATGAACCCAAGGTCCCGGTTGAGGCCGTCCTCATGGGTGCGGAACTTGGCTATCAACTTCTGCTCGACGATTTTGCGTTGTCGTGTGTCTCGAAGGCCGCCTTGGAGAACGCTGACCCGAAGATCGGTGGCTGAATGTCCTTGACTGCTAAAGTGTTCCCCGACTGGGAGGGAACCCTCCTGTCTGACGATTGTTGCGCGGTGTCCGTTCATCCGTTGTCGCAGTGTCTGCATGGTCTCGCCAATGTACCATGCTCCGGGGCATCCTTTCCTGCAACGTATGAGGTAGACAACGTTGGCCGAGTCACAGGAGTATGAACCATGCACCTGGTGGGTGGTGTCCTCTTGTGTGATGGTGGTATCTGTGTCGATGATCTGGCATGTCTTGCAGAGGTTGCCGTGGCAGGGTTGTGTGGTGTCGTGGACGCTGTTCTCCTGAAAGCTGGGTAATTTGCTGCGAACGATGGTCTGTTTGAGGTTGGGTGGCTGTTTGAAGGCGAGTAGTGGAGGCGTGGGGATGGCCATAGCGAGGTGTTCGTCGTCATCAATGACATGTTGAAGGCTGCGGAGAACATGGTGTAGTTTCTCCGCTCCGGGGAAGTACTGGATGACGAAGGGTACTCTGTTGGTTGCGTCCCGTGTTTGTCTTCTGAGGAGGTCTATGCGATTCTTCGCTGTGGCCCGTCGGAACTGTCGATCGGCAAGTCGAGCGTCATATCCCGTTCTTACGAGGGCGTCTTTCAGCGTCTGTAGGTGTCCATCGCATTCCTCCTCGTCTGAGCAGATCCTGTGTATTCGTAGGGCCTGTCCATAGGGGATGGCCTCTTTGACGTGGTTGGGGTGGAAGCTGGAAAAGTGGAGCATCATGAGGTTGTCCGTGGGCTTGCGGTAGAGTGAGGTGCTGAGTTGCCCGTCATTGATGGAGATTTGTGTGTCCAAGAAAGAAACCAATTCTGAGGAGTAGTCCATGGTGAGTTTGATGGTGGGATGGAACTTGTTGGTGTTATCGTGTAGTCTCTTTAGTGATTCTTCGCCGTGGGTCCATAGGAGGAATTATGTTAAATTAGTGATAGGCTGTTCAGGGGTGATGTCAGGAAGCACTTCTTCACTCAAAGGGCAGTGGAAATCTGGAACTCTCTCCCCCAAAAAGCTGTTGATGCTGGGGGTCAATTGAAAATTTCATAACTGAGATTGATAGATTTTTATTAGGCGAGGGTATTAAGGATTACGGAACCAAGGCGGGTAAATGGAGTCAAGATACAGATCAGCCATGAGCTAATTGAATGGTGGAACAGGCTCGAGGGGCTGAATGGCCTACTCCTGCTCCTATGTTCACACAAATGAGCCAAAAATACATTTGCTTTTGATTATTTATTAGGGGTAATTCCTCATTCTTACCACCCAGCGGGAAGCTGCACTTGTAGGAAGTGTAGGGGTTGGAGAATTGGGGCTACAATTATAGCCCAGCCTCTGCTCCCTGAGTCGGATCGCAGAATTAACCCCCTGCCATTGTTATGGATAAGAATGAATATAAGAACATAACAACATAAGAAATAGGAGCAGGAGTAGGCCAATCGGCCCCTCGAGCCTGCTCCGCCATTCCATAAGATCATGGCTGATCTGATCCTAACCTCAAATCTAAATTCATGTCCAATTTCCTGCCCGCTCCCCATAACCCCTAATTCCCTTTACTTCTAGGAAACTGTCTATTTCTGTTTTAAATTTATTCAATGATGTAGCTTCCACAGCTTCCTGGGGCAGCAAATTCCACAGACCTACCACCCTCTGAGTGAAGAAGTTTCTCCTCATCTCAGTTTTGAAAGAGCAGCCCCTTATTCTAAGATTATTTACTGAAGAAAGTATAAGAGGAAATTAGGGATGTTTGTTTGGGGGGGGTGGGGGTTGCTATTCATGATCTCTGAATCAGAGCAGATCATGGGGCAAGAGTTAAGCTCTGGTGCGAGGCATGGTTGTTTAAATTCATATTCATCAAGTTATCAGAAGTGGAAGTGCCTGAGGCAGGTAGCTAAACTGCTTCACAAATATAAACATCAAAAGTGTGTCATTCCTCATTTGAAAAGAGCACTACCCCAAACTGCACCAGTCATTCAAAGGGATGCTGCTTCAATTTTCCAGTTAATTAGTTTTTGACCCAGCGAGGGATTTATAGGAGCTGGTTTTTGATCTGGAGGTAATGCAATTGAATTTCATGTGCGGCTGAGGAAAACTCTCATTTGCAGAAGACTTTACTGCTTGCGAAATCTTCACCAAGGTTCTTCGGTCCGTTGTCCGTCAGGCGATGGGAATGGGGTGTCAGTTCCCTCGTCTTTTTTTTTTTGCCGGCTCTTCCACTGCGGTGATTTTTGACGAGCTTTCCTTTGGGCACGTTTGATGTGTGCGCGCAGATGGCTGCAAAATGCAGCACATCGAGCCTCCTTGGCCTGTGAACCGACATGCTGCAGCTCTGAGCACTTTTCCACTTGTAAGAGCTGTGTTTAAAAAAAAATGTTTGCATGCCGTCGCGCAGTGGAGAGACAAAGGATTTTTGTGCAGCGAACCTAACCTGACAATTTGCATCCACCCCAAGCACACGGCAGGAGTATAATGTTCGATCCAGACTACTCCAAAAAACAAAACGGGACAAAGAGATGGAGGATTTTTAAAACATGTCTTTTCTTTTTTGTTAAATCACAGAACAAGGTTCTTTAGGGCCAATTTCTGCACAGAGGCACGTGCACGCAAATGTATACACATACCATATACATGCACGTACAAGTGCAGGCCTAAAAGTGTTGAAAATTTTGACTATTAGGGTGTAATACACTGGGTATGTCGGGCAGCAGAATAAAAACAGAAGATGCTGGAAATACTCAGCAAGTCAGACAGCATCTGTGGAGAAAGGAACAAAGTTAAGGCCCCCGATTTTCAAATCAAGTTACGGGTGTGTTGGCGGCGTGGGGAGCTCCAAAAATCGGGGAAATCCCGAACGGGTTCGGAAGCCGGCTCCAACCCGCCGACTTCCAGGTTCCCCACAGACGCATCTGTCTGCGCGGTTCATGAATCTGGAAGTCCCGCCGGCAATTATAGTCGGCAGGATGATAGTTAAAGAGCCAAATGTACCTCATTGAGGTACTTAAGGTACTTTATTTCTGACATATGTTGAAATGATTTTAACCTTAGCTGGGTGGCTTCCCACGTCTTCCAATTCACGCCTGGTGAAACCAGACATGAAGGGCTGGAATCAGGCAAAAATAAACAAAATAAATTAAATTTAAAATCATTGCACAAAGTTAAAATACAAAATAAACCTGCATTCCTGCTCTGCTCCGATGTCCGATGTCTCCCTCTCCGATGTCCCCCTCTCCACCCTGTTGTCTCCCTCTCCGATGTCCCTCTCAGCCCCCTGTTGTCTCCCTCTCCGATGTCCCTCTCAGCCCCCGATGTCTCCCTCTCCGATGTCCCTCTCAGCCCCCGATGTCTCCCTCTCCGATCTCCCCCTCTCCCCACAAGGCCCGCTCCGATCTTTCACATTCCCCCCCACCCCGATCTTCCACGCTCTCCCCCGATCATCCACTCTCCCCCCCCGATCTTCCACTCTCCCCCCCCGATCTTCCACTCTCCCCCCCGATCTTCCACTCTCCCCCCCCGATCTTCCACTCTCCCCCCCCGATCTTCCACTCTCCCCCCCCCCCCGATCTTCCACTCTCCCCCCCGATCTTCCACATTCCCCCCCCTGATCTTCCACTCCCCCCCCCCGATCTTCCACTCTCCCCCCCCGATCTTCCACTCTCCCCCCCGATCTTCCACATTCCCCCCCCCGATCTTCCACTCTCCCCCCCCGATCTTCCACATTCCCCCCCCCTGATCTTCCACTCTCCCCCCCGCCGATCTTTTACTCCCCCCCCCCCGATCTTCCACTCTCCCCCCCGATCTTCCATTCTCCCCCCCCCGATCTTCCACTCTCCCCTCCCCCCCGATCTTCCACTCTCCCCCCCCCGATCTTCCACTCTCCCCTCCCCCCGATCTTCCACTCTCCCCCCCCGATCTTCCACTCTCCCCCCCCGATCTTCCACTCTCCCCCCCCGATCTTCCAATCTCCCCCCCCCGATGTTCCACTCTCCCCCCCCGATCTTCCACTCTCCCCCCCGATCTTCCACTCTCCCCCCCCCGATCTTCCACTCTCCCCCCACCGATCTTCCACTCTCCCCCCCCCGATCTTCCACTCTCCTCCCCCCCGATCTTCCACTCTCCCCCCCCCCGATTTTCCACTATCCCCCCCCGATTTTCGACTATCCCCCCCCTGATCTTCCACTCTCCCCCCCCGATCTTCCACTCTCCCCCCCCGATCTTCCACTCTCCCCCCCCCGATCTTCCACTCTCCCCTCCACCCGATCTTCCACTCTCCCCCCCCGATCTTCCACACTCCCCCCCCGATCTTCCACTCTCCCCCCCCCGATCTTCCACTCTCCCCCCCCCCCCGATTTTCCACTATCCCCCCCCCGATTTTCCACTATCCCCCCCCTGATCTTCCACTCTCCCCCCCCGATCTTCCACTCTCCCCTCCCCCCCAAACTTCCACTCTCCCCCCCCGATCTTCCACTCTCCCCCCCCCGATCTTCCACTCTCCCCACCCCGATCTTCCACTCCCCCCCCCCCCGATTTTCCCCTCTCCCCCCCCGATCTTCCACTCTCCCCCCCCCGATCTTCCACTCTTCCCCCCCGATCTTCCACTCTCCTCCCCCCCGATCTTCCACTCTCCCCCCCCCCGATTTTCCACTATCCCCCCCCCGATTTTCCACTCTCCCCCCCCGATCTTCCACTCTCCCCCACCGATCTTCCACTCTCCCCTCCCCCCCAAACTTCCACTCTCCCCCCCCCGATCTTCCACTCTCCCCCCCCGATCTTCCACTCTCCCCTCCCCACCAAACTTCCACTCTCCCCCCCCGATCTTCCCCTCTCCCCCCCCCGACCTTCCACTCTCCCCCCCCCGATTTTCCCCTCTCCACCCCCCCGATCTTACACTCTCCCCCCCCCGATCTTCCACTCTCCCCCCCCGATCTTCCACTCTCCCCCCCCGATCTTCCACTCTCCCCTCCCCCCCGATCTTCCACTCTCCCCCCCCCGATCTTCCACTCTCCCCACCCCGATCTTCCACTCTCCCCCCCCCCGATCTTCCACTCTCCCCTCCCCCCCGATCGACCACTCTCCCCTCCCCCTGATCTTCCACTCTCGCCCCCCGATTTTCCCCTCTCCACCCCCCCGATCTTACACTCTCCCCCCCCCGATCTTCCACTCTCCCCCCCCGATCTTCCACTCTCCCCCCCCGATCTTCCACTCTCCCCTCCCCCCCGATCTTCCACTCTCCCCCCCCCGATCTTCCACTCTCCCCCCCCCGATCTTCCACTCTCCCCCCCCGATCTTCCACTCTCCTCCCCCCCGATCTTCCACTCTCCCCCCCCCCCCGATTTTCCACTTTCCCCCCCCCGATTTACCACTATCCGCCCCCTGAACTTCCACTCTCCCCCCCCGATCTTCCACTCTCCCCCCCCGATCTTCCACTCTCCCCCCCCGATCTTCCACTCTCCCCCCCCCGATCTTCCACTCTCCCCCCCCCGATCTTCCACTCTCCCCCCCCGATCTTCCACTCTCCCCCCCCGATCTTCCACTCTCCCCCCCCCCGATCTTCCACTCTCCCCCCCCGATCTTCCACTCTCCCCCCCGATCTTCCACTCTCCCCTCCACCCGATCTTCCACTCTCCCACCCCGATCTTCCACACTCCCCCCCCGATCTTCCACTCTCCCCCCCCCCCGATCTTCCACTCTCCCCCCCCGATCTTCCACTCTCCCCCCCCGCCGATCTTCCACTCTCCCCCCCCCCCCGATTTTCCACTATCCCCCCCCCGATTTTCCACTATCCCCCCCTGATCTTCCACTCTCCCCCCCCGATATTCCACTCTCCCCCCGCCGATCTTCCACTCTCCCCCCCCGATCTTCCACTCTCCCCCCCCGATCTTCCACACTCCCCTCCCCCCCAAACTTCCACTCTCCCCCCCCCGATCTTCCACTCTCCCCCCCGATCTTCCACTCTCCCCCCCCCGATCTTCCACTCTCCCCTCCCCCCCGATCTTCCACTCACCCCCCGATCTTCCAATCTCCCCCCCGATTTTCCACTATCCCCCCCCCGATTTTCCACTATCCCCCCCCGATCTTCCACTCCCCCCCCCCGATCTTCCACACTCCCCCCCCGATCTTCCACACTCCCCCCCCGATCTTCCACTCTCCCCCCCCAGATCTTCCACTCTCCTCCCCCCCGATCTTCCACTCTCCCCCCCGCCCCGATTTTCCACTATCCCCCCCCCCGATTTTCCACTATCCCCACCCTGATCTTCCACTCTCCCCCCCCTGATCTTCCACTCTCCCCCCCCGATCTTCCACTCTCCCCCCCGATCTTCCACTCTCCCCCCCCGATCTTCCACTCTCCCCCCCCCGATCTTCCACTCTCTCCACCCCGATCTTCCACTCTCTCCACCCCGATCTTCCACTCTCCCCCCCCCTGATCTTCCAATCTCCCCCCCCGATATTCCACTCTCCCCCCCCCGATCTTCCACTCTCCCCCCCCGATCTCCCACTCTCCCCCCCCGATCTTCCACACTCCCCTCCCCCCCAAACTTCCACTCTCCCCCCCCCGATCTTCCACTCTCCCCCCCGATCTTCCACTCTCCCCCCCGATCTTCCACTCTCCCCCCCCCGATCTTCCACTCTCCCCTCCCCCCCGATCTTCCACTCACCCCCCGATCTTCCAATCTCCCCCCCGATTTTCCACTATCCCCCCCCCGATTTTCCACTATCCCCCCCCTGATCTTCCACTCCCCCCCCCCGATCTTCCACACTCCCCCCCCGATCTTCCACACTCCCCCCCCGATCTTCCACTCTCCCCCCCCCGATCTTCCACTCTCCTCCCCCCCGATCTTCCACTCTCCCCCCCCCCCCGATTTTCCACTATCCCCCCCCCGATTTTCCACTACCCCCCCCCTGATCTTCCACTCTCCCCCCCCTGATCTTCCACTCTCCCCCCCCGATCTTCCACTCTCCCCCCCGATCTTCCACTCTCCCCCCCCGATCTTCCACTCTCCCCCCCCGATCTTACACTCTCCCCCCCCCGATCTTCCACTCTCTCCACCCCGATCTTCCACTCTCTCCACCCCTGATCTTCCACTCTCCCCACCCCTGATCTTCCACTCTCCCCCCCCGATCTTCCACTCTCCCCCCCCGATCTTACACTCTCCCCCCCCCGATCTTCCACTCTCTCCACCCCGATCTTCCACTCTCTCCACCCCTGATCTTCCACTCTCCCCCCCCGATCTTCCACTCTCCACCCCCGATCTTCCACTCTCCCCCCCCGATCTTACACTCTCCCCCCCCGATCTTCCACTCTCCCCACCCCTGATCTTCCACTCTCCCCCCCCGATCTTCCACTCTCTCCACCCCGATCTTCCACTCTCCCCCCCCGATCTTCCACTCTCTCCACCCCGATCTTCCACTCTCCCCTCCCCCCCGATCTTCCACTCTCCCCACCCCGATCTTCCACTCTCCCCTCCCCCCCGATCTTCCACTCTCCCCCCCGATCGACCACTCTCCCCTCCCCCTGATCTTCCACTCTCGCCCCCCAATTTTCCACTCTCCCCCCACTGATCTTCCACTCTCCCCCCATTAATCTTCCACTCTCCCCCCCCGATTTTCCACTATCCCCCCCCCGATTTTCCACTATCCCCCCCTGATCTTCCACTCTCCCCCCCCGATATTCCACTCTCCCCCCCCCGATCTTCCACTCTCCCCCCCCGATCTTCCACTCTCCCCCCCCGATCTTCCACTCTCCCCCCCCGATCTTCCACTCTCCCCTCCCCCCCAAACTTCCACTCTCCCCCCCCGATCTTCCACTCTCCCCTCCCCCCCGATCTTCCACTCTCCCCCCCCGATCTTCCACTCTCCCCCCCCGATCTTCCACTCTCCCCCCCGATCTTCCACTCTCCCCCCCGATCTTCCACTCTCCCCCCCGATCTTCCACTCTCCCCACCCCGATCTTCCACTCTCCCCCCCCCGATCTTCCACTCTCCCCCCCCCGATCTTCCACTCTCCTCCCCCCCGATCTTCCACTCTCCCCCCCCCCCCGATTTTCCACTTTCCCCCCCCCCGATTTACCACTATCCCCCCCCTGATCTTCCACTCTCCCCCCCCGATCTTCCACTCTCCCCCCCCGATTTACCACTATCCCCCCCCTGATCTTCCACTCTCCCCCCCCGATCTTCCACTCTCCCCCCCCGATCTTCCACTCTTCCCCCCCCAATCTTCCACTCTTCCCCCCCCAATCTTCCACTCTCCCCCCCCGATCTTCCACTCTCCCCCCCCGATTTTCCACTTTCCCCCCCCCGATTTACCACTCTCCCCCACCGATCTTCCACTCTCCCCCCCCCGATCTTCCACTCTCCCCCCCGATCTTCCACTCTCCCCTCCCCCCCGATCTTCCACTCTCCCCCCCGATCTTCCACTCTCCCCCCCCCGATCTTCCACTCTCCCCCCCGATCTTCCACTCTCCCCCCCCGATCTTCCAATCTCCCCCCCGATCTTCCACTCTCCCCCCCCCCGATCTTCCACACTCCCCCCCCGATCTTCCACTCTCCCCCCCCGATCTTCCACTCTCCCCCCCGATCTTCCACTCTCCCCCCCGATCTTCCACTCTCCCCCCCGATCTTCCACTCTCCCCACCCCGATCTTCCACTCTCCCCCCCCCGATCTTCCACTCTCCCCCCCCCGATCTTCCACTCTCCTCCCCCCCGATCTTCCACTCTCCCCCCCCCCCCGATTTTCCACTTTCCCCCCCCCCGATTTACCACTATCCCCCCCCTGATCTTCCACTCTCCCCCCCCGATCTTCCACTCTCCCCCCCCGATTTACCACTATCCCCCCCCTGATCTTCCACTCTCCCCCCCCGATCTTCCACTCTCCCCCCCCGATCTTCCACTCTTCCCCCCCCAATCTTCCACTCTTCCCCCCCCAATCTTCCACTCTCCCCCACCGATCTTCCACTCTCCCCCCCCCGATCTTCCACTCTCCCCCCCGATCTTCCACTCTCCCCTCCCCCCCGATCTTCCACTCTCCCCCCCGATCTTCCACTCTCCCCCCCCCGATCTTCCACTCTCCCCCCCGATCTTCCACTCTCCCCCCCCGATCTTCCAATCTCCCCCCCGATCTTCCACTCTCCCCCCCCCCGATCTTCCACACTCCCCCCCCCCGATCTTCCACTCTCCCCCCCCGATCTTCCACTCTCCCCCCCGATCTTCCACTCTCCCCCCCGATCTTCCACTCTCCCCCCCCCCGATCTTCCACACTCCCCCCCCGATCTTCCACTCTCCCCACCCCGATCTTCCACTCTCCCCCCCCCCGATCTTCCACTCTCCCCCCCCCCGATTTTCCACTATCCCCCCCCAATTTTCCACTATCCCCCCCCTGATCTTCCACTCTCCCCCCCCGATCTTCCACTCTCCCCCCCCGATCTTCCACACTCCCCCCCCGATCTTCCACTCTCCCCCCCCCGATCTTCCAATCTCCCCCCCCGATCTTCCACTCTCCCCCCCCCCGATCTTCCACTCTCCCCCCCCCCGATCTTCCACTCTCCCCCCCCCCGATTTTCCACTATCCCCCCCCCGATCTTCCACTCTCCACCCCCCGATCTTACACTCTACCCCCCCCGATCTTCCACTCTCCCCCCCCGATCTTACACGATCCCCCCCCCGATCTTCCACTCTCGCCCCCCGATCTTACACTCTCCCCACCCCAATCTTCCACTCCCCCCCACGATTTTCCCCTCTCCCCCCCCCCGATCTTCCACTCTCCCCCCCCCGATCTTACACTCTCCCCACCCCGATCTTCCACTCTCCCCACCCCGATCTTCCACTCTCCCCCCCCCATCACCCCGATCTTCCACTCTCCCCTTGCCGATCTTCCACTCTCCCCCCCCACCACCCGGATCTTTCCCTCTCCCCACCCCGATCTTCCACTCTCCCCCCCCCGATCTTCCACTCTCCCCCCCGATCTTCCACTCTCCCCCCCCGATCTTCCAATCTCCCCCCCGATCTTCCACTCTCCCCCCCCCCGATCTTCCACACTCCCCCCCCCGATCTTCCACACTCCCCCCCCGATCTTCCACTCTCCCCACCCCGATCTTCCACTCTCCCCCCCCCCGATCTTCCACTCTCCCCCCCCCCGATTTTCCACTATCCCCCCCCAATTTTCCACTATCCCCCCCCTGATCTTTCACTCTCCCCCCCCGATCTTCCACTCTCCCCCCCCGATCTTCCACACTCCCCCCCCGATCTTCCACTCTCCCCCCCCCGATCTTCCAATCTCCCCCCCCGATCTTCCACTCTCCCCCCCCCCGATCTTCCACTCTCCCCCCCCCCGATCTTCCACTCTCCCCCCCCCCGATTTTCCACTATCCCCCCCCCGATCTTCCACTCTCCACCCCCCGATCTTACACTCTACCCCCCCCCGATCTTCCACTCTCCCCCCCCGATCTTACACGATCCCCCCCCCGATCTTCCACTCTCGCCCCCCGATCTTACACTCTCCCCACCCCAATCTTCCACTCCCCCCCACGATTTTCCCCTCTCCCCCCCCCCGATCTTCCACTCTCCCCCCCCCGATCTTACACTCTCCCCACCCCGATCTTCCACTCTCCCCACCCCGATCTTCCACTCTCCCCCCCCCATCACCCCGATCTTCCACTCTCCCCTTGCCGATCTTCCACTCTCCCCCCCCACCACCCGGATCTTTCCCTCTCCCCACCCCGATCTTCCACTCTCCCCTCCCCCTGATCTTCCACTCTCGCTCCCCAATCTTCCACTCCCCCCCCGATTTTCCACTCTCCCCCCGATCTTCCACTCTCCCCCCCCCCCCGATCTTCCACTCTCCCCCCCCGATCCACTGATCTTCCACTCTCCCCCCACTGATCTTCCACTCTCCCCCCCGATCTTCCACTCTCCCCCCCCCGATCTTCCACTCTCCCCCCCGATCTTCCACTCTCCCCCCCCCGATATTCCACTCTCCCCCCCCCGATATTCCACTCTCCCCCCATTAATCTTCCACTCTCCCCCCCGATCTTCCACTCTCCCCCCCCCGATCTTCCACTCTCCCCCCTGATCTTCCACTCTCCCCCCCCCGATCTTCCACTCTCCCCCCCGATCTTCCACTCTCCCCCCCCCGATCTTCCACACTCCCCCCCCGATCTTCCACTCTCCCCCCCCCGATCTTCCACTCTCCCCCCCCCCGATCTTCCACTCTCCCCCCCCCGATTTTCCACTATCCCCCCCCCGATTTTCCACTATCCCCCCCCCTGATCTTCCACTCTCCCCCCCCCGATATTCCACTCTCCCCCCACCGATATTCCACTCTCCCCCCCCCGATCTTCCAATCTCCCCCCCCGATCTTCCACTCTCCCCCCCCGATCTTCCACTCTCCCCCCCCGATCTTCCACTCTCCCCCCCCGATCTTCCACTCTCCTCCCCCCCGATCTTCCACTCTCCCCCCCCCCCCGATTTTCCACTTTCCACCCCCCCGATTTACCACTATCCCCCCCCTGATCTTCCACTCTCCCCCCCCGATCTTCCACTCTCCCCCCCCGATCTTCCACTCTCCCCCCCCGATCTTCCACTCTTCCCCCCCCGATCTTCCACTCTCCCCCCCCAATCTTCCACTCCCCCCCCCCGATCTTCCACACTCCCCCCCCCGATCTTCCACTCTCCCCCCCCTGATCTTCCACTCTCCCCCCCCGATCTTCCACACTCCCCCCCCGATCTTCCACTCTCCCCCCCCGATCTTCCACTCTCCCCCCCCGATCTTCCACACTCCCCCCCCGATCTTCCACTCTCCCCCCCCGATCTTCCACTCTCCCCCCCCGATCTTCCACTCTCCCCCCCCCCGATCTTCCACTCTCCCCCCCCCCGATCTTCCACTCTCCCCCCCCCCCGATTTTCCACTATCCCCCCCCCGATTTTCCACTATCCCCCCCCTGATCTTCCACTCTCCCCCCCCCGAACTTCCACTCTCCCCTCCCCCCCCAAACTTCCACTCTCCCCCCCCCGATCTTCCACTCTCCCCCCCCGATCTTCCACTCTTCCCCCCCCAATCTTCCACTCTCCCCCCCCGATCTTCCACTCTCCCCCCCCCCGATCTTCCACTCTCCCCCCCCGATCTTCCACTCTTCCCCCCCCAATCTTCCACTCTTCCCCCCGATCTTCCACTCTCCCCCCCCCCGATCTTCCACTCTTCCCCCCCCAATCTTCCACTCTCCCCCCCCGATCTTCCACTCTCCCCCCCCCCGATCTTCCACTCCCCCCCCCCGATTTTCCCCTCTCCCCCCCCCGATCTTCCAATCTCCCCCCCCCGATCTTCCACTCTTCCCCCCCCAATCTTCCACTCTCCCCCCCCGATCTTCCACTCTCCCCACCCCGATCTTCCACTCCCCCCCCCCCGATTTTCCCCTCTCCCCCCCCCGATCTTCCACTCTCCCCCCCCCCGATCTTACACTCTCCGCCCCCCGATCTTCCACTCTCCCCCCCCCGATCTTCCACTCTCCCCCCCCGATCTTACACTCTCCCCACCCCGATCTTCCACTCCCCCCCCGATTTTCCCCTCTCCCCCTCCCGATCTTACATTCTCCCCCCCCCGATCTTTCACTCTCCCCACCCCGATCTTCCACTCTCCCCACCCCGATCTTCCACTCCCCCCCCGATTTTCCCCTCTCCCCCCCCCCGATCTTCCACTCTCCCCCTCCCGATCTTCCACACTCCCCCTCCCGATCTTCCACACTCCCCCCCCGATCTTCCACTCACCCCCCCCCCGATCTTCCACTCTCCCTCCCCGATCTTCCACTCTCCCCCCCGATCTTCCACTCTCCCCCCCCCCGATCTTCCACTCTCCCCCCCCGATCCACTGATCTTCCACTCTCCCCCCACTGATCTTCCACTCTCCCCCCCCCGATCTTCCACTCTCCCCCCCCGATCTTCCACTCTCCCCTCCACCCGATCTTCCACTCTCCCCCCCCGATCTTCCACTCTCCCCCCCCCGATCTTCCACTCTCCCCCCCCGATCTTCCACTCTCCCCCCCCCGATCTTCCACTCTCCCCCCCCCGATCTTCCTCTCTCATCCCCAATCTTCCACTCTGTCCTCGATCTTCCACTCTCCCCTCCCTCCCAAACTTCCACTCTCCCCCCCCGATCTTCCACTCTCCCCCCCGATCTTCCACTCTACCCCCCCAATCTTCCACTCTTCCCCCCCGATCTTCCACTCTCCCCCCCGATCTTCCACTCTCCCCCCGATCTTCCACTCTACCCCCCCAATCTTCCACTCTTCCCCCCGATCTTCCACTCTCCCCCCCGATCTTCCACTCTCCCCCCCGATCTTCCACTCTCCCCCCCGATCTTTCACTCTCCCCCCCCGATATTCCACTCTTACCCCCCCGATCTTCCACTCTCCCCCCCGATCTTCCACTCTCCCCCCCCCGATCTTCCACTCTCCCCTCCACCCGATCTTCCACTCTCCCCCCCCCGATCTTCCATTCCCCCCCCCCCGATTTTCCCCTCTCCCCCCCACCCCGATCTTCCACTCTCCCCCCCGATCTTCCACTCTCCCCCCCCGATCTTCCACTCTCCCCACCCCGATCTTCCACTCCCCCCCCCCGATCTTCCACTCTCCCCCCCCGATCTTACACTCTCCCCACCCCAATCTTCCACTCCCCCCCCCGATTTTCCCCTCTCCCCCCCCCCCGATCTTCCACTCTCCCCCCCCCGATCTTCCACTCTCCCCACCCCGATCTTCCACTCTCCCCCCCCGATCTTCCACTCTCCCCCCCCCGATATTCCACTCTCCCCCCCCCGATCTTCCACTCTCCCCCCCCCGATCTTCCACTCTCCCCCCCCGATCTTCCACTCTCCCCCCCCGATCTTCCACTCTCCCCCCCCCCGATCTTCCACTCTCCCCCCCCGATCTTCCACTCTCCCCCCCGATCTTCCACTCTACCCCCCCAATCTTCCACTCTTCCCCCCCCAATCTTCCACTCTCCCCTCCACCCGATCTTCCACTCTCCCCCCCCGATCTTCCATTCCCCCCCCCCGATTTTCCCCTCTCCCCCCCACCCCGATCTTCCACTCTCCCCCCCCGATCTTCCACTCTCCCCCCCCGATCTTCCACTCTCCCCACCCCGATCTTCCACTCCCCCCCCCCCGATTTTCCCCTCTCCCCCCCCCGATCTTCCACTCTCCCCCCCCGATCTTACACTCTACCCCCCCCCGATCTTCCACTCTCCCCCCCCCGATCTTACACTCTCCCCCCCCCGATCTTCCACTCTCCCCCCCCGATCTTACACTCTCCCCACCCCAATCTTCCACTCCCCCCCCGATTTTCCCCTCTCCCCCCCCCCCGATCTTCCACTCTCCCCCCCCCCGATCTTACACTCTCCCCACCCCGATCTTCCACTCTACCCCCCGATCTTCCACTCTCCCCCCCCCATCACCCCGATCTTCCACTCTCCCCTTGCCGATCTTCCACTCTCCCCCCCCACCACCCGGATCTTTCCCTCTCCCCACCCCGATCTTCCACTCTCCCCCCCCCCCCGATCTTCCACTCTCCCCTCCCCCTGATCTTCCACTCTCGCTCCCCAATCTTCCACTCCCCCCCCGATTTTCCACTCTCCCCCCGATCTTCCACTCTCCCCCCCCCGATCTTCCACTCTCCCCCCCGATCTTCCACTCTCCCCCCCCCGATCTTCCACTCTCCCGCCCGATCTTCCACTCTCCCCCCCCCGATCTTCCACTCTCCCCCCCGATCTTCCCACTCTCCCCCCCCCGATCTTCCACACTCCCCCCCCGATCTTCCACTCTCCCCCCCCCCGATCCTCCACTCTCCCCCCCCCCGATCTTCCACTCTCCCCCCCCCGATTTTCCACTATCCCCCCCCCGATTTTCCACTATCCCCCCCCTGATCTTCCACTCTCCCCCCCCGATATTCCACTCTCCCCCCACCGATATTCCACTCTCCCCCCCCCGATCTTCCAATCTCCCCCCCCGATCTTCCACTCTCCCCCCCCCGATCTTCCACTCTCCCCCCCGATCTTCCACTCTCCCCCCCCGATCTTCCTCTCTCATCCCCAATCTTCCACTCTGCCCCCGAACTTCCACTCTCCCCTCCCCCCCAAACTTCCACTCTCCCCCCCGATCTTCCACTCTTCCCCCCCCAATCTTCCACTCTCCCCCACGATCTTCCACTCTCCCCCCACGATCTTCCACTCTCCCCCCCGATATTCCACTCTCCCCCCCCGATATTCAACTCTCCCCCCCCCGATCATCCAATCTCCCCCCCCGATCTTCCACTCTCCCCCACGATCTTCCATTCCCCCCCCCCGATTTTCCCCTCTCCCCCCCACCCCGATCTTCCACTCTCCCCCCCCCGATCTTCCACTCTCCCCCCCCGATCTTCCACTCCCCCCCGATTTTCCACTCTCCCCCCCACCCCGATCTTCCACTCTCCCCCCGATCTTCCACCCCCCCCCCGATTTTCCACTCTCCCCCCCACCCCGATCTTCCACTCTCCCCCCCCGATCTTCCACTCTCCCCACCCCGATCTTCCACTCTCCCCCCCCACCCCGATCTTTCACTCTCCCCCCCCGATCTTCCACTCTCCCCCCCCCGATCTTCCACTCTCCCCACCCCGATCTTCCACTCTCCCCCCCCCGATCTTCCACTCTCCCCACCCCGATCTTCCACTCTCCCCCCCCGATCTTCCACTCTCCCCCCCCGATCTTCCACTCTCCCCCCCCGATCTTCCACTCCCCCCCCCGATTTTCCCCTCTCCCCCCCCCCGATCTTCCACTCTCCCCCCCCGATCTTACACTCTCCCCACCCCGATCTTCCACTCTCCCCACCCCGATCTTCCACTCTCCCCACCCCGATCTTCCACTCTCCCCCCCCGATCTTCCACTCTCCCCCCCCGATCTTCCACTCCCCCCCCCGATTTTCCCCTCTCCCCCCCCCCGATCTTCCACTCTCCCCCCCCGATCTTCCACTCTCCCCCCCCGATCTTCCACTCCCCCCCCCGATTTTCCCCTCTCCCCCCCCCCGATCTTACGCTCTCCCCACCCCGATCTTCCACTCTCCCCACCCCGATCTTCCACTCTCCCCTTGCCGATCTTCCACTCTCCCCCCCCCGATCTTCCACTCTCCCCCCCCCCGATCTTCCACTCTCCCCCCCCCCGATCTTCCACTCTCCCCCCCGATCTTCCAATCTCCCCCCCCCACCACCCCGATCTTCCACTCTCCCCCCCCGATCTTCCACTCTCCCCCCCCCGATCTTCCACTCTCCCCCCCCAATCTTCCACTCTTCCCCCCCCAATCTTCCATTCTCCCCCCCCCGATCTTCCATTCTCCCCCCCCGATCTTCCACTCTCCCCCCCCGATCTTCCACTCTCCCCACCCCGATCTTCCATTCTCCCCCCCCAATCTTCCACTCTTCCCCCCCCCGATCTTCCATTCTCCCCACCCCGATCTTCCACTCTCCCCCCCTCGATCTTCCACTCCCCTCTGATCTTGACTCTCCCCTCCCCCCCCAATCTTCCACTCTCCCCCCCCGATCTTCCACTCCTCCCCCCCCCAATCTTCCACTCTCCCCCCCTCCACCACTCCGATCTTCCACTCTCCCCCCCTCCACCACCCCGATCTTCCACTCTCCCCTCCCCCCCAATCTTCCACTCTTCCCCCCCCCGATCTTCCACTCTTCCCCCCCCCCGATCTTCCACTCTTCCCCCCCCCCGATCTTCCACTCACCCCCCCCCCCCCACCACCCTGATCTTCCACTCCCCCCCGATCTTCCACTCTCCCCTCTACTCTCTGTTCCAGTGCCGTTTGATGTCTCGCTCTCTCTCTTCTTCCCCCCCCCCCCCCCCAACCTGGGCGTTGCAGCTCCTGTCGGCAGACAGCCTGTCAATCAGGCTGGCTGCCGGGCACGAAACCTGGAAACAACTTTAATCACCATCAATTACATCGCAATTGTCGGAGAAGGGTTTGCCACGCGCACCTTCACCCCCCGCCCCCGCTGCCAACCCGCCACCATTTCAAAATTGAGCCCAAGTTTCAGGTTGATGACCATTTCCTGAAACGTTAACTGTATCTTTCTCCACAAATGTTGCTTGATGTGCTGAGTATTCCCACCATTTTCTGTTTTTATTTCAGATTTCTAGCATCCGCAGTATTTTGCTTTTCATGTCGGACAGTGGTATGTTCATGGACGAGAGCACAAGAAAGGCACAGCAGCGTACTACGTTCTGAACTGGACTTGGGTTGTATAATTAGTGAGGGTTATGGGCTACATTTGCCCAGCAATATTGGTCTTACTATCAACCCAATGCCAATGAACGACCCTATCCTCTTCAGTTAAGATCCACCTAACCAAGATACATAAACAGTAGTTCATAAGTGTAACTGGACCAGCCACATAAATACTGTGGCTACAAGACCAGGCTGCATTTTCTACAGCGAGTGTCTCACCTCCTGACTCCCCATAGCCTTTCCACCATCTACAAGGCACAAGTCAGGAGTGTGATGGAATACTCTCCACTTGCCTGGATGAGTGCAGCTCCAACAACACTCAAGAAGCTCAACACCATCCAGGATAAAGCAGCCCGCTTGATTGGCACCCTACCACCCTAAACATTCACTCCCTTCACCACCGACGCACAGTGGCTGCAGTGTGTACCATCTACAGGATGCACTGCAGCAACTCGCCAAGGCTTCTTCGACAGCACCTCCCAAACCCGCGACCTCTACCACCTAGAAGGACAAGGGCAGCAGGCACATGGGAACAACACCACCTGCACGTTCCCTCCAAGTCACACACCATCCCGACTTGGAAATATATCGCCGTTCCTTCATCGTCGCTGGGTCAAAATCCTGGAACTCCCTTCCTAACAGCACTGTGGGAGCACCTTCACCACACGGACTGCAGCGGTTCAAGAAGGCGGCTCACCACCACCTTCTCAAGTGCAATTAGGGATGGGCAAGAAATGCCGGCCTCGCCAGTGATGCCCACATCCCATGAACGAATAAAAAAAAAGGTATTAAGACCAACTAATTCTTGGGAACATAGGAATTGCTGGACGATAAAAGACCAAGGTCCATCTAATTTGCCTTCTACCATCCTGGTAGTCGCATGACACAAGATACAATGATAATGGAGTTGTTGACTAATTAATTTCTATCAATTAGTCTACAACAGACCCAGACATGACTCTAGGAAAACCCCAGTGGTGGAGAGCTTTGAGAACCATAGGTCCAATGTCACCTGTTTTTCTCAAACATATTGCACTACCATATTTTATTTCTCAGATTACTCTTATATTGTACCCCAATTTTTTCCTGAAAGAAATCTATCTAATTTGCAATTGAATGAATCAATACTTCTGGCTCCCACTGTCTCCCCAGGGAGCCTGTTCAACACTCACTTACTGAAGCAATATTTCCCAGATTGGTTTTGAATTTACCTCCCTTTAAGTGCAGACCATGTCCTCTAATTTTACTTTTCTTGGCAAGGTCAAACAACTTGTCATGATCGACATTGTCTAGTCCCGTTAGAATTTTAAAGACAGGATTCACATTATCACTCAACCTTCTCCTCTCTCCAGTGAGAACATGCTATCCTATGTAATCGTTCCTCCTAATCCAGCCCCTCCAACCCAGGGAGACATCCTGTTCAGGAAAGGCTATTCTGTCCCAATGGTGCCAGACATACCTTGGAAAAGTACTTCTTTATCCTGAATCCAAAATTAGGGAGAAAAGGCAAGGCTGGGTGATTAAGAAGAATATTATTTCTTTTAATGAGCTAAATTCCAACCTGGTGCCTCATTTTTCCTGGGTGCAGAGCATTTCCTTTTTACACTATTTGTAGTAAAATTACTAATACTAATCAGAGGAAATCTTCCTCCATGGTGTATGATATGGATCAGGAAGGGTTGAGGCTTCAACCAAGCCTTATCTGCCACTTGATAATGAGTTTCCCAATGCTGTGGTGCCCAGACATTAGTGAGACTGGGGCTAAATTATATCTTTATTTGGTGGTGCTTAACGCAGGTTAGAAAACCAAAGCGCTTACACTCATGATTTAAGTTGGTTATGTGGAGATAGGGAATTTCAGTGTGGATCTGGATTTGAATCCGGCTTTGATGGAATAGAAGCTTCATTTCTGACAGCTGTGTGGAAATGAGCCTGGACAGTGTCAACCCAGCGGGGGCAAAACTGACAATAATTTGAGACTGAGGCTTAACTAAGAGGTGCTTAACTGGTGTGGCTGATATTGAGAATAAAAAAAACACACTGTTACACAATTTCTTCTGTTTTACACTCATGCTCACTTTTTTTGCTAACATTAGTGGATGTAGGGTAATATATATCTTATTGTTGAGGCAAAGTATAGGGTGTTGTATCCTGAATCTGCCCTATAACATACTGGACTTGGTTTATACTATAATGGACCTGGGACTGTTTTGATCAGCCTTGGTAACACTCTTGCCCCTGATTCAGAATCAACATTGCAAGTCCCACTCCAGAGACTTGAGCACATATCCTAGGCTGACATTTCTATGCAGTACTGCAGGAGTGCTGTACTGTCAGAGGTGTCGTCTTTCAGATGAGACGTTAAACCAAGGCCCCCGTCTGCCCTCTCAGGTGGACGTCAAAGATTCTACGGCATTATTCGAAGAAGAGCAGGCGAGTTCGCCCCAGTGTCCTGGCCAATATTTATCCCTCAACCATCACCTAAAGCAGATGATCTGGTCATTTATTTCATTGCTGTTTGTGGGAGCTTTCTGTGCGCAAATTGGCTGCTGCGTTTCCTACAGCACAACAGTGACTGCACTTCAAAAAGTACTTAATTGGCTGTAAAGCACTTTGGGACGTCCTGAGGTCAAAAAAGGTGCTATATAAATGCATGTCTTTCTTTTTACTGGAAGGAAAAGATCAAAGGGTTCTATTCTCCAGGGCCTTTCAGGCATGCTGTAATTTTACACCTTATGTTGGGTGGGGGGTCAGGAGGAGGAAACATAATTTCACCTAACATAGGAAATTTAGACACTCCTTGTCATGGGACCAGAACAAAAGTCCTCTGCAAGTACAACGCAAAGGTCATTGAAAGGCCAGCCTCATCAATTTAGTAATGGCACAAAGCTAATAAAGTTTACTCTTAGCCAAGTGTTTTACTTCACCTTGAAATGGATGGATTATTTGGATGAAACAGCAGATAAATTGAGCCAGTCAGCTATATTGCCCCTTTCTCACAGTGCCACAAAAGGTCATAAGAATGGTATTAAAACACTGTACGAGAGTGTAAACTTAATACCCTAAGGTAGATGAGGAGAGTCAATTACTTAACTGAGATCAATTAGTGATAGATTGGTTAATTGTGTTGCTTGAGGGCACCCCTGTCTTTAACCTTAAATAGGAAACCAAAAGAAAAAAAATCATTGGATATCCTTAGAAACACTGGCCCAGAAATTACTCACCTCGGGACGCCGTTCCATAATCTCCGACTGCCAGCGATTCGATGGAGTAAGTTCGCATATGCGCACTAAAACCCGGAAATCGCAAACTTGCTCCCATTGGTTCGCTGGCGGTTTGCCAGTTCCAAGTTAAAGGGCCATGGTACACTGAAATCATAGAAATCATTAAACATTCGTAAACTTACCCACCTGCCCAGCTGGAACGAAGATACTTACACCACCAATAGGTATGCTTGAAAATACCAGCCCTACACTACTTTTTAAAAACGCAGTGACTGTTAATGACTGCGAAACAACAAAAAATTACATTTTTAAAATGTGCCATGTCAAATTACTCTTAATGATTTTTGATCATTGAAAAAGATTTTAAAAATTAAAAAAATGTTTTTTTTTTACTTTGAACTTCTGTAAGTTTCATTAAATTAAATCAATTTGCTTGTCTTTTTATAATAAGATATGTTAAAGTTTTATTTACACTAACGTAGAGAAGTTCACTTTAAATGAATGATTTCTACTTGCCAGCTTGCCAGCTCCCATTCTGACAGACATTTCCCATGCGAATCAGCCCACGCTGTTCAGAGGTTGGGCTGATGTCGCGATTTTTTTTCAAATCTTCAAATTCACGCACGTCTACGCCTCTGATCCACGGTCAGTAAATTCGCACCTTTTATTCGTAGGAGCTTCTGCGGACGTTGCCACGCCGACGTGAGCAATTTCCGGCCCATTATTACTTGTTAATCCATCGCTCATTACCCTGGAAAAGCCTTCTTTTGGTAGAATAAATAATCTAACAATGGCAACATATTAATTAGAGCATGTCACATAATTAACGTTAAAAAGAAAATAGGACAATAAATAGCCTCTGTCTGTAATTCCTGATGCCTATTAAGGGAGGGGTTATAGTGTAAGATAATACATGTGGAGTTTGTGGGGTTTATTAACCAGAGCAAAGCACATTGAAAGAGCTGAGAACAAGTTACAACCTCCAGGCTATGACTTCAAATGGTATTAGTTTCTAATTAATTTGCAAATCCTAATTAAAGTCATGTTCCTACTAAATATTTAATTAATGTGCTTTGGCTGTGATAGTTGGCCTCCAATTATTGTCTTGCAATGGTTTAATATTCAATCCTTATACAAAACAATTTTTTTTACTTTTTGTTCTCCCTGTAGTGTTCAACATTTTTTTTTCATTCTTGGGATATGAGCATCGTTGGCAAGGCCGGCATTTATTGCCCATCCCTAGTTGCCCCTTGAGAAGGTGGTGGTGGGCCTTCTTCTAGAACCACTGCAGTCCACGTGGTGAAGGTGCTCCCACAGTGCTGTTGGGTAGGGAGTTCCAGGATTTTGATCTAGAGATGATGAAGGAAGGGTGATATATGCCCAAGACGGGATAGTGTATGACTTGGCGGGGAACCTGGAGGTGATGGTGTTCCCACGCTGCCCTTGTACTCCAGGGTGGCGGAAGTTGCGGGATTGGGGAGGTACTGTCGAAGAAAGAGCATATCAGTAATGCCTCTTTAAGAATGTTCTGGGATCATTACATCCAATCTAGCTGTTCAGTTGGTAATCTCCATGGTTTTCTTAAATACATTAAGTAGAGAGAACAGGATCAAAGTAGATGGACAGTGAGAGCAGAGAGTTAAAGATTCCAGCTCCTACAATTTGCAGCCTCTGTAGTGTCTTTATGAATATTTCCCTATTACTTTGTATGGGGCTTGAACCCACAGTCTTCTGCCTCCAGCCACAGAACACTACCAACTGAGCCAGGTTAGCACAATCCAGGAGAATGAGATAGCCTCGAAATGTTTTGTTGGCTTGACTGCATTGCAATCCTGAGACCAAAAGAACATTGGGACAGATCTTATTGGAAAAATAATGGCGTGTTAACGATGCATGCCGTTTTTGATGTGCAAATTGGCCAGCAAGTTCAGGGGATTAAGAAATAAGCTGTGAGTTGCAAATCTCCAGAACCTGCTGGTCGATTCACACCACCTCGCCGTTTGCTTCGCACAAACTGTATCTCGTCCTTCGCCTGCCTGTTATTTTTAAGAACTTGCTGGATTTGCACATAAATTGCTCATTAAACTCGCCACGGGAAGTTAAGTCTGGTAATTAACAGCATAAGTACCTTTTTAATGACATGATAATTGTTAATGGAATGCCAATCAACCTCTCCGGCCCAGAAATTGAACATTTTAAACTGTGGGGTCTCATTCCTTCAGGTGGTAAATTGATGTTAGAGATTTGGAAAATGTCAAATTTTTCATTTTAATTTTTTTTTCTTTTCTGCCTCTTTTTTTTCTCCCTCTTAATGGATTCTTACTTTCTTTCCCTCACTTTATCCCTCTTTCTTTTCCTGATTTGACTGTAATTTACCTTCCTTCTCAGTCATTCCTCTGTTTCTTTCTAAAACCTTAAATCTCATTGATTAACGAGGTAGACTGTTGGTCCCGTTGTTCACTAAAGTCCCAGATGCCCCGTTGCCCTCACCACGCCATTATCAACTCGTGCTTCTAGCAAGTTACAGCGCAAGACATTTTCGAGCTGAAGGGTGTAGCACAAAGTCTAACTAATGGGGCACACCACGAGATGCCTTACTCCAGCAGATTCCGACCTAATATTTGAACCCACCGTGCAGCCAGTACTCCTGAGGACCGATGAGCTTATGTAATGATGGGCTGGAATTTGCTGGAGCCTGCCCAGTTAGTTAGACTTTTTCCTGCACCCTTCAGCTCCAAAATATTTTGCCCTGTAACTTGCTGGAAGTGCGAGCTGATAACAGCGCAGCGAGGGCAACAGGACATCTGGGACCTTAGTGAACGATGGGACCAACAGCGTATCTCCTTAACCATTGGGATTTAAGGATTGAGAAATAAACGGAGAAAGGACTGAGAAGGAGGGTGAATTTGATGTCATATCAGGTACAGAAAGAGAAATAAAGAGAGGGAAAGAAAGATTGGATTAAGAGAGCGAGAGAAAAGAGAGTCAGAAAGGAAAAGTACGGAAGAAAGATTTTGAAATTTAAAATTTAACGTTTTTAAAATCTCCAACAATTATCACGTCGTTAAAAGGGTATTTACGCTGTTAATTACTAGACTTAACTTTCTGTGGCGCCTTTAATGGACAATTAATGTGCAACTTCATGAAACTCATGGGGAGGTTAAGCGCGAGATGCCCTTTTTACAGCGGCGCAAATCGGCCAGCAACTTGTGGCGATTCGCAATTCACACGGTGTCTCTTCCTCGCTGCAAGTTGGCCGATTTGCGCATTAATAATGACGCGCGTCGTTCAGACGCGGTTATTTTTTTTCAGCCCGTCATGTCCTATAGGACAAGTGTGGTACAGACCAGCAGTAATGATGACTCCAGCTTGCTGCTGAACACGTTGGCAGTTTCGTTCATCACTCTTCCGGCTTTGAGGTAAGACTGCTCAATTAGGGGCAATATTCTGCTTGGACACTTATCTCCATTAAGTTAAAACTGGGCTCTAAAAGTAACAGACAGAGGAAACCATTGCAGCCTTGCCTGACCATGAACGTACCATGGCTTTGCATCACTGTAGCACTTAGACTCAGCTGTGCAGCTCTTCTACTTTAGATCAGATGTTTCGGTGTGCAGTGCTGGTGGTTGAGGAGAATTTGTTTTTGTCAGAATTATAATGTCGCTGTGGCAAAAAACTTGAAGGACACTAAACAAAAAAAAAAGGCACAGTGGTACAAAGCGGATTATAAAAATAAGAGGTTTGATAAGATATGATTCAACTGGATCAAACAAAAACTAGCTCAGCTGGTAGCACAGTCCAGTGAACAGTAGTCTGCACTCAGGTGGCATGGCAACCCAAAACCTGACACAATCTCTTCATACTCCTCAGTCTGCTCCCTGCGGTGCTTAAAGAGGGATTTAAATGAACCTTAAAGAATTGTTCTCTCAGCTCTCCTGCATCGTGACATTTAAGAGGCAGCACCAGCGTCAGAGAGTAATGGTGTGGCACGGTACATTTATTAGGTGTGCTGGAGTGCCATTAAGGTTGCTTCCCTGGACACCGTTCCACAGTATGAGGCCACCCCCTCCTTTGCCCTGCAGGACTATCGCAGAAGGTGACTTTTTATAGATACTCGCAGCGACAAGAGCTCATTAAAGCCTCCTGCCTTCCAACAGCGGTTCTTAAGATTATAAATTCGAGACTTTTTAAGGTAAAAGGAACTGCTGCATGTGACCGTTCTCCTAATTGGCGACTCAAATAAGTATTTCAGTTCCACTTCTGGAGAAGTGGTTCTTTTCTTTTCATAGATTAATCAGTGATTGGCCTAGAAATTCGATTTTCAGGTGCAAAGCAGCCTGACGCCCGTTTCAGGCAAGGGCCCTGGACACCTCTTTTCCTGCCTTTGCCACGAAGGCGCACTTTCTGGCGTGTAATGGGCGCGGAAGGACGCCACCCACCATATTGGGGTAGGGCAGAAAAGGAGGTGTGCAGGGCCCGTGTTGGAAACAGGGGTTAGTCAGGCCTGTTTGAATATGCAAATAGGCTGCCTAACACCTGTTTGAGGCCCCCTTCGCAAAATTGGGCTACCCTGAAAGCAGCCGGTGCAGGGTTGGTTGCGTTCTGAAAAACGTGGTCTACTTGCAGCCTAAAAAAAAATACTCACCTGAATCCGGGGCCAGGAGGAGCACTCCCACTTCTCAGGGGTCCAGTGCAGTGCCGCAGACTATTGCCTGCTCCCGCTAGGCCCCCATCCCGATCACCTCCCCACCCTCCGCTTTCCCAGGACATACATGAGGGCCCAAAATTGAAATCAACCTCTTTGCCGGCGAGCTGCCTGGGGACTCCCGGCAGGCACCTGCAACTCGCCGGCCTCATGTCAATGAGGCCCAGGGCCCAATATCGGGTGTGCCACGGGCCTGCCCGTTCCAGCGCACGGGATTGTTCCCTGAGCCCAGTGCAGCCGGCAGGTTGGCGTGATTTCTAGGCCGGTGTGCCAGTTTGAAGGCAGCTAGTCGAGAAATGTCCGTTAACTTTTACCAATATGTTCATCAATTTATGTTGTGACAATAAAGCAATGTACACTACTTTCCTGATCCAAATAGGCTTTGAGTTATCAATAACTGAGTGTAGACTGAGCAGTCGGGAGGATTGGTTTGAATTGTACTGTACAGCAGAAGAGAACCCCACATACTTAGTGTTTTTATGGACTAACCTGTGGACAACATTGTGCAGGATAGCGGGGAGGCTATATGGACTGGATGGGGTGGTTTTATCTTTGCAAGTGGCTGAGCAGGTTGCTTGTCCACCCGTCGAGGGGCGGAGGGTGGAGCCATTTCCAGGCCCTGAGTCTCGTTTAAACAGAACCAGCAAGCCTCCCGCCCCAAACTGGTTTTCCCACTCGGCAGCCGGCCAACCTCTTCATCTGACTGGCTGCCGGGCGGGAAATAGAAGTAAAAAGTTCTAATGAGGTCCTGCCGTTAAATTCGGCAGGACCTCCGCGTCCTCGGCCTTGCCGGGTTTCCCCCACGCTACTGCTCTCCTCCGCACCCTCCCCACCTCCCCGTAAATATTGCAGATTGGGTATCGGTAAACTTACTCTGATCTGTAAAGAAAGAGTCCATTCAGAACAGGGATAGTAACAGGAATTTGATCGGATTGAAGGGACAGAACTCTGGACTGAATTCTTTATTTAGTTTGTTTCTCTGGGGTTCGGTCCTTGACGGACGGACCTGCTCCCAGAACCATGCCAGGTCCACTCATAAAGCCTCTGGTGAGAGGTATGAACCTTTCAATTTTCCTCTCACTTTCTGTGGAGAAAATGCCTCACCTCCATGCTGCACCTCAGCCTAGAAGCTTGGAACTTGTGTGGAATTGTGGATACAAACCCGTGTGTGTGTGTTTCTTTATGCGCTGCAGACACAGTTTTAATAAGTGGTTCCTTCCATGTCAGGATTTTACAAGTTTGCTACTGGGAATTAGCTTGGTATTTTACTTTTTAAAACTGCATTGCAGTGGAAATTTGTAACGGTACGTAATGGGCCAGAATTTGCTCTTAAAATAACGGCGATGTTAACAGGGCTCGCCCGTTATTTCAGGGCAAATGGAAAAGCAACTTCCAGCGAGCCACGTGCGCAGTCAAACGTGGAAATCCGGAAGTTGCTCTACCAGATGCCCTGCTCCTCCATCAGCTTCGCGAATACGGCATCTCGCCAGCTGACTCACCGTTCAGATAAATGGAACGGCGTGAAGTTCCTGCACTCACCTGATGGATACGAACTGATCGCGCCAGAAAAAGGCACGTCAAGTCATTTAAGTCTAAGCACCCTTTTAACAGTGTGGTAAGTCTTAATTACTGCCAAACAACTGAAAATTAACTTTTACAAGTGTGGAGTCTCATTCCTTCAGCTTTTAATTGTCGTTGGAGATTTACAAAAAAAAATTTAAAATCTTTTTTTAACTTTTTTTTTCTGTCTTTTTTATCTCTCTCTTTTAATCCAATCTTTCCTTCCCTCTCTTTATTTCACTTTCTGCTCCTGATTTGACATTCAATTCACTATTCTAATGTACACTTCCTGGTTCAGGCTCTGAGCTCCTCAATCTGATACACAGTTACTTGCCCTGTCCACACAGGTCCCAGATGCCCTGTAGAGTGCCCTATTTGGATCGCAAATTTACAGTAACTTGCCGTACAAAACCCCACAAAAAGTCTATGGGTAATGTGCAAGTCTAGCGAAAACCATTCGTTCACCACTCACAGATTTTAATTGTTGTTGGACATTTTTTTTAAAAAAGTGTTTACATTTTTATTTAAATTTAAATTGGGGGCTATAATTAACACTGAGGAGGACTGCGACAAAATACAGGACAACATTAATAAACTTGCAGAATGGGCGTGTAATTGGCAAATGAATTTCAATGTAGACAAGTGTGAGGTGGTACATTTTATTAGGAAGAATAAGGAGGCCACATATTCCTTGGAAAATAAGAGTCTAAATGGGGTAGAGGAGCAGAGGGATCTGGGGGTACAAATACACAAATCACTAAAAGTAGCGACGCAGATTAATAAGACCATAAAAAAAGTAAACAAAGCACTGGGGTTCATTTCTAGAGGTATAGAATTGAAAAGCAGGGTAGTTGTGTTAAACTTGTATTGAACCTTAGTTAGACCACACTTGGAGTATTGTGAATAGTTCTGATCTCCATATTATGGAAAGGATTTAGAGGCAATAGAGAAGGTGCAAAAAAGATTTACAAGGATGATACCAGAACTGAGAGGTTATTCCTATCAGGAAAGATTGAACAGGCTGGGGCTCTTTTCTCTAGAAAAGAGAAGACTGAGGGGTGACCTGATAGAGGTCTTTAAGATTATGAGAGAGTTTGATAGAGTAGATGTAGAAAAGATGTTTCCACATGTGGGGGAGACCAGAACTAGGGGTCATAAATATAAGATAGTCACTAATAAATCCAATAGGGAATTCAGGAGAAACTTCTTTACCCAGAGATTGGTTGGAATGTGGAATTCGCTGCCACAAGGAATAGTTAAGGCGAATAGCATAGATGCACTTAAGGGGAAGTTAGATGAACACATGAGGGAGAAAGGAATAGAAGGATATGCTGATTAGGGTTAGGTGAAGGAGGGAGGAGGCTCGTGTGGAGCATAAACACCGACATGGACCAGTTGGGCCAAATGGCCTGTTTCTGTGCTGTCCATTCCATGTAATTCTATGTAATTTATTTTACTTTTTCTTTCTGTCTCTTGATTCAACATTTCTTGCCCTCTCTTAATTTCGCTTTCTGTGCCTGACCTGACATTGGATTCTCTATTCGAACTTACACTTCCTAGTTCTGTCTCTTCGCCGCTCCATCAGATGCTTTAATCTGAGTGGTTAAGGGGATAGACAGTTGCTTGCCTGGTTCACACAGCTGTAGAGGGCGCTGTTTTGGATTCAGCACCCATGACAGGAACTTGCCAAGAATAAAAACAAGAACAGTTTATGGGCAAGTGCCAGTCTAATGAATGGTGGGTACCGTTCGTTCGCCGCTCAGAGGAAAATCTGGGCCATTATATTTTGGAAGGAGGCTATATATTCTGAAGTGCTCAGATTGACTGCAGGTCTTAGTTTTGTCTCCCACCCCTCATTCCTCATTCTGCAGAAGCTATAGTTTCACTTTCCTTCTCTTTCCATCTCTTAGAAGAAAAGCATTCGTTGCTCTTTTGAGTTCCAAATCTGGGGCTGTGGGACTGACAGGCGATCTCACCTGAAACAGTTCAAGCAATAACAGAACTGTACGTGCTGCAGTATCAAGTTGATCTGTTTGGATTTAATTAGAATGAGGTTCTCCTGTGCTATTAATAAAGTCACCTTAGCAAGGATGTGACGCACCTTAGCAACTGTAAAAGCTGTAACATCCTCACCTTTAAGAGAGTGCTCTTAATTCAAGCACAATAGAAGACAGGTTCATCTTCCATTAAAGCTGCGTTATACAGTAGCCTGTCAGAACTGTGCGTTAAATTGCATATATTTATACCACAAATTCTACATTTTAGAGTCTAATTGGATCTTGGTGTCTGCTTGAGGTGAGCCTTGGAACAGTTAATTTGACAGGGTTTCTACATTTGACGACATTTTATAGCTAATAGCGACCACTTTTAATGGTTTCATTGTGCGAACGAATGTCATTATTATGCTGTGGCCTGGTTTTTCATCTTAATATGCATCCAGCGGCATTAGAATTATTACCACTACTGAGGAAGGTTAATCATGGTACGACAATGCAACAGGTATCGTAACATACCACTGAGTCTTAATGCATATCAAGTCATTAGTCCTGATTTATTTTTGTAGTTGTGCAAAACAGCACAGATACGTCCTTATAAAAGTGGAATCCTTTTCTGTACAACAATCTTAATTGTCACCGCAGAATATCATATCAGGAATTTCTGCATTGGGAGTCAGCTAATTGAGCAGTTTTAACAAACTGGAGAAATAAAGCAACTATAAATGCATTTACAATTAATGGCCAGCTCAATTTAAAATGTATTGCATTTTCATCATTGATTCAAAGAGGGACTCGAGCACTCTATAACCCAAAAAATTTGCTTCAGGCTTTCAGCTTTGCCTTTAAGATGGCTTGACAGGGTAGATGTTGGGAGGTTGTTTCCCCTGGCTGGAGATTCTAGAACTAGGGGGCACAGTATCCGGATAAGGGGTCGGCCATTTAGGACTGAGATGAGGAGGAATTTCTTCACTCAGAGGGTGGTGAATCTTTGGAATTCTCTACCCCAGCGGTCTGTGGATGCTCAGTCGTTGAGCATATTCAAGGCTGAGATCGATAGATTTTTGCACTCGAGGTGAATCAAGGGATATGGGGATCGGGCGGGAAAGTGGAGTTGAGGTCGAAGATCAGCCATGATCTTATTGAATGGAGGAGCAGGCTCGAGGGGCCGTATGGCTCCTATTTCTTATGTTCTTATGTTTAATGCTATGTTATTGCGGAAAGGATTGGGACCCTTTCGCTTATGGGTAGCTCAAGCGGAATGACTGGTTTTAAAAAGTGTAGGAAATTATAGAAATTAACAGTATATTTTTCTGTTTTAGTTAAAGTTTTCTGATGGTGTTTTTTGCTGAGTTAAATATCCGCCTATCAAAATGGTGGCAAGCAACAATTATCCAGTAGTCCAATTGCGATACATGAATGGACTGCAGGAACTGCAGAAAACCAGCCAATCATGACACAACTGAAATAATAATTTACTACTTATATTTATATAGTGTAATGTCACGTTGAAACCCCTCATAGCACTACATTTAAAAAGTAACTTTTGAAGTGCTCGTTGCCATGTGGGCAAATGAAGCAGCTCTTCACCCTTCTAAATAAGTCTATTGACAATTAAAGGGCATGACACTTATAAAGCCAGCTGTTTGTATGTAATGGCTCCATGAAAATATAGAAAGTCCAAAGTATCCACAATGTCCTGCATGTGGTAAAAATTCACATGCCATTGAACCAGCTGTGCCCTGGGCGATTGTCCCATTGAACCAGCTGTGCCCTGGGCGATTGTCCCATTGAATCAGCAGTGCCCTGGTTGATTGTCCCATTGAACCAGCTGTGCCCTGGGTGATTGTCCCATTGAACCAGCTGTGCCCTGGTTGTTTGTCCCATTGAACCAGCTGTGCCCTGGTTGATTGTCCCATTGAACCAGCTGTGCCCTGGTTGATTGTCCCATTGAACCAGCTGTGCCCTGGTTGATTGTCCCATTGAACCAGCTGTGCCCTGGATGATTGGCCCATTGAACCAGCTGTGCCCTGGTTGTTTGTCCCATTGAACCAGCTATGCTCTTGGTGATTGGCCCATTGAACCAGCTATGCTCTGGGTGATTGTGTCATTAAACCAGCTGTGCCCTGGTTGTTTGTCCCATTGAAACAGCTGTGCCCTGGGTGATTGCCCCATTGAACCAGCTGTACCCTAGTTGATTGTCCCAATGAATCAGCTGTGCCCTGGATGATTGTCCCATTGAACCAGCTGTGCCCTGGGTGATTGTCACATTGAACCAGCTATGCCCTGGGTGATTGTCCCATTGAACCAGCTATGCCCTGGGTGATTGTCCCATTGAACCAGCTGTGCCCTGGGTGATTGTCCCATTGAACCAGCTGTGCCCTGAGTGATTGTCCCATTGAACCAGCTGTGCCCTGGGTGATTGTCCCATTGAACCAGCTGTGCCCTGGGTGATTGTCCCATTGAACCAGCTGTGCCCTGGATGATTGTGTCATTGAACCAGCTGTGCCCTGAGTGATTGTCCCATTGAACCAGCTGTGCCCTGGATGATTGTGTCATTGAACCAGCTGTGCCCTGGGTGATTGCCCCATTGAACCAGCTGTACCCTAGTTGATTGTCCCAATGAATCAGCTGTGCCCTGGATGATTGTCCCATTGAACCAGCTGTGCCCTGGGTGATTGTCCCATTGAACCAGCTGTGCCCTGGATGATTGTGTCATTGAACCAGCTGTGCCCTGAGTGATTGTCCCATTGAACCAGCTGTGCCCTGGGTGATTGTTTCATTGAACCAGATGTGCCCTGGACGATTGTGTCTTTCATTTTTTCAACAATTGTAGCATCGCTAATAAGGTCTTCTTCATAATGTAACGTCAGGACCTAAAATTATGCTGAGAAGCCAATACTTAACACATTTGTCTGGAACTCCTCTTTCCACAATTTCACCAGACCTGTTAACCCCTTTAATTCAAATATGCCCACATTCCTCTAAAATAGCAGAAAGAGGAATGTCAGCTGAACTCTTTAAGCATTTTATGAACATACGAACATACGAATTAAGAGCAGGAGTAGGCCAATCGGCCCCTCGAGCCTGCTCTGCCATTTGATAAGGTCATGGCTGATCTGATTGTGACGTCAACCCTACTTTCCTGTCTACCTACTATAACCTTTGACTCCCTTGTTAATCAGGAATCTATCAAATACGTTTCTCTACCTCTCTCTTCCTTTAAGATGCTCCTTAAAACCTACCTCTTTGACCAAGCTTCTGATCACTTGTCCTAATATTTTCTTATGTGGATACCAGCATTTTCGATGCTGATATCTCTCAGCCTAATTTCAGGGTCCATAGGTATGACTGTAGATGCAGTTTATGTACCCACAATATTCCATCGTTGTAAAGATCCAATGAATTAACCAAACAGACCCATTTGCTGGATTCCAGAAGTATGATTCATATCTTACATGGCCAAAATACTGCTGGCACCAATATTTGATAAAAAAGATTGTTTTAAGATAATTATCTAACTAATGAAGGAACATTGAGGAAGGTTGTTTGAAGCACTTTATTAAAACGCTTCATAATTACAATTTTCTCTATGATAACCAATGATCATTGCTAATGTTGATCTCAAATCAAAAACATTTTTCCCTGTGTGCACACATGCCCCAGAGAGATGGAGTATTTCAATGACCAAAAAAATCACAGGACGTGGAAGGAAATACAAAATCGGATAAGAAGATGCACACCAAAATCTTTAGTTTAGATACTTCAGAACTGACTGACAATGCAATGAAGAAACAAAGCAGTTTTATTTTTTTCATTCCTACCTTCAATACATTTCTCATGTTTTAATTTAAAAGCAGATTGCAGAATAATGAAATATCAGTATATTGTTTCTTTCCCTTTTTCTAACGCTTATTTTCGAGCATGCCACCACACCCACATGGCTGTCACAAACTCATAGGAACATAGGACCAGGAATTGGCCATTCAGCCCCTTGAGCCAGTTCCACCATTCAATTGGATCATGGCTAATCTTTCTCTTTACTCCATTTTCCCACCTTTGCTCCATATCCTTTGATACCCTTACCGAACAAAAATCTGTCGATCCCAGTCTTGAAAATTTCAATTTTATTTTTTTATTTTTTTATTCGTTCACGGGATGTGGGCATCGCTGGCAAGGCCGGCATTTATTGCCCATCCCTAATTGCCCTTGAGAAGGTGGTGGTGAGCCGCCTTCTTGAACCGCTGCAGTCCGTGTGGTGACGGTTCTCCCACAGTGCTGTTAGGAAGGGAGTTCCAGGATTTTGACCCAGCGACAATGAAGGAACGGCGATATATTTCCAAGTCGGGATGGTGTGTGACTTGGAGGGGAACGTGCAGGTGGTGTTGTTCCAATGCGCCTGCTGCCCTTGTCCTTCTAGGTGGTAGAGGTCGTGGGTTTGGGAGGTGCTGTCGAAGAAGCCTTGGCGAGTTGCTGCAGTGCATCCTGTGGATGGTGCACACTGCAGCCACAGTGCGCCGGTGGTGAAGGGAGTGAATGTTTAGGGTGGTGGATGGGGTGCCAATCAAGCGGGCTGCTTTATCTTGGATGGTGTCGAGCTTCTTGAGTGTTGTTGGAGCTGCACTCATCCAGGCAAGTGGAGAGTATTCCATCACACTCCTGACTTGTGCCTTGTAGATGGTGGAAAGGCTTTGGGGAGTCAGGAGGTGAGTCACTCGCTGCAGAATACCCAGCCTCTGACCTGCTCTCGTAGCCACAGTATTTATATGGCTGGTCCAGTTAAGTTTCTGGTCAATGGTGACCCCCAGGATGTTGATGGTGGGGGATTCGGCGATGGTAATGCCGTTGAATGTCAAGGGGAGGTGGTTAGACTCTCTCTTGTTGGAGATGGTCATTGCCTGGTACTTATCTGGCACGAATGTTACTTGCCACTTATCAGCCCAAGCCTGGATGTTGTCCAGGTCTTGCTGCATGCGGGCTCGGACTGCTTCATTATCTGAGGGGTTGCGAATGGAACTGAACACTGTGCAGTCATCAGCGAACATCCCCATTTCTGACCTTATTATGGAGGGAAGGTCATTGATGAAGCAGCTGAAGATGGTTGGGCCTAGGACACTGCCCTGAGGAACTCCTGCAGCAATGCCCTGGGGCTGAGATGCTTGGCCTCCAACAACCACTACCATCTTCCTTTGTGCTAGGTATGACTCCAGCCACTGGAGAGTTTTCCCCCTGATTCCCATTGACTTCAATTTTACGAGGGCTCCTTGGTGCCACACTCGGTCAAATGCTGACTTGATGTCAAGGGCAGTCACTCTCACCTCACCTCTGGAATTCAGCTCTTTTGTCCATGTTTGGACCAAGGCTGTAATGAGGTCTGGAGCCGAGTGGTCCTGGCGGAACCCAAACTGAGCATCGGTGAGCAGGTTATTGGTGAGTAAGTGCCGCTTGATAGCACTGTCGACGACACCTTCCATCACTTTGCTGATGATTGAGAGTAGAGTGATGGGGCGGTAATTGGCCGGATTGGATTTGTCCTGCTTTTTGTAGACAGGACATACTTGGGCAATTTTCCACATTGTCAGGTGGATGCCAGTGTTGTAGCTGTACTGGAACAGTTTGACTGGAGGCGCAGCTAGTTCTGGAGCACAAGTCTTCAGCACTACAGCTGGGATGTTGTCGGGGCCCATAGCCTTTGCTGTATCCAGTGCACTCAGCCGTTTCTTGATATCACGTGGAGTGAATTGAATTGGCCGAAGACTGGCTTCCGTGATGGTGGGGATATCGGGAGGAGGCTGAGATGGATTATCCACTCGGCACTTCTGGCTGAAGATGATTGCAAACGCTTCAGCCTTGTCTTTTGCACTCATGTTCTGGACTCCGCCATCATTGAGAATGGGGATGTTTGCAGAGCCTCCTCCTCCCGTTAGTTGTTTAATTTTCCACCACCATTCACGACTGGATGTGGCAGGACTGCAGAGCTTTGATCTGATCCGTTGGTTGTGGAATCGCTTAGCTCTGTCGATAGCATGCATGTAGTCCTGAGTTGTAGCTTCACCAGGTTGGCACCTCATTTTTAGGTACGCCTGGTGCTGCTCCTGGCATGCTCTTCTACACTCCTCATTGAACCAGGGTTGATCCCCTGGCTTGTTGGTAATGGTAGAGTGAGGAATATGCCGGGCCATGAGGTTACAGATTGTGCTGGAATACAATTCTGCTGCTGCTGATGGCCCACAGCGCCTCATGGATGCCCAGTTTTGAGCTGCTAGATCTGTTCTGAATCTATCCCATTTCGCACGGTGGTAGTGCCACACAACACGTTGGATGGTGTCCTCAGTGCGAAGACGGGACTTCATCTCCACGAGGACTGTGCGGTGGTCACTCCTACCAATACTGTCATGGACAGATGCATTTGCGACAGGTAGATTGGTGAGGACGAGGTCAAGTAAGTTTTTCCCTCGTGTTGGTTCGCTCACCACCTGCCGCAGGCCCAGTCTGGCAGCTATGTCCTTCAGGACTCGGCCAGCTCGGTCAGTCGTGGTGCTACCGAGCCACTCTTGGTGATGGACATTGAAGTCCCCCACCCAGAGTACATTTTATGCCCTTGCTACCCTCAGTGCTTCTCAACATGGAGGAGGACTGATTCATCAGCTGAGGGAGGACGGTAGGTGGTAATCAGCAGGAGGTTTCCTTGCCCATGTTTGACCTGATGCCATGAGATTTCGCGGGGTCCAGAGTCAATGTTGAGGACTCCCAGGGCCACTCCCTCCTGAATATCACTGTAACCGCCACCTCTGGTGGGTCTGTCCTGCCGGTGGGACAGGACATACCCAGGGATGGTGATGGAAGAGTCTGGGACGTTGGCTGAAAGATATGATTCTGTGAGTATGGCTATGTCAGGCTGTTGCTTGACTAGTCTGTGGGACAGCTCTCCCAATTTTGGCACAAGTCCCCAGATGTTAGTAAGGAGGACCTTGCAGGGTCGACTGGGCTTGGTGTTTTGCCGTTGTCGTGTCCGGTGCCTCGTGGTCCGATTGCGGGTGGTCCGTCCGGTTTTATTCTTATTATGACTTTTCGTCGCGAGATTTTACAACTGAGTGGCTTGCTTGACCATTGTCAGAGGGCAATTAAGAATCAACCACATTGCTGTGTGTCTGGAGTCACATATAGGCCAGACCGGGTAAGGGCGGCAGGCTTCCTTCCCTAAAGGACATTAGTGAACCAGATGGGTTTTTACGACAATCCGGTAGTTTCATGGCCATCATTACTGATATTAGTATTTTAATTCCAGATTTTTATTTTAATTAATTGAATTTAATTAATTAATTGAATTTAAATTCGCCAGCTGCCGTGGCGTGATTTGAACTCATGACTCTGGATTTTAGTCCAGGCCTCTGGATTACTAGCCCAGTAACATAACCACTATGCTACCGTACCCGGTGAATTGATTCAGCATCCACAGCGTTTGGGGGAGAGAATTCCACATTTCCACTATCCTGCGAGTGAAAAAGTCCTTCCTGATTTCACTTCTGAATGGCCTGGCTCTAATCTTAAGATTGTGCCCCCTTGTTCTGGATACCCCCACCAGAGGAAATAGCTTATCTGTATTTACACTATCGAATCCATTTATCATTTTAAACTCCTTCAAGATGCTCTGCCCTTTAAATGTTTTGATTTCTCCTCAAGGCAAGCTCTTTATCTAGGTCTCAGGTTTCCCCTCAAATCGATTTGTCTCTCTGCTCATCTCAGATTAAATCATTTCTTTTGATTGCCCCCAGATCCTTTCTTATTACCACTGCCACAATTCCTAATCACTGTTAAATATTTCAAGTCAATCAGATGAAACTCATGCCCATTCAAAGTCTTCATTAACTACATTTTTTTCCTGCACATAACCTTCAAACTCCAATATTTTAACAGAAATACTTAAATCTATCAATATCATAGCAATCTCTACGGTTGCGTTTTTATTTCACTTGTTTTCTTAATTTCTCGACTCTCTCTTCTCAGATATTTACTCTAAAATGATTTTTTTTATTCTCCATTTAACGCACCTTCTGGTCCCGAAGGCTCATTCGAAGTAACGTGGATTATCATTTCCAAACCTAACGTGCATTTTGCTTCACCTCGTCTCTTCTAAACAGCCCAGGACTTGCACAAAACTCACTTTAAATCTTAACCTGAACTACCCCTAATTAAACAAACGGATTTGAACTCCGCGACTGTCGTCACTAACTGTTGCCCGGGCAACTGTGGATAAATTGCATTGGACATTTCCTCCATCCCAATTCCAAGTTCAGATTTGCTTCTTCTTGAAGTGTTTCTTCAAAATTCCTCCATATTATGTACAATTACATAGAATGTACAGCACAGAAAGCAGGCCATTCGGCCCAACTGGTCCATGCCGGTATTTATGCTCCACATGAGCCTCCTCAGCCGACTTCATCCAACGCTGTCAACATATCCTTCTATCTCTAATTCCTTTTTGGGTGTATACAAAAATGCAAAAAATAGCACAGATCTTGGTGACTGGGAGAGATACAAAGAACAGCAAAGGGTGACAAAACAGATAGAAAGCTACAAAAAGGGGGTATGAAAAGAAACTTGCAAGGGATATCAAAATCAACACAAAAATTTTTTACAATTAGGAAAAAGAGGGTGTTCAAGAGCAACGTGGGCCCCTTAAAAACTGATAATGGTGATATTGTAAATGAAAATAAGGAAATGGCGGACATGTTAAATAATTACTTTGTGTTAGTATTTACAGTCGAGGAAGAGGACACCCCAAGGAAACTAATTTTGAATCAGGGATGGGGACTCACCATAATTAACATAAGCAAATTAACAGTAATGAAGAAAATAATGGCACTAAAGAGTGACAAATCCCCAGGACTAGATGGTTTCCATCCCAGGGTTTTAAAGGAAGTAGGTGAGAAAATTGCAGATGTCCTAACTATAATCTTCCAAAGTTCTCTCAATTCAGGAACCGCTCTATTAAATTGGAAAATTGCTATTTAAGAAAGGTGAGAGAGTGAAACCAAGGAATTATAGACCAGTTAGCCTAACATCTGTTATCAGGAAATTACTAGTGTCTATAATTAAGAATAGAGTGACTGAATATCTTGAAAATTTTCAGCTGATCAAAGAGAGCCAACATGGATTCGTAAAGGGTAGGTCATGCCTGACGAACCTGATTGAATTTTTTAAAGAGGTGACTAACATAATGGACAGGAGAATGTCTATGGATGCTGTTTATATGGACTTCCAGAAGGCATTCGATGAAGTCCCTCATAAGAGACTATTAGTTAAAGTTGAAGTTCATGGAATTGAAGGCAAATTATTGACCTGGTTACAAAATTGGCTGAGCGGCAGGAGACAGAAAGGAGAGATAATGGGCAGATACTCAAATTGGCTGTATGTGAGTAGTGGTATCCCATAGGGTCTGTGTTGGGGCCTCAACTATTCACTGTATTTATTAATAACTTAGATGACGGGATAGAGAGCCACATATACAAGTTTGCCAATAACACAAAGATAGGCAGCATTGTTACAGCCCAGAAGGAGGCCATTCGGCCCATCGAGCCTGTGCCAGTTTTTTGTAAGTGAAATCCAGTTAGTCCCACTCCCTGTAGCCCTGCAATTTTTTTCCCTTCAAATATTTATCCAATTCCTTTTTGAAAGCCATAATTGAATTTGCATCGGCCACCCTTTCAGGCAGTGTATTCCAGATCATAACTACTCGCTCCGTAAAAAGGTTTTTCCTCATGTCGCCTTTGGTTTTTTTGCCAATCACCTTAAATCTGTGTCCTCTGGTTCTCGACCCTTCTGCCAATGGGAACAGTTTCTCTTTATTTACTTTATCTAAACCTGTCATGATATTGAACACTTCTATCAAATCTCCTCTCATCTCCTCCGGTCATTAAAATGTCATGGTCAGGTACAGAAAATAATTAAAAAGGCTAATGGAGCACTGGCCTTTATATCTAGAATACAAAGGGGTAGAAGTTATGCTGACACTCCAGTGCAGTACTGAATGAGTGCTGCATTGTTGGAGGTGCCGTCCTTCGGATGAGACCTTAAACCGAGGCCCTGTCTGCCCTCTCAGGTGGACGCAAAATATCCCACGATACTATTTTGAAGAAGAGGAGGGGAGTTAGCCCCGGTGTCCTGGCCAATCTTTATCCTCAACCAACATCACTAAAACAGATTATCTGGTTATTATCAAATTGCTGCTTGTGGGACCTTGCTGTGTGCAAATTGGCTGCTGCATTTCCTACATTACAACAGTGACTACACTTCAAAAATACTTAATTGGCTGTAAAGCACTTTGGGACGTACTGAGGTTGTGAAAAGCGCTATATAAATGCAAGTCCTTTCTTTCTATTTGCCTCAATTAGTTATTGCATACCTTGTTAAGTGTGCACGATGAAACCCGTCAAACAGACCACCTGTACAATTGACTGCAATGCCCTTAGGCTAAGGAGGGGGATCTAAATCAACCTAGGTTCTTCTTCCTGATCACTATTCAGTGACCCCCGCTTGAAGGCATGCTACGAGTTGACAAGAGAGTAGCCATGGCTCAGTGTCAGAAGGTTGTGCGTTCATAGTCCCACTCCAGAGACTTGAGCTTAAAATCTAGGCTGACGCTCAAGTGTAGTACTGAGGGAGCGCTGCACTGTTGAAGGTGCCGTCTTTCGGATGAGATGTTAAACTAAGGCCCCATCTGCCCTCTCAGGTAGATTTAAAAGATCCCATGGCACTACTTCGAAGAAGAGCAGAGGAATTTTCCCCGGTATCCTGGCCAATATTTATCCCTCATCCAACTAAAACAGATGATCTGGTCATTTATCTCATTGCTGCTTGTGGGATGTTGCTGTGTGCAAGCTGGTTCCGTGTTCCTTACATTACAACAGTGACTGCTCTTGAAAAATACTTCATGGATTGTAAAGTGCTTTGGGACGTCCTGCGATTGTGGAAAGCACTTTAGAAATGCAAGTTCTTTCTTTCTAGAAATGATGTTATTGAACAAACATTTATCATGCTTGCACCATACTCCTCTCTCTGCTATTTTGAGAAAGAAAGATTTGCATTTGTACAGAATATTTCACATTCTCAGGGCATCCCAAAGTGTAGCACGACTGATGGAAATACTTTTAAAGTATAGTCATAGCTGTTATGTAGACAAACGCGGTAGCCAATTTGTGCACAGCAAGGGCCCACCCACAGCAATGAATCTGCTTCGGTGGCTTTATGAACATATGAGAATGTCGGACAGGAAAGGACCAGCTGTTCCATCTCGCCTGTCCCATACAATCGTGATGCCTTATACGTCATGATTGAGACACTCCTTATCCACCAGAAGCCACGTAATCCGCTGGGGGAAGCAAAAAAACAGATTAATAAAAACCCCAAGGCCAATTATTGAAAATAAATTTGTGAGACCAAAACTAGGAGCCATGAATATAGAATCGTCACTAATAAATCCAATAGGGAATTCAGGAGAAGCTTCTTTACCCAGGGACTGGTTAGATTGTGGAACTCGCTACCACATGAAGTTGTTGAGGCAAATAGCATGGATGCATTAAGGGAAAGCTAGATAAACACATGAGGGAGAAAAGAAAAGAAGGATATGTTGACAGAGTTAGATGAAGTAGGGTGGGAGAAGCCTCATGTGGAACATAAACACTGGCATGGAACGGTTGGGCCAAATGGCCTATTTCTGCGCTGTACATTCTATATAATTCTATGTAACCTATGGCTTGTGATGTTTGCATTATCAGCTTTTGCTGGTCACTGGAAATTGGCTTCTATTTAATGAATGACTGGGCTTTAAGCTTGTGAATTGAGTTAATTCGGTCTGATTTGTTTTTGTGGCAACTTCACAGCAGAATTTTATCTCCAGATAAACTAAGAATTCACATGGGCATTATGTGACGATTGGTGCAAAAACTGCGTGCCTGTACGATGCTTGCTCGGCAAGGTACTACACGACAGATGATCCAGATTTACTCTGGCTTCTTCTGCTTTAGATCTCATTTAAATTACCCTCGGGGAATGCTTCCTTTCTTTCTTTTGCAATCAGCGCTGTGTTTCAGCTGGAATTAAAGTCTACATAATGGAATCGGAATGATCCTTTTGAATAATGAATTTGCCTTGCTCCTTGCAGAATTTTGACAACTGCAAATGCATTCCCCATCCACTATAGTTCGTTGAGTGGCGTTACATGCATTGCTATTCCATACTGAAGTGGGAAAGCATAAGGACATGTTCAATAAGAGAAAAAAAAATAGCTTGTTCTACTTATGAAAGAAGATATAAAAATAAAATCTCCAAAGGGTGAGAGGATTCATGTAGCCTGGGCTTTACTTTGTCCTTGGAGAGTATTGCTTCAGTTGACCTACATAGACTGTATTTGAAGTGACAACATTTATTTTGTTCTTTATTTGCCAGAAGTCAAAAATATTAAGAATCAAAGGTGTTCTTTTGACTAATATTCTATTGGATAGCAAGGTCCGCATTCCTCAAAGCACCTTTAGTAAATGGTGTGTGAAACATCTTGTGTTCCATTGTAAGGATGTAACATGATAATAACAGCTTACATTTGTAAAGCATCTTTAATGTAAAAATAAATCCCGAGACGCTTCACAAATAAAGATAACTGAGGGAAATGGACGTCAAGTGGGGTGACCCAAAGCTTGGTCAAAAATGAGTTGTCTTGAAGAGGTTTTTAAAGGTGGAGAAAGAGGTGGAGGAGTTTAAGGAGGGTCTTACAGGCATAGTGGCTGATGGGCTCTGTCAGGGGTGAGAAAGGAGGGTGAAAAGAGGAGGGATGCACACAAGGCCAAGGTCAAAGGAACAGACTATGTGGGAATGTCTATAAGGCCGGAGGAGATTTCAGAGATAGGGTCGATCGGTAAACGAAGTTGAGAATTTTAATACATCGAGGGACATGGAGGCAACGTATGTCAACGTATGTCAGCGAGGAGAGGGGTGAAAGACAAGTGGAATTTCGTGCAGATCAGGGTATTGATGGCTGAGATTTGGACAAACTGAGGTTTATGGAGGGTGAAGAATGGGATGCCACCAAGGAGAGCATTGGTCGAGTCTGGAGGTGATGGGCACAGATAAGAATTTCATTGGCACTGGGGCAGAGACAAACAGAGTTATAGAGCTGGAAATAAGCAGTCTTAGTGATAGATAAAATGTACTCTTTAATGGTCAACTCAGGGAACAAAAGAACAGGATTAGGCCCCTCGAGTCTGTTCCGTCATTCAGTTAGATCTTGGCTGATCTACACCTCAACTCCATTTACCAACCTTTACTCCGTATCTCATGATACCCTTGCCCAACAAAAATCTATTGATCTCAGCCTTGAAAATTTCAATTGACCCAGCATCCAGAGCGTTTTGGGGGATTTTCACTAGCTGTTGTTTGAAAAAGTGATTCCTGATTTCACTATTTTAAGAATGTGTCCTCTTGTTCTGGAATCCCCCGCCAGAAGAAATACCTTCTTTGTGTCCACCCTATCAAATCCTTTTATCATCTTAAATTCCTCCAAGATGCCCTGCCCTTTAAATGTGTTGATTTCCCCTCAAGGCTAGCTTCTTTTGCTTCAATTTCTTTATCAGTTTAAACACCTCGATTAGATCACCCTCTGTAATCAAGGGAATACAAGCCAAGTGTATGCAACCTGTCCTCATAATTTAACCCTTTAAGCCCTGGTATAATTCTGGTGAATCTGTGCTGTTCCCCCTCCAAGGCCAATATATCTTTCCTGAGATTTGGTGCCCAAAACTGAACGTAGTATTCCAGGTAGATTCTGAACAAAGCTTTATGCAACTGAAGCATCACTTCCCCATTTTTGAATTCCAACCCCCTTGAAATAAAGGCCAACATTCCATTAACCTTTTAGATTACATGTTATACTTGTGCACTAGCTTAGAATGATTTGTGTCCAAGAACAACTAAATCCCTTTGCTCCACAGCTCCAAGTCTCTCACCATTAAGAAAATATTCCTATTTGTCTTTCTCAGATCCAAAGTGGATGACCTCACATGTCCTTACATTGAACTCCATCTGCCACAGTTTTGCCCACTCACTTAATCTGTCTATGTCCCTTTGTAACATTCTGCTCCCATCTACACAACTTACTGTGACTCCTAACTTAGTGTCATCTACAACCTTGGATATACCACTCTATTCCTTTGTCCAGGTCATTAATATATATGGTGATACGCTGAGGCCCCAGTACAGATCCCTGGGAAACACTACTTGTCACATCCTCCCAATCAGAGAACGTTCCCTTTATCCCTCCTCGCTTTCTCCTACCTTCAAACCAATTACCAACCCACATCACAAGGTTACCTCCAATTGTGTACACTCTCATTTTTGCTAATAATCTCTTCTTAATCTTTTGCTAATAGTAACCTGATCAAATGCATACCGGAATTCTATATAGAGAACATCCATAGACACTCCCCTAGCCACCATGTTTGTGATCTCCTGAAACAAATTCAGCTAGATTAGTAGGACATTACTTATCCTTCACAAATCCATCCGGACTCTCTTTAATCTACTGATACTTGTCAAGTGTTCACTCACTCTGTCTCTGATGATATATTCCATCATTATATATAATTGATATTAAACTGACAGTCCTGTAATTCTCTCCCTTCTTAAATAATGGAGTTACATTTGCAATTTTCCAATCCAAAAACACAATTCTTGAATCTAGAGCTTTGGAAAATTATGACTATCACATTTGCAATTGCCTCACATATTTCTTTTAATAGTCTGGGGTCATTATCACATTGCTGTTTGTGGGAGCTTGCTGTGTGCAAATTAGCTGCCACATTTCCAACATCACAACAGTACTCCATTGTCTGTAAAGCACTTTGGGACATCCTGTGGTTGTGAAAGGCGCTATATAAATGCAAGTCTGTCTTTCTTCTATAGGTTACATAACCTACCTGCCCTCCAGTTTCACAAGTTACATCAGCTTGACATGACATGCCAGATATTTTGGTGAATCAGCAGACTGGTTTGCTTGAGTATTTTAAAAGGTCCAATGGTTTCAGCGTTGATATATCACTATTGTGCAACACTATGTTATTACTGAGTGTCTGACTTACTTTAATTCTTACACAGTCCCTTTATTTGGTGAAAAGCTCCAAACATGAAATTAGAGCATTTGTGATTCTCTTAATTTGATCATCTTAGCCACCATAATCTATACTTAAGACTGTACAGGGCACCAATGGTTCACAGTCTGGCAAGGAGTTTCCCCCCTCCCCTCTTGTCAAGCAGCTCATCAATTTCTCTAATCCCTACTACATGCTCTCATTACCCTCAATGTTCACAGATTGAGGGTGTTTAGAAACCTGGTAGATGCATCTTTACTGGTACTCCCTGATGTGGGGAGCTTTGATTGTTCTCCTTATAGCAAAAAAGGATAGGGGGAGATTTAATAGAGGTGTTCAAAATTATGAAGAGCTTTGATAGAGTAAATAAGGAGAAACTGTTTCCAGTGGCAGGAGGATTGGTAACCAGAGGACACAGATTTAAGATAATTGGCAAAAGAACCAGAGGAGAGACGAGGAGAATTTTATTTTACGCAGTGAGTTGTTATGATCTGGAATGTATTGCCTAAAAGAGTAGTGGAAGCAGATTCAATAGTAACTTTCAAAAGGGGATTGGATAAATACTTGAAGGGGCGAAAATTTGTCGGGCTATGAAGAAGGAGCAGGGGAGTGGGACAAATTGGATAGCTCTTTCAAAGAGCCAGCACAGGCATGATGCATGGAATGGCCTCCTTCTGTGCTGTATGATTCTATGATAAAGCTGTTGGCAGTGACATCAATGCCTGTTTCTGTTCATTGAAGGATCGCGCCAGAGAAGCCATCATTTGAGAATTGTACATGGAATGAAACATCAGATATAATCAGCTTGCTGGCGACATGATTAAAACCTAATGATGTGAGGGTTTCATGCATTGAGTTTTTAGATGGTTAGAGAGCACATAATAATTAAGTTGAGGAAGTGGTCAATGTCATTAAGAGAGGATTTGTGAGATTCAACCTCAGATGAAGCGAGCTGTCAATTTGGCTACAATACGAAGACAGCAAGGGAAGACGATTAATAATTATGGATTGCTGTAGGCTGCTGTGCCAAATGGGAAAAGATCAACATGGAATTGTTTGAGCAAATGCAGTATGTGCCTATATGAAAGGGAAGGTGTTAATTAGAACTCCTTTCAATAACCCTGAATTCAGAGAGACCTGAAAGTGCGCAACTCAAAAAATGGAAGGAAATTCGTAGAACTGATGCAAAGTTGCTTTTCGAAGTAATATAAATGAATGGGGTGCAAGGAAACCTTCATAATGATGCTCAATATTAATAGTGAACCTAGGATGATAGGTAATGTGGAGGTTGGGAAATACTTGAGTGTTAATAGTCACAACATCACTATTGGGATATAGGTGTAATAAGAGGATAGGGATCATAAAACTGCCAGTACAAATTTCACAAGAGTGAATCTCAAAATCATAATATAAACTTGATATATATATATATATATATATATATATATACTGGAAAAAAACAGACTGGGCGAAAATGTTTAAAAGAACAAACTGGATAGGGTGCATTTGAAATCTGTGTCACGTTGAAGCAATTACTAGATCTAAATAGTTAATTAGAAAAATATCAAAGAAAGAAAGCAATGGTTTCAGGAAGTCAACGAGAAATGTTAAAAAGATAACTAAGAATGAAAATAGAAAAATGGAAAAAAATTAATTGCCTTGGGCATTGGGGGAAATGAGAAATTATTTGGATACACATGTAGTAAATGAAAGGATTAAAATCCCACTCTGTGATATTTGCATGAACTTCCATTGCCCAAACAGGAAGGTGCCTTTTCTTAAAAAGCAAAGAGTGGTATTTCATACGAACATGCTAACATGTTCACTACAAGTCCAGTTATTGCAACTCCAGTTATTAAAGAACAAGTGGAGCCTAATAAGGGTCAGAGAGCTGAGACTGAGGTAGAAGGAAGCACGACAAATGAATGTTTATATATGTTAGAATCATAGAATGGTTACAGCACAGAAGGAGGCCTTTCGGCCCATTGAGCCAATGCCGGCTCTTTGTAAGAGCAATCCAGTTAGTCCCATTCCCCTGTTCTTACCCTGCAGCATTGCAATTTTTTTCCCTTTAAGTACTTATCCAATTCCTTTTTAAAAGCCATGATTGAATCTGCTTCCACCACCCTTTCAGGCAGTGCATTCCAGATCATAACTATTCGTTGCGTAAAAAAGTTTTTCCTCATAAAGCCTTTGGTTCTTATGCCAATCACCTTAAATCTGTGTCCTCTGGTTCTCGAACCTTCCGTCAATGGGAACAGTTTCTCTTTATTTACTTTATCTAATCACTTCATGATTTTGAACACTTCTATCAAATCTCCTCTTAATCTTCTCTGCTCTAAGGAGAACAACCCCAGCTATCCATGTAACTGAAATTCCTCATCCCTGAAACCATTCCAGTGAATCTTTTCTGCACCCTCTCTAAGGCCTTCACATCCTTCCCATACTGAGGTGCCCAGAATTGGACACAATAGTCCAGTTGTGGCCGAACCAATGTTTGATAAAGGTTCAAAATAACTTCCTTGCTTTTGTTCTGTATGCTTCTATTTATAAAACCCAGGATACTGTAAGCTTTTTTAACCACTTTCTCAACCTGTCCTGCCACCTTCAAAGATTTGTGCATATATACCCCCCAGGCCTCTCTTTTCCTGCACCCCTTTTAGAATTGTACCATTTAGTTTAGGTTGTCTCTTCTCATTTTCCCTGCCAAAATATATTACTTTGCACTTCTCTGCATTAAATTTCATCTGCCACATATCCGCCGATTCCACCAGCCTTTCTATATCCTCTTGAAGTCTCTCACTATCCTTCTCAATGTTTACTACACTTCCAAGTTTTGTGTTATCTGCAAATTTTGAAATTGCGCCCTGTACACCCAAGTCCAAGTCATTAATATATATCAAAAAAAGCAGTGGTCCCAGTACCGACCCCTGGGGAACACCACTGTTTACCTCCCTCCAGTTCGAAAAACAACCGTTCACCACTACTCTCTGTTTCCTGTCACTTAGCCAATTTTGTATCCATGCTGCCACTGTCCCATTTATTCCATGGGCTTCAGTTTTGCTGATAAACCTATTATGTGGCACTTTATCAAATGTCTTTTGAAAGTCCATATACACAACATCAACTGCATTGCCCTCATCAACCCTCTCTGTTACCTCATCAAAAAACTCAATCAAGTTAATTAAACACAATTTGCCTTTAACAAATCCATGCTGGCTTTCCTTTATTAATCCACACTTGTCCAAGTGACTACTAATTTTGTCCCGGATTATCGTTTCTAAATGCTTCCCCACCACCGAGGGTACACTGACAAGGGTACTACTGCCTGTAGTTGCCGGCTTTATCCTTATACCCTTTTTTGAACAAGGGTGTGACATTTGCAATTCTCCAATCCTCTGGCACCACCCCCATATCTAAGGAGGATTGGAAGATTATGGCCAGTGCCTCTGCAATTTCCATGCTTACTTCCCTCAGCAACCTAGGATGCATCCCATCCAGACCGGTTAACTTATCTACTTTAAGTACAGCCAGTCTTTCTAGTACCTCCTCTTTATCAATTATTAGCCCATTCAGTATCTCAACTACCTCCCCTTTTACTGTAACTTTGGCAGCATCTTCTTCCTTGTTAAAGATAGATGCAAAGTACTCATTTAGTACCTCAGCCATGCCCTCTGCCTCCATGCATAGGTCTCCTTTTGGTCCCTAATCAGCCCCACCCCTCCTCTTACTACCCGTTTACTATTTATATGCCTATGGAAGACCTTTGGACTCCCTTTTATGTTAGCCGCCAGTCTATTCTCATACTCTCTCTTTGCCCCTCTTATTTCCTTTTTCACTTCTCCTCTGTACTATCTATATTCAGCCTGGTTCTCACTTGTATTATGAACCTGACATCAGTCATATGCCCCCTTTTTCTGCTTCACCTTATTCTCTATCTCTTTCATCATCCAGGTAGGGCTTTGATGCTGTAACTTTCCCCACTCGTGGGAATGTAACTTGACTGTACCCGAACCATCTCCTCTTTAAAGGCCGCCCACTGTTCGATCACAGTTTTACCTGCCAATCTTAGATTCCAATTTACCCGGGCCAGATCCATTCTCAAACCACTGAAATTGGCCCTCCTCCAATTGGGTATTTTTACTCTAGATTGCTCCTTGTCCTTTTCCATAACTAATCTAAACCTTATGATACTATGATCACTGTTCCCTAAATGTTCCCCCACTGACACTTACTTCATTTGACCCACTTCATTCCCCATGACCAGATCCAGCAATGCCTCTTTCCTTGTTGGGCTGGAAACATACTGATCAAGAAAGTTCTCCTGAACACACTTCAGAAATTCCTCCCCCTCTTTGTCCTTTGCACTATTACTATCCTAATCTCTTGAAAGCAAAATACTGCGGATGCTGGCGATCTGAAATAAACACAGAAAATTCAGGAGAAGCTCAGCAAGTCAGGCAGCATCTGTGGAGATTGAAACAGAGTTAATGTTTCAGGTCAAAGACCTTTCATCAGACCTATCTGGTCTATATTAGGATAGTTGAAGTCCCCCGCTATCACTACTCTATAGTTCTTGCACCTCTCTGTAATTTCCCTGCAAGTTTGCTCCTCTATATCCTTCCCACTAGTTGGTGGCCTATCGAATGCACCCAGTAGTGTAATGGCACCTCTATTGTTTCTTAACTCTAACCAAAGATGTTGCATTGATATTCCCTGTGGACGTTGTTGGTAGCCTGTAAATCCCAATTTTCACAGTGAAAGCATTGGTCCACTATCATCACTAACAGTGGAGATCTTCATTCATAAGCTTGGATTGAAATATTACATTGAAATGTATTACAAGGATGATACCAGAACTGAGAGAATATCCTTATCAGGAAAGGCTGAACAGGCTGGGGTTCTTTTCTCTAGAAAATAGAGGGGTGACCTGATAGAGGTCTTTAAGATAATGAAAGGGTTTGATAGGGTAGACATAGAGAAAAATTTTCCACTTCTGGGGGAGTCCAAAACTAAAGGCCATAAATATAAAATAGTCGCTAATAAATCCAATGGGGAATTCAGGAGAAACTTCTTTACCCAAAGAATGGTAAGAATGTGGAACTCACTAGCATAAGGAGTAGTTGAGGCAAATGGCATAGATGCATTTAAGGGGAAGCTAGATAAGCACATTGAGGGAGAAAGGAATAGAAGGAAATCCTGATAGAGTTAGATGAAATAGGGAGGGAGGAGGCTTGTGTGGAGCATAAACGCCGGCATAGACCAGTTGGGCCGAATGGCCTGTTTCTGTGCTGTAGTTTCGATGTAACTTGATTTAAATTACAATAAGGAGACAGGCCATTCTGTCCATCCAGCCCTTGTTGGTGTTTATCCTCCACATGAGTAGTAACCTAATCCCCTATGTTCGTTACATTCCCATATCCCTTTATCACCCTTTCCTTCAACCATTCTTAAATGTTGACACGGTCTCTACTTTAATCGTTGACTCTGGTAGCGTTTTGCACGGCGTCACAAACCTCTGTGTAAAAAATGTACTCCTGGTCTCTGTTCTAAACCTCTAACGTTTAATGTTATATCTATGTCAGTGGTAGAAGTAGATCAGCCTGTGGCAAAATTTAGTTCAGCTGTTTAAACACTACAAACAGGATCTTCATGATGAAGAGATGCTTGAATCTGCCTGCTCAATGAAACTGGGATGTCCTCTCACTGACCCCCCCAAACTCTGATGGGGTTAGAGCTGGAGAGCACCAGCAGGCACTATCTGGTGTGACCACAGAGGTCACTGCCCATGGATTTTGGGGCTCATTGTATTATACATACTACATATAAATATAAATAATTTAACATTATTTTAAATATTCCATTTTAATTGTTTTAACTCCCATTCCCTTTCTTCCTAAAATGATATTTAAAAATTCCATTATACAATTTCATCTTATTTTGGAATTAACTTCATTTAATTTCTGTTGCTATGTAACTGCACTCTACGGCAGAGAGCAAATTAAATAGAAATGGAACTGAAAGGAATTTAATTTACTCTGTTTTACATTCACTTCTTTATTTTAATCGACATTGCTTTTGTTCTCAACTGTACCAGTACGATAATACATTCTCCGTTACACCGTTTAATCCTCCTGAACTTATCAAACAAACATATCGGCTAGGATTTCCCTTTGAGGTGACTGTGCCACCTTAAGTGTGTGTGTATGGGGGAGCAGGGGTGGGCTTTCCACTTGCCCGTTTGATCCAGGACTCCAGCGGATGCCCAGGGGGTCAGTTTAATTATCATATCTGTATTGGGCTCCCTGCAGAGTGTTCCTGCCTGAACCAACAAGACCCACTTAAAGGGGGGAACAAAATGGCTGCTGCAGGCACCTACAGCAGTGGAGCAGTGCAGGCTGCCTCATGTAGATGAGTCCAATTTAAAAACAAATTTAGTTGGGTCCAGCCGCAGGCCTTTTAAAATTTAAGTGTGCTCCCGCCCACCTTAGTAACACCGAATGCCAGTAACACACTGCTTTGCCTTATGCCCAGTGTTGCTATGGCAGTAATGACAGGAAATACGTCACATAACGTCACCTTCAAAATTAGCGATTGCTTTGAATATGCCCACCCACATTTGGGTAGGTGTATTCTACATCCAATGTCACTTCCAGCAGAAAATCCCAGAAATTGTTGTCAATTGGTGGGAGCGAATCCCTGGCTGACTTCCCACCACCACCACCACCAGATCTGCCACTTAAACCAGTAGATTGGGAAAGGAGATACTACCTATTGTGTGCAAGCCAATTCAAGCCCGAAAATACAAATTACAATCCCGCAATAAACATGCAATTTGACTTATTCAATTACTGTAAATCAGTGGCTCTGATAATCTATTGTAAATCACATGGGGCAATTCAGTTATCCATTGATTCACCATAAGCAATGCTGCAGCAGATATACACAGGTATGATGAAGGACAGAGGATCTGAAGAAAGACAGGTGTGATTTTTGTCCTAATATTGACAGTGTTGCCACACTGCATGGTAGTTATTGACAAGGTCAGTGGATTTGTTGGGTTTAGAGGCAAAGTGAGTGGTGGAAGTAAATTCCAGGCTTCTGGAGAAGTTGGCTGAGGGCCATTTGAAACCTTCAATGGGAAACTGGATTGATATCTGCTGAGCAGGGGATTGCGATATCAATAACACTGCTGGACGTTTTTCCATGGAGGTATGAGTATGAACCTAAGCCCTGAAATAAGGCTGTTGGCAATTTCAGGCTGATTGCACTGAAAATTGCAAAGCTGGGCCCTCCCGCCCATTGTAATAGTGCTCCTACTGCCTGGAGAAACAGGCAGTAGGAGCTAAACCCAGCAGTCAACACATTGTAGGAAAAGTTGGCAAAGAAAATATGAAGAAATGGTAGCCTTTACATCAAAATGAGCTATTGCAGGGAACAAAATGCAATGAAGTACTTCTGCTACCGACAACATAAAAACACAACTTTGCGCTGTGCTTTCAGAATGGAAAGGTAGCTTTGAAAATCCAACTGCAACAGGGCCGAGCTGTGGCTGATTGTATATGGATGGGGCGAGGGCCATGAAGAGATCCCCAAGCACCCTGGATTTAGGTATAGGTCTCCATTAACTCTTCATTCTCACAAGGAGACTGATGCTGTCTGACGGAGCAGCCTCGCTTCATCCCCCTTATCCCCCCTCCCCTGCTGCACAGTGACTTGGGCACCTGTGGTCAGGGTTATCTGCAGACCCCCACGATTTTGGTGTCGTTTCATTTTTGATGTTGTGACGATAGAACAAGTAATTTCACAAAAACAGTGTATCAAGTCAGAATGCAGTAATTAATTGGAACTTAGGCCTTCAATTTCCTTCCCTATCTATTCATCCTGGTTGAACAAACAAAGGAGACATCCAACTGAGGCTCTTGGAAGGAAAGTCTAGTGTTCTGCTGCTGCTTGGATTATCAAGTGCAGCTGCAACAACACTCAAGAAGCTCGACATTATCCAGGACAAAGCAGTCCATGTCATCAGCAGCCCATCCACCACCTTAAACATCCACTCCCTCCACCCCCGGCGCATCGTTGCTGCAGTGTGTACCATCCACAGGATGCACTGCAGCAACTCGCCAAGGCTTCTTCATCAGCACCTCCCAAACCTGCAACCTCCATCACCTAAAAGGACAAGGGCAGCAAATGCTTGGGAACACCAATTTCCCCTCCAAGTCACACACCATCCCGACTTGGAGAAATAGCTTCATTCTTTCCTGGTTGCTGGGTCAAAATCCTGGAACTCCCGACCTAACAGCACTGTGGGAGAACCTTCACCACACAGACTGCAGCGGTTCAAGAAGGCGGCTCACCACCACCTTCTCAAGGGCAAATAGCGATGGGCAATAAATGCCGGCCTTGCCAGCAACCTCACATCCTGAAAATTTGTTTTTTAAAAAGTGACCAGTCATGAACTTAGGTAGGCTTACACTATTGAAAGGGTTAATGCGCCCAGCTTAAGTAGCACTGTGATGTTACAAGTTTTGCAGCATTTCTAACTCATGTATATTGTGATACATAAGACCAGCAGAATAGTGGTTTATTACGTAGAACTGTTTGAATAAATGTAGTGGAAACATTCTGAATGCATAATTTTGACCTGCAGAGTTATTTTGCAGACACCTGCAAGTCAGAAATTGCAAGGACTAATTAAAGTAATTAGACCGTACTGTAGCAAATTAAAAAGGTGCACAAGCATTTGTTTCTGTCATCATGATTAAAAGGCATTACAATAAGTGCCCTTGGTTCTCACTGGCTTTGCAAGAATTTGAGGTCTGGTATATATGTTTTGTGAATGGAAATGCCTTTGATTGATGCAGTAAGATAAAAAGTAATGTGCATTGAAAAGCACATTGTACATGTAGACCCATGTTCTGAGGAGCTTTCAAAATGAGTTATCGTTACCCTCACTTCTGTGTCTATTTTTCTACTATGCTACCATATTGTGACTTATGTGAAGTGCTCATGCAATATGCATGTCACCTGTCAAGGGCCAGTTCCATTTAAAAAAAAATAATGTTAGCTCCCATGGGTCAGATGAGAAATGGAAGAGGAACAAACTGCAGATTGTCCGTCACCCAACCTTCAAGTGTGTCTCTACATTGCCAACTAGCCATCCACACAATGGAATTTGACAAGGTCATAGAGTAGGTTTGCACACAATGTATTTCTATCTGCTTGCAATATGGTCCTAATATAGATTCCCAGCATCTGCAGTATTTTGCTTTTGTTCGGTCCTAATATATCCTCTCAGATCTGCAGAAACAGCGGAAGAAATATTTAAGTGACTACCGAACAAAATCGATAGCTCATTCCAAAGTTTTGCCAAACAAATGCCCTTTCATCACCAATATAAATTAAATCACTATAATCATGAGCAGGTAACTGCTGCACTAACAGCATAATGAAGAGCAGAAGAGTTCTCCCAGTGTCCTGGCCAACATTCCTCCTTCAGCTAAAACTATCTAAAAATAAACTGACTGGTCGTTGATCTCTGCTGTTTTTGGTTAGTTGCTAGGAACATAGGAACATAGGAACAGGAGTAGCCCTTTCAGCCCCTCGAGCCTGCTCCGCCATTTGATAAGATCATGGCTGATCTGTGATCTAACTCCATATACCTGCCTTTGGCCCATATCCCTTAATACCTTTGGTTGCCAAAAAGCTATCTATCTCAGATTTAAATTTAGCAATTGAGCTAGCATCAATTGCCGTTTGCGGAAGAGAGTTCCAAACTTCTACCACCCTTTGTGTGTAGAAATGTTTTCTAATCTCACTCCTGAAAGGTCTGGCTCTAATTTTTAGACTGTGCTCCCTACTCCTAGAATCTCCAACCAGCGGAAATAGTTTATTTCTATCCACCCTACCTGTTCCCCTTAATATCTTATAAACTTCGATCAGATCACCCCTTAACCTTCTAAACTCTAGAGAATACAACCCCAATTTGTGTAATCTCTCCTCGTAACTTAACCCTTGAAGTCTGCTGACACAGAATGGCCTCAGCATTTGCCTACATAACAGCAGTGACTGCACGTCATAGTAATTCATTGTATGTAAAGTGATTAGAGCTGGTTTTGAGAGCTGTAGTTAAGACACGATATAAACTCAAGTTCATGCAAAAAACAAGAAAAGGCCATTCAGTTCATGAAGCCTGCTGCTTCTACAGGCCACGTACAATCTGCTCTATCATTGACACTATGCAACACATTTAATCTCCTGAGTTTCTGCATAGTTTCTTCCTGCCTACATGCAAAAGTTTTCAAGCAAAACTTCAGAATGCCTGCCCAACTTTATTTCCTACGTTGTGATTCCCAAGATTGGTTGGGGACAATTTTTTTACCGTCTCTTTGCCCCAGCGAGTGAAGCATGTCTGAATTTTGGTGTACCGGGGCATGAATATCACTCCTGGCACAGCCCCGCTCCCTAGCAGGGCCTTGTACCAGCAAATGGGGGGGGAGGAAAGAAGTCTACGTCTGGGGTTCTAGCAGCTGACCTCAGTGTCTGGAGAGCAGCAGGCATAAGATCCACACGGCTGGGAGACCTGTGGGTCCCTGAAAAGAAAAGATAAAACTTGTCTCTATGGTCCTCTTCTGCTTGCTGCCAGGGCCCCCTCAAGTAACTCTCCCGTAAAGGAGCCCCTGGGCGAGTCCACTGCCAAGTTCTTGGGGCTGGCACCTGGGTAGCCCATCAACAACACCACAGGAAATAGATGCAGGAGGCTGGTAAAGGCCCTTCCTACCTCATTTAGATCTAATGAGCTCTACCCGCTGGGGTACGGTAGTGTAGTGGTTATGACACCGGACTGGTCATCCAAGTGGCCTGAACTAGTAATCTAAAGAATTCAAATCCCACCGTGGCAGCTTGAGAGTTTGAAGTCAGTTTAAAAAGTCTGGAAATAAAAAGCTGGTTTGGTAAATGTGACCATGAAGCTGTCGGATTGTCATAAAAAACACAACTGGTTCACTCATGTCCTTTAGGAATGGAAAGCTGCTGTCCTTACCCAGTCTGGCCTAAGTTTCTAGGGAAGGCTACAGAAGTGGACAGTATAAATTCCACTGAGGAAAAAAGGGTGTAAAAGAAATGACAGCCATCCGTGGCTAAGTAAAGAAATCAAGGATAGTATCCGACTAAAAACAAGGACATATAAGGTAGCCAAACTTAGTGGGAGGATAGAAGATTGGGAATTCTTCAAAAGACAGCAAAAAGTAACTAAAGGATTGATTAAGAAAGGGAAGTTAGATTATGAAAAGAAATTAGCAAAAAATATAAAAACAGATAGCAAGAGTTTCTATAGTTATATAAAAAGAAAAAGGGTGGCTAAGGCAAACATAGGTCCCTTAGAGGATGAGACCGGGAAATTAATGGTGGGAAACATGGAGATGGCAAAAATGCTGAACAAATATTTTGTTTCAGTCTTTACAATAGAGGACACTAAGAATATCCCAACACTGGACAAACAGGGGACTCTCGGGGGGGAGGAGCTAAATACGATTAAAATCACTCAGGAGATGGTACTCAGTAAAATAATGGGACTCAAGGCGGATAAATCCCCTGGACCTGATGGCTTCCATCCTAGGGTCTTGAGGGAAGTGGCAGTAGGGATTGTGGATGCTTTGGTGATAGTTTTCCAAAATTCCCTGCTCAGGAGAGGTCCCGGCAGATTGGAAAACTGCTAATGTAACACCGTTATTTAAAATGGGTAGTAGGCAGAAGGCTGGAAATTATAGGCCAGTTAGCTTAACATCTGTGGTGGGTAAAATTTTGGAGTCTATTATTAAGGAGACAGTAACGGAACATTTAGATAAGCATAATTTAATAGGACAAAGTCAGCATGGCTTTATGAAGGGGAAGTCATGTCTGACAAATTTGCTTGAGTTCTTCGAGGATATAACGTATAGGGTGGATAAAGGGGAACCAGTGGACGTAGTGTATTTAGACTTCCAGAAGGCATTCGACAAGGTGCCACATAAAAGATTATTACTTAAGATAAAACATCACGGGATTGGGGGTAATATTCTGGCATGGGTGGAGGATTGGTTATCGAACAGGAAGCAGAGAGTTGGGATAAATGGTTCATTTTCGGACTGGCAACCAGTAACCAGTGGTGTTCCACAGGGGTCGGTGCTGGGTCCCCAACTCTTTACAATCTATATTAACGATTTGGAGGAGGGGACCGAGTGCAACATATCAAAATTTGCAGATGATACAAAGATGGGAGGGAAAGTAGAGAGTGAGGAGGACATAAAAAACCTGCAAGGGGATATAGACAGGCTGGGTGAGTGGGCGGAGATTTGGCAGATGCAATATAATATTGGAAAATGTGAGGTTATGCACTTTGGCAGGAAAAATCAGAGAGCAAGTTATTTTCTTAATGGCGAGAGACTGGAAAGTACTGCAGTACAAAGGGATCTGGGGGTCCTAGTGCAAGAAAATCAAAAAGTTGGTATGCAGGTGCAGCAGGTGATCAAGAAAGCCAACGGAATGTTGGCTTTTATTGCTAGGGGGATAGAATATAAAAACAAGGAGGTATTGCTGCAGTTATATAAGGTATTGGTGAGACCGCACCTGGAATACTGCATACAGTTTTGGTCTCCATACTTAAGAAAAGACATACTTGCTCTCGAGGCAGTACAAAGAAGGTTCACTCGGTTAATCCCGGGGATGAGGGGGCGGACATATGAGGAGAGGTTGAGTAGATTGGGACTCTACTCATTGGAGTTCAGAAGAATGAGAGGCGATCTTATTGAAACATATAAGATTGTGAAGGGTCTTGATCGGGTGGATGCAGTCAGGATGTTCCCAAAGATGGGTGAAACTAGAACTAGGGGGCATAATCTTAGAATAAGGGGCCACTCTTTCAAAACTGAGATGAGGAGAAACTTCTTCACTCAGAGGGTAGTGGGTCTGTGGAATTTGCTGCCCCAGGAAGCTGTGGAAGCTACATCATTGGATAAATTTAAAACAGAAATAGACAGTTTCCTAGAAGTAAAGGGAATTAGGGGTTATGGGGAGCGGGCAGGAAATTGGACATGAAGCTGAGTTCGGATCGGTCAATGCCCTGTGGGTGGCGGAGAGGGCCCAGGGGCTATGTTGCCGGGTCCTGCTCCGACTTCTTGTGTTCTTTAGATTTGTGGTTGGGATCAGATCAGCCATGATCTTATTGAATGGCGGAGCAGGCTCGAGGGGCCGATTGGCCTACTCCTGCTCCAATTTCTTATGTTCTTATGTTCTTATGTAAATGGGTCAAGAGATGATTGGATATATCTCTTGAGTAAGAAGAAGCTGTGGGATATGGGACTTGGTGGTTCCATCATTCTAAAGGGCTTGTTCCACCTAATGGTCTTTTCTAATTCAAATTTGTAAATCTGGCATACAACTCACAGTAAAACAAGGACATAAATACACCAGATTTTTAGCTCCGACTGCAGAAGCATTGTTAACACCCAACCAAGGAGTACAAGAGAATAAGAACATAAGAAATAGGAGCAGGAGTAGGCCAACGACCCCTCAAGCCTGCTCCGCCATTCATTAAGATCATGGCTGATCTTCAACCTGAACTCTACTTTCCTGCCTGATCTCCATATCCCTTGATTCCCCTGGAGTCCAAATATCCATCTATCTCAGCTTTGAATACACTCAATGACTCAGCATCCACAGTCCTTTGGAGTAGAGAATTCCAAAGATTCACAAGCCTCTGAGTGAAGAAATTCCTCCTCATCTCAGTCTTAAATGGCCAACATCTTATCCTGTGACTATGCCATCTAGTTCTAGACTCTCCAGCCAGGGGAAACAACCTCTCAGCATCAACCCTGTCAAGCCCCCTCAGAATCTTATATGTTTCAATGAGATCACCTCTCATTCTTCTAAACTCCATAGAGTATAGGCCCATTCTACTCAATCTCTCCTCATAGGACAACCCTCTCATCCCAGGAATCAATCTAGTGAACCTCCGTTGCATCGCCTCTAAGGCAAGTATATCCTTCTTTAGATAAGGAGACCAAAAGTATATGCAGTACTCCAGGTGAGGTCTCACCAAAGCCATGTACAATTGTAGTAAGACTTCCTTACTCTTGTACTCCAACCACCTTGCAATAAAGGCCAACATGCCATTTGCTTTCCTAATTGCCTGCTGCACCTGCATGCTAACTTTTTGTGTGTGATATGCCAGGACACCCAAGTTTCTCTGAACACCAAAATTTAATAGTTTCTCACCATTTAAAAAATAATCTGTTTTTTGATTCTTCTTACCAAAGTGAATAACCTCACATTTCCCCACATTATACTCCATCTGCCACCTTCTTGCCCACTCATTTGTCTATATCCCTTTGCAGACTCTTTGTGTTCTCCTCTCAACTTACTTTCCCCACCTAGCTTTGTATCATCAGCAAACTTGCATACATTACACTCGATCCCTTCATCCAAGTCATTAATATAGATTGTAAATAGCTGAGACCCAAGCACCAATCATTGCGGCACCCCACTAGTTACAGCCTGCCAACCTGAAAATGACCCGTTTATCCCTACCCTCTGTTTTGTGTCCTTTAACCAATCCTCTATCCATACTAATATGTTACCTCCAACCCCACGAGCCCTTATCTTGCGTAACAACCTTTTATGTGGCACCTTATTGAATGCCTTTTGAAAATTCACATTTACTCCATCCACTGGTTCCCCTTTATCTACCCTGCTAGTTACATCCTCAAAAAACTCCAATAAATTTGTCAAACACGATTTCCCTTTCATAAAACCATGTCGATTCTGCCTAATCATGTTATGATGTCCTAAGTGCCCTTTTATCACTTCCTTAACAATGGATTCCAGCATTTTCCTGACGACTGATGTCAGGCTAACTGGCCTGTAGTTCCTTGTTTTCTCTCTCCCTCCTTTCTTGAATAACGGGGTCACATTTGCTAACATCCAATCCGCTGGGACCGTTCTAGAATCTAGAGAATTTTGGAAGATCATAAGCAATGCACCCACTATCTCTGCAGCCACCTCTTTTAGAACCCTAGGATGTAGGTCACCAGGTCCAGGGGATTTATTGACTTTTAGTTCCATTAGTTTCTCAACTACTTTTTCTCTACTGATATAATTACTTTAAGTTCCTCACTCTCATTAGACCCTTGGTTCCCCACTATTTTTGGTATGCTTTTTCACTTCTACAGTGAAGACAGATACAAAATATTTGCTTAACGCATCTGCCATTTCCTGATTCCCCATTATAATTTCTCCTGTCTCAGCCTCTAGGGGACCAACATTTACTTTTGCTACTCTCTTCCTTTTTACATACTTGTAGAAGCTCTTACAATCCATTTTTATATTTCTTGCTAGTTTACTTTCATATTCTATTTTCTCCCATTTTATCAATTTTTTTGTCATCCTTTGTTGGTTTCTAAAACTCTCCCAATCCTCAGACTTGCTACTCTTCTTGGCAACATTATAGGCCTCTTCTTTCAATCTAATACTATCCTTAACTTCTTTTGTTAGCTATGGGTGGATCACTTTTCCCGTGGAGTTTTTATTTCTCAATGGAATGTATATTTGTCGAGAATATTGAAATATTTCTTTAAATGTTTGCCATTGCTTTTCAACCATCAAACCCTTTAATTTAATTTAAGAATTAGAAATACACCAGTAAGAAAAAGTACTTTGTTGGCTGTAAAGTGCTTTGGGATGTCCTGAGGTTGGAAGACACTATATAACCCAAGTTCAATATCAAATTCCAAGTTCCTAAAAATCTAAAATATCAATGGAGCCTCTGTTTTTTTAATATATCTGGGGAGCACTTTGTTACAAATCTTTTTGAAAACATTTATGATTTCACTAGGAGCATTGAATTGAGGAAACCTTCTGGCTTTTGTTTGTGAAGTCACTGCACAAAATGACCAGAGCGAATCACCCCCCGATTATTTGAGTTTCCACGACTGCACGTGTATTAACAGACATTAAATAAAACAGCAATTTTTTTTTCACTCCCATAAATCTAATGCATGTTCCTCCCAAAGCTCAGCAGTTAATTTAATTCCTAATTACTTTTGCACCCAACTAAGATATTAATCTATTCTATTGTAATGTGACTTATTGTAATCTCCACTGTGACGCTTTGAAACAATTACTTTTGTTGTTATACTGTTAGTTGATTCAGAAGATTACTTTATGTTTGTTACCGTATAATATTCTACGGTTCACAGTTCAATTCTAATCTTAGAAAAGATAGCTGTGGTGAAATTGCATTTTGCGATATTTTTAAAAATTAATTCTCAGGATGTGGGCGTCGCTGGCAGGCATTTATTGCCCATCCCTAGTTGCCCTTGAGAAGGTGGTGGTGAGCCGCCTTCTTGAACCGCTGAAGTCCGTGTGGTGAAGGTTCTCCCACAGTGCTGTTAGGAAGGGAGCTCCAGGATTTTGACCCAGCGACGATGAAGGAATGGCGATATCTTTCCAAGTCGGGATGGTGTGTGACTTGGAGGGGAACGTGCAGGTGGTGTTGCTCCCATGTGCCTGCTGCCCTTGTCCTTCTAGGTGGTAGAGGTCACGGATTTGGAAGGTGCTGTCGAAGAAACCTTGGTGAGTTGCTGCAGTGCATCTTGTAGATGGTACACACTGCAGCCGCAGTGCGCCGGTGGTGAAGGGAGTGGAAATTTAAGCCACAGTTAGTAATTCTTTAGTCTGTTAATCAGTTCAAACTCAATTTAAATAGCGGTCAAGAGGTTTCAGATGGAAGTGCTGATGTATTTGTAACTGATATTGCATGGTGTGCTCTGACCCCGACAGTATTTAAATGCGAATTGTTACTCCTGATGTCCATTCAGATCAGCCATGATCTTATTGAATGGCGGAGCAGGCTCGAGGGGCCGATTGGCCTACTCCTGTTCCTATTTCTTATGTTCTTATGTTCTTATTTGTTTTTCTCCAGACATTGTACTGGCCTCACTTCTCTTATTTGGAGTGGTTATTTATAGAATCATAGAATCATAGAAAGGTTACAGCAAGGAAGGAGGCCATTTGGCCCATCGGGTCTGCACTGGCTCTATGCAAGAGCAATCCAGCTAGTCCCACTCCCCTGCCCTTTCCATGTAGCCCTGCAAATTTTTTTGCTTTCAAGTACTTATCCAGTTCCCTTTTGAAGGCCATGATTGAATCTGTCTCCACCCCGTCGGGTACTGCATTCCAGATCCTAACCACTCGCTGTGAAAAAACGTTTTTCCTCATGTCACCTTTGGTTCTTTTGCCAATCACCTTAATTCTATGTCCTCTGGTTCTTGACCCTTCCGCCATTGGGAACAGTTTCTCTGTAACTACTCTGTCTAGACCCTTCATGATTTTGAATACCTCTATCAAATCTCCTCGCAACCTTCTCTGTTCCAAGGAGAACAACCCCAGCTTCTCCAGTCTAATCACAAAAAAATAAAGCCCCTCATCCCTGGAATCATTCTAATAAATCTATTCTGCACCTTTCTAAGGCCTTCACATCTTTCCTAAAGTGCAGTGCCCAGAACTGGACACAATACTCCAGTTGTGGCCGAACCAGTGTTTTGTAAAGGTTCATCTTGACTTCCATACTCCTGTACTCTACGCCTCTGTTTATAAGCCCAGGATCCCATATGCTTTTTTAACCACTTTCTCGCTTTCTCAACCTGCCCTGCCACCTTCAACGATTTGTGCACATATACCCCCTGATTGGTGGTAGAGGCAGGGACCCTCAACTCTTTTAAAAAGCACCTGGACCTCCACCTAAAGTGCTGTTAGCTGCAGGGCTATGGACCGGGTGCTGGAAGGTGGGATTAGAATGGGCACCTGGTTGTTCTTCGAGCCGGTGCGGACACGATGGGCCGAATGGCCCCCTTCTGTGCTGCATCTTTTCTATGGTTCTATCTCTCTGATCCTGTACCCCTTTTAGAGATGTGCCCTCTAGTTTATATTACCTCTCCTCATTCTTCCTACCGAAATGTATCACTTTGCATTTTTCTGCGTTAAATTTCATCTGCCACACGTCTGCCCATGCCACCGGCCTGTCTATATCCTCTTGGAGTCTATCACTATCCTCCTCACTGTTCACTACGCTTCCAAGTTTTGTGTCATCTCCAGATTTGGAAATTGTGCCCTGTACACCCAAGTCCAAGTCATTAACATATATCAAGAAAAGCAGTGATCCCGGCACTTTTTTGGTGAATTTGGTGAATTGTTGTGTTCATCGTGGTCAGGGGTGAGGATTGGAACACTGCTGTACTTTGAACACTCAGGATCACCTTTTGGTACAACTATGCCTCTCTGTTAAAAAACTTACAAAGAAAGAAAGACTTGCAATTATATAGCGCCTTTCATGATCTCAGGATGCTTTACAGCCAATTAAGTACTTTTGCAATGTATTCACTGTTGAAACACGCTAGCCAATTTATGCACAGCAAGATCCCATAATGTGATAATGACCAGATAATCTGCTTTTTTAGTGATGTTGGTTGAAGAATAAATATTGACAAGGACACCGGGGAGAACTCCCTGCTCTGCTTTGAAATAGTGCCATGGCATCTTTTATGTCCACCAGGGAGAGTAGATGGGGCCTTGGTTTAACGTCTTATCTGAAGGATGAAGAGCTCCCGCAGTACTGCACTGGAGTGTCAGCCTAGATTATGTGTTCAAGACTCTGGAGTAGAAAGCAACTTATCAGGAAGGTAGAAGAACTAGCACACAGAATATTAAAATAGCCAAGCAAGGAAATTTAATACATATGTGTTGAGTCATTTGCATTCTTATATTGAACAATTTAGCCCTATGGATGTTCGCGGGAAGGGAGATTTTATGAATTCGAGGTGCTGGGACAATGCTTCGTGCAACAGGAATGTAAATCAGGAATTCAGTCAGGGAGTTGAGGTGGCCCCAGTTGATATTTTTGTCCATATAGGATGTAAAATTGTGTAGAGCATACTGACCTGCATACTCAAATCCCTCATACCTGTTCCTGTCGTTCCAAGCTGTGCACAGGGAGCGCTAAATCATAGGGGTCGATTGTAGTCTTCACTGCATCGGCGTTAAGCATCACCAGTAAGGAAAATCAGGCGGAGAGGTTTAGCACATCCCTTACAGAACTAGCCTGATTTTCCTTGCAATTAAGTGAATGGAAGGAACATCCGATGGGTTCTGTTGAGGGCAGTGCAGTCCTGCCCGTCAGATTTTCCTCTCTGCACTCCGCTCAGGCGATGCTTAACGCTCAGTCCCTACAGAAAAATCTTTACCCCACAAAGGCTATCACTGGATTCATAAAACTCCACCCAATGATAAAAAGAAAGAACTTGCATTCAGCTAGCTCCTTTCACATCCCCAGATGCTTAACAGCCAATTAATTACTTTTGAAGTGTCGTCACTTTTGTAATGCAGGGAAACTCGGCGTCCGATTCATGCACAGCAAGGTCCCACAAACAGCAAATGAGCTAAATGACCAGCTAATGTGTTTTTGGTGGAATTGGTTGAGGGAGCGGTGTTAGCCCGGACACGGGGGGAGAAATCCCCAGCTCTTCTTCAGAAAAGTGCCATGGGATCTTTTACTCGAGCTGGTTGAAAAAGCCACTCCTTCCCTGAGAAATTTTTATAAAAAGGTCTCACATGAAAAGAAATTGCCGTGCAACTAAAAAAAATTCTTTAGTTTGGCCTAATAACGAATAATTAAAAATTGCTGCCTCAATTGCTCTCTGGGAATAGTAACTGAAATCTGCCACTATTTTTTTTAGGCGTGCATTACTTCACATTTGTACACTTGCCAAGCACTTTCTAAAAGTCTTATAGGCAAGATCATATTACACAATGCAATCTAATTGCAAATAGGAATTGTCAAAAGATTGATTTTTTAATGTTGTGTGTCCCCTCTATAAATGGATTGAAGATAATAGCTGGTTTGTTGAGAATTCTTTTGTCAGCCCCTGCCGTGATTTAGGTCATCTTTGACATTTCAGCGGTGCTATTCTAATTGCTGATGTGCACTGTGATGGATGAGCCTTGATGTTTAATGTTTGAGGCTATGATTTCCAAAGGCAGTGTCTCAAGGGAACTATAGAGAAGATTTAGAAAAATAGCTTTGGGATTGAAATATCAAATTCCTGTTCCTTCTCTCTAGTATTCCTTGCTAGACATGCTAATCAATTCTAAGCCTTTTCTTATTGTTATTCTATTCCCTCATCGTTCCATTTCATGAAAAATATCCTCTTATATCGGCAACTTGCCATAGAAAGCGGTAACATGCACATTCCTGTACCGTGTTGTAAAGTAAGTGTACATTTCTCTGGAATTCGAGAATAATACACTTTTGCTTTTATATATGGAGCCTTATGTTGAAATTTCTCAAAGTGCTTCCTTCCTGTGAGATGAATTATTCTGAAGTGCGTTCAGTTCTGGGCACGGCAATTCAGGAAGGATACATTGGCCTTGGAGGGGGCGCAGCGCAGATTCACCAGAATGATATCGGGGCTTAAAGGGTTAATTTGTGAGGACAGGTTGCATTCCCTTGAATAAAGAAGATTAAGGGGTGATCTAATTGAGATATTTAAGATGATTAAAGGAGTTGATAGGATAGATAGAGAGAAACTATTTCCTCTAGTAGGGTAGCTCAGAACAAGGAGGCCTAACCTTAAAATTAGAGCGAGGCAGTTCAGGGATAATGTCAGGAAGCACTTCTTCACGCAAAGGGTAGTGGAAATCTGGAACTCTCTCCCCCAAAAAGCTGTTGAGGTTAAGTCAATTGAGAATGTCATAACTGAGATTGATAGATTTTTGTTAGGCAAGGGTATTAAGGTAAATATCGAACCAAGGCGGGTAGATGGAGTTAAGATACAGATCAGCCATGATCTAATTGAATGGCGGAACAGGCTCGAGGGGCTGAATGGCCTACTCCTGTTCCTATGTCCCCATAAGTGCTATTTTCTGTTGTTATATGGACAAACGCAGTCGTCATTTTATGCCACAAATAACCACCAGTTGAATGAGTAGTTAATCTCTTTTCTGATGGTGTCCGCTGAGGACAGATTGCCTGTCCAGGCATTTCATGAGTCCTTTGACTGCCAACAGCTTCAAGGAAACTTCCGTCTCCCATGGCTGACCAATTTTGTTTGTTTTTCTGACCATGCATAGAATGATAGAATCATAGAAAGGTTACAGCCCGGAAGGAGGCCATTTGGCCCATCAAGTCCGCACCGGCTCTATGCAAGAGCAGTCCAGCTAGTCCCATTCCCCTTGCCCTATCTCCGTTGTCCTGCAAATTTTTTCCTTGCAATTGCTTATCCAGTTCCCTTTTGAAGGCCACGATTGAATCTACGTCCACCACCCCCTCGGGCAGTGCATTCCAGATCCTAACCACTCGCTGTGTAAAAAGGCTTTTCCTCATGTCACCATTGGTTCTTTTGCCAATCACCCTAAATCTAAGTCCTCTGGTTCTTGACCCTTCCGCCAATGGTAACAGTTTCTCTCTATTCACTCTGTCAAGAACGTTCATGATTTTAAATATCTCTATCAAATCTCCTTGCAACCTTCTCTGTTCCAAGGAGAACAACCCCAGCTTCTCCAGTCTATCTGCGTAACTACAGTCCCTCATCCCTGGAATCATTCCAGTAAATCTCTTCTGCACCCTCTCTAAGGCCTTCACATCTTTCCTAAAGTGCGGTGCCCAGAACTGGACACAATACTACAGTTGCGGCTGAACCAATGTTTTATAAAGGTTCATCATGACTTCCATACTTTTGTACTCTATGCCTCTATTTATAAAGCCCAGGATCCCGTATGCATTTTTAACCACTTTCTCAACCTGCCCTGCCACCTTCAACGATTTGTGCACATTTACCCCCCGATCTCTCTATTCTTGTACCCCTTTTAGAGTTGTGCCCTCTAGTTTATATTGCCTCTCCTTGTTCTTTCTATTGAAATGTATAACTTCGCATTTTTCTGCGTTAAATTTCATCTGCGATGTGTCCGCCCATGCCACCAGCCTGTCTATATCCTCTTGAAATCTATCACTATCCTCCTCACTGTTTACTACCCTTCCAAGTTTTGTGTCATCTGCAAATTTTGAAATTGTGCTCTGTACACCCAAGAAACTTAACTGGACCAGCCATATAAATACTGTGACTACAAGAGCAGGTCAGAGGCTGGGTATTCTGTGGCAAGTGACTCACCTCCTGACTCCCCAAAGCCTTTCCACCATTTACAAGGCACAAGTCTGGAGTGTGATGGAATACTCTCCACTTGCCTGGATGAGTGCAGCTCCAACAACACTCAAGAAGCTCAACACCATCCAGGACAAAGCAGCCCGCTTGATTGGCACCCCATCCACCACACTAAACATTCACTCCCTTCACCACCGGTGCACAGTGGCTGCAGTGTGTACCATCCACAGGATGCACTGCAGCAACTCGCCAAGGCTTCTTCGACAGCACCTCCCAAACCCGTGACCTCTACCACCTAGAAGGACAAGAGCAGCAGGTACATGGGAGCAACACCACCTGCACGTTCCCCTCCAAGTCACACACCATCCCGACTTGGAAATATATCGCCGTTCCTTCATCGTCGCTGGGTCAAAATCCTGGAACTCCCTTCCTAACAGCACTGTGGGAGAACCTTCACCACACGGACTGCAGCAGTTCAAGAAGGCGGCTCACCACCACCTTCTCAAGGGCAATTAGGGATGGGCAATAAATGCCGGCCTCGCCAGCGACGCCCACATCCCATGAACGAATAAAAAAAAAGTCCAAGTCATTAATATATATCAAGAAAAGCAGTGGTCCTAGCACTGACCCCTGGGGAACACCACTGTACACCTCCCTCCAGTCCAAAAAAACAACCATTCGCCATTACTCTCTGTTTCCTGTCACTTAGCTAATTCTGTATCCATGTTGCTGCTGCCCCTTTTATTCCGTGGGCCGCATTCTTGATGATAAGCCTACCGTGAGTCACTTTATGAAACGCCTTTTGAAAGTCCATATGCACCACATCAATTGCATTGCCCTCACCTACCTCTCTGTTACCTCATCCAAAAACTCTTATCAGGTTAGTTAAAAACAATTTGCCTTTAACAAATCCATGCTGGCTCTCCCTAATTAATCCACACTCGCCCAAGTGACTGTTAATTCTGTCCCGGATTATCGTTTCTAAAAGTTTCCCCACTACTGAGGTTAAACTGACTGACCTATAGTTGCTGGGTTTATCCTTACACCCTTTTTTGAACATGGGTGTAACATTTGCAATTCTCCAGTCCTCTGGCACCCACCCCCGTATCTACGGATGTTTGGAAGATTATGGCCAGTACCTCTGCAATTTCCACCCTTACTTCCCTTGAGAATCCCTACGTGGTCAGTTTTCGGTAAAATATTAAAATGTCTACGTGGCAAAGAAGCAGAATGCAAAATGGTTAGAAAGGGTTAATTAGTTAGTAACTGAGATTGATACAAGTGGCCTGGCCCTCCTGCTGGGCCATATGTTTGCTTAGTCAGCAGGCCTGCATTGTCTTATCAATGATAGGTCTTTGATGTGAGTCAAGGACTGGTCTGAATGTCTCCATGTTTATGGCAGATCAATATAGGGAACGAGCTTAGCCAAAGTTGAAAGACATTCCAGGTTGGGAGATAAGGAACAGAAGGAACAGGGAAGAACATTCTAAGTTGGAAAGTGAGGAAGTTATCCCCTTTGATGTCTAACAGCAGCATGATCAGCACATGGACGATTTATGATTGGTCGGAAATAATGTAACCTCGCATGGCAACCTGTGCCCGGCTTATGATTGGTGTTGACCCTCGTTAAGTATGTTCCAACCCTATTGATTTGTATAAAAACGTGTGGATTTCTGTATGTTGTTGTTCTTGCTCTGCCAGCATAGAGGGACTCTATCAGGAGTCCAAATCAATGCTGCAGACTAAGAACCCTGCTATTAAAGATGTGTTGAACTTTAAAATGTATTCGACTTCAGTTATTACTGAACCAGACTGAGGGGAAAGAATCCGGATCGTCACCCTCAGCAACCTAGGATGCATCCCATCCAGACCGGGTGACTTCACTACTTTAAGTACAGCTAGCCTTTCAAGTACCTCTTTATCAATTTTTAGCCCATCCAGTATCTCAACTATATCTTCCTTTACTGAGACTGTGGCAGCATCTCCCACGTTGGTAAAGGCAGATGCAAAGTACTCATTTGCAAAAACACACTGCAATGGACACTAAGAAAAAACTAGCGTTACAGTAATAAAGTTATTCCTCCAGGAATAACTTCAATGATGTACTATTGCCTGCAAACAACTAAACACAAACAAAACCACTAAAATAGAATTAAACAGTTTACGTGAACGCATCTATTTTCTCGCTGCCCATCTCAACTTTAATTGTGCCAACTTTTCTATCCGTTTTTACTCTATTCTATCAATTCCAACCACTTGCGGGACTTATTAAAGTTTAAAATGTTTTACCTGCCTCATTCCTCCCACCCCGATGATCTGAGCATGTGCCGGGAGCATTGGAGTGGAAAACCTCCCCACATCTTTTCCGTTTGCCGATAGCCGGCTTTTGCGGTCGGTTTTGCAACCGATAGAAAGCCCAGACTCCAAACGTTGCTGCAAAAATCAAGCCTAATTGGGACATCTACTTGCCAGCTAGCCTCATCAACACTCTGATATAGGTCACCCAGAGGTTTAATTAACCCAGACGGGAATGAATCTTATAAAATTCTGTTGCCCTTTGAGTTCTTCAGGGTGAGGGAGGTCAGTGCTGGGGAACTGACAACTGTCTGCTTTGGACAAGAACATGGTGAATCAGGTGCTTCCAGGTCAGGTGTAACATTGCGCAGCAACCCCAACTATAGGGAAGTACCCTCCAGTGTACCGGTGTGACCTATTAATTTCCACACACCAATTATTCAGATGAGACTGAGATCACGAAATGAGTCTGAATTTTCTTTCCAATTAAATGCACTACCCAGTGCCCTTGAATATAAAGCTGCCCTGACAATGAGGAACAATCTGCTCCGTCCGCTCGTGTGACAAAACCATAAGTGTTGTATCCGTAAGCCTTGAAACAGGCTTCCACCCGCGAAGGCTAATCTCTGTAACCCTCGATCCCCTTTCTGGATGGGGATTGATCCAGCTCCCTATCAAAGGTATAATTTACCCATAATCTGGCAGTCTTTCCCCATTCACACCAGCCGGTGGGGAGAAAGTTCTGCTAATCTGTAATCTTGTCGAAGGCTTTGTGAATTATGTAACTGTGTCCTTGAGAGTGTGGGCAAACATTCCTTCAAACAGGTTTATCACCTGAGGAGAGAATTTGAACTGATTTTAGCTTGTAGGGGGTGAGGTGTGAGGATAAATCCCAGTCTGCACCAATCGGTGGTTACCACCTGGGTTAAACTAGCACTGGCAGGAATTTGATTCGAGCGCGTTCAGTGTTCTTACCAAAATAACACCAATTAGAAAATCCATCTTAAGATCAACTTGTGATAAAACATAAGTTTGTAGGGAAGGGGAGGAGGAGGAACACTCAACATTTTACAAGCCCAGGAGATTCCTAGGAGCCACTTGCTGACTGAAAGTTCTTTGCGTTGCCCAAAGACTCTGTGAGTTTATCCAGTTGGTGGCTGTGCTGCACAGACCAGGAAATTCCTGAGTTCATCTGGGGTTTGGGTCCTGGGTTACCAACTCTACTGAGACATATTCATCACATGCCCTCCTGCCTCCAACTGCCCCAACCAGACAAACAGCCTTGTTACCCATCTCCAATATTTTTATAACTAATAAACAAAAGTGTTCAAAGAAAAACAAAATTTTTTTTTAATGCCCCTATGATTTTCCTCCTGGGTTACTTGCTGCATTGTCCAGGAAATTAATCTTTAATTCCTGGAGTCTCCAGGACAATCCTGGAGGATTGGTAACCCTAGGTTTCGGATCTCGGGTTTGATCCCTGGTCTGGGTTGAGTTCAGAGATTCCACTTGGGCAGGCACTAGGGCACACTTCAATTGGCCTCAGCACTGCTGAGTTAGGAAGGGAACAGTCAGCTGAGGGACTCCCCCCCCCCCTCCCCCTGCTCCTGGTCGGGAGTCTCCTCGGAACCGCTCCTGCTCCGTTGGAGTAACCACACATGCCAGTGAAGTTTCTGCTGCAATTCCGGCAAAACGACGGTGCTGGAGCAGGCACAATTCCAAGGAAATTCCAACCCCTGATGATGATCTGCTGCCAGAAGTGTGGGTAGGTGGCCATTGGAAGAGGATAAGAACATAGGGATGGAATCCTCGACTGTGCCCCCAGCCCCTTCCCCACACAGTTGGGTCACTCTTGTTGTCAAGGCTCAGACGTGAATGACCAATGGCCTTTTGAGTGAGGGGCAGAACACTCATGGAACCTTGAGAGGAGGGCAGAAAATTGCTGATAAAAAAAATTCTTTACGGTAGATTGCCACGGGGAAAAAAAAAGCGATTATAAATTGTGAATGCCCTTGTTGAGTCAGAAAACTTCAATGGAGCCCATAGTTCCCGGAATAAAATGTTCTGACTGGATATAGCCTAATGAAGCTGTCACTTTTCATGAGAAGACCCTATTTTGTCAAGTGAGATATCACATCAATCAAAATATTGAATAGGATGTCTGAGTATCTAACCTGCTCCCTAATTGATGTTCTTATCCGCTGTAGCAAAGTATGAGGACGTATGAATAAATGTAATTTATTTGAAGGACCGAATCGGAAGAAAAGAAATGCCCAGCTTTCTGCTCGTACTGAGGCTGCAGTTATACTGCCACTTTCATGTCGATCTGAAAAAGTTTAGGGGTGCGCTTTGTGGCGAAACTTGGGAACTAGTTCAGCCACCTGACTCCCAAGGCCGCTGGTTGTGAGACTACCTCCAGTCAGTAACCTCACACTATCAGCATGTTGGCGAATGGAGATAACCAGCTGATCATTAATGCGTTCAGTGGCACTTTAAACAGTTGAGCAGTGCATCAGAGGCTGCTGCTGAAACTCTCATCCGTGCCTTTGTTACCTGCAGACTGGACTATTCCAATGCTCTCCTGGCCTGTCTCCCACCTTCCACCCTCCGTAAACTTGAGCTCATCCAAAACTCTGCTGCCCGTATCCTAACTCGCACCAAATCCCGTTTACCCATCACCCCCTGCGCTCGCTGACCTACATTGGCTTCCGGTCCGGCAATGCCTTGATTTTAAAATTCTCATCCTTGTGTTCAAATCCCTCCATGGCCTCACTCCCTCCCTACCTCTGTAACCTCCTCCAGCGCTACAACCCTCCGAGATCTCTGCGCTGCTCCAATTCTGGCCTCTTGCGCATCCCCGATTTTCATCGCTCCGCCATTGGCGGCCGTGCCTTCAGCTGCCTAGGCCCTAAGCTCTGGAATTCCCTTCCTAAACCTCTCTGCCTCTCTACCTCTCTCTCCTCCTTTTAAGACGCTGCTTAAAAATCTACCTCTTTGACCAAGCTTTTGGTCGCCTGTCCTAATATCTCCTTATGTGGCTCGGTGTCAGATTTTGTCTGATAGCGCTCGTGTGAAGCGCCGAGGGACATTTTACTACATTAAAGAAGCTACATCTATGCAAGTAGTTGTTGTTGTTTTGGGGAGAACGTGCCGAGGAGAACCCACCTGGGTGCCCGTGCCATCAATTTGTAGCTAGCTGTCCCCTCAGTGAGGCTTACACTGCTGACTCTGGCCTTTCCTCGGCGAAACATTTATTTCCTTCACACAAGTGCTATTGATTATTTTTTTTGTGCTGACAAACAAACGTACAAAGACTCCACTTCATAACTCACTTGGAAAGAAAAAACAGATCTTACAGCAAAAATTACTAAGTCCTGGGAGCGGACGCATTGGGCCGGAATGACAGTGATCAATAATCAGAATCTAGATCAGAAGAGGCTTTTTGTCAGCCCGAAATAGAAATTGCAGAGCAGCCGCCAGTAATGTTATACACATCAACATTAATCCTTAAAACTGCAACTAATGAACATTCCCAGCCTCTTTGTTGACTGCGTTTTTCTCATCTGAAATTATATTGTAACAGTGCAAACTGTTATTACTTTTGCCACTTCCCCAGTTGAAATTGCCCCATCCCCTATTCCTCCACCTTCTGGACTTGTATCGGATCTCAGTTTAACAGAGTGATTTGGCATCAAGTCTGAATCAAAGCCCTGGTTCTGAGATTAGCCGTTGCTTTAAATTGTCTGGTTGGGGATAAACTGCAGGTTTAATGCTCTGGGCTGGGATCAGGCCTGGGTTTAATGCTCTGGGCTGGGATCAGGCCTGGGTTTAATGCTCTGAGCTGGGAGCGGGTCTGGGTTTAATACTGTGGGCTGGGAGTGGGTCTGGGTGTAATACTCTGGGCTGGGAGCGGGTCTGGGTTTAATACTCTGGGCTGGGAGCGGGTCTGGGTTTAATGCGGTAGGCTGGGAGCGGGCCTGGGTTTAATACTCTGGGCTGGGAGCAGGTCTGGGTTTAATACTCTGGGCTGGGAGCGGGTCTGGGTTTAATGCTCTGGGCTGGGATCAGGCCTGGGTTTAATGCTCTGGGCTGGGAGCGGGTCTGGGTTTAATGCTCTGGGCTGGGAGCGGGTCTGGGTTTAATGCTCTGGGCTGGGATCAGGCCTGGGTTTAATACTCTGGGCTGGGAGCAGCTTTGGGTTTAATGCTCTAGGCTGGGATCAGGCCTGGGTTTAATGAACTGTGCTGGGATCAGGTTTGGGTTTAAGGCTCTGGGCCGGGATCAGATCTGGATTTAATGCTCTGGTGGGGTCAGGTGAATTTAATGCTCCGAACTGAGATCAGTTTTGGGTTTAATGCTCTGGGCTGGGATCAGTTCTGGGTTCAATGCACTGAGCTGGGATCGAGTCAGGATTTAATGCTCTGGGCTTGGATCATAGGAACATAGGAACAGGAGTAGGCCATTCAGCCCCTCGTGCCTGCTCCGCCATTTGATACGATCATGGCTGATCTGTGATCTAACTCCATATACCTGCCTTTGGCCCATATCCCTTAATACCTTTGGTTGCCAAGAAGCTATCTATCTCAGATTTAAATTTAGCAATTGAGCTGGTATCAATTGCCATTTTCGGAAGAGAGTTCCAAACTTCTACCACCCTTTGTGTGTAGAAATGTTTTCTAATCTCGCTCCTGAAAGGTCTGGCTCTAATTTTTAGACTGTGCCCCCTACTCCTAGAATCCCCAACCAGCGAAAATAGTTTCTCTCTATCCACCCTATCTGTTCCCCTTAATATCTTATAAACTTTGATCAGATCACCCCTTAACCTTCGAAACTCCAGAGAATACAACCCCAATTTGTGTAATCTCTCCTCGTAACTTAACCCTTGAAGTTCTGGGTTTAATGCACTAAGCTGGGATCGAGTCAGGATTTAATGCTCTGGGCTGGGATCAGTTCTGGGTTTAATGCACTGAGCTGGGATCGAGTCAGGATTTAATGCTCTGGGCTGGGATCAGTTCTGGGTTTAATGCACTGAGCTGGGATCGAGTCAGGATTTAATGCTCTGGGCTGGGATCAGTTCTGGGTTTAATGCACTGAGCTGCGATCGAGTCAGGATTTAATGCTCTGGGCTGGGATCAGTTCTGGGTTTAATGCACTGAGCTGGGATCGAGTCAGGATTTAATGCTCTGGGCTGGGATCAGTTCTGGGTTTAATGCACTGAGCTGCGATCGAGTCAGGATTTAATGCTCTGGGCTGGGATCAGTTCTGGGTTTAATGCACTGAGCTGGGATCGAGTCAGGATTTAATGCTCTGGGCTGGGATCAGCTCTGGGTTGAGTGAACTGTGCTGTGATCATTTCTGGATTTAATGCCTTTACTGAAGGAATGGACAGTTGCAGATCAAAGTTTGCAGATGATACTAAGTCAAGAGACTCAGTAAGTTGTCCTGATGGGAACAGAAAGGTAGAAATGGTCACAAAAAATTAAGTAACTGGGCACAACATTGGCAGATGGAGTTCAATGTAAGGAAGTGCGAGGTCATCCACTTTGGATCCGAGAAAGATGAATTGGAATATTTTCTTAATGGTGAGAGACTCACTATCACTGACTCAGTGACTTCACTATGACTCAGTGATAGACTCACTGACCTCCCCCCCCCCACCCACTCCTGCCATTGTGTTGCATAATTCAAAGAATTATGGATTAAGAAGAAGACAAAAATTGGTTTCCCCCTGCGAGATGTTAGTGATCCCCTCCAGCCATTCTGTAGCTACTCTCCATCTCCATCTCGGGTTGGGTATCAGCAGGGAGGAGGAAGAATGGGTTAGTATAGATTATGGACCATTCACTGAAAGAATATGGTCTCCGGCAATCTGTCATGAACAAAGCTAATCAAACACTTGGACACATCTTAAAGGGTAGTCAAAGGAAGGGTGAGGCCAACAAAAAGGAGATTGTCTTGCGGACCAGAAAGCGTCGCTGAGGTACTAAATGAGTACTTTGCATCTGTCTTCATTAAAGAAGAAGATGCTTCCAATGTCACAGTAAAGGAGAAGGGGGTGGATAGAGAAATTGGATAGGATAAACAATTGATAAAGAAGAGATACTTAAAAGATTGGCAGTACTCAAAGTAGATAAGTCACCCGATCCGGATGGGATGCATCCGAGGTTGCTGAGGGAAGTAAGGGTGGAGATAGCGGCAGCTTTGGCCACAATCTTTCAATCTTCTTTGGATATTGGAGCAGTGCAAGAGGACTGGAGGATTGCAAATGTTACACCCCTGTTCAAAAAAGGGGAGAGGGATAAACCCAACAACTACAGGCCAGTAAGCCGTTGGTGGTGGGGAAACTTCTAGAGACCATAATCTGGGAAAAAATGAATTGTCACTTGGAAGAAAATGGGTTAATCAATGACAGCCAACACGGATTTGTAAACAGCAAACTTGATTGAGTTCTTCGATTAAATAACAGAGAGGGTTCATGAAGGTAGTGCAGTTGATGTTGTGCATATGGGCTTTCAAAAGGTGTTTGATAAAGTTGACACATAACAGACTTGTTAGCAAAATTGAAGTCCATGGGATTAAAGGGGCAGTATCGGTGGGGATACGAAATTGGCTGCAAGACAGAATACAGAGAGTAGTGGAGAATGGTGGTTTTGCAGACTGGAGGTGTCCCACTGAGGTCAGTATTAGGACCACTGCTGTTTTTGATATATATTAATGACCTGGACTTGGGTATCCAAGGCATAATTTCAAAGTTTGAAAATGACACAAAACTTGGAAATGTAGTAAAAAGTGAGGAGGATAGTAGCAGACTTCAGGAGGACATGGACAGCTTGGTGAAATGGGCAGGCACATGGCAGATGAAATTTAATGCAGAGAAGTGTGAAATGATGCATTTTGAAAGGAAAAATGAGGAGAGGCAATATAAACTAAATGGTACAATTTTAAAGAGGGTGCAGGAACAGAGAGATCTGGGGTTCACATGCACAAATCTTTGAAGATGGTAGGACAAGTTGATAAAGCTGTTAAGAAAGCATACGGGTTTCTTGACTTTATAAATAGAGCCATAGAGTACAAAAGCAAGGAAGTTATGGTAAACCTTTATAAATCATTAGTTAGACCTCAACTAGAGTATTGTGTCCAATTCTGTGCACCACACTTTAGGAAGGCCTTAGAGAGGGTGCAGTGGAGATTTACCTGAATTGTACCAGGTATAAGGGACTTCAGTTATGTGGAAAGACTAGAGAAGCTGGGATTGTTCTCCTTAGAGCAGAGAAGGTTAAGGGGAGATTTAATAGAGGTGTTCAAAATTATGAAGGGTTTTGATACAGTAGATGGGGAGAAACTTTCCACTGGCAGGAGGGTCGATAACCAAAGGTCACAGATTTAAGATAATTGAGAAAAAAGCCAGGGAGAGCGGAGGAGAATTTTTTTTATGCAGCAAGTTGTTATGATCTGGAATGCACTGCCAGAAAGGGTGATGCAAGCAGATTCAATAATAGCTTTCAAAAGGGGATTGGATGCATACTTGAAAAGGTAAACTTTGCAGGGCTATGGGGAAAGAGCAGGGGAATGGAACTAATTGGATAGCTCTTTCAAAGAGCTGACACAGGCACGATGGGCCGAATGGCCTCCTTCTGTTCTGGATGATTCTATGGTTCTATGACCTCAGCGACGTTTAATCATGAGTTGTAACAAATTATTCTGGACTGGTGTGGCCATATTGTGTACAATTTTGTGTATCTTACCTTCAAAGATAATTTGGGATGGTTGAGAGAAGAGCGATAAGGATGATTCTGGGACTAATGGTTGTAAATTATGTAGAGAGACTGACAGAATTGAGCTTATTTTCATTAGAGAAAAGGAGACCGCGATCCAAGTCTTAAAAATGCTGAGAGGCACGGATAATGTGATGGCAAGCTAGCTATTAATTTAGAATGTGGAGCACCGAACTAGAGGACACAAGTAGAAAATTAACAAGCCTCAAGGAAGACTAGGGAATAGAGACAAATATTCTCCCCTGCAGAAAAGGGGATAGCTAATCTACCGCCTTTTTATTGAGAAACCAAGGTCAAAGGTCAAAGCCCACAGTACATGAAAAGTTTGGGTTTCAAAAACCTGAAGACTTTTGTAGAAGGTAAAGTAAGGAAGGTAACCAGTTCCATTGATTTCAGATTCTGGGAAAAACTGAGTGGAAGACTATGTCGTGAGTATTAATTTCAACACCATGAAAAAAATAAGACTTGCATTTATATAGCGCTTTTCATGACCTAGGGCGTCCCAAAGTGGCTTCCAGCCAATGAAGTACTTTTGAAATACCCGAAAACTTGTGATTTTCAAATAGAATTGTTGGACTATAACTTGGTGTTGTAAGATTGTTTACATTTTGAAATGTAGTCACTGTTATAATGTAGGAAACGCAGCAGCCAATTTGTGCACAGCAAGCTCCCACAAACAGCAATGTGTTAATGACCAGATAATCTGTTTTAGTGATGTTGGCCAGGAGACTAGGGAAGATTTGCCTGCTCTTCTTCAAAGATATTTTCATGGGATCTTTTACGGCCACCCGAGAGGGCAGATGGGGCCTCGGTTTAAGATCTCATCCGAAAGACGGCACCTCCGACAGTGCAGCACTCCCTCAGTATTGCACTGGGAGTGTCAGCCTAGATTATGTGTTGAAGTCTCTGAAGTGGGACTTGAACTTTGGGGATGCAGGGAGGAGGAAACCATGTGGAACAGCATATTTCCAGCTTAAAAGGACCAAAGACGAAAAGTCCAGAGAGGTACTGACCATAAGAGCATCAATAAAATGCAGATAAATAACCAACAGATAAAACAGAGAATGGTGTTGAAGGCTGGAGGAAGAGAGGATCACCAATCAGATAATAAACTTTTTTCTTGCCTCCCGTCTAGGAGTGAGAGTGAAGACCCCCGACCTCTCCCTCAGCATCTATTCAACCTCAGTTTCCCCCATTCTCTGGGGTCTTTCACCAGACTTTTGATGGGAGAACTGCCCCACAGAATTTTAGTCTTTGATGAATTGAAAGAAACAAGATTTTCATTGCCCCATTGAAGAGCTGGCAGAGGTCGACCATTGATAAAACCATTGCATTCGCCAGGACTGGAGGTCATGAGCACTGAGGCCAAGTGATCTGAAGGAAGTTGAAACATAAAAGAGTGGAGTTATCAGCAAAAGCATAGTTATGGTTGGATGACGGATGGCAGAAGTTGTTAGCAACATTGAATCATAGTAACATAGGTACAGGAGTAGGCCACTCAGTCCCTCGAGCCTGCTCGGCCATTCAATTAGGTCACAGTTGATCTGTACCTCAACTCCATTTACCCGACTTAGCTTCATACTCCTTGATACCCTTACCCAACAAAAATCCAGCGATCTCAGCCTTGAAAGGTCCAATTGTTTAAAGAGAAGAGTAGGAGAGCACAGATTCCTAACCAATTCCTTTACAAATATATATATATAAAGAATTGGTTAACTACCAGAATGGGATTAAAGGTAATAAAGATACGTGATCATTACCATCGAAAACTCTATGGTGCTATGGGACTATGGAGAAAATAACACGTGAAGAATGGATAATGTGAGATGCAAGGTTAGGCTGATATTCTGGGGAGTATCACTTGTTTACTTTTGGAAGGGCAAAGAACATTTTGCAGAACCTTCTGTTAGGAATTTTAAGTTGGACAGAGTCCACAAAAGAATGTTGAGTTCCAAATCTACAAGATAATGGGGTAATTTGACAAATTTGCACTACTGCTGTGAATCTTCACCCAGCAAAAGCACTTGACAGGTATTTGGGAATACAAGTTGGTAAAATTACAGCTTTAGTGTACTGCTTTCTCATTCCCTTTTGTGCCCAGCAACATCAACTAAAAGGCTTAGATTTATGAGTTCTTTAAAAGACACCAGACTGTGACTGTATCTGATTGGGATTTTATATGATCATTTATCTCTGTGAGATTTATGACTCTCTGTGTCCAGAGGCTGGGTCACTTACTGTTATTTCTGAGATCTGCTTTATGAACTGATTTGTTATTGATGAAAAACGAATGAAATATTCACCCCCAAAAAAAGCAATACAGTAATTCGTGCTGTTTGTATAGTTACAAATGTTGATATCGATTTCAGTGAAGCAACACGCCCAGGATACAGTGCATCTATACACCTTTTACAGTGCTGTACCCAGGGTACAGTGTATCTTTACACCTAGTACAGTGCTGTGGTACAATTTTAAAGGGGGTGCAGGAATAGAGAGACCTGGGGGTTCACATACACAAATCTTTGCAAGTGGCAGGACAAGTTGATAAAGCTGTTAAAAAAGCATACAGGATTCTTGGCTTTATAAATAGAGGCATAGAGTTCAACAGCAAGGAAGTTATGGTAAACCTTTATAAATCACTGGTTAGATCTCAACTAGAGTATTGTGTCCAATTCTGGGCGCCACACTTTAGGAAAGATGTCGAGGTCTTAGAGAGGGTGCAGAGGAGATTTACTAGAATGGTACCAGGGATGAGGGACTTCAGTTATGTGGAGCATAGAAGGTTAAGGAGAGATTTAATAGAGATGCTCAAAATTATAAGGGGTTTTAATGGAGTAGATAGGGAGAAACTATTTCCACTGGCAGGTGGGTTGGTAATCAGAGGACACAGATTTAAGATAATTGACAAAAGTCCAGGGGGGAAATTAGGAGAATTTTTTTTACACAGTGAGTTGTTATGATCTGGAATGCACTAACTGAAAGACTGGTGGAAGCTGATTCAATAATAACTTTCAAAAGGGACTTGGAAAAAAACTTGAAAAGGAGACATTTGCAGGGCTATGGGGAACGAGTCGGGGAGTGGAACTAATTGGATATCTATTTCAAAAAGCCAGCACAGACATGGTGGGCTGAATGGCCTCCTCCTGTGCTGTATGATTCTATGTACTCCCGGCAGTCAAGGCTCCATGCTAACTGCACACAGGGGTCAGAGTTCGATTCGTCGGAGGGACCCTTTGTGCTGAACGTGTGAGAAATATCTGGTGCAGCCTGAAAACCGTCACATTATTATTGCACGCTCTTCGCAGCTGTTTGTGTGTCGGAGATTCAGAGGCCGTGCGTACGAATGAAGGAGTAGGGACCTTGGGAGGCAGTAGCGGGCCAGCTATACTGAAAAATTGTCAGCCTTTTCGGTGCCTGTAACAAGCAAGCCGGTGTTTATTTTCTCTGTAGCGTTGCTCGAGGAGAATGGTGGCCGATTCACTTTGTCTCCAGCAACCAGTCAATTCTTGCTAAGGGTCTGGCCTGACACATCAATACCAAGCTCATTAATGAGGCAGTTGGAGAATTGGCTTCTAAGAGCCTGTTTTATCACCCCCTCCATTTTTTGTGACACGCTGCATTTCTGATTAGACTTGCGCTTTACACAACTGGGCTTTTACAGCCTGCTCGGAGCACTGCTAACTCGAAGCAGGTGAATGCCACAGGGGCTCAGCGAGATGTCATCGAGCAAACAGACGGCAGGAGAAAGAACCACACAGAATCTCAGTTTACAAATAAATCTGTTTGCCAATTAATTGTGCTTTAAAAGGGCAAGGCTTCCGTATGGATTTAAAGGGGCAATACGCTCCCCTTGATGGCTCAACAAGTTTATCGAGTAATTAGCTGAGCCACCCAGACCAGGAAGGTCTCCCCACCCCATCACCCCCCCTCGCGCCCCCCCCCCCCCGCCCCACCTACTTTGGGTCTCGGCCGGCACTGAGTCAGCTGATCTTAGCCAGGGCAGTGGAAGGAGGGACGAGAATAAAAAGATTATTAAAAAATGCTGCAATCCTGAAATAAAAACAGTTTAAAATGTTGGAAACACACACAGCGCATCTGTCAAGACCTGCAAAGAGAAGAGACAAGGATTAATGTTTGAGGCGTGTACTCTTGATCAAAGAACAAAGACACGAAGGACACATGGGAACAACACCACCTGCACGTTCCCCTCCAAGTCACACACCATCCCGACTTGGAAATATATCGCCGTTCCTTCATCGTCGCTGGGTCAAAATCCTGGAACTCCCTACCTAACAGCACTGTGGGAGAACCTTCACCACACGGACTGCAGCGGTTCAAGAAGGCGGCTCACCACCACCTTCTCAAGGGCAATTAGGGATGGGCAATAAATGCTGGCCTCGCCAGCGACGCCCACATCCCATAAACGAATAAAACAAAATGTGCAGACTCACATATGAACAATGACCATTTGGGTGGGACACTGGAGGGCGGCTGGTGATCTAAGACCATAACCAACAAGGAGTTAATGCCATCAGGGATAGAATATAGGGACGTAGAACTGGAGCAGACCGTTCAGTCCCTCGAGCCTGTTCCGCCAATTACATCATGGCTGATCTATACCTTAGCTCCATTTACCTGCCTTTGCTACATATCCTTGATACCTTAGTCAACAACAATCTATTGACCTCAGTCTTGACAATTTCAATTGACCCAACATCCATATGCCACAAACTATATTGCTAGATGATTAGGATGTCATCGAATGATACAGTTTATGGCAGAATCTGCTTGCACATTGATTTCTGGTTACTATACGCACAAATGATTTGGGGATTTGAGCTCAGCCTAGTTACAGGTTGACCTCTCAATAGGTATAAGAGGGAGGGTTTGAGGCCATACAAGCAGTGAGAAGAAACAGACGACAGGCACTAGCTCAGAGACTGGATTTGGCTCTTTACTGTCTTACAGTGGACCCCCGATTAACCACTGCCCCCTCTCTCTGCCCACCGCCTCCGCCCGCACTCTCAATTACCTGCCAGGATTTGGGTTTGGGGTCAGGAGACCAACGGGAGTCAGGACTGGCAGAAATTATTTTTAAAAAGATAAAACCTGCAGCTTATAACAAAACAGAGAAGTTCCTTCAAAACACCTGTCGAAAGGAGATTATTGGTTACTCGCTAATTCCCATTACTCGCCGGAGGTCTTCTTCATTACAGTTAGATAATCGAGGTCCCACTGTGTTTCAAATAACAAAACATTGCCTCTGTTTGGAAGAATTCTGCAGCAGATGTCTTTCAGTTTAAAGCCTGTCACAATAACACTTCCCATGGCCTTGTACTGGCTGTTTTTTTTAATTCATTTTCAGGATGTGAACATTGCTGGCAAAGTCGTCATTTATTGTCCATCCCTAGTTGCCCTGAATGGGGAGGGTGCTGCTTGAACCACAAGTGGTTTGCCACAACTAGGCCACTTCAGAGGCCAACCTTGCTGGTGTGGGACTGGAGTCACATATAGGCAAGCAAAGCAGGCTTCCTTCGCTGAAGGGCATTTGTGAACCCGTTGGGTTTATATGACAGTCCGACAGCTTTATGGTCACTTTTACTGGTACCAGCTTTATATTTCCCAAAACAGAACTCAAATTCTCAAACTCCCATGGTGGGATTTAAACTGAAATTTGCTGGATTATTTGTCCAGGCCCTTTAGTTACTAGTCCAGTAACATAACCATTATGCTACCATACCCAGATGGAGGTTACTGTGTGAAGCAAACCAGTGCACAAGTGTATTACAAAGTTATGCCACAGCCACAGAACAAAGCCGTAGACATTTATGGAACAGAAGGAGGCCTTTCAGCCCAGTGTTTCTGTGCTAGCTCTTTGTTAGAGCAGTCCCAACCGAATTCTGCTCTCCCCATAATCCTGTAGCTTCTTCTGCTTCAAATATTTATCCAGTTTTTCCTTAAAAGATGCAATGGTCTCTCCCAAAACTGCTTCCAGAGGTGGAGCATTCCATGCTCTAACAATCCTTTGAGTAAAGAAATTTCTACAAACCTTCTTCCTCATTCCATTTAGTGACAATTTTAAGTGGATGACCCTTCATCACTGACTCTCCAGTCAAAGGAAATAGTCTTTCCCTAGTCATAAGAACATAAGAACATAAGAAATAGGAGCAGGAGTTGGCCAATCGGCCCCTCGAGCCTGCTCCGCCATTCAATAAGATCATGGCTGATCTGATCCTAACCTCAAATCTAAATTCATGTCCAATTTCCTGCCCGCTGCCCGTAACCCCTAATTCCCTTTACTTCTAGGAAACTGTCTATTTCTGTTTTAAATTTATTTAATGATATAGCTTCCACAGCTTCCTGGGGCAGCAAATTCCACAGTCACTCTTTCAAAAACTCTTCAGAATTTTAAAAACTTCTATTAAATCTTCTCATCCGCTTCTCTGCTCCACTGGAAATAGTCCCAGTATCTCAAGACTCTCCTCATAACTATAGCCTTTAGACAACAACGACAGCGTGCATTCATGTAACTCCTTTAATGTAGAAAACCGTCGTAGGACACTGTACAGAGGTAAAAATAAGAAAGGAATGGATGCTGAGCCATTAAGAGAGAGTTAGTAAGCTTGATTGAAAAGATGGGATTTTAGAAGGTCTTTAAAGGTGGAGAGAGCCAAAGAAGGTCAGAGGCCTTCAGGAAGGGAGCTCCAGACAGCAGGACCAAGTAGCTGAAGGTTCTGCTACCATTGGTGAGACAGTGGAAGGGAAGATTCAAGATAGGCAGGGGTGAGGTAATGTCCCAAGTACACACTGGCAACGGAGTACATCACCGGTCATTGATTGGAGTTGCCAACTCTGGTCGGAGGTAATCTTGGAGGTTTGATCTCATGATATTCTGATCACATGACATCTGACCATATGATGCCCGATTGCATGACATCTGATCACATGATCAAATATTTATCCCATTCCCTTTGAAATGAAGTCTTAGTCTGTACCTCAATAGCCACATGTGATGAAGGATCCCACAGTCTAATAGCCCTCCGTGCAAGAATCTTCCTCCTCCCTTCCCCCTTGTTTCTTCCAGTGAGAATCCTTGGTTTCCGTTCCCTAGTTCCCCATTCACCCACCAGTGGAAATAAACTGTCACTGTTTACCCATAGTAAGATCTCCAGGTTTCACTCACCCCTTTACTGGCTGCTCCACCCTCAGTGCCGTTCCAACTCACCACCTTGCTGCTGCTGCTCCCGGTTCTGCGTGAAATGCTGGGCTCCGCGCCCACCCCATTCCCCAGTCTCCCTCTCTCCCCGAGCCCCCATTCCCCAATCTCCCTCCCTCCCCGAGCCCCCATTCCCCAATCTCCATCTCTCCCCCTGTTCCCCCATTCCCCAGTTTCCCCCATTCCCCAGTTTTCATCTCCTCCTCTGATCCCCTGTTCCCCAGTCTTCCCCATTCACAAGTCTCCACCTCTCCTCGATCTCCCATTCCCCAGGCTTCATCTCTCCTCCTGATCCCCCATTCCCAAGTCTCCCCCATTCCCCAGCCTCCATCTCCCCCCCGATCTCCCATTCTCCAGTCTTTCCCATTCCCCAATCTCTATCGCTGCCCCTGAACCCCCATTCCCCAGTTTCCCCCTCTCCCCATCCCCCAGTCTCCATCTCTCCACTGATCCCCCATTCCCCAGTCTCCCCCATTCCCCAATCTCCATCTCTCCCCTTGATCCCCGATTCCCCAGTCTCCCCCTCTCCCCCATTCCCCAGGCTTCATCTCTCCCCCTGATCCCCCATTCCCGAAGTCTCCCCCATTCTCCAGTCTCCCCATTCCCCAGTCTCCATTTCTCCCTCTGATCCTCCATTCCCTAGTGTCCCCCATTCCCCAGTCTCCATCTTTCCCACGATCCCCCATTCCCCAGTCTCCCCATTCCCCAGTCTCCATCTCTCCCCCGATCACCCATTCCCCAGTGTCCCCATTCCCCAGTCTCCCCATTCCCCAGTCTCCATCTCTCCCCCGATCCCCCACTCCCCAGTGTCCACATTCCCCAGTCTCCCCATTCCCCAGTCTCCATCTCTCCCTCTGATCCCCCATTCCCCAGTCTCCCCCATTCCCCAGTCTCCATCTCTCCCCCGATCCCCCATTCCCCAGTCTCCATCTCTCCCCTGATCCCCCATTCCCCAGTCTCCATCTCTCCCTCTGATCCCCCATTCCCCAGTCTCTCCCCCTACTCCCCCCTCACATTCTTGAACCCCCCGTTCCCCTACGTCCCCCCCCCGCAATTCTGACTCCCGATCCTCCACCCAACCCCCGAGCCGGTCGGGGCTCTCTGCAGGAGTTGGCTCTGAGTAGCAGCCGGTGATGAGCTCCATGGAAAAGGCTGGGAAATGATTCTGTTTAAAATTAACGTGGCTTAACCTCGTCTGTCTCCTGACACCAGGCTAACAATCAGTCATTATTTACAGTACCTCACAAAAGCGTCTGTTGTTCATGTTCATGTGGGCTCACTGTGGCGGGAAATTTAAATCGGTCATCTCCCGGGCTGTTGGAGGCAGCGCTCAGGATATAAACCTCCGATTCCGGGACACTCCCGATCATTGCGGGAGGTTTAGGAACCCTACCACTGATGCTTATCAGAAAACCGCAGACAGCATGTCGATAATTATTCAATATATTATGGTGTCGATGAAGTCCACTGTCACCAGCGCACACTAAAGAAATTATCTCTGTTCAGCCCTCTTTGACGACCATGAATATCTGTCTTAAAAACATGGAAATCAACTTCAACCACACGGGCCTGGATGTAATACACAGCAAAACCTCTTTGCAAAGCCTCCTGTCATTTTCTTCGAGTAGGCATTAAATCGATGCGAGGACAAGAGCTCCTTACAAGTACTGATTGAAATTTGAGATAAATCTTTTCGCCCTTGTAAAGTTATCAACAAAGATTTCTGAGTAACAATTCTAATGGGAGTCATGTTAAAAAACAACTTATTTTGTGAGCTGAATAAGAAAAGTTGCTTCACTCCTCTAAGATTCATCTTCTTAATCCCAAGCCACCTCAGGGTACTGGAGTTGTCTTGTTGTGATAAGGCACTGCTGCATCTGTCTGCCTCTGACCCTGGGAGACAATATTTCATAGAACAGCTGCTTCCTATGGCAGAGCTTTCCATGTTCTAACAATCCTCAGGAAACAGCACACGAGGAGGCCATTCAGCCCATCGTGCCTGTGCCAGCTCTTTGAAAGAGCTGTCCAATTAGTCCCACTGCCCTGTTCTTTCCCAATAGCCTGGCAATTTTTTCCTTTTCAAGTATACATCAAATTCCTTTTTGAAAGTTACTATTGAATCTGCTTCCACCTCCCTTTCAGGCAGTGCATTCCAGATCATAACAACTTGCTGCGTTAAAAAACATTCTCCTCATCTATTGTCAATTATCTTAAATCTATGTCCCCTGGTTACTGACCCTCCTGCCAGTGAAAACAATGCCAGTTACTCATCATTTAGTCTATCAACACCCTTCATCATTTTGAACACCTCCATTAAATTTCCCCTTAACCTTCTCTGCTCGAAGGAGAACAATCCCAGCTTCTCTAGTCTTTCCACATAACTGAAGTCCCTCATCCCTGGTACCATTCTAGTAAATCTCCTCTGCACTCTCTCCAAAGCCTTGACATCCTTCCTAATGTGTGGTGGCGAGAACTGGACACAATACTCCAGCTGAGGCCTAACCAGTGACCTGCCAAATTTAATAGCGAACGGTACATTTTAAAACAAAACAAAAGAAATTTGACAAAAAGATTTTAAGACTTTGTAATGGCTAACATGTGGATGCTTAACACCTTCATCTGAAATTTCTCCCTCCGCTATTTTACTTGAGGCATTAACCCATCATCTCTGCTAAAATAACAGGGAGAGGTGGTTCAGACAAGAGTCTTACATGTTCAGTTGTACGGTTGAATCCCAAGATACCAGGGCCCGAAAGGACGCCCTCCTGAGGATTAATGGTAAGGTCGGTGCGGTGCCTTCCCTTTAAATGCAGTAGCCACACAGTCTACTATCTATTGGTGCTCAGTTGGTTTTGTAATTTCTAAATGAAGTTGGCGTGGCCTGTTAACGAGGTCAATCTTTATATTGATTAGATTCAATGAACTTGGTAGTGAGCACATTTCTCAAATCAGGCCTTGTCCGCCTGAGCTACCTCCTGTGCAGTTCAGTGATACAGAAATCGCTTGCATCCCTCCATTTGTTTTTTTTTCCCCCCCCCATTAAGCGACTTTGACTTATTACTTGGTCAAAGCCTGTCTGTGTTTGATGAAGTGCAACACTTTTGGCTAACAGGCCCAAATTAATCCCTAGATGTCAATAAATTATTCGAGTAGTTTCAATAGTTCTAATTGCCATTTTTACAGCTCTGCATCCTGGCTTAGCAGGCGTGATTTCCATTTGCTTTGTGCCGCAGATGGGGAAAAAAATAATAAACATGAACAAAGCCACACAAAGTGAACTTAGTGTTTTGCAAGTTGTTTTGTGCATGAGGTTTGGCTGGGTTCCAATCAGAAATAGGTTTACCAATATTGGTCTTTAACTGTTTGATGGACATTACAAACCCATTTTGTATCAGCACCATCTCACCAACACGACATGCAGGGATACAGTGGTGTAGTGGTGTAGCTACTGGACTAGCAACCCAGAGGCCTGGACTAATAATCCAGAGAACATAAGTTCAAATCCCATCATGGCAGTTTGAGAATTAAAAAATCTGCAAATAAAATGCTGGTGTCAGTAAAATAGCATGAAGCTATTGGATTGTTGTAAAAGCTAACTGGTTCACTAGTGTCCTTCAAGGAAGGAAACCTGCTGTCCTTACCTGATCTGGTCTATACAGCACTCCAGTCCCACACCAATGTGGTTGACTCTTAACTGCCCTCTGTAGTGGCTTTTCAAGCCAACCAGGACAAAACAGCCAGCTTGATTGGCACCCCATCCACCACCCTAAACATTTGCTCCTTTCACCACCACACACTGTAGCTGCAGTGTGCACCATCCACAGGATGCACTGCAGCAACTCGCCAGTACTTATTTGACAGCACCTCCCAAACCCGTGACCTCTACCACCTAGAAGGACAAGTGGCAGCAGGCACATGGGAACAACACCACCTGCACGTTCCCCTCCAAGTCACACACCATCCCGACTTGGAAATATATCGCCGTTCCTTCATTATCGCTGCGTCAAAATCCTGGAACTCCCTTCCTAACAGCACTGTGGGAGAACCGTCACCACACGGACTGCAGCGGTTCAAGAAGGCGGCTCACCACCACCTTCTTAAGGGCAATTAGGGATGGGCAATAAATGCTGGCCTCGTCAGCGTGCCCACATCCCATGAACGAATAAAAAAAATTGTATCAAACTTCTACCAAGAAGGCCCACCACCACCTTATCAGGGCAACTAGGGAGGGGCAGTAAATGCCAACTTTGCCAACGACACCCACAGCCCAAGAATTATTTTTTTTTAAATTTGAGAGCATAGTGATGCCAAGGTAAGCTTTGCTAATTCAAAAACGAAAGGATTTTAATGTGATGTTAGAAATCGCTACCTCAGATTTGACCAGGAGTATTGGAACATCTCCTTTCAATCACAGGGGAAGAGTCACTCAGGTCAATATGTCTTCTGGATGAGATGTTAAATCGAGGCCCCGTCTGCCCTCTCAGGTGGACATATTCCACAGCACTATTTCAAATATCAGGGGAATTCTCCCAGGTGTCCAGGCCAATATTTACCCCTCAACCAGTAACACTAAATCAGATTATCTGGTCAGGCAGGCCATATTAGATTTAATAATGAGTAATCAGCCAGATTTAGTTAACAGCCTAACGTGCGTGAAAATTTATCTAATAGCGATCATATGATCGAGTTCAATGTTGTGTTTGAAAGGGAGAAACTCGTAACAGCTACTGAGATTCTAAATTTAGGTAAGGCCGACTTCAATGGGATGAGACAGAGACTGTCCACAGTAAACTGGGCAAATCTGTTAATGAGTAAAACGACAGAAGATCAGTGGGAGGTGTTCAATTTAACGTGATACAAAACCAGTCTATAACCTTAAGGGGCAAGAGCTCTACTTGCCAAAAATAACAGCCATGGACGACAAAAGAGGTAAGGGACAACATAAAACTAAAAGAGAAAGCATACAAAAAAGTAAAAATAGCACAGAGCAAGATGTCACTAAAAGAAACTTGCAAAGGATATCAAAATCAACACAAAAAAAAATTATTAAAAATTATATTAGGAAAAAGGTGGTCAAGAGCAGTGAGGGCCCCTTAAAAATTGATAATGGTGATCCACACCTGGAGTACTGTGTTTGGTTCCGGGCACCGCACCTTAGGAACAATATATTGGCCTTGGAGGGAGTGCAGCATAGATTTACTGGAATGTTACCTGGACTCCAAGGGTTAAATTACGAGGAGCGATTACACAAACTAAGGTTGTATGCCCTGGAATTCAGAAGATTAAGGGGTGATTTGATCGAAGTTTTCAAGATATTAAGGGGAACTGATAGGGTAGATAGAGAGAAACTATTCCCACTGGTTGGGAAGTCTAGGACTAGGGGACATAGCCCAGAAATTAGAGCCAGGACTTTCAGGAGTAAAGTTAGGAAACACTTCTACACGCAAAGGGTGGTAGAAGTTTGGAACTGTCTTCCGCAAATGGCAGCTGATGCTAGCTCAATTGTTAATTTTAAATCTGAGATTGATAGATTTTTGTTAACCAAAGTTATTAAGGGATATGGGGCTAAGGCGGGTATACCGAGTTATGTCATAGGTCAGCCATGATCTCATTGAGTGGCGGAACAGGCTCGAGGGGCTAAATGGCCTCCTCCTGTTCCGATGTTCCTATTATCGTATATCGTATATACAAGCTGGTGGAATGGGCGGACCATGGCAGATGAAATTTAACGCAGAAAAGTGTGAAGTGATATCTTTTGGCAGGAAGAATGAGGAGAGGCAATATAAACTAAATGGTACAATTCTAAAGGGGGTGCAGGAACAGAGAGACCTCGGGGTCTATGTGCACAAATCTTTGAAGGTGGCAGGACAGGTTGAGAAAGCACATAAAAAAGCATACGAGATCCTGGGCTTCATAAATAGAGGCATAGAGTACAAAATCAAAGAAGTTACGTTGAACCTTTATAAAACACTGGTTCGGCCACTGGAGTATTGTGTCCAATTCTGGGCACCGCACTTTAGGAAGGATGTGAAGGCTTTAGAGAGGGTGCAGAAAAGATTTACTAGAATGGTTCCAGGGATGAGCGACTTCAGTTACGTGGATAAAATGGAGAAGCTGAGGTTGTTCTCCTCGGAGCAGAGAAGCTTAAGAGGAGATTTGATAGAATTTTTCAAAATCATAAAGTAGTTAAAAAGAAACCGTTCCCATTGGCGAAAGGGTCGAGAACCAGAAGACACAGATTGAAGGTGATTGGCAAAAGAACCAAAGGCGACATGAGGAAAAAATTTTTACGCAGCGACTGGTTATGATCTGAACTGCGCTGCCTGAAAGGGTGCTCGAAGCAGATTCAATCATGGCTTTCAAAAAGGAATTGGATAAATACTTGAAGTGAAAAACCTGCAGGGCTACAGGGAAAGAGCGGGGGAATGGGACTAACTGGATTGCTCTTACAAAGAGCCGGCATGGGCTCGATGGGCCGAATGTGCTGTAACCATTCTATGATTCTATGAATCTATCACCTTGCTGTTTGTGGGACCTTGCTGTAAGCAAATTGGCTGCCATGTTTCTCTACATTACAGCAGGGACCACACATCGTAAAAGTACTTCATTGGCTGTAAAGCACTTTGGGAGGTTCTGAGGTCGTGTTAATGCAAGTCTTTCTTTCTTTACTTGTAGCAACAATGTAGAAAGGAATATAATAATGTACAGGACTGGAGAAGACCATTACAGTGTAGCTGGCCAGTCACAGTGTCTAGGAAATATCACATACCTAAACTACTTCACGCCCTGTATAGGGAACTGGATGGTGCAGTGATTAGACATCAGCCTATCACTTCTGGGATCTGCCTGCAAAACCAGTCCAGACCACTGGATGTAATTGCCCTTTACCTGGTGGCTATAAGCGTCCTGATGTAACTATGTTAAAAATGAACATGCTTGCAATGTCTTTAGATATAGTGACCAGAGCAATTCTTATCCCAACATTTGGAAATGGCATCCATCTTTCAGGCTCCTTTAATGGTCAGGAATTTCCTTGGAGCTGCTCCTGCTCCGTCGCCAGGATTTCGGAAGAAATTTCTGACCATAGAATCATAGAATGGTTACAGGACAGAAGGAGGCCATTCAGCCCATCGAGTCTGTGCCAGCTCTCTGCAAGAGCAATCCAGCTAGTCCCACTCCCCTGCCCTTTACCTGCAGCCCTGCAAATTTTTTCCCTTCAAGTACTTATCCAATTCCCTTTTGAAAGCCACGACTGAACCTTAAATCTATGACCTCTAGTTCTTGATCCTTCCACCAATGGGAACAGCTTCTCTCTATCTACTCTGTCTAAACCCTTCATGATTTTCAATACCTCTATCAAATCTCCTGGCAACCGTCTCTGGTCCAAGGAGAACAACCCCAGTTTCTCCAATCTATCCATGTAACTGAAGACCAATGTCTCCTTTTCCCGCGTACTGACACAGCAATGACCCGATACAATTGCTTCCCGTTATTCCGATTGAGCTGTTCTGAATGTTGCTGCTGCTGCGCTATTAAAGCAGTGAGATGGAATCCAACTGACCTTTACTACGATGCAGGCAAGTAGGAGTGTCTTAAAGATAAGATATTGGTTATTGCACTTAACAACTGTTCCTCCAAAATCCTGTGGGTAGTTAACAGCTGAAGACATAATTCTACCTCATGTTGTGTCTATAAGTAATAACTTATTTATTCATCAGGGCTCGTGTGTGTTTTAGAATTTGAAATGCACTCTCCATGCGCAAACAGAGAATTCCATAATTATACAGCAAAGAAACCAACTAAGAAATTGCAGTATAAATATGGCCTCATCCAGATGGCACACGACAGAAAATAACTTGATGATGGGTAGATTGTGGGCAGTGGGGGCGATATTCATCTCCCGCCTGCTCTGTTGAAGAAAAGAAAGAAATAAAGACTTGCATTTATATACCGCCTTTCACAACCTCAGGATATCCCAAAGCACTTTACAGCCAGTGAAGTACTTTTGATGTATAGTCACTGTTGGTAATGTAAGAAATGCAGTAGCCAATTTGCACACAGCAAGTTCCCACAAACAGCAATGTGATAATGACCAGTTAATCAGTTTTTTAGTGATGTTGTTTGAGGGATAAATATTGGCCAGGACATAGGGGAGAACTTCCCTGCTCTTCTTCGAATAGTGCTGTGGGAAATTTTACATCTACCTCAGAGGGCAGACGGGGCCTTGGTTTAATGTCTCATCCGAATTTCTGGGGAATGAGGCGGGCCAAGTGGAGCAAGTGTCAGTGGGGGAACATTTAGGGAACAGCGATCATAGTATCATAATGTTTAGAATAGCTAAGTAAAAAGAGATGGACCACTCTAAAGTAAAAATACTCAATTGGAGGAGGGCCAATTTCAGTGGGGCGAGAGCAGATCTGGCCCAGGTAAATTGGAATCCAAAGATTGGCAGGCAAAACTGAATTGAACAATGGATGGCCTTTAAGGAGGAGATGGTTCAGGTACAGTGTAGGTACATTCCCACAGAGGAGAAAGGTAGGGCAACTAAAAGCCAGAGCTCCCTGGATGACAAAACAGATAGAAAGATGAAGTAGAAAAAAGGGGCATATGACAGATGACAGGTTGATAACACAAGTGAGAACCTGGCAAAATATAGAAAGTTCAGAGGGGAAGTGAAAAAGGAAATAAGACGAGCAAAGAGAGAGTATGAGAACAGACTGGTGGCAAACATAAAAGAGAATCCAAAAGTCTTCTACAGGCATGTAAACAGTAAACGTAGTAAGAGGAGGGGTGGGGCCGATCAGGGACCAAAAAGGAGGTCTGCTCATGGAGGCAGAGGGCATGCCCTCTAAATGAGTACTTTGCATCTGTCTTTACCAAGGAAGAAGATGCTGCCATGGGTCTCAGTAAAGGAAGATATAGTTGAGATACAAAGGTCTTTGACCTGAAACGTTATCTCTGTTTCTTTCTCCACAGATGCTGCCAGACTTGCTGAGCTTCTGCAGCATTTTCTGTTTTTATTTTAGTTGAGATACTGGATGGGCTAAAAATTGACAAAGAGAAGGTACTAGAAAGGCTAGCTGAAATTAAAATAGATAAGTCACCCGGTCCAGATGGGATGCATCCTAGGTTGTTGAGGGAAGTAAGGTGGAAATAGCGGTGGTGCTGGCCATAATCTTTCAAACATCCATAGATACGGGGGTGGTGCCATAGGGCTGGAGAATTTCAAATGTTACAGCCTTGTTCAAAAAAGGGTGGAAGGAAAAAGCCAGTAACTACAGGCCAATCAGTTTAACCTCGGTGGTGGGGAAACTTTTAGAAACGATAATGCGGGACAGAATTAGCAGTCACTTGGACAAGTGTGGATTGATTAGGGAAAGCGAGCACGGATTTGTTAAAGGCAAATCGTGTTTAATTAATTTGATTGCGTTTTTTGATGAGGTAACATAGAGGGTAGATGAGGGCAATGCGGTTGATGTGGTGTAATTGGACTTTTAAAAGGCGTTTGATAAGGTGCTGCATAATAGGCTTGTCATCAAGATTGAAGCCCATGGAATAAAGGGGGCAGTAGCAGCATGGATACAAAATTGGCTAAGTAACAGGAAACAGAGAATAGTGGTGAACAGTTGTTTTTCGGACTGGAGGGAGGTGTAAAGTGGTGTTCCCCAGGGGTTGGTGCTGGGACCACTGCTTTTCTTGATATATTTTGATGACTTGGACTTGGGTGTACAGGGCACAATTTCCAAATTTGCAGATGACACAAAACTTGGAAGTGTAGTGAACAATGAGGAGGATAGTGATAGACTTCAAGAGGATATAGACAGGCTGGTGGAATGGGCGGACTCGCGGCAGATGAAATTTAACGCAGAAAAATGCAAAGTGATACATTTCAGTAGGAAGAATGAGCCGAGGCAATGTAAACTAGATGGCACAATTCTAAAAGGGGTACAGGAAGAGAGAGATCTGGGGGTATATGTGCACAAATCATTGAAGGTAGGGCAGGTTGAGAAAGCGGTTAAAAAAGCATATGGGATCCTGGGCTTTATAAATGGAGGCATAGAGTAGAAAAGCAAGGAAGTTATGATGAACCTTTATAAAACACTGGTTCGACCACAACTGGAGTATTGTGTCCAGTTCTGGGCACCGGACTTTAGGAAAGATGTGAAGGCCTTAGAGGGGGTGCAGAAAAGATTTACAAGAATGATTCCAGGGATGAGGGACATCAGTTATGTGGATAGACTAGAGAAGCTGGGGTTGTTCTCCTTGGAACAGAGAAGGTTGAGAGGAAATTTGGTAGAGGTATTTAAAATCATGGAATCAAAGAATCATTGAAGGTTACAGCACGGAAGGAGGCCATTCAGCCCATCGAGTCCGCGCCGCTCTATGCACGAGCAATCCAGCTAGTCCCACTCCCCCGTAGCCCTGCAAATTTTTTCACTTCAAGTACTTATCCAGTTCCCTTTTGAAGGCCGTGATTGAATCTGCCTCCACCACCCCCTCGGGCAGTGCATTCCAGATCCTAACCACTCGCTGTGTAAAAAAGTTTTTCCTCATATCACCTTTGGTTCTTTTGCCAATCACATTAAATCTATGCCCTCTGGTTCTTGACCCTTCCACCAATGGGAACAGTTCCTCTCTATCTACTCTGTCTAGACCCTTCATGATTTTGAACACCTCTATCAAATCTCCTCGCAACCATCTCTGTTCCAAGGAGAACAACCCCAGCTTCTCCAGTCTATCCACGTATTAAGGGTCTAGACAGAATAGTTAGAGAGAAATTTTTCCCATTGACAGAAGGGTCAAGAACCAGATGATTTAAGGCGATTGGCAAAAGAAGGAAAGGTGACATGAGGAAAAACATTTTTACGCAGCGAGTGGTTATGATCTGGAATGCACTGCTGGGTGGGGGGGTAGTGGAGGTAGATTCAATCGTGGCTTTCAAAAGGGAGCCGGATAAGTACAGGAAAGGAAAAAATTTGCTGGGCTATGGTGATAGAGCGGGGGAACGGGACTAGCTGGATTGCTCTTGCATACAGCCGGCACGGACTCGATGGGCTGAATGGCCTCCTTCCATGCTGTAACCTTTCTACGATTCCATGATGGCACCGTTGACAGTGCAGCACTTCCTCAGCACTGCACTGCAAATATCAGCCTAGATTATGTGCTCAAGTCTCTGGAGTGGGGCTTGAATCCACAACCTTCTAACTCAGAGGTGAGAGTTTTGCTGGGGGGAAAATGTGGCGTTGCAGGGCTATGTTGAGAGCAAAAGAGATGTGTAGATAGAATGCTTACCTTAGTGGTCCTGGTGAGATCATTGAATTTTCATCTGCACTTCTGCCAGTTCCTGGGAATGATGCTCAGCCACTTTTGTCCATGCCTGTTGGTTCATTTGTCTGAGCACCCGTCTGCCATCAGTAGGAAAGAAAACCTCCTTCCTGTCCATCACTTGCTCCTCCACAGCAGCATTACAAAAATAAGATGCCCTGGCCATCACATTCTTCTTCCTGCTATACAAATGTGCTTCCCACAAACCGCCACAGAAAAGTCACCTCCCCTTTAAGAGGTACAGGCTCACTTTAAGGATCATCGGGGCCTCTGACATGTCCACCCTCCCAAACGAAGATCTGCCGACTGCATTCTCCCTGTCCATATAAACTACATCCACTGCCTTGCCCCAACCATATAATCTACATCCATGGCATTCTCGCTATCCATATAAACTACATGCACTGAACTTCCCCATCTACATAAGCTACATCCACTGCATTCTCCCTCGCCTTATAAACTACATCTAAATCAACTATATCTACATCATTCTCCCCGTCCAACTAAAATATATCTACTGCAATTCCCCATCATGTAAACTACATCTACTGCATTCCCTATCCATATAAAATACACCCACTGCATTCTCCCATCTATATAAACTACATCATCTTCATTCTTCCATCCATATAAACTATATCCACTGCATTCTCCCATCCATATAAACTATATCCACTGCATTTCCCCATCCACATAAATTACATTGACTGCATTGCCTCTGTCCATATAAATTACAACTACTGTGTTCTCCTTTCATATAAACTGCATCTATTGTATTTCTCTATTCATATAAATTACATCTACTGCACTCCTGTCAATATCGACTACCTCTATTACAACCCCATGTATGTCTTCCGTTATGCTCCTAATAATTCTATGAGTTTAGTCAAATGCTGCCTTCCCTTCCCTTCACAAGTTCACGTTAACCTGTTGTAAAATTGTTTATATGGTTGTTGCAACATCACAAAGGTTCCCTTCTCCCCTTCCCCCAGAGGCAGTCTTCTCCCCCTGCCCCATTAATTGAAGTTAACATTTCTTCCCCTTCCCCTTGGTTCACTCTGGCACTTTACTCCCCATCCCCCACCCAATCCAACTCCCCAGTTCACACTGGTGCTCGTTACCCCCCCCCCCCCTGCCCTCAGTTCATGATAGCAATCCTTTCCCGTATCAGTTCACTCTGGCACCTTTTCCCCTCTCAACTCAACCACCTACCCCCTCCTTCTCCCACCCACTTCTCAGTGGCACCCTGCACACCCTCTCTCACCCATCATTCCTTGATATGGCTGTGTTCCATGCATAGAACTCTGGTGTGGACCAAAATTCCTGACCTTGCAAAACTATCGGAAGATTTCCATCCCGCAGTGTATAGCAGAGTTCCATAAGGTAGCGGCAATTTTCGTCAATGAATAAAGAAAAGTGGCATTAAGCAAAAAGAAACAAGAAAGAGCTTGTATTTATGTAGTGCCTTCCACGTCCTCAGGACATCCCAAAGTGCTTTACAGCCAGATAAATGCTTTTGAAGTGTAGTCACTGTTGTAATGTAGGAAACTTTGACTCCAGAACGCTTACTCTTCATGTGAAACTCTATGTTTCCGCCAGTCTTCACTTCGTCTTGCAAGCTACAGGTTTTCGAAGCCCAAGCTCGGTGTCACCTAATCACTACTCAACGTTTCCTACATTAAAACTTTGGCTACACTTCAAAAAAGTACTTAATTGGCTGTAAAGTGCTTTGGGGTATCCTGAGGTCTTGAAAGACGCTG